>NC_045788.1:108378422-109789662 GCF_009873245.2 Balaenoptera musculus
CATTTTACTTAACTGTCAAAAAACCCAACCTAATTAAATAAATTACTCCTCTTAATCCAGGTCTAGAGAAAAAATATAAATCCCTATTGACTGTCTACTAGAAATTTATGCTTATATATCCCCAAGTAGGCTAAGAGAGTAGAAGTCTGTGCATATTTCTAGTTCCTAGGTTCTTTTACTCCTTTATCTGACTCTTGAACAAGTCCTCATTCTCCTTCAGCCTCCAATATATATCCTCCCTGATAATTCTCAAGTATTTACCTTTATTCTTGATTCACTAAAAGAGTAGAAAGAATAAAGCATAAAAGAGTAGAAATGATCATTATTCCTATATTGTCATCATTTTAAGTCTACCAACATACCTGTGCCTGCCACCCATATACTTGTCTTATGTTAAAGCAATGAACGTTCCTTATTTTAACCAAAACCTACTCCTCAATGTTTCCCCCTTTTCTGTACTATTCCCATAAGCTTATACAACATGGTATCAGTCACATTTAAACAAAAACATTCCTTGAAACTACTTCCTCCCCCAAAATCTGTCCTCTTCCTCTGTTCAACTTAGCACTAAAATTCTTCAAAAGAATAGTATCAACAGATGATTGTTCTCTCCATTTTCTTTATTCTCATTCTTTTATCAATGAATACCCATCAGGCTTTCACCCCACCATTCTATCAAAACAGCTTTTGTCAATATCACTAGTGACCTTCAGAAGCTAAATTTATGATAAAACCTTCATTTGTTGGCAGCATTTGATACTGTTGATGTACCTTAAAAAAAGATCTCTTCTTTCTTTGAATGCTGAGATTGTCACTCAATCTTGTACCTCCTTCAACCTCATTTGCCTCTTCTTCTCAGATATATGGCTTATTTATAGTCAAATCTTTATGTGTCAAAGCCGTCATGCATCCCGTGGCTCAATACTTTGTTCTCTTCTGTATCTAAATACACTCTCTAAATGATATCATCTAGCTTTGTGGCATTAAATGAACTCTCTATATGAATGGCTCTTGCACTTTTATCTCCAGCTCAGACCTCTCCACTGAACTCCTAACTTATATGTTTAAACCCCTACTCAACATTTTATCTAGGTGTTGTATAATTTTGAGTAAAGGCCAAACTTTTGTAATAGTTGATACCTCAAAATGGAGTTGTGTAAGTATATAAAGTTTATTGTTACTCACATTGCAGTCTAAAGGTGAACAATCAGACTATGCTCCACAATTAAATAAGGACCCTGTTTCCTTCAAAATCATCTGGAGTGTAATTCCCATGTGCATGGTCAAAGCTCTGTTTCTGCCGTGTATAACTTCCAGCATGCAAGATATAAAAAAAGGAAGGACTATGATGAGAACATCTGTATTTTAATACACAGCCTGGAAGTCCCACAAATCATTTCTTCATACATCTCTGTGGTTATGTGATATCACCTATACTGAGGAGAGGATGGGAAAATTAGCTAAAGTATGTGTGTTTCAGGAATTCTGTTACCTCATAATCGTATTAGTTAATTTGAATAAAACTCACACTGACAACAACTGGAAAAACTAATAAAGATTTTGAAAATATCTAACCAAAGGAATCAGAAAGTCAAGAAGGCAGTGAAGAATATTATGTCAGGATTTGGAAAAAATATATAGGCTCACAAAGGTGAATTTGTAACATTGAGTGTGTGTTTCTTATATGGGGGTATAACAATTCAAAAATAAGGTGACCAGATGCTAAGAAGATATTTGAAACTTTTGAGAGTCTTGTAGGAATAGGAGGAATACAATTAACTGGAATACAGTAACAGCAAATGTAGAAAATTATGAAACTCTCCATGTCTAGTAGAGAACTTAAGTCTAAAACTTAGTATCAAGGGCAAAGAAAATGTAGAGAAGTTCATGGAGAGACCAATACCTCGTTTCAATTAATTTCAATCCTGAAACTGCTTTCACGTGATGTTGAATACCAGTGCTTAAGCAACTTGCAACATAAAAATGTAAATTTTTAAAATAAAAATATCATAAAAACCTCTATTTTATCTGTAATTTTAACACCATAACTGGTAAGGATCAAACCAGGCCCAAGAAGAGAAAGATCATATGAATAAAAAACAGAGAGATTTCACAGATAAAAGAGATTCAGAGACAGAGGCTTTAGGAAATGGTGTTAGTATGTTCAAGGATATAAAAGATTGAGAAAGTTGGTAGAGTACTAAAATCTATGAAAGAGTAAAACAGAATTCTAGAACTGAAAATATAAGAATTCAGTGAACATGTTTGACAGCCAGGCAGAGCTGGCTGAAAAGAATATTGTTGAACTCGAAAAAATCAGGAGGAAATAATCATAATAAAATCTAGAAACACAAAAAGATGAAAAGTACAAATCAGAATATAATAAATGGAAAATATGTGAATAATAGACTCAGAGAACATGTGGACTAAAAGAAAGATGAGAGAATAAAACTGTTCAAAGAGATAATAGTTGAGAATTTTCAAAAAAATATGAAAAACTTAAAGCCATAAACTCAGAGGCACAGTGAGGAAATAAAATGAGAATTAGAAAATATTTTGGCCTAATGAATGTTAAATATTTTCTTAAAGGCTGATGATACCTTCTAAAGTTAACCTTGGAGGAAAATTGATACCCTTAAATGTACATATTTTTTTTAAAAATGTTGAAAGAATGAAATAAACTAATGATTCTCTCAAGAAGAATTAAGCGCAAATTTAACCTAAATAAAAAATAGTAGAATAATATAAGAAAGAGAATAATACAAAAAGTTAATGAAAGAGAATATGACAATATAATAAAGTCAAAAAACCCCAAAAGTTAGTACTTTCAAAACGCTAATAAAATTGGTGAGTGAGACTGCCGACAAACAGAGTGGGAATAAATGAAAAACATCAAAAACAAAAAAGGTGACTTTCTACACATTTTTCTGATATTAACAAGACCACACGAAAATACTAAAGGAAAATTGTGTAAATATCAATGAAAATTCAGATTAAATGAATGTATTACTGGAGAAATACCAAAACCAACACAAAAGTATAAATATGTCTGTGTATTTCAAAATTTCAAAATGAAACATTAAATTGAAAATATTTCACAAAGAAAACATAAGGCCTAGGTGGTTTCACTGATGAATTCTATAAAGGAGTAAAAATTCATTATTGTCAATGTTATGCAAATATATCCAAATAAGGAAAAAAATATGGAACCCTCCCCTGTTTCCTTTATGAGGCCAGAACAGCATTGATTTAAAAAATTGACAGGAATATTTGGAAAAAAGAATTATATATGAGTCTCATGAAAAAATAGTAGATAATATTTAATACATTATAATTTTTATAATATTTAACTATATGTATATAATACCTCATGACTAGGTTGGATTTATTCTATTAAAATATTTTAAATTATCAATAGATCTAATTTATCACATTTACAGAATAAAGCAAAAATAGCATATATTCATGTTTATTTTTAAAAATTATATATAGGAAAGATGGACCTGAACTGGGATTAAATAAGGACAAACTGGAATCAATGGTGGCAAACTGGAACTCACCATGGTCTCCCACCACATCAAATATCCAATTTTGACAATATGAGTAACCTTCAGGAGATAGTGGTGCTCTTCATCATGGAGCTAAAAATGCACTGGGCAAAAAAGTAAGGCTTGTTATATGCCATGGTGCTCATTTGCACCTGAGGTCAATATCCACATACTAGAGCTGTCATTGACTATTGCTTTTGAATTCATATATTCCATTTTTATTTTCTCTAATGGTACTTAATCCCAGACTCATCATCTTCCCTAGTTTCCACACTAAGTTTGGTTATCAAAGCATTCTTGATTTTTAGTAGAATTTATTGAAGATGAGAAGGATATACTGGGAGGACATATGCAGAACAAATTGATTTAGAGTTGTACCGTCTTATACTTAATTTTAAAATAAGGAGATTAAAATGATAAAACCTACCTGGAAAAGAAAACAGGAACATATATTAACAACCTAATGTAAAATAGAAAACAGAAGGAGTAGGTAAAAGTTGAAATAGGATTGAGAAATCTACAGCTCAGCATATACTGAGATAAAAATACTATTAAACATGAAGTTATTCTGACTGATGTATCTGAACTAAAATACCAACTATGAGGAGTGATACATGGGAATGAAAAAAGTAGAATTAATGTAAAATCTACATTAATATCAGTCAAACCCCAAACTGCTTTCTCTCCTCTACACACAGTGCAACTATATATTTTTCTCCAAGCCAGAACTTTTAAAAAATTTTATTTGTTCAAGAGAAAAGCCTGCACTGTGCTGAAAACCAGGGGCTCTCCAGTGTTAAGAATAATTTCCTGTCTCGTCACTTGAAAGAGATTTCAGAACAAGCTTAGGGCTCGACTGAGGCAATGAAACACCTAAGGTACAAAATTTAATAAGATAATCACTTTCAGGTTCACAGAAGTGCAACTTTCTTATGATTAGTATTTACATGTTATTACTTTTTACATCCTTTTGTTTATGTCATATGCTTGGGTTTTCCTTATTTATTCAGTATTACTGTCTCTCCCTTTTATTATTATTATTATTTTAATTAATTAATTAATTAATTTTTGGCTGCATCGAGTCTTCGCTGCTGTGCACAAGTTTTCTCTAGTTGCAGTGAGCAAGGGCTACTCTTCATTGTGGTGTGTGGACTTCTCATTGTGGAGTACAGACTCTAGGCGCATGGGCTTCAGTAGTTGTGATGCACGGGCTTCACTAGTTGTGGTGCATAGGCCTAGTTGCTCCGTGGCATGTGGCATCTTGCCAGACCAGGGGTCAAACCCGTGTCCCCTGCACTTGCAGGCGGATTCTTAACCACTGCACCAACAGGGAAGCCCTGTCTCTCCCTTTTAATTGAAGTATTTAGTATGTAATTATTGATGGTTGGATTTAATATACAATTGCTCTCTTCTGTCTTTTGTTGCTTTTTTTGTGCTTTCTCTCCTTCTTTTGACTAATAGAATATTTTTAAAGTATCCAATATATATTCATAGGTTGTTAAAATTCTGACAGGCATTTTCTGGATAAGTAGAAAGGGAAATATAGTCAAAATATGGTCTCTACAATTGAAAAGTTTTCAGACTATATCAGCAGTGTAATTCATAGAGTGGTATGCCACTATAGGAAGGAGGCATGTTTGCATGGAAGGAGTGAAATGTAAGAAAAACAAAAACAAAACAAACAGAAAAATGTTGCAGAGTGATGTCTGACAGGAATCTTGAAGTTGAATGCAAATAGTTAGAAAAAGATCCTTAAAAGTATAACAACCCACATGAGTAAGCATTGCTTATTTTTTGTCCTTCTTTATGCTTTCAGAGGATTTTTTTTTTCTGAATGAGTTTCCATGGTTTTAATATTGAATATTTTCTGATCTCAGGCACATAAACCATGCACCTTGTAATTTATCATTTGACCAATCTCTTATACTTTCTAATTATTAAGGTAAAATCCATCATTCTTTTTCTTCTTGTTGGAATTCTGTGCCTATTTAGACTTATTTTTTAGAGAAGTTTTAGATTCACAGCAAAACTGAGCAGAAGATACAGGGATTTTCCATATGCCCTCTGCCTCCACATATGTATAACTTTCTATATGATCAACATCCTCCACCAGAATGGTACATTTGTTTCAATTCATGAACCTGTATCAGCATATCATTATCACCCAAAATCCATAGTTTACATTAGTGTTCACTCTCTGTGTTGTACTTTCTATAAGTTTGGACAGATTTATAATATGTATCCACCATTATAGAAAAATATAGAGTAGTTTCCTTGCTCCCACTTAAAAATCTTTATTTGCCAATTACTTTGTTCTCAGTTTATACCCTTTGTACTTGCCATTCTTTCTCCCTAAAATATCATTTTACTAGATCTGGACAGTCAGGTCTCAGCTTAAATGTGAATATAAGCTGTGAATTTAAATACTGTTTAATCCGGCCATTCTTTTTTCAAATTACCTTCAATGCATATGTTATTATTCAATATCCTTGTCTTTGGTTTGCTTCTTTACTGTCTATCTCTGCACACACACACACACAAACACACACACACAAGAGGTCCATAACAGCAGGTACATTGCACGAATTGTTCAGTGCATCTATTCAAACCTTAGATCCCTGACGCCCCCCAGAATCTGAAAGAATGCTCTATTCATTTATATATATTGTTAGTCCAAAGACTTGGCTTAAATTTCCTGAACTTTATCCATTGGAAATAAATCTAAAAATTATTCTATAATTTGGCTTGCATTTGCTTAGCTCCAAACAAAATTTCCAATAATTTTATATGTAAATATAATTATTGTGTTAATATTTTCTGAGAGCTTATGCTATACATGACACTATACCCCAGTTCTAGCAAGCATATATAGTACATACTACTCTTAGCTCTTACATAACTGCTTTTGAAAAGATTTGCATTATAATGGCATTTAAAGAAACAAAACAGAATTATTTGAATATGTATGTATATAAGAAAATATTTCTCAGGAACTGTACAACACACTACTTCATAGTTCCACACAAAATGTTTCCAGTCATTATAATATATTATATTTATACAATTTCAACTTCATAAAGATTACAATGAAGCAGAGACTCATCACCACAGAACATATTGGAGGTATGTACTCCTCATCACTGGGAAGATACTACAGATGTTAAAGCACAGGGAAGCAATGTGCTTCTTCACAGAATGTTTTAAAACCTATTTTTATAAGGTTAAAGATTAGAGAAAAATTTAATTAAGTTATGTAGGTTTGTGAATTGCCATTTTAAAAACAGTTTTTCTCATTGGGCTGGTGTTTTCTATTTCTGATAACTTTAATTACAAGAAGACTTCTTGTTTTTCTTTAATTTTATATAATTTATAATTTTATACAGCCGGTTCTTATTAGTTATCCATTTTATACACATTAGTATATATATGTCAATACCAATCTCCCAGTTCATCACACCACCCAACCCCCCACCACTTTCCC
This sequence comes from Balaenoptera musculus, assembly GCF_009873245.2. Taxonomy (NCBI): domain Eukaryota; kingdom Metazoa; phylum Chordata; class Mammalia; order Artiodactyla; family Balaenopteridae; genus Balaenoptera; species Balaenoptera musculus. Next base: position 108,385,452 of record NC_045788.1, read on the forward strand.
TCCTTGGTGTCCATACGTTTGTTCTCTACATCTGTGTCTCTAATTCTGCCCTGCAAACTGGTTTATCTGTACCATTTTTCTAGGTTCCACATATATGCATTACTATACGATATTTGTTTTTCTCTTTCTGACATACTTCACTCTATATGACAGTCTCTAGATCCAACCACATCTCTACAAATAACCCAATTTCGTTCCATTTTACGGCTGAGTAATATTCCATTGTATATATGTACCAAATCTTCTTTATCCATTCGTCTGTCGATGGGCATTTAGGTTGTTTCCATGACCTCGCTATTGTAAATAGTGTTGCAATGAACATTGGGTGCATGTGTCTTTTTTTATTTATTTATTTATTTATTTATTTATTTATTTATTTATTTTTGGCTGTGTTGGGTCTTCGTTTCTGTATGAGGGCTTCCTCTAGTTGCGGCGAGCAGGGGTCACTCTTCATCGCGGTGCGCGGGCCTCTCACTGTTGCGGCCTCTCTTGTTGCGGAGCACAGGCTCCAGACGCGCAGGCTCAGTAGTTGTGGCTCACGGGCCCAGTTGCTCCGCGGCATGTGGGATCCTCCCAGACCAGGGCTCAAACCCGTGTCCCCTGCATTAGCAGGCAGACTCCCAACCACTGCGCCACCAGGGAAGCCCACATGTGTCTTTTTGAATTATGGTTTTCTCTGGGTATATGCCCAGTAGTGGGATTGCTGGGTCATATGGTAATTCTATATTTAGTTTTTTAAGGAACCTCCATTCTGTTCTCCATAGTGGCTGTATCAATTTACATTTCCACGAACAGTGCAAGAGGGTTCCCTTTTCTCCACACCCTCTCCAGCATTTGTTGTTTGTAGATTTTTTGATGATGTCTATTCTAACTGGTGTGAGGCGATACATCATTGTAGTTTTGATTTGCATTTCTCTAATAATTAGTGATGTTGAGCAGCTTTTCATGTGCTTCTTGGCCATCTGTATGTCTTCTTTGGAAAAATGTCTATTTAGGTCTTCTGCCCATTTTTTGATTGGGTTGTTTGTTTTTTTAATATTGAGCTGCATGAGCTGTTTATATATTTTGGAGATTAATCCTTTGTCCATTGATTCATTTGCAAATATTTTCTCCCATTCTGAGGGTTGTCTTTTCGTCTCGTTTATGGTTTCCTTTGCTGTGCAAAAGCTTTTAAGTTTCATTAGGTCCCATTTGTTAATTTTTGTTTTTATTTCCATTACTCTAGGAGGTGGATCAAAAAAGATCTTGCTGTGATTTATGTCAGAGTGTTCTTCCTAGGTTTTCCACTAAGAGATTTTTAGTGTCTGGTCTTACATTTAGGTCTTTAATCCATTTTGCGTTTATTTTTTGTGTATGGTGTTAGGGAGAGTTCTAATTTCATTCTTTTACATGTATCTGTCCAGTTTTCCCAGCACCACTTATTGAAGAGACTGTCTTTTCTCCACTGTATATCCTTGCCTCCTTTGTCATAGATTAGTTGACCATGGTGCGTGGGTTTATCTCTGGACTTCCTATCCTGTTCCATTGATCTATATTTCTGTTTTTGTGCTAATACCATATTGTCTTCATCACTGCAACTTTTTTTCCCTCAAGACTGCTTTGGCTCTTCAGAGTCTTTTGTGTCTCCATAAAAATTTTAAGATTTTTTGTTCTAGTTCTGTAAAATATGTCATTGGTAATTTGATAGGGATTACATTGAATCTGTAGATTGCTTTGGGTAGTATAGTCATTCTCACAATATTGATTCTTCCAATCCAAGAACATGGTATATCTCTCCATATGTTGGTATCATCTTTAATTTCTTTCATTAGTATCTTATAGTTTTCTGCATACAGGTCTTTTGTCTCCCTAGGTAGGTTTATTCCTAGGTATTTTTTTCTTTTTGTTGCAATGGTAAATGGGAGTGTTTCCTTAATTTCTCTTTCAGATTTTTCATCATTAGTGTATAGGAATGCAAGAGATTTCTGTGCATTAATTTCATATCCTGCTACTTTACCAAATTCATTGATTAGCTCTAGTGTTTTCTTGTGGCATCTTTAGGATTCTCTATGTATAGTATCATGTCATCTTCAAAGTGATGATACTTTTGATGATAAAAGTGACAGTTTTACTTCTTCTATTCCAATTTGAATTCTTTTTATTTCTTTTTATTTTCTGATTGCTGTGACTAGGACTTCCAAAACTATGTTGAATAATAGTGGTGAGAGTGGACATCCTTGTCTTGTTCCTGATCTTAGAGGAAATGCTTTCAGTTTTTCACCATTGAGAATGATGTTTGCTGTGGGTTTGTCATATATGACCTTTATTATGTTCAGGTAGGTTCCCTCTATGCCCACTTTCTGGAGGGTTTTTATCATAAATCGGTGTTGAATTTTGTCAAAAGCTTTTTCTGCATCTATTGAGATGATCATATGGTTTTTATTCTTCAATTTGTTAATGTGGTGTGTCACATTAATTGCTTTCAATATATTGAAGAATCCTTGCATCCCTGGGATAAATTCCACTTGATCATGTGTATGATCCTTTTAATGTGTTGTTGGATTCTGATTGCTAGTATTTTGTTGAGGAATTTTGCATCTATATTCATCAGTGATATTGGTTTGTAATTTTCTTTTTTTTGTATTATCTTTGTCTCGTTTTGGTATCAAGGTGATGGTGGCCTCATAGAATGAGTTTGGAGGTGTTCCTTCCTCTGCAATTCTTTGGAAGAGTTTGAGAAAGGTGGGTGTTGGCTCTTCTCTAAATGTGTGATAGAATTTGCCTGTGAAGCCATCTGGTCCTGGACTTCTGTTTGTTGGAAGATTATTAATCACAGTTTCAATTTCATTACTTGAAATTTGTCTGTTCATATTTTCTATTTCTTCCTGGTTCAGTCTTGGAAGGTTATACCTTTCTAAGAATTTGTCCATTTCTTCCAGGTTGTCCATTTTATTGGCACAGAGTTGCTTGTAGCAGTCTCTTAGGATGCTTTGTATTTCTGAGGTGTCTGCTGTAACTTCTCCTTTTTCATTAATAATTTTTTGATTTGTGTCCTCTCCCTCTTTTTCTTGATGAGTCTGGCTAAAGGTTTATCTCTTTTGTTTATCTTCTCAAAGAACCAGCTTTTAGATTTATTGATCTTTGCTATTGTTTTCTTTGTTTCTGTTTCATTTATTTCTCCTCTTATCTTTATGATTTCTTTCCTCCTACTAACTTTGGGTTTTGTTTGTTCTTCTTTCTCTAGTTCCTTTAGGTTTAAGGTTAGATTGTTTATTTGAAATTTTTCTTTATACTTGAGGTAGGCTCGTATTGCTATAAACCTCCCTCTCAGACCTGCTTTTGCTGCATCCCATAGGTTTTAGATCATCATGTTTTCATTGTCATTTGTCTCTAGGTATTTTTTGATTTCTTCAGTGATCTCTTGGTTATTTAGTAACGTATTGTTTAGCCTCCATGTGTTTGTATTTTTTACGGTTTTTTCCTGTAATTGATTTCAAATCTCATAGCATTGTTGTCGGAAAAGATGCTTGATATGATTTCAATTTTCTTAAATTTACTAAGGCTTGATTTGTGACCCAAGATGTGATCTATCCTGGAGAATGGTCCATGTGCACTTGAGAAGAAAGTGTAATCTGCTGTTTTCAGATGGAATGCCCTATAAATATCAATTAAATCTCTCTGGTCTATTGTGTCATTTCAAGCTTGTGTTTCCTTATTAATGTTCTTTCTGGATGATCTGTCCATTGGTGTACGTGAGGCGTTAAAATCCCCCATTATTATTGTCTAACTGTCGATTTCCTATTTTATAGCTGCTGGTATTTGTTTTATGTAGTGTCATGCTCCTATGTTCAGTGCATATATATTTATAATTGTCACATCTTCTTCTTGGATTGATCCCTTGATCATTATGTAGTATCCTTCCTTGTCTCTTGTAACATCCTTTATTTTAAAGTCTATTTTATCTGATATGAGTATTGCTACTCCAGCTTTCTCTTGTTTTCCATTTGCATGGAAAATCTTTCTCCATCCCCTCACTTTCAGTCTGTATGTGTCCCTAGGTCTGCAGTGTGTCTCTTGTAGACAGCATATATATGGATCTTGTTTTTGTATCCATTCAGCAAGCCTGTGTCTTTTGGTTGGAGCAAACGGTTTAATCCATTCACATTTAAGGTAATTATCAATATGTATGTTCCTGTTACCATTTTTTTAATTGTTATGGGTTTCTTTTTGTAGGTCCTTTTCTTCTCTTGTGTTTCCCACTTAGAGAAGTTCCTTTAGCTATTTTTGGAGAGCTGGTTTGGTGGTGCTGAATTCTCTAAGCTTTTGCTTGTCTGTAAAGCTTTTGATTTATCTGTCGAATCTGAATGAGATCCTTGCCAGGTAGAGTAATCTTGGTTGTAGGTTCTTCCCTTTCATTACTTTGAATATATCATGCCATCATATCTTTTCTGTCTTGTAGAGTTTCTGTTGAGAAATCAGCTGTTAACCTTATGGGAGTTTCCTTGTATGGTATTTGTCATTTTTCCCTTGTTGCTTTCAATAATTTTTCTTTGTCTTTAATTTTTGTCAATTTGATTACTATGTGTCTCGGCATGTTTCTTCTTGGGTTTATCCTGCCTGGGACTCTCTGCACTTCCTCGACTTGGGTGGCTATTTCCTCTCCCATGTTAGGGAAGTTTTTGACTATAATCTCTTCAAATATTTTCTCGGATCCTTTCTCTCTCTCTTCTCCTTCTGGAACCCCTATAATGAGAATGTTGCTGCCTTTAATGTTGTCCCAGAGGTCTCTTAGGCTGTCTTCGTTTCTTTTCATTCTTTTTTCTTTATTCTGTTCCATGGCAGTGAATTCCACCTTTCTGTCTTCCAGGTCACTTATCCGTTTTCCTGCATCCATTATTCTACTATTGATTCCTCCTAGTGTATTTTTCATTTCAGTTATTGTACTGTTCATCTCTGTTTGTTTGTTCTTTAATTCTTCTAGGTGTTTGTTCTTTAATTTGTCTAGGTCTTTGTTAAACATTTCTTGTATCTTCTCAGTCTTTGCCTCCATTCTTTTCCCAAGTTCCTGGATCATCTTCTCTATCATTATTCTGAATTCTTTTTCTGGAGCATTACCTATCTCCACTTCATTTAGTTGTTTTTCTGGGGTTTTATCTTGTTCCTTCATCTGGTGCATAGCCCTCTGCCTTTTCATCGTGTCTATCTTTCTGTGAATGTGGTTTTTGTTCCACAGGGTGCAGGATTATAGTTTTCCTTGCTTCTGCTGTCTGTCCTCTGGTGGATGAGGCTATCTAAGAGGCTTGTGCATGTTTCCTGATTTGAGGGACTGGTGGAGGGTAGAGCATGGTGTTGCTCTAGTGGGCAGAGCTCAGTAAAAGTTTAATCCACTTGTGTGCTGATGGGTGGGGCAGGGTTCCCTCCCTGTTGGTTGTTTGGCCTGAGGTGACCAACACTGGAGCCTACCCAGCTCTTTGCTGGGGCTAATGGTGGACTGTGGGAGGGCTCACACCAAGGAGAACTTCCCAGAACTTCTGCTGCCAGTGTCCTTGTCCTCATGGTGAGACACAGCCGCCCTCTGCTTCTGCAGGAGACCCTCCAACACTAGCAGGTAGGTCTGGTTCAGTCTCCTATGGGGTCACTGCTCCTTCCCCTGGGTCCCGATGCACACACTACTTTGTGTGTGCCCTCCAAGAGTGGTGTCTCTGTTTCCCCCAGTCCTGTCGAAGTCCTGCAATCAAACCCCACTATCCTTCAAAGTCTGACCCTGTAGAAATTCCTCCTCCTATTGCCAGACCCCCAGGTTGGGAAGCCTGATGTGGGGCTCAGAACCTTCACTCCAGTGGGTGGACTTCTGTGGTATAAGTGTTCTCCAGTTTTGTGAGTCACCCACCCAGCAGTTATGGGATTTGATTTTATTGTGATTGCGCCCTTCCTACCATCTCATTGTGGCTTCTTCTTTGTCTTTGGATGTGGGGCATCTTTTTTGGTGATTTCCAGTGTCTTCCTGTTGATAACTGTTCAGCAGTTAGGTGTGATTCTGGTGCTCTCGCAAGAGGGAGTCAGGATCACTTCTAAGCACCGAACATTTTCATTACAAAACTCTAAAGAGATGTTTTTAATGGCACATTAATTAGAAAAGTATTCACCTAACTTGAACTTGGAGATGAAATATAATATCCTCAAGGAATACAAATTTTTAAAATATATGGTATTCTCATTTATGACTATGAAACTTTCTAAACACTGAAATCAATATATGCCTGCTTAATGAAATATTTTATGTTTACCAAAATCAATTTGAAGAAAGAGTGAGAAATACAAAAGTATCTCCATATTTCAATCTAAAAATTTGAGTACGCCCTTTAAAAGATTTATCTAAGATATAAATCTTATTCCACAGAGTTCTAACTTACTGCCCAAATATTAAATGCTTGCTTATCTTTGTAATAAACAAAAACTATAAGTAACCAAAATCATGCCACCTATTGAATGGATGAACCAATTTTTTTAAATGTCCATACACTGAAATAGTACTCAGCAAGGAAAAGAAACAGACAACTGATATAGGCAACAATGTAAATGAATATCTGCACCTTTGTACCTCTGAAAGAAACCATCAATAGTAGAATACCTACTAGATGACTACATTTAAATCAATCTCTAGAAAAGAAAAATTTTATCTGTAGTGATACAAAGCAGATCAGACATTGCCTGGCCCTGAGATTTGGGTGTAAGAATTGATTGGAATGCATCATGAGAAAACTTTGCAGATACCCGAAATATACAAAATCTTTCTTGTGAGAGTAATTACATGGATATATGCATTTTTTCAAAACTAATTCAACTAGAAAATTAAAATTGTGCATTTTATTGTATATAAATCAAAAAGTTGATTAAAAAAGCATAATAACATAACATACACACACATCAAAATAGTTAAATAGAATTAAAATACCAAACAAATGAGATTCTTGCAGATTGATGGTGAGAGTATAAATTAGTACAGCCACCGTAGAACTATTTGGCTATGTCTAAAGCTGAATATGACTTAAAATTTACATTCCTTAATATATGCCTAATAAGATTGAGTTCATATGTTCACCAAAGGACATGTAAAAGGATGTTTACTGCACCACTAATTTGCCAAAATGTAGATATACAGACCAAATCTACATGAACTTTGAATGAATAAATGCATTGTGATATAGTCAATGGAAATTAATATCATATTACAATTAGAATAAACAAACTGCAATGCTACCCAACAGGATATAAGAATATCACAAACATAATGGGGACTGATAAAAGTCAGATACAAAGTTATAAGTAGCATATTGAATATGTTCAACTTATATAAAGCTCAAAAACTATTTCATAGTCTTTTGAATCATTGTTATGCACAGTACAGAGCTAGTGACTAAAGGTGGTCACAGGAGCAGTTGCTGGATGTTGTTCTGAGTAGAATTAAACAATGCATTTATTTTGTGAAGATTCATAGATATGTACATGTATTAACTATACACTTTTATATGTATGTTATATTTCATACTTCAATAAAAAGTTTACTATACAATGGAATATTACTCAGCCATAAAAAAGAATGAAATTGGGTCATTTGTAGAGACGTGGATGAACCTAGAGACTGTCATACATAGCAAAGTAAGTGAGAAAGAGAAAAGCAAATATCATATATCAATGCATATATGTGGAATCTAAAAATATGGTATAGATTATCTTATTTGCAAAGCAGAAATAGAGACACAGATGTAGAGAACAAACATATGGACACCAAGGGGGGGAAGGGGGGTTGGGATGAATTGGGAGACTGTGATTGACATATATACACTATTGATACTATGTATAAAATAGATAACTAATGAGAAAAAAAAATTACTTCAAACAGCAGTGCTTCAAACATTCAAAACAAAGTCACTTTACTTCACTGTGTTTTAGAAAGATAATCTTAGAATGTGCTAAGTCCACTAGAATGTGCTAAGTCCACATTCTAGTGGACTTTATTTTCCAAAGTATTTGAAGAAAAATTAGTAAATGTCACTCCAGAAAATTATTTTATTGCATATTATTTGGGAACATTCTAAGTTAAACTTACATTTGTTTATTTACTGCAGAATTTTAACATGCTTAATAGTTAATATCCATTTAGATATTAAGTAGGAAATGCATTTATTCATGAAAAATATTTTCTAAAGAAGCCTTCAATTAGTGTAAATATACACTATACATTGCTGTTCTAGTCTTTTTCTATATCTGGTCTTAAATGACTTAAATAGATATAACAGTATAAATTTAATTTAGAATTTAGTCTGTCACATAATTCTCCAAATTCAATGATAAATTTTGTTTTATTATTATTATTGTTGACAATAATGAGAGCTAAATAACCTTTTATACACATTGTTTGCATTAGCTATCAGAAAACTCTATGTTAAAGAAATCACAAATCATTAAAATTAAAAAAATTAAAAATACATTTTAAAAAAGGGCTTAATCCTTGCATGGACAAGTAAGGGATACAAGCATTTTTCTAATTATTTACTGTTGAAAATATATGATATTTTAGATAGAACACTTGTACCATGAGCAGTCCCTTGGAATTTTACTGCTGTGTTAAATGTTAACTGTATCTGATAAGGTATTTTTGGACTATAGTTGATTTACAACGTTGTGTTAGTTTCAGGTGTACAACAAAGTGAATCAGTTATACATATACATATATCCACTCTTGTTTTAGATTCTGTTCCCATATAGTTCATTACAGATTATTAAGTAGAGTTCCCTGTGCTATATAGTAGGTTCTTATCAGTTATCTATTTTTTATATAGTAGTGTGTGTATATCAATCCCAATCTCCTAATTTATCCCTCCCCCCCCTTTCCCTCTTGGTAACCATAAGTTTGTTTTCTACATCTGTGACTCTATTTCTGTTTTGTAAATAAGTTCATTTGTACCATTTTTTATACCATTTTTTAGATTCTACATATAAGCGATATCATATGATATTTGTCTTTCTCTGTCTGACTTACTTCACTCAGTATGAGACAATCTCTAGGTTCATCCATGTCTCTGCAAATGGCATTATTTCGTTCTTTTTTATGGCTAAGTAATAAATGAGTTTCAAATGTAGACTTCCCCAGTAACCTGTTTCTAAGATCACACAGAAAATGATGATGTTTCTGGCAAAGGAAGGTCAAATATTCCTGTTGGTTATAATACTGAACAGCTCTAACTAAATTTTTTTTCTTGTATAGAATAAGGAATGAAGAAACTGGAATCTTTTATTCAGTTACAATGGAAATTTAATCTGTAAGAATCTAGTAAAATGTTGTCTTGGAAACCTTCAGGGCCATTTGGTTTATGCTATTAAATGAGCAACAATTGTTTCTAACTGAAAAGAATTTGAAAGCTGGAAACAAAATCAATGTGTTAACCATCATTATGCCAGTTTTTGCCACAAACATGTATACCTCTTCTAAAACTGAAAAAACACATAATTATTGAAACAATTTCTATCAGTAAAAGTACTTTGAATAATAAACCATATCTATTTCAATATATCAGGTAATTTTCATAATTTTCACAAAAAGTATCCTCATAATAGTTTGGAGATAATTGAAATCTGGAGAATTCCAAACAAACTTAATTGTTTCTATTACTTTTTTGCATAGGGTGAGGTGATAAATATTTTATGTTACTCAATTACTTTCCAGAAAACCTGAATGTATTTTGAAAGTAAATGAGGTTTTAACTGTTTTGTCAGAATTCAGATTTAAATCTGAAAAGACAAATTAAATACAAATCATCAGAATAGACTTTTTAAAGGAATAACAAAGATTAGTTACCTTGGCTACTTCATAATCAATGTGGCAGTGTAACATTCAACAGAAATAAAGAGAAGATAACACAATAATCATTAAGAATTTTTTCCTTCCTGAAGTAAATAATCCTGGTAATTTTATTTCAAACATTGTAAAAGACAAACATTAAACAATGACATGAGAATTGAAAATATTTATATAGACAAATAGCATTTTTGTTCTTTGAACTGTTTTTCAGAACTCTAAAGATTAACACTAAAATACTCTAATTTATAATAGCATCAAAAATAATTAAATTTGACTTGAATAAATTTAACAAAAGATTTGCAAGGCAAGTATACGGAAAAACACAAAACATTATTGAACAAAATTAAAGATCTAAGTGAGTGGAAAGATATCTTGAATGGAAAACTTAATATTGTTTAAATGGAAATATTCCTCTTCTTACATAAAACACAATTTATATATCATATCTGAAAGTGTGAAAAAATAAGAGTAAGTATGTCTTAGCTTTTTTAATTACAAAACTATCAAAGAAATCTAATTTGTCCAGTGATTATATTAAGTAGGACTAGAACCCCTCAGTTTTCTCTTTATCTGTAAACTCAATTTTAAAGACTTAAATTTTTTTAAAGAAGTGCTGAGATTGCTGTTCTCCTTTTTATTTTGTAACTTAGTAACCAAAACCACAAACTTAACTTAGAGATTCAGCTACAACAGAAGATTTTTTTGGAAGAGCCAAATCATTTAACACATATTGGGTGTTGCTGCAACCTGGTGGTATTTTTGATTTTTTAATTTAAAATTTATGGAAATGCAGCCTCTATGAAAAACAGCATGGAATTTCCTCAAAACATTAAAAATAGAACTACCATATAATCCAGCAATTCCACTTCTGGGTGTTTTTGCAAAGAAAATAAAAACACTAATTGAAAAAGATATGTGCACCCTTATGTTCATTGCAGCATTATTTACAATAGCCAAGATATGGAAGCAGTCTAAATACCCATCAAGAGATAAACGGATAAAGAAGATGTGAGATACATACATCTCACAGCCATAAAAAGGAATGAAATTTTACCATTTGTAACAACATGGATGGACTAAGTGAAATGAGTCAGACAGAGAAAGACAGATACCATATGATTTCACTTATATGTGGAATGTAAAAAACAAAACAAATAAACAAACATAACAAAATGGAAACAGCGTCATAGATACAGAACAAACAGGTGGTTGCCAGAGGGGAAGGGGATGGAGAGATGAGCTAAATATGTGAAAGAGATTAAAAGGTATAAACTTTTGGTTACAGAATAAAAGAGTCATGGGGATGAAATGTCCAGAGTAGGAAATATGGTCAATAATCATGTTATATCTTTGTATGGTAACTAGAATTATTTTACTGATCATTTTGTAATGTATGGAAGTATCTAATAACTGTTGTGCACCAGGAGTTTACATAGTGTTGTAGGTCAGTTATACTTCAAAAAAAAAAAAAGAGAGAGAGAGAGAGAGAAGGAAACAAACTATAGAAAAATAGATTAGATTTGTGATTACTAGAGGCAGGGATAGGGAGGGTGGGGGTTCAAAAGGTACAAACTTCCAGCTATAAGGTAAATATGTACTAGGGATGTAATGTACAACATGATTAATACCACCAATAATTAATTACCACTGTGTATGTTATATGTAAAATTTGTTAAGAGAGTAAATCCTAAGAGCTCTCATAAGGAAAATATGTTTTTAAATTTTATTTTGTATCTATATGAGATGAAGGATGCTCACTAAACTTACTGTGGTAAACATTTCATTTGTATGTAAATCAAATCATTATGTTGCATACCTTAAACCCATACACTGCTCTATGTCAATTATATCTCAATAAAACTAGAAGGAAACATTCTTTTTAAATAAAATAAAATTTAGGGAAATGCTTCTTAATAGTTACTATATATAAACTAGCACATAATCTGAATACTTTAAGATATTTTTATAATGTGAAAGATTATTTTATGTTGGGTATAATTATCTTGACTAGATATTGCTACATGGGCACATGATGACATATATATTTCTTATAAGCAATTACTCTCCAAGTTTCCAAAGAGAAAGAGTAACAGAGGAAGCTGGTTATAAACAGATTTGCAAAAAGCCAAAGCCCACTGTATAGACCATCCCCAACTTAAGATGAGTTGACTTATAGTTTTTGGACTTCATGACAGTGTGAAAGCATATGAATTCAGTAGAAACTGTACTTTGAATTTTGAATTTTGATCTTTTCCTGGGCTATGGATTTGCAGTTGAATACTTTCTCTTGATGCTGGACAGCAGCATCTGAGCTGCATCTCAGGAAATCACAAGGGTAAGCGACCAATACACTTACAATCATTCTGTACCCATACGACTATTCTGTCACTTTCAGTACAGCATTCAATAAATTACATGAAGTGTTTAACACTTTATTATAAAATAAGCTTTGTGTTAGATGCCTTTGCCCAACTGCAGACTAATATAAGTGTTCTATGCATGTCTGGGGTAGGCTAGGCTAAGCTATGATATTTGATAGGTTAGATGTATTAAATGCATTTTTGACCTAGGGTATTTTCAACTTTGGATGGGTTTATCAAGAGGTCACCCTATTGTAAGTCGAGGAAGATCAGTAAAAGGCTAATTATATTTCCTTTGCAAGAAGGGGAGAAAGCTTAGCTGCAGAAAATTTTTTTACACAAAGTTGAGAGTCACTGTAGCCAGTTTCTAGTGGCACTTGACACTAGAAGAGTGTCTTAGGCTCTTGAAAATTCCATAAAAGCCAACAAATAACCCTAAATATATTAACCACTGAAATATGGAAACAAAGATTTCCTATGTTAGTCACACTAACGGTCTCTCTTTTAGGCAGTCAGAATAGAATTGTCCACATGGACTCAGGGCAAAGTGGTTGCCTCAGACAGTACATGCAACTCTCACAAAACCCATATACCTGCTATATCACTGAGAATAGCAGAATGGTGATATAGATTTAATGGTATTGTCTAAGCCCTATTAAGATTATGACAATCAGGACAAAAAATAGAACAAAAAGATACTTAATAGTATAAAATGAACATAAAGGAAGATAAAAAGTGTTAGTAAAGCAGAGGCTCATCTATTGAGCTCTCTAAAGAGTCAAATCAGAGAAATAATCTCAGAAGTGTCTTCTTAATTCTCAGTGAACAAAATTAGTTCTGCTAAATTTAGAATTTGGAGGTGCAAATATTGATTGGTATTCAAATTATTTGACATGAAGGGACAAAGGGAAGTTGAACCATGAATAAAAAAGGCTTCTAGAATATACACCATCATGTAGGAGGTCCCAAGGTTCTATTTGGCAAAGATTGCCAAGTTAATATCTACATAGACTCTTCAAACTGTCAATTCATAAGTCAACCCACTCTTAAAAACAAAAACTGGATTGAATTCTTTTTTTTTTAAATAAATTTTATTTATTTATTTTTGGCTGTGTTGGGTCTTCGTTTCTGTGCGAGGGCTTTCTCTAGTTGCGGCAAGCGGGGGCCACTCTTCATCGCGGTGCACAGGCCTCTCACTGTCGTGGCCTCTCTTGTTGCGGAGCACAGGCTCTAGAGCGCAGGCTCAGTAGTTGTGGCTCACGGGCCCAGTTGTTCCGCGGCATGTGGGATCTTCCCAGACCAGGGCTCGAACCCGTGTCCCCTGCATTGGCAGGCAGATTCTCAACCACTGTGCCACCAGGGAAGCCCTGGATTGAATTCTTGCTTGGACAAGGGAGAGACACAAACAAAAGTGCAGCCTCTACCCAAACAAAGGAAGAAACAAGATTTTGGATTTGGGAAAAAGGGGGGTTTAGGCAAAATTGAAATGAAGCAGTGTTTTAATTGGGTCAAAGCAAAGCAGGAATGTGTATAAAGAGGGTAGTCTTCATCCTGGGCTATGAAGTGTACTGGAATCCTAATTATTGGAAACCATGGAGTTAAGATAAATGTGGGTCTCATGTTGAGTTTCAAAATTCCTTATCTGAATCTTTTCACCTGCTTGGATTCAAAGTTCCTTCCCTGTAATCAAAGTGATTGATTTTAGATCAGAAGGTTTTTAGGACTAGGTCCATGATGTTAATTAATCAAAGTCATTTTTACTGGTTGACATATGCTTATTCTAAGTTCAATGATTGGAACTAAGTTCATCAAAATCTTTGTATTTTGTTGGCATGTTTTCTTGATGTACTGCTTCATACTAGCCTCTTGCTGTGTGTTTGAACATTTTCATAACATCTGCAGAAATTCTGAGGGTACCTGTGCTCAGGGGCAGTCATTTAGACTGCCATTGGATACATAAGGAACTTACCTACCTACGTTTTTTTCTCCGCAAAGGCAGATCTCAAGGAAAATTCAATACAAATAAGATTTTAACATTTTAGGGTTGTTTACACTGCAGCAATGACCACCTTGAGTCTGGACAGTGAAGTATCATTTTCCACAGCAGCTCAGGTTTGTAGGCATAATTTTTTATTTTTTATCTGTTTGATCATCATTTTATTAAAATGTCCTTAGCAGGTAAACAATCCTTTCTCCTCCTCCCTTTTTCTGCCTTCTGTATCACACTTTCTTTTTTTCTCTTGAAAGGCTCATACTTATTTAGTATTAGCTCATTGTAGGGAGGTCTTTCTCATTAAAATTATTATTTATTTATCACAATGGAAACCTTTTCTTTGATGGGACATGATAACATTTGCTTACAGAATCAATAAAATAGAAATATTTGGATCCAGTTCAGTGAGCATCTGCTCTATCCCTAAGAGCTATTAAAGAAATTATCGATTATAATCCTGTTTAACTCCTGCTGTTTTTTAATCGGTGAAAGAATGTAGAGGTAAGTCAAAAGGGGCCCATAGCAACTCATTAGTGAGAAAAGTTCCATCATTTATTTCTTCAAGTTTTTATTATTTTAGATACTTACTTTCATAAATCATCATCATCATCATTCCACACGCTTGTCTTCCTCACTGAGTCCCTTTTCATTCCATTTACTTCCATTTTTCAAGTGCTTTTTATTCTTTTATTTGTTCATTTGTGTCTCTTTGTTTACTGTTATATGCTGAGAGTTTAGGACCATTTGAAACACTTGGTAGGTGTTTGTTATTCAAAAGACAGTTATGTATTTTAATAGAACCAATAAGGAATATCTGGTAAATAAAGGAAAGGTAAAAGCACCAGAGATGAAGAGTAGAAAAGGCATGGGTTTTGAAGTTAGATAAATGTAAGATTAAAATATTTTTCAATCCTTCTGTTTCTCATTTTCAAAACAGGGAATGATATATATCATGCATGGAATTTATGAAAATCAAATGAAATTATTTTCAAAAATAGCTGACAAACTGGTATACTGTTCTTAGTAAATCTGGTAATGAACAACACAAGAATTACAATGACAGCAAGATACAATGTGATTTACCATAATTCCAGTACTTAGATATGACATTTGAATATTTCCGTTTCTATTACTTTTTTCTCTATCTATATTTTTTGGCTTGGCAAAGAGCATTCCATAAGCAAATATATTCTTCACTTAAAATTTTAAGTATAGACTCAAGATTTTTTTTAGTACTCAAGATATGTACTATAAAATCTTGTTGAAAATTTTGGAGATTTCTAATTTTTATTATGAAAGAGGAAATACTTTTATGAAATGTTTTATTCTGACAGAAATACAAAAGAATGCCTGTTTTGTGCAATATGTACAGTTTTAACTATCAGTTGAAAAAGTTTTCCTAATGAGCAAACTTGCATTACTATTTTTTTTAGTATTTTGAATATATCTCAAATATTATTACTCATCTATATTGTTTTTTTAGTTAATAGGCTGTTCATGACTTTTGCCGAAATGCTTTTTCTAATTTATTTGTATGTACCCATTGTATTAAAAATATCAACCTTTTATCTTAATTTGATTAAAATAATTTTTTATTTTATTGGATGTAGTTTAATTATATTTTCAATATTTAGAAACAAATTATATGCAGTTTCATCTATTCATAATTGTTATTCTTCTTTGTTATGTATCCCATGGCATTAAATGTCCAAAGCTCATACCAATTCAAAAAAAGTTCAGGTTTACTGATGTGTAACATGAAGAAAAGATCTGATTGGTTTACCTACTTTTTTCTTTAAAAATACTTTCATGTCAATGTTGATGCATCATATGTCAAATGTCATTCCTTTTATTACAGTTTTCTGTAATAGTTTGAAGTTTAATTTTATATTACAATTAAATGTTTAATCATAGGATTTATTTTGATTGTTAGAATAAGGTGAGGACTTATTTTTGTTATCTTTATAATCAGTTTTTCCATGTCACCATGTTATTCATTCTTTTTTTTTAAATCATATGTGGAAAATGATATAGATATTTCATGCATTTTTATATTCACTTTTTAGTTCAGTATTCAGAGATTGTAACTAATAATTAAAATAACTAAGCAGTGTGGGATAATAACAGTTTTGCCTACTTCAACTGGGAAAATGTCTAATTAGACTCCCTAGAAAATATACAGCCATTATCCTAATCAGAAAGGCTCAAAATGTAGGGGACAATTTTGACTCATATTTCTTGCTCATTATCTATATTCACACAGTTTAAAAATTTTTAAGTCCTTCATAAGCAATATTTTTCAAACTGATCAATAAATTCCATCCATTCTCTTTGTCACCTCTGATTTAGATTTCCTTATGTCTTACCAGAATAGGGATAATATAGCCTCTTACTATTTTCCTGATATCTTTTCTCTCCATACTCCCATCTTTTATTCTCAATGCTGCTACCTTTTGCTTTTAACATAGATTTCTGATTATATTCTTTCTTCACTGAAATGTACGTACCAGTGCTGCATTGCTCATTGAATTTATTTGAAGTTTTAAAAGTTGGACCATACACACCTCAATCCCCATTCTAGATGGCTAAATAATATTGATCCATTTTTAACTTCCATTGTGCCCTAGGTCAAACTGATTTTTTTCTCTTTTTGTTCTTCATTTTTCTAAAATGTTTATACCTTCCCATTTTCCTCTTCTATGAAATCCCTTTCTAAACTCTCATTATCTGTTTAATCACAGTTTGACATCTCCTATAATTTTTCCTAACTCAGTTATAATAATCTCTCTTAGCTTCCTCCAGAGCACATATTTTTAAAAATTTTATTGTGACACTGTTATTTCAGCTTGTTTTATGGGCACTTGATATTTTCTTTTTGTTTATCTTCAATTGTAAGTAATTTGGGTATAATGCTGAACATTAGCTTTTTATTCTAAAACTTTTTTATAATTTCATTATAATATGTTTAGCAAAAAATAAATATCGAATGTATGCATTCCATAATCATATTTTTCTTGTTTAAATTTAATTAGAATCTTTATTTTTCCTAAAAATCAAAATTTTGAAAATTCCGTTACTCTCCTAGTATTCTAATTTTAAGAAAAAAAATCAAATAAATGAAATAGTAATGATTACAAAATTTTTAAATTTATACTAATGCAGCAAAAATGTTTATACAAATAAATAAGGGAAAGTAAACAGTAGGTCGAAGTGTTCTAATAAATATTTAATAAAATGTGTAACCTATCTGAGGATTATTTGAACTCATAGTATAAAAGTTGCATGCACATTTTCAGGATAAAGAGCAAAGCATTTGATTGTTTTAGCCCTTATTAGTTGTAGTAGAGCTCATTTAAACAAAGCCGTTTCAATAAGGAAAATGAAGACGATAATTAAAGAACAGGGACTTTTAAAGATATGTCAGGGGAGGGGAGAGATAAATCAGCAGAGCATACAGGATTTTTAGGGCAGTGAAAATACTCTTTATGTTATTATAATGATGGATATATGTCATTATAACATTTGTCCAAACCCATAGAATGTACAACACCAGGAGTTAACCCTAAGGTAAACTATGAGCTTTGAGTGATTATGATGTGTCAATGTAGGTTCATCCTTGCTAAAAAAAACAATCTACTAATTCTGGTGAGTGATGCTGATAATAGGGGAGGTTATGTATGTGCAGGGGTAGGGAGTATATGGGAAATTTCTGTCCCTCCCTCTCAATTTTGTTGTAAACCTAAAACTGCTCTCAAAAAAACTTTAATGAAAAAAACAAGTATGTCAAAATAAAGCATTTCAAAAGCCAAATATCTCTCAAGCTCTCTTAGTAAAATATTATTAATTACAGTGAATCAGAGAAAAAACATTTGTTTATAAATATATAAACATTTGTAAACTGCATTGGAATTTTAATTAATAAAACTAATTTTTTTTACACTTTACATATGGTCAAATATATTTTTGAAATTTTCTACTATGAATATTCTCATTCTGATTTTCCCAAAAGTTGAGATAAATAAGCAAATAAATCTTGATATTATTTCAACTTAATTACAAGGTCATCATCAAATATGTGTATTGCTACCCTTCTAGGTCTATACATTTAAAGTAGTTTCTGCTTCACTTTTGTTAGAAATGTTATATGCATCACATATGCTATCAACATCTGGTTTTCAAATCTCAAATAGTTCAAGTATGTTTACCATGCAATATATCAAGGAAAACTGATTCATACACATGATTATTCATTTCCATTTAGTAGTGCTGTGGTTATATAAAATATGTGGTTCAAGTTAAATGTCATATTTTTTTCAACTTCTAATCTCTAAAACAATTCTATTGAAATAATAGTGAAAAGGAATTATGTTTTCAAAAGCTCAGAGTAAGAAATTTATATCAATACAACGATTTTCAATAATTCAATATCCACACAAAAAGAGAGTCTTGGGCTGCAACCTAGAGAGGAAGGCATTATAATCCAGATATGTCCCTGGAGTGTTTGCAATGGAAATGAAAGCAGAGTCATAGGGAGACTGAGTACAGAGTCTTGAGGAAGAAATCATGAAAAGTAAGACAGATATAAAGGTGAGTAATCGAAGATGAACTGAATAAAACAACCTCTTCAATCCTCATCTAGTCTTTTACCCTGAAACTCACACCATGTATCCACTGACTCTTCTAAAACTAATTCATCAATATTCCTCAGAAGGGTCAACATTTCCATTGTTTGCTGGTATCTTACAATTCAAGACCCCTTATTTAGGCTTCTATCTGTCAGCACAACCTAAAGTCGTCTGTTCATTAATATTGCCCAGTTCGTGGCACAGATACCTCTGCAATTCAGTGAAAAATTATTGCTCTTGAAATACATGGGTGCTGTATTACTTAGACATAAGCAAGTTAAAAGCAAAAACAAAAAAACATGACCCCTACATTAAACTACACATGCAAATAAGTAGTTTGAGATTATTGATAAATCTAATATAAATGTTGAGATAATAAAGCTAGAGAAAGAAAAGAAAGAATAATATCTTTATGACTTGTGTCTTCAACAAGACACAAAAATCACTATTGATTCATTGACCTATATTACAATTATGGAGTTCTGTTCATCAAAAGATACATTAAGAGTGTGAAACTATAAGCAGTGCACTGGGAGAAGGTATGTGTAATATTAATAACCAATCAAAACTCACATCCAGAGTACACACTGTATACATATTTCTTTATCTTATGCCAAAACCATATTGTCTTAATTGTTGTATCCTTATATTATGTATTGATCTCTGATACCATGAGTTCTCAAATTTGTTTTTCTTTATGATTGTTAGGCTTTTATGGGTCTTTTATATTTTCCGCATTAATTTTAGGATCAACTTATTTCTAAAAAACATTCTGAGATTCTACTTGGACTTATATTAACTCTGTATAGCAATCTGAGGTGAGTTGACATCTTGTTACTGAGAGTGGTACTAGAGGAACAGAATCTTAGGATGAGTTTTCTGAATTGATTCTCGGTCCCTGGAATTGTTCTCTAATCTGTTTAGACTTAAATTCAGTAATGACTCTATTTCCATTATTAAGGAGAGTACTGATAGTCCATGATGTCATGTGCAATAGAAAAATGCAAAATATTACCATTGGACACTGCTAATCAAATCTTATAAGAGGAAATTCTCCCTCCAGACTGCCATCAGACTTGAGCTGCGGCATCATCTCTTCTTGGATCTCTAGCCTGCCGAACTGCTCTGCAGATTTCAGACTTGCCAATTCCCATAATCATGTGAGTCAGTTCCTTAAAATCTCTCTCTCTCTCTCAAATTATGTATAACATATACAAATATACATATTATGTATCATATATAAATTCATATATCTTATTGTTTCGATTTCTCTGGAGAACCCTTATTAATAGAGATTTTTAATCTTCCAGTGCATAAATATATAAATCCAATATCTCTCCATTTCTGTAGGCCTTCTTTAATTTTTCTCCAATACTTTGTAGTTTTAATGTAGAGATCTAGCACATTTTTGTTAGTTTTATAAATTAATGATCCTTTTCTAATTGTTAGCTCTTAATATAAAGAAAGGCAAATATTTTTGTATATTGCTCAGTGACTTAGCTAAATTGACATTAATTTTAAAAGTTTGTAGATTCTATTGAATTCTTTTATTACAAAATCATTTCATTTGTAATGGAAGCTTAAATACTCATTCTTCTTTTTCAGTTTGTATACGTGTTTTTCTTCTTCCTTTATGGAATTCAGTATAATTTGAATAGAAGTAATAATAATCAACATCTTGTCTTGTTCATGAACTCAGGGGGATAGTGTTCAGTATTTCACAACTAAGTATGATATTTGCTATAAGCTACTTTTATATTTATTCTCTTTATTAAATTAAGGATGTACCACTTTATTCTTACATTTCCTTTATGAACAAGTGTTTACTTTGGTCAGCTGTTTACCTGCCTATTGAAATGGGCATTTTTTTTCATTTATCTATTGATGGGATTAATTGCCTTGATTCATTTTAATTATTATTCTACATGTCTGGATTTAATTTTTAAATTATTTTGTTCTGAACTTTTATGACTCATTTATGGAAGATATTGCCCTATAATTTTACTTTTTTGTAATGTCCTTTTTCAAGTTTGATTTATGAGGCCTGAATTTTGTGTGGTCTCATAAGATAAAGTAGAAACTACTCTCTTTTTATTTATTATCTAGAAGAGATTGTATAAAATTGATAATATTTAGTCCTCAAAGGTTAAGGAAAAATTGCCCCTTCTGTGCCTGTAATTGCTTTGCAGAAAGTTTTTAGATGTAGATAAAATTTTTATAAAAGATATGTAACAATTCAGTTTTTCTATTTCTTTACGTGCTATTTTGGTAAGTTGGAATTTTAAGGACTTAGTTCTTTTCATGTAAAATGTGAAATTTATTGGACGGAGTTGCTTATCAGATATTCTTACCATCTTTGTAACATGAGACTCTATTTTGATGGTTCTTTTTTCATTCCTGATATTGATAGCCTGTGTTTTCTTTCTTTTTTTTTCTTTTTTTTAACTTGAACAATCTTCTAGGGGTTTATTATTTTATTAATTTTTTTAAGAACAAACTTTTTAATTTCTGAGATTTTTCTTATAGGTTTACTTTCCTTTTCTTCCTCCTACCTTCTTTGATTTTAACGTGCTGTTTTATTTCACCTTTTTACATTGATTTTCTACTGGAAATCTTGTATTTTAAATACTGGAATCAAAGCTCTAAATTTACTTATAAATACTTCTTTAGCTACATTGCACTAGTTGAAACTATTTTCTCATTTCCATTGCAAATCCTTCTTTATTCTTATATCATTTATGTTCCCAGAAAATAAATATTAAATGATTATTGGGCAGTGTTCACATTTTATACACACACACACACACACACACACACACACACACACTTAAATATAGTGCTGCTGTTTAGGAGTTTGCAATTTTAGAACAGTCAAAATCATATCCTGGATTAGTTCCACAGAGTAAATGAAGACATATGTTTACACTTATACTTGCAATATAGGGAAACAGAATTATATGTATATTGAGAAAACGTTACAATAGATATAAAAAACACTTTTTCATAACAATCATTATCAATTTTTCTTAATACTTAATTCACACTAAAAGAAATGTGCTTTTTTCCCCATTTAAAAAGCTGTAGAAACAAATATTAGGAACAGTTTTAGTGTCTTAAATTAATAAAAAGTCTGTGTAATAAGGGATTTAAAATGTTGTTTTACCATTGACTGGAATTGTCGATCACTTCTGGTAAATTGAGATAACTATAAGTTGATTTCTCCTCTCGCCTACCTTTGTTTTCTGGATATTTAGAGACCAGAACAGATTGACAGGTGTGCCACTGTACTGAGAAAAACTGTGATATTTGTGCAGTAAGTTTTGGAACCCAGGAAGTATGACTATGCAAATACTAGCAGATGGCTATGTAAATGTAAATGTAGTTGTTCTACTAAAGCTTGACAAAGTGACACATTTAATTAATTTTAAATATATTAATAATTTTTCCTGAAAATTTATATTAAGAAATGTTTTAGAGACTTTTCATCCATTGCAGAATTCTTCTTACCTGTTAGTTGGGCTGATAGGCATTGTGAAATCTTGGCAGAACATTTTATAGTTGAAAGATTTCAATCTCTGAGAGGATTACATGACAGATGGCAATGTAAAGGAACTACTCAACTATCTGAGTGCTGTGTTTACATAGCCATCTGCTGGATATTCCTTCCCCTGGGCTTCACAATTTACTTGGAGGCTAGGAAGGATGCTTACAGATTCAAAGTGTTTTAGGATCCAAGTACTAATAGATATATATATATATGAAATATATATATATATATATATATATATATATATATATATATATATATATATATATATATGAAATATTTAGGGAAGTATTTTTGTTGCTATGTAGCTGGTTCCTAATTTTAAATGGTTGCATAAGACATTTTATTGAATTTTCTAAATACATGTCCAGTGTCTCATTTAGTCTTTCAACTGAAAAACTTGAACTGGAATCTACCATTATTAAATCTTAGTCCAGTAAATTTCCCTGCAATGTAATTAAGATTACATTTGGAAAATTAATGTTTTATAGATGAATATATTAGATGCATATTTTGTAGAGGAGTATATTTAATTAATAAAATAATAAAAATAATTTACAAGGAGAAATTAAACCAATAGGTTGAGACATAATTGAAATATTGTTTCAGAAATTTTTTTGATTTACCATATGCTTATTTTCTTTTTCTGTATCTCCTTCCCTTATTGAGTTTTTGAGTAAAATACAAATTCAGTTATCAATCACTCACATGGGAACTGTTATTTAAATTGGAAAATATTTATTCAAATACACATATTCTTGGAAATAGAAAATCCATAACTGTGTATTGACCTTATACTAAAATAATACTCTAAAATACCTTTGACCTTTTTAAAAAGTTTACAAACTCTTATCTGTGGTAATTGAGTTAGCATTTTCTGTTATTACTGTAGTGATTGAAAGTTTTTGATATATAATTTTCCCTTCTTCATGATTGAAAGTTTTCTGATATTAATGAAATTCTGGAAAATTACTTCAAACTGTAAAAATTACTTTAAAAGTTTTATGTCTTAAATTATCATATTACTAAAGTAAAACAGAATTTTGTGGGATATATCTGAGATAGACATTTTCACCAATAATAAATATGGAGAACAACAAACACTCACTGAAGAAAAGACAGTATGTTTTCTGTAAAGTTCAGGATGGTACTCCTCCAAATCTCCAGGGTCATGGTCAATTGAGATGCCCAAGGAATTAGCCCAGCCTTATTTCTAGGGCAATAGATGACTTATTTAAAGGGTCTGAGATGAGTTATACATAAGTCTTTTCTGAATAAAATGAGCATGTAAGATTAATAGTTTGTAGGAAAGTTAATTTGTAAATGTGAAAGTAGCCTGCTCCTCTGTAGACCAGTTTGAGAAATACCATCGTAGAAAATTTTTACTTGAATACTTTGTGTTAGCAATTATTGATGTACTCAATGTCTAAGATTGTTTTCTGATAGAGAATCATCTTACTGAAGCTCCTGAAATGCTTTCATGGGTTTAATTCCCAGGACATCTCTGAAGACCGAAATCCTCTAGTTTAGACATTTTTGCCAAGTAATTAATACTCTTCTGATCTTTGGTAAAGAATTAGTTCCAGTTAGGAGCTTGAGGAATCCAAAAGGAATGTCTTAATATTAAGTTGTCTGATTTCATAAAGTAATGCTGCTTGGGGAAATAAGATTGTTTATGTGCCATAAGAAAAAAAAAAAACAGTAAATATTTTAACAAGTAACAAATGTAAATAGTCTTCTTTATTCCAGCTGTACTTGAAATTCAGGTAATAAATGTGCTTTAAAATAGAGTAAATTGTCTTATTGTTCATTAAATTGTGAAGTAAGAAAGACATGAAGATGTCATTCT
The DNA here is from genome assembly GCF_009873245.2 of Balaenoptera musculus. Lineage (NCBI taxonomy): Eukaryota > Metazoa > Chordata > Mammalia > Artiodactyla > Balaenopteridae > Balaenoptera > Balaenoptera musculus. The sequence continues at coordinate 108,409,667 of NC_045788.1, forward strand.
TAATTAGATATCTGGTGTGTTCATTTAGAAAACTCTATTGGTCTTTAGCATTCCTTGGTTAGTATATGTGATCAATGCTTCAGAAATGTTTTCTGGGAAATTTATGTGTTTCTCACCTTATATAAGCTGCACTGTGTTTAAATAGTTTTGTAATACATTTTATGCAACATTATTTATAGGTGTCCTAATCAACTCAAGTGACTTCTTTAGTTATTCCACTGGAAAGTTGCAACTGGAAATCAGCAATATTTAATCTTAGTTAATTTCCCTGCAAGTGCATTTAAATGTTTGAATGTGCATTTTGAAAAGGGGCATTTCAGAGATGAATATATGTAAATTATATATATATTTATATATATAATAATAATTTAGAAGATAACATTAAGCCAGAAGAGATGAAGCACATAATATTGTCTCAACTTTTTGTTCACTTCTTTACTTTTTTGTTTCTTTTTATTTTACCCCCATCTCAGGTTGATTTTTTCCAATAACTCAAGGTGTTGTTGTCATCTACTCAGATGCTAACTACATTATGAATATTGTGTATGCTCATATTATTACTATTGTGTGTTAATATTTTAATATTGTGTATAGTTTATTAATAATAATGATATACTTCACTTTCTTGGCTACAGCCAAAACTTCTAGAGATGCCCACTCAATGTTTTTTCTTAATCTTCACTGCACATCTAGAGATATAGTATGTGTTCAATAATGTATTTATTGAATTGAACTGTTTGAGATGGTAAGTAATACAAGGTTTCTTCATTAGCCATTCCCCACAAGAATTTGAAAATTCCACAGTTGCTTAAGCAATTAAATCAAGGAAGAAAACAACAACAAAAACCAGGTTTAACAGTACAGTCACAATTATAGCTAATCTTAGTCAGGGGGATGTTCGAGACTACAGGTACTCTAAGTAATACACACTGTTCCAGTGGCATCCATGAGGTGAAAAGTTCCTACATCCCTATTCATTCTATTTATTTTCATCAAATGTTGAAATACCCAGGGACCCTATGAGGGTATCTTCCTTTTTTGGTAATTTTTTGGCTAATCTGAATATATAGTGATTCCTGAGTATCAAAATAACTGTCTTAATTGAAAGATGACACTATAAATATGCAATGTTTTGGGAAGGCAAATAAAGCAAAGGAACTAAGTTACTGAGGACCCACAGACATCAGATGCTACCTCCTTATTTTCTAGGACTCCGTTAGAGGAAGCAAAGGAGACCCCTGATTTAAGTGAACTAGCAATCCATTAATTTCCTAAAATCCTAATTCAATATTAAAACAGAAAAATGATTACAGTTTGTTGTAGAACTCTTAGATAAACAATGACTGACAGTTTGCTGTTAATCTCAAATTCAAATTGTTGTGTAGTCAGTCGTTTTTATACTTACATTTTCAACCGAAAGTTTATATTAAAGAAGAAAAGACATGTCCATGTATTTTAAATGATGATTCTCTGAATAAATTTCTCCCATATTGATGAATTCCATGTATTGTCTTTCTATGTTATTCTTCTGAAATTTATACAGTATTATATGCCTTTTCAGTGATGATTTAAAAACCAGAACTGTTTATAATTCTATTATGTGAATTTCACTACTATAGATTGCCCATTTATCGAAATCTCTTTTCAGAGATAATTGAACCTAACTTTGATATTTGACATTTTCATTTCCGAGAGGATATAACCTTTATCCTTTATGCTAAGGCAGGTTGAAGGTGATATATATGACAGCCCTATTCCTTATCTTAGATGAAATAGGAAACTACAGGTTCAATTTCAAGGTGACTGTGCATTAAGAGATATTGCATTCTGTTGGGAAACAGAGAGATTAAAAAGATATTGAATAAAATATAATGTGTCCATCTGGCCTTGTTTACTGATATTTGACTCGGGTTAACAAAGAGAAGTTTTGTTAAATGCAAATTAGAAACAATTTTACCTATAGATGTACTGAAATCATTATTTTTAAAACTCTTTAATAACAGGGAAATCCAGTTTTGGGGAGGTTCTCTTTAAGAAAAATAAATACAGAATTTAAATTACAAAAGTATATATAAATACGAATATTTAAAATGAAGTGACATAAATTACAAATGGTAAAAAGGTAACAAATACCACAAACCTCACAAAATCCCTAAAAGTAAGATATATGGATTATTTAATAGCTTTCTATATCTCTAAAATACTTTTTTACTATTTTGACAAAATGTTATTAGATATTATATTATCTATAGAGAAAAGAGACACATAACTTATATTTTCCTCTAGCATGGATGATCAAAAAAATTTTTTTATTAGTAGTAAATTAGAAAAGTATTTTTCATCCTCACAACACGTTATTAATAATTTAATGCAAATTGTTAAGACTTATGCAGGTTTGGGAAAAAAATCTATAAAGTTTCTTTCATACATAGACTGTAATATTTGGAAAAAATTCCCATATTCTATTTTCTGACTCCCTCTATTTCAAATCTCATCTATCTTTCACAACCTGCATTATCTGTGTCCTGGGTAGTAACATCTACTGATTTTATGTTTTACTGAGTGATAAGGGTTAATTTCTCTAAAATTCATCCTCTGTAGGAAAGGAGCAAGTCGCTTAAAAAGCACCAAGGCAACCATCTAGTCCTTGCCAACCATGACACACGAATGTTGGTACGTCTACCATACACTTTATCTCTAATTTTACCAGGAGATAAGGAGATGTGGCAAATTCTACCACTATTTTGTCAGAATATCTGCAAGGCACCAACCCCTGATCACAACACAAGAGTGGTGTTATTGCAAATCACGTACTGAGTAGGCAGGGTGGGGGAAAACCAAGTTTCTATCAGGCCATATTTCTCTTGCATTCTTACCCATGCTCTCAACAGCAAGAAAAGCCAATGCTTCCCAATCATGCCACTTAAGATACATATATCTCAATGTTTGAGATCACTCTCCCAGAGTCCTATTTTGATTTGCCAGATTGTTATGGTCGAGAGTGGGTTAACTGCTACTGATCCTGTGTTCATAAGTTTTCTCCAGTGAATGCCACTCCAGGTGGCAAGGTGTGTGCGCTGCTTGGCCATCTGTTTTATTTGGGTCATACCTATTATTTCAGCATTGTCTTTGATGACTTGGAAAGGGAAAAGAATCTTCAAAGTTAGCAGTAAATAACAGTTTTACATAAAAAATTAACTTTTGGGGCTTCCCTGGTGGAGCAGTGGTTGGGAATCTGCCTGTCAATGCAGGGGACACGAGTTCGAGCCCTGGTCTGGGAAGATCCCACATGCCGCCGAGCAACTAGGCCCGTGAGCCACAACTACTGAGCCTGCGCGTCTGGAGCCTGTGCTCCGCAGCGAGAGAGGCCGCGACAGTGAGAGGCCCGCGCACCGTCATGAAGAGTGGCCCCCGCTCGCCACAGCTGGAGAAAGCCCTCACACAGAAACGAAGACCCAACACAGCCAAAAATAAATAAATAAATAAATTAATTTTAAAAAATTAACTTTAAAAATAAAGAGCCCATCATTTTTGTACAAAAGTAATATAATATGAAATAATTGTAATACTGACTTCTGAATGAATTGCTTCCACCAGAGAATCTATTTATTCATTCAAATATTATTATTCCCAGGGCACCATGATACACACAGTAATTATCAACAAATTGCCTGCTTTCTTGAACTTTGATTCTATTGGAGGGATACAGAAAATAAATATATGTAATGTAATATATGTTGATATGAAGTTAAATGAAGCAGGATAAGGAGATATAGTAGGGCAGAATAGGTAATGGAGTATATATGAACTGACAGTGATATTGAAGGTAACTCATATGTTAAAGTGAATAGTCAAATGGTAAATAAATAATTTACAGTTCTGTTCAAAGTTGCTAGTTTTTCTGCTGGCAAAATTAGAGTGTTTCATGAGGTAAACCTTTAGTTTCCTAAATTGTGTTTTTGTTTTATTTTTTACATGCCTTCTGTTTTATTTTTTATTGAGGTATAATTGACAAATTACATTAGTTACAGTTGTACAACATAATGTTTTGATCGCCAAAAAATGTCTAGTTAACAGTACTGCAGTCTAATAGTTAACAATGTCTTGTTAACATCTGTCAGTGAACATATTTACAATTTTTTGGCCTAATTTGTTTTTAATTGTATATTCAGACCAGCAGCTTTGGAAGATAGAAATACATTTTTGGAAATGCACCTTTGATATTAAGAATAGGAAGTATGATTCCATACTTTGTTTGCTATACACACTTCTAAATAATAATTCATATATAATTTTAAAATATCTGTAAAGAAGCAGTGAAAATATCAGAATACTTTTGAAAGGTATTTCAAAGTCCATAATAGAAGATTTCTATTATTTGGTCTTTTTTCTATTTTATCCCAAAGTGGCTTCAAGTAGTTTCTGCATACTCTATGTCTTTCTGACATCATTAGTCTAGAGCTACTGCTGAGAAGTAGCATTATAATATCAGTTTCCACTGAGAGGCTATTTACACCACTGGAAATTATGGAAATTTGGAAGTAGTGACAGGTGTTTCTAAAAACTCTTCTGAATTATCATGTTTTCCTGCTTGGTGATGTTGTTCAAAGTTAGTGCCGTTAGTTTTCATAATATGTTAAGAACAGTATTTATTGGTTTATTAGACCCATGATATCAATTCAAATATAGTCTACCAAATGTCAATATAAGTAAATACTAAGATAAGAGCAGAGGAATAAGTATTGGGAGAAAATGTGGGGAATGGGTACAGGAGAATGAGTTTCTAGCACATTAAAATTGCAGTTTCAGAAATGAGGTTGATGAAACAGTGAGGGTAATAACCTGAGAATTCCTATAAAAGTTTAAAAAAAAAAAAAGGAAAAAAAAGCATAGTTAAAAATGAGGCTTTGAAAAAAAAGTGCCCAATGACTCAGAAACACTGCTTTTTGTATATATGCCTGGGGTCGTAATTATAAAACTCTCGTATGTATCAGTGAGTGCTATGGTACTATTTTAATTGGAAAATGGTCTGTTTACTTCACTTTAGATTATTAATTTCAAGTCCTTATATATCTATTCTAGAAGAAGGTAAACAGCAATAATTATAGCTGAATAAAAGTAATTCTTAGAAGCAACTGTCTATTTATTATCACAAAGATAAAAATCCCCTCAATAGAAATGAATTTGGCCAATGTGAGGAATATCAGTCTATTTAAAGGCCCTTGAGAGGTCACAGAAAGAAGACTGCACCCTAATGATTTTTATTTTGACTAAATAAACAGAATATAAAAACATGACCAATATAAAGCTCAAACCACTGACATGTTAATTACAATATGCAGATCACAAACACAGCTAAGGTCCTACTTCACTAAGAATTGTAATATTTGATATATTGTTCAATATGGGTAAAAAATTTATAAAAACCCACAAGAGAGTATAAGTGGCTTAAACTTCACAATCTATACAAGTGGGAGTGTTGCTACATAAATTATAATCCTCTGCAATTTGTCCTTTTTAAAAATTACATCATGAAATGACTAATATGTAGAATGCTTGGCAAAACTTTGTAATCAGTAATACCTAGTTGTCCAAATGCGACATTTTCAGTGTTGCATGAATTGAAGCATAAGCCCTCAAAGTTCCTGAGATCATGAGATTTATCAGATGGGTAAACTGAGTCAGCATTATCGAGATGCTCTGTACAGAAATTACACAGGTCAGCTTAGATATCAAGCTCAAAAGGGTCGAATCAACCTATATTTTCCCAGATTCATAGATTCTCCACATTCAGTAAGAGAACACGAATGACCTTGAGAGGCTTAGTAGTTCCGAACTGATTAGGATGAAGTCCAGGAATTACTGTAAAAGTTCTTAGGATCTTACATCAGCTGTGCTTGAGTATTCACCTCTAGGACAAGGAGATTGTTAAATTGGATTTGAAAATTCAAAAATTAATCAGATAAATTTAGGCTAATGGTAGTCTATCTAATTTCCTGTGCTGTTTGGTTTTGTTGAGGGAGGCATTGGCTTTTTGACCTCGACAAACTTTTTTATATTTCATCATATGCTTGTCAGAAAAAATTTGTCAGGCTCTGCAAATGTTTATTTGCCTCTCAGGCTGTATTGCAGATGCCCTAATTCCCTAGGAGAATATGTATTCATTTCTCTTTTGTTATCAATCTTATGTCTATCAAATGCTATATTTCTAGAAGATGTTATACTGGACATTCTGTGACTTGCACTTAGCATGAAGCAAAGTAATACACTGTTCAGAACACTATCCTTTGCACACTTTGACAGAAACATAATTATTGCAACTCTAAGTATATTAGATTCCTTGATGGAAGAACTTTTCCAAAGTCAACAGCAGCATATTTAAAATTGAATAAGAAAAACTGCTTAAATGCCTGAATATGTGAAAAACTTCAGTTTTTTTCTAAGGAAGTCTTGAATTTAACTAAAATTTTTATTTTAAGTGTTTATATTTTTAGAAAGCCAAAATTGATTGACTAGTCCTACATTTCACAATGAATATCTTAGGGATGTGCATTCTTTTATTGCTTATTAGGTTTTATTTTTAGACTTTAACAGCTCTCGCTCCCTTGTTTTTCAGAGTTACAATTAACTCTCATTTGTATCAGCAAACCTGCTCTCTCATTGGCCTTATACTTCACTCTTTCCAAATATGATCATGATCTATCTAATCATGGAATGCTACAGAGACCTGTGAGAATATCCTTAAACTCTGTGTCTGAAAGTACTGGTCAGTTGATTTATTATTGTCCTTTTGTGCTAGGAATAGAAGAGATTATATGAAGACCTGAGTTAAAATATGGTTTTTGGCTATCCATGCTTTCACCTGAAATTTGTATGAAAATCTCCCTTCTTGACAGTGGTAGATAATGTATGTAAAGTTAAAGTGGACTGTGCCCTGTCCTTTGGGTCATTATATTTACATCTTTTTTCCTTAAAAATATCCAAAAGCATACAATTAATATTTCTTGCTTTTGAAAGCTCCTTGGCACAAAACAGAAACAACTTTGGAAAAGTGTTGCCAGTGCTTAGACTGTGGCGATAAAGATGAATTCAAGGACTAACTCACAAGGACTACCTTCTAAATACAGTTACCTGCTCCCCAAGCTCAAGCCTCCATAATAGCATCACAAATTTAAATGGTACTCTTTTATTTTTCAAAGAACTCAAGGAATTTTTACAAAGATTATTGACAATATTCTTATTCAATCTCCCAGCATCTCTGTGGGTATGAGTTCTCTTATTATTCCTATTTTGCAAATAGCTAAGCTGGTTGTAGCCTGTATGTTTAAATAAAGTCTTTCTCCGAGCTTTTAGGAATGTTCGAGGGATAACTATACAATGGAGACCTTAGAGTTTAGTTTCCTGGGGTCTTGCCCTTCCTATGCATCCCTCATTTCTTTTTGAAGAATTGAGTAGATTTTATTACAAAAGCATTTGAAAATAGAATATTTCTACCACAATACAACCTTCTTGAGTGCAATGTATTATTCAACCTTATTCAATAAAATACAACATAATATGGGACTTTTGTGAAACCAGTAACTATGCTAAGAATAGCTTTTAGGGGGGGAAAAAAGAGAAAAATTTTTCCTCAACTTAAACCTGCTTAAAAAATAACAATAAAAAACCCAACAACCTTGAAAGCTAGTGTCAGAGCCTGCATTTAAGAAACTAAAAGGCAGCTTATTTCATTGATAAAGAACAATAGCACTTTATATCTGTCACCCAGCATTCAATAGACAGGAAGGTTGGCTTCCAGACAGTGGAGTTATAGATCTTAGCAACATAGTCACGTGAAGTAAAAGGGACCATAAAGGGACTTTAATGTCATTTATATAAAGCTGTGACTACTGTCAACTCTACTGAAAGATGCACAGATTCTCTCAGATACAAGTGGCTTTTTAGCAACATTGACATATTTTTATTCACCTCTTTGACAAAGATGGTAAATTGTTTAGTGTGATGAAGAGCACAGTATACCCATTGCTACCATTCCTGTTATTCTTTACAAATAATTTCATGATGAAATAAAGCAGTTGTAAGGGGAGGGAAGTAAGCTTAGGCTACAGTGATGCTACCAAGCTAGTTCATTCTGACTAAAAATTTCAAGCTAGACAAAAGGAGTGTGTTACCTGAGGAAAATACATAATATTCTAAAATATTAATTTTAAACAGAGGCTTTTCACACAAAAAAAGTGAAATTGTTTTTGCTTTTTCCTACCTTACAAAGGGATTCTGACTGTTATAACATTCAAGTGAGAAAGCAATAAATACAAACACACCCACACTCATGAAGTTGAAATATTTATTTTTTTGCAATTTGTCAAACATAACAGTGTGTAGTATCTGAAAAATAAGTAAAATTTAAGACCCAGATCAAAAAATTTTAGTTAATTAAACCAAGTTCAAAGACATATAGTTTGAATTAAGGTCAGGCTTTGGAAAGAGACAGATAAACATACATGCACACACACACACACACACACACAAACTCGTGCACATATTCACAGGTACACATATGTAAACACACAGAAAAATATTTCAGAACTAGAATAAAAATAAAGACTGACAAAATAAATAGGGCCACAGATTGAAAGGAGCCTGTAATATCAACTCCAGAAGAGCAGGGACTTTGTTCTGTTCTTTGCTATATGCCCGGAATCTAAAACAAGCACATATTTAATATACATTTGGTGAATGAAAGAAAAAGGGTAGAAAGCAGAAACCAGCCCGTATTTCTATACAATGAGATACTGCCTGTAAATACTGCCAGTAACGGGGCTCAGTACTATGCATGGTCCATATTACTCTTGTTTTGAGAAATCATAGAAAATACTACAGGTTTTCAGAAAGAAATAAGGAAATGCAATACCTCAGAAAACTAAACTCTGAACTTTACATGATAGGCAGTTCTGAAAACCTTCAGAAAGGTTTTACTTAAATACACCAACCACAGCAACCTTAAACATTTGCAAAACAAAAATAATCAACAATACTACAATTTTTAATGAAATAAATAATGAATATTTTATTAATTTATTTTGTTTTCAAACGAACAGGAAAGCAAAAAGTCTTTCATTTATCAAGTTTGTTAATGTCCTCAACATACACATGACATTATAATATTAACAAAGATATTAGGGAATTTTAAAATTTGAAACTACGTCATTAGATTCAACATGTGGGTAACACTTTGTTAAATTGAGATGGAGGAAAAGTTTATTTTTATCAATTTACGTGTCATGCATTAATAGTAAAATAAGTATCATGGAATTCTGTGTAGACTGTATAGCAGTAAAAGACTGTTCTTTTGCTTGTTCTTGTAAAACATTTCCTTGAATATTTGCTTTATAAAAATTCCTACTTGTATGAATTGATTAAAGCAAATATTCAAATTTGTATAATCAATTATTTTTGGATTTGAGATATCCTATGTTAACTGAATTAGTGACCTGTAACTTTGTTGAATTCTCCCACTCTGACTCCAGGTTTAATCTTGAGACTTGCTTTGGAAATTGAATATTAGCAGACTCAATGTCAGAAAAGTCTTGGAAGAGTACTTGCATGGTCCTGCTTGCTCTCTTGTGCCTCTGCAGTCACCTTGAGAACACACTCAGTCTAGTCTGCTGGAGGGCAAGGTAGAAAATATCAGAGTCAAGCTGCCCCAGTTGTCCCAGCCAATGCCAGCTTAGATCCACTGACAGCCAGACACATTGTTCAATCACAGCTAAGACTAGCACCTAGATAACTGCACTAGATAAGTAGACAATTTATTGTTTATGCCACTGTGGTCTTACGAGGGCTTGTTTTTGCTGTTCTTGTTATTTTTATGTTGCTCTGTAGTGTCAACTGATAATGGATATCAAAGTAAGCACACAGAAAAAGTTTGGTGTTGATTTTATTTTATTTGCATGTTCCTTCTATTTTATTTGCATGTTTCTTCCTTCTTTCAGGAATTTGCTAACCTTACACTATTAAATTATGAATACAGCATTTTTCGAAAGAACTTGGCAATAATTAATTCAAGCTCGATTCACCTCTATTAAACTATCCGAAAAAAACACTGGCTATGAGAGAATCGGTAGTGTCCTTTCTGTGTGTCCTCATTGTGAACCAAAATTTGACCTCATCAGCTATTCTGTTGATATCCCAGATGAATTCTCTGAAGTATTTTCCCTATGGCTTTCTCTTCAGTTTGTTCTCGAAGAGTTTTTAGGAATTCATTAGCAAAGAATAGAGAAAAATCTGCCTATTTTCATTTGTGGTGCCTGACTTTATCCTGGTAATTCCTCACCCCTTAAACTTGAAATTCATTGAAAAAATAAAAAGACATAAATAAAAGCTTCCCCCCTCCTTTTCCAAGGTTGTGTAATATAAAAATGTATCTGCTAACTCTAGCAGTATGCTAGGTCACTATAATTTCCTCCTAAAATATATACACATCTTTCTGAATTTCATGATTAATGCCATTTTCTAATCTTGAAATTTTGAAAATATGTGTGCATTTTTCCTCAAAAAGTCAGGTTCAATGCAATGGCCTAGTAAGTAATATAACTAAATTCTGAAATTGCAACAAGTTATTAAATTATATGAACTTGAGAATCTGCTAGTGTATATATGCTTGTTCTGTATACTGGGGTGTTGCAGGCAGTGGAAAAATGGTCACAAAATATGTGCACATCATAATCCCGTGAACCTGTGAGTGTTATCTATTATGGCATGAAAAGGACTTTGCAAATGTGAGTAAGGCAAGCATCTTGAAATAGGGAGATAATCTATTACTGATGTAATCACAAAGGTCCATTTTGGAGCGAGGCAAGAGCGTCAGAGTCAGAGGTGAAAGTATGCAATGTCAGAAACAGAGATTAGACTGATGCACTTCGAAGATGGAAGATGGGACTACCAGCCAAGGAATACAGAGAGTGACTAGAAGCTAAAAAAAAGCAAGGAAACAGCTTCTCTAATTAAAGCCTCCAGCACAAACCAACCTTGTTGACCCTTGGATTTTACCCCAATAAAACCAATTTGGTACTTCTGACCTATAGTACAGTAAGAGAATACATTTGTGATGTTTTAGTTCACTAAATTTGTAGTACTTTAATTTGTTACAGCATCAATAAAGAAGTAATACATGGATCTAGTGAGTTTATAAGTGTATCACCTGCTGTTTTAAGGCAGTGTTTAATTTTGTTTCTTTATTATTCTTCCAGGCCTTGTTTGCCTCTGCATCTAACATTCCATGTTGAGTTCACAAATGTTTGGACTTGAAATCGATTATTTTTTAATCCTTATGTTTATAAACTGATAAATATAATTTAGCATCTCCTCACATGGCTGGATCATGGAGTTGTAACAATTGAGTCTGATCTAAATATGGTTCTTGAATCTGCAAATAGTATTGCTGTAGCAGAAACTACCCTCATTATGTTAGCCCTTATTCAGCCCATTCAACTGGTATTCTTTCCACCCATTCAACTGGTCTCCTATAGATGTCCCCCCCTCACCCCCCCCACCCCCCCCGCTCTTTCTTGCTTAATTGCACTCTGAAAATGATTGCCCTCTAGTTAAAGTTGTACTATGCACCTGATATTTACGTCTCCAAGACAACACTTCCTAACACTCATTTCCTTTGTGAGCATTCTTCATTCCAGAAAGAAGGTCATGGAACGATAACCTTGAGGACCACCAGAACCTGTTCCGGAACCACCTAATGCCAGCCCTAATGATCTCAATGTCTCTAGGAGGAAAGAAGAATGTAAGACTATATCAGTCTGGATCCTTACCTACAGCTCTATTTTCCATCGTGAAACTATAAGACCCCTTCCTATTTCCCAGGAAGGGAGGCAAAGTCTTGAGGGTGTTAGCCTGCTGTGGCCTCCTTTGCTTGGCAAGGTAATAAAGCTACTCTGTTCTGCTCCTCCAAAACTCTGTTTCCACGTTTCTATTCAGCACCAGTGAACAGAGGCCGGGTTTTCAGTAACTATTTCTTAGAGTTCTCCTAAGAAGCAGGGTGATGGAGCTTCGTTAGCCTCCTTGGTAGTAACCTTAAGGTTTAGGTTTGTTACGTATTATAGTAGTTAAAAGATTATTGCCCTATTATTCATAGTTTTATTCCAATTCTTTTATGTAAAAGAAATTTCCTGTCCACATTTGCCATGAATTTGCTATTCCTACACATTTTATGCAGCAAAATTTTCTTTTGTCTTGAATGTACTTTAATCTTTCTTCAGATCACTCATCTTGATGTTATTATGCTGTTATTTAGCAAAGAAGACGTGTTCTTCTACAGTATAAAATATTTTATGCATATTGACCATTTGTCTTCTCATCCTTATCTTTACTAAACCAGAGTTATAAGATTTCTGACTGAAATCATAAGCTTCTGTTTTCCCATACTTTTGTAGAGCCCTTTGTCACAAAACTTTCAAACTTGATTGCTTCCTTTTTTTGAGCAGAGCAAATTTTGAACAAAATGTTTTTACCAGCTTTCCAGAGAGATATGAGTTGATCTTCTAAAAAACTATGCTATTGGCAGAAAACCAGAGGGGGTCTCCCAGGGAGTCATTAGAGTTTAAAAAGAAATATTCAGTCATAAACTTTTTCAAATTTGAAATAATAAAACTTCACAACTAATCACATGTGATAAAGAGGTTATTTTGGGTAAATTTTCCCAGTCTCAAAACCTTAAACCTCTTCAAAAGTTCATATAACTGAAATTGTTCCTTTTTTGGTAGCCTAAAATAATTTGAGTCCATGGGAATTCTCCAAGAATTAGCTGCATGTATATAGTGAAAGAAGATTTTCACCACACACAATGATTAATTCAAAGTCACTGCATGAAAATGCCTTTAGGTGAAAACAAAACATCGTCCTTTATTTTATGTGTAGTACTAAACATGAATGCAGAAAGAAATGCCCTGCTTATACACTTATTTTATATGTTTTCCCTTGAATTATCTTTTAGTGCTTTGTTAACTTTCTAATTCAATGAATGCAGATAAATTTATCAGTGTTTCTAATATTCTCATTAATTATTCACACAAATATTCCAGATAAAGGTTAAAATTAATAACTAGTATTGCCACTTTACATTTTTGAAGTGTTTTATAATTTCTAACAAGACACTACCACCCCTTGGTTACCATGAATGTCAATATCACCACATTTCAAGTTTGCTGATTGAGTGGGGAAACCATTCGTGACACATTCTAGTTCTTAAAACAAAGATACTGTGTCTCACTATCTGTTTTTCTGGGGCTTTCCATTTCTTGATATTAGTTAACTAGATTTTGCTGCCAGTCAAATCACATAGGTGATGACATCAACAGAGTAGCAGTTCTCAGAGATACTACAGTTCCAACTTTGGCAGACATAAAGAACATTGATGTTCTGAATCAGAAAATTTTCTATGGTTAGAAATCAATAGTCAAATTCTAATAAAACAGGAGTTTAGAGATTGTATGTAACACATTCTAAGTTGCATTTAAAATTTGCTCAGAAGATATATGCATGGCATGAATATATGTGTGTGTATATGTGTATATATATGCATTTTTTTCATGATATGTCTTGTCCCACCACACTTATTATCCTAAAATGTAAGCATTTATGTTTATGTAACTTATATGCAAGGTTGACATTTCATGAAGCTTGGAATATTCTCTTATATATACTGACATCCAATAACTACTTCTGTTTATCAATTCCTCTAAGCCTCCGTTTTGCTTAAACAAGTGTAATCTGTTAACAGTTTGTTTACAGTTCCATCATTTGGAGCAAAGGTCCTTACAACAGGATGGCTTTTCAAAAAGGCAAAGAAGAAAGGGGAAATTGTAGATAGAGTAAGGATCTAGTTTTCATTGTTGTTGTTTCTGTTATTCTTGTTATTGTTAAAGAAATATTAAGTTGGTTCAATGGAGTAGAGAGAAAAGATTTATGACTAAAAATAAAATCCAGATATCTCTTAGGCCATCCCTCTTTTGTTTTCTTTTGGCCCAAATTCCTACAGGATGTGATATTGCTAGTCAGAGGTCTTCCTGCTGAATGTGGAGTTAGGTGAAACTGGAAATGAATAAAGTTAGGGTCAATAATAAAGGTGAGTTAAAGAGGAAGTATATTATTGTGGGTGGGGATTACTGAGAGGGAGACTTGGAACTATATTTTGTTTATTGCAGAATAATGTTTCACAGTTTAGCAATGTGTAATTCTTCTTCCATATTAAATGATTCTGAAGTGCATACACTTTCAAAGATACATCAAAATGTGTCTTTGGCCTTTTGATACATTAATGTTATAATAATGTAAATTAGAACATTGTAAACTTCATGGCCCTATGGCTTTAAACTTTATAAGTAAGCAACTATCTACCTTTTCAGACACTCATGTAATCATGCAGTCTTAGGCAATAAATTACACATATTTTTACTTTGAAAATTCCTACTGACAATTATTCTTCATTGCTCTTATCAATTTGCACATTCTTAGTGTGCTTAGAATTTAATAGTCATACACATAGAATATTCTCAATGTATTATTGCTCATAAAATACATTAAAATTATAGATCATTCATAATATATGCATTGACTGATAATGGCACCTAAAGAGTAAATTATGTTTATTTATATTGGAATAAATTACCAAATCTTATCTAATGAAATATCCTTAAGGATATCCTTTAAGATATCTTGTTAAAACAACTTAACGTGTAAAATACATGACCTAGAAAATCTGTGTTTTACATTGCTTCAGTTTCCAAAGCTACGTAATAACTGCTGGCTTAATAATTAACACTTACATATTTCTTTTTCACAGAGCGTTAAATAAAACAGAAATTTGCACTAACTCTACTTAACATATATTGAACTGATTACCTATGTGACTATTTCACATATAATCCTAGAAACATGACACAAAGAAGCAATTTAGTGTCATAGTTTAAAGCACCATCTTTGACACCAGGCTACTTGGGTTGAAGTCCTGGTACTGTCACTTACTACTAGCATGACTTTGTAAATGTGGATAATA
Organism: Balaenoptera musculus; assembly: GCF_009873245.2. Taxonomy (NCBI): domain Eukaryota; kingdom Metazoa; phylum Chordata; class Mammalia; order Artiodactyla; family Balaenopteridae; genus Balaenoptera; species Balaenoptera musculus. Next base: position 108,424,731 of record NC_045788.1, read on the forward strand.
ATGTAACCTAAGCCAAAGTTTATTACAAGAAAGGGATTATATGTAAAGTTCTTGGAAATAGTGATCAAGGAAAAAAATTCAGAGTGTTTACTATTATTTTGCACTACTTTATTTGTAACATTTTTTGTCCTGTTTTCATTTTTATGTTTTCTTTCCGTGTTTTTATTTCAAATTTTCATCTTAGATTACCTGAAGATCTTACCTATGTTGCTGAGATATGTTGTTAACTATTGCTTGTTAACAATTCTCAAAACTCAAATAATACCAGTTGAGATTGTAATGTGTCACCACTGGCTGGCTAGAGAGCTGTCTGAATGGAGCATTTAAAATACCATTGCTCATGAACAATTGTTCATAAACATAAACAGTAGCACCCTACTCTAGCTTCAGCTGTTAACATACCAAGACTGAATTATCTCTTACATTAACAGACCATGAAAGCTTACTGATCCATTATAATGAAGGCTCTACCTTCATTATTTCAAATAGAAAACAGATAAGACATAATAGCATCCATAGCTTAAGATTACATTTTAAATTCTTGATAAATCTAATTATTATCAATGAAAACTATATTGATTTGTTGAATATAACTAGACGATACATGAGTATGACATGGATTATAAACCTCAAAAGCCCATTTGTTTCTCTTTTTTTTCCTTTTTAATAACCATTATATTATTTCTACTGTCATGTATTTTTTTATGTTTCCATTTCTTTTCAGTTTTATTTTAATTTTTATATTGGCGTATAGTTGGTTAACAACATTGTGTTAGTTTTAGGTGTACAGCAAAGTGATTCAGCTATACATAAACATGTATCTATTCTTTTTCAAATTCTTTTCTTATTGTTACTATACATATATTAAATCTTAATGGGTCATTTATATACAGTTAAAAAGAGACACTGCTTTCCAATTAAAGTGTCACGTTGGATGGAGAGCAGAATACTATTATAGATTTTGTTTTGTATATTTCCATCCATGATAAATGGTAAAAATAACTTGTAGGTTTTTAAATAGCCCATTTAACTTTTACTAAAATTCTATCGGTCCAATTACTGTGATCTTTGCTTTGTTATTCATGCTTATAGATTTTTTAAATTGTATTTGTTCCTCGTTTTCTAGTAAAACATTTTAAGATCAGGTGGCCTATTTGTGTGCCCTAAGATTTAACATAAAATAATGTCTTAGAGATAATCTTATACTAGTCCTCTCCCCAAATGAGAAAAAACACCACATAATAGTAGATTTTTATAATACTATTTTTAAATCTATATATTTGTTTCATCAGTGTCTTATAGATTTTGGAGTACGGGTCTTTTGTCTCCATAGGTAGGTTTATTCCTAGGTATTTTATTCTTTTTGAAGCAATGGTAAATGGGATTGTTTCCTTAATTTCTTTCTGATAGTTTGTTGTTAGTGTATAGAAATGCAACATATTTCTGTACATTAATTTTGTATCCTGCAACTTTACTGTATCCATTGATGTGTAGTATCATGTCATCTGCAAACAGTGACAGTTTGACTTTTTCCTTTCCAATTTGGATTCCTTTTATTTCTTTTTCTTCTCTGATTGCTGTGGCTAGGACTTCCAAAACTATGTTGAGTGAAAGTGGAAAGAGTGGGCATCTTTGTCTTTTTCCTGATCTTAGAGGAAATGCTTTCAAATTTTCAGCATTGAGTATGATGTTAGCTGTGTGTTTGTCATATATGGCCTTTATTATGTTGAAGTATGTTCCCTCTATGCTGCTTACAGGAGAATTTTTATCATAAATGGATGTTGAATTTTATTAAAATTTTTTCTGCATCTATTGAGATGATCATATGATTTTTATTCTTCCATTTGTTAAATTTGCAGCAACATGGATGGTTGGTATTATGCTGAGTGAAAGAAGTCAGGAAGAGAAAACAAACACTGTATGATATCACTTATATGTGGAAGCTAAAAAATACAACAAACTAGTGAATATAACAAAAAAGAAACGGACTGACTGATATAGAGAATAAACTAGTGGTTACCAGTGGGGAGGAGGGGCAATATAGGGGTGGGGCAGGTGGAGGTACAAACTATTGGGTGTGAGATAGGCTACAAGGTTGTATTGAACAACGTGGGGAATATCCCCAATTTTTTATAATAACTGTAAATGTACTGTGACCTTTAAAAATTGTATAAAAATAAAAGGTAAAATAAAATTTGGCATATATTTTAAAAAGCTATACATTTAGTTCACAGATGTGTCCTTTATTCTTAGATTATATGTATACTTTTATTGTTGTAGTAAATGTGACATGAGACATTAGATAATAAATAAAAACAAAAGCCCTAACAATTATACAGGTAAGTTTCCTCATTTTTTTATTTGTACAAATTTATCACTGCTCTAGATGAAGTAGAAAATTATGAAGTCTTTGCATGTTGTGAATATTCTCAGTTGGTGCTAAAGTTCACTCACATATCAAAACAATTCCCTGGCGTCCAACAGCTTTTACTATTATGGTGACATCTGAAAAACAGAATATTAAACTGAGGAAACCAAGACGTGCATTTGTAGTGATATTTTAAAATTGTCCCAAGTATGAGTCTAGAGGTTCATAATCACCAGAAGCTGGCTCCAAATAATAACCAGGTCTCTTTAGTATGTGTGCAATAGCAATGCATCATGAGCACATGTTGGAATGTGTGATCAAGACAGTAAACCATTCAATTCTAGTAGTGACTTAATATTGAAGTGATCAAATAAAGAGTGCAATATCTGTAGAATATTTATAAAAACTGAAAGATATTGCTATAATGAGTCATCAATTAAATTATAATAATTTTTGGCTTCTTGTACATTAATTCCTCCAAAAATACCTAATTCCTATAGTGATTTAAAAATCTCAAAAGGTGTCAGTGATACAAAAGATTTAGGTGCCACTTCTCTAGTCCATGGTGTGTGCATGTGAACGTGTTTATTAAGCCAATTGCAGGGTAACTCTAAACACAACACACAAACACACACATATAGACTAATTACTATAAATATATTAGGGGACTGAAACACAGATATGCAGGAAGTTAGGTGAAAAGATAAGTACTGGTCAGAAAGCATGATACCATAAGGCACTCACCTTGCTCTGTAGGTATTGGTGGACACAATAAAAATATTGCTGGGTGTGCATTAAAGAGATTATAGTTTTTTACAAAACATGGGCTAAGGTCATTCTCTAGCTTGGGAGAAGAGATATAAATCACCCATTGAAATATGTCAGATTCTAACTGTCATGGGAAAATAGAGGAAATGATAACTTTTGTTTTGCTTTTAAAGTAAATAAATAAGTAAATAAATCTGTCTGTAATCCCATGTATAATATAGGTTATAAATAAATATGTATGAAGAAGCAGAATCTGGCAGTTTTACTTTTCACTCTCTACTATTCCCCCAAAGACACACACATACACACGTGCACTTGAAAAGATAGACAAACAGAAAAATCCATAAAAACTGGTCCAGAACTGTATAAAGAGTCTCAAAGCTTTGAGACCAGAAAGAGTTGGAAGGTAAGTGGAAAAGATCCTGGTGAAAATCATTGTGAAATAGACATACAATTCCTACCCCAATCCTTGGATTAAAATCCACAAAGGTATTAAATAACTCTTTAGGAAGTTTGGGGATTTGGGGACTGAGGAGACTTGTTATCCTATTTCTTTTCCGGAATTCTGGACAAAGGCAGCCTCCCAGACCTTCCTCACATCGCTATGGTTTGGAATCAATAGAAGAAGTACGGCTGTGTGGCATGTAATTGTGACAGAGTGGCAATTCCTCCCTCTGAGGAAGCACTACTGAGTTTCTGGTATTTCCCTAAGGAGAGAAGACAGTGACCATATTTTCATGTGCTACCATGGGTAGCACCCAAAAATAACTTGGGAGAGATAGCTTGCTGATTTGACAGGTATTCAGACTGTGTAAGCATGTGCTGCCAGGAGATGCAGAATGGAAGGTAAAATTTGATGATAAGATGAGGATAAGATTTTTTCAGTGCTTGATTGTGCAGTGAGGTGAGGAGAGATAAGAATTATAAATAACCTTGTGTTTAGCTCTGGTGATGTACGTTTGTAAATTTGTTGACTTTCCAAAGACCAGACACATCTGCCTGATCTTATAATGCCATCTCAGACAGAAGGATGAGAAGAAAAAAAGCCGTAGACTTTGAACTTCAGATTGAATGTTTCACATTGAGGAAAAGTTCTGTTGTTTCTATTTAAGGAGTCATACCTAGGAGAATTCAATTTAATTTAATTTAATTTATTATTTTTTTTTACATCTTTATTGGAGTATAATTGCTTTACAATGGTGTGTTAGTTTCTGCTTTATAACAAATTTAATCAGCTATACATATACATATATCCTCATATCTCTTCCCTCTTGCGTCTCCCTCCCTCCCACCCTCCCTATCCCACCCCTCTAGGTGGTCACAAAGCACCGAGCTGATCTCCCTGTGCTATGCGGCTGCTTCCCACTAGCTATTGGTTTTACTTTTGGTAGTGTATATATGTCCATGCTATTCTCTCACTTTGTCCCAGCTTACCCTTCCCCCTCCCCATGTCCTCAAGTCCACTCTCTAGTAGGTCTGCGTCTTTATTCCCGTCCTGCCCCTAGGTTCTTCATGACCTTTTTTTTTTTTTTAGATTCCATATATATGTGTTAGCATATGGTATTTGTTTTTCTCTTTCTGACTTACTTCACTCTGTATGACAGACTCTAGGTCCATCTACCTCACTACAAATAACTCAATTTCATTTCTTTTTATGGCTGAGTCATATTCCATTGTATATATGTACCACATCTTCTTTCTACATTCATCTGTTGATGGGCACTTAGGTTGCTTCCATGTCCTGGCTATTGTAAATAGAGCTGCAATGAACATTTTGGTACATGACTCTTCTTGAATTATGGTTTTCTCAGGGTATATGCCCAGTAGTGGGATTGCTGGGTCGTATGGTAGTTCTATTTTTAGTTTTTTAAGGAACCTCCATAGTGGCTGTATCAATTTACATTCCCACGAACAGTGCAAGAGGTTTCCCTTTTCTCCACACCCTCTCCAGCATTTATTCTTGGTAGATTTTTTTGATGATGGCCATTCTGACTGGTGTGAGGTGATATCGCATTGTAGTTTTGATTTTCATTTCTCTAATGATTAATGATGTTGAGCATTCTTTCATGAGTTTGTTGATGATCTGTATATCTTCTTTGGAGAAATGTCTATTTAGGTCTCTGCCCATTTTTGGATTGGGTTTTTTTTTTTTTTTTTTTTTTTGATATTGAGCTGCATGAGCTGCTTGTAAATTTTGGAGATTAATCCTTTGTCAGTTGCTTCATTTGCAAATATTTTCTCCCATTTTGAGGGTTGTCTTTTTGTCTTGTTTATGGTTTCCTTTGCTGTGCAAAACCTTTTAAGTTTCACTAGGTCCCATATGTTTATTTTTATTTTTATTTCCATTTCTCTAGGAGCTGGGTCAAAAAGGATCTTGCTGTGATTTATGTCATAGAGTGTTCTGCCTATGTTTTCCTCTAAGAGTTTGATAGTTTCTGGCCTTACAGTTAGGTCTTTAACCCATTTTGAGTTTATTTTTGTGTATGGTGTTAGGGAGTGATCTAATTTCATTCTTTTACATGTAGCTGTCCAGTTTTCCCAGCACCACTTATTGAAGAGGCTGTCTTTTCTCAATTGTATGTTCTTGCCTCCTTTATCAAAAATAAGGTGACCATATGTGCATAGGTTTATCTCTGGGCTTTCTGTCCTGTTCCATTGATCTATATTTCTGTTTTTGTGCGAGTACCATACTCTCTTGATTACTGTAGCTTTGTAGTACAGTCTGAAGTCAGGGAGCCAGATTCCTCCAGGTCCGTTTTTCCTTCTCAAGATTGCTTTGGCTATTCAGGGTCTTTTGTGTTTCCATACAAATTGTGAAAGTTTTTGGTCTAGTTCTGCGAAAAATGCCAGTGGTAGTTTGATAGGGATTGCATTGAATCTGTACTTTCACAATGTTGATTCTTCAAATCCAAGAACATGGTATATCTCTCCATCTATTTGTAACATCTTTAATTTCTTTCATCAGTGTCATAGTTTTCTGCATACAAGTCTTTTGTCTCCTTAGGTAGTTTTATTCCTAGGTATTTTATTCTTTTTGTTGCAGTGGTAAATGGGAGTGTTTCCTTAATTTCACTTTCAGATTTTTCATCATTCGTGTATAGGAATGCAAGAGATTTCTGTGCATTAATTTCGTATCCTGCTATGTTACCAAATTCATTGATTAGCTCTAGTAGTTTTCTGGTAGCATCTTTAGGATTCCCTACATATAGTATCATGTCATCTGCAAACAGTGACAGCTTTACATCTTCTTTTCCAATTTGGATTCCTTTTATTACTTTTTCTTCTCTGATTGCTATGGCTAAGACTTCCAAAACAATGTTGAATAATAGTGGTGAGAGTGGGCAACCTTGTCTTGTTCCTGACCTTAGTGGAAATGGTTTCAGTTTTTCACCATTGAGGACGATGTTGGCTGAGGGTTTGTCATATATGGCCTTTATTATGTTGAGTTACGTTCCCTCTATGCCTACTTTCTCGAGGGTTTTTATCATAAATGGGTGTTGAATTTTCTCGAAAGCTTTTTCTGTGTCTATTGAGATGATCATATGGTTTTTATTCTTCAATTTGTTAATATGGTGTATCACATTGACTGATTTGCATTTATTGAAGAATCCTTGCATTCCTGAGATAAACCCCACTTGATCATGGTGTATGATCCTTTTAATGTGCTGTTGGATTCTGCTTGCTAGTATTTTGTTGAGGATTTTTGCATCTATTTTCATCAGTGATATTGGTCTATAGTATTCCTTCTTTGTGACATCTTTGTCTGGTTTTGGTATCAGGGTGTTAGTAGTCTCGTAGAATGAGTTGAGGAGTGTTTCTGCCTCTGCTATATTTTGGAAGAGTTTGAGAAGGATAGTTGTTAGCACTTTTCTAAATGTTTGATAGAATTCACCTGTGAAGCCATCTGGTCATGGGCTTTTGTTTGTTGGAAGATTTTTAATCACAGTTTCAATTTCAGTGCTTCTGATTGGTCTGCTTATATTTTTTATTTCTTCCTGGTTCAGTCTGAGAAGGTTGTGCTTTTCTAAGAATTTGTCCATTTCTTCCAGGTTGTCCATTTTATTGGCATAGTGTTGCTTGTAGCAGTCTCTCAGGATCCTTTGCATTTGTGCAGTGTCAGTTGTTACTTCTCCTTTTTCATTTCTAATTCTATTGATTTGAGTCTTCTCTCTTTTTTTCTTTATGAGCCTGGCTAATGGTTTATCAATTTTGTTTATCTTCTCAAAGAACCAGCTTTTAGTTTTATTGATCTTTGCCATTGTTTCCTTCATTTCTTTTTCATTTATTTCTGATCTGCTCTTTATGATTTGTTTCCTTCTGCTAACTTTGTGGTTTTTTTGTTCTTCTTTCTCTAATTGCTATAGATGTAAGGTTAGTTTGTTTATTTGAGATGTTTCTTGTTTCTTAAGGTAGGATTGTATTGCTATAAACTTCCCTCTTAGAACTGGTTTTTTTGTATCCCATAGGTTTTGGGTCATAGTGTTTTCCTTGTCATTTGTTTCTTGGTATTTTTTGATTTCCTCTTTGATTTCTTCAGTGATCTCTTGGTTATTAAGTAGTGTATTGTTAGCCTACATGTGTTTGTATTTTTTACAGATTTTTTTCCTGTAATTGATATCTAGTCTCACAGTGCTGTGGTCAGAAAATATATTTGATATGATTTCAATTTTCTTAAATTTATCAAGGCTTGATTTGTGACCTATGATATGATATATTCTTGAGAGTGTTCAATGAGCACTTGAGAAGAAAGTGTGTTCTGTTGTTTTTGGATGGAATGTCCTATAAATATCAATTAAATCCATCTTGTTTAATGTATCATTTAAAGCTTATGTTTCCTTATTTATTTACATTTTGGATGATCTGTCCATTGGTGAACGTGGGGTGTTAAAGTCCCCTACTATGATTGTATTACTGTCAATTTCCCCTTTTAAGGCTGTTAGTATTTGCCTTATGTATTGAGGTGCTCCTATGTTGGCTGCATAAATATTTACAATTGTTATATCTTCTTCTTGGATTGATCCCTTGATCATTATGTAGTGTCCTTCTTTGTCTCATTTAATAGTCTTTGTTTTAAAATCTATTTTGTCTGATATGAGAATTGCTACTCCAGCTTTCTTTTGATTTCCATTTGCATGGAGTATCTTTTTCCATCCCCTCACTCTCAGTCTGTATGTGTCCATAGGTCTCAAGTGGGTCTCTTGTAGACAGTATATGTAGAGGTCTTGTTTTTTTTAATCCATTCAGCCAGTCTATGTCTTTTGGTTGGAGCATTTAATCCACTTACATTTAAGGTAATTATTGATATGTTTGTTCCTATTACCATTTTCTAAATTTGGTGGGTTTGTAGTTGTAGGTTTTTTCCTTCTCTTGTGTTTCCTGACTAGAGAAGTTCCTTTAGCATTTGTTGTAATGCTGGTTTGGTGGTGCTGAATTCTCTTAGGTTTTGTTTTTCTGTAAAGGTTTTAATTTCTCTGTCAAGTCTGAATGAGATCTTTGCTGGGTAGAGTAATCTTGGCTGTAGGTTTTTCCCTTTCATCACTTTAAATATGTCCTGCCACTGCCTTATGGCTTGCAGTTTCTTCTGACATATCAGCTGGTAACCTTATGGGGATTCCTGTGTATGTTATTTGTTGTTTTTCCCTTGCTACTTTTAATATTTTTTCTTTGTATTTAATTTTTGATAGTTTGATCAATATGTGACTTGGCATGTTTCTCCTTGGATTTATCCTGTATGGGACTCTCTGCACTTCCTGAACTTAATTAACTATTTCCTTTCCCATATTAGGGAACTTTTCAACTATAATCTCTTCAAATATTTTCTCAGTCCCTTTCTTTTTCTCTTCTTCTTCTGGGACCCATATAATTCGAATGTTGGTGTGTTTAGTGTTGTCCCAGAGGTCTCTGAGACTGTCCTCAATTCTTTTCATTCTTTTTTCTTTATTCTGCTCTGCAGTAGTTATTTCCACTCTTTTATCTTCCAGGTCACTTATCCGTTCTTCTGCCTCAGTTATTCTGTTACTGATTCCTTCTAAAGAATTTTTAATTTCATTTATTGTGTTGTTCATCATTGTTTGTTTGGTCTTTAGTTCTTCTAGGTCCTAGGTCTAGGTGAAACATTTCTTGTATTTTCTCCATTCTATTTCCAAGATTTTGGATCATCTTTACTAGCATTATTCTGAATTCTTTTTCAAGTAAACTGCCTATTTCCTCTTCATTTGTTTGGTCTGGTTGGTTTTTACCTTGCTCCTTCATCTGCTGTGTGGTTCTCTGTCTTCTCATTTTGCTTAACTTACTGTGTCTGAGGTCTCCTTTTTGCAGGTTGCAGGTTCGTAGTTCCCGTTGTTTTTGGTGTCTGCCCCCAGTGGGTAAGTTTGGTTCAGTGGGTTGTGTAGGCTTCCTGGTGGAGGGGACTAGTGTCTGTGTTCTGGTGGATGAGGCTGGATCTTGTCTTTCTGGTGGGCAGGTCCACGTTTGGTGGTGTGTTTTGGGGTGTGTATGACCTTATTATGATTTTAGGTAGCCTGTCTGTTAACGGGTGGGGTTGTGTTCCTGTCTTGCTTGTTGTTTGGCATAGGGTGTACATCATTGTAGTTTGTTGGTCATTGAGTGGAGCTGGGTCTTGGCATTGAGATGGAGAACTCTGGGAGATTTTTGCCATTTGATATTATGTGGAGCTGGGAGGCCTCTGGTGGACCAGTATTCTGAACTCAGCTCTCCCACCTCAGAAGCACAGGCCTGACACCCAGCTGGAGCACCAAGATCCTGTCATCCACATGGCTCAGAATAAAAGGAGAAAAGGAAAGAAAGAAAGAAGGAAGAAAGAAAGAAAGGAAGGAAGAGAGAAAGAAAGGAAGGAAGGAAGGAAGGAAGAAAGAAAGAAAGAAAGAAAGAAAGAAAGAAAGAAAGAAAGAAGAAAGAAAGAAAGAAGAAAGAAAGAAAGAAGAAAGAAAGAAAGAAGAAAGAAGGAAAGAAAGAAAGAAAGGAAATAAAGATATTGAAATAAAAAATAATTATTAAAAATAAAAAAATTAAGTATTAAAAAAAAGAAAGAAAGAAAGAAAAGAGCAACCAAACCCAAAAACAAATCCACCAATGATAACAGGCTCTAAAAACTATACTAAAAAAAAACGGACAGACACAGCCCTAGGACAAGTGGTAAAAGAAAAGCTATACAGACAAAATCACACACAGAAGTATACACATACACTCACAAAAAGAGAAAAAGGAAAAAAATATATATATCGTTGCTCCCAAAGTCCACGCCCTCAATTTGGGATGATTCGTTGTCTATTCAGGTATTCCACAGATGCAGGTACATCAAGTTGATTGAGGATATTTAATCCACTGCTCCTGAGGCTGCTGGGAGAGATTTCCCTTTTTCTTCTTTGTTTGCACAGCTCCCAGGGATCAGCTTTGGATTTGGCCCTGCCTTTGTGTGTAGGTCACCTGAGAGTGTCTGTTCTTTGCTTAGACAGGACGGGGTTAAAGGAGCAGCTGCTTCGGGGGCTCTGGCTCACTCAGGCCGGGGGGAGGGAGGGGTACAGAGGAGGCGGGGCGAGCCTGCGGCGTCAGAGGCCGGCGTGACGTTGCACCAGCCTGTGGCGCACCGTGTGTTCTCCTGGGGAAGTTGTCCTTGGATCACGGGACCCTGGCAGTGGCGGGCTGCACAGGCTCCCGGGAGGAGCGGTGTGGAGAGTGACCTGTGCTCGCACACAGGCTTTTTGGAGGTGGCAGCAGCAGCCCCAGCGTCTCCTGCCCGTCTCTGGGGTCCGCGCTGATAACCGTGGCTCGCGCCTGTCTCTGGAGCTCCTTTAAGCTGCACTGTTGATCCCCTCTCCTCGCGCACCAGGAAACAAAGAGGCAAGAAAAAGCCTCTTGCCTCTTCGGCAGCTCCGGACTTTTTCCCGGACTCCCTTCCAGCTAGCTGTGGCACAATAGCCCCCCTCAGGCTGTGTTCACGCAGCCAACCCCAGTCCTCTCCCTGGGATCCAACCTCCGAAGCCCGAGCCTCAGCTCCCAGCCCCGCCCGCCCCGGCGGGGAAGCAGACAAGCCTCTCCGGGTTGGTGAGTGCTACTCGGCACCGATCCTCTGTGCGGGAATCTCTCCACTTTGCCCTCCACACCCCTGTGGCTGTGCTCTCCTCCGTGACTCCGAAGCTTCCCCCCTCTGCCACCCGCAGTCCCCGCCCGCGAAGGGGCTGCCTAGTGTGTGGAAACCTTTCCTCCTTCACAGCTCCCTCCCACTGGTGCAGGTCCCGTCCCTATTCTTTTGTCTCTGTTTTTTCTTTTTTCTTTTGCCCTACCCAAGTATGTGGGGAGTTTCTTGCCTTTTGGGAGGTCTGAGGTCTTCTGCCAGCGTCCAGTAGGTGTTCTGTAGGAGCTGTTCCACATGTAGATGTATTTCTGATGTATTTGTGGGGAGGAAGGTGATCTCCAGGTCTTACTCTTCCGCCATCTTGAGGTTCAAGGTCAATTTAATTCTAAAATATAGAAGAGAAATCAAAACATGTTATTTTTTAGATATTTAAGTTTTTTAAGGAGAACTGGAATTGGGAGAAAAAGTCAATATTATAGCTCTTAAAAAAGGTTACTCAGCAAAAAACCTGTAAAAGTTAAATATATTTAAATGCAGATGGGTCTAGTTAATTGTTATATCTCATGCTGTTTCACTTATAAATTATAAGCAAAACAATATTAATAGAACCATTAGAAATCACGTACAAATAACACGACAATATTTATTTTAACATTATCTTACTGAAAATTAACTTGTATGGCCTCCTTAATATGGAAAAGATATGAGTCTAGAAGCTATTCTATTGGGATCTGTTCTTAATTCTCATATTCCCTTTTAGTAATTTTCTACAGGGGTTACAGAATATACTATTTATTTCCATGATCCATTCACCCTACTCTTGTTTTAGTTGTTACTTATCACATTGATAATTATTTGAGTTTCAACATGTACTATGTCTTCTAATTTTTCTACTGCATGATTGCTTTTGTGACTTTTAGTCAGAGACCAGCTACTGAGCAGGATATAAAACTCTGGAGATCATATGTTTGAGCATTGTAGGAATAGGATTATCTCCAGACTTTTGTCACCCACTGCTAAACAAGGAGCTAAGCATGCGTAGATTATGTCAAGAGAAAAGCTACCAATCCTTACGTGAAGAGCTTGAAGAACCAGATATAGGGATTATAACTGAATAATCTGTTTTTTCCATGATATTTTTCATCATATAAAAGGCAGAAGATATATATATATATATAAGCAATATATTCTTTTTTGAGAAGGGAATATGTGAATCCAGTGATATTCCTTATAGTCTGGCTATAGTTACAGTGGTCAGTAAGACATAATAAGGCTTTTTCCATCATGGTTCAAGAGCTAATTTCGTCTGGTCTTACAGAAGGACAAAGAACAGTTATCCAGATTATAGCTCATGAAGTGGTTGCTTGAGCAGATGTTACAGAAAAGATACTACATACACATTGATAATAAGACTAACTGTATGCTTCAGTCTCTTGCAGTCATAACCTATATCTGCTTATAACAGATTCTGAGACTGATTTGATGTCTCTCAATTAATAGGAAAGTCATCACTATCTCCGAAAAGGAGAGTCTGTGGACCCCACATGGGGAAGAACATAAAGCCAGAGGAGAATCTTTTGTTCAGGGTAGTACAAATATATCTGAAGTTTAGCCAGTTTTAAAATTAGAATCCTATTGGTTTTCCCATCTTCCTAGAAGATTTAGGATAATATCAGCAGTGATAGGCATGTATGTATGATAAGGCAGAGTAAAAAAAGGAGAGTTTTGGTATAATCATGCAACAAAGTTATTTTATAAAAAGCAGTCAAATTTAGTGAAGGAAAACTTTATTTCCTTGATTTTTCACTTTGAAAATTAGAATTATTCTATCACTAAGCTATGAATACACTTTTGCCTCCCCAGATTGGGATAACAGTTTGTGATACTGCCATAATTCTCTCCTTGGTATTTGCAAGGCTTCCATTAACAGAGGACTGTCACCTTGTTGGAAGTTCAGGAGTAGAGGAACAAATTTATATCACCCTAATGACAAGACTCGTAGGGAGCATTGTGTGGTTGTATAATGATTATACTGCAAAATAGCAAAATGAATAGCTCTGGAGGTCTAACAAAGAGTCAGGTAGTTACAATCAAGATGAAAACTTAATTTGGAAGCATTTACTGCTTTGAGCATTAAAGGGACTGTGGTGTCCTGGCCATCATAAGTACTAAGTCTTTCTGGTACCAAAGGTAAAGGAGAAAAAATTAGGTGGCAAGCATATTATCTATTAGACTGCTTTATTCCAGTAAGTGAATTCTGTTATAAGATTCTTTTTGTCAGAAGTGCTAAATATTATTTATAAGTCAGGGATGAAAAGTGGAAGTTTTAAGGGTTTTATGTTCTATGATTTAGAACTACCGTGCTTTACAACTTCAAATTTAAAAAGTTAATTTTGTAAGAGTATATATCTGCTTGTTTTAGGAATAATTATACATCTGCTGAAAATAAATCATACACACATAATAACTAGGCTTGTTGCCATAGTAAATACAGTAAAACTGACAGTTGCTTTTAGAAACAGTTGATATTCTTCTAATAGAGGATAAAATAAAATGTTTTTCCTCCAAATATTTAGAAATAAGTCATTAAATTGAACTTAATATCATAAGTAAAATTTAGATTACCACAAATAATTATTTATCATTCTAATATGAGAAGGTATTACAGATATTTTATTGGAGTAATTATAAAAATCAAGGTGAATAAAACCTTGTTGTAGGGACTTCCCTGGCAGTCCAGTGGTTAGCACTCCGCGCTTCCAATACAGGGGGCATGGGTTCGATCCCTGGTCGGGGAAGTAGGAGCCCACATGCTGCACGGGGCAGCGAAAAAAAATAAAGAAAAAAAAAAGAAACCTTGTTGTAAACAGGAAGATAGTACTCCTGATATACATGAAGCATAATTTTTCTAATTTGAGAATTACTTTTTGGACAATCACTAAACCTAGTTAAAATAAAGTGCATTGCATTGGGCTTATTTTATCTTTTTATTTTCTCATTTAAAAACATGATTTTAATTTACAAAAGACAAAGTGGGTATATATTTGTAAACATTTATTCTCTTGAACTGAAAAAGGCTTGCATCAGCACACATTGTACAGCCTTGTAAATTGAAAAACAGGTTCCTTGTTCATAAGTGCAATGAATCTTTGATGTCCAGTGATCTGCTGCAAACAATGAAAACACATTTTAAACCACTTAAGAAGTTTCCAGCACTCATCAAATGCATTTCCTCAGGTGACAAAAAAATCCACAAGGAAGGGAATGAAAATAAGTGGCATTTAATTATTGGAGGGAGACTTAAAAAAAAAAAAAATGGAAGTATTTTCCTGCCTAGAATGATTCCTATTCCCCTTTGAACCCAAGTGGTTTGATTAAGAGGTGTTAAGAACATAATTTACTTTACGCTTAATGTTTATACGACCTAAGTGAATAAGGAAAAGACCCTATGAGGGAGTTCTATATTTTCTGGAAATTGTTTCTGTGTCTAGAGATACAGGGGAAGAGTAGTCTTCTATTTGTGGGGTCTCCTTAGTTACCCTCCAGCCCCCCAAAGACAGTACATGGTTGTGACTTGGTTATTACACTCTTGCATTCTTTTTCCCCCAAATTCTATGTTGGGTCACACTGTGCTGGCTGCAAAAAAAGAAATACAGGTTGCAACTTGTTGTAATCATTTTGAAGAATAATTTGCTGTACAATAGAGCTGATACAAGAATTTAGAAATATAAAACAAAATAACTATAAAAGTTAGGAGGCAGTTGAACAGCATTTCCTCAGAAAAAGCTGCTAACTCTGTATCATTCCGATGTGGATTCCTACAGTCATCTGGGATGAAATGTGTATTTTCCCCCCCTTTGCTGGATCACTGGCCTGTCTTCAGAAGTTGTAATGCCACGACCACACATCCTAGGAGTCTCATGTTAACAGAAGCTCCAAATACCAAGCCAGTTAAAGATGGGTGAGGACAGGGGAATCACAAAGGCCATGGGTCCAAAGTGGCTGTTACTGAGAACTTGCCCTTTCCAAAATGTGAAAGTCAGAGTGCTTCTTGCTCGTTCTCAGCTTAAACTCGTTGACTGAGTTAATTTGTTTCTTCAGAGCATTCTGTGCAGTGGAGATGGAGGGGAATGTGGCTAAGACAGTGTACGTGGAGGTCAAGTCACTAGGTTTAGAGCTTTCGGGGTTGACAGTGCTGTCCCCACTGCCACAGCAGAGGGGGTGACGACGCAGCTGGGGCTGGGACTGGGGGTCCCAGAGCCACCAGATCTTGGCGCCAATTTTAAAGAATTCCCCCAAAAGCTTCTCAGCTTCCACACGAGTTATTCCATCTAGTAGTTCAGTAATTTCCAAGACCTTCCCAACAACTGCTTCTCCTGCACCAAGGTCGGTGGATGCAGCTTTTTTAGCTTGTTTGCTTCCTCGGTTTCCATGCCTGTTGCCAGGCTGACCCTGTTGGGCTGCAATGTGTCCGTGCAGAACAGCAGGAGGGTTGTAATGCAGTGGCTGAACAAGTAACGGGTATCTGGCATCTCCTGAACAATATTGTCTCTACTGTTAAATTCCACATACTTCTGTCCTCTCTGGTGATCACCGTAATATTTGTTTTCTTGCCACTGTGGGGGTGAATGGGCACGAGATTGTGGATTGTTTGGTACACTGAGCTGCATCGTCACCATTCCACCACCAGGTGGTGGAGGTGGCACAGCCGCACACTGGTGGCCTTGGAGCTGCTGGGAATTGCATGGGGAAGTAGTTCGAGGCAACTGTACTTGTTCTGATCCTGGATGTTGCAAGTAACCTACTGAGGAGCTTAAATTATTTTGTTGGCCAGGTGGAATGATGCTGTAGTAAACTGGCACTCCTGCTGTAGGCATAGATCCTTGATTAGACTGATTAGGGAACGTAGCAGACTGTTGATAAGTCTGATGGGCAATTCCTTGAGAACCTTGAGGCAGTGAAACCTGATATGATGGCACTGAAGGATAGGCAATGACCACTCCTTGAATCTGATTTCCAATGCTGTTGGGCTGGCCACCAACTAGGCTCTGACTCTGGGGTTGCTGAACTCCAACTGTCCCCTGGTAGTTTTGCTGCTGGTTGGGCATAACTTGATAACCTGCCCACTGGGCAGGCTGGGGTAGTGGTTGGTTTAGATGTGAATTGTAATGTACAGAAGGGACGGGGCGATACTGAGGTTGACTGGAGTGGTCGTGGCCTGGAGCACAGTGACAGGCTGGCATCTGTGGAGAGGGCTGCTGAATATATCCTTGCTGCTGGAGCACAGACTGGCTGACAGGATGACCAGAGGCGGAATAGCCAGCAGTAGGGACTTGCTGCCCAGGTGGTAGGGGAGGAAGAGGAGGCAGTGGTGGTTGTGGGGCTGCTGTCGTGATGTAACCAGACTGCTGTACTGAAGAACAACAGAGGACTGAAACATGGTGGCGAGAGGATCAGAGCCATCCGCCGATGGCTGGTGGGCAAGACTCAGGCAGCTACACTGAGACCCATGGTTGTCCTGCTGGGAGAATATGTGCTGAGCTGCTTGCTGTTGAGGTGATGGGGGTGGCAGAGGTGGCTGTGGAGGTCCAGGCCCTTGGGTTCTAACTGGTTGTTGAGTCATAGGAGGATTATACACAACTGGACTCCCATCTGGGTTTATGAAGGGCTGACCTGTTTTTGAAAGCCTGCCTATGCTTTTGCTGCTTCCAGAACTATCACCTCTTGTCAGAACTGAAATTCCCCTGAAGCGGCTGGCTTTGGTTTACAGCAGGCTTGAAGTTTCAGAGAGAGCTGTCTGAATCTGTGCTGCTCCAGGGTCGTGATTCAGAGTACTTCAACTCGTTCTCACTGCTGCTTTGATGGCTATTTGTTGATCTCCCTGATGAATCTTTATTAACTCTAAATATCTGGTGCCTCTGCTGGGTGCTACTGGCATCCTCGTCTTGGATTCTTTTGTCAAAAATATAGTTCTCTTGGGAACACAGGGGATCTTGGGAAAATACTTGGTCTCTAGCTCTCTGGTACTCTTCTTCTCTTTCTTCTATAGATTTGCTTCTTCTGTCAGCTTTCAAACGTATTCTCATCTGGTTATCATCTTTGTCAAAGGTAGAGTTATCTCTCTTGAGGATATATCGTTTCTGAAAGTCTTCACCTTTATCATCCTTAATATGTTCATTAAATTTCTGATCAGGTATTCTTGTATTGCTAGTTTTGTTTACTCTGACAGACTTCCCACTCTGATCAACATTGTGGTCTAATCCAAAGTAAGCAGTGACTCTGTGTAATAGCATCCTATGGTAAGATGTCACTGGGTGGAATTTTTTACGTGGAGACTCATTATTACCAATGAAATCTAAAATTTCTTGTTCCGATTTCAACGGCATCATACTGTCCCTGGGATTGTTTTTTAATGTATTTACTAAAAATTCATGTAGACCTATGCCAGTTGAATCAGTGTATTCTTGACCTACAATCTCTTGATAACATTTTTCTGGGCAACTTATCACTGGCCTTTTCTTCTTCTGCTTCCTCTTTTGAGGGCTTCTCCTCTTTTTCAAATGATTGTGTTACCTGGATCTGAATTTTCTCCTGCAAATCAATATTGTTGTCAATGCAATGTTCATTCTTCTCTGCCAAAATCTTCTCATAGTTTTCTGATTTGATAAGATTTACAACTCCGATTGTATCTTTCACTTCTGCCTCCAAATCCTTCATTGCTTCAGTTTCATTTTTTACCGTAACAGTATCAGACATCCTCATTAACAAAGGTTATTTTAGAATTCTACAGGGAACTTGAAGCCTGATGTGTCCTATGGATGTGGAATTGTGGTGTCCCGAAAAAATAAAATATAATCCAAGGTTCTTTCTCACAGTTGTCAGCCAGGATGTCAATTGTCTTGACCAATTTGGAATCTAGCAGGAGGAGTCCCATGTCCTTGTCACCACTGTAGATTCCGGACTGAAATGGACTGTCTTGGATCAAATATATCATACTTTCAGGGGCCCGCGTTACTGAGGAGGAGGAGGAGGAGGCGGTTGGAGCGCGGTGCAGCAGGGCGACGGAGGGGCTGGGTGGTTGCAAGTTAAGAGTCTTACGAAAGGGAATTAGGGAATCTAAGGAAAAAAAAAAAAAGGTCATGAAGAACCTAGTGGCAAGACGGGAATAAAGACACAGACCTACTAGAGAATGGACTTGAGGCTATGGGGAGGGGGAAGGGTAAGATGTGACAAAGTGAGAGAGTGGCATGGACATTATACACTACCAAATGTAAAATAGATAGCTAGTGGGAAGCAACCGCATAGCACAGGGAGATCAGCTCTGTGCTTTGTGACCACCTAGAGGGGTGGGATAGGGAGGGTGGGAGGGAGGGAGATGCAAGAGGGAAGAGATATGGGAACATATGTATATGTATAACTGATTCACTTTGTTATAAAACAGAAACTAACACACCATTGTAAAGCAATTATACTCCAATAAAGATGTTAAAAAAAAAAAAAAAAAGAAAGAAAGGGAATTAACCCCATCACCAGCCCGGACACCGGCTCCAGCGGCAGCCACGGCTGGCAAAATCCCGCTCCTTCCCACCACCACGCTTATTTTATCTTGAACACAGGCTTTGATTACTTATTATAAGAATATCATTATATTTTAAAATATCTCATTGCCAATCTTTACATTTTTATTTATTGAATACATCAATATTAGACATTAGTTTGAACATTTTATGTAACACTAATCTATAATATAAAATCCCTTTTATTCATGTAAAATAATTATCTTGGTCTTATATAATGTGGTGATTAATGAGTCAAAGTATAACAGTTTAAACAGAATTAAAACGCATGTTCTGTATACTTTCAAGTAGTTCTTTTGATTCAGTTTTTTAAAAATTGAAGAATTACTTAATATTACATTTTAAGAGTGAATGTATAATTCTCTTGTTTTGTTTTGTTTTTACAGAGAAGCACTGTCCTTTCTGTTCCCAGAATTTAGACCTCCCTTAGCTCACTGTTATGGACTGAATGCTGGGTCTCCCCCAAAATCATATGTTAATATTTCAGCCCACCATGTGATAGTATTAGGAAGTGGGGTCTTTGGGAAGTAATTAGGTCATAAGGGTGGAGCCCTCATGAATATGATGAGTGTCCTCATAAGAGAAGACCAGAGCGCTTTCTTTCCCTCTTTCTTGCTCTCTGCCATGTGAGGACACACCTAGAAGTCAGCTGATTGCAAACCAAGAAGAGTGCCCTCACTATAATACTGGATCTACTGTCCCCTTGATCTTGGACTTACCAGTCTGTAGAACTGTGAGAAATAAATTCGTGCTGTTTAAGCCGCCTATCTATGGTATTCTGTTAGAGCAGCCTAAACTGACTTAGAAACCGACATAATAGAATTTACATTTGTACAGATCAATGGGGTGGAAAAGTTTTGTTCAGCCTTCTAGAATATCTTCAATATGAAAGAGATTATTATTTTTTTCATTTTATAAAATCATATCACATAAAACCTACCCTTTTAAGTTATACTCAAGCACTATTAAAACCACTAATCAAGAATATGACTTTGAACATTTTCTTATATAAAGTGAAAGTTTACATTTGATATTGGACAGATGGATCTTTATAATTAGGAGTTTAAAATTGTATGTGTGTGTGTGTGTGTGTGTGTGTGTGTTTTCTAGATTGCTTTGATAGAGCAGAAGTACACAATCCTGGCTATTTCTTAGGACCACCTGGTGGTCTTACAAAAAAAATTACCTTTGCTGGCAACCTACCTCCAGAGATTTGATGGGGAGAGATGGGGGTTGAGAACTGATGTAATTTACTAGGACTCCAAAAGAGTTTATTGTGCAGTGAGGGTTAAGAACCGCTTGCCTAAGTACAGGTAGATAGTAGCACAGGATTCCTCAATAATTCCTGCTGCCTCTGGTAAGGAGAGAGAGAAACAGAGAGAGATAGAGAGGAAATTGGTATTCATTGAGGAAAACTGATCTCCCTCCTTTGACAAAATGGCAAAAACATATTTGCTCTTTGCCCTAGTCAGTAAACAAATGTTGAGAGTGAGGGAAATCATTTGGGAGCCCAAACTTATTGTTGGCATTCCTTTTCTTCCTATCTAGGTAAAACCTTGTGACCTATCACTTCCAAAATCTTTTGGTAACTTTGAGGTGCTTTAAACAAGGGGCTGTCACACTTGTTTTATATAATCTCTGTTTCCAGTGTGAACACATTTAGATTCTTTCTTCAAGTCCTTCTGCCGTTAGCCAGAAAAGTAATAAAGATTTGGCATCTGCAATAAATTGTGTTTCTCTTTACAGGGAGTGCTAACATGTTTGTTTTAAAGTATCGTAATAGTTGTTGAGCCATTTTATTTAATGTGAAATTCATGACCATGTAATACTAGGACAAAAGTGAACAATCAGAAATATGCAATTATTAAGTATGCCGCAGTGAGACTGCATTTATTTTTTATACGTGTTCCACATTTATTACTTTATACAGATGCTCTGACAAGATTCATCAGTATTTACATGTACAATTCAATACTAGCTTCAAATTTGTGTATACTGCATTTGAAGGCGTGAAAATGTACTTGATGGATCTTTCAACAAATATTGATATCATCTATCAACAAATACCAGTACCAACAATATATCTAATCATAACCTATCACTAAAAACAAAGTCTTAATAACTATTTTAACAAATTCATCTTGCTCCTAGATGGAGAATATGTGATTCTTGTTTTGATTTAATACATCTTACTTTGGGGAAGATGGTATGTGTATATCGTGGCCCTTAAGAATAAATGAATCAGACTGGGCTGTCATTTTCCTTTTTCTAAGTTTTCTTTTAGGAAAAGAGAATAACTTTAATTCTGTAGGAGTTGTTCCTCAAGCAAACATATTTAGAGAAACAGAGCTGAGTAATGACATAGGTGGAATGTGGTAGACATGGGGATGTATCTCCCAAATCTTCTTTTCAGGAGAGGTTGGCTACCCTGCTATATGTGTGCTTGTGGGAGGGATGCTCATCAGACAGCCTCCAACATTTTCACCTCCTCCCATATTGATGCTAGCAGGGACCTAAACTATAGCTAAAAAGGGAGAAGAGTAAAAGAGCTGACTTGAGAAAGAGAGAGGAGTGCTAATGACTGATTTTGATCTGCCAAAATCTTTTATTTATGGAGGAGACAAGATGCCAGCATCTGCCCTCAGATGGTACACAATTCTGAGCTTAAATGTCATTTCTGTGGGTAAGGAGAAGTTTTACAATTGAATATGTTGGAAAGGTTGAATAGATAAATGATGCTATATTTGTAATCTAAATAGTTTTGTAAACTTATATGTAAAAGACTACCAGAATAAGTCATGCACCTGAGAAATCTTTATTTAGTGAAAGGGAAAAAACACTCCCTACTGAATATATTTCAAAAGGATGGTAGGAAAGAAAAGTACATGTGTGCTTTGATTATGTCATGAATCATGCTTCAATATATTCATTATTTGTATTATACAGATTATATATAAAGGTAAACTTTATATATGAGCCCATGTTACCTTTTGGTAATTGTAAAGTTTTACATAAATGTCAAGTATGGAAACAGCTTGAAAGCTAGGGCTTTTCACTGTTCCATTCAATGATATAAAGCCGGTGTCTGAAACAGTGTCTAACACATATTAGACATTTAATAGCTATTATTTTGAGTGACTGAATGAGTGAACCAAATAATTATTATTGACAGGCTACCTAGCAATCTTTCTACCTTAAAATCAAAACACTATTTTCCATCCAGTATATTCTTCTTAGCTATTGCAAAACATGCTATAATATGTATAATCATAGTTTTTAAAATTTTGCTTGTATTGTTTTCTCTATCTTCACAAACCTTTCTTCTTTTTGTCTATCCAAACTCTTTTTTGCCAGTCTATAGGTCTGCAACTTAACCTACGTTTCAGACCAAACTCACTGCTCCTCTAACTCCATTTTAAAAATACTTTCTTGCAATAATGTATATTTGTTTCAAACCATGTAACGCATTATTGCTCTCTATTTCAACAGTGTAGTTTCATATACTACATTATATTGCAAGACTTTTGAATGCCTTGGGTGTGTCCTGTAATGTCTTATTATCGTTGCCATCTGGACCAGATACTATTGTTGTTTTAAAAATTATCTGGTCAACCTCCTCAGTTCCCAGTGTACGCATGAAGAGCTGACATCCTCCCACATCAAGCACCATTGTTTCTCCTCTTCTGGTTTCTCTGCTATTCTGCCTAAAAGTTTTCTTGATAATTTTGTGAGCTTGCTTAGCCCTTGTGCTCAGCAGCATAGTAGGGATTTCATGTCCCTCAACTGATGAGAGATTCGAATGTCAGGCACAACTCCCAGGCTTTCCATATCCCATTGGTACAGGTTTGATACGTGCTGCTCAAAGAGTACCCGGGAAGATTAAGCTCCAGTTACTCATATTTATAATTTTTTTCATTAGCACATCCTTTATCAGCTAGTTTCTCTTCACTGTTTCAATTCTCTATTCTCACTTGTACTTCCTGGTATCACTTCCCAAATAAACCACCTGCCCTCAAGTACTAGACTGAGCATGTGCTCTCCAGGGAATCCAAACTAGGACAAGGTCTTTTCCAGTTTTTGTGTCACTGACTGATTTTCCTTCAGAATTCAGCTTAAATATTAGGCTGAATAATGATCCCTCAAAAAAGTCCATGTCCTAATTCCTGGAATCTGTGAACGTTGCCTTACACGGTGAAAGGGACTTTTCACACTCAACTAACTTCAGGTTCTTGAGATAAGATTATCCTAGCATACTTAGGCTGGTCCAATGTAATCACAGGATCCTTATAAAGATTCAGAGAGAGAATAAGAGAGAATGGAAACAGAAGTCAGAGAGGAGAAAATATGGTACACTACTGGTTCCAAAGATAGAAGAAGGACCACAAAACAAGGAAGCTAGGCAACATCTAGAAGCTGGAAAGAGGCAAGGAAACAGATTCTCCCATAAATCCTCCAGAAGGAATACAACCTTGCAGACCTATTTTTAGACTTCTGATCTCCAGACTTCTAACATAAATTTGTGTTTTAGCCACTGAATTTGTGGTAATGGGTTATAGCAGCAGTAAGAAACTAATACAAATATCACTTCTTCAAAAGCTTTCCATGGGGGCTTCCCTGGTGGCGCAGTGGTTGAGAATCTGCCTGCTAATGCAGGGGACACGGGTTCGAGCCCTGATCTGGGAAGATACCACATGCCGCGGAGCAACTAGGCCCGTGAGCCACAATTACTGAGCCTGCGCGTCTGGAGCCTGTGCTCCGCAACAAGAGAGGCCGCAATAATGAAAGGCCCGCGCACCGCGATGAAGAGTGGCCCCCACTTGCCGCAACTGGAGAAAGCCCTCGCACAGAAACAAAGACCCAACACAGCCATAAATAAATAAATAAATAAATAAAATTGTATAACTTTAAAAAAAAAAAAAAAAAGCTTTCCATGGTCATGTTATCTATGGGAAGTTTCCCTTAAACAAACATATGGAAAATATGACATGGTTTTGTTTTCACATAGTAAGTGCTCCACATTTAGTCAAAAACAAGGATCTGTGCACTCTTTTTAAATATTTTTATCTTTATAGTATTATTGTTACTCAATATTACATAAAAATGTATGTTCCCTTTTCTAACTTATAAGTTAAAGATCTTTTCCAAGATGGTGTCCTACCACTAAGAACTCTTTCTTGGGCATTGTTTCCTCAGTCTATTAGAGTGGAAAGCCACATTTGTTATTTCTCTGCTTCCTCACTCCATGGGACTGTCATATGCTTTATAGTTCAGAGATGTGTGACTTGCCAGGCCTACAGTGATTTTGCACTTGGGTTATTTAACTAAAGTGTTTAAGCTTCACAACTAATAATATAAGTGAATATCTTCCTATTATAATGCTTTATCAGACATGTCTCTAATCTCTTGACAAATAGAATGCTTATTTCATATGTCTTCTTGTCTCCCAATGTACATAAAACACCCTTGATCTCCTGAGTCAAAACAAAACAAAACCATTAACAAAGGACACAAAAATCTCAACCTGAAATACCCAGGGTGCCAGGTGAGGCAACCATTGCTGCTTGTTCGTCATCATCATGCTTTCGACTATACATGAAACCCTACTTTTTCCTAGTAGCAGAGGCTCAAATTTGTGGAGCTTATTAATAACGAGTTCATAAGTTGTTTTACGGATCTGTATTATAACTTCAAGTGTTTTAATTATTTTAATGTACTCGTACATACCTTCCTATCTTCATAATTGATTTTGGATATTATGCTATTAGTTATATTTTATAATATTTTTCGTTAGCTCAATATTTTAGCTTACTATATTCCACATTTAGTTGATTGCAAAATGTCATGATTAGTAGAAACCCCAAATATTTTATTTTAATAAGAGCTCTGAAAGCAAAGAACATTTTGAGGGCTAGATATGAACCAGAAAAATATACAGTCTATTAGACTATTTGGTTTCAGTATTAATCACTAGAAAAGTGCCTCAGGGTTGATGCTTCTCAAATTATCAATAAATTAAGGCATACATTCAATCATTCACTCTAGAAATATTTATTGAGTACTGAAGATACTGTATTACTAGCTAGAATACAGCAAATAAAACATGTATGGTCCTGCACTCATGAAGCAACCTAGTGAAGCATAGATAAAAAAAATTAAGCAAACAAACAAACAAAAAAACTCCTTAATTGTGGTGAGTTCTCTAAAAGAAAATGATAGTAGGGTGTAAGAGAAAAAATGGGAGGGGGTATCCTCTTTTTATGTAGTTCAAACAGTGAGAATCTCTTAGAGGAATGTAATGTATAAATTGAGAGTGATAACTGAATAAATGAAAAGATCAAGCCTATGGAGGAGGAAGGAAGAGGCCTCCCAGAAAGAAGGCACACCATATGTAACTTTCCTTACTCAGGAAAATGTGTGTTCACAAAACAAAAGTAAACTAGGATAAAGTGTAGGGAGAATGGGGATGGCAGGATTAGATAAAGTTTGACAGGTGGCGTGAACTTGTACATATTTTTGAGGTTGTCATAGAATCTGGATTCTCTTACCATGTCGGAGGAGGTCATTGAATGGAGGTGACAGCTGGTTGAACTGCAAGCTGGCCCCAGGGAATCAAAGACTCCGCACCTCCTCCCCATCCTTGGAATACACATTCTGCCCACCAGTCCCACAGTGGGGGCCATTTTTAAAGACACAGCCTTGAGAAAACAATGTGACGTTGAGACCATCTGGATGGTATATGTGACTGAATCCAGTTAAGGCCTCTACATAAACTTTTAAGGTTCTGGCAGGTGGGCCTATTGGCCACCCAAGACAAGCTTAATGTGTAAGTTCCCTTGCTTATTAAAACTGCCACCTAACACTCTGGAGTGATCTGCCTCTTTTTTCAGTCTCTCCTTGCCCTGCATGAGCATGGGGGCCAGTTTGTGAACCAACACACCATTGCAATGTGATGTAATTTTTTAACAGAGAATGAAGCAACCTAATTTATCTTCTTAGAGATCTACAATCTCTTAGAAGTTAGTTCTTAATATGTTAGTTCTCTTAGAGAACTAGGATGGGAAAATAGATTGCAGCCAGGTATTCCCATTTTAGTGCCAAAAGAGCAGCACTGATGTTGTCATTTCATTCTTATAGTTAATAAAGTTGATAATTTAAATTTAAGCCTGTAACTATTTTTCATGGAATCAATAGTAAGTTTTTTTTTTTTTTTCAAATTTGGATGATAACAATACCACCCAAATATTTTGACTTGTCTTCAATTGACTTTTTCATAAAATATTACTTAACCCCAAGTAATGAAAGCATGTAAAACATCATTTCTCAATTATACTGTTTCCCCTTTTAGGAACGTTGTTTGGTTATTTTCAATATAGAATATTCTCAGTAGAGATTACTTTATTTTTCTCTTTTATATTTTTCCTTTTATAAAATTTCCTTTTTAGCCTCAGTCTTAAACTGATGATTTTTCTATGGGTAATGTGTTTCTTAACAGAAAAAGGGATCTGATTTCAGTTACTTTGACTTCTATGTGGCCCCTCCCCTCATCACATGAATTTAACCATAAAAATTAAAATACGTAAGTGTGATTCTTCTTTAATCGAGATGTTAACACTATCTACATCTAATATGAGGACCCTAGAGAGCTAGATTTAAGAGGAGAGGTAGGACTCTAGATAAATAGATGTCTCCAATGCAATGATTAGAGCTGATTAAGATAATGAACATCATCTTGTTTAATATAAATAAATAATCCAAAGCCAGTTAGCAAGTAATACTCAACACAAGGATCAGCATACTCTATGCAGATAGATCTGAAGCATGAATTGTTTGCTAAGACTCTGCAGTAGCAGTAATTACAATATCTCTAGCAGCAACAACACTAACATGAAGAGTAGCAATACCATCAGGAGGAGGAAGAGGATAAAGTAGAAAAGGAAGAGGTAGATGGGCATGAGTGGGAATAATAGCAACAGAAGCATTGTTAATCGTAATTTAATTCAAGTAAAATGTGAGTACAAGTGGAATTCTAGCCAAAAGTCATAGCTGATCGGTCTTAATTAGCTTGGATACTACATGGGTAATTTCTTTAATTCCTTTTATTGGCTTCACTTTGGTTTCATCAATTTGGATAATTCAAAATAGTTATTGCTAAGAAGGCTTGTACTGGCCACTTGTAAATTCAGTCGGAATTACTCTCGGTGACAGTTTCAGTGGTTTTATTCGGGTCGGAGGCAGCGAAGTTTAAATGAGTGATTAATTCATTAAAATTATATCATGAGAAATACAGTAACAAGTTGAATACATTTCTCATCTATAAAATTAATTAATCTGAAGTAGATTTGTCTTGTAAACACTGTCATAAAATAAAATTGACTTAAAGAATGAGAGCAGATGGTATTTTTGGTTGCCTAATAATCTTTTTAGTGGAATGACTTATTAATGGAGGACCATGAAACAGTTGCAACAAAACTTTGTTGTGTTTACATAAAGTGATATGCAGATTTGTGTAAATTATCTTCATTTCAGTTGAATAGACTCTTTTTGGCTAAAAGTATTATGTAACCATGGACATAATGTAATTTTTCTTTGGATTTACTGGGTAAATGTTATATAAGATGCAGTGTTAATTATTTAAGGAAGTAAGCAGATGGTATCCCCATTTTACAGAGTTCTTCCAAGAAATTATGCACTGTTGCTCCAAGTATTAATTCCAGGTATGAAAGCTAAACAAGCATCAAGATACCAATCATGTAGTTTCTTTAATATTTATTAGGGTCTATCAAAATATAATTGTATGTTTAGTTTTCTTTTAGTTGCCTGGCATTAATCTGAGAGCACTACTCTTGCAATTTTCATATTGATTTTCATTATCAAAATAAAAGGATATTTTTATGGTTGTTTCCTCCTCTTGCATTTGTTGCTAAAAATCACAATACTTTAATTATACTTTTGTGTTAATGGGTTTAGGACTAGTTTCCACCTCAATAAATCAGAACTACCAAATCTGTTCAGTTACTCAAACTGCAATCAATGCTAATTTCCTTTTGGTTCGGCAGTTTCATTTACTTGTGTATTGGAAGTTCAATTATTTGCAATTACAGTTTCAATGTATTGAGATAAATGTGATATAACAGCTAAATTGTAAATTACAGAAGCTCAATTTTTATTATTTTGTGTATTGGAACCTATTTAGAAATAATCTTAGAGAGTAACTGTTATTAATTCTAATATTTGTGTGTTTTCCTGGACATTATTTACGCAAGTATACACGTAAACACATTCACTGTCAACATACACATTTTAAATGATGAAACAGCAAAATTACCTAGCAAAAGTTTGAGTGATTCCAACCATCCAAGCACTCTTCTGTAGCATGAGTACTGTAACAGTTGTTATTCTATGCTCCATTTCCAATAACTTATTTCTTAATATTTTAGATTTCAAAGTGCATTAATGTTGAAGGACAATCAGCAATTTTATTTAACGCCAATACATTTTCCACAATTGTATAAGATTGACTCACATCTTGGCTGTATATCTAAAGTAAACTTGATTTTCACATTTTATTTTCATAAGAAAAATCTGTATTTTTGGTCACATTTATTATACCAAAAAATGCTTATATGTAAGTAAGAAATTTAAAATTCCAGGTTTTCTGAAAAAAATTAAAATGTTATAGAGTAAGAGTAACAAAAACTTTAGAGTGCTATTGTAGTAAATATTTTAAAGATTGCATATATATTTTTTTCTACTATAAAGTATATTATTTATGAGAAGCAACTAACCCTGAATATTTTGAATAATTTTATACTAAAAACTTAGGTATATTTTCTTGCATATGGAGTGAAAAATATGTGCTGGCCTTACCTTTAAAATCAGTGAAATCCTTTTCTAATGTGTGTTTAATATACTGATGAAATTATTAAGAGCTCCTAAAATAATTTGATTAAGAAATTCTTGCCATAGAAAGATAATTTTTAAAGATTATTTTCTTTTACAAGCTCCCTTTTTTTCTTATATTTCTAAAGAAAAATTTTCAATCTCTTGAGATTTTGGTTAAAAAACCCCATAAAATTTAGGTTTCTGTTAAGAAACCAGATCTTTGTAATAGGAAGTAGGGCCAATTCTGAAAATAATACTTGGGAAGATTTTTAATATATTCTGATGCTCTGTATTGTCTTCTAATATTTTCACATTTATTTTAAAACCTTCAAGCTTGTTATGCTTCTAACATTCAAAAATTTGACCAAGTATTTATATTCACACGATTCACAATTTTAACCCCTGTGAGATTTCTGTTACCCACACAATAAGTGGTTAAAATAATAAATACATAACTTCAAGGTCATGTAAATATGAATTCTAATATCTGTGCCAATTTTTTTGGAAAAAAACTCACTATATCCCACGTTGAATTGATCGAAAGCCAGAGGACTCAAGAAGAAAATTTCTACTAATTGTTTTTAAGGGAATTGTAACATTTGGGCACTTGAACTACCTGGTAAACTGAAAGTTTGCTGGTTAACAGTAATTAATTCACTTATCTTAAAGCTCTATCTTGGCCTCTGTTTAAATGCACATTAATGTGAAAAATATTTGTCATACTCTATCTAATGTTACAAAAAATTCACTCAGATTTGTATTTTCCTTCAAGACAGTTTTCCACACAATCTTAATTTAGATATTTTAAAAAATACTGAAAACCTAAATGTAACATGAAGTTTACAGTTGTTATTAGTTTTAAGATGTAATATTTATAGATAATTAAGATATTTAATTTATTAACCTTAATATGTTATGAATAGAAAAAAATTCTTTTTTGTTGTAAGGGGCATTTTTAAAATCCCTAGGCATTTTATAAGTACTCAACTTAAAGATAAACTTATTTTATTTTGAAGGAAATACCCATTAATAATTATCTAAGAGATTATGATTACACTTGAAAATATTCAGCAAGATAGCTGGATGTAATGTAAAGCATAAATGAAGAATGCCCAGGGTTAATTAAATTGCATTTCTTGAGCAAAACAGAAAGTATGCAATCAGATATGAGGTTCCTACTCTATCTCCCTGCTAAGCAGTTAAAACTTTGAAAAAAATCAAGGAATAAGTTGGGTTTAGCACTGTTATAGATGTGAGCCACATCACTAAGAGATAATACCATATTATTTTTCTGGAATGACAATGAGGACCTTCACCTTAAGAACTTCTTTTTGATGCAGTATTGAAAATCTCAAGTGAGGAATGAATTAGGAATAAAATAGAACTACAGGTGGTGTTTTGGTTCTCAAGTCCCTAATGCTTCAAATAGAAAGAGTGAATTAACAGATGAAATACAGAATCTGTATGAAGTCTGGAAGAAACTGTTCAAATATTTAATTTGCCTGTTTAGATCTTATTAATAACAACAAAACACTTCATCACAAAAGCAAGCAGAGTTCAGATAATTACTAGTTAGTGAATCATTATCATTTGTATGCTATTATTTTAAATCTGAGTTTTGTTTTATAGGATGAGTAATTTGTTTTTCTTGAGAATTTACCAGTGAATGTATTTAAAATGCTTTTAATCATACTTTCTCTAGACTTTTTTTTTAATCCACCACTAGGGGAAAACTCAACTATGAAAGGGATATTTTTGTTTCTCTTTTCCTCACTGTATAAGCTAATGTAGCTCCTGTTATGTACAAAAGACTACTGTTCAGTTTCCTAAGATTTGCAAAAATCATTTTTTTTTTCTTAAAGATTACCTCGCCTTTGAATGGGACACTGCCTACCTATACATGAGAAATACCATAACTTATAGAAAAGTGGTTTGAGAGTTTAGAAGAGAGATCATAGTGTTTTGTGCACACTGAAAAAGTTTCCCTGAAAGAGGTAGAATTTGAATTTGAACTTGAATATTTAACATGAATATAGCATTTGAACTTGAATAGTCTCTTTTATTTTAGATAAACAATTTAGCTTTAACTAATACTACTGCATAATTAAAATAAATGGTTTAATGCTAATAATATTGGAGCAAGATTCATACTTTTGTTTTTTAGTTAGTGGTAAGACTGTTAGAGTGTGAATATTTATAAATTATTATTTTGAGGTATACTAGCTTGAGCACCGATTATTTCTATTAAGCATTTGTACTTATTCAAATTTCTCACATGCTGCTTCTTCTATTCACTAAATGTTATCCTAGCCTCGCAAATTCTAATGAATTTTTAATTGTGAAATGATGATATGGCTTTCTGCTAACGCTCAAAAGCCATCCATCATCATATATATTTTACAAGTCGATTCCCTTCAGCTCCTGATCACCTGAAGCTTACCTACTCTTTTGACAACTTATCATTTGACTTGTTTGAAATAAAACAATATGTTATTTTGCTTTTGGATTTCTTCCTTTTTGTGGTAACTTAAATTACAATTTCTCATTTACATACAGTAACAGCTTAATTAGATTCTTTGTTTCTCCCGGGAAATCCTCTCTGCATAAGAAACTGCATTTTAGACTCAGTCATGTTGATCCTGTTTATTTGCAAACATATATCTATTTATTATTCATTGAAAAAATGTTCATATTTTGCAGACTCTCATCTTTTAAGCTAAGAGAATCTTTGCAAATCATTTAAATATGTTTAAGATTCT
This sequence comes from Balaenoptera musculus, assembly GCF_009873245.2. Classification (NCBI taxonomy): domain Eukaryota; kingdom Metazoa; phylum Chordata; class Mammalia; order Artiodactyla; family Balaenopteridae; genus Balaenoptera; species Balaenoptera musculus. The sequence goes on from NC_045788.1 coordinate 108,456,180, forward strand.
GTCACTTTCCCAATTAAAAATTGCTGTTAGCTTACCTAAAAGATACCATAAGATTATGAATATAATTTTCCCACTTCTACATTTGAATAGTCTGCTTTATAAATGAGCATAGCTAGCAATGAAATCTACTTTGACAATCAGAGAATATATGCACTGTATAACTAAGATCAAAGTATTTTATTAATATGGTGTTTTGGAGCACGTGATTCTCAGATTTTAATTTAGAACATTATTATAGGAAAAGAAAAAAGGGTGATTTAAGAAAAGGTAAAAGGTGAGAGAAATATTAAAATGAGAACGGTTTCAGGCATTGAAAGAGGCACAAGTAGAGGTTCCTAAATTCAATAAATTGCTCTGCATCTTGGAGTTAGATGACTCAGCCTTTTAATGTAAATTTCAGTTTAACAAATAACTACTCCTTAGAAATAATTTCAATTAAAATTAACAAATTTTTGTATATCTTTAACCCTAAAAATGTATTAAATCTTAAATATATAATTAAAGTGGACAACAGAATTTTCCTATTTCATATGGATATTTATTAATCTCTTACTTTAGTTAGATATGACCCTTATTCAGGCACTGCACTAGAGACAGGAAGTACTCCATAGAGCAATAACTCTGAAAATAGGTGTAAACAGAACAAAACAAGAAAAAGTCTTACCCTTTTATTTTATCTATACTTTCAACTCTGTTTCAAAGCTAATCCTGTGGACATCTTTACCACTGTTTTGCAATAAAAGCTTCCTCATGAGTTGAGACCATGATCCATCCTGAATAATCATTTACTGTCTCCAGACCGAAGCTAGACTTCTGATTATATAGTTTCCGAGTCTCTATAATTTCTCCCCCATATGCTTGCCAAAGTACTGGAAATTCTAACAATCCTATATCCATTCCTCTGGGTTAAGACTTTGCCTACTGTTAGAGAGCAAATTAAGCCATATTAGTCATTAGTGCGAATTAGTACCAATTCCTACAGCTTGAGTTATGATTCCCAAGCATGTGTCGGTTCCACTATCATTTCAAAAGATAATGTAGAAAACATTAAATCAGTAGAAAATAATATAACCTAGTATTTTAGAAAACCACAAGTTTTGGGGGAGAAGGATGTATTTAATTTTAACTATCAGGTCTCCTATCTATGTGTAACTTACTTAACTATCTAACCATCAGCGACTCATCTGTAAATCTAGGAGTGCTACAGCAGCGGTTCCCAAACATTTTGGCACCAGGGACCGGTTCCGTGAAAGACAATTTTGCCATGGACAGGGTGGGGGAGGGGGAGGGGTGGTTCAGGCGGTAATGCGAGCGATGGGGAGCAGCAAATGAAGCTTCGCTAGCTAGCCCGCCGCTCACCTCCTGCTGTGCCCAGTTCCTAACAGGTCAATCTGGCCCCGGGGGTTGGTGACCCTTGTGCTAGAGGATTGTGGAACTGAAATGGAACTGAAATGGAACAGTATAGCCATCATGGGATCTGTCCTAAATCAGTCGTCTCTCTGATTACTGATGTTGAAGGAAAAGCTTAGGCCATGTAGAGAACAGCGGATATGGTGTGGAAATGGAAGGAGGTATGAATACAGGCAAAAAAAAGCCAGACCTAATAAGTACGGCAGATAAGTATGTAGAGATAAGATCATTTCTATCTTTTTCTACCTTCAATATTCTATTGCACTGGAAATGGAAATCTATCCTCCATTCTCTGATATTCTTTAGCAATGTGTCTATTCTTTCCTTATAAAAGTAATATTGCCTAAAATTTTAAATCTTTCCTAAATATTTGTAACATAAAAAAATAGAGGAGACATATTACTAATTTCCCAAGTATCCATTCTCAAAGAAAATGAAGGCTGAACGCCACATGAAAAGTTACTTTGGAGGTGTTTTTATGTGGCCACAAATACCTTGGCCACAAATATCCCCAAATGTATATTAATAAAACAAGTAATTTGCCCAAAGGAGAAGGAGATAAAAACTTACTGGGTTCTAGGCTACAAAATTCATAGTATTCAAGGAAAGAAGCTGTTTTATAATAAGCACGGTTCTTTTTTGTCCTGGGCTCATCAGCCAATTATTTAAAGTCTGTGACCTTCAGTAACTCAGTAGCTCAAAGAGTGGTTTAAAAGTGATAATGCCGTAAAATACTTATGGTAGAGTTGAGCATATGAAATAGTTAATATTGACTGAGTGCTTACTCCATACCACTCAAAGTTTTAAGTGCTTTCATGGATTAGCTCATTCAATCCCCCATCAATCCTATGAAACACTTTTTATAATTATGCCCAGTTTTCAGATTAAAATATTATGACATAGGCAGATAAAAGAACCTGCCTAAGATCACAGTGACAGGAAGGGGTGAACAAAGGATTCAAATCTGGGTAGTCTAATTTCAGAGTTTGCTTTCTTAATGATTGAACTATACATTTTCTTACTCAGGAAGCCATAAGGGTTTTTATTATTATCAGTAATATTTATTTTATCACAATGTTATTTTTATCTGAATAAAAGGGGTTTTAACATTACCAATATATATCGATTTTAGACACAAGATGACAATACATGCTTATTTGAGTTTACTGCATGTCATGTGGCCTGGGACAAAATTCAGCATACCAAAAGATGTTCTACTTTTCATATTTGTTTAAGTGCATAAGTGCATGATGAATTTTTGTGGTAATACTTCAGCAAAATAAAGTTGTGCCTTTTCAAGTTAAAACATTCATATATTGTTGAATAACAGAAACATTGTTTGCTGTTAAGATCTGAGATCTGTTCATATGCAAATATGAACAAATAGATTGTCCTAAACCTAATAAATGAATAGATTCTCTGAATTTTTCATTGAATGGGATTGTTCTTGAGTTAACAGGTTCTCTACTCAGGCATGGATCAGTTGTTTACAAGGAAGGTCTCTATTGTTGGCACTAAACCAGGTGGCTTCTACCCATAATTCTAGTAAAAATGACTCATGTCTCTTAAACACAATAAAGATATTTTTAGTCATTATTTTATTTAACCACTGGGAACATGAAAAGGTACTATGCTTTGCTTCACTAAATTTTTCTCCTCATTCGGAGTCACTCTATTAATTTCCTTAGCCTCTCTCTGCTTCTGTCGCCAGCTCATCCTCCTCCATCTACCTTGATACATTTCATTTCATCAAAGCCAGGCTCTTGGCTATTTTCCCTGTTCAGTGTCTCTCTCCCCATGAAGGATTTCATTCATGCCTAGTTTCAGAAGCTATTGAATGGTCTATATATTTCCATTTATATTTCTTAAAAATACTGGAAAACCATGACAAAACCAGTTTTCCTTATCTTTTCTTTTCTTACTTGGGTTATTCCTAAAGCAGAGCCTAAGACAGGGATTTGAGTGCAAATAGTTTATTGGGAGTTGGCTTCAAGCAGCAGAGTGAAGAACTAGAGAGAGTGAAATGGAGAACAAAAGACGTTGAAGCATATGCTATTGGGCTGGTCCTGAGTGGGCATATAGGACTTAGTTCCCCTGGTGACCCTCTTAGGCACTGTGTAGAACTCATCAGAATAGTTCCTGTGCAGGATGAGGTGTTGAAAAGGGGATAGAAAAAATTTCTGAAATGAAGTTATAATTCCATCTTTTTAAAAAACCATGAAAAACTAAAGAATAGGAAAAAAATTAAGGGCTAAATAATTGGTTGTTTTTTCATCAGGTTGGCTGATGAAGGATTGCACGACTTCTTCTGGGGTAGATTTATGCTTGTGGCCCCATGGAGGCTCCTTTCAACATTGAAAATATACCTTATGGAAATTCACCTCTGTAAACATTGGGTGATAATGTGCTTGCCACAGTGGCTTTGGCAAGTGGCCATCATCTTCCCTTGTGCACGAACAAAATATTCATAGTTGCTTGATCAGTGAATAATGAAAAATTGTTGAACATTAGGTCATGATCCCCTGCATTATGTAATAATTTGCTTATTCTTTTATTATGAGAGGGAGATATTATTTTCTCATATCTCTCTTTTGTAAACCCATTAATAAATTAAAAATGAAACAGGGTTATATTTATTTATTTATTTATTTATTTTTAATTCTTTTTTTAACATCTTTATTATAGTATAATTGCTTTACATTGTTGTGTTAGTTTCTGCTGTATAACAAAGCAAATCAGCTATAAGTATACATATATCCCCATATCCCCTCCCTCTTGCATCTCCCTGCCACCCTCCCTATCCCACCCCTCTAGGTGGTCACAAAGCACCAAGCTGTTCACCCTATGCTATGTGGCTGCTTCCCACTAGCTATCTATTTTACATTTGGTAGTGTATATATGTCAGTGCCACTCTTTCACTTCTTCCCAGCTAAAAAACTAAAAATAGAACTACCATATGACACAGCAATCCCACTACTGGTCATATACCCTGAGAAAACCATAATTCAAAAAGAGTCATGTACCACAGTGTTCATTGCAGCTCTGTTTACAATAGCCAGGACATGGAAGCAACCCAAGTGTCCATCGACAAATGAATGGATAAAGAAGATGTGGCACATATATACAATGGAATGTTACTCAGCCATAAAAAGAAACAAAATTGAGTTATTTGTAGTAAGGTGGATAGACCTAGAGTCTGTCATACAGAGTGAAGTAAGTCAGAAAGAGAAAAATACTGTTTGCTAACACATATATATGGAATCTAAAAAAGATACTGTTTGCTAACACATATGTATGGAATCTAAGAAAAAAAAAAAAAGGTCATGATGAACCTAGGGGCACGTCAAGAATAAAGACACAGACATAGAGAATGGACTTGAGGATACAGGGGGGTTATATTTATTTAGATGCAGAAAAGTGTTTCTTAAAACTACTTTTTGATTCACCATTTCCCTAAAAACATTGCTGCTCCAAAAAATAACCTTCTCCATGGTTAATTCTTATTGATGCACTTTTTAATGTTAAAATAAATAGAATGCAAAAATAAAGTCAAACATTTTATTATTTATGCTAAAACAGAAAATATCTGATGTGATTAGAATCAAACTTATTAAAATGAATTAAAGTGAATGTAATAGTTCTTACCTCATGTCTTTTTTAATATCACTGATTTAAAATAAAAGAGGCGATAAGTCTTTTTGACTTAGTGGAGAATATTCAGTACCTTTGGCATCAAAAATCTATAGAAATGAGTTTTAAAACTACATATCTATAGCTTTCTATTAACTAATATCTGCATTTTATAGGATGCTACATATACCTCTGATGAAATTAAAACAAACAAAATATAGGTCATGCAAATTCATCTTCTCTATTACATATAATAATAATAAATAATAATAATATAAAAAGATGCAGAGAAGTCTTAGATTCTTAATAAAGAAAGCAGCAAGTGTGTATTCAAGCAAAACAGAAGGCCTCAGCAGGAATATTTTCCAGTATGGAGATGAGTTTCTTAATGCAATACTTATCTTGTATGACATTTTTAGATGTAATTATTAACAAAACTTACCAAAAGAAAGCACAACCAGGCATTTGTGTATATTATTAGAATGAATACATAATGTTGTATAAGGGAAGTATGTATGATCATTTTTGGTCAGATATTTGAACCCTGTTAGGTTTTCCCTCTAACTTCTCTTCCCATGAAGGAGTGATTTTGACCAAACAAGATCAAAATTGCACTTATGGATATATATCCAAAAGAATTGAAGTCAGGATCTTGAAGAGATATCTGCACTCCCAGGTTCATTTCAGGTTTATTCATAAGAGCCAAGATATGGAAACAACCCAAAAGCCCGTCAATAAATAAATGGATGAAGATAACATATTTCTTTCAGCCTCAAAAAAGAAGGAAATTCTGCAGTTTGTGACAACATGAATGACCCTGAAGGACAATATATTAAGTGAGATAAGCCAGTCACATAAGCACAAATACTGCATAATTCTACTTATATAAAATATCTAAAATAGTCAAACTCATAGAAGATGAAAATATAATATAAAGTTTCAGTTATGCTAAAGATTTTCTGTACAACATAGTCTCTATAGTTAGCAAGACAATATTGTCCAATTAAAAAAATTTTAAGAGGGTAGAGCTCATGCTAAGTGATCATATCACATAAAAACAAACAAAATAAAGGGACACAGGAAACTGTGGAAGGTGTTGGATATGTCTATTATCTTGATTGTGGTGATGGTATCATGGGTGTTTGCATATGTCCAAGCTCATCCAGTTGTACACATTAAATATGTGCAGTTCTTATTTATTTATTTATTTATTTTTTGGTCACTCCACATGACTTGTGGGATCGTAGTTCCCTGACTAGGGATTGAACCTGTGCCCTCGGTAGTAAACGTGCGGAGTCTTAACCACTGGACCACCAGGGAATTCCCTGTGCAGTTCTTAATGTATCAATTTTACCTTAACAGATATGTTGAAATTTTTTGAGATAAATGGAAGATGAAGATCAGATTTGTGTGTCTCCACTTTATTACAATGGATAATGTAGGTAGTGTCCCTACATCATATTTCCAATATTTTAGGTAAATTATTTTTTATAATATTTATTACTGTATTGCATATGTACAGTACAATAAAACCATCCTGGTCAGCATGGTTCAACGAACTTTCTGTGATGATAGAAATATTCTATACCTGTGCTGTCCAATAAGATAGCCACTAGCCAAATATGACATTGAGTACTTGAAATAAAGCTAGAACAACAGAAGTACTTAATTTTTAATTTTTAATTTAATTTAATTAATTTATATTTAAATATCCACATGTGCTAGAGTATACTGTATTGGATAGCACAGATCTGAACCCTTCTTTTCATCAGTATAAAATAGGCTTAGGTCACCAATAAATGCCTCTATTGTTGTAAATTATATCTTTTATGTGAATAAGCAATAAAAATTTACAAACTGAACAAGTTAAAATGGGATGATTTGAATTACATCTATTTTGAGAGATTATACATTTGTAGTTTTCTTAGAAAATAGAAATATTAAGACACTCTAACAAAATACTTGTTGAAAGAGATATTTTAACATCTTATAAAGAGTAAGAAATTATTAATAATTTATAGAAAATTATATTTTCATACTCTTCAAGATTGATTGTTAACTGACAAATTCTCATGTCTACTAAAATACTTTATATTAATCCTTTTCTTAGAAAATAGTTTTATGAAAGAGATAGCTATTACTTTGACAATTTCATGCCAAATTTTAAATGAGAAAATCAAAAGTATGATGACAATAATTAACAATACTGTACTGTATATTTGAAAGTTACTAAGAGAGTAGATATTGAAAGTTTGCACCACAAGGGGAAAAAAATGTAACTATGTGAGGTGATGGGTGTTAAGGAAACGTATTGTGGTAATCGTTTGACAGTATATACATACATCAAATCATTATGTTGTACACTTTAAACTTATACAATGCACTATGTCAATAAAACTGGAAAAAAGTAAGAAATCATGTTAGACAAAATGTTTAAAGTTTTAAAGTCATTCTATTATCATTAGGTATTACAATAAATGAAATACATCTTTCAACAATATCTATTTTAAAAATTCGGGATCACTATTATTTGAGAATTTTGTATGGCATAATTACTTTTTTCTTGTTTTAATTGTTTCATTCACAGTACAGTTAGTCTAATACGAGTCTTAGTTGTTGTGATTAATAATTTGAAGCTTGTTTGTTACATTTTTAGAGTAGTAGGCAGTTGAAATGTTACGTGCTCTCTTGAAGAAATTCTTTTATCCCGTGAGGCATAGCATCTGTGAATCTAGATCTACATCTGGTTTCCTGTTTAAAATAAAATTCATCTTATTATATATTCTTGTAACAATATAGGGATAAAATCAAAGTACATTAAATCTACATAACAACATACTGATGCATTAAATTGCACCTTAAAAATGTTTTAGGGACCTCTGAAATGATAACATAAAAAGGGGTGTCACTTTGAGCAGAGTCCATTTTCCAAATTCAATTAAAATTAAAAATAATTCTGCATGTAGTACAATAGATGATGCATAGGAATATTTCTCCAACCTCTCCTTTTTTTTTTTTCTTAACAATTTCTTGAATCTCCAGTTATTCATTCTGTAACTGTAAAATGTAAGTCCTGACAAGACAGAATGTCCAGTGCCCATCTGTGTCTGGTGCTAGAAAGTGTCCACTTATTTTTTGTTTTTTTGCTTTTGTTTTTTTATTTTTATTTATTTTTTTAATTATTTTTTTAAGTTCTTATATTTTCCTTTTTTCAGTTTAATACATAGTTTTTTTTTATTTACCTACTTTAAAAGTAGGTTACTGATATTTTGTAGTTCCATCTGACAAAGGGAATTTTTTAATGAGAATATAAATTTGCTTTTCCTTTCATATTAAGTGATGGTTCTGAGTGATTTCTCAACTGACATTGAGGTGATAATGTCAAAGAAAATGTGGCTTGTTGGAAGTAATAGTGGCCTGGCAAGTCATTCTAACATCACAATAAACAAGATATGTAAGATTTAGTGAGTTATTAAAATTTTCTGAGTTTAGTTTATCACCCATAAATGGAGATAATTGTCACTATGCCTATCTTATAGGATTGTTATAATGATGATACAGATGAACGCAGAAAATTTTTTTCTATATTATTAACTATTATGAAAATATAAGGAAAGGAACAGATTAAGAAAATCCCACTTCAAAATGTTTATGAAGAACCTAGGGGCAGGACAGGAATAAAGACGCAGACAGAGAGAGTGGACTTGAGGACACGGGGAGGGTGAAGGATAAGCTGGGACGAAGTGAGAGAGTGGCATGGACTTATATATACCACCAAATGTAAAATAGATAGCTAGTGGGAAGCAGCCGCATAGCACAGGGAGATCAGCGCAGTGCTTTGTGACCACTTAGAGGGGTGGGATAGAGAGGGTTGGAGGGAGACGCAAGAGGGAGGAGATATGGGGATATATGTATATGTATAGCTGATTCACTTTGTTATAAAGCAGAAACTAACCCACCATAAATCACTTATACTCCAGTAAAGATGCTAAAAAAAAAAAAAAGAAAATCTCACTTCACTGAGACTCAGTTTGTTCATTAAAATATTAAATTTATCATTAATATTTAACAGTTAACAATTATTATCTTAAAATTATATTGCTAATCATTTAACTGAACTTTGTGTCACTATTAAATCATTTAATCAAACTATTAATTTAAATTTAATATTATGAAATTATTAAAGTAATCAATATATTAATTAATTAATATTTATAAATAACAGTATTAAAGTATTTATTTAAACTAGTTGTCACTATTAAAAATCTGAGAATAAAATATTAGGTTTATTATTATTCATCTAAATGCAAAATGTGTAAAAGTAGTAATATATTAATTGTGAATCAAAACAAAACAATTTAACTTCTAAAACATAAATAACACTTCAGTATTGAACAGAAGGCTAACGTATATTGAAGGTTCATGGAAAGATAAAATAGAATGGATAAATTTATTTTACAGATATTAAAAAATCTGAATTTCAATGAGTATCATCTATATGAATTATATAATGTAACAAAATATTTTTTAAAGATTTAATTGAAATTTTAGTAGTAGTGGTTTTAGCTTTCTTTAATGTTATTTTAAGGTTTTCAATTTTGTTTCTATTGATGCTTTTTTTTTAGTCACAATTCGATGGTTTAAATTCTATGTTCAAATATCCTAGACTCCAGTTCTTAGAATTAAATCATAGGGCATCAATTTTAGGGAGTTATAGCTTTCAATTCTCATAGACGCCTAAACTCCCTTGATGCTGAACATGTACTCAGTAGTTTGCTCTCCCTCAGTTAAACCAAATATGAGGAGAAAGTCTAGGAAAAGCAAAGCAATCAGTCCAACATAGTGGGCAAAATTGGTGTTCATGGAAATTTCTGCTTTAAGATATTCTGAGAAATAAAATTAGACACTGCTATATATTTCCAAGTCTCTATAAGATAAAGTATATTACAAAATATAATTGTAATGAGTTAATCACAATATATGTCTTAATATATCATGCATCAAATGAAAATTTGCATTCATAGTTGTTTTTGTTATTAAGTCTTGTTTTTCCACAAATATTATTTAAAGCATAAAATGCCTTATTTTGCTTTTTATTTTTATTTTTTTTCCTTCTTGGCTTTACTTAAACTACTTTCTTTTCCCAAGTAACAACGTTAATACCTTATAAAGTGTTACTATGTTATTAACATCTCCTCTCTTTTCTTGGGAATCTTGATGCTTCTGTTCCCTCAGGTTTTCCATCACTTCTGTTAATTGTCTGCACTTCTAACTTGAAGAAATAAATTGCCACATAGTCTTCTCTGTATAATTCTACTATTTTTGGTTTCTTACACAGTAGAATCAAAAACAGCAATTCTGTCTTCAGACTATAAATTTTGTCAGTCTTAGGATAATTTTCTGGTATAGAACAAACTTATGAGGTTTCAACTTTTTCTTTGGGGCAACATGCTTTAGCTTACAACAAAGGACTGAAAAGACTAACGTGTTGAACCAAATTCATTGGTAATATAAAGTATATTGATTATTGTTTTTAAAGAAATTTTAATAAAATCATAATTTTCAATAGCCACCTTAATTTGTTCCATCCTAGGAAACTTCAATTCCCAGAGCTACACTATGCGTTGACAAGATTAACCTAATTTATCTTGACCAAGACTCTGGGGAAGTGGTTCATGGAGTGAGGTAATTTAGTGGGGATTGAGCTAGAAGAGAGAAATCTTATATACCAAGAAAAATAAAAGAGGGCTTCCCTGGTGGCGCAGTGGTTGAGAATCTGCCTGCCAATGCAGGGCACATGGGTTCAATCCCTGGTCTGGGAGGACCCCACATGCCGCGGAGCAAGTGGGCCCGTGAGCCACAACTACTGAGCCTGCGCATCTGGAGCCTGTGCTCCGCAACAAGAGAGGCCACGATAGTGAGAGGCCCGCGCACCGCGATGAAGAGTGGTCCCCGCTCGCCGCAACTAGAGAAAGCCCTCGCACAGAAACGAAGACCCAACACAGCCAAAAATAAATATAAATAAATTTATTTAAAAAAAGAAAGAAAAAGAAAAGAGAAGGGGTCACCTGTAGTCTAATAAAACAAAATATATGTAAACAAAAGGAATATTTTCTCATAGTATTTCTCCATCTTTATTCATACATATACATCTTTTTCTAAAACAATTCCATATATTACCCTGATTTCTACAACCATACATGATTAAATACTTCCCGTGCTCCATTCATTCTTATAAAACATGGTTTTTAATGATGATAGTTACAAAGGTTATTTAATTAAACAATTTTGTATAACACGTTTAGCTTGTTTCAAAATACCTGCTATCACAGAAAATACTATAAGGAACTACCTTTCATGTTTATTTTGGAAACATTTAAAATAATTTACTTAGTAAAATTGCCTTGCTTTAGAATTATAGACTCAAAGGGCAAATATACATTTAAGGATGTTGATAACTTACCATATTGACTCTGTGGAGTTTGTAGTAGGAGTGGAGATTAACTGGTAGAGTGAAAGAGGGAATTTAAGATGTAATGGAAATGTTCTATATCTCTGCATAATTTTGGTGCACACAGATGTATACATTTGTAACAACTCAGTATACACTCAATATTTTGCATTTCATTTTATGTAAACTTTGCCTCAAATATACAAGTTTAAACAAATGTTGAAATATAGCTAATGATATGCATGATTAAGAATTTAGGGGGAAGTATGTTGACATTTATTGAAATTCTTCCCAAAATATATTAATGGATAAATAGAAGAATGACTCCTTTAACAGATATGTGATAAAGCAAGTACAGTATGGTGATATATTAATGACAGAATTTAATGTGTTGTTCACTGTACAATTCCATAACTTATATAGGTTGGTGTGATAATTAATTTTATGTGTCAGTTGGGCTGGGCTACCGTACCCAGAGATTTGATCAAACATGGGTGTTGCTATGAAGGTATTTTTTAAAATAAGATTAATATTTAACACAGTAGACTTTGAGTAAAGCAGATTACCCTCCTTAAAATGGATGGACCTCATCCAATAAGTTGAAGACATTAAGAAAAAGACTGACCTCCCTTGAGGAAGAGGGGATTCTGCAAGCCCACTGCCTTCAGACGTGAACTGCAACAAATCTCTTTCCAGACTGTACAGTCTGCAGACTTAACCTGCAGATTTTAGACTTGCCAGCCTCCACAATCATGTGGGCCAATTCCTTAAAAGTAAATCTCTCTCTCTCCCTACTCCTCACCCTTAGAACTATATAGTTCCCGGGCAACCCTCTGAGAATAAGGTGCATTGCTCACAGCTCTGAGTTTTCTAATTTTAGTGGTGAGATATTGGCATAATTTATTGTTTGTTTTAATTTTTACTAAAATATTTTACAGAAATTACCCAACAGAAATTTCTGCACAGTCATTGGTCATCAATGTATTTATTAAGTTTGGTCCATAGTAACAAATTCACATATTGTTAGTTTGTAAAGTAATATAAGATTAAAATAAATAAAATAATAAAATGAAATGTTACTAAAATGCAATTTAAAATTCCTATTGCTGGAAAGGAAGGGAATTCTTCTGGATCTCTGCAAAAAAAGCTGCAGGAAAATTCAAAGCCCAAGAACAAAACATGCCCTATGGAAAAGTTTCCATCAGGAAGCAGATGTAAATACCACAGGAAGTTTGTTCAACATGTCCAGAAATTTAAGACAAGTATTAGATATTTGAATCTTGAAGAACTGATAAATATAAAAAGGAGTTGAAAAGACTTAGGGACATATATATCAAGCAGTGGAGATGTTGCTTCCAAAGTTTGCATAAATTCAATTCTGCAAGATACTGTAAGAGTTTACAAAATCTGTATAACCAATTTACATTCCCACCAGCAGTGTATGAGGGCTCCTCATTATGGTATGAATTTGGATTTGTGTGAAGACTAAAAACGTACAGCATCTTATCATATGCTTATAGTCTACTTGGGTATCTTTTTTCACATAGTGACTCCCTACTTGGTCACTGACTGGAACAAGCAGGTCAAGGATTATCAGCTGGTCTATGGGCCACATTTTAAGTAGAAATGTTCTAAGGACTAAGTGATCCCAAATGCTAGCCTCACTTGTCTCCTTTCTCTTCTCTCAGGTACTGACTCTGTCATTCTTCACTGCTTTGTAATTTCTCTGATACCATCAAAAAGTTTTTTTTAATCATTTGACAAGTTTTTCTAATTTTTAGTAGGAGTGTGTTAGTCCAATTTATGTAGACTTCCTTTAATAGAAACAGAACATATAATTCACTTTTCAAGAGTGTCCAGTATTTTTGTTATTTCTAGAATCAATTATCTAGCCTAAAATTTTCACTCATCAACTTGCATGACTTGGCAGGGAAGAAACATGTCTTGGAAATTATTTTCTAATCTCCAGATTTCAGGATTCTGGACCTAGCATCACCTCTGTTTTATTCATGCAGTAGAATAATGTTTTTCCATCATTTTAAAATTTATAATTTTTGTTTATTCCTTAGAGAAAGATAGAGTTAAATCAAATTTTAATTTATCAAGATGCAGTTTTCTTTAATATTAACTTAGAAATGTTAATGCTTTTAGACTAACTCCAACAACTAGAAAAGTTAATCAGTTTAGGAGGTTAAATAAGAACAAAAACAAAATGAAATATTGGTTATTGATTGGGCTAGAATTTTATCAGATAAATTAACCATGACAATAAACCATATTCTGTGCTAAGAAGAAAATATCAGTCTAAACAAGTATTGACACTAGATTTTATATCATAGTAGTACAGAATTTGTTTCATTACACTATAATCATAGAACATTATTGAACAAAGAGTGGATTAATTATCCAGAATGAACATATACATTGTTTGCAAGAAAGATCTCTGAATAACTTCTAGCTATCTTCAAATATCAAAAAGACTATCAGAGAATGACCAAATGTCATTTTTAACTGAAGTAAACGAGTAATAGGCATTCTTACAGAGTATTGGAGTAATTAATTGTAATAAGTATTCCATATTTATGAGATTTTTAAAAATCTCATAAACTAATGAAATACTAGCCAAACTGACATAATTGTTATGAGCATCAGAGTAGTAATTAACTGTTTGCTACTTTTGTTACAGAGTTCTCATTTGATTATGCATGGTTTGAGAACTGATTTAATGTTTTCCTCCTGTTTGTAATTTATGTCATAACATTATTCTCTATACATTCAACACTGGGTTAAAATTTTATTTTCTAAATGGGAAATAATCTTTCCATCAATTGGAAGTTCAGGTTGAACTCTTATTTTAGCTATGGTTGCATAATTTAAAAGGTTCTAAGATCTAGTCCACAGAGCATATTACTTAGCATAATATTTTTGCCTATTATCTCTTTAGTACAGACTGATTTATAAATTTTATTATTTCCCTTATTAGTATAATGCTTTGCTGCAGTACTTTATAAAAGTGTCACTTACACATTATTAGCAGATTTCATCCATTATAAAAATAATTCACACTATAATGAACATACACATTTTTAAATGTTTTCATCTTTGACAACAATTCCTAAAATATTGATTTGTTTTTAAAACACTTAAATATACTGGCATTTTTCAAACCTTTAGTTTCTTTTGCTTTGAACTGTCCCATTTATGTGACCTTCTGTTAGCCTTTGAAAATACCTGTTGACACTCAGTTCACCACTGAGTTCCAATTTGTGATACACAGAGAGAACTCTAGGAGTCCATTTAGATGACAGATAGAAACATGTTCCTTTTTTTTTCACTGAATGTCACTTTAAGAACATAATAGGAGGAATGTAGTTTTCACAATGTCCCTGGGTTCTTAAGAATTCTGTGTTCAGCTAAATCTATCGAAAATCATAAGACTGTAGATAGCTCATTTCTCCAACTTTACTCGAATGTACCAAGTAAATTTTGCATGTTACATTTCTTCAGTACCAACTGGTAGCTTTCTAAAGTGTGCAATTATTGAGTGCATGTGTTTTAGATAAACTGTAATTAACCTCTTTTAAGATCCCTATTTTCTTATTTTTATTTCCATAATATTCTATTGAAATAAAGTCTGTAGTTAGAGATAGCCTTTTAACCTAACCAAAATAATTAAGAAACAATCACATATATACACTTCATTCCTCAAGAACCAACTGTATGTTGAAATGTTTGGCCAAGAAAATATTTTATATAATCTTCATGCTTTCTATAATTAATGAAGTTAATTGAACCTCTCTTCTCCAGTTTGGGCCAGTTTGCAATCACAGTGGACTTAAAACAGCCTTCTATAATCAACCACTTTATAGTATCTGACCTAAAGTGTCCTTGTGAATAAAGTGCTTATGAACAACAGTTTTGAGATTACATCTGGTCAATATGCAATCTTTGTAGCACTAAGAGAAAGGTTCTTCCTCAGCAGTGAACTGGTGAGGTGAATAATTCAAATAAGAATTGACATTGCTGGAGGCCAAATTGCTGAAATATTTCTCGATTAGAATTATAAGAACATGAGATATTTTTGGAGAGAGAATAAAGGTCATTTGGTCCATCAAGGCATATCCTTTTTAGTACTCCATTTCCCCAAGGATGGCATCTAATTGTTTCTTGAATGACACTCCTGCTTTTTGACTCAACAACTTTGCCTGCAGGCTCTTCTAAACATTTATCATTCTGTACGTGAAAAGGTGCTTTCTGAAATATGTGCTGAGTTTATTTTTTGATTTCCATTTATGTCTTCCTGTCCTATAATCTGTGTTGAAATGGAAATAATAATTCGGGGTGACATTATCTGTGACAGTTAAGACTTTATATGCTTCAAATCAGACAGCTCCAACCCTGTCCTTAATATTATATGCCAAGACTTATGGTCCTAACAACCAGCACTGCATAGCAAACAGTGGTAGGGGTTCCAGTTAGAGCATTTAATATGTCTAAAATTCATAATCCCTCAAGTATATATTTTTTTCTCTGCAGAATAGAGACTGACACTTACTGAAAATGACTAAAAAGTAATGAATTCATTGGTGTGTATTCCCTGTCACTTGCTTATATATATTAATATGTATATGCATACACATATATATATGCATACCTACACATATACATATGTTTGTGTGTATATGTGTGCATGATATACACATACATATATATACATAATTGTGTGTATATATATACATAATTGTGTGTGTGTGTATATATATATATATATATATATTATCCCCTGATTTTCTCCTAGAAGGTGAGTAATGAGAAAAGCTACTGGAAGTTTAGTGCTATTATCTGAACAGACATTTTATTCTGTAGATTTTTTTACCCAAGATCTATAATGATTTTATTGCCTTTGACTAAATATTTACAAAATATAAATTATAGTAATTAAAACTCCCACAATTTTAGAAATACACATGTAAAATGCATTATACTTTAAAGTAAATTAAGTGTAAATTACAGTAATAACTATTTTATAGGCACAAAGAAGTTAAATCTGAAAACTCACATTTAGTGTGTTTCTAAACATTAACTAACACCCTTTTTGTTTTTGTTTTTGTAAATGTTAGGGAGAGAAAATCATCACTTACCCAATATACACCTCCCTCTTCACATTAACCAAATTTTAGAAAATCAACCATTCTGTTCCACTGATACTATTAGTTAGGTCAAGCATTATAAATCAAACCTCCATTACAATGATGGTTATATCTGGAGTGAGCAGTAATCCAGGTTAAGTCATTTAATTAAACCAATCATCTCCTGATATTACACTGGCTACAATGATAGGTTTCAGTTGATCGAATAAGATCAAGGTTCAGGATTTTGTTCTGACTTGTAGAAAACAATTATTTGTTTGCCCGTAGGCATGAAGGAGGAAGCATGTAGCTTGTAACTGGTGACAGCATATTGCCAATCCTTAAGGAACCCAGGACACAGCTCAAATTTGAGTGAGACAGAGACTCTCTCAAAGTGGGAACTGGAGCCCTGAAGCCCAATCTAAATGTCCATTTTCAGTTACATGACCAGTAAAACTTTATATTGTTTAAAAAAGTTTAGTTGGGGTTTTGTTAACTGCAAAGGAAAGCATTGGAGCTGATAATTTAAATTTTATCTTTAAATTAAACTATGCCACTTTTGCCCCTCTGGTTTTCACATATTTTTTATGTACTTCCTATCTGTGTGTGCCTGGATATCATTAGGTGCCATCACTCTATTCATGAAATGTTTTTAAAGATCACCATAAAATCATTAGGAATAATTAAGATACTACACTTACAATGATCTATAGGTAGGCAAAACACACACACACACACACTCACACACAAATCATGCACTAAAAAAGAGGTAGTTGGACTAAGGAGTCAATGAACACGGTCTACTGGCTGTGCCTGGCAACACATTGACCTCAACAACAGTTAGTAGAAACATCAAATCTAATCTTGGCCAAGTTTTTTTAATTGTACAGGATGTTCAATATCAGCCTAGTTACCCCAAATAAACTTGTCTGTGGGATTGACAGTTCTTTTAGAACATACTGAAACAGAATGTCGGTTTAGACTTATCACTTATGTGTTAACTTCTGAAGAAGGACGTAGGTGAAGAAAAATTTTCTCTTTTTATTATCAGGGAACTTGTCATTAGTTTTTATTGTCACAAGAGGAGAAACTTTTCTATGATCATAAGAGATGCTTTAATCACAAAGGAAGAGGAAAGTTATGAAAAGTATTTTTTTTCTTTTATCACAAGAGCAGCAGGACTCTCCCTTTATCATGAGCAACGTGAATTTCTTTTCCCATATGTCCTTTTGAAACAACTTTGGAATAAGAAGGTCATGAAGTTTAGGAAGGAAGACTATGATTCTGAGAATATTTAGAACTTCTAGGCCTATTTTCTAAGATGGAAAAGTGGTTTGAATCTCTAAGATTGCTTTTTTCAACTATAAAAATCTACCTAATGTCTTAATCCCCAATGGTCAAGTCATTAAAAGAAATAAAATAAAAAAGACAGTGATTCATAAATTCATTTATCCACTCCTGTATTCCTTGAGTTCAGCAGGGTACTCTAAGGAGACTTGGATACTGGAGATAAGACATTAAAAGTATGTGATATGTGCAATGTAAACTAATGTAGGGCGTCAGAGTAAAGGGAGGTGCTTTTGAAATTTAATCAACAGTCATTGGTCTGAAATGACAAGCAAAAATTGACTACCTCGGAAATAAACTATAATTTTTATCACACTACACACACTTTGCAAACTATCGAACTGCAATTAATTTTACTCTGCCCCTTGATATGGTGCATCAATAATTTTTTCAAAACTAAAAGTAACTAAAAATAAATAAATAAATAAATACTAATATGACTTGTTTGAGTACATTGTCAAACTTGCATACTCCACCTTTTCATAATAAATTATACTATTTTTCTAAATGAATTTAATAAGAAAAGAACTGTGAATTCAGTAAATTTGCATCATGCCAATTATTCTAACACATAATAGCTTTAACCTTCCACTTTCAAAATATTTTAAAATACATTTTTGCTGTAGAAATAAAGCATAGAGTAGGAATAAACATGCACACTTCTAAAGGTTTAAATATTGCATATGTTATTCAGCCATTTTTCAATGGCTAATAATTTCATATACTTAATAGAGTATCACCAGAAAGACACTTTATTTGCTAATATGTTTGGAAATGCCCCAAATCAGAGAATTATATAAATCCCTGCTTTTAATAATTCAATCTAAACAGTAAGTTTATATTATTTGAAGTAAATGAAGATATATTTGCTCTTTAGGTGTTGATTAGTTCTCACAGTTATAAATTCCTAGTTTACAGTGAAATATAAAGAACACTGTTATAACATGAGGTTTCTGCTCACCACATACCACAGTTATTCTCATAAATGACACTGGATTTCTAAAGCAAATAATTATCTGTGAGCAAATTGCATATTGACTTGACACTGCCTTCCACAGAAGCTGGCATATCTCTAGCCAATCTCTTTCTTTTCCCTGGTCTATCGCTTTTCAGCAAACACATTTAACAGCTGTGGATACAAACAAGGCACATTTGGCAAAAGTAGGAACCAGATGCCAAAGTCTGAATGTATGTTCGATTCAAAGCATTGGGGCCCATGGCTAACTCCTTGGTGTCACCTCTGTTGGCTCCCTTTCTCAATTGAATACTGGCAGGCAGCAGAGGTGCATCTCGAGATATTGTTGAGGTCATGCAACTGTGGCCTGGTCTTGGCTACCTTATGAGATTGCAACCATTTTGAGGTGGTTTCCTATTTCTAAGAATCGGTTGGTAGAAAATCATTTTCAGATCAGTATATACTCTGTTTTGAAATATTACCAGTGCTCATTGAAAATAAAATCCCCACATTTAACAATTTCAAAATCTTTATGAGAATTGACTTGAGGACATGGGGACGGGGAAGGGTAAGATGGGACAAAGTGAGAGAGTGGCATGTACATATATACACTACCAAATGTAAAACCGATAGCTAGTGGGAAGCAGCCGCATAGCACAGGGAGATCAGCTCGGTGGGTGCTTTGTGACCCCCTAGAGGGGTGGGATAGGGAGGGTGGGAGGGAGGGAGACACAAGAGGGAAGAGATATGGGGATATATGTATATGTATAGCTGATTCACTTTGTTATAAAGCAGAAACTAACACACCATTGTAAAGCAATTATACTCCAATAAAGATGCTAAAAAAAAAATCTTGCTGAGAACAAAACATTGCCATCTGAAACATTAAAACATCATTACAAAGGGTGTTTAAATAGTGTAAGGTACAAATTAATATTAGAATCTGTACGATAAATTATTTCAGTTACCTAGGCAGGGGTTTAGCAGCTTGTCATAGCTCAGATTTACTTATGCCTAAGGCCGTCTTGCATGTATAGAGTTTATTTGGAGGTTGATCCCAGAGAGCAGAAGGGAGGACCAAGAGTTGTGTGTGTAGGTGCCAGGGATAGTAAAATAAGGAAGGTGGGAAATCCAACAATAGGGTAGGCAACTCCTGACTAGTGCTGGATCCCACTAATTTCCAGTAATTTCTGGGGACCTTTTTGAAATATTTATTTCAGAGGTGCTTATCTGAGAGGGGAAAGGGAGAAGCATTGGTTTTCATTCCCCAGTGACCAAAAGTTATTTCCCACCCTCCCCTAGCATCCTGGAACTTAGGGGTTGTGCATGTGAGAGTGTTGATCAGATTCTTACGGCCTTCCCTATTTTGTGGAATAAAAGACGAAAGCAGTATTTCGCATGGCATGGACTTACATGAAGGCACTGTCAAATCACAACCAAAAGAAAAGTACCTGGATTCTGGAGTCAAAAGCGGGGTGTATGGGATTTAAAGTGGTAAATAAGCAGTAAAACACACAGCTCTTAATTTAATGTTCATTTGGGGAAAAATAGGCACCAGAAATTATACAGAAATAGTTAATTGTTGAAAAAAATATTTCTTTAAAAATGTTATTAATCAAAGCACATTTAGATTGCCTTAATTTATTTAAGACTGTGTATCAAGAATTTACCTTAGCTCTTTAAGTATATCATCACTTTATTTCTCACAATAACTCTAAGAGTAGACATTCTTATCATTATTGTTCTATTTTACAGTTGAGGAAACTAAGAATACAGAAAAGTAAGGCAATTTTCTCAGGATCATTCAGATAGGCCCCAAACTAGAATTTGACTTTTCCTGTATGGTGCACCAAATTCAGTCCCTTTTAAGGAGCCCTAATCCATCAGTGACTTAAATATCTGTTCCTCAGGGCAGATAAAATAGGCTGTTTATTTCAGTGGATAGGTGGTCCACCAGGGTTGCTCCACACACAAGCAACTCCCTCCTGCTGGTCTTAGATGGCGTTCATGCCTCACATTCATCTCCTCCCCCCGTCCCACCGCACTGCAGTAGGTGGCCTTCACATGGTCTCTCCTAGCTCCTGCCCCCCCACCCTTGCAAATATCCACTCACACGATCAATTTCTTATGGTTTTCCAAAGAAGACTTGGAAAATAAACAAACAAAAAAGATTAAATATTCATTTGCTTTTACATTACTGATATAAAATCTTACTTCTCTTTAAAGGAATAATGGATGCTGCTAACTCATTGGAAAAGGAAGAGTGAAGAAAAAACAGACAAAAATAAAGGAATTAGATCATTAATATTACAACCTGCCATAATTTTATATGTAAGAGAATAACCAATTTCTACAAATTATATCTTTAATGTTTCACTACATGTATGTTTGGAAGCAAGAAAAGAACACGAGTGAAATTAAATGTGTATTGGTTTAATGTAAATAATTTGATTTATCTAGTGGGGTGGCATGTAATATAAATTAAATTAAGGAGGAGTATATAGAAGAGGGCTAACAGTTATCTTGAGTCCAAGAGAAAAAAGAATTTGCAGAGAGGAAATCAATCTAGCTCCTCAAGGGAAAGTGAGGGAGTACATAGCATTTGAGAAAGAAAATCCTAGCTAGCTATATTAGGGTTTGGTGTGAAATGAAAAATTAAATGACAGAAATAAGAGAAACAAGATAGCGAATGACAAATATGAGTTGCTGAGAGATCAAGATTTATCAAAGACATGATTGCTAAGATTTATTGATGGAAGAACTTATAAAATATATGAATATACATGATTCTAGGACAAATCTTAGAGAGCCAAGACTTATTTAGAATTATGGAGACAATATATGAGAGTGAAAATTTCAGAGAAAATATGTGATGCAGACTACTTTTATTATTTTAAATTTGCGTTGCTCTAATTCAATTCATTTTGGATTTGTAAATGAATGAATAAATGAATTAACAAAACAATTAATGGGTAAAAAAATGAATGACTCAGAAGACAGAGGACGATATTGTGTATTAACTAAGCCCCCTATCCCCTGAAAAAAAGATAATAAAAAGGGTTCAGAATAATGTTCACTATACTACAAGCCTTCTGATGTTTTTCAAGTTAATGGTTAAAGAAAAAATAGTAATGCTGAAAGAGACGATATGTAGCCAGAAATGGCATAGGAGAATCAGAGAAGATGTTATTGATATAGAAAAAATAGTGGCATTGATATGTAATCCTGCAGAAAACATCCAAAAAATTATGGAAAATATTTCTTGGTGTGAAGTATCTTGACCTTGTAAAATGATTCCAGTGACACAGAAAGAAGGAGCACTGGAATGTAAGAGATGAAGCAGGCATACTGGCAAATATAATGGCATGCTATATCAAGTTGATTTTTTTTTTTTTTTAATTTATTTATTTATGGCTGTGTTGGGTCTTCGTTTCTGTGCGAGGGCTTTCTCTAGTTGTGGCAAGCGGGGGCCACTCTTCATCGCGGTGCGCGGGCCTCTCATTATCGCGGCCTCTCTTGTTGCGGAGCACAGGCTCCAGACGCGCAGGCTCAGTAGTTGTGGCTCAGGGGCCCAGTTGCTCCGTGGCATGTGGGGTCTTCCCAGACCAGGGCTCGAACCCATGTCCCCTGCATTGGCAGGCAGATTCTCAACCACTGCACCACCAGGGAAGCCCTATCAAGTTGATTTTATGCTAACTTAGGAAAGGTGTTTTGCATGATTCATCTTCGAGTCTCCCCAAATTAATTGCAGGGATACTTGAATAAAGCAAATTCTTAATTAAAGCAAAATACGTTTACTGCAACATTATAAAGTGAGAAAAATAAATGAAACATTTAGATGTACTTCTGAGAGATGACCATAAAATAGTAACACACTGAGACAAAGAATATACCTAAATAAGATTAATATACAGTACTAAAATATAAAACAATCTGTTAAGAACTTGTGGAAGTTTGCCAGGTAAAACATGCTAAGTCCTTCAGTTGTGAACTTCAAAATTTTAATTTCTAAACCAATAAAGATAAGACATATAATCACTCGTGTAGTCCATTCTGCTAGGTAACATGACTACATGCATTTCAGTAGAGTTTTATTCAGTTAAGGGGTTAATAAAGAGGCAGATATTCTGTCTCCTGTTGGAAAAATGGTTTCGATGTTCTAAGATGTATTTTTTCAATGTTGTTCAGTCAGAACTTAAAAATACTAAGGATTCCAGGCCTCTGAGAAGTGTTAATAGGGAGGCAGGAGTTATTATTTTATTTGAAACAACTAATAAAAATGTCTATCCTAAACTTGCTTTCGGGTTAATTAATATGATGATAATGGCAGTACTAAGTCATCATTTCTACTTTTTGATCATGAAAGAATTATTTTGAATATGAAGCTACATTTTATTGATTGAGAAAGTTAATATGTGGAAATTAAAGATGTTGTTACATGTAAAAAATAAGATTGTTCATCAGTTCAAACCAATTATTCTTATAATATGCTTAAAATTCCATTTTTTATACATGTAGGTAATATACTGAATAAGCATGGCATTCAGAAAATGTTTCCACACTAAATACCTTATTTAAGACTTGAATTATAACCATGAAATGCTGTTGTTATTTTAAAAAGTAAAGTTATTCAAACACCAGTGCGTAATGGAGCAATGTCTTCTGGTTAACAGTTTTTTATATTTTAATGATAAAGTTGTAGGTGGTTGCAAGCAATATTTTGGCAATTTTAAAATATAAAACTTTTATGAATACTAAATGGTCAAGAACTAAACACGAAGGGATGAAAAAAGGAGCAGCAGATGGGGAGGATGTGAAGCCAACCATATTTAAAGAGCTAAAACCAATTAGAGAGGTATCACTGTTATTCCACAGCAGACCTAAAATGGAGAGCAGGTATAATAATAAAATGCCATGGTCGATAGCTCCAAAGGCCTCTGGAATATAAGGAAGCAGTAACAGTGTAATGTTAGCACCTTAATAAGCAATTTATGAGTAATTCAATGCAAGACTGTTTCTGTTTTGGACTCTAGAACACTGGTTGAAATGGAAAACAGTTGGGCAATGCTATTAATCTGTGCACTAACCACATGTTCAGATGGCTTCTGCGGGGCTGATAATTGGCAACAGGTTAAAAATGGAAGATCATTACATCTTAAAGACTTAGAAAATATAACGGTGTCTTCCTCCAGGGAAAGGAAAAAATGAACCTGTGGATAAACTAAAGATTGCTGAACAAGTAGTGTATCATTTCCACACTTTCTCTATCAGTTTACTGTGTTAGACTTTGGATTTGTATTAAAAATTAAAGAATCAAATATATAGTTGTGTACTTTACAAGATACTTTGAAGGAAAGGAAATAAATTTCACCTAATAAAAACCCCAAAACCACATTCCAAATAATTTCTCAGTATTTATGTCTGATGTAAAATTGTTCATATATTGTTTCAGTTTTAAAATATGCATAACGTGATTTGCTTTCAATTTGAGTTCTTGTGTATTTTTGAGGATGATATGGTAGCTTGTGCAGTGGTTTCAGTTATATGATATGGCTGATCTCATTGTTTAAGATAATCTTTTAAATAGGTAACAATTCAAATATTTCTCTTTGTTAATTATTTGAAATAATTTTAGCATATTTAATATAATAGCATTCACTTTAAGTTCTTCTGGGAAAAAAATCATTCTAAAGTCATTCATTATTCAAACTGGTTACACATCAGATGTTTTGAAGTACATTTTTTCAAGCTATTTAAAATAATGTTACACATTCATATTCATCTACATAGATTGAACATTCATATATGGAAATAAAACAATGTAATTAAAATTTAAACATCGTGATTGAAATAAACTTTGGGGAAAGTTAATTAGGAAAACGTGTTCTGCCTTCTTTGACTTCATACATGCTAAACCTACAATATGTTAACTAAAGATTCTTTTGCAGTGGAATATTTGTCTGTATATGAAGATTTAAAACCCTAAGTTTATCTGGTCACTCTTTTCATGTTGAGTACAAAAGTAATCACAAATGAATGTCAATTTTAAGCCTGGAAACTTGTCAATACTTTTAGGTTAATCAGAAACTGTATAATATTTTTAAACATTCTAGATTATAATGAAAATAAAATGATCACTATCTCCTAAGTAAATATTGATATGTGAGAACATCTATGTTTCTGAAACCTGTATTGAATATTGTCTATGAAAATTTTCTAGTTTCCTGTACATTCTTTAGAATTGTAGTTAAATATTGGAAAATATCTATGTATGACCTGTAAGGTTATGAACGATGTTATCTTCACCATATTAATCCAAACATTACTATTAATGCTTTCAATAGGAGAAAAAAAAATGTGTGCAAATAACAGAGTTTCATATATAGTCTTTCCAGTCCTCCGTAGTTTTTCCTCACAGAGGAAAAAATAAGTAGAGACAAAAAGTCCATTATTTGTCTTGGTTCTGTTAATAATATGCAGTATCTACGTATGAGAATTTAGATAGCCTCATTGGACCTCACTTTTCCCATTGGATTATCTAGATTTTTGAAAAATTTGTAAAGCATAGACAAACTGGTTAACCAGCTATGCTGGAGACAACTGCACGAATCTTAAAGGGGCACTATAGTATCACAGGAATTTAAATGAGATAGAGAAAGTTCTTTTTAGTTAACCGCCTATCAGAAAAAATGGAACATGTAGCTAGAAGTAAAGTTTTGTTCTCTCTTTTACTATTTAACATAAAAGTGTAAAAAATAATCCCTCATTTATGAGTGCTAATTCCCATGCTACTCTGCATATTCCCTTGAATTACTAGCCCTAAATATGTACTTGTCCCTTCTTCAGAAACTGTATTTTTCTTTTCACAATGATTGTGGAGAGCAGGTACTAGTGGTATTTAATGGTCTGCATTTAGGTATAATTTGACTTCATAGCTACCTGTGACATTCAAGATATCCATAAATTTGTACCTTAACTATCTTTCACATATAAATATAAGGAACTTTGTATGTTTTCAATATCCTATAATTTGTTTTACAGGATTTAACCATGCAAATCAAGGGAAGACTGCATTTTTAAAAACATGGAATTTCACCACAACTGTTCACCATATTGGAAAATTGGTTCAGCAATTGCCTGTCATGGTGTTTGAGTTGTCAGTGCAGTGTACCACTAGCCATCTGCATTTTCATTCTCTTCAGGATAATTCTAAGTAGAAATGCAAGCTTCTGACTATGTTAATATATCTCGCAGTAGTCATGTTTGAATATATATTGACACACATTATTTAATATATATCATTTCCTTTTATTTATCCATATTAAACCTAGGACACTGCCTTGATTTTTTTAAAGTGTGTTTTAAGTTGTTTATATTTTCTTTGAATTTCATTTCACAATATTAAAATGGAGTTATGTAATATTTATTATAAATGGGAGTTTGACACTAATATGAATTATGGGAAACATTGCCCTGAATTGGTCCCATTCCCATTTCTCCCCAACTTCCAAATTGTTCCACTGTATCATTTCTAAATAAACTCTCCTTCTGCTGCCCAATAATGTTTTTGCTCTAATTTAAATCTAGTTCTCCCTGAATACGCTATTTCTTCTACAACATTCTTAAGTAGAGACTGTTAATTTCTTCCTCTCATATGTACCAAATGACATTAAGGAAATATAAATAAAACCCTTGTTTCACATTGCTGCTTGCCAGTTGCCTCACTTCCTTCCTTCTTAATGTATAGTCCATGTTAAGTGAAGGTCATCGAAGTTCACTGCATTTCATCCCTTTATTGTCATTTACTGACTTTCACTGATAACTTCACTACCTCACTCAGCTTGTCTTTCTCCTCCACTACTCTTCTCATTATAATTGATGATTTAAACCATCACATGGATGATCCATCTAACCTCCTAACTTCCTGTTTCTTTACCTCCTTATCCAGGACAATGATCTTTCTTTAATAAAGTCATAAACCCCTAAAACACTTGTTCATATTTATGACTTATCATTACTATGAATGTCCAAAATTATTGATTTTGAATATTTCTTTTTCTATCCATAGTAGTCAAAAAGTGGAACTAGCCCAAATATCCATCAACTGGTAGATGGATAAACAAAATTTGGTATATCCATACAATGGAATACTATTTAACATATAAAAGAAATAAAGTACTGTTACATGCTACAACCTGGGGGAACTTTGAAAGCATTATGCTAAGTTAAAATAGCAAGACCCCAAAGACCACAGATTATATTATTTCATTTATAAGAAAAGTTCAAAAGAAGTAAATCTTTAGATATGGATATCAGATTAGTGGTTGCCTGGGGATGGAGGTGGGAATGAGGATTAACTGTAAAGGGGCAGTTAGAATCTTATTGGAGTTATAGGAATGTTCTAAAACTGGTGGTGATGGTTGCACAAATTGGTAAATTTACAAAAAATTATTGAATTGTACACTTAGAGTGGGTGAATCTGTGTTATGTAAAGTATACTTCACCAGCATTATGTGCCCCTTCCTTCTGGACCCAGCATCGATCTAATTTTCATCCTCTATAACTGACTGGAAAATAAAGTTAACTCCATTACCCTTCTCCTCTCTGACATATTAATCTGTCTTTTTAAAGCCATGGAATGTTCTTGGAGACAATCACACAAAGTGTTAAGTATTTAAAAATTATGATGAAAATGTCAAATAGTTATTACCACTGCCAGACAATCATACTATATACTTCTTTCGTAAAATCACTTTCTGAATTTCTGTTTTGTAACATCCCCTGTGAGTCACATCTCCTCCAAGTCAACTCCCCCATTACTCTCTGCTGTTACCCTTGTCAATTCACTTACCCTCCTGTATGTACCTGAAATGACACACTATGCTTTCACTCCTAGTAGGATACAATAATAAGTGCTTGTCCCAATTTGAAGAAAACCTCTCTCTTTATACCCTAGATCCCATCGCATATGGCCAGTAAAAGGAAAATAAAACAGAAGCAAAAGCAATCAAACAAAAATTCCTCAATCCCACACTTGTATCAATTTTCTCCTTTAGCACCACTTTCTTTCCTTCTACAGAATCATTACCATCATTATTGCCATAAAACTACCATTTCATATAACATTATTTAGTGACCTTCACCCACCTAAGGAAAATTCTATAACCCCACATACTCATTTCTATTCCTCTCCCCAGGGCCTCAAAAAGTTGTGCCTGCCGATTGTCTCCATTTCAGTTTCTAATTTTAATTCAGTACTCTATAATTAGGTTGCCAGGACATTCTAAATCATCTAACATTGAAATGTACAGCTCTTATGAAGGCCACCATTAACCCATTTTTTGGTCAAATCAGTGGCTGGTTTTCTGTCTTCTTCCTATTTAGCTTCTCAACAGTATTTGACATTATTGGAAATTCCCTGCTTTATGAAACTCTGCATTTGGCTTTCAGAATACCACATGCACTTTATTTTACTCTTATATCTCTAGTGCCCTATTTGAAATTCCAGTGCTGGTTCCTCCTTTTCTTCTTAAATCATCTACAAATTTGTTGATGTGATAATTTTAAAAGTTACAAAATAAATAGCACTTTACTTTATTTTAAATTTTTATTGATATATAGTTGATTTACAATATGTTAGTTTCAGGTGTATAGTAAAGTGATTCAGGTATACATATATATAAATATATATATTCTTTTTTTACATTCTTTTCCATTATAGGTTATTATAAGATACTGAGTATAGTTCCCTGTGCTATATATAGGACCTTGTTGGTTGTCTATTTTAAATATAGAAGTGTGTATATTTTAATCCCAAACTCCTAATTTATCCCTCCCCAGCTCTCCCCTTTGGTAATCATACGTTTGTTTTCTATGTCTGTGAGTCTATTTCTATTTTGTTAATAAGTTCATTCATATCCTTTTTTTAGATTCCACATATAAGTGATATCATATGATATTTGCCTTTCTCTGTCTGGCTTACGTCACTTAGTATGATCATCTCTAGGTCCATCTGTGTTGCTGCAAATGACATCATTTCATTCTTGTTTATGGCTGAGTAATACTCCATTGTATAGTAAATAGTATGTTAAATATTAACCTTTAAAAATAATCTAGTACTTTAAAAATATATCCTTTGGAGTCTAAATGCCATACACATTCAATATTTACCATCATCCCTTGAAAAAATACATCACTAAACATTTTTTTTACAAGTAAAAAGTAATTAAATGTTTTTCTCCTCTTTCTTTCTATTCCACTTCCTGAACAAAATTTTATCCTAATCTAATATATTACTTACTTACTCTGGAAAGTCTTTTATTGATTATCCTATTATAATTCTCAGCCATAGATATGTAGATAAATTAAAAATCATTTTTGAAAGTTTAAGTTAAACATAAGTTCCTACATATTAAAATATTTTTCTGGAAAAATTATTAGAGTTACTGAAAACAATATAAATATATTTCATACTTTGATATGCAGTTTTGAAGTATAAAGTCTTGTATTTAAAATCACTTCTTAATGAGATGATGAATGTCTTTAATACATTGTCTCATCTATCCATGGATTAATTTCAATTATGACAGAGTGACATAGGATTCTATTTCTATGTTCATCTTATTGATTTAAACACTGGGAAATTTTTATTTTATTAAAAAGTATATGGGAATTTGAAGAGTTTTTAATAGGACACTCAATATTTTGGATTTCCTCAGAATTATATGATAAAAGTCACATCATGACCAATATTAAAAATAACTTTCAATCATTTTTGCTAACAATATATTTAGGCATTGTTTTAGCTTTGTCAAAATTAAAGAATTGGAAACCAAATAAATCACAAAATATTTGAAAACACAATCATTTGAGTCACTCACTTTCACAGTTTCTGAGAAGTATAACAAAACAGGCTTTACTTAGACTTATCAAGTGACTATTAATTTTGTTTGTTACCCTTTCATTTACAGGCACATTTTTAAAGCTGTCAAACACAAGAAGGTTTCTGCAAATTGAAAAAAAAATTGTTGATTTTAAAATATCTTTAAGAATATCATGTTTGATGAAAATATGTTTATCTTTTTATGTCCTTTCTGTATATTTTTGACTAAATTCAGAAAAACAGATTTAGCTCTTTCGAGCTATGGAAAGTGTTTGTCATATAACCTAATTTGCATTAATAATTAAACAAACCAGACTTATTTTTTTGCCATTTTTCCCCTTGAAATATATCCATTTAGGTATAATTAGGGAAGATGATTTGATCACACATTACATTATTTAAAACTGAAACTACATTTCTAGATTACTACATCTTCAGATTCCTTTTTTAATACTATACAGGATAATTGTTATTTGTTCGTTTAATCTTGTATCATTAGGACACAAAAGGCAAGGTGAGACTCTTAACTTCCAATTTAATAGAAAATTTCTTATACCCCCTGGTAGAGGGATTACTCCCTTGGTTACCAGTAAAACCTCTTAACCTAGGAAAGCTCAGATTCGAGGTCAGTCTTCTTAAACGCACAGAGCCTCTTAAACCAGCAGAGTCCAGTCTTTGAGGTCAGAGAATAAGCATTTTACAAGTAGTTTTTGGTTGAAATAGTGATATAGACCACCTCCAATTCAACTCTTTAGCTCCTGGACTCACGTATTCTGGCTCTGGGGGAAACAACATATCATCCACTGGTTCTTAGGATATAAGACTTAAAATCCAACTCCTGCGGTTATGCCCACAGTAAGCACAGTAACTAAGTACTGAATAGGCTATTGAATAACTCTATAACACAGTTTCTATGGAAAACATCCAATGAAATCACTATACCACTAGATGTAATCCTGGAGACACTAGTTACTGTATTATGTCTAATGCACAACATTGCTCACTGTTGCTGTCAAGAAAGGCACCCAGTGATGGTGGTAGCCATGACAGAAATCTGGTGAAAGGAGACTATGTTCTTGAATTCTTGCCTAACCTATACTCTTGTCATCATGGCTACTTTGTCCTTGAATTCATAGCTGCATGTTTTGAGCTAATTTGTGTCTCCCCAAAACTTATATGTTGAAGTCCTACCTCACAGCATCCTCAGAATGTGACTTTATTTGGAGATAAGACCTACAGAGAGGTAGTTAATGTAAAAGAAGTTCATATAGGTAGGCCGTAATCTAATATGATGAGTCCTTATAAGAAAAGGAGATTTGGATATAGATAAGCACAGAGAGAAAAACCACAGAAAGACAGAGAAAACAGCCATTTCCAAGCCAAGGAAAAGCCCTAAGAAAAAATGAACCCTGCTGACATCTTGATCTTGGACTTCCAACCTCCAGAATTTTGAGAAAATGAATTCCTGCTGTTACTCCTCCAAGTCTGTGGTACTTTGTTATGTCAGCCCTAGATGACTATTACACTGTGGGAAGAGGTGACTGATATCCACAGGTCAAGTCATTGCCCATTTGACTTTAAAAGCCATCTCCTTAGGGGGCTTCTCTTCTATGCCACCACATTCTCATACTCTGGGCTTGTTTTCAAAGGTCTATCATTGTATCAGAACCTCTGATTCCATAAACAGAGATTGTTTTTTAGTTTCTTTGTTTCCTCTACCAGGGCACAGTAGTGAGTCAAGATTTATTTGACATAAAAGGAAGGGTCTTGCTCTGGAGTCCTAGGGAACATTAATTTTCCTATTCATCATTTATTTTGGTTATACAGGTAAATCACACATCTGACTCATTCCTAGAGAAAGGATGATCAATAAGCCACTGGATCAGACCTTTCTGGACACCATTCTGACCTGATACATATTAGAGTAACCCTGCCCTTCTTGCTCTTGTTAAATTAGCTTCTGCCTGCATAAGAGCTTATTCCAATGGCTGCATCTCTCATTTTATCACTAGCATATGGAAAAGATCCATTACAGTGGTTTTCCAGAAATACTTGTACAATCCTAACCAATATATTTCTCCAGTATATGTATCCTAATGAAGTGAAGTATTTTCTCTAAACTTTATCTGAATACATGTGTGATGCTATATATTTCATGGGACAAAAACATGACAGTGTTTATATTGTCTGAAGTCTTTAAACTTTTTCTGCTATATCACGCCAAGACAGGATCAGTTTCAGAAAAACTTGACTTGTGTAATCACACAGGGACATGTACTCAGAAGGCCCCCACAATTGGCTTAATGTTCTGCTGCCCAAGAAACAATGCAGCATACACATAAGCAAAGGATATATGTACCATATTCATATTCTCTGTTCCTTGCCTCCCCATTTGCATATAGCATTTACAATGGTCCATGAGCACAGAATTCCAGGTGACCCACAATCCATGGGATTCTACAAGATGCAAAGCAAGTATAAGGTAAGCTTGCTACATCTGTGATTAAGTAAGCAGAGGTTCTGACAGCCCTGAGAGGTAATCCTTTCTGTTCAAACTAGAACTTAATCCAAATGTAGAAAGTAGGCAGTGGCATTCTAAAAAGTAGGAATGACCAAAGAGCCTTACCCCTTCCTTCCTTAACGTGTGTTATTTCCCTGTGTTTGCCAACCACTCACACTGAAAGTGATGTCATTAAAGAAAAGGGAAATATAGTACCATTCAGTCTTTCCTTACCCATCAGTAATCTAAAGGTAGAGAGTGTTGGTAGAATGTGCAAGTGTCAAGAAATGAAATAAAAGCAGTTGAGTTAGTATTGTACAGTATATCCATTGTTGTGGGAAAAGGAAATGCATATGCATGATGAACTAAGAAATATAAATTTCAATGATTCTGCATGAGTTGAGTGCCCTTATATTTGCATTTAAAGCTGGCATTTCACAATATAAAAATAAACTGTAAAGTCTATGGTAATAATTTAAAATTTCAAAAAGCAAAAAAAAAAAAAAACAAACAAACAAAAGCAAAAAACAAAACAAAGCAAAAAAACCACTACAAGTTGAGAGCCCACAGAGAAAGGGAAAAGTTTTATATTTTAGTGCCCTTAACAGGACAGTTTTCCTAATTTTTGAACAAGGGGAATTCACATTTTAATTTTGTACTGTGTTCCACAAATTATGTAGCCGGCACTGCCTTGAGGCATTGCTGGGATCTCAACCCCAATAGGCCATTTTTGGATCCAGGTTTCAGTCAGCCAACCAGCAACTAATTAGAAACACACTCAGGCAGTTGCAAAAAGTATATGAAGGGGTTCCGAGCATGACACCCCAAACTGTGTCACTTTGACATAAAAATTATTTTGAGCTGAAGGTAAGTGGGAAGATGCAGACACAGGATGAACTCTCTGCCCTCCCCTTATCTGTATGAAAGCAGAATATGCATTTCTCCTGTGAAGCTGTCCCTCCCCCATTTCTCTACCAGGATGGAGATAACATCCTTATCACCAGAGAAATGGTGGAACTGAGAAAAAGTCTACACAAACAAACCTTACTAACTAGCCCTCATCTTCCATTAGTTTCCCCATATATTTAATGTCCCGCAGTTTACTGCCCCTGAAAGCCTAAAATCCCTTTTCCTTTGTCTTGTCCCTTCTATACAAATTTATTGTCCTTTGTTAAAATGCCATTATAAGCCCATGTTATAACCACCCTTTTTAGTTACTCGTCATTGAGGTTTTTCCACTAATGAGCACTGCATAAG
This sequence comes from Balaenoptera musculus, assembly GCF_009873245.2. Lineage (NCBI taxonomy): Eukaryota > Metazoa > Chordata > Mammalia > Artiodactyla > Balaenopteridae > Balaenoptera > Balaenoptera musculus. The sequence goes on from NC_045788.1 coordinate 108,489,741, forward strand.
TTAATAAAGTGTTTGCTTTTATTTTGTTGACCTGTCTCTTGTCAGTCTAATTTGCAGTCCTATCTGGAGAACCTAGGAGGGCAGAGTGAAAAAGTATGTCCTCCCCTACGCATGTGAGTAAGATTAACTGTTAAATATATCACAATTTTAAGTTCAAAATAGTCATGTTTTCCTTTCTTGGTATAATAGAGTTAGTATTTATTTCCACATTTACTTCCTAGAATTTTATTGGTGGTTATAGATGTAGATATAGATACTGATATCTATATAGATATCTGTATGTCATATCTATCTACCTATCTGTCAAGTTTTTGTTGCAGTTTTCCTGGATTTGACTTTGTGATCAACTATTCAAAGAATGATAAAATCTGGTTCTAGTTCTAAATCTAAACATTTTAGTGAAGTCATTACAATGTGTTCCCCCAAAAGACAAAAACAACTTCATCAGATAGAAAAGAGCTGCTTCCCTCAACATGAGGGATGTTTGGGAGTTTGAGATACTAGAGTCATTTGGATCTTCCTTATATGACCATTCCAATTCTACTGTCCAGATGTTTCTCAGTCAATACTCTACTTCTACTGCCTTCACATCTTGGCCTCCACATTCAGGAGATTGTCAGTGAGTTACCATAGTGACATGGGTTATTAATCCTGACCATCATGAAGATGTAAGGCTACCACTATATAATAGAGGCAGGAGAGAATATGTTTAATTAATTAATTTATTTATTTAGTCCAGGCTGTGCAGCTTGTGAGATCTTAGTTCCCTGACCTAGGCCTTACCGGGCCCTCGGCAGTAGAGCTCAGAGCCTTAACCACTGGACCACCAGGGAATTCCCAAGAATATGTTTTAAATACAGGTGATCCACTGGAGTTTCTCTTGGCCAGCTGTAAGTGTAAATGGTCTCACAGTAGCCATGGCCTGTGGCCTGCTAAAAGTTTAGGAATTAGTGTATGGTAGGTATGTTGCTGTGGCACCACGTTCTCCTTTTAAGGAAGGATGTTCTGCCGGGTTTTAGAAAATGTAGTTAACAGACAGCCTTTAGTTGTCAGTTCCTTCAGTGCTGGCTCAAAAGTGTAGTCACTTCTCTTAAGGTTCCACTCTTCTGGGGGGAAGCCTTCCTCTGATGGTATGAGGCACATGTGTAGAGGCCTGGCCAATTTGTCCTGACAAATAATAACTCCAACAGGCAACCTTTGCCCCAGAACGCATTACAGGATTGGCCAAGACTTTATCAGGCTTATATAGTGCTCTCCCTCTGCTTAATCCTGCTTCTTCTTCCTTGTTTCACAAGTATTGATCCTTAATATAAATCCTAGACCCCAAACTCTTTAACTTCTTTTCTGAAGAACTTAACCTGTGACACAGAATCCCCGATCCTTTGTTGATGAGAGGCTGGGTCACTCCAACAGGTAAGTTACTTAGACCAGAGGAATTACTAGCTGGGGGTCTAGAACGGGTGGTTTAGGAAGACAATGATGAATGTCAGTTATGGCCTTGGGACCAACTGCAGCATTAAAAAGACTTTAGATCATCTCACTAACGCTCCTCTTATGCTGTTTGTTTTCCACTATTGTAAAAAAAAGGTGACAATAAAATTCCTTTTATACATATTCCCTCATGTGATCATTGATGAGAAAAATAAAATCCAAGAAAAATTATTGGGTCAACTTGAAAACTATTTATAACAGCTTAACATTATGAGAGGAAAAACCAGTAGGTTTTTCACTGTACTTAACCATGACATTTTTGTAGTTTATAAATATTTAGTTTCATTTTGTAGTACATTTATTAAATCAGTTTTATTTTTTACAAGTTAATGCAGTCTGAATGGCTCTAGAAATTAAATTTCTCAAATGGTGCCCAAAGTCATTTGTAACACTAGAGAAAATGGAAGAATGAAAAACGTTTGGCAAATAAATAGAGTCTTGATAGGAGGGTTCTTGTGGGCAATTCTCAAATTAGTAAGGTATTTCCAACTTCATGCTGAGAAATAATTTTTATTTTTTTTAAATTGCTGTTTAGAAAGAACAAAAGAGACATAACATGTGCATTTGTTTCTGAAGAGAAAACACATTCAGTAATTTCCTAGTGTTAACACATGTCCAGAGAACACATTATCTTTCAAGGGTGTTACACTTCAAATGGCATGACCTTTAGCCTCCGAACCTGAAATGATCACTCTTTTGAGCAGCATGGGCATCGATATCATGCTCTCCCACTTGGAGGCATATTAACCAGCATGATTCATCCATTCATTTGGTTTTTATTTATGCATGCATGTATTCAAGCATTTGTCAATTGTTTGCTTACCTTTGACTATGACCTGGGCAATGTTGTCAGTGTGGAAATATTTTGGTGTACAAAGCAAAACAAAATAAAATCATTTTGTTTCTGTTTTAAATAAAGTCATTCTTGGCTTTCTTTTGTTATTTTGTCAATAAAATGATTAAATATGGGATTTACAAACAGGAAATTGATCCAATATCTTCATGGGTTAATTCTGTACAAGAGCCTGTTTCAGTCTCAACCCATGCTTATCCAAACATTAAACTCTAAGTCTCTGTACTTATCACTATGAATCATGAAATTATTTCATACTATAAACATCAGGAGGATGAAACCAGAAAACAACAGGTGCATTTGTACATCTAGTACACAGCCAGGGCAGTAAATCCAGATACACATGTAGGAGGAAAGAGCATCCAAAGACAAAGACAGAAAGCAGGAGTGTGGCAGACAGACTTTAAAATGGCCCCATGATCTCTACTTCTTGCTGTTAATGCTCTTATATAATCACCACATCTCCCAATGCCACCCTTGACCTCCAATTTGGACAGGACTGTGATTAACCAATACTATGGCAAAGGGGATGGGACTTTCATAATTAGGCTACCTTAAATAAGATTCTGTCTTGCTAGCAGGCTCTTTCTAGTTTCCCCCCCCCTCTTCCTTTATTGGAAAGAAGAAAGCTGCCATGAATCTTAAAATCACAATGAACTGAATGCTGCCAAGAGCCACAAGTGTGGCAAAGCAGAAGCTTTCCTAGTCAACCCTCCAGCTGAGAAGCTAGACCTTGATGACACCTCCATTTCAGTCATGTGAGATCCTCTGCAGAGAACACAGCTAAGCCATGCCTGAACACTGACCCAAAGAAACTGTGAGATAATATATGTTATTTTAAGCTGCTAATTTTGTGGTAGTTTGTTACACAGTATAGAAAACTAAGATAACATATATGACAGTTTCTGCTCTCTCACCAGACTAGCCACAAGGAAGAGAGAAAGGAAAGAATGAATGAGACCTATTAAATGCACTGAAATCTGAAATATAAATAATGATTGGTAATAAGAAATAAACAAGTTCCTGCTCTCCAGGTCAATGGTTTGCCCAAGGAAGCAGTCTCTCATGATTATAAACCTAAGTAGGCCATTCATATTACTTCAAATACTTCAATGGTTTTCCCTGTATGGAGCTCTCATCCTACCTTATCAAGCACCCTTTGTGCTTCAGCCACATTTCTGAGAAAAAAATAATACTCATCTCTCCACAAGCTCTCACGCTTCTAACATCTTGAACTGGGTTCTCTTCACTTTGCCTAATACATTTTTACTCACTTTCTATACCTTTATAACCAACCATGGCTTTCTCATGGATACTTTTTTGACTCTTAAGACTAGGTCAGATCCTCTATTTTAACTCTTATTACCTCATATATCTCTATGATGTCTCTATATGAGATCTCACTCTATAAAGTATATATTTCATCACACATCACAGAGGGTGAGTATGTGAGTGGAGAAGTTTGAAAACATAAAAAAGAAGTAAGGGTTTGAAGACTATTTGCTTACAGAATTTAAGGATCCACGTATGATTGTTCATATTGGCTAAATATTCATTCTCAAGTACTAAATAATGACAAGGAGACTGCTTTTCAGAATGACAAACACATCTGAAGTCATTGGGAGATTTGCAAAAGGTAAACTTCCAAAGACTTCTGTTGGCAACTCAGATATATTGATGCTTCACAGTTCATTTAATGTGGCAATCCATATAGGCATGTCTGAAGAAAAACTTCTTACCTAAGTCATTCAAAATATTTAGGGTTGTTTTAACATATGTCAAGGACATTAAATTCAAGGAAATATAAAACACATATTACAATAGGCTGATTTTCTTCTAGCACAGTGAATTACATGCTTAATATACAGCATTTTTAGATAATTGCAGATTAGAATGATTCAATGAAATAGTCTTTCTCTGAGACTTGTGTTTTTCTTTTTTTTAATATTTAATTAATTAATTAATTAATTAACTTTGTTGCACCGGGTCTTAGTTGCAGCAGACGGGATCCTTAGTTGTGGCTCACCAGCTCCTTAGTTGAGGCACGTGTGCTCCTTAGTTGCAGCTTGCTGGCTCCTTAGTAATGGTGTGCAAACTCTTAGTTGTGGAATGCATGTGGAATCTAGTTCCCTGACCAGGGATCGAACCTGGGTCGCCTGCATTGGGAGCTCGGAGTTTTAATCACTGCACCACCAGGGAAGTCCTTTCTTTTGTTTTTCTTAAATGTATTTAATAAAAATTGCTCTCTCCTTCATCTCCCAAATATTTTTCAATAGGTACTATGTTCAAAGAATTGTGTTTTTAATTTAATTTTGGGTAATGTTTTCACAATAATAGTATACCTGCTGCGGTGAATGCCAAGTGTTAAGAAAACTCACTGACAACTGTGACTTAAGAATATCACCACTGACAAGTCCTATTTCTCTGGACAGTGTATTCATTTTATAAAACCTATTGACTAGCTACTATTTGCTATCTTTTTATACTGGAAAGAGTAGCTATTCCAACAGTTGTGCCTTAAATAATTCTCTTTCCTTTTATACTCAGTTTAGGCTGAACTGTATCGTTCTTCCTGACTTGATCTTGAAATATGCTGAAACAGCAGAAGTCAGCATTTATTGAACATTTTCTCATCTCACCATGCAAGAAAAGCATTCTTTTTAAATGGACTACTATATGTATTATTGATTTTTATATTTTATACTACCTTCCCAGAAAAAAAAAATCCCCAAACATTTGTACATGAAATTTTAAACAGGTAAAATACAAAAACAGCAAGTAAAAACCAAGATGGGATGACGAATAAGAAAAATGTAGGTACTCAGGGAGAAAAATGGAGAAGAAATAAGATTAAAAGGAGAAAAAAGTAATCTTGAAAGAAATGAGTGAATAATGCTTAGATTTTGTTCAAAAGCACTTGTTAATTTAGCCCACAATTTGGCATTTTAGCAGAGCAAGTATATGACTATTCTTAGATAATATATATATATTAAAATTCCAAAATAATCAGCATTTTTATAGGATATTCAAAAATCCTTCCAAGACTTTGTAATACTTCTTCTCTTTAGATTTATATTGTCCACATTTAAAAAATGTGTGTACCGTTCCCAAAGTTCATAATCAGTTATGCTGCCTTAGGCAGTCATAGAATCTTAGAATCCCTGAAGTTTTAAGTTCATGATAAGAAAACAGAGATTAAGAATGTCATAACTGTATTTATAAGTGCTATAAAAATATTTGGCTCTAAATCTAAAAGATGTTTTCTATTGCTGCCATAACAAATTACCACAGGTTTAGTGGCTTAAACAACACCCTTTTAGTATCTCACAGTTTTCAGAAGTCCAGTGAACTCAAGCTGGGACCTGGCTTAGAGTCTCCCAAGACTGAAATCAAGGGATCCACAGGGCTGTGTTCCTTTCTGGAGGGTCTGGGGAAGAAAACGCTTCCAGGTTAATGAAGATTATTGACAGATTTCAGTTCTATGCAGTTGTAAGACCGAGGTTCTCTTTCCTTACTGGCCATTGGCTGGGTCTCCTCAGTTTCTGGAGGCTGCTTGCATTCCCTGTGTGACAGCCCTCTTCATCTCAGAACTGCAAAGGTGTGTCAGGTGCTTTTATACCAGCCATCCCCAACCTTTATGGCACCAGGGACCGGTTTCGTGGAAGACAATTTTTCCACGGACCAGGGGGTTGGGGGGGAAGGGATGGTTTCAGGATGATACAAGCATATTACATTTATTGTGAACTTTATCTCTACTATTCTTACATTGTAATATATAATGAAATAATTATACAACTCATCATAATGCTTACAGGGGGCGGAGTTCAGGCGGTAATGCGAGCGATGGGGAGCGGCTGTAAATACAGATGAAGCTTAGCTTGCTCACCCACTGCTCACCTCCTGCTGTGCGGCCCGGGAGCCGTCTGCGGGCCGGGGTTGGGGACCCCTGTTTTATACTTCACATTTAACTGACCTTCCTTTCAGTTTCATCTGACCTCTGTCTCCTCTCCTGTAGCATCTCTCAGACTGACTCTTCTGACTCTCTTCCATCTTTTAAGGACCCCTGTGGTTACTTAGGGACTATGGAAAATCCAAAATAACCTATTTAAAGGTCAGCTGATTTGCAAATTTTATTCCAAATGCAAAACCCCTTTTGTCATGTAACTAACTTGTTCCAGGGATTAGGGTGTGGAATCTTCAAGGTGGGGCATTATTTGGCCTACACACATAAACAAATTACACACATAAACAAATTACCCACATGTATACCATCTGTGTATATAGTATCAATATATCTATACAGATTTATAGCTTTATATAATATTTTACACATCAGGCAAACTTAATCAACATTATTAGGCTTTATTTTTAAACAATGAGCAAATGTCACTGATTTTAATGAAAATATTTTAAAATGAAAATAGTTGCCGTTTTTAAAAATTACTTAGCTATTATTTATTATAGTTTACTCCTGATCTTAAATCTAATTTTAGTTCAGTGCTTTCCTTTGCAGCTATGCAGAATCTTAATTATTGTGCCAAATATCTTAGACTACTTGTATCAGCAACATGACTCCCTCCCAGAAAAATTTGCACCTGTTCTCTAATAGCTACTTTATTCACTTTTAAATAATTTCACATTGAATTTCTTGAAAATATTACTCTAGATTACTAGACCGGTATGCAATCTAGTTAATGTTATAGTCAATTTAATTTTAATAAACATTTAATATTCAAAAATTTAATCATTGAATGTAAACAAAGTACACATAAAATATACATTTATGATACTAAGTATTGGAGACAACACAATAAAAAAATCCTCTCGATGAGCTTACATTTTAGAATTACTATCAAAAACTATAAATTAAAATACTAACAAAGGTTAATGGCTGAGAATTTTCAGAAACATTAATGAATATAATGTTATCTGATATAGGCCTTAAATAATAGATACAAGGAAAAATACACAAATGATACGAATGGACATTCTTGAGGGAAGAAAAATCATAATCTAAAATGAGGAGCTGCCAGATTGAGATGTCTAAATTTGCTAAAGATTAGAAAGTAGATTCAAGTAATATTTGAAGATTGAAGTTTTAACCTCAGATCAGAGCATATAAACATTCTCTGTACATTGTCACTGTCACTCCTCTTCATAAAGTCTACCTACCAAGTGGAAATATCTCCTCTGCCTCAGAAACTTATCTCTGTGTTCTTCCTTCTACCCTTACTGTTACATTCAAGACCTTGGTCTTACAACTTGCCCTCCTTTTTATCTGGGTCATTGATTATTCTCTGTACAATACTCTTTTCCCTTTGTTTTTCAAAAATTTGGGAATCCAGTATCTACTTGTACCATCATTATCATCTGCATATAAAAAAACCTTATTCTTCACTGAGATCAAGACTATTTGATTTAAATTCTTTGATTCTCCTAATTTCCATCACAATTTTAATTGGTCACTCTCTAATCTTTCTATACATTTAATTGTTTCAATCCCATACTGCAGTAATTTCTACAAATCTAGAACGACACTTGAAATCATTGCAACTCACTTTTGAACAATAAGCCAAGGGTGCAAGGGTGCAAATTCATCTGATAGAAAATATCTTTGCCTAAACCATCCAACACAGCATGGTTTGCAGGTGTGATATTGCCCATAAAGGAGGCTTGCAAGTGGAGGCAAGTGGTTGAAATTTATGATATAACAATTAAACATTTCACCAGCTTGGCAATTAACAGTGTACTTGATAAATGTTTAGTGATGATGACTATTGGGATCTAGATTTTTTTTTTCACTATTCATCACTACACTGAATTGTTGTTTGAGAGTGGAGCAGAGAAATTTTTTTCAAGAGTGGGAAGAAAACAGTTGAAAATAATAACATCCCTTTTTCAAAGGAGCCTCTTCTGACTAACCAGACTGGAATTAATTCCACACCAAGTAACGAGTGATGAGATAATTTTTAAAATATAGTTTCACTTTTATATGATGGGTCTATGATATGTCAGACTTACTTACGGATTTTAATTTCTGAAACACTGATCTTTCCCAGAACTGAGGTTTTTATATTTGCATTCACAGTAGTACCTGACCCATTGTGCTATATATATGATATATTAACCTGATCTGTTTTTTTAAATGCTTTATTATAATTAGAAATATCATCTAGGCTCTCCTAGGGAATTGGAGCTTATCTGTGGAGTTATCTTTCTTCTAGGCACTGGTTATTTTATTATTTTTAACTATTTATTGGACTCTCTCTGCTTCTTCCTACATAGTAATGATACGTGGTCACCAAAGCCAATGGAAGCTGCAGATCTTGGCACATTACCTTTTTATTTAAGAGCTTACTAGGCTTACTAATATTTAACACTGTTCCTCTTTCATGTTTGCAAAGTTTAAAATCCATAGATATATTTAAGCAAGTTCTTCAGTAATTTAGAGCTCTCTCTTGATGTTCTTACAGGAATACTTGCTTTCTGGAAACAACAAGATGTCCCAGATACATCTAGTGTCTTTTCTGCCTCAAGTCATGGAACTACTCTCCAAAGATTAGCATTAGTGGTTTACAAATTGACATTGACTGATTTTTTTAAGGTTCTATTCCTAGCTCATAGTAAGGGCAAAAATAATGTTTGCCAACTTATATAATAATTATTATAGTTATAAACAAGAAAAATATAAGTATTCCTTTCAGTGTTCTTATTGTGCATTAGGCACTATCTAAATGCTTTTAAGACACCTTCATATTTAGATCTCAAAACAACCAATGAGGTAGTTTAAAAAAGAAGCTCAAGAACAGCCAGAAAAAAATTATTCAGGTTAATTAAGGAAGAAACATCACAATATTTATTGACCAGAATTTCTGAAATTCCTAAAGTTTAGGAAGACTAAAGTTAGTAATTACATTAAAAAAAAAACAATTTTAAAAAAAGAATTTAATATTCTACATTGGTTGTGTTTGAATGCGATTGGAGAAGCTGATTCATTTAGGGCCTGAAATTAATTAAATGTTGATATTTGAAAATTAAGAGACTTGCAACTGTTTTTCCCTTTGCAAGTCTCCAAATACCCCACAAGTTATCATTACTTCATCAACTAAATTATTATTTTTACCTGAATACCATTTATACTTTTCAAAATATGAGCTACTATTGGCAATTTTAGTCAACCCACCACACACAACACAAACACATCTATATACACAGGGTTCCAAATTTTACTCTTCCTTCATATTGAGAAGAAGAAAAAACAACTAGATTCAGAAAGAAAGAAAGGAGGGAGGGGCAGAATTTAATATTAATGTCAACTGTGGGAGAAAAAAAAGAACAAAATAGTTAGATGTGGTAAAACATATACTCCATAGGTTGTACAGTTCACCCAGAGAAGTCTTTGGATGACTAGCATCATACCAATGCAGATAAAATATGAGAGATAGCGAGAGAGAGGGAGAGAGAGAGAAAAAAAAGGAATAGGAGGAGGACTAAATTTTTGTATAAAGCAAGTGGAAAGCTGCGGATAATGAACAAGATAAGAAGAAAGAATAAAAGGTCACTGTGGTGCTGGCAGCAGCCGAGATTATTAGTGACAATAGAATGATAAACAACAAACACTATGACAGAGTAGAAGATAGTTCAGAATGATGAGACAATACTCAAAACAGTTTCTCCGCCTGGGGATGAGGACACAATGCTGTTTTCTCAAGAGCACCCAGAGCCCATCCTGTCAATCAGAGGAGAGGGATGAGGGAGGGACCAGCAGTTACTTGAGCCTTAACATTCAGTTAGGGTGCAAACTTTTCTTACTAGATAGATGTTGTTTAGTGATGCCCAGTCAGGAGTCATTTCCTGTGCAAATTATCTCAATGGCCAGCAGATTATTCTATTCTATATTACATATCATCTCCATCTATCTTAATATTACATTGACAAATGTGGCGCAAGACAAAATGAGGTCAATGCACTATAGTTTTGATTAATATTTTAGTGTGAAATATTAAAATATTTTAAAAGTTTTAGAAAATAACATGCTAACACTCAAAGTTGTCAACTTCTAAAATTTTGTAAATTGTCAAATTTTTCTTTTTTTGAAGCTACTTTTAATTGAAACATTGTATCCACACAGGAAAGTACATCAGACAGAAGAATGCAGCTCCAAGAAATTTTACACAGTTGAGTAACACCTGCATCTTGTCCCATACACTGTGCCCCCAAAGGTAAAAACCATCCTGACTTCTAAAATCATAGGTTAGTTTGAATTGCTTATGAATATCAAAAAATGCAATCACATAGTGTAGACAATTTTCTCTCACTTACTTTGCTCAACATTATGTTTGAGGGATCACCCTTGCTGTTGAACCTATCAATACTTTGCTCATTCTCATTGTTGTATTGAAATTTGATAGTCTTATTTAAGTTTCCCCATATGTGGTGATAATAGCTGAATCTAGTACCACAGATGTGGTTCTATAATGTGAAAGTATAGTTATACTGTTGCCCACTGGCAAATTTATATAATACATTTTTCAATCGAATGGAAGATTTTGGAAATATCCTTTTATAGTTCATGTATTTTAAAATAAGCCTTGGGTCTCATATTATTAGTTGTTTATTCGATACATCTTTAACTTAAAAAATGTGTAAAATTTTTGAGAAGAGAAACAGATGAACAGAATAATTAGTATACTTTTTATGAGTAAGATATTTGGATCTGAAATAGATCCAATGAACCCGTGCTCTATAACATGTCTTTGGAATGGTTGCTGTAAAAAATGGAAACAGTTGAAGCAGGATTATGGAGAATGGACTGCAAAACCTAGATTGGCCTGATAAGCATGGAGAGGCCAAGGGATTTAGCAATTTATAATGGTTAAAAAGAGTAGAATTTAACTAAAAAACGAGGAAGCATGAAACAATCAGAGGCTGAAGTCATAATAGAGAAGAAGAAATCAAACAGTTAAAGATGCACATAGTAAACTCATTGAAGTCAGAGATGGGTAAAATCGTTCCTAAATATTGAAATTGCCCATGGTAACTGAAATGGTCTCAGAGAATGAATACATACACACTCACATACACACATATGTGTACACACGAATACCTACGCACATATGCTCTTATATGCAGTGATTCAGGAGGTGAGATCTGGAATTGGAACAGGGTTGGATCCCAGCACAACCACTTTAGCAACAATACTTCTAACCTCATCCTGCTTGATCTGATTAAAACATAATAAACAGTCAAAAAACAGTTAACAATTTTTGTTTTGTTATCATTTATTATTTCATAATTAGCAAAATTATAAATGATTATATCAAGGAATTTTGATTCTAGGATTTTTAAAAAATGAAAACCTTGGTGTTAATGTCATTAGTAATGACAGCCCGGGTGAGGGTGGAGACTAAAATTCATCTGATAACCATGGCAAAGTTAAAACCCTTTGGTACACAAATATAGTCCAGAACCAGCAGCAAGGGCATCAGTTAGAAGTTTGCTAGAAATGCAGAATCTCAGGACCACGCTATATTCAGTGACTCAGAATCTGCATTATGACAAGGATTCCAAGTAACTCTTTTGCACATTAGATTGAGAAGTACTGGAATAGGTTACTCAGTATATTTAACTTCGTAACATGTAAAGTTCCCTAAAAAATTACAAAGCATAGAGTTTATAATGAAAAAGATCCATAGAGATCGTTAATTCAAAGACTATGTAACACATTATGAGAAAATTGTGGCCCAGAAGTGTTAAGCTATTGCTCCAAAGCCACATGGCTATTTAGTTATAACTGCTTTAATAATAATGTGTTGTCCCAAGGTAGTTTCAGAATTTTAGCTTTTAACATTTGGAAGGCATTGTAATATTAGGCATAAAACTTAGTTTTACACTAATTATATGTCATCTCACTTACATATAAATAGAAAAGAGAAGCCATGTCAAAATTTATAACATAGAGGAAACCAGAAGAAACACTGACTAATATTTTTAAACTAATATACAAATGTATTAAATATATATATCTAGATGAATTAGTTTTCTAGGTCTGCCATAACAAACTGGGTAGAATAAACAAGAGAAATGTATTGTCTCACAACTCTGGAGGCTAGAAGTCTGAGATCAAAGTGTCAGCAGGGTTGGCTTGTTCTGAGACTCTGAGGAAGAGTGTATTCCATTCCTCACTACTAGGTTCTGGTGGTTTGCTGGCAGTTTTTTGTGCTCCTTGACTTAAAGAAGTATCAGCTCCATTTCTGGCTTCATGTTCACATGGTTCTCCCTGTGTATGTATGTCTCTGTCTCTAAATTTCCTCTTTTTATAAGGACACCAGTCACAGAGGATGAGGATCCACCTTAAAGACCTTATCTTAACTACTTAAGTCTGCAACAATGTTATTTCCAAATAAGGTTACATTCTGTGGTACTCACGGTTAGGCTTCAACATGTGAATTTTAAGGGGACTCAACCCATAACACCAGGTTTTAAATCTCCTTAAGAAAACGAGAGGATCTGTAACTGAACTTAAAATTTGAAATAGTTTATCAGTGGCTGCTAAATTAAACTGGAATCATGAAAATTTTTTTAAATGACTATCTTTCATTCTTATTTAAAAATAAATATATTCAGCATAAGAAAATTATTATTATGGCAACTTTTGAAAATATGTCTCAATTTTCCCTTAAAATATCTTTATTTATGTATGTAAAAGAACAATATATAATAAAGCAAGTGAAAAGCAATTGTCACATAATTATTTAAAATTCAAGTTTTTATAATAATTTTAGCATATGTTTAATCTGAAACCTCAAAACTGATTACTCTATAATGTCTTCCTTCTACAATAAATATGATTGTAAGGACATTCATTTCTCTGGCTAATACCTTACTAAATCAAAGTTCATAATTTGGGGAGGAGCAGAGGAAAACACCTGCTAACTAATAATCGATGAATAGATGGTATTATGATGTACACATTTTCTGAAGGGATTTTAAAAGGCCAAACCCACTCTCTTCTCTCTTCCTCTCCACCAATGTCTAATCAGTATCTAAATCCATATTAATTCTACTTCTTCCCTAATCCTCCAAACAACCACTCCTTCAAGGGTCTATGGCATACCTTTAAGAATGTAGGCCATGACACGGAACTGCCATTATTGGAATCTTGGCTTTAATGATAATTAGTTGAGTGAACCTGACTTCATAGAAATTTATTTATATTTATCATGTATCAATTTCCTCACCTGTGAAGCAGTGATAATTAAAAGTATCACCTTCTGGATGGGTTTATTATTGGGAGTAAAACATGTAATATATATGAAAAACATTAAAGAACTACATAAATGCCATCAGTCATTATTGTCATTACTGAAATCTTCATGTAAAAGTTGCCTAAAAAAAGGATGCAATCAAGGAATTTTTGGCTCTTAAAGCAACAAATTTAACATCACACCTAGTTCTGAGGGTACAATTTCCCTATTTATTGAAGATGGTCCTAGAATCACCATTCTTTAGTCCTAATTATTACTAACACCCACTTTCACTCTAAAAGTGTTCCAGTTTGGGCAATAAGGCATATGGTGACCTTATCTACATACTCAATTGTTCTTTCCACAAGGATTTAATATACATGTATTTAAGTATTTAAACACAAAACTCATTAGATAGGGATGACATATGTAAACAGTTTTAAAGCGAGTCCACTTCTTCTACTCTGTTCATGCTCAGATCCATCCCCGTACTCCACATACTGTTTTTGCAGATGTCAATTAATTTAATTATCATGATAAGCCTAAGATGTGATAGTACTATTTTGATCTCCAACTTACAGAAAAGAGCACTGAGAGTTTAAATAACTTAGGTCTCCCCAGTAGTCTTTTGCAAAGTCAGCATCTGATCTCAGGCAGTTCACTTCTGAGTCCATGCAGACAGTATTCTACTTCACTACACTGCCTCTGAAAATAGCATACCAGTTAATGTTCTGTACCTAAAAGTGGTGGTCATGGATGTCAGGATAGATGCTCTACAGTGACCTTGGCCTCTCCAAGCTTTTCTCTTTCTTGACCTTAGTTCAAAAGATTTACTCAGGTGTCAAGTAAATTCTGGAAGATTTATCTCTTCAGTTGCTAGAAATTGTTTATTTTCATCCTCTTTTTAAAATGTATGGGGAGGAGGGGCAAGATGGCGGAAGAGTAAGACGCGGAGATCACCTTCCTTCCCACAGATACAGTAGAAATACATCTACACGTGGAACTGCTCCTACAGAACACCCACTGAACGCTGGCAGAAGACGTCAGACCTCCCAAAAGGCAAGAAAATCCCCACGTACTTGGGTAGGGTAAAAGAAAAAAGAAATAACAGAGACAAAAGAATAGGGACGGGACCTGCGCCAGTGGGAGGGAGCCGTGAAGGAGGAAAGGTTTCCAGGCACTAGGAAGCCCCTTTGCGGGCAGAGACTGCGGGTGGCAGAGGGGGGGAAGCTTCGGAGCCGCGGAGGAGAGCGCAGCCACAGGGGTGCGGAGGGCAAAGCGGAGAGACTCCCGCACAGAGGCTCGGCGCCAACCAGCACTCACCAGCCCGAGAGGCTTGTCTGCTCACCCGCCGGGGCGGGCAGTGGCTGGGAGCTGAGGCCCGGGCTTTGGTGCTAGCCGGGAGGGAGTCCGGGAAAAAGTCTGCAGCTGCCGAAGAGGCAAGAGACTTTTTCTTGCCTCTTTGTTTCGCGGTGCGCAAGGAGAGGGGATTCAGAGCGCTGCCTAAACGAAATCCAGAGACGGGTGCGAGCCGCGGCTATCAGTGCGGATCCCACAGCAACAGGGGCACAGAGGGAAAAACGGAGAGATTCCCGCACAGAGGCTCAGCGCCGAGCAGCGCTCACCAGCCCGAGAGGCTTGTCTGCTCACCCGCTGGGGCAGGCGGGGCTGGGAGCTGAGGCGTGGGCTTCGGTCGGATCGCAGGGAGAGGACTGGGGTTGGCGGCGTGAACACAGCCTGAAGGGGTTGGCGTGCCGCGGCGAGCCGGGAGGGAGCCGGAGAGGAGGTCTGCAGCCGCCGAGGAGGCAAGAGACTTTTTCTTGCCTCTTTGTTTTGCGGCGCGCAAGGAGAGGGGATTCAGAGCGCCGCCTAGACGAACTCCAGAGGCGGGCGCGAGCCGCGGCTAACAGCGCGGACTCCAGAGACTGGTAGGAAACGCTAAGGCTGCTGCTGCCACCACCAAGAAGCCTGTGTGCGAGCACAGGTCACTCTCCACACTGCCCCTCCCGGGAGCCGGTGCAGCTCGCCACTGCCAGGCTCCCGTGATCCGGGGACAACTTCCCCGGGAGAACACACGGCGCTGCTGCAACGTCACGACGCCTCTGACGCCGCAGGCTCGCCCCGCCTCCTCCGTACCGCTCCCTCCCCCGGCCTGAGTGAGCCAGAGCCCCCGAAGCAGCTGCTCCTTTAACCCCATTCTGTCTGGGCGGGGAACGGACGCCCTCAGGCGACGTACATGCAGAGGCGGGTCCAAATCCAAAGCTGAACGCTGGGAGCTGTACGAACAAAGAAGAGAAAGGGAAATCTCTCCCAGCAGCCTCAGAAGCAGCAGATTAAAGCTCCACAAACAACTTGATGTGCCTGCATCTGTTGAATACCTGAATAGACAACGAATCATCCCAAATTCAAAAGGTGGACTTTAGGACCAGGATATATTAATTTCCCCTTTTCCTTTTTTTGTGAGTGTATATGTGTATGCTTCTGGGTGAGATTTTGTCTATATAGCTTTGCTTTCACCATCAGTCCTAGGGTTAGGTCCGTCCATTTTTTTTTTTTTTTTTTTCCTAATATATGTTTTCTTAATAATTTTTTCCGTATTTTCTATTTTTAGAAATTAAAAAATTTTTTAATAAGTTTTTTCATATTTTTTATTTTAAAAAATTAAAATTTTTTTCTTTAATAAATTTTTTCTTAAAAATTTTTTTTCTTATTTTTTACTATAAAAAATTAATAAATCTATTTTTAAAAAAATTTAAAAAAATTTTTTTCTGAATACATTTACTCTTAATAATTTTTTTTTCTTATTTTTTATTATAATAGCTTTATTTTATTTTATCCTCTTTTTTTCTTTCTATTTTTTTCTCCCTTATATTCTGAGCTGTGTGGATGAAAGGCTCTTGGTGCTCCAGCCAGGCATCAGGGCTGTGCCTCTGAGGTGGGAGAGCCAACTTCAGGACACTGGTCCACAAGAGACCTACCAGCTCCACGTAATACCAAACGGCAAAAATCTCTCAGAGGTCTCCATCTCAACATCAAGACCCAGCTTCACTCAACGACCAGCAAGCTACAGTGCTGGACACCCTATGCCAAACAACTAGCAAGACAGGAACACAGCCCCATCCATTAGCAGGGAGGCTGCCTAAAATCATAAGGCCACAGACACCCCAAAACACACCACCAGACGTGGACGTGCCCACCAGAAAGACAAGATTCAACCTCATCCACCAGAACACAGGCAATAGTCCTCTCCACCAGGAAGCCTACACAACCCACTGAACCAACCTTACCCACTGGGGACAGATACCAAAAACAACGGGAACTACGAACCTGCAGCCTGTGAAAAGGAGACCCCAAACACAGTAAGATAAGCAAAATGAGACGACAGAAAAACACACAGCAGATGAAGGAGCAGGGTCAAAACACACCAGACCTAACAAATGAAGAGGAAATAGGTAGTCTACCTGAAAAAGAATTCAGAATAATGATAGTAAGGATGATCCAAAATCTTGGAAATAGAATAGACAAAATGCAAGAAACATTTAACAAGGACGTAGAAGAACTAAAGAGGAACCAAGCAACGATGAAAAACACAATAAATGAAATTAAAAATACTCTAGATGGGATCAATAGCAGAATAACTGAGGCAGAAGAAAGGATAAGTGACCTGGAAGATAAAATGGTGGAAATACCTACTGCAGAGCAGGATAAAGAAAAAAGAATGAAAAGAACTGAGGACAGTCTCAGAGACCTCTGGGACAACATTAAACGCACCAACATTCGAATTATAGGGGTCCCAGAAGAAGAAGAGAAAAAGAAAGGGACTGAGAAAATATTTGAAGAGATTATAGTTGAAAACTTCCCTAATATGGGAAAGGAAATAGTTAATCAAGTCCAGGAAGCACACAGAGTCCCATACAGGATAAACCCAAGGAGAAACACGCCAAGACACATATTAATCAAACTGTCAAAAATTAAATATAAAGAAAACATATTAAAAGCAGCAAGGGAAAAACAACAAATAACACACAAGGGAATCCCCATAAGGTTAACATCTGATCTTTCAGCAGAAACTCTGCAAGCCAGAAGGGAGTGGCAGGATATACTTAAAGTGATGAAGGAGAAAAACCTACAACCAAGATTACTCTACCCAGCAAGGATCTCATTCAGATGTGATGGAGAAATTAAAACCTTTACAGACAAGCAAAAGCTGAGAGAGTTCAGCACCACCAAACCAGCTTTACAACAAATGCTAAAGGAACTTCTCTAGGCAAGAAACACAAGAGAAGGAAAACACCTACAATAACAAACCCAAAACATTTAAGAAAATGGGAATAGGAACATACATATCGATAATTACCTTGAATGTAAATGGATTAAATGCTCCCACCAAAAGACACAGACTGGCTGAATGGATCCAAAAACAAGACCCATATATATGCTGTCTACAAGAGACCCACTTCAGACCTAGAGACACATACAGACTGAAAGTGAGGGGATGGAAAAAGATATTCCATGCAAATGGAAATCAAAAGAAAGCTGGAGTAGCAATTCTCATATCAGACAAAATAGACTTTAAAATAAAGAATATTATAAGAGACAAAGAAGGACACTACATAATGATCAAGGGATCGATCCAAGAGGAAGGTATAACAATTGTAAATATTTATGCACCCAACATAGGAGCACCTCAATACATAAGGCAAATACTAACAGCCATAAAAGGGGAAATCGACAGCAACACAATCATAGTAGGGGACTTTAACACCCCACTTTCACCAATGGACAGATCATCCAAAATGAAAATAAATAAGGAAACACAAGCTTTAAATGATACATTAAACAAGATGGACTTAATTGATATTTATAGGACATTCCACCCCAAAACAACAGAATACACATTTTTCTCAAGTGCGCATGGAACATTCTCCAGGATAGATCATATCTTGGGTCACAAATCAAGCCTTGGTAAATTTAAGAAAATTGAAATCGTATCAAGTATCTTTTCCGACCACAAGGCTATGAGACTAGATATCAATTACAGGAAAAGAGCTGTAAAAAATACAAACACATGGAGGCTACACAATACACTACTTAATAACGAAGTGATCACTGAAGAAATCAAAGGGGAAATCAAAAAATACCTAGAAACAAATGACAATGGAGATACGACGACCCAAAACCTATGGGACGCAGCAAAAGCAGTGCTAAGAGGGAAGTTTATAGCAATACAAGCCTACCTCAAGAAACAGGAAACATCTCGAATAAACAACCTAACCTTACACCTAAAGCAATTAGAGAAAGAAGAACAAAAAAACCCCAAAGCTAGCAGAAGGAAAGAAATCATAAAGATCAGGTCAGAAATAAATGAAAAAGAAATGAAGGAAACAATAGCAAAAATCAATAAAACTAAAAGCTGGTTCTTTGAGAAGATAAACAAAATTGATAAACCATTAGCCAGACTCATCAAGAGAAAAAGGGAGAAGACTCAAATCAATAGAATTAGAAATGAAAAAGGAGAAGTAACCACTGACACTGCAGAAATACAAAAGATCATGAGAGATTACTACAAGCAACTCTACGCCAATAAAATGGACAACCTGGAAGAAATGGACAGATTCTTAGAAATGCACAAACTGCCGAGACTGAACCAGGAAGAAATAGAAAATATGAACAGACCAATCACAAGCACTGAAATTGAAACTGTGATTAAAAACCTTCCAACAAACAAAAGCCCAGGACCAGATGGCTTCACAGGTGAATTCTATCAAACATTTAGAGAAGAGCTAACACCTATCCTTCTCAAACTCTTCCAAAATATTGCAGAGGGAGGAACACTCCCAAACTCATTCTACGAGGCCACCATCACCCTGATACCAAAACCAGACAAAGATGTCACAAAGAAAGAAAACTACAGGCCAATATCACTGATGAACATAGATGCAAAAATCCTCAACAAAATACTCGCAAACAGAATCCAACAGCACATTAAAAGGATCATACACCATGATCAAGTGGGGTTTATCCCAGGAATGCAAGGATTCTTCAATATACGTAAATCAATCAATGTGATTCACCATATTAACAAATTGAAGGAGAAAAACCATATGATCATCTCAATAGATGCAGAGAAAGCTTTTGACAAAATTCAACACCCATTTATGATAAAAGCCCTGCAGAAAGTAGGCATAGAGGGAACTTTCCTCAACATAATAAAGGCCATATATGACAAACCCACAGCCAACATTGTCCTCAATGGTGAAAAACTGAAACCATTTCCACTAAGATCAGGAACAAGACAAGGTTGCCCACTCTCACCACTATTATTCAACATAGTTTTGGAAGTGTTAGCTACAGCAATCAGAGAAGACAAAGAAATAAAAGGAATCCAAATCGGAAAAGAAGAAGTAAAGCTGTCACTGTTTGCAGATGACATGATACTATACATAGAGAATCCTAAAGATGCTACCAGAAAACTCCTAGAGCTAATCAATGAATTTGGTAAAGTAGCAGGATACAAAATTAATGCCCAGAAATCTCTTGCATTTCTATACACTAATGACGAAAAATCTGAAAGTGAAATTAAGAAAACACTCCCGTTTACCATTGCAACAAAAAGAATAAAATATCTAGGAATAAACCTACCTAAGGAGACAAAAGACCTGTATGCAGAAAATTATAAGACACTGATGAAAGAAATTAAAGATGATACAAATAGATGGAAAGATATACCATGTTCCTGGATTGGAAGAACCAACATTGTGAAAATGACTCTACTACCCAAAGCAATCTACAGATTCAATGCAATCCCTATCAAACTACCACTGGCATTTTTCACAGAACTAGAACAAAAAATTTCACAATTTGTATGGAAACACAAAAGACCCCGAATAGCCAAAGCAATCTTGAGAACGAAAAATGGAGCTGGGGGAATCAGGCTCCCTGACTTCAGACTATATTACAAAGCTACAGTAATCAAGACAGTTTGGTACTGGCACAAAAACAGAAATATAGATCAATGGAACAGGATAGAAAGCCCAGAGATAAACCCACGCACATATGGTCACCTTATCTTTGATAAAGGAGGCAAGCATATACAGTGGAGAAAAGACAGCCTCTTCAATAAGTGGTGCTGGGAAAATTGGACAGATACATGTAGAAGTATGAAATTAGAACACTCCCTGACACCATGCACAAAAATAAACTCAAAATGGATTAAAGACCTAAGTGTAAGACCAGACACTATCAAACTCTTAGAGGAAAACATAGGCAGAACACTCTATGACATACATCACAGCAAGATTCTTTTTGACCCAGCTCCCAGAGAAATGGACATAAGAACACAAATAAACAAATGGGACCTAATGAAACTTAAAAGCTTTTGCACAGCAAAGGAAACCATAAACAAGACGAAAAGACAACCATCAGAATGGGAGAAAATATTTGCAAATGAAGCAACTGACAAAGGATTAATCTCCAAGATTTACAAGCAGCTCATGCAGCTCAATAACAAAAAAACGAACAACCCAATCCAAAAATGGGCAGAAGACCTAAATAGACATTTCTCCAAAGAAGATATACAGATGGCCTACAGACACATGAAAGAATGCTCAACATCATTAATCATTAGAGAAATGCAAATCAAAACTACAATGAGATATCATCTCACACCGGTCAGAATGGCCATCATCAAAAAATCTAGAAACAATAAATGCTGGAGAGGGTGTGGAGGAAAGGGAACTCTCTTGCACTGTTGGTGGGAATGTAAATTGATACAGCCACTATGGAGAACAGTATGGAGGTTCCTTAAAAAACTACAAATAGAACTACCATACGATCCAGCAATCCCACTACTGGGCATATACCCTGAGAAAACCATAGTTCAAAAAGAGTCATGTACCAAAATGTTCATTGCAGCTCTATTTACAATAGCCAGGACATGGAAGCAACCTAAATGTCCATCGACAGATGAATGGATAAAGAAGATGTGGCACATATATACAATGGAATATTACTCAGCCATAAAAAGAAATGAAATGGAGGTATTTGTAATGAGGTGGATGGAGTTAGAGTCTGTCATACAGAGTGAAGTAAGTCAGAAAGAGAAAAATAAATACAGTATGCTAACACATATATACGGAATCTAAGGGAAAAAAAAAAAAAAAAAGGCCATGAAGAACCTAGTGGCAAGACGGGAATAAAGACACAGACCTACTAGAGAATGGACTTGAGGATATGGGGAGGGGGTGGGGTGAGATGTGACAGGGTGAGAGAGTGTCATGGACATATATACACTACCAAATGTAAAATAGATAGCTAGTGGGAAGCAGCCGCATAGCACAGGGAGATCAGCTCGGTGCTTTGTGACCACCTAGAGGGGTGGGATGGGGAGGGTGGGAGGGAGGGAGATCCAAGAGGGAAGAGATATGGGAACATATTGTATATGTATAACTGATTAACTTTGTTATAAAGCAGAAGCTAACACACCATTGTAAGGCAATTATACTTCAATAAAGATGTCTTAAAACCTAAAAAAAAAAATAAAATAAAATAAAATGTATGAATTACTTTAAAAATTCCTTAGCAATATAAAATAAGCATATAATGTAATGACATTAATAAATGTCGATTTTCTATGTTTCTCTGTAAACGACTCATCTGGTAGGTGTGTCATCTCTTTGACTGCTTTAGAATATCTAAGACCTGATTGTCCTTGTCAACTAGCATCATGCATAGCTTTTTCCAGAAGCAAGAAAAGGTCTATAAACCAGTAAACTGAGACTAAAATGCAAACTATTTACATGATTTCCACAATCATTTTTGTCCTGTTCCTGCTTACATGTTCACCGTCTTTTCTCACAACTACTTCTCTGCATGTCCCCACAGAGATTTCTTTTCAGTTCCTTGATGGTGATGCTCTTTCTCTAGCCTCTGACAGCTTGAACCTACTGTTTTCTATCCCAGCAAAACTTCCACCTTCTTTGCCTGGCTAACTCCTTTTTTATCTTAAGAGTTTAGTGTATGTGTAATTTATTTTGTGAATCCTTTAGGTGACTGCGAACTGCATCCTTCCCTGCTATGTAAGTGAAAGGGTCCACAGGACATGACTCCTCTATGTGATCTCTACTTCCCGGACACTTAGAGTAATTGCCTACTAACTTGTTTTTACCCTCTTTTATGCATGCTATGCTTCACTGGGAAATAACCATGCCATGTTTACCACTGAAATAACTCCTTTTGGTATATTAACTAGTGGTCAACAAATGTATACATTGCTTATTCTAATTCTTTATCTGTCATACAGAAATATATGCCAATGATCCCTGTATTTATTAAGTTATTTATACACAACAATATAGTATAACAATAATCAATGGAAAAGATATTCAAGTGAAATTTGAGGTTAAAATACGATATTAATTTAAGCTAAAATATCACCATGAAAATGATTAATAGTGTGACTCATGATGGTCATGCTAACATAAAAAGGGTCGATAGCTGCTACTTTCATTTAGCTATAGAAAGGGGAGAAGATAGCTGATTAAGAAGATGTTCTGAAGATTCCTAGTTTACTTATTCCATCTCACAAGTCCTCCCCTAATCTAAAACTGCCAGTTTTGTTTGACTTACAATTAAGACAACTCAGTGCCAAAAAGTGGCACTGAGGAATAGAAGTAAGAAATACATTATTCTAACTCTAGGAAGAATTAGAAAAGAAAACTGTGATGTAGAAACAGCAGGGAATAGCTCAAGAATCAGCCTCTTGTAATATCTGTGTTTTTAATCCAGTTTTAATTTTAATCAAAAAGTGAACATTCAGAGAATTGGAGTGGATAGGAAGAAAGAAGTAAGGCTTTTGCTTTTGGACAAAACTAATTCATATTACAAGAATGACAAATTGATAGTAAATAATCTCTGTTTGAAAAATATAATGTAATAAAATATAATCTTCTACTTCCTAATTTTATACAGCTTGGAAAATATTTGTTATATAATTAGTTTGAAAGCCATTATACAATAATAATAATAATAATAATAATAATTAATTATCTCATTAATTACACATAATAACTCTACTTGTTATTCATTAATATCAACATTATAATGTTTTTTATATTATATAAAAATATCTACTAATCTCACTCTTAAAAAGAAGCACAATCCTTGCTGTTTAAGTCATTCTCTGGACAGGTTTAGAAATAGATAATAAATATTATCTATTTGTTTTATTCTTATTAGTGTTATCTTTTTAAAATTGAGTATTCTGAGGCTTAGGGTAATTATGTAAAAGGTAAAAAACAAAAACAGATAGTATAGTCAAGATTTAAATTCTCTTTGTTCTCTTAACCATTAAGTTATAAGGTTTTTGGAGTTCTTCAAAACTGAATTAAAAAAGGGATGCATAAATATTTCCTTTAGCATATTTCTTACTAACAAGTCTTCCCATTTTACTTATCACAATATGTACAGATTAGACGACATTTTTTTCTCACCAATTAATTACAGTAATTTGGCTTACTCTATGTTTTTTCCAATATAAAATATTAAATGCAAAGGCAAAATATAAGGTCTATCAGGCAATATTGAAATGATTTATCTCATAAGATAAAATTAATGTTGAGACATAGAATCATAGCAATATTAAATATCTGGGACCTTTATTTTCAGTAATTGTTTAAAGTGTAACACCTACTTTTGAAATATTTTAAAAAGTAGATCAATACATCAGGATATGATAATACCCCACACCCAGCTGTGACAAGAGGACAAAGGGGAAATCCTTTGTGGCTATCTTATTTTCTTGAAGAAACTTTCAAATTTCCAAAGACAAATAAAAATTAAATCAAAATAAATGATTACTGGAGAAGTTCATAATAAAATTCTTAAACAAAGATTTCCTTTTCAATCAGACTTCAAGTTTAGTGATAAGCATATATGATGCACTATAGAAAAGTTCAACCTATTCTTATTAATATCTACATAATTTTTTGATGACTGCAACTTTACTGGTGTGTTCCCAACAGTAGAAATATTTAATAATGGTTTTGGTATTTAAATTCAAATGCTTCCAAAATAAGAATATTAGCCACTGGCACAAAATTAAATTATTTTAACATTACTTAATTACAGATTACACATATCCCCAGCCCCCATCTCACTTTCCTCTAGAATAATATGTAAAGAAAGATTTGCCTTACTAGTTCCTAGCTCAGTTGTAGAGAAAGGGATTGGTTTCTATTGTGAGAATATCCTCAAGCAAGTCTCTTTTGATCTTCTCACTAAAGGAATAGCTGTGAGACAAAACCAACCCAGAGGAGCACAGTCTCTAGGGATTATGATCACTTCTGCCAATCTGCTCTAACTCTGAGTTATCATTCAATTATGTATACATCGATTGTCACAAATTAACTTGCAAAGCCAGAAAAAAAAAAAAGAAAAGAAAGAGAGGAAAAAGGAATATATTCATCAACTTTTCACTTTCTTTTTTTCTGTCTCCCTTCCTTCTTTCCTTTCTCCTTTTCTAATTTTTTCTTCTTTCATTTTCCCTTCTCTCTTTCTCTTTCCTCTTACAGTTATCTTTGGCCTGTAAGTGGCCAGTTTCTCTTGTTGCTTTACATTGGTTGGTCAGAGATCTAATTATGAACTACATTTCTACTAGATATTATGTCAAATGAGAGGAGAAAGAAAATGGAGGTTTAAACTAAAACACACATACACACACATACACACACACACACACAGTCGCTGCATTTGGATTTTTTTTTTCTTTCTTTTCCACATATGTATTCCCATACTGCAAACAGACCAAAAAAATCAATGTTTTGGTCATGAGGCATATAGAGCCTCTATTAATCTTTCTATCATGCTAATCACAGAACCGACTCTGAGGCCACAGCATTTTGGGGTGCCTCCCCCCCAAAATACAAAAGATAATATTGTTGACATTCTAGGTTTTGTGACCAGAATGTGTATTGTTATTTTAAAATTATTTGAAATTGGTAGATCAAGTTTAATTTACATATGATTAAAAATATTTTTTTTAATTCATGGGCTACAAGTAACAATAAAATAGATATTAAGTGAACTTCTATAGAGTGTCTTTTATTTCAATTCATCAGTTAATAGGGTGATACATATGCTTTCCAATAATATTTTATTATTATCTTTATGCTGAAAAGTGCATTTCTTTATAAGATAGTGCTGTTTTTCTAGTAAATGTGTTGAGATTAATATAATGCACTCTGGGAGAAGGCTTATACAAATCTATTTCTTAGAAAAATATTCTAGGTACACTGCAAAGGGTGTTTTTCAGTGAAGAAATGATGAAGCAAATCTGTTCCTGTACCTACCTGAGAACAGATTTTTTTTGTTATTGTTTTGGTTTTAATGTAGGTCCTTGCACTCATTAAAAAAAAAAAAATCTTGAGAGACAGAGAAAGAGAGCACCTAATATATTAAAAAATAACTCAATACAAAAAGACATTGGTTTTTAATTCACACAGAAGACAGCATTTTTGCCAAATAAAAGTGTAACATCAAATGCCTTCTATAGCTCTTTTCAGAAATTTCTTCTACCAGGACATTGAAACAAAATATTCGTAATGGCAAAGTTAAAGTGAATGTAGATGAATCTTTATAATAGTTAGAAAATAAATACAATCTCTTTTAGAGGGTTGCCAAAAATTTGTGATATGCTTTATTTGTGAAACTTTTAGAGATAATTTTTTATTAATACCTTTCTAAAGACTATATTATACATATTTCAAATTTTGAAAATACTGTAGTAGATCTTTTTCAAAAAAGGATCTAGCCTGAAATTATAATTATAGATGAATGTCTCTACAATCTTAATTTAATAAAAAATAACTCTCCCTTTCTGGTTTTAAACAATTTAAAATCAATTTCCTCTAGTATTTACTGACTCATTTTTTAAAAATATATTGCTTTGTTTTGCTAGCTTAATTTTTCAAATAATTTCATTATCATTTCCATATGGTAACAAAGTCATCTTTTAGAAGCTATGGATTTAGTCTACTGACTCCTAAATAATGAGCATACATTTATTTTATTCTTGGAAAAAAATTAAAATCAAATTGAGTTTCTATTTTAACAATATTAGCTTAGTCAAGAGTATTAAACAAATTGATAGTGTTTTAGGAGGTTATGATCTAAAATTTATAATTAACTGAGATCTTGTAGAAAAGAATTATTAAATTTTATTGCTTTAGTAATTAGGCCTTTATGTAAAGTAATTACATATATGATATGATATATGGGCTATGTATATGTGTATTATATCTTCAGATCTTTTTCATCTTATTGCTGAAAGTTTGTATGCTTTAACTAACTTCTCTCTATTTTCCCAAAACCCCTGGCAACAACATTTCTACTCTCTGTTTCTATGCATTTGACATTAAAAAAAAAATATTCCATCTATAAGCAATACCAAGAAGTAATTGTCTTTTAGGTTCTGATAATTCTGTAGGGTTCCCTCAGCCCTAGAATGTTAGATGCTTCCTACAGTTATCTTTCTGTTACCCCAGTGTTCCATGCTAATATTAATCTTCTAACAAACACTTAAAGTCTAAGGAATTTAATTTCCTATAATTAATGTCCCTCAGTTAAAATAGCATAGCTTCTGTTTTCCTGAGTAACTCTGACACAGTCAATGTGCTTTAAGTTATATTCTACTATTGTCCACTTGTATAAAATGTTTAGTAATAAATTAAAGGTAAACATTTCTACATACATTTTGATATAAACATATCAGAGAAAACATTTAAAGTGGCCATGTCACACAATGGAGATAACTTTCAATGATGGAAGAATCTCTGTAGAGGTTATACATTTTACAGTTATTTAGAATCATAGTGCCAATCAATCACTCATTACATTAGACATTAGAGTTGCATTAAACTTATACTTTGTGAAGGTTTCACTAAATACTCTCTTATCTATTGAAAGAGAAAACGTCTTTTACTTTCGTGTCTCTGTTTTCTACTGGACCAGAGGT
Source organism: Balaenoptera musculus (assembly GCF_009873245.2). Classification (NCBI taxonomy): domain Eukaryota; kingdom Metazoa; phylum Chordata; class Mammalia; order Artiodactyla; family Balaenopteridae; genus Balaenoptera; species Balaenoptera musculus. Next base: position 108,517,342 of record NC_045788.1, read on the forward strand.
ACAAGATTAGGGAGACATATATGCTGCCATGATATGTTAAATGTGGACTGAACTAAATGCCTTTAGTTTCTCTTTCTGTAAGTCATTTGCATTTATGCCACTAAAATGAATCTTCACCATGTCATTTTCTATTCCCAAATCTAGTTAATAAATATAGTTCAAAGGGTATTTGATTACATATTTCTAGAGGCCAAGGGGTTTATTAGTTTGCTAGGGCTGCCATAACAAAATACCACAGACTGCGTGCCTTAAACACAGAAATTTATTTCCCCACAGTTCTAGAGGCTAGAACTGCAAGACCCAGGTGTCAACAGGTATGATTTCTTCTGAGTTCCCTCTCCTTGTCTTCCAGATGCTCCCTTCTTGTGGTATGGTCACACATTTTTCTCTCTGCATACATGTGTCTGGCTTCTCTCTGTCTCTTTCTTTCCTTCTCCCCCTGCTAATCTCCTCTTCTCATAAAGACACCAGTCATATTGGATTAGGACCCACTCTAATGACTCATTTCATCTTAGTTCACTCTTTAAATGCCTTGTCTCCAAACACAGTCACACTGTGAAATACTGAGGGTTAGGGCATGGGCATATGAATTTTGAGGAAATACAATTCAGGCTATAATCAGAGAAATTATCCAAGAAATGGTTTGACCAATTTTTAAAGATGAAGAACCTATGAGATTAAGTGACTTGCTTAAGTTCACTGAGATCATTAGTGACAGAGCTCAGCCCAGAACACAGATTCCCCACACAACAATTTCAAGATCCTTTCCATCTCACCAGTCTTCAGCCATCATTGTATCAAATGCACTACTGTGAATTAGGAAATTATACATAATATACATGGTTGGTGCCCTAAAATTATTTTCTTTTTTTTCTATTATTTTCCTTGTTATTGGTTTACCATTATTGTCAACTTTGTAAAATTCCACTTTTATTGGAGATTTATTGAACTGGTATAAGCTTATGATGACACTAACATATCAGTGTTCAATAAACATTTTATCCTCCATGATTCCTAAAGATTCCTGTGCATTCTCAAAGAATTCCACAGGTATTCTAGAAACTTTCACATTAGAATATTGCCCAAAGTCTCTAGAACTGTATCTATGATCAGGTAACATGAAAAATAAGAAAACTCATGTATATTTTACAAGCATATTTATAAACCATTTACAGTTCACACCATATTTGTAATATTATAAGTATGGAGCAGAAAACAAGTGTGATTTCTTTAAAAAGTGGTTATATGAGATAGAGTCTAAATCATGCTATTTTCTAGTAAATCATGCAAATGACAAATTACTTAAATATAAATACAATCAAGAGTAAATTAAAAGTGCTTAAAGCCAAAATGGAGGGAGCCAATAAATACGAATCCAAATTAACTACGTATGTTTTTGGTCTTGCGTTGGAAATGGTAGCATGCTGTGATTCAGAATATTTATGAATAATGTCATCCCACATCACAGTAAATTATGCTAGTCATGTTCTTAGTTGTCCTTTCTTTTGATCACAAATGTCATTTTAATATCCTGGTAATCTCTACAATACAGACTTCCTGATCTACAAACCAATCTCTTTCCAATTTAATGTTACTGAATCTGTGGTGCTATTATTCCGTAAATGGGTAAGTAGTCCTCTCAGTAAACACATGCTGAAACAAAGATATATAAACCAATTACTTGCCTAGTTTTCTACAGATCCTTGATCTTTCATGAAATGTTTGTCTCTTCACTTGGAACAGCCTCTTGAATTAATAAACATTAGGAAACCATATGTCAAATCTGCTTGAATATAAAGCACAAGGTTTTATGGCAGTTGGCAGATGGAGTAAAACAGGAATGAGTGTATAACCAGGGGTCTGATTTGGGAATAGGGTCAAGGCTTTAGCAGCAGGTAGGGGAGCATGCTTCCAAATAGAGTTTTGGGACTAAAAGTGATTTACAGGTATAAAAACAGACCTGGCATTATTACCATAAGTGAATGTTCCAAACCAAAATCAAATACCCATATGTCTTTATGACCAGGGACATGGAAGGCAAGCAGGAAAAGTCTAAAAGATTGAGTAATAATTCCAGAATGTCAACTAGCATCACAGAAGTCAGGTAATCTGTATTGTGGTGTGGTTAAAGTGAGAATGGAATTTCAATGGAGAAACATAAACAGTAAAACTTAAGGACAGATAAATGTTTTTTCAGGACTTGAGTGCCAAGACAGAGCTCAGTTACAATCAGAACTATGATATGTTCATTTATTATCTGACAATGTGAAATTGTGTCTCATTGAATGTGCATGGTTTTATTGCACACAGACCTTCTTGGGCACTCTGCTGACGAGACGTCACAGATTCTCTAAAGGTTCAGAAATTTGACCATGGACATTGATCTTTTAATAAGTTCTTTTGACCTATCACCATGAAGGGAACCAAACAAATTATCTCTCTTGTTTGTGAGGCCAAAAGTGGTATTAAACCAAGCTGTTACAGGGTCAGAAATTTCTTTCCAACAAGGAATACTTTGAAGGTATACTTTTAGGTTTTCTTAACTTTTCAAAGATGATTAAAAAGAGCATATCAGAACAATGCAGGACAATGGGCAGCCACTTCCAGTTAGTATATCCAGATATGTCTACCTCCTGCATAATCCTGATCACATGACAAAATCTCTTTGTTATAGATTCCATAGCTGGGGAATTAAGTGTATCTAGTTGTTCTCTAAGTTAAATCCTTATGCTAGCAAATCCTGATACCACACAATTCTCCTATTGCCTACACATGTAGATAACTGAAGTAAGGATTAAATTCTGATCTACAATTTATTGAGATTCCTAACTATACACATTGCTATAACTTCTATAGACTGTAAAATATAAGTAAAGCAAAACCCTTGATTTCACAAAGTTTAAGCTCTAGTGAATAATAAGATAGGCATTCTTCACAGGGGAACTAAACACGTGAGGGATTCAAGCATCGAGAAAAATAAACATGTGAGATTTCAGAAAGGGTTATTTCTAGCTGTCTCCTTTATCCCCTACCACTTAATCCTCACTTATTTATTTATTTATTTATTTATTTATTTATTTATTTGGCTGTGTTGGGTCTTCGTTTCTGCGTGAGGGCTTTCTCTAGTTGCGGCAAGCGGGGGCCACTCTTCATCGCGGTGCGCGGGCCTCTCACCATCGCGGCCTCTCTTGTTGCGGAGCACAGGCTCCAGACGCGCAGGCTCAGTAGTTGTGGCTCACGGGCCTAGTTGCCCCGCGGCATGTGGGATCTTCCCAGACCAGGGCTCGAACCCGTGTGCCCTGCATTAGCAGGCAGATTCTCAACCACTGCGCCACCAGGGAAGCCCAATCCTCACTTTTTTCAATTCAATCTATATGTTTTCTTTGACCAGTTTGTGTTACACAATTTTAGGAAAGTGGGAAGAATCAGAGATGGAAAACTTTATTTTGAGCTCTTGCTAGACATCTTTACTCAAATGAAACATAAATACAAATTCAGTGTGTCCCAAACTGAATTAATCACTACATTTTCTTTCCATTCCTCAAATCAGTTTTTCTTCTTACATTCTCCCATCTCAGTCAGTTCCATATGTTTTTCCGCTTGAAACCTTCGCGGCATCTTAGATACATCCAGGTCCCTCATTTTTCAAATATTGCCACCCAGATTTTTTTTCCATTTAAAATGTTGTTCTGTTCATTCTCTATTCTACATCTTTTGTTTTCTAAAATGCAATGTTTTTCCAGAATTTCTCATTTATAAACATATAAAGTCCTTCACATATGATTCATTGTGATATAGCTTGGTCCAGCTGTCCAATCTGATCTATCCCAATACCTCCATTATATTTACTTGGCAATATTTAACCACAAATTTGTCCTGAGCTTATACATTGTCAGGCCTTTGTATATTCCCTTTGTCTAGAATAGACTTTGCTCAGACTTTGTGTTCAGTCACCAAATTTACTCTTCTCTGCAAAGTTTTCCTTAACTCCCTCAAGCAGGGATGTGATTTCTTTCTGTCTGCTTTCACTCTTTTTGTATGTATTTCCATTAATTCAATGATCATACTGTATTGAACCGATTCATTTGCATTTCTGTCTGCCTTCTCTCTAGAACATATCTTCCTGTAGAACAAGGACCAATCTTATCATTATTGTGAATAAATAACTTAGGAGTAAGCCTGTTACTTAAATGGTATTTACCAAAGCACTAAATGCAGCTAAATGTTTCTGATAGATTTTAAATGAATGCCTTTTATATCTCTTCTCTATAGAAATAGAATACTTTTAAACATGTGAAGTTAGTGGAGTGAGCTACTCAGTTGTGGGAATTGGGAAAAGAAAATTATATGAATCAGGATAAGGTAGGTTATAAGGTTATACGATGCTGACAACCCCCGCCCTCCAATTTCTGTAGTTTAATAATTAATGTTTACATTTCAGTCCTCAAGTTAGCTGTGAACATGAGTGTCCTTCTAGGGCAACTCTCCTCTGTGAAACAACTCAGCAATCCATATTGATGGAGCCTCCACTATACAGAATTCTCTATTTCCACAATCAGCATGACGAAGAAAAGAGCATGGAGAATTGCCTATTAATTCTTTTGTATTTCTGCCAAGAATTGATTCACTTTTCATTGCCTTATTTTTCATCAGCAAAAGTAAGTCCTATAACTACCCTAAACTTCAAGGGGACAGAGAAATGTAATCATCCCGTATGCCTAGGAGGAGAGAAAGCAAGAAATATTGATACAGGAGCTAAGTAAGCGACAACAGTTATTTTTTAAAGAGGCTTTAATATTAAATATTTGCATGCCAATTTCATGTATTACAGTGAAACCATTTCAAAATCGACCAAATATCAGCAGTGGTACAATGAAAAAAAATATGGTTGACTCTTTTGTGCTTCTAATTAGATAATATCTGTTAAGGCTAGCTAAGATTAAAGATGAAATATTGTGATTTAACATGAGAGGAGAGCTGCCTTTTTAAAGATGGTAGTAAAAATATGTGACTGTGCACCCTAAAACATCTGAGCATTATGAAAACTATGTCTGAACATTATAAAATGTATTAAATATTTGTATCAGTTTATACAATCATTAAGTATACAATTACATATACATTATTTTTTTTTCCAATTTCTAAAACTGAGTTTGAATATGTACCTGTATAGTTGGATCATATAATTGTTATTTAGAAGGGAGGGTTTAATCATTGTAAAATATTAAGCCTTGCAAACATCATTTTATTCCACAAAACTTATATGGATGTTTCTATACTAAAGATACTGGATTTTAAAGCAGTTATTATTGCTACATAAATGAATATGCAAATAGTGTATAATTTCTCATAAGTGGAGTTCTGTTTTTTTTTTTTATAAATTTATTTATTTATTTTTGGCTGCATTGGGTCTTCATTGCAGTGTGTGAGCTTCTCATTGTGGTGGCTTCTCTTGTTGCAGAGCACAGGCTCTAGGTATATGGGCTTCAGTAGTTGTGTCATGTGGGCTCAGTAGTTGTGGCTCCCTGTCTCTGAGCACAGGCTCAGTAATTGTGGTGCATGCCACCAGGGAAGCCCTCTATCTATTTTTTGTGTGTGTGCTCTTAGTGATTATGCCTTAAGAACTGCTTCAACCCTCTTTGTGACTATAATGAAACTGCCCTTTTGTATCACCAATAAAAAAAACAAACAAAAAACCAATGTTCTTTTTGTCAATATCACTCTAGATTGCCCAGCAGTCAATCTTTTGGTGATTTTCTATTTGGTATTAATTCATTTGAATAACTACTAAACCATCCATGCCCCCAAATACTTTGATTTGTTAGGATGATAGCAGATCTCCTGTTGAGTAGAAAATCCCTCCAGTTTTGTTTCTGCCTTTCCTCCCTTTATCAGTCACACATCAAATACTCACGACAGTTAACCTGCTTTCTCGGAAGGTGACTTGAGTTTTCTCTTGCCGGCTGCTTTTAAACAATTCTTTATTTCTTCCTAAAGATGAGGGGATTAACAATTTTCTCTTTCTCTGCTCTCTATCTTCCAATTCAGGATATTCATAGGTAAGTGCCATCATACATCATAATTCAACTCTGCATTTCAAGCTGAGGGAGAACTAAAGTAAGAGTTGGAAGAATCTCTCCTTTAGGGCTACTGAGAATTTGAAGAGTCTTTAGAGACACAAGATCATAAAATTAGTTTGGAGGGATTCTCTGCATGCTTTCTTATATTGCCTATTATTTATCTTTTGCAATTTTCTCCTTAGTTAGCATTTAATTATGAACATGTTACTAGGCTACAAAGTGATAACTTTATAGGCCCGTAGCCAGCCCTATATTTAGTAAAATCTTTAATGTGTGATAGATCTAGCTCCTATCTAATATTGGTAGACTCTAGTGGCACCTTGGAGACATCTGAGGGAGATGTGCAATGTGGACTCTTAACAGATTCCATCACGGCGTTTTCACATGGCATTGTAGAAGGATCTCTTGTTTTGAAACATTGTTATTTAAAAAAAAAACAAAAGCTTAGAACCATAAAATACCTGCTTAGAGATTTATTTAATTTGTAATAATTTTCCTTTTATTTCATGTGTTGCCTAAGCATGCATTAGATATAAGTTGCTTATTCTTAAATTTGCCCTGATACTTTAAAAGGAGATGCTGCAATATTTCTGTATGCTCACTTTTTCATTAAATACGTTTACATATATATTAGAAGATACAGAGTAGAAATAGATTTTATTTGAAAAAATTAATATGAACATGAGTACATTGTATATACTTTTGTATTCATAAATTTATTATCTTTATTGAAGATATGATTTTTTTCTATTTTTTTGTTAATATTTTCCAAGAAAAATGTTCAAATCATGGGTGCCATGACTATCCTCCAAATTAATATTAAATTCTCTCAACTGAATTTCCAAAGGGATGCTGGAAAACGTAGACCTAATTATTAAAAGTATCAACAGAAAAATTGCCATCAATAATATCTGCCTAATGATGTAATTTTACTTATTGCAAGCTATCATGTCAATGATTATTGTAAAACACTAGTAAAAGGAAAACCAAAGGGGGAATATGCTTACATATGTATAAATAAAATTTAAAATTTTCATTTACCATTCAGAAAATCTTCCAGATTCCCACTTTACCTGTGAATTTTGAGTGGTTAAGGTGACCTGGATTAAATTTTACACCAGTGATCTGTGTTCACTATCAAAAGTTGATATCTCACTGCAACCAATTTAACTAGTGAAAGAAAACATTCATTTTAATGAAGTTCAATGGTAATTTTAGAAATATTAACAATAATTACAATTTATTCAACATTTACTCTGAACCACAACATATGCTAACACTTTATTTACATTAACTCTATGTGATAATTACAGTTATACACAATTTTTATATACAGAAATATTTAAAAATTAATTTCACATTGTCTGTCTGAAAAGGGCTATGAATAAATACTTCAGTATAGACAAAATTCAATAATTAAGTCTCCACTGAGAGCAGAGGAGGGGATGCATTCTCTTCTGTAATAATTTCTTTCTTTTATCATCACAGCACACTAATAGCTAACATGGCACAATGTGAGTAGTATAATACTTGGCATTTTTCAATTCTGAAATATTTCATGCTTACTACAGAATCAAATTTATATTTTGATTTTCTATTTTCTTCATGGTTAACTTTTTAAACTTTTGAAGTATTCTTTCAATTAAAGTTTTCACTTTATTTTTTGTGTTGTTGGTGGTGATAACATCAGACTATGGATAGTACACTTTTTGTGATGAATGCTGGTTCTATTTTTATAGTTTGTTCATTTTCCTAAGAAACCTCTCATGATGTGGATGGCAATGATTGCAAGTAAAGTTTTCTTATGATTACTTCAAGACAAGACACATTTTATAAGGCACCCACAGAGTATCTTTGTTGTTGTTGATCTTTTGACTTTCATTGTGATCTCCTTAAATTTATTTAGGAAATCACAAGATCTAATATATCATGGGCTTTAATTTATTACACTTACTATGTATTCTGACACTTGCTACAATTCTCATTGAAGCTGCATCTATATAGATCACTGGCTTGACTGGGATGACTGAATTCAGTGACTACTATTCAGCTAATAATTGTTCAATAACTCAGAATGTTTGTATTGCTTGCATGTGTGCAAATTAAGCTACTATGCACTGTAGTCTTTTGCCAAAAAAAGTTTGATAAATAATTATGTTTGAATGGATGAGATCCAATTTTCCAGACATTATGAGATTTTTGTAGTCTGGAAGCTGCAAAATGGCAAATATGATTTCAGAAACGACACTCATTTTGTGATTCTTATTCTAGACAGTTTATATTATTTCAAAAGTGATATTATAAAGAAAAAGAAGAAAGGAATGTATGGTTTTCTTCCTAAAATAAAAATGTACTGATTTTAGAGTTTTTAAAAACAATTCCAACTGGATCTGAGTCAGCATCAGGCAACTCCTCCACAGACTGGCACAGGCCAGCAGAGTTGGCACCCTGTGTGCTGCTAAGGCCCAGAGCTTGACAAGTGGTTTTGGACAGAGGTGTAGTGGCACAGCTGTTTAGGGGGACCTGATGGGGACTGTGTCTAAAATAGTTTTCGAGCCAATATTAGCTACTACTTCTCTTTTTCTTTTTCATAAATATTTATCAAATTAGAAACACATATAAAACAATAAAGTGATATTGCTGGAATTAATTACATTTATTATCATTACAATTAAAAAATACTGTTATACATATCAATATCAGAAAAAGGATAAAATGTGATATCAATAAGAAATCATGTAAAATAAAGAGAAAGGTGTGTGTGTGTGTGTGTGTGTGTGTGTTTGAAACATTAATTACTTTTTCTAACATTCAATTTTTTCACCTGCATTCCTGGTTAAAGTTAAGGTCACTCTCAAAATATTTCTATTCACTTTGTACAAAACCAAAGTAAAATGGCTGAGTAGTGCTCACTCTATACTCACCATTCCAGAGTTACTAAAAGAGTTGAAAACAATCAAACCAGTTACAACATATTAATCATTTTTAACAGGAGTATCAGGTACCTGAACATATTTGTTCAACAATAGGTAAATGTTTAAATGGATATACGTGAGCAAAAATAACTTTATAGTGTTTTCAACCTGTTTCCTAAAGTTTCTTGGGAAAATAAATTGAAGAATGATAGAAAATATAAACTGAAAAGAAAATTTTAATATTAGTAATTTTGTCCAGTTTGAATATAATCACATGGCAATTAGTGCTGCCTTACTTTTTTTTTTTATTATTAATTAATTAATTAATTAATTATTTTTTGGCTGTGTTGGGTCTTCGTTTCTGTGCGAGGGCTTTCTCTAGTTGTGGCAAGTGGGGACCACTCTTCATCGCGGTGCGCGGGCCTCTCACTATCGCAGCCTCTCTTGTTGCGGAGCACAGGCTCCAGACGCGCAGGCTCAGTAATTGTGGCTCACGGGCCTAGTTGCTCGGCGGCATGTGGGATCTTCCCAGACCAGGGCTCGAACCCGTGTCCCCTGCATTGGCAGGCGGATTCTCAACCACTGCGCCACCAGGGAAGCCCAGTGCTGCCTTACTTTTTAAATGGTAGTTAAAATTTTTCCACTTTGATTTTAACACATTTCACACACATTTATCACATCCCAGCATTCCCAAATGTCATAATTGATTACAACATCAAGTCAATTTCAAAATCTCTCAAAATATCATCAGTTCAAAAGTCTCAAATCTCATGATCTGTATCATTTAAATCATATATGTGTGAGACTGTGTATGATTCATCAAGGAGAAAAATCCCTCCCTATCTGTGGACATGTGAAACTAGAAAACAAATTGATGTTCCAAAATACAAAGTGAGAGGAGCAGGCGTAGGATAAAAATTATAGACATTCCTATTCCAAAAGGGAGAAAATGGAAGGAAGAAGGAGATCACCAAGCCTGAGAAACTTAAATTTGCTAGCAGGGCAAATTCCATTAGTTTCAAGGCTTCAGAATAAACTTCTGAGGCTGGGTGTTCCAGCCTCTGGCTCAAGGCTCTTCCCCCCCAGGCCTATGGCTCTGCCTTATCTTTTATAAGGACATATAAGATTACATTTTAGGCCCACCCAGATAATCCAGGATGATCCCCCCATCTCAAGATTCTTAGTCATATCAAGATCCTTAACTTAATTGTATCTGCAAAGACTCTCTTTCTTAATACAATGATTTACAAATGTCAGGGATTAGGACCTAATATTTTGGGGGGGGGTCATTTTTCAGTCCACCATATGCAGTCATCTCAGCCAAGGCCAGTGTAGATCAGTAAGTGCATCCAACTAAGACCAGCCTAAATCACAGACTCACAGACTCAAGCACCAAAGAAATGTTTAGCATGGAGACCATACAGAGTTGTTTTCTCAGTTGCTCTACTGGCTGCTCAGAAAGAAAAGTTAAAACGCTGTGATGATCTGTGCAGTGTGGAGTTCTCAGTCTGCAAACTACAGTCCCTCAGGCGCTACCCTGTGACTTCTCTGTTTGACTTCAGAAGGATACCAAGTACTTGTTTTTCTAGAGCTATGAGTCTGTGAGATTTGGCTAGTGTTGAATCCAATCTGGTTTGTGCAAGGACATCTGAATGCTTCTGCTTCAAATGCCTCAATGCTTTCCCATTGTCCTTGTAATAATTATAAATTTTAAATGTCTTAACATGGCTGAACTGAGAAACAAATTTCCTTCAGAAAGCAGTGCTTTTGGTGGGAAGAAGAAATCTTTTCATACTTGAACATTTTCTAATTACTTATTTATTGTATACTGAGGTATGGCATAAATACAAGGAAGTCAGCATCTCAAATGACAGCTTTTAAAAGTTTTTTTTTTTTTTTTTGCCCCCTCAGCATCACGAGGAAAAATATGTTTTCAGCATTCATGAAAAGGCCAAGGCATCTGACGAAATAAACCTTGAGTGAGATCTATAGGCGGTCTGGGTAATGTTAACTGAAAGGAGGGCAGAGATTGTATGGCTGGCCGTGGCTGGTGTGGTACAGACAAGCCAGTTTTTTACATGCTTACTCCATGACTGCTTGCCTGAAGAAGAAGATGCCTTTCAGGATCTATTTTTGAGGGTTTTTTTTTGTTTTTGTTTTTGTTTTAACATGTCTCACTCTCAGTTTCAACAGTTTAATGAAGATCTAATAAAATGATAGGTTTTAACTTAAAAAAAAAACAGAAACTGATGGGAGAAAAATGACTCAAGTTAGGGAAACCAATTTGCAGGGTTTTGAAATAATACAGGTCAGGCACATTGGAGGCCATAAAGAAGGGTATATTAGATGGATTCAAGTATTTTTTAGGCTATCGAGTTAACAACATTAAGAGGAAATTATAGAGAAATATCTTCATTTCAAAATTAAAATAACCTAATCCATGGAATGCACTATTAAAGAGGAGAGGAACAAATGTTTCAAAACAAGACAAAAAAAAAAAAAAAAAACACACAACAAAGAGTTAAATTTTGTGTATGCTGGGTTTGGGGCACCTATGAGATTTCTAAGTCAGAGCTGATCAATAGACTACTAGTTATATAGCCATATGTTTGAGAAAGAGACTTGGGATGCAAAGAGTTTGGGAATTCATCAGTAGATGGAGGGTAAGTGATATATAGGAATAGATGAGTCTATTCAAGAAAAGGTGTGAAGTGAATCCAGACGGATTCTGGTAAACATTAAATTTAACAGGATAAGGAAAAGAAAAAGGATTATTGGAAGAGAGTGAAAAGAAGTATGAGACAGATGGAAAGAAAGCCATACGTGTGTTTCCAAAATAGCTGAGAGAAGATATTTTTAAAAAAAGAAGTGTCCACAGTTGTCTTGATCTATGACCCGTTTTTGGTTGCCAAGCCAGCCCAGTGATTCTTCTGTTTTCTTAGACTATTCTTAGCCCCTTTTTTCCCTAACAACTAGTTCAAACATTTACTACCATTTTGAACTTATTATTTCTATACCTATATGCATGTCATATCTCATTCTCAAAAAGGCTTTGTCTCCTAACAGGAAAAAATTTATCAGAGAACTGTTTTCAGTTTTCTGTCACCTATTAGGTTCTTAGTGTCAGTTTGTCTTGCTGGGTATTTATTAGAGATCAACATCTGTTGAAGGAAGGGGTTGAAAGCAGGACTGAGAAGAGAGAGAATTAGAACTGTCATTTTAGACAATCCCGTGGAGAACTCTGGAACATATATGCCACATCAGAGTATGCTGAGGGAATATATCTCAGCCTAAGTCAGTCATTGATGTGAGCTGTCCTGGGAAGGCCACTCCCTTGAGCAAGGTGAGGTGGCTCTCTGTAGCTGAGACCAACGCGGAACCAGAAAGCTATGTCAATCAATGCTTCCTTGAAGACAGATCTGCATCTTCAAGAGCATATTAACAAACATACCATAACAGTTGCATATACATCCCTCTTTCTTTTCTTCACATTATATAGACCTCCTCTCCTAGGCTAATTTCCTTTTTGTCAACTTTGAACTTTCAAGTTTCTTTAAGCTCTCCTTTTGTATAGGCTCTTTCCTAAACGTATTTAATAGGTGTCATATATGAAAAAAATTAAAAAGAAAACCTCACTTTTCTACATTTCCCATCCTAGTCACACCCCTCCATTTTACCTAGAATAAAATACAAAACCCTTACATGACTCACAAAGTTGTATGTGATCATTTTTCAGGGTTCTCTCTCCAACCCTATCTTCCTCTTTTACCTAGTGCTCATCTATGTGCTGAAAAATGATGACTCTTAAACTTCACTTTTTGAAAATAATATGCATTAAAATTTATTGAAAACACATTTCCATTTCATTTTAAAACATTTTGCCATGAAGCTAAAACATGTTGATTAGCAACTGTTACAGATATTTACTCAAGCCTCTGCAACTTGGGCAAATGAATAAGTCCCTCGTGGAAGTGTGAACTTTTCTAATAAAGCTGCTTTTCTTCTATTCTACCCTGGTTGCTTAAGAATCATTCTTATGATTTGACCTCCAAGACCACAGAAGAATATTTCTTTATACATCCTTATAAATAACTTGTAAAAATGATTTTAATTTTGCACTTAATGTTAGAAATCATTAAAAAGGAAAATACAGGAAGAAATCACATTTTATAGAAATCCAGACAGAATAAGGTATAATAATTCCTCTAACCTATCTTCCAAAGTTCAAGTCATAACAACCTATAATAACTGACAATGATAGCCAGATGTGCTATTTGAGAATTAGATACCAAAATTTAAAGTAGAAAACACTTACTCTTAAAAACCTGTTCAGAAGAATGTTAGGAACCTTTGAAAAATGAAAACTAAAAGTTTGAGGCAAGAGAAATTGAACAGCTGGGAACAGGCCAGAGAACAGTACATGGAATTAGCAGCATGGAGAAACATTTGCCTAGACAGCAGCCCAAGATTGCCTGAAGGCTTGGTTGTCAAAATGCAAATGAACAATTGTGATGAATATTTCTGAGGAAGATGAGGGAAAAAAATAGTTTATCAGTCTATAGCAGTACAACTTTAAATGATATATATTTGTGAAACATGATTTATCTTCCATCCAATATCTGACACCAACTATACCTACATCCAAATAAAAGAGCAAGGCAGTAAAAACAGCAAAGCAAAACAAATAAAATAGCACATATTTTAATGTGTCAAAGTTCTTAAACACTGAAACACATTTTCTTGAGCTATGTTTCTACTTTTCAAGGCATTTTTGGTTCCAAAGTTGTCATACTTTCTTTCATCTTTTTCAGGAAAATCTTTTTCAAATGAAACTTAGCAGGAGTGATAAAAGGAAAAAAAAAAAAAGGCTTTGCTACATGTTGGCTTTCTGTGAAAGATTTTCACTCTGTTCTTGATCTGAAAGCACAATTTTGAATAACCCAGGGTTCATAAAAAAAGTAAAAAAAAAAAAATCTTGGAACTATCACTATGGTTCTATATTCAAATATGTGAAAGGAAAGAAAAGAATATGGCCATGACTGAAAGACTCAGAGTAGAGCACTTAAGGAAATCAGCATGAAAAATAAAGTGCCCATTACCAAATGATGATTTACTATATAATTTATGGGAGGGTAGAGTAGGCTTGAAACTGCACTTAGCACCTGGATGCCATGAAATATAAATTGAGATGAAATGTGTTCATGAAAGTCCATTAATAAGAGGTATGATGTTGGTTTCCTTTCTATTTTGTTTCTAGTTTAACAGAGAGCAGTGGTAAGCCTAGGCAAAATTCAATGGTTTCTACTTGATTGTTTCTTAGACTCATAAGATCTTGGCTTATCTGGTATAATCTCTCTCTCTTTTTTTCTATGTGCATATTTGTAGCTCTCTCTTTCTGTTTCTATCTCTATTTGTTATCTGTCTCTCTCATCATTCAACGTTCTTGACAGATGCCAACCTCAGGCACCAAACTGTACATTTTAGAAAGATTGATGCCTCATTTATTCAACAATTCTACATTGTCTACCTACTATGTGCCCAGCATAAGTTTTGGCACTTGAGATATGTCAGTAACTGACCCAAAGCCTTCCTTCATGGAGCTTACATTCCAAAATGGCAAGTTGTAGGGCGGTTGCTTCAGTGTATTAATCAAGGTTCTCCAGGGAAACAGAATCAATAGCATGTGTACACATATAGAGATTTATTTTATGGAATTGGCTCATGTGCTTATGGAGGCTGGTAAGCCCAGAATCATCGGAGTAGGCTGGCCCTGAAAACCCTGGGAAGAGTCAGTGTTGCAGTTCAAGTCTGAAGGTTGTCTACTGGCAGAATTCTTTCTTGCTGCGGGAGGTGAGTTTTTGTTCTATTAAAGCCTTAAACTAATTGGATGAGGCCCACCCATATTATGGAGGGTAATCTGCTTCACTTGAGGTCCACCAATTTTAATTTTAACTTTATTCAAAAAACACCCTCACAGATATATCCAAAATAATATTTGACCAAATATCCAGGCACTGTGGACCAGCCACACTGACACATGAATTTAACCATCATATTCAGAAAGCAAGGGGATTTGGGGTGAGAATACTGTAGAAATAAAGTAAGAACCAAATGAGAACAAGGACTATTTATTCAGAGCTTGCTCATGGCAAGGGTCAGCCACTGTCCCCTGTGTTTTAACAGAAACTCAATGGCAGGCAAAAGAGTGGGGAAGTATTATAGTGGGAAAAAGGGAAGTCTTCACACATGCCCTGATTTGAGGCTGTTGGGATGGGGGAGCTGTAGAAGTGGAGCATCCTATGTAATTGGTTAGGGCTGCGTATGTGGTTTTCTTTAGTTGGCTCTAAGTTGGAAAGAGGGACAAAAATTAGGGAAGTTGTCTGT
The DNA here is from genome assembly GCF_009873245.2 of Balaenoptera musculus. Taxonomy (NCBI): domain Eukaryota; kingdom Metazoa; phylum Chordata; class Mammalia; order Artiodactyla; family Balaenopteridae; genus Balaenoptera; species Balaenoptera musculus. The sequence continues at coordinate 108,532,721 of NC_045788.1, forward strand.
TACTAATCAAGTCTTGATCATTTGGGGCCAATTGTAACAGATGTTGTTGTTTGGTTTTCTGGAGATGGCAGTTACAGTCTGACTTCCTACAAGCCTAACTCACAGAAGGCTGGCTTCTGGGCTGTTTATTGTAAATATGGGGGTTGGTTTCCTGGACAGGTTGCTGCAGGTTGTAAGTCAGATGTATTTTTATTACGGTCTTGTCATTGTCTGTTTGTATTTTTGGCCTCCCAGTACAGATCATAAACAATATAACAAGTAAGTAAACTGTATAGTGGGTAAGAAGGTGATAAATATTGTGGAGGAAATTTAGAACCATGTATGAAAGTTTGGCATACAAAATGGGGGAAGGTATGGGAAAGTTTGCTTTATTAAATTGACTATTAGAGCAATATTCATTTAGAAGGTGAGATTTAAGCAAAAACTTGAAGAAGACAGTGGATTAACCAACAAATTTCTAAAGGAAGATAATCTGAAACATACAGAACAGCTGATGCTGAGCCCCTCTAGTGGGTTGATACCCAGTGTTTATATATATAAGATAATCACAGTGCCTCTCTCCAATTTTCTTGAATTTATCCTCTTGGCTTATCTTTCACAATAAGACAGCTACACTTTGAATCGTTCATTATCTTAGGAAGGGGATAATAGAAGAAAAAGCAGGAAAATAAAAAGAGAAGAAAGAGAGAAAGAGAACCAGCATAGAAGTAAAGTCATCAACTAGAGATCACTGGTTTACACGCAAATAAAGCTCGTCTTTGAAATCTAAGTCATTTTAATTTAAAAATAATAGAGGGATACTTTTTAGATATTTTGAGTATCTCCCACATCATGAGATTAAGGCAGTGGATATCTCCACCCCAACCAAATATGTTAGGATAAAGTGGTTTTCATAGATGTTTTGATCTGGGCTTCAAAATGAATAAATAGTACATGAGTAGACTTAAACGCACAAATTCATAAAACTTTATTCCATGTACACTAAAGAAATCGAGTCTGTAAAATAGTCCAGAATGGGAAAAGGAAGAGGAAACTCTGTGGAGACTTTGGAGGGTGTCTATAGAGTGCTGTCAATCCAAGCAAGATTAATCTCCCAAAGGGTAGAAATGGTTTTTTACTCTTTCCCTCAAGTCCAGCAAGGGGTGCTTAAAGATACCTACTCAGAGCGCTTCAGAAATTTTCTCTGGGGTCTGAGTTCCATTCAAGATGTCTGAAGGGCAACATCAGAAAGATGAACTGTTTTCCCATTAAAGAAATAACTACATTCATCTTATAAGATAATAGGCAAAAGAATGTGTGTGAGTTTCGTGTGGAATAGATTTGGACTATACAAGACAGGGAGCTGGTCTGAGCTATTTTAAGTCCTATACAAGAGGCTTTCATGGGAGAGTTGATGGGACTCCTTTAGGGAGATCATACCAGCTTTAATAAGAGACAGAGTCAGACTTTTCTCCCCATCTTGCAACAGGGCTGGTTCAGGAAAGAACATCTCTTCTTTCATACCGTTCAACCTTACTGAGTTCCAACTGCAGATGGATGGGTAACAACAGCTAATAATCAGAGAAGGGGATATGATAGTAAGAAAGGCTTTTTTGTCCACATCTACCTCCCCTTATCCCAGATGCCACAGCAAGCAAACTTCACGGGCCACTAACTAAGGAATAGAAAAAGATCCTGTTTGCCATTTAAGGTTAATGTAAAACCATCTATGACTTAGAAGTTATCTGAAAAGTCATGGAGACTGACCAGGTTTTTAGCCACCGGAAGATTAATGCAATCCTCTAAGGGACAAATTTTAAAGGGATAATGGGAAATAAAAGTAAGCTTATATTTTGACTAGGATTCATAAGTTGTGCTCATTGATTTTACTAAGTATTTTTGCTTTTTTTAATTGCTTCTGCCTGAACACCTCAGGGTTAGTGGCTTAGAATCATTTTCTGTTTCAGTGATGTCTGTTGGCTGGAACAGACACAGATAATTCCAGTTTAGGTCTCATATCTGTCCAGAACGATGAAAAAGGTTGGAGTCTGTGTTGGTCAGCCCCCAAGATGGCCCATGAAGGTCCTTGCCCCTTTTCATTTCCATTGCACCCTTGTGTATATCTCCTCCCACCCTGAATAGGGCTCACCCTGAATAATGCCCAAAAGGATATTGTGGGAAAGAGTGTGTGTGACCTCCAATGATAGGTCATAAAGTACATTCTGGCTTCTACTTTTTTATATTCTTGTTTCACTTGCTTGGGAGGAAAATGGCCACCATGTCAAAAGGCCTGGGTGAGAGAGTGGCATGGACATATATACACTACTAAATGTAAAATAGATAGCTAGTGGGAAGCAGTCGCATAGCACAGGGAGATCAGCTCGGTGCTTTGTGACCACCTAGAGGGGTGGGATAGGGAGGGTGGGAGGGAGGGAGACGCAAGAGGGAAGAGATATGGGAACATATGTATATGTATAACTGATTCACTTTGTTATAAAGCAGAAACTAACACACCATTGTAAAGCAATTATACTCCAATAAAGATGTTAAAAAAAAGAAAAAAAATAAGGCCTATGGAGACATCCACAATGTAAGGAAGTGAGGCTTCCTGCCAGTAACCAGCTCAGCTTGCCAGGCATGTGTGTGAGCCACACTGGAATGGATTGTTTTGCCCCAGTCATGCCTTGGGATGATTGCCCTCTGTACAATATCTGAGTTTTACTTACCACATGTGATGTTTAGTTTCACGTGTCACTTGACTGAGCTAAGCAATACCCAAATAACTGGTAAAACGTTATTTCTAAGTGTGTCTTTGAGAGTGTTTCCAGAAGAAATTAGCATTCAAATTGGTGAACTGAGTGAAGCAGATTGTCCTCCCCAATGCAGGTGACATCATCTACTCCGTTGAGGGTCCAAATAGAACAAAAAGGTAGAAGAGGGGTGAATTCATTCACTCTCTGTTTGAGTTGAGGCATACATTTATCCTACCCTCAGACATTGGTGCTTTTGGTTTTTGGGCTTTTGGACTCAGTTCAGGACCTACACCATCAGTTACAACCCTCTCCTCCCAAGCCCCCACTCTGATTATCAGGCCTTTGGACTCAAGCTGAATTGTCCCATTAACTTTCCTAGTTCTCCAGCTTGTAGATGGCAAATAATGGGACTTGTTAGATTCCGTAACCACATGAGCCAGTTCCTATAATAAATATTTCTATTTATTTAGTTATCTCCTATTGGTTCTGTTTCTGGAGAGCCTTAATACATTGGCATAAGAAACCTAGGGCCAGTATCACCCACCTAAACTACTTGTAAGTTCCTGACCCTCAGAAGCTGTGAGATGTTTAAGCCACTAAGTTTTGAGGTAATTTATTACACAGCTATAGAAAAATAATATAGGTTTTAATCTTATCTTTCAAGTTTTACAGTCAAAGATGGGTTCCCATTTACAGATGATGGAGCAATGTATTTCAACTCCTTGCTTTATGCAAATAAACTTCTCTAGTTCCCTGCCTCATGTTAAACCTATGTTCTCATCCCTTGTTTGCATGGGTTTTTAAAATCTAGTCCCTATGATCTAGAACTTCTAGTAGTTCATGCTTGCTTCATCAACAGCAGTTTCCTTTTTATTTCTGGAATGAGGTAATATTCCATTTTTGTACAAAACAAAACAGTCTGGCATCCTGGGAAAAGAGGTTATGTTTTATCAGAGTATTATAAAATTTTTAATTTTCCCATCAGGCCAAACATAAGCAGAGGATTAAAACTATGAATCCACTTTCTGTTAATACAAATCTTACACGTTTGAATGTCCATCTTTTTAGTGACAAAGGAATGTCACCTAACATCACATATAACATTCCACCAACACCAGCCTTATCACTTCGTGAAGGCCACTTTCCAAAATTACTTTTTCATTTCCAAATTTAAGATTCTGATTCTGTCAGTCTTCCTGATTGTAACAGAGGGTGTTAGGAAAGTGTTTGCGGAAAGAATAACTCCATTAAAATAAGTGAATGTTTGTTTGTAATGCAGGTTCATGGGGCTCCAGTCCAGGTCTACTAGATGAGTTATTAAATTTTCTGTGTGTCAAAATCAATGGGGTTTTAGCTAAAATTTTAATATATTCTGTGTGTATTCTTAGAGAATCTAATTTAATAGACTTAAGAGACTGGAAATCTGTATTTTAACAATCAAGAGAGAAAATTTTGATAAAAGTGGAGCTAATGTCCACTCTTTGAGAAATATTGTCAATATTGTTTCTCATATTCATTGACATATTTTCCTTTCACTTCTTACCACTGATTCTTTAAAAGTCTCTTTTTTGTGTGTGTGGTTGGTTTTTCTTTGCTCATTAGTTTGGTCTGCTTCTATATGGCTTCCATGATTGTGATAGAAGGTGCTATTGTCTTGAAGAGTATAGAGAAGGATAAGAGACAGCAGCAATGATTTATGGATTTATGGGTCAAGAGAGACATTTGTAAATCATATTTTTGTAAGTCAGAAGCAGCTATATAGTATTTCTGTGAAAATGCAATTAAAATAAATAAGGAACAAGAATGCAAATATATTCTAATGTAAATAGTAATATAAACAGCAGCAGACTTTTATTCTTGTCTTTGATTAACTACCAAATGCTAACTTTATTATAAATATTAACATTAGAAAATTGATATCAGGATTGGGAGTATTGGGAATGTTTCAGGTGAAGATGAAGATTTTTTTTTAAATTAATTTATTTATTTTTGGCTGTGTTGGGTCTTCGTTTCTGTGCGAGGGCTTTCTCTAGTTGTGGCAAGCGGGGGCCACTCTTCATCGCGGTGCGCGGGCCTCTCACTGTCGCGGCCTCTCCCGTTGCGGAGCACAGGCTCCAGACGCGCAGGCTCAGTAGTTGTGGCTCAGGGGCCCAGTTGCTCCGCGGCATGTGGTATCTTCCCAGACCAGGGCTCGAACCCGTGTCCCCTGCATTAGCAGGCAGATTCTCAACCACTGCGCCACCAGGGAAGCCCAACGTGAAGATTTTTGATTGAGGCTTGGAGTTGGAAATATCTGTTACTTTATAAAAGCAATTATGCTTCTTACTGCCCAGCAGGTACATCACGCTCATTGTAAGAAACTTACCTGTTTGATAGGCAACCACAAGTCCATTGCAGCCAATTTGATATGAAGCTCTTAAAGAGACATATGCATTTGTTTTTGTTTTATCTTATCCATATAAATCAGTATATGGTCATCATAAAAAGAGAGAAGACTTATATTCAGGGTAAGAGAATGTCTATGCTTGTTTCCAGAGAAATATTCAGAAAAAATAAGAAAAGGATACACACTCTCACATGTATATTTTTAAAAAATATATTTGAATACCTTGATATAGGTAAAACTTAGGGAAAATTATAATAGAAGAAAACAATGAATATATTGATGTTCTTGTCATTTTTATATGAAATACAATGAAATTCTTAATAATATTAATTTTGATATTGGATAGTCTGCTTGTGCATTAATATTTTGAGATACCAAATAATTAATAAAATTAGATTGCTTATTATACTGAGAAGATCGAATTTGGAATGTAAGATTGTCATTTCAAGTTTGCACAATTATAGTTTCAGCTATCTGTGGGTAACCTGGAAGGTTTCTGAGTTTTCGTAGTGGTTTGTAATTTTGCTGAGGTGAGGTAAAAAAACTTGATTGCCTGTGTTTCAAAGCTGATGTACGGGAGAAAACCTCATAGGAAGTGAGCAAACATATTCCGCAGGGTATGTCACCATCTGCATCCACTCTTTTGGCCTCTATTAATTGTGAAGTATACATTACATTGAGGTAATGAGTTTGAATAGTCTCAAAGGTTTTAAGAACCTATCTTATTCTGTAAGAATCTGTCTGAGACTCAGTTTCTTGTTATGAAACAATCTGAATATTAGTAAGATCTAACTTCAGAATATTCATGTCAGCTGAAAAAAGATAATATATATGAAATAATAACCCATAATCTCTAATTGCTTTACAAATCCTTATAACCGTATCATATAATATCACTTATATGTGGAATCTAGAAAAATGGTACAGATGAACTCATTTGCAAAGCAGAAATAGAGACACAGATGTAGAGAACAAACATATGGATACCAAGGGAGAAAGGGAAGGTTGGGTGAATGGGGAGATTGGGATTGACGTATATACACTACTATGTATAAAATAGATAACTAATGAGAACCTACTGTATAGCACAGGGAACTCTACTCCATGCTCTGTGGTGACCTTAATGGGAAGGAAATCCAAAAAAGAAGGAATATAGCTGATTCACTTTGCTGTACAGCAGAAAGTCACACAACATTGTAAAGCAACTATACTCTAATAAAATTAATGAAAAATCTCTATAATCATACTATGATTTAGAAACATCATAATAACTTACCAGTAATGCAATTGCAAAATACATCTTAAATTCTTTTATAAAGTATTTGTAAATAAATGTTGATTCTAAGTAATAGAAAAAAAAATTTTAATTAATTAAAATGTCCTTATAGAGTACTAATGCAGTAGCAAGGTGGGAAGTTGAAATTAGATAAAATAAGACTGTATAATAAAGTGTTATTTTATTAAAGCTAGACTCTATTATAAATATGCTTTGGAAATATTTTTCCATATAAGCCTGATTTAAGATGCCAGTAGCAATAATGCCTCAATTATCTTACAAATTAACACATTTATAATTTTATAGAATAAAATCTTCAAAGTAGTAGTTACAAATATAAATCAATCTCAGAGTAGCAAACACCTTTTAACATATATTTTTGGCTTCTATCCATTTCTTAGAAAACTGTTGTTATATCTGGAACAAATCAAGTATTTTTTAAAAACTTCAGATTAATACATATCAGTACCTTTCTGAGTAAAATCAACATTTTTGAAGTACATACTATGTGTTAAATGCTAAACAGATAATGGAGATATTGTGAACAACTTTACCAAATAATCTCAGATGGAAAAAAATTTTCATGTAAAAACACAATTTACCAAATCTGACACACTAATAAATAGAAATCCAGTATAATCCTATACCCAATACAGAAAAAAATAAACTTTAGTTGAAAAGATTCTCACATAGCAATTGCCAAACCCAGATGGTTTTGTTGGTTGAACTTATCCCTTCAAGTAGGAAAGAAAGTATACTTGTTTGTAATAATTCTTCCATATATTAACATTTCTTAACTATTTTATGAGACCAGCACAATCTTGATACCAAACCCTAATAAGAGCACAGCAAGGAAGAATGATTGCAGGATCATCTCGCTTGTAAACATAAAATATGAAAATTAAAAAATAATAATAAAGATTCAAATCTAGCACATTATAAAATTTCTAATACTTCATAAACAAGTTGGACTTATTTGAGAAATGCAATATTCTTTTCAGTAAAATCAATCAAGTAAATCTAAACATCCGTAGAATAAATGAAAAACTCTCTCTCAATAGATGCTGCAGGGACTTCCCTGGTGGTCCAGTGGTTTAGACTTCATGCTTCCTCTGCAGAGGGTGCAGGTTCCATCCCTGGTTGGGGAACTAAGATCCCTGCATGCCATGTGGCGCAGCCAAAAAATAGAAATAAATAAAAATAAAAAATAAAAATAAAAAATTAACTATTAAAAATGCTGCAAAAGCATTTTTATAAAGTTCATAAGAGAACTATATGTTATATAATATATGCATATATATTATGTTATACATAATATGTGTTGTAAAATTCGTAACATAAAATTTGAAGACCAAGATAATGTATATACAAACTAGGAAGTGAAGTGGGCATTCTTAATCTGATAAAAATCTATTTAATCCTTCCCTCCTAAGAATAGGGATGAGACAAAGATACGTGCTCTCATTATTTCAATGCAAAATTTTACTTGAGATCTTAAAGGATACAGAAGGCAAAAAAAAAAAAAAAAAAAAAAGAAGAAAGAAAGGTAAAACTTATAAGACTGGAAAGAATGTAATCAGTTTGTCATTATTTATGGTCAAATGATTTTGCATTTATACAATCCAGAAAACCTGGAAGAAATCTTAGAAGAAATATAATTAAAAGGGAATTCAACAACTTCCCTTGATATAACTTAAAATCAATGGCATTCTTAAATAGCATTCGCACTAAGTAAGTAAAAAAAAAATTTTAATGATATAATTTAAAGTAACATCAGACACACCAAATAGACTTTTGATTTCCAGCTATAGTAGAGTGAAGAGTTTAGCAAATTATCTCTTCTAAATACAAGAATAAAAGTTAAAAACTGGAAAATATGCCCCATCAAATCCCATAATATCCCATCTCTGGAAATTGAACAAGGTAAAACTATAATAAGTGTTTTTTCGAGAAAAGCTACTAAATGATGGGTAAGAACAGTGGAAGTCTGTAGCCTTCTTTCCTGGAGACTTACACAACCTCTGCCCTGTCAAGCTTGATTTTGTAATATTACTATATTTGGGCTGGAAAAGGGAAAAAAATGCCAGCTTCACTGCCTAGGGGCAGACTTGATTTGGAGCAGAAGACGAATACCCAGGCTTGACTGTACGTATAGACTGTACGTATAGTAGATGTAGCAAACTCTGTAGGCAACAATGGGGAAATCTTATGACTCTGTTACTCTGGGATTAGCATCCCTGTTGATTCAGTGAATAATCTAGCCAGAAATTTAGTGTGGAATCTTTGAAATTAGAGAGATATAGAAGGCTATGTATGTGTTTCACACATTCGTGGCTGATTGGGAAGCTATGTACATGTGCAGGGGAGATCGGAGATGGTCCAGGGAAAAGTAAATGCTGAGCAAGTGTTGAAAATGTCCTCCACTTTGAATATGGTTTTTAACTCACACACAGATTTATTGGCAGAGATTAGAAGCCTTATAAATTCAAGTTGTTTAGGTACAACTTCTTTCCAGTTCTGAATTAACCACTAAGCTGTGTAGACAAAGCAGATACACCAGGGAAGTCAGGATAAAAAATACAAAAAGAGAAAACAGAAACGATATCACCAGCCATACACAGCAGGGAGACAAATTCCACAGATTAAGTCCAAGCAAGTTACTGAAATAGATAAATAAATACATAAATAAATTAATAAAATAAAACTAAACAAAAATTAAAAAAGCAGCAACAACTACCCTCAAGGGAGAGGGGTAGCAAAATTCAGAGTTGCTACAAAGTAATATATGAAGTGTCCAGTTTTCAATAAAACATAAGATATGTAAAGAAATAAAAAGTATGGCACATACTCAGGAGAAATGTATTGAATAAGAACTCTGAGTGGATCCATATGTTAGATTTATCAAACAAAGCCTGAGACTCAGATATTGTAAATAAATTCAAAACATTTAAAAAAACTGTTTAAGTAAATAATGAAAATTAAGATTATAATACTTCAAAATAAGATATATTAAGAGAAAAATAGAAACTATAGAAAATAACCAAATGAAACATATAGAATTTAAAAGTACGTGTAATAATAACAATGTATAATGAGGTTTATAAAATATGTAGAATTAGAATGTATTAAAAATGCAAAGCACTGGAAGAAATGGGAGTACACTTAAAATGAAAGTAGATTCTAATTAGCTAAAGTTGAGTAAGTAAAATGAAACAAAAGATGCACTTTGTAAAATATAGACATATACACCTAGTAAGCCAATCTAAGAGACAAAATGGAATACTACAAAGTATACATTTAATCAAAGAAAAAGGGAAGAAAACTCACACACACAAGAAACAGAAGGATGGTAAGCCTAAAACCAAATGATATTAGTTTCCTAGAGCTGCTGGAACAAATTAGAGCAAAATAGGTAGCTTAAAACAACAGAAATTTATTCTTCAACAATTACAGTTCTAGACACTTGGAAGTCCAATATCAAGCAGGGCCATGCTCCCTCCAAAGTCTCTAGGGAAGCATCCTTCCTTGCCTCTCCTGGGTTCTGGTGGTTGCCAGCAATTCCTGGCATTCACTGGCTTGTGGAAGAATAACTACAATCTCCTTCTGCATCTGCACAAGGCAGTTTTCCCTTTGTGTGTCCTGTCTCTGTGTCCAAATTTCCCTCTTCTTATAAGAACATCAGTCATACTGGATTTAGGGCCACCCTAACCCTGTATGAATTCATCTTAACACAATTACATCTGCAAAGACTCTATTTCCAAAACAGTTATATACATAGGTTGCAGGTGGGTATTAATTTTGGAGGGAAACTATTCAGCCCAGCACACCAACTATACCTATAATTACATTACATAAAAATGATTCAAATACTCCAAGTAGAAAAATAAAAATGCAAGAAAGGGTAAAAAAGCAAAGCCTAACTGCCAGCTGTCCTTAGGTAACACAGCATAAAATTATATTAAAATACTAATCATAAGAAAACTGAATTAGCTTTGTTAATATTAGACAAAGTTGACTTCAGAAAAAGGAATATTACTAAAGATAAAAGGAACATTTTAATAATAAAAGTTTTAATTCATTAAGCAGACATAGTAATTCAAAATGTATATGTTCATAACAACAAACCTTAAAAATATATGAATCAAAAGATGACAGATCTGAAAGGAGAAATGGACAAGCCCACAAGCATAACTGGATATTTTGGTACTCTTCTATTAGCATTGATAGAAAAAGCAACATACAAAATTCACTAAGGGTATAGAAAACTTGAACAATATTAATGACACTTGACTTAATTGATATTTTAGAGCATTAAAAACCAAAATGCTATAATACACATTCTTTTGAAATGCACATGCAATATTCATCAACATAGTCAATAGAAGGCCATGAAACAAATCTGCAAAAATGTAAGTGCATTGAAATCAAAGAATATGCTTCCTGACCACCAAATAATTAAATTAGAAATCCATAAAAATCATATAAAAAACCACAAACGTTGGGAAATTAGGCCAAAGACCTAAAACAACTCATGTGTTGCAGTAGGCAAAGATACCTTAGGAGATAAAAAGCTTAAATTACTTTAAAAAAGTGCTTTTTAAAATTTAATAAAATAAAAATATTTTTTAAAAATATTAAGAAAGTGATAAAACATGCTTCAGACTGGCCAAAAATATTTGTGAAACAAATATATGAAAAGGGAGCTGTTTGTAAAAATAATATGAAAACCCCTTAAAATACAATAATGAGAAGATAAACATTTCCCTTTAAAAACATGCAAAAGACTTGAACAGGCATTTCATGAAAGATACATGAATAGTCACTAGGCACATGAAAGATGGTAAATGTCATTACACATCAAGAAAATGAAAACGATAATAATATGCAACTACACCCCAACTAGAATTTCTAGTATTGCTGAGCGTGTGGAGAAACTGGAAATCTCATATAATGTTGGTGTGAATGTGAAATGATGGGACTACTTGGAGAACTTTATGGTAATTTCTATAAATATAAAAATACATTTATTGCATTTCCCAGCTCTTCCATTCCTTCGTTAACCAAGAGTAATGAAATATATGCCCATCCCAATATTTGCTGACATATTTATAGCAGGCTTATTTTTACTACTAATAATAGCAGGTTTATTACTAACAGCTATGAATTTACAACTACCTCCACCACTCCTTTTTGTTTTGTTTTGTTTTCTTATTGTGCTTATTTATAGTAAGTATTGTCAACACAAATAATAAATAATCTATATTAGGAATAAAAAAGAGTCTTATGTGAGCTAAACTGAGGATTATAGCCTGGGAGACAAAGTTTCAAGAAGCACTTGAATTGTATTCTGCCAGACTACAAAATGGAGGAGGCTTATATAGACAAAACCCACAAAGTTACATAAATTGCTTGTCAAGAATTAGTACTGGAGCTGGCAAGAAGTAAGGGTGCTTGTTAAACAAGAATTGATTAGCGTCTGAAATGGTTGCATGGTTACAAGACTTTAAGACCACAGGTTGCAGCTGGCAGCTTCTAGCAGATATTGTTTTGAGAATGGCTCATGCTGTCCTTGAGTCTCATACAGTTCAGAAGATTCAAGTTCTCAGTGATGCAATAACGTGTCTGAAATCACAACCACAATGGCCACCTGGTTCCATTTTGAATGCTTGAACCACAGTTACTCCATTTTGATTTTTAAATGCATTCTTTTCTTTAATGGTCAAAGCAGGTATACAATGCATGTTTGACAGGCCATAAGACAGGCTATTCAAGTTAGCATAAAGTTCAATTCAAATCATGTATAAGCCAGAATGACTTCCCCATACCTCAACATGTGACAATTTCTTTCATCAGCACCCTCAGAATTTTTAATTGTATTATGCATGGATTTATCTTTTTCTGTGAAGACTATAAACTCCTTATGGGAAAAAATAAATAAATAAAACCAAACAAATGTTTGTTCCTCATTGTTTATAGAGTTAAAAAAAGTAAATGCCTATATTTGTTGAAAAAATGCTTCTATGTATGAATAAGTACACTTTAGGACATATTTGTATAATACTATGTAATTAACAAAGATTTGGTTCAAAAAAGAGCAAATGAATTAATAGATTATTAATCCACCTCGTTTAACAGGACATACAAAGCTGACTATAGGATCAGTTTGCAATAGGGATGAGGGAGTAAGTAGTTTTCATTGTGCTAAGTTCAAGATACTGTTAGTCATTCAGATGATGCTACAAAAAATCATCTTCTTTGAAGCATCTTATCTCTGTTTCTCTGTTTCCCTTCATGCACTTATCTTTTTACTTCTTTAAAAAATGTTTTTTCCATATCTTCATTGCTTTCTAATCACAATTCCTGAGGCTACAAAGTTATAGATTAAGTTTTCCATTTCCGATAATGTATTACTTAGTAACTCATCAAAGAGTATCTTTCAAGCAATGAGTAAAATGAGTTTCAACAAACACACAAATAGCATAAAATCATCACCCTAAATCTAGATGAATTACATGAATAAGGATGATGTGCTTGTATTATAGACAGAGTATAGAAACACTGAGAAGCATATTTCAATGGATATTATGACTATGACACTTAAATACAGGAAGCTGAATGTCATTTTAGAATGAGCATAGATTTTGATGATCATTGGAAAATAATATCAAGCATTTACTGAGGAATTAAGAAACACTAAATATTTTTCTAAGCAATAAATAGAGAAGTCTTATTTGAATATTAAATCTCTGTCATGTGAGCACCAGCTATGTTTTGCAGATGAGGAAACAAAGGCACAAAAAAAATTGATAAAACTTGTCCAATTTCTCTTGGCTGGGAAGTGGTCGGGACAAATTTTGAAACCAAGTCTCAGGATCCCAGAGGCCACATTTTTCATCCCTGTGTTTTAATTGCTGCTTCACTTCACATTATCAGATTTTTCCCCCCACAACCACTCATTTACTAGATGACTGAAGGTACGTTATTTAAACTCCACAATTATGCCTGATGTTTTGGGAAATTAAATGAAAGTATGTGTTTAACACACTCTGGTTTATCAGAGACACTCAGAATTCTTAGTCCCTTCTCCTCTTTCTTAAACTCAAGGATGAGAGCTTCTGTTATTTCACATTCTGTTTCTGTCTGGATCAAGTTTCCTGTGGGCTGTCAGAGCTGCTAAATCAGATATCTCTTCATACATGCCACTTAGAAGAGGCAGGAACACTGTCTTCCTGCAGCTCTCGGGCCCTTTAAATACAGAGTGAGAGCCTCTCACTGGTCTTTCCGTGCAGCAGCTCACTGTCAGCATTTCTCTGTGGTCTGACCGGCACAGGAGCCTGGAGCTCAGGGATAATACAAAGAGAGAACTGTCTGCTCCCTGACAGACACTGATGGCAGGGCTGCCACTCCCAGCGGGCTGTGACTTGGGCCACAACTAAACACAGCATGCCACAGGCTGAATCCACTTTGATGAAATAGGATTCTTTCCTCCATAGGAGGGTTCATCGGACTCATTTAAATTAGGTTGTAATTCTCACTGGAACAGACAGATCTTGGTAACTAACGATAATTTACATTATTCTTTTGACATGTAGGAGGTTGTATAGGAATCTTATCCACAGCTACTATTGCAATGTGACTTCAGTCAGAACTGCATTCTGCAGTATTTTATTCTGGTTTCTAAAACCATTGTTTTACCTGGAGTCGTATTGCTAATTAAAAGAACTATTTCAAAATCTCAGTCTCTTCGTTATCTTATCATTTCATATTTCTCTATACTGAGCTTCCGTAAAGAGACTTTGGTTTCACCAACATGTAATTCTATTGATTTTTTTTTTTTTTCTTTTTTCCTTAGAAGCTCTAGGTCGGTTTAGGGATACACAGAGCACATGGAACAGAAATATACAAATCATATTTGATGTGGTAGCTCATTTTGTATATAAGAAAATGGAGAGTAGCACTAGTTAGCCCTCTTTGTTAGTTAAGGGTGAAAACAAGGACTTAAAATTCTTTCCTTCCAGTCTAGCACACTTAGAAATTTGTCACACACTCACATTCAAGTGAAATGAAAGGTAGAATTTCTGAAGGTAAATTAGCATATTAAACTCTACTTATGTAGTATCATACACATTTATGTAATCATAACTTTTTATAATATACTGGTAAGGTTTTGTAATAGATTTAAAAATTAATATTCACTAAGCTTTGTGTAACAGGAATTTATTCTTTTTCATTAAAGGAAATGTTGAATTATGGAGCCAAAGAAAAATAGGATAGATATGTATTATCAATATCTTTCATTTTAATTTCAAAGTTTTTTTTCATTTTCAAATATGTAATGGAGCTTGTGAAATGCTATTTTAACATGTATCAAGATATAAACTGATATTATAAGTTGGAGGGTAGTTTCCCAGGTAAGCAAAGTGAAACTTCAAAAGTAAATGTATTAATTTCTGTGCAGTGAAGTGAACAATCAATGATTTCATGTAGTATTATAATGAAAAAAGTTCAAACATCTATATTTGCCTTTAAAACCTTGTGTCTAAATTTACATATTTCATATCCCTTTTAATCAATAAGCTAAGTTCACACTGTACATCATCACTTATCTGAGGATCTTGGAATAGATCTCAAGTCACTATAAACCTTATAATATTGGCTTTTCCACTATGAAATTTAATCTAAGAATTATGATAACTGCCATAATATTCAAGAATAAAATTATCATGTAAGAGGCAGTGTAGTATTAAAATATTTGAAGAATTGGAGACATGAGAAGATGTTAGATTCCTTTTATATTCTTTAGATTCAAATGAAATCCCCCTATTTTCACTGAAATTTTTCTAGGTTCCTACCATAAATCTCTAAGATTAGATATGCCTGATAAAAATAAAATAATGGAGATATCTTTTAATATATGAAAATCAATCAAGACAAAAATGTAGCTTAGATATATATTTAAGAATCTTTCTAAGGTGTCAGTTGAGAATTACTAAAAAACTGCATTCTAGGCAGTCTGTGAAATAAAGTCATATCTTAGATTTTAGATTCTGCCCATGTCATTATTTAAATTTCAGGCTTTTCATATAAACTTTAGCAAAACCCAAAACTTTTTTATGTGTTAGTAGTAGAAGCTCTCTAACATAACATAATCATGACTTACAGTACACAGTCCTTCAAAATTTGGCTGAAGAATAATGCTATGAAAATTATACCAAAAAATTCTCACACAAAAGGATCAGCAATTTCAAATCCTGCCATACTCTGTTTGTTCTAAATCCACATAAATAAAAATGCATAGTTAGGTTAAAAAAGAATTCAAACATCAATGTAGACCTGAGAAAACTGTCAATGTGAAAAACACAAAAACAAATAGCAGAAGACAAACCAACAGCAATACCATAGGGGCAGTTGTGTTGAAACTTCTAGGTCTAGAAGCAGGGACTGTGGCCTTGGACTTCAGCTCTTTTTGGACATTGGGCCACAATGTGTTTCATGAAAGATGGGTTGCTGAAGTCAGACTTGAGTCTTAGAGCCCGATTAAGGGGTAAGACTTTCCTGCTTATGAAAGGAGGTAGGGCTACAGCTTATAGCAAATGCTGGCCCAGATGAGAGGAAGCAGAAACTCAGGCTCCTGACCAGAAGCTGAGACACACTGCCTTCTGCTATGGTGTCCCAACACCATATCTCAGTATTCCTGCAAAGGACGGGAACTCCCACTAACAGATGTTGTCATAAACAGAGGACGTGGAGGAGATGGAAGCCTGGATTGTAGGGACCCTCAAAATTATAGAGAGGGAGGAGTGAGGAAGAAGCAAAGGGAGATTTGAAACAAACTCTAAACATAAAATAACAGAGCACACAAAAATTTCCCTTCAAAACCAATGTAAATTTCTGAATACAGGGAGGAGTTTGCTCAATAAATCATCGTTGAATGAATGCTAAAATTGTCATCAAAGAATATAAAGTTGGGCACATGAATTCTCAACAGATATATGCACATGAAATAGTTTAAATAATCACTAAACTTTTTGAAATGATCAAAAAGTAAATTATTAAAGAGTACATATAGTACAGCTCACATATTCTGATCAGAATACCATTACTTTTAATTAATGACAAATATAGTGTGGAGAAAATCCTCTATACTTAAGAATTTAGAATACAATGTTTCATTATTTCCGGGTTGTAAAAAACATTTCAGCTAAAAGACTGAGGATGCTACATATCAAAAATAGTGGGATGTAGCTAAATCAGTACTAATTGGGGTTTACACTTTGTATAGTTTCCACTCTTAAACAATGGAAACAAAATTCTGAGAATACAATATATGCATGGTGTGGAAAGCTGCTCAACCTTATCAATTTTCAAAAAAATTCATATTGAATCAAGGAGATGACATTTTATATACAACAGACTAGCCAGGCATTAAAATATCAATATTGGCAAAGATGTGGAAAAACCCAAACTCTTTGTCATTCGTGTAAGCACCCTGATAAGCAACTTAGCATCAAGTAATTTGTTTTATGTTAAGCACACATGTCCATGGAAATTTGTATCAGAGCATTAATTAAGTATACTGTGTTCAAAAAATGAAGTTGGAGTTTTAGCAACACTTTCCTTAGGGAAACACATATACCTACCGAATGCCCTCTAATTTTATTCCTTATTCGTATCTGGAAATGTGGGATCACCTAGCATGATGAAGTTGATGATTATTAATAATAGGCATAAAATGATAATAAGCTAAATGCAAACATTCTCTTGTATTTTAAAATCATTCACTTTCTTTTAAAATACAGAAAAAAATGGGGAATGTAAGAAGTATTATCTGTACTTTTACAAGTCAAAAGAATGCCAACTATTTTTTCATTTGTATTAAACTGACATCTTTTCAATATCAAAAACTTTGAGATATATAGCACTGTTCTTAAATGTTCATAAATTTTGAGTGAGGTGTTGTGTTTGTAAAATCAATTGCACCTGGTCCAGAACTCCTTCTTCTCCTTTATTAAACGTAGAAATAGGTTGAATTTCCTCTTTATCCTGAAGGATTATCTATCAGATATATGGTTATAATAGTTGTGGGAAAATATGTTTTAGAATTTCATTTAACACATAACATCTTACCATTTTAGGAATTTTAAATTGTTCTTCCATTTAAGCTCAATAATTTTTTCTTGAAAATCAGAAGTTCCTTTGAAAATACAAGTGGAAGAAGTATAATTTTGTGTTTTGTATTAACCTCAAATATTAAACATTTCCTAAAACATGATCAAAACCTAGTAAAACACCTATATGTTATAATAAAGAATCATATTAAGATTATTAAAATCTCACCTTTATAATTATAAAACTACTGTGCTTAGTAAAGTACGCATGTTTTGTAACAAGACTCAGCCTAGTAAGACCTGAGAGATACATCGCTTTGTTCAGTTGGCAAACTTTTCAAAATATCTGATTCCTACTAGTTATGTCTGAAATATAATTTGAAAATTTTCTCACATATTATTTTGTTAAAAATTTTGTACTATATTTTTATGTATGTAAATACTGCATACAATTTTTTTCTATGTAAACAACAGGGAAACACATTGTATTGATAATGGTCTGCTATTGGCAGATTTCCTTTCAGTGATACTGTCTATACACTGGAATTTTGCTTTAGAATTCAAAATGCCTTTGAATGTATTATTCAGTAGTTATGCAAGAAGAATTAGTTCTAGAAATCTGCTGTACAACGTAGTGACTCTAGTCAACAATACTGTACTATGCACTTAATTTATTAAAAGGATTTAGGTCTCATGTTAAGTCTTGTTATCTCTCTCTCTCTCTCACATACACACACACAAACACACACACACAAGGCTCACAAAGACACAAGAAAACTTTTGGAGATGATGCAATTGTCTCTTACCTTGACTGAAGTAATGGTTTTATCAACTTGGATACATTAAATAAACACAGTTTTTGTCTATCACTTATACCTCAGAGAAGCCGTTTTTAAAAAAAGACTTAGAAAAAACTGTGTATGCATATGAGTGTTTTAGACTTTTCATTAGGAGATTTTTTAATAACATTTAAAAACTTTAGAATGTACATGAACTTCCTGTGATCTGTGTAAGTGGACTAAAGTAAGAATATAAAGTTTATCTTCATTATTAAAATTAGAAAAATATTTAGTTACAGTAAGCAGTGATAAAGTCAGCTTCTTCAAATTTATATACAATATTTTAATTACTATTATTTAATCCAAATGACTATCCTTTAAAAAGTATGTGTTATATGCTCAGTGCAGTGCTAAGTTATCAAAATAGATTACCTATTTTAATCCACACAACAACCATATGAATTAATACTCAACTATTCTTGCTTTACAGATAAAGAAATTGGGATTTAAAGACGTTGGTATCTTTCCCAGTTCACACAGTCAAAAATTCAACAGCCATTCTTGCCACAAAACACTCTGACTGCTCTGCCTGAGCTTTTAACTACCAGGCTGCATCTTTACTGGTGAAAGAACAGGTGATGTAGATCTACTGTTTCACATAGTTATTAAGAAGTAAAGTGTGTCATACAACATCTTTGAAAACGCTTGAAACATTATATTTAATTCCACAGTTTTACAAAGTCAGCTAAAAAGCAAATGATATGTAAATTTAGAAATGTAACATGCAACAATCTGGAAAAATGTATAATATTTTTGTAGATTATTAGCATAAATGACATAGAACATTTGGTATTGATAACATTTAGAAAGTCCTTTTAAACAAAGGTAAAAAAAAAAAAAAATGGCAGCATTTCATCCATAACCAGATGGCCAGGCATAGCAAATCAGTAGTATGTAAATAACTGCATTGCAAGGACACATAAAAAATGACTAGCTACTCCACATCTACTTTATACATAGGCGATCCCCATGTAGACAAGACAAAAATATGTACTTTTTATTGTGACTAATGCAGTCCCCAGAGTTGCTAGTATCATTTTGAAGTTCATTTATATACAGGTATGAAAAAAGATGTGTCAGGAACATCTGGATCCTGTGCTAAAATCAACTGTGAAGTATAGTGCATATGCAATTCAAAATGCACATAAAATAAAATGGAAAAATATAGTCAACAGTTAAGGTACTGAAAAGTCAGCACCATTATTCTCCATCTTGATGCATATAGTAAACATCTTTTCCTGTAATACTGTATTAGCAAACATTACATAGAAAATAATTTATATCCTCCAAGTCAGCCAATGTCATATAACAACAAACAAATACTTTTGGAAAGAACACAAGAACACGTTCTGATATGGACATAAGTTTATTAGTGACAGTTATATCTATCCTAAGAAAAATTTTATCAAAATATTTGCTTCAATATAACCCTTCTGACGTATTGCAGAGAGGTTACCAGCCAAAACAGGTCATCCACAGCTAATGATACGGCTTTTATCTTTGTGCATACATTATGATTGGCAAGCTGCCAGTAGATATGTGTAAATAATGAACAAAGTGATGAATTTAAAAATTCTTAACCATTGGACCAGGCTGCTGTCTTAATGGCAGAATATTAACTTCCATACCTGGTCCCCATTCTGATAATCCTGAAGTAACTTCATCACATTTATTTACATTGACTGCTCTCAAATATTAACATGAGTAATATAAAAGAGGATTACAATCTTTTGGAAAAAATAAAAAGATTACTTTGCCTGAAGAGTTATTTGCTTTAATAAATTTCTGCTTTTTAAAATTGCTTCTAGTATTACTCACTTTAACCTATATTTTTGAAGCACTTTATCTCAGCCCTCACTCATGCCATATATGTCTAGTTTATTTCCACTGGCTTATCCTACCTTTAGCTCCTCCATTTTTAAGTTAGGAGCCATGTTGTCTCTTCCTTTGTATGATCCCTAAAAGCAGCTAGTTTAGTGGTATGCTCACAGTGAGTATTCAGATATCTCCTTTAATCGATCACCTGGTTATTCCATAACTTAAGACAGAAACAACTGTTCAATATTCCTTCTGTAATAACCTTTCATCAACTCACTCTGTAGTATTCTTTTTTTTCCAAGATGAATAATTTTACTCAAATTAGTTGTGCTTTTAAAATGTAATTTAAAGACAGGTGTAGTTGCATTTTGACAACATTTATTAATTCTAGGAGTTAATTCCTTGCCAAAAAGTCACATTTCTTTTTTTCTATTAAAAAAAAAACTTCTAAATACTGAAGGAATTTAATTTTCATAGTTTCTTGTATTATTCAAAAAATATCCTCTATTATTTAACCTTTATTATATTCTTGATCTTTTTTCTTCTTATGTATAATAAAACTTTAGATACATTTGACATTTATAGAATATTTGGTTTAGCTTTTGCTATAAATGTTCACAATAGATTTCAAACTTGTAAAATTTACTTTTAAGTAAACTTTAAAAAACTTGAAAGACAAATCATATTCAGTTAGAGGAGCATATTGCAGATATGAATATTATACCTCTCCTTTTTTAAAGTTTTAAC
The DNA here is from genome assembly GCF_009873245.2 of Balaenoptera musculus. NCBI lineage: Eukaryota > Metazoa > Chordata > Mammalia > Artiodactyla > Balaenopteridae > Balaenoptera > Balaenoptera musculus. Next base: position 108,553,627 of record NC_045788.1, read on the forward strand.
AAGGATGACACACAAATGCCATATCTGCCATCACTCTAACTTTTTATGTCCATACTAGGGTCTCCTGCTCAGGTACAGTACATTCAAGATAGAGTCAAGCTTGGTCTTAAAATCTTTCCTATAATGTAACTAAAAACGACTACCAATGAATTGGATTTTGTGTTTTAAACCAACTGTTTTTACATTGGTTTTCTTAATCATTCAGGGAACTTTGTCATAATATATGCTTCTAGGTCTGCTCCCTGAAGATTTTGATCCAGCGAATCTGGGATCTGCATTTTGATAAAAATCCCCGATTAATCCTTAAAGAGTCAGATTGACACACGTTTAAGGTCAACATTTAGGAATATATGGCTTGAGACACTCAATTCAATGATCTTCTCTTTGAATTTTTACTTATTTACTTATTTATTTATACATTTGTTTGGTTTATCATTTGTTTTTATTTGCTTAAGTAACATTATGGACTGAATGTTTGTTTACCCACAAAATCCATATGTTGAAGCCCTAATCTCCAGTGTGGTTTATTTGGAGATGGGGATTCAAAGGAAATAAGTTGGGGACCTGATATGATCGTTGTAGTATTGTAGGAAGATTACCCGAATGCTCACTCTCTTTCTCAGGGTGTCTGCGCCTAGAAAAGACCAAGCGAGGACATGACAATAAGATGGTCATTTGCAACCAGGAAGAGAATGCTCACCAGAAACAAATTATGCTGGCACCTTGATCTTGGACTTCGAGTCTCAGGCACTGTGAGAAAATAAATTTCTGTTACTTAAACCACCTAGTATGTGGTATTTTATTATGGCAGACTAATACAAGTAACAAATGAGATGGTGATTTCTATTATCTTTTGTTTTTTAATCATCCTACTTGTAGTAAAGCTTTTTCTCATTTCCAAAAAGAAGGCTTCCCTTTTCCTTCATTTAGTAACCTAGAGGGGTGAAGCATAAAAAATGAAAAAAACCAAAACATATCTTGCAGATGTCAACCAAACAAATGGTTATTGGACAAAGGTGGTCAAAAGTTATAAATAAATAGTGTGGATGTAATGTGCAACATGATGGCTATAATTAACAATGCTATGGTATATTTAAAGTTGCTAAGAGGGTAGATTCTAAGAATTTTCATCACAAGGAAAAAAATTGTAACTATATGAGGCAATAGAGGTTAACTGAACTTACTGTGGTAATCATTTCACAATATAATATCAAGTCATTGAGCTGTACACATTTAACTTATACAGTGTTGTATGTCACTTACATCTCAATAAAACTGGAAGAAAAAAAAGGAAATAAATTTATTAAGAAGTATGAAAATCAGAGATTTGTTATATGAATTAGATCTCATTCAAATCGACAGGAGTTGGGAGATGATAGTATGAGGGAAAAAAAAAATGTCTGGAATCGAGAAGTCAGTGAATCAAAGAAAAAGTCTGTACTGATGAACAACTCAGAGCTACAAGAAATCAAGCATATCTGGCAACTGAAGAAAAATGGAGGGGGAGGGAAGGAACGTCTGAGCAAGCTCTATGGAAATTTCCAGCTCTTGGAAAGCTTTTTTTTTTTTTTTTTTAACCTTCCATATCTCATGTAAGTTTTACTCTTGGCCATTTATAATCCAAAACCCTGAGGAGGGGATTCATGGAAACAACACACAGCCTTAGCTAAATTGACAGAACATAAACCAGCACAGGAACAAACAAAGAAAATTGCAATTCAGGATTCTTTCCAGGTACAGGTTAATTTTCTCTTCTGATTCTTCACAGTAAAATAGAGTATAATAATAAAGCACTGACTTGGGAGTCAGAAAAATGGGGGATAATGCTATTTATTCCTTGAATAGCTGTATACCACAATGCAAGTCTTTCAACATTTTCAAATTAAACATTTTCTTATATGAAATGAAGTTATTAAATTAATGATGGCTGAGGTTCTTTCCTGGGCTAAAATTGTATTATTCTCTTTATCATCGTTCTTTGTCTCTTTGTTGACCATAGCAAAGGAAATCTAAAAATACGGTTAGCTGTTGGAGTCTTCAATAGATTAAGGAGGCCTGAGTCAATCAAATGCAATGTGCATTGTTTATCCTTGACACTTGTGTATTACATGCTCATCAAAGCCTTACATTATCCTGCTTTATCCCAGAGAAGGTTTGCTTTACTAACTCATTCAGGCTTGTGCTTCTTCCCCTGCAGTATCTAGATCATTCCTAATTGTGATATTTCATTAATACACACCCACTTTTAAAAGCCACATTTGTAAAAGGTGTTACAGGGTATGAGAATTTAGAAAGTAATATTTTACTTCCATTAGAATAAAAACAAAAATACTATACTTACTTTTAAAATGTCATATTATGTTAAAATGCTTTCTCATTAATTTTTTATTAAAATTATTTTAATTAAAATTTTATTGTTATGACGAGAATAGACAAATCTTTTACAAGTGAATCCAAGATAATTCATGAAGACACCCCACCCTCAAGAAGGTGGAACTGTTCTTCCTCTTTTGAATGTTGGTTCTACTTTGTGACTTGTTTTGAAACTGTAGATTGTAAAATAGGGGGCAGGGGGTAACTTTCCAGTGGAGAAAACTGGCAAACACTGCTTCTGGCGAGTAATTGTTAACATCATCAACGATGAGCCCTTTTGGTAGCTTGTACTTCCAGGATATGTGGTGAGCATGGTACTTTACCTCTGTGGTCTTCCTCCCAATCATACAACCCTAGTTTAAACCCCATTGGGAAACATCAGGTGAACCCTGATTAAACCACATTGTACAGAATACCTTACCAGTACAGCTTAAAACCGTTGAGTTATAAAAAAACAAGAAAACTCTGAAAAATGTCACAGCCAGAAAAAGCCTAAGGAGACATATGATTAAATATAATCTGTCCTGGGTGAGATCCTGGAACAAAATAAGAACATTAGAGAAAAACTAGTGAAGTCTGAATTAATTGTGGAGTTTAGTTAATAGTAATATACCAACTTTGACTCCAGAGTTGTAACAAATATATCATGAAAATATAAGATGTTAAAAATAAAAGTGATTAAGGGCATGTGAGAATTCTGTACTGTCTTTATAATTTAAAACTAAAGTTTATGAAAACAGATTATTAGATAAGATGTGTAATTATTTTATTTTTATTCACTGAACAAACATTAAAGGCTTGCACTTATACCTCTACACACATTTAGATTTGATTCTTAAAACAAACAAACAAATAAAACTCATCACTTGCAAGTATTGGGTCCATATTGTTTTACAGTAGTAGTAAATTGAAGAGGATTGTGTTTTTCCTTTATTTATTTATTTTTTTAACATCTTTATTGGAGTATAATTGCTTTACAATGTTGTGATAGTTTCTGCTGTATAACAAAGTGCATCAGCTATATGTATACATATATCCCCATATTCCCTCCCTCTTGCGCCTCCCTCCCATCCTGTATTTTTCCTTTAGACATGACATGGGCCATGCAGTTCACCAGAGTTTCCATCCAACACATCCATCTCATTTAGTTTGTCTTCCTAGTCCTTGAGGCATTTATATCTTAGCTATAATCAGGGTAGAGAGATTGTATGTTATACCAAAGTTGGAATATAGTTTCATAAAAACTGTAAAAGCGTTTTATGTCATGTGAAGAAAAAAGTAATTAACTCCTTCAAATTCTAATTTTTTGATTGTGCTGAATTATGCTTCACAGAAATATCATTCTTACATATAAATGAGAGTGTGTCAGGAAGAAATGTGGGACTAGAGCAGGATAGGCTGAGATGATAGAAGATAAAAAATGTTGGTTATAAAGAGGTTAGCTAGAGCTCAGTCATAGAATAATGCTTCCTAATTTTAGCTAATCACCATATCACCTGAGAATTTGTTAAAAACACAGATTCCCTAGAACAGTATTTCTCAAAATGAGGTCCAATTAATAGTATAGCATTACTGGGAATTTTTGAGAAATTCAAATTCTTGAGCCCTACCTCAATCAACTGAATCACCAACTCTGGAGACAAAACTCAGAAATCTGTCTTCCCAAATCCTTCAGGTAATTCTGATTTCTGGCTTAAGTTTGAGAACCACTTCCCAAAAGATTTGACTTAGTTATCTTAGGCAGAATAACATTTTATCTAGCATTTATTTAGGGTAAATGTGATAAAGAGTGTGGGAAATATTGCCTGTGTAAAGATGCAAATTCTGTGGAGGGAGAACTGTGGATCTGTCATCCTATTGGTTAACTCATAGAATACAATAACTTTACTTTGGCACAGAATAGTGAAAGATTAATGATTAAAGAACAAGAAAATATATCTACATATAGTGCTTATCAGTTGATATTCAATCTAGATTACTCTAGTCAGCAGCTACTTCTATATCATCTTTTTAAAACTACCTGGAGCCATTATACAGTAAGTGTGAAGAAGTATCTGTCCATTTCTTATGTCAGCTTATGTCTGTGAACAGAAAAAAATGTGTTTGGGCAAATTTACACAGAAGTTTTGGAAAATCTGTATTGTCATTAATATGTACCTTTTAAATTTACAGATATTCAGCTGCTGTATTTATGACAGGATAATCGATATATATTAAGCCTAGAACTACATCATGAATTCCGACCTAGGAGCATTGTACAAAGTTAATTCCTCCTTCTAATGAGTATGATTTCAACAACTAAAAAATTCATTAACAATTTATGGTGGAGTACAATTTAAGTCTATTCTAAGTTTAAGTAAAATTGTAGTTGTAATTTAAAAAAATCAAAATTAAGAATATTTTTTGTTCTTTAGAAATTTTGTAATAATAACATACATGGATTGTTTTAAAAGAGTGATTTGAATTAAGTGATTTCTGTTAAATGATAGATTTTTCTGGAATAATTTAATTTATAGTGGTGGTTTGATTTATTCATTTTTCTCTATTTAGAGATGAAAATAGATCTTTGAGATACTACCATGGGCAGCTGCATTTGGATGCTGCTGATGAGAACTTTGGCAGCTGGAGAAGCCGTGGTTGCAGTGGGCTTCCCAGCGCTGTCTCCTCCCTGCCCTGGTATTTCAAAGAGACTTAAACCACTTTACATTAGACTGTACAGGAGACACAAGCCAAGATGCTTTGGGCAAAGCTGTGAGGTGACAAGGAAGATGAGACAACTTTCTGCTAATGAGGATCTGGGTCTAATGTAATTCCTTAATAAAAATTAAAAGACAGAGGGGTGACAATATATTTTACTTAAAGCTAAAGGAAAGAGTTATTCTGGTTGTAATTCTACTACACAAGTGCTGTTTGCTCGACACGGAACTTAAGGAACAAGGTGGGTTTTCTCTAGCTTTTTAAAAATAATACCTCCTGCTCCCACACATATACACAAACACTTAATTTAGGATCAAAATATAATTAAATTAGTAGTGTTCTTTGTATTTGTTTATATCTTTTTGGTGGTAAAATCCTGGTATATTTATTTTCCAAACAGAATATACTTTTAAAAACTAATCTGAAAAGTATCTTGTCCATGGATTTTTATTTGGGGAATAATAATCATTCCTGTTTTCAAAATAAGGAAAGCAGTTTAATTGACAATATAACCATATATGGGAGACAAACAGTATCAGACAACACCATGCAGGATTATCAATCACTTCATATCCATAGCCTTAGTATCTTCTTTGACCCTCAGTTTTTTTTGAGTTTTTCTTTATTTCTTTCAGACCAAAACTGCATTTGCTTTCATCCTCCCTGTATTGATAAACATTTTCCCTTTTTTCTTTTTTTGGAGGTCCTACAGTTTGTCTTGTTACAATGTTTAACAGCAGTGGAGCTTTTTTGCATTCGTCTTTGCCTTTGTGTCATTGTGAAGGTCAAAATCTGTCGGGCTGCAGCACGTGTACTCTTAATAAGGCTTTCTTTTACTTCTTTCACCCTCAGGCGCAGCGCATAATTCCTCATGAATGTCTTCTGTCACAAAGAAATACCAGGTCTCAAAAGTACTTTAAATGAGGGGTTTGGTGGCTTAGTGGATAAAACCCGTGACCCTTTACCTCAGAGAACATGGCTTAAATTCAAACTTTCAGTGTCAGTGAAAAGAGATGTATGGAGTTACTGATATTACCTGTGCAGAATGTTCTAGAGTAAGACACAAAACATCTGTAATAAAAAATCTCAAGACTAAATTTTCTTGAATCACCACTCATCTCTAGAACATATAGCTTCGGAATTTAAAATTAGGGTTGCTTTGTAATCCTGAGTTATTTATTATTGATTCTGCTTTTCAGAGTCTTCATCTCTGCGCCCTTGTTAATTTCTTCAGTCTCACTAGAAAATATGAGATCCGTAATTAAAACCAAGGTCTCTATGTATTTTAAAAAGGAAACCACCTTTTCAGAGAACAGTATTTGTCAAGCGTGCCACTCCTAGAGTGCTCTCTTTTATCCAAGGTAAAGAGAAGAGGTGTATTCCTCATAGGAACTGGACATCTGCCAGGTCCTATGAGGAATACACGTATTCTCACAGGAGTACGTAAAAGTTTTCCTGTGAGAGAAGCATCTATAACTGATTTGTTTGGTGGTGCCTGGATTTTCTCAATTTCATCTAGGCTATGCACGTGTTCTGATAGAGATGAAAAATAATTATATTAGAGTACAATGCATAGTGCAACCTCTTCAGTTCTGTGTGAAAGAATCTATATGTAGGCATTTGCAGATCCTGAACATAATACAGCAAAGAGGACATTTGCATATGCAATCTGTAGTGGAGCCTTGAAAATAGGTCAGACCTCTCTTTACATGAGAATGATAACAAAGAAACCAGGAATGATGTTAAAAGGTAGGTTAAAATGGTGATGTCATGTGCTGTATTAAAAACCAAGTATTCATCACATTATTTTCTTGTGACTGTATTAATGCTATCATACTAATGTTATATGTTGGATACAAATGAAGTAAATACATTCTATTACTGAATAATTGGTGTAAAATTTTATGACATATAATTGTGTAAATAATTTTTGAAAATTAAGGTCTCACAGAGCTTGGAGTCACCTTCATGAGATTAAGCAAAAGATTTTTGTCTTGTAGTTTCTCACTTAAAGCCTCTTGTTTTAGCATGAAAAAAGCAAGACATAGCCATGAAGATGGAAATATGTATTTTATTTACCTTTCTTTTTGAGGGAGAAATGTTATATTTATCCAGAAAATATTTAGCTGAAAACTGGGGACTTGGTAAAGAGGGAAATAATAAAAATAGAAAATGTTTTTAATAGGCAATGTTGTAAGAAACAGTTTCATAGGTTAATAAATTAATAATATTGAAAAACATATTTCAAGTTGGAAGAACACATTCATTGAAAAAGTCACTCAGGTAAGTTGAAGGTTATTTGATGCAAATCATCCCAAATTAGAACTCTCTTATAATCAATTCTACATCTGTCTATTAAAAGCAACAACCATCATCCTTTGAAACTTTCACTTTTTTTTTCAGTTGTGGGCATAATGTTTTCACGTGTGTTTCACTCATGGTGTGCTAGACAGAGCTGGCTTACACTTTCTAAAAAATTTGCATTTTATGATGTTACACTGCTACATGAAACAACCTTGGTGGAAGTTTTAACACCATGGAAATTGGCAAAAACTTCAAACCAGCCCCTTTACATTCTTTGGAGAGCTGGATGTTAAACATTTACCAGCACACCATTTCTTTGACTTCAACATCTGTGTCAAATATTTTTTATATCTCTGTGTCATTTTCAGGGAACTGCAGACTTTGTAGAATGAATGCATTTTTCACATGCTGAAATACTCTGAATAAGGTGGGGAGTACAGATGGCTCACATGATTCTGGAGTCTTAGAAGTCCCAAGATCTGTATTCAAATAGCTAGAGACCCAGAAAAGCCTGTGGTGTAGTTCCCATCTAAGTCCAAAGGCCTGAGAACCAGGAGAGTTGATGGTGTAACTTCTAGTTTGAGGGTAGAAGACCAATGTCCTAGCTCAAGCACTTAGGCAGGAGGGGTTCCCTCTTACCCATCCATTTGTTCTATTAAGGACCTCAGTTAGTTGAATGCGACTCATCCATGCTAAGGAGAGCAACTTGCTTTACTCAGTCTACCTATTCAATTATAAATCTTGTCTAGAAACATCCTTATGGACACACCCAGAATAATATTTAACAAAATGTCTGAGCATCCAACAGTTCAGTCAAGGTGACACAGAAAATTAAGTATCAAGAGAATTTATAAATAATAATGTTTCCCTCACAAATTTGATTTGGTAATTATGAACTAATTTTCACTATGAGATGATGAATGTCTTTCCACAGGTTCAAATTCCTTTTTCTCAGAGATCTATATGTTCTTTCCCTACAATTTAGCTTAAATCCAGAGTCAGTTAAAATACTATGTATTTTTCATTATTGGCAAATATTAATGCAGATAGTCTTTCTCCTTATAAGAATAAAATTTCATTAATATCTCAACCTCTTTAAAGATTCAATAAAAAAACCCAGCAAACTCAAATCATTTATTGCTAATAGAGAAACAATGAGATTAAAAAATAGTTTCATAAAATTGGTAATGTATTGTTCTATAGCTATTCTCTTTTCTGACATCCCTTTTTATCTACATAACTGTTTTAAAATGATTTAATATGTTATAATTTTCTGCATCTTGATTATATGTAAGTCATTGTATCTGTCTGGATATCAGCTGCTTCAGCACAGCTAACCACTGCTTCCACTATTTTCCTATATATCTTCTTAGTACATTTTCCACATGGAGAAACAATTCATTGTTTTCTCATTTAAAGCCATAACTTCTGAGTGAATTTCATGCTATATTTTCCCATCCATGTCTTGTATCAAGTAGAACACTGGCAACTAGAATGTTCTTAATTGACATTTGAAGAGAAAAACAAAGGGATGAGTTTTTAAATTTGAAAAAATGATTTATTTTAAGTTAATTCAGTAGTTATCATATTCTTTACAAAATAACACTGCTGCTTAATCAATTAATAAGTAGTATACTGCTGAGACAGGAGGGAAGGGAGCAGAGCACAACTGTTAAAAGACTGACACAACCGTTGAGAAAAACAGGATATGACAAAAACTGGTTGGAACCAACTAGGCCCAAGATGATAGAAGACTGGGCTTCCCATAGACCTTGAGCCTCATTATATGTTCATTGTAATACATTAGCATGCTAAATGACACTCCCACAGGTGCCATGACAGTTCAGAGGCTGACCATAGTAGGTCAAAAAGTGGGTGGTGGCCCAATTCCTGGAAATTTCCACCCCTTTCCTAAAATAGTTGTAATAATCCTCCCACTTGTTAGCCTATGAAATTACCCAGCCCATAAAAACCAAAAACCCCCACACCCCAGGGCAGCTCTCACCTCCTGAGACAGTCCTGATTCTGCTATGAAATGTGTATCTCTCTAAATAAACTTGCTTTCCCTTTAATTTGGCTTGCTCTTGAATTCTTTCCTGCTCAAAGCCAAGGATCTTCACTTGGCAGCCGGTCTTGGGAACTCGCCCAAGACCTGGGACATGACCATTCTCTCACTGCCCCCTTCTCCTGCAATATTACTGCTGAGATTACATATTTGAGGTCTGTAACATGTATACCGTATAAGAAAACGATCAGCTACTCCATGGAATTTTTTAGTTTTTTTTTTTGCTTTACTTGTGTTTGTTATAACATTGTATTAAAGTTTATGTATACTTGAAAAATGATCACAGTTTTCTGCTAAAAAAAATACTTCTTATTTATATTTTGGAATTAACTATATATTTTAACTGACACGGAGCAACACCCTGTAGGGCCTTCCTGGGTACAAAAGCCTTTCAGTGTCCCCTGTTTCTTCTTTGCAGGAAAAAGGCTTTATCCTCCTAGGCCTTCCATGAGTACCAAAGGGAAGATTCAAACAGTTGCTAATCAGAGAAATGAAGGAATGTTTGAGAGACAAAAGAGGAGCAGTCAACAAACAACAGTGCAGCTGTGGGCCAGGGTCCTGGCTCCTTCTCCGGGAATATACACAGCAATATATCTTTGAGTTCTATAGAAACTAAGGCTTCCCTCAGTGGAAGTTGAACACAGGAGTCCTGGAACACCACCCTGTTACTTTACCACCAATCAGAAGAAAGTCACACACCCTGTAGTACTTAACCCAAATGTTGCCTATAATATCTTCTCCTCAGGGAGTTTGGGTCTTTTGAGCATAAGCCACTTGTTCTCCATTCTTGGCCCTGCAATAAACTTTTCTCTGCTCCAAACTCCAATTTTTTGGTTTGTTTGGCCTCACAGTGCATCGGGCACAGGAACTTGCATTCAATAACATAGCTTCAAAGTATTCTGAAGGATTAATTGATTCTCTGAGAAACTGGCTTCACAGTATTTTCCCTATGTTAATAGAAGTCCAGAGTTTCCTACACAAAGCCATTTCCCACTACAACTTTATCAAAACATTCTACCATATTTAATCACTTGAGATTCTAATTCTCACATTTTCTAAAAATAATTTGCTTCCCAATGCTGTCTATCAATGTTTTTTAGATTATTTCTCTCTCTCTCTCTCTCCCTCCCCCTTGGGGCTTTTTCATAACATCTGGCTGAATCCCAAATCTTGATTCTTCCCTGAACATTGCTTTGCAGATTCCCCAGGGTTCTTTGGATGGGTGTCAAGACACACTGCCCAGGAACTCCTTTCAGGATCAAGGCACTCCTCCCAGCTGCTGAAAGTGTGCTTGCTGCTAATGACTGTGAAGAACTATGATGGATCTGAGACTTTACTTGCAAGCTACCAAGTTAGCCTGTCAAAGTGTCATGGATACTAGTAGAAGACACAAGACTCCTGATTCAGATCCAAAGGATATTTTATTATTCAGTGCAATTGTAGTAGTTAACATATCAGCACCATTTCCCAGAGCATGGCATAAAGAGAGAAAGATGATATGTATAAATGTGTTGAGTTGCATCACGTAAGAGGGAACCTTAACAAAGTGAAGTTGAATCTTTTCTAATATGCAGTAACATGCCTGCCCTTCGCTCTAGCTAGAGGCATTGTCTTTCTTCTACTGAACAGTAAGCTTTCCTTTGCTCCAGAAGGACATGCTCTCTGGATCTTCCAAGGGTGTTCACTATGGAAACACCCTTGCAAAGATAGTCAGGACCAAAGAAGAATTAGTGCGTCACTCACCAACATATGCAGAAACACCAATGACCAATAGAATGTTGAATTGCACATAGAGGAAAATAGCTGCTTCACCCACCCTTACACTCCTCACCAGGGGCAGCCTGCGCTGAAAGTTTGGTGATGTGAGAATTCAAAGACATAGCTCTGGCTCTCTTACTCCAATTGGAACAATTCTGCAGTGATCCCAAGAGGGTTTTCTGAACCCTCAGTTGCTGCTACAGCAAGGTAAACTTTCTCTCTGCCTAATCCCTATTCCACAAATCCCTTACACGTTTTCCCCCAGAGAGCACTCCCCCCATTAACTACCTGCATGCAAATCTCCATTTTAAAGTATATTTTCTACCTAAGATAGTTTCTCACTTTGCAGCTCATGAACTATCCCTACCCTGCTCATGCAGAGGCATGGCTCTCAGAATCACAGCGGGAAGGGTTGTAAGCATTCAGCTTCCCCAGAACTAATGTTTGAACTTGAATTATTTCAGAAAATATTTTTATTTTGTTTTAACAGCACTTTTAGGTTTGGAAGTTACAGAAATATTCCAGATACCTTGTGCTCACGTGTGCATAGCCTTCCTTACCTATAACCATTGCCCACCAGAGTGATATTTGTTATAATTAATGAACCTATATTGACACACCATCATCATCCGAAGTCCATAGATTAAATTAGGCTTTACTCTTAGTGTTGTACATTCAGTGGGTTTAGACAAATTTATAATGGCATGTATCCCTTATTACTGTATCATACAGAGCATTTTCACTGCCTTAAAATCCTTTGTGCTCCATTAATCCATCCTTTCGTTCCCCACCTCTAGCAACCATAATTTTAGTGTCTCCAAAATTTTGTCTTTTACAGAATGATGTATAGTTGAAATCACACAGTATGTAGTCTTTTCAGATTGGCTTCTTTCACTTAGTAATATGTGTTTAAGAGTCTTCCATGGCTTTTCATAGCTTGAAGTCACTTCTTTTTAGTGCTGAATAAAATTCCATTGTCTGGAGGTACTACAATTTATCCATTCATATTCATTCAAGATAAAGGACATCTTTTCTGCTTCCAAGTTTTGATAATTATGAATAGAGTTGGTAAAACTATCCACGTGCAGGTTTTTGTGTGGACATAATTTTCAGCTCCCATGGCTGGATCTTATAAAAAGAGTAGGTTTAGTTTTGTAAGAAACCACCAAACTGACTTCCAAAGTGGCTGAACCATTTTGTACTCCCACCAGTAATGAAAGAGAGTTCCCATTGTTCAACATCTTCTCCAGCATTTGATGTCAGTGTTCTGGATTTTGGTTATTCTAATAGGTGTGTAGTGGTATCTCACTGTTGTTTTAATCTGCATTTCCCTAATGATACATAATGTGAAGTATCTTTTCATAGGCTTATTTGCCATCTGTATATCTTCTTAGGTGAAGTGTCTGTTAGGTCTTTGGCCTATTTTTAATCAAGTTCTTTGTTTTCCTATTTTTGTGTTTTAAGTGCTTTTTTTTTTTGTTATGTTATGTATAACAGTTTTTATCAAATATGTCTCTTGCACATTTTTTTCTCCCAGTCTATGGGTCATTTTTTCATTCTCTTGAAAATGGCTTTTGCAGAGTAAAAATTTGCAATTTTAATGAAGCCCAGTTTATCAATTCTTTCTTTCATGGATCATGCCTTTGATGTCATATCTAAAAGGTAATTATCAAATTCAAGATGATCTAGATTTTCTCTTATGTTATCATCTAGGAGTTTTATAGTTTTGTGTTTTACATTTAGGTCTATGATCCATTTTGAGTTAATTTTTGTGAATGATGTGAAGTCTGTAAGCAGATCCATTGTTTTGCACATAGATGTCTTGTTGTTCTGGCGCCATTTATTGAAAAGGCTACCTTTGCTTCAGTGTATTGTCTTTCTCTTTTGTCAAAGATCAGTTCATATATTTACATGGGTCTATTTCTGAGCTTTCAATTCTTTTCCATTGGTCTCTTTGTCTGTTCTTTCACAATTAACACACCATCTGGACTATTGTAGCTTTACAGTAAGTCTTGAATTCAGGTAGTGTCAGTCCTCCAACTTTGTTCTTCAATATCATTGGCTATTCTTGGTCTTCTGCTTCTCCATGTAAACTTGGGATGAGTTGATCAAAATCTGCAAAATAACTTTCTAGAATTTTTATTAGAATTGCATTGAATCTATGGATCAAATTAGGAAGATCTGACATCTTGACAATATTGAGTCTTCTTGTCCATGAACATGGATTATTTCTCCATCTATTTGGTTCTTTGATTTCTTTAAATATATCAGTTTTTTTCCATATAGATTTTGTACATATTTTGTTTAATTTAACCTATTTCATTTTGGTATGTGCTAATATAAATGGTACTGTGTTTTCAATTTCAAATTCTACTTGTTCATTGATGGTATATAGGAAAATAAATGACTTTTGTATATTAATCTTTTGCAATATTGCTATAATTTCTTATAAGTTCCTGGATTCTTTTGTCGATTCTTTCTGATTTTATACATAGTAAATCATGTTATTTGCAAAGAAAGACTGTTTCATTACTTTCTTTCTAATTAATATATTTTTATTTTATTTTTTCTCTTATTGAATTATCTAGATCTTCCAGTATGATTTGGAATAGGAGTAGTGAAAGGGGACATCATTGCTGTGTCCTTATCTTAGTGGGAAATCTTAATATTGTCTCACAACAAAGTTTGATATTAGCCATTAGGTGTTTTTTAAATCTTTTTTTTTAACGTCTTTATTGGAGTATAATTTCTTTACAATGTTGTGTTAGTTTCTGCTATATAACAAAGTGAATCAGCTACATATATCCACATATCCCCTCCTTCTTGCACCTCCCTGCCACCCTCCCTATCCCACCCCTCTAGGTGGTCACAAAGCACCGAGCTGATCTCCCTGTGCTATGCAGCTGCTTCCCACTAGCTATCTATTTAACATTTGGTAGTGTATATATGTCAATGCCACTCTCTCACTTCATCCCAGCTTACCCTTCCCCCTCCCCGTGTCCTCAAGTCCATTCTCTATGTCTGTGTCTTTATTTCTGTCCTGCCCTTAGGTTCATCAGAACCATTTTTTTTTTAGATTCCATATATATGTGTTAGCATACAGGATTTGTTTTTCTCTTTCTGACTTACACCTCCTAGAGAACTGGAAATAAAAACAAAAATAAACAAATGAGACCTAATGAAACTTAAAAGCTTTTGCACAGCAAAGGAAACCATAAACAAGACAAAAAGACAACCCTCAGAATGGGAGAAAATATTTGCAAACGAAGCAACTGATAAGTATTAATCTCTGAAATATACAAGTAGCTCATGCAGCTCAATATCAGAAAAACAAACAACCCAATCCAAAAATAGCCATTAGTTTTTGTAAACATTCTTTATCAGTTGAGATAGTTTTGCACTATTTCTTGTTTACTGAGAGTCTTTATCATAAATGGTAGTTGGATTTTGTAAAATGATTTTCTGGCTTCTATTTATATGATTGTATGATTATTCTTTTTTAGCCAGTTGATGTGGTGGATTACATTAATTGATTTTTGAATGTACCAACCTTGTATAACTGGGATAAATCCCACTGTCATGGTGTATAATTCTTTTTATATATTGTTGGATTCAATTTGCTAATATTTTATTGAGGATTTGGCATCTAGGTTCATTAGAGATATTATTCTATAGTTTTCTTTTCTTGAAATACCTTTGGTTTTGTTATCAGCAGATGATGCTGCTTGATAGACTGAGTTAGGAAGGACTCCCTTCTGTATTCTCTGGAACAGATTGTAGAGAATTAGCATAATTTCATTCTTAAATGTTTGTTAGAACTCACCAGTGAACCCATCTAAACCTGTTGTTTTCTGTTTTGGAAGGTTATTGACTGTTGATTTGATTACTTGAATAGATATAAACCTATTCAGATTGTCTATTTTTCTGTGAGTTTGGGGGTGTTCTGTCTTTCAAGGAATTGGTCTATTTCATCAAAGTTATCAAATATGTGGGCATAGAGTTGTTATTTATAATTACTTATTATTCTTTTAATGTCCATGAGATCTGTAGTCATGTCTCCTTTTTCATTTCTGATATTAGTTGTTTATACCCTCTCTCTTTTCTCTTAGAATGGCTAGAGACTTACTGATTTTATTGAACTTTTCAAAGAACTTTTGAAAACAGCTTTTGGTTTCATTGATTTTCTCTATTGATTTCCTGGTTTCAATATTGTTGATTTATGCTCTAATTTTTATTATTTCTTTTATTCTGCTTACTTTGCATTTAATTTGCTCTTGTTTTTTTAGTTTCCTAAGGTAGAAACTTAGATAATTGGTTTCAGGTCTTTTCTTTTGTAATATTTGCATTCAGTGCTAAAAATTTCCCACAATACTGATTTTGCTGTATCCCACACATTTTGAAAAGTTTTATTTGCATTTGGTGCAAAACATTTTAAGATTTTTCTTAATGATTCTTCTTTGACCCATGTGTTATTTAAAGTGAGTTGCTTAAAATTCATATATTTGGGGATTTTCCAGGTATCTTTCTCTTATTGTTTTCTAGTTTAATTCCATGTGGTCTGAGAGCAGACATTGTATGATTTCTATTCTTGAAAAATGTTTGCAGTGTATTTATGGCCCAGAATTTGATATACATTGGTGAATGTTCCAAATGATCTTGAGGAGAATGTATATTCTGCTGTTGGATGAAGTAGTCTATAGATGTCAATTTTATCCAGTTCATTGATCATGTTCTTGAGTTATTCTATTTTTTTACTGATTTTCTGCCTATGGAATTATCCCTTTCTGAAAGATGGGTGCTGAAGTATCCAACTATAATAGTAGATTCATCTATTTCTACTTTCAATTTTTCACAACATGTAGTTTGACTCTCTGTTTTTAGGCACATGCTGTTTAATAGTTAGTATATCCTCTAGGAGAATTAACCCCTTTATTATTATGTAATATCCCTCTGTATCCCTGATAATTTTCCTCATTTTCAGTCTGTTCTGTCTCAAATCAATATAGTTACTCCTGGTTTTTTGTTTGTTTGTTTGTTTTTGTTTTGTTTTTTAATTAGTGTTAACATGGTATATTTTTCTCCATCTTTTTACTTTTAACCTATATTTATCTTTATATTTAAAGTAGGTTTTTTGTATACGATACATATTTGGGTTTTGTCTCTTCATCCACTTCAACATTCTGTCTTTTAATTGATGTTTATTGATGTTCAAAATGATTGATGAACATTGATGTTCAAAATGATTATTTATATACTCGGATTAATATTTGCTGTATTTGTTACTGTTTCCTAATTTGTTGCATTGTTCTTTACTCCTATTTTTGTCTTCCTCTCTTTCTGCTTTTTGTGATTTTAATGGAGGATTTTATATAATCCCATTTTCTATGCTTTCTTGGCATACCAGTTATGTTACTTTGTTTTACCTTTTTTAGTGGTTCTTTTAGATTTTGGAATACATTTACAAGTATTCCAAGCCCATTTTCAAATAATACTATACTGCTTCACAGTTACTGTGAGTACTTTATAATTACAAAATAATTCTAATTCTTTCCTCCCAACCCTTATATTGTTGCTGACTTTTATTTCACTTACATATAAGCACATATATAAACATATATGTGGGGCTTCCCTGGTGGCGCAGTGGTTAGGAATCTGCCTGCCAATGCAGGGGACACGGGTTCGAGCCCTGGTCCGGGAAGATCCCACATGCCACGGAGCAACTAAGCCCGTGTGCCACAGCTACTGAGCCTGCGCTCTAGAGCCTGCGAGCCACAACTACTGAGCCCACGTGCTACAACCACAGAAGCCCGCGTGCCTAGAGCCCATGCTCCACAACAAGAGAAGCCACCACAATGAGAAGCCTGCACGCTGCAACGAAGAGTGGCCCCTGCTCGCCACAACTAGAGAAAGCCTGCGCACAGCAACGAAGACCCAACACAGCCAAAATAAATAAATAAATAAATTTATTAAAAAAAAAAATATATGTGTATATATACACATAATTGAACACAGTTAGTATTGTTATTTTGAAGAAACTGTTGTCTGTTAGGTGAATTATAAATAAGAAAAATAAAGTTTTTATTTTACTTTCACTTATTCCTTTTTTGATGTTTCTCCATTCTTTATGTAATCTGAGTTTCTGACCTATGCTATTTTCCCACAGTCTGAAAAACTTTTTTTTAACATTTCTTTCAAGGCAGCTCTTCTGGCAAAAAATCCCCTTCGTTTTTCTTTGTCTGAGTAAGTCTTTATTTCTCCTTCACTTTTGAAGGATAATTATACAGGGTACAGAATTCTAAGCTGGTGGTTTTTCTCTCTCAGAAGTTTAAACATTTCACTCCATTCTTTTCTTGTTTGCATGGTTTCTGAGGGGAAGTCATGTAATTCTTATCTTTGATTTTCTATAGGTGTTCCCCTCTCCCTGGGTTGTTTCAGATTTTCTTTCCTATAGTTTCAAAACTGTATACGTAGGTAAATTTTTGTTTGTTTGTTTGTCTTGCTTGGTGCCTTCTGAGTTTTCTGGATCTGTGGTTTCATGGCTGACATTAATTTGGGAAAATTATAAGTCATGGTTATTTCAAATATTTTTTCTGTTTGTTTCTCTCTTCTCTTTCTAGTATTTCCATTACATGTATGTTATATGTTTTGTAGTTGTAGTGTAGTTCTTGGATATTCTTTTCTGTTTTTTAAAAATTTAAAAGAAAATTTTTTACAGTCTTTCTTGTTCTTGTTTTCCAGTCTTGGAGGTTTCTATGCTACACACTCAAGCTCAGAAATTGAAAGAAATGTTTTCAAAAATCTCCTTTCAAGCTTATAATAAGGTGGTGGAAATACTGGGGTTAGCCCATCACACCACTTTTCCTCCCTTACCAAATATTTATCCTTCCTAGTTAAGAAGATAGTCTTGAGAATATGAATCATGAGATACTGTAAAATAAATGCTTTTTAATTGTTAGGAAAATACATATAAATGTTACGTTATTCTGAGGAGAAATTTTAAAAACTTCTATTTTCAAAAATATTTATTTTAAAATCCAAAACATTTCATAGGAAAATCACACCTAATATAATTATGTGATTACTCTAATGCATAGATGATTAAATTTTGTTTAATTTACCTTATATACTTACATAATTCATTTTATGTTTGTGTAAAATAAATTTTAAGTTCTAAAGATGTGTATATATGTGTATATACACATTAAATAATTAAGTGCTTAAAAATGTTTAATTCAAGCCTGTCTAATTATAAACTGCTTCTGAATTTTCATTAAACACATAAAGATAAAACAAAAGATTTACAGTTTTAAATTGATTTTGTCTGATAGAAAATATTGATGTGCTTTTGAAAAGTGAAGGTTTTATCTCAGAGTAGCTACAAGGAAAAAATAATGAGATAAAGTGCAGAAATTTTCCAACTCTACACAAATTGATAGCATGTCATGTTTATCAGGTAAGAGAATATTAGAACCACCATATTCCAATGAAATCACACCTTGTATTTCAACCTCAGAGGAAAATCTAAGGAGTAGGAAGTTACTAGTAAAGCTGTTCATATTTAATGACTTTACAGATAGTACTGGACACATTTCTAACTTAAAAAATGTTTTGGCTGATATTGCCAAATATCACTGTCTCCATGGAAATAGTCACTTTAAAAAATGATTTAAAATAAGAATGGTAAAAGAGTAAGCAATCCTCCAACATGTAAAATATGAATTTCATAAAATCTTCTGCTGGTTTATTGAAGAAAAAGTTTACAGCTAAAAACACTTTTCTAAAATTAGATCTAACAGAATCCTGAACACTTCAAATTCAGTTTAATCAAATATGTGACAAATTTAATGCTTGGTGTTCAGAAGCATGTTATTGATTAAATGTATGTTAAATTATCTTCACGTGTAACAGGAGCTTTATTCATGAAGTAATTTTCAGATGAAATTCTTCATATTGCTAAACTAAAACTCCAGAGTAGAAGTTGTATTTCTTTTACTTAAAAAAACCCCCACTATTTTGTCCCCTGGAAAATTGCAAATGATGTGATGAGGAGATGTCATGATAAGTGAAGAAGAAAGTATTAATTTAGTTTAAATGTAGGGTGCATTGCTTTCATTTTATTGAAAAAACTTGAGGAAAGCTTGCTCAGCTAGGTAGCCAAGAGGAGCAACCTTCAGCAGTTACATTCAAATGAGGTCAGGTTCTGTCCACTTGGTGGCTTGTGCACTCTTGTCCACTGAATGAAGTTTTAGGCCTGCGTGATGGTGAGTATGGAAAATCCCACAACAAACTTGCTCCTGTTAAGTGTCAGGTGAAACCCTTAAGCATGTATTTCTCATACTTCATTGAATCTCTAGGAACCTTGAGCATTTGTACACTGCACAGTAAGAATGAATCAAAAGAAATGCAATCTAGCAATAATAGTACAAAATATTAACCAGAATTTCTTTGTTTCATTTTATAAATTAAAAATCTGAATGCATATGTAATAATGGACAGTTAATCCCAAGAATTATGTCAGTTGGCTTCATTTGTTTGTGTTTTTTATTAAACACAAATGCCCAATTTTTAATGTCTCAGTGTATCCCTACTTCATTAAGGCCCATTAGCTACTATCAGGTAAACTTTTTTTTTATGTCTTTGTTTTTAATATTTCTGTTGAAAATTAAATTTTTTCCCACTTTATATAATTTTTTATGTGTCAAGATTTTATTTTCATAGCTATATTTTAGGATACTTATGAGAAAATTTATAGTTTCTATTTATTAGGTACTGCCATAGGTGCTTGGTATAATATTTGGGATATAATAGATGATTAGCCAATATCTGTTGGATCATTTATTTGGGTTTTATCCTGTAGCCTACATATTTTTCTAAAATGGATAACCACTAAAGCTAAATAAGTCTAAGTTTACTATTATAAGTTTAAAAATCTTGTTGCTTAAAAAATGCATATAGTTAGTATTTCAGTAACATATACTATAATTATTAAAATAAACTTTCAAGACTTTGGGGTCATTTAAGAATATTAAACACTAAAATTCTTAACTAAAAATGTGTTTTTGTAAAAAAACCTATGGAACAAAATATATATGTTAGATAAGAATTATACTACTGCTGATGTCACATGATTAACATCAAACTAATAATTTTAGACACAGATTTTCTATTGAAAATGAGAGACAAGTTAAATAATTTCACCAAAGTTATATAAATTACAGTGTTACTTTAAATTATTTTTTTGAAATTATCGTTTGCTAAAAAATGATTAAAGAAAACAATTTAGGTTATATAAACAAATTTTAACACTTCACGAAGGGGACAGTGTCCTTTGGGAGAACTGCAAAATGGGGCAGAAGGCAGGAAGCTATTATAGGATACAGAATAAATGCCAAGGAAGAGGAAAGTATAAAATATTTGATTGGCTGTGGCCACATAGTCAATCTTGTTGGGGGTGAAAAAAGAGAAGGAAATAAAGATACGGCCCAGGGATGGCTTGTGGTTTGGGGATTATCTGACTGTATATGCTGCATTTCTGGTCAAGTAGAGCATTTACAGGGAAAGGAAAATTATCTAAGTTTCTGCTGACATGGCCCCTGGGCAGAGTAGACTCCATCTTGGGCCTAGAAATTATTTCAACACATTTGTAAGAAATTTTTTTCATTCTGTACCTTATTACATATTTTTTAAAGTATTTTTAAAAGTATATGTCTAAAGTGAAATTACTACATGTAAAGTTAGGAAATGCATTGCTGTGACAAATACGGGAATATTTATAGTTTTACAATGAAAGACATAACAATAGAACAAAAATAAACCAGGAATTTTTTGTTTTTAGCCAAAAGGTAACATTCCACTGATAAAGTAACATGTATCCAAAAAAATGTAGAAAAAAAATTTCACTCAGAATGTGAGATTGTATCGCTGCCTAATAATTGTCCTCTTCACAGTCATTAGAATGCCTACATTAGGTCTGATTTGTTCTTTTTTTTTCCATTTTTATCCTTATTTTTAAATTTTGCTAATACATGTATATTACATGTTTACTTATGGGTTATCATACAATTGAAAACATTTATATATTTTTTTTATTTTTAAATGTATGTATATAACTTTTTCTGTGGTCTTTCTTAATTATGCCTCATACAAAATATTGTACTTGAGATAAATTAACATTCCACTAATATAGAGTATAATAATGAAGTTTAATAGATATGTTATTGTGAATTTTTCTATATGTTTTCACAATTTCCCATATATGTGAATGAGAAAGATATTCTGGTTTGGAGTTAATAAAACACAGTAGAGGGACTTCCCTGGTGGTCCAGTGGTAAAGAATCCGCCTTGCAATGCAAGGGATGCGGGTTCAATCCCTGGTCAGGGAACTAAGATCCCACATGCCACGGGGCAACTAAGCCCTCGTGCCACAACTACTGCGCTCGCGTGCCTCAACTAGAGCCCACATGACACAGACTACAGAGCCCGCATGCTCTGGAACCCGTGCACCACAACTACAGAGCCCAGGCGCCCTGGAGCCTGTGCACCACAGCTAGAGAGAAGCCCGCGCACCACAATGAAGAGCGCACACGCCACCAGGAAAGATCCGGCATGCCTCAACAAAGATCCCACGTGCCGCAACTAAGACCTAATGCAGCCAAAAATAAAACACAGTAGAGTAAAATGTTAATCATATTTAACTAGTCTTTTTCAAGTTTTAAGTATTTTCCCTACATTTTATGGCTTTGGTATTTATGCTTCGTGTTGAGATAGAGATGAATATAGTTTACGGATATTTACCATCCCTTCACACTACTTTTTATATTCCTTCCCTTATAATGGGACAAATATATTAAAAATTCACATTTGTTATATCCCTATGTAGCTAAGAGTAATCTAAGTTAAATTAAGTTTTGAAAATGAGAAGCACTGAAATGAATTGTGAAAAGTGAAAGTGATGTAGAGGCCATCTTCCCATGGCTTTAAAGACTGGAATGAAAGATGTCAGATCTAGTTGTTTGTGGCTGCCAGCCTCCATATTCCAGGACCTGGTTTCCAGATTCCTGGCTATCAGGCAGCTGAAGGTGAGAGAAGTGGTTGTAAAAGTAATGACAGATGCTTTCTGACCTTTGGAATTCAGCTACAGTAGATTTACCTTGAAATTAATAGTCACACATTAGTTCACAGACTTCCATTCCTTGTAGCCTGTTCATGATATAAGAAGCTTATGATCTGTATTAAATAATTTCCTGCCTAAAACACCAAGACTTATTTCTGTTTCTTTTACTGAACCTCAGCTCATGCAGACATTGTCTGGCATCATTTATACCTAAGATACAGTCTCCTGATGATAGAGTCAAACTTTTCTTTAACTAGAGTCTGAATTATTTTTTTTTCCAACCAAGATTTATTTCCACTTGATGTTGAATCACTTTTTCTTTCTGTAATCAAGTTATCTATACTGAGCAAGAGTCTCTAGGGAGTTTTACATTGAAAAAATGTGATTATGTAAGAAGTCAATACTGTAAAGAATATTGAAGCTAAAATATCAAATTTTTGCTCCTAGTCATTTCTTCAATTAAGTATGACTTAAACATATCTTCCCCTGTATTGGCTTCTAGCTCCTCACATACAAATAAAATGACTAGAATAGTTACTGCTTATGGTCATGGTTTGCTCTAGCATCCCATATACTGTCTAGCTTCTGGTTGAAAGATATAAGGCTTAAGGTTAAAGAGATTACAGGTTCAGATAACAATTGGACAAAGAAAGGAAGTATACTTCTCTCATGTTTTGTTTCTTTTATTATAAATTTATTCAACTCCAATCCAACATTACCCCTAACAATTTAAGTGTGGGTGAACTATTACAAAATTTGCTATATAAGATTACTATAAAATCATCATCAAATGATGAAATCAACATTAAATGAAAAGTGACTTTAAAATGTTTTAAAAGCAAAGAACTTTTTAAATGTATATATATTGTCAATCAAAATATGTTAAAATGATGAAAGAACTTGTCAGAATTTTTTGTGTTAGTAATGTTGGTATAGGTATGGAATAGATGAAGAGGGTTAGCATTTAGAAGATCTAGGTAGTAGAGATTAAAAATCACTGATTTAGTGAAGAAAGCATAGACACAGCTACATTTGAATTACAGTTTTAGCCTCAGTGTTTAGTTAGCTGTTTAATTTTGGGTATATTACTTAATCCTTCTGAATCTGTTTCTTCATGTAAAAACTGGCACTAATAAAATCATCTTGCAGGTATGTTGTGAAAGTCAAATGAAAAAAAAGTACATTGGTATATGCTACAAACATTAAAGTATTATAATATTAAGATGATGCAGTTTTATCTATGTTGTGATTATTTCATTTTTCAAAAATATTCAGTAAAGATTTACTGTTATCAGAAATTCTATTTTGAGTTCTCCTGTAAATAGAGTCAGACTGTGAGCCATTGGTAAAAGACAACACTTTCTGTCCCACAGAATGGAGATTTGCTAGTTTACTGGAAAAGATGTCTAATATATATTGCTGATTAAGTATTGAGGATCTTCTCACTTAAAATGATAGATCGCACTCACATCTTTCATCCCTCTCTTGGGATACTAATAGGAGAGGTTGAGAAAAGTATGCTCTTGATCTACCACCTTTAAACTAGATTTTTAAAAAAAAGCAGAGAAAGCTTAACCACAGAATTATGTAGGAGGAGCCTACACCTGAGAAGAGATCAATTATGCAAAGAAGAGATGCAGAAACGCTTGCTGTTAGGAGACACCAAGAATATAAATAAGAATTTGATCAAAATCAGTAGGCAATGAAGGGACGTTTATTAGTTTTCTATTGCCACATAACAAGTTAGCACAAACTAAGTGGCTTAAAACAACACAGATGTCACAGTTTCTTTGGATCATGAGTCAGCTATGACTTAGTTTGGTTCTTTCTTTCAAGGTCACATCAAGCTGCAGTAAACTTGTCAGTTAGCCAGGCTGCATTCTCATCTGCGGATTTAACAAGAGGAGAATCCACTCCAAAGGCATTCAAGTCATTGAAGAATTCAGTTCTTTTTCAGGCTGTTGGCCCAATTAGGGCCTCAGTTCCTGGGCTCAGCCCACATTCCCTGCCATGCAATCTCTACCATAAGTGGTTCACACAACAGCAGCTTGTTTCTCTGGGGCCAGTAGGGAAGCAAGAGAGACTCCAGGGTGAGTCTGCTCTAAATTTAATTTTCCTTAACCTTCTTATTCTTATTAATATATTTTTATTCTTGTATGTTATGGATAATTCTGTATGATGAGGACTTTCAAAATTTAATCAGGTATAATAAAGAAAACAACTAATATAATAAAACTATACCTGTGTGTTCATTGAATATGTTGTCATATACCAATATTTCAATAATTTTATCCTAAATACTGCAATTTATATCTTTATATTAAAAATTACTTAGTAAATACCTATTAGATAGCAATCATTCAGTTAAATATTTTATAGATGCTATTTCATATGTGTTATTTTATTTAATTCTCATAGCCACTCTATGATTTAAGGTTTTTTTTCCCACTTAGAACACATTAGAAAACAGGCTCAAGGCACTAATCAAATTAGTTCAGACAAAAGCTCTTGGTAAGTGAAAGATCTTGGATTCAGACTCACATGTTTCTTTCCAAGGTTTATTCTTATAATGACTCTGTGGCCCTTCTAACTCTATGAATATTCAAACAACTGATTGTTTTAATCAAATTTACTTTATTTAATAAATAATTGCAAAGGCCTTTTCTACCAATTCTTGCAATTTCTCTTGTGTCAAATTGCTTCAAAAACAGCAATGTCATCGAAACATTACTTTAAATTCCACTCTACCTCACCACATGCCACCTATCAACATACATCTCCCATTATTGGAGCCACCACAATGAGCAGAAACTCTAAATTCTGGACATATATTTTGTTCACAGAAACATTGAGGTATGGGCCTTTTCTTAGTACTCAACACTCTACCAACCCTATTAAGCATATCCAGTGGCTAGAATTTGCTATTCTCTTTTGCCAGAAGAAAAACCAGAATCAATTTTTAAAAACAGGCCTATAAACAACTGAAGGGGTTGAGAAAGATTCCTAACAACAGAAGCTCCAGTACTGCACATTTTGACACGGCAATATTATGTCCATGTGTAGATTATCATATCTTTTCCTATAGTGCTAATTTTTCTTGAAAACCTTGCCTTTTAATTTCCTTTTTCTAACAGTTTATTCTCTTTGATACCAGGCATCCACTTTATGATCTGTGTCAATTTCCATGTTTATGGCAAGTCAATTCAAAGTTGATATTATTTTCTACATCTGTGACTCTATTTCTGTTTTGTAAATAAGTTCATTTGGACCATTTTTTAAAGATTCTACATATAAGCGATATCATGTGATATTTGTCTTTCTCTAACTTACTTCACTCAGTATGACAATCCCTAGGTCTATCCATGTTGCTGCAAATGGCATTATTTCGTTCTTTTTCATGGCTGAGTAATATTCCATGTATATATGTGCCACTCTTCTTTATCCATTCCTCTGTTAAAATAGATAACTAAAAAGGACATAATGTATAGCACAGGGAATTCTATTCAATACTCTGTAATGACCTATATGAGAAAAGAATCTAAAAAAGAATGGATATATGTATATATATAACAGATTCACTTTGCTATACACCTGAAACTAGCACAACATTGTAAATCAACTATACTCTAATAAAAAATCTTTAAAAATCCAAAATAATAAAAATGTTGATATTGTTATTATTATTGCCCTTTGTTGAAAATTTGGGGGAAGATCAGCTTTCTGATACAACACTTTATAAAGACTAGAAAATAGTTCTCAATTGATAAGTTAAAAAAGAGAAATGTTTATGAAAGTTAGGACAGAGACTGAGGCAGTCAAGCTCTATTAATTAATGAGAAAGTATTGTTTCTATTATTATTGATTGAAAGGAGAAAAAAATTCTTTCTTTTTCTCCTTTTGAATATATTCTCTGGTATAGTGAAACCATACAGATATGAATATGAACATCTACTTTGAATATTTTTATTTATAGAGTGCAGAAACATTTTCTCCAGTCAAATCATTGTTATATTTATTTTAATGAGAGTAGTACCTGTTCTTTGAAAGAGAAATAATTATCAGCTATAATTTTTAAATGTGCTGCTTCTTATTTAAAATGTGACAGGCACATTGGTCCATGTTATCTGCAGAAGATTCTTAAAGTAGTTACAAATATTTTTTCTTTCCCACGTATCACCTGGGTATGCATACAGAATTTTCACTCAGTAATAGTAATTAGTAAAACAATATTTTGGAATATGTGTTATATTTCAGGAACATTATGAAGTGCTTTATAATCTATATATGGAAATATATATTTCAATAAACAACAAATAGTCTCTATGGATGACAATCAATATCTATTCAAAAATAAATATCTAAACCTCAATTCTTTATTATTGTTGTTGTTTATATTCTAGTTTTACATTAGTTCTCTATGAGATATTTTTTTACCTTAGGCAAATTTATGTTGTTTATATAAAAGCCACAGATGTTTCTCTAGTATGCATGTAAATATGAAATATGAATTGTTCACAGTGTAGTTATTTGTAGTACAAACAACTATTTATAATTTATGTTTGATCACAGTCCTTTTTATATTGAATGGAATATTGCAACAGTTTAACATTGCTAGTCTTTGGGTACAAAAGATTTCCTGTATTATTCATTCTAGTAATATTCCTAAGCAAGCTGGAAATGTTGGGAAAGATGGAAATTGGCTGATAAACATAATGGTCACTGTAGAAACATGATACAATCTATCTTCTTGCAGTCCTAATGAATATGGAAGCCTGCCCAGTGTGATTGGACTAAAAGGTCAGAGGTTTTGTAAGGTACAAATCTTCTAGCAAGGTCACTAGTGGAAACTAGAATACAGATCTAAAGGAAAAAAAAAATACAGCAACAAAACACTGTGTATGTATGTTATGTGTGTCTGTATATACATACATTTATATGGAAAATACAAAGTAAACGGTTAATAGAATATTGCAATATTACATTCAAAACTAAATATGAACTCTAAGTCCCTATGCATTAACTTTCACTATGCATAACACAAGAACTGTAAATTAGATGGCTATGTAACATGCAGGAATTGTTTGGTTATAATAGGCTGTTAGGTTATACAAAACCTTGCATTGCCATTATATAAATCATTCCTTTTAATCAAAGTACACTCAAAGCATATATCCATTGAAAAAGAACAGGAGAAATTATCTGGTCCAAATTATTTTGGTGCCTCCAAAAAACGTGCTAGTACTAGGTAAACAAATGTGTTAAAAACTCATCAAATTAAAAATGAGGGATTGTTAGTTACACTCTTTTTTAGTGCATGGGCCATGTTCAGTTGTAGAAAATTAGGGATCTCATATATTTTTTCATTTACTCAGCATTTATTCTCAAATGAAATTTGACTTATTATTTAATTGTTTTTTCACGAATATGTAAGGAAAACAAATAATATGTTAATTAAAAGAAAGGTAGAATTTAAAAATACGTCCTATTCTAAATTTTATGATTTAGGCAAAAAATCATTCACTGAGAATTCAACAAGACATATTGGCTATGCTGTTTTATTTAGTCTTCGTTCATCTCCCTAGCACATGAATTCTTTAAGAAGCTTGCATCTTTAATTTTCATGATGCTATTTACATTAAGAAAATGAGTTGGTGTTTAATGGAAAGAAGACAGGTCAGTGTTAAATAGTAATTATCTAATTACTAGAGTAAGAGCACTTGATAGTTGTTTTCTGCAAATAGTGTTGAATGGAAATAACATTTTAAATGATAAACTAAACTGGATATACAACACTAGAATAGTACAAAAAACTTCTGCAAAATAATATTCTAATGTTTCATAACTAAAACTGCATAGACAGCATATTCAGAAAATAATCCTGATCCATGAAACCCAGTCAGTATATGTTCTTTTATATTTTATTAAAAAGTAGTTTGTAGATAAAATGATTATTCAATTCCCATTTTATATCCCAAATCCTTTTAACTTTTAATGTTTTAGAGAATCTACAACTAAGATAAAAACACATCAAGTAAACACCTATATTTAAATAAGGAAAAAAGTATTAAACTACATAAGAGATGAAAAAGAAGACAGCCTCTTGAACTTTAATTTTATTAATTAATGGCCACTTATAACTTACTGAATGCATGTGTAATATTTGTATTCAATATCATTTTTATACATAACTACTAAAACTTCTTCCAGAAGTATTATATTATGAATATGAGCTTCCAGCATCTCTTTCAATATTTGGCAAAATGCATAAAGATAAACATGTATGAGAGGGATATATCACACTTGCATCAGCCCTGAAGTGATGGGAGGAAGCCAAAGTCATGATATCAATTTTGAAGAACTTTCACCAGGAAAAAAAAAAAGGCTGATGAAATGTGGTTGAAGGAAGCACCCCAGACAGAAGTGCCTTCCAGAGAAGGCAGGTAGAAGACATCCTGGCAAAATCTACACAAAAACCCTTAATCTGGAGGGATAAGAGTTGGAAGGTAAATTGGCCCATGTAAAAGAAAGGAACCAAGTCAACAACAGTCATTTTTGTCTGTGATCAAACTCGTTACTGGTGCAGAAAGGGAATCTGTAGAGCCAATGGAAACACACCAAAAGGAAAGTCTGTGGGTAACAGAGTGTTCCTCTGACTTAAAATCTTACCTATATTGAAGATTTTACATTAATGCATTTGCAAAGTGGGTGAAATGGGTAATGTGTACAATAATATGTTATGAAATTGATCAACAAAAATAGAATTGAACCTGTGGAAAAACTGGTGAAAAAAAATAACATACATAAGCACTCAATCTGTTGGTGTGGAGATTTTCTTTTAACATTTCACATGGGAGTATATTCTAATTTTATATAAAAGCTTGCCCATTTTAAAAGGAGCAAATATTCAATTAAATATATAGAGAGCAACCCAAATAATACTTTATTTTATGAATATACTATAAATTATGTTTTTTTAAACATAAAATACATAAAGATTGTTTTTTAAGTAAGAAACAAAATTAATGTGGCATATAAGATTATTACTAGTGGTAACTATAACTAAATAGAAGGTGGTACCTCAACTCCATAAACAAAAGGATGTGTTATTCAATAAATGATTTTTAAAAAATGACTTATAAAAATGGAAAATGGACTTGGTTAATTTCCTTAATATCAAAATATGTTCCAAGTGGATTTGATATATGATTATCAAAGAATCCCTAAAATATCAAATAAAAGGTAAATATGCATAATTTAGGATGAGTGAAACTTTTCTGAGAAAAATATCACAGACAAAATACTTAAAGGTAAATATTGATCTTTTACTATAATGAAAGTAATAAATTCTGTTTTCAATAAATGCAATAAAATTTAAATGATAATTGAGATATACCAAGCTATAGAAACAAGTATAATTTGATTGACTTGAATAAATTAAAGATGGACAAAATGTCGTAAGTGGACACTGCAAAACATGTAATACAATTGATCGATTTGAAATCAATGAATCAATCAACCTCATTATTTCAATCAGAGAGTATAATCGATTGTTTTGGTTTTAAAACAATCAAATGGTTATTTGAGGGTTCAAATAATTTACATATGTTAATTCTTTCATTCTTACTGTGCAAATGAAGAAACAAAAACACAAGAACTTCAATTCTATGTATTTAAACACTGGTACATTAAAATGGAGTAGAATATTATAGATTTAGGTAAGACATCCCTTCTTTTATTGGCTAGAGGGAAAAAAAACGCAGTTATTTTTATGCGTAAGGTAAATCTGGACCTGGGATGCCTTGCCAAACAATTCCAGAACATTTGTTCACAAACTTATTCTCTTTATCTCTTTGGATTTCTTTATCTCTTGTTTAGTTTCACAGTTTCTCACTTGTTTCTTCCCAAAATGCTAAAAGAAAAAATGGTCTTATTTATCCTGAAATACAAATATTCTTTATTCTATCCCTGATGAAAATAACATTAATGTTTCTTTCTGAATGCACAGGTCAGGTTTATTTTTATCAAAACCTGTTTTTTTTTTTTTCTGAATTTGGGAGAAGTTAGTAACTTCTTCTGTAAAACTAAGGGAATCTGGTAAGTTAATTTTCTAAACATGAGAATAGTAAATGCTCTTCTTGGAAAGTCACAATCCACAAAAGTATGAAAATACTGGAAGTAACTACTGGGAAAAAAGGGCACCTAAATAACAGAAGGTCTTAAAACTCTTCCAACATTGTAAGCTTAGGATGGGCATGAAACTCAACCAGAGCGTATGGAAGTAGAATTGTTTGCTGAAATATCTGATAAATTTGTTTGATACTTTAAATCTCTTTCTCCTTACACCACATTATATCACTTGCTCAGCTCAAATTCTGTTTTCTAAACATCTCCCTAACTAGTGTGTTCACTAGTTGTAGCATTTTATTGTTTAAACACTGCTTGATTGCACACCCGTGAAAGATACTGCAGTTGACCACTATTGCTCTTAACTGTAATTTAGCTTTGAAATGTTTGCTCTGCAGTATGTCCCATAAATTGGGGGTTATTTCATCAATATTGTCAATTAGTATGTAATATCTTCTTGAATGTTTTCATTTAAAAACAGTGTATCTAGATTTCTTTTCCTTTACATATTTATGCAAAAGTACAAATTGAGTTGATAGTGAAAATTAATATCATGAGAGAGTCTCTAATCTTTCGTGTTCTGTAATCTAAGGATTTTAGAAATTTACATGGAGGAAGTAACAGTTATAAGTAAAAATGTTTTGTTTAAATGAATGAAAATAACTATCCAAACACATTTAATTTCATTTGTAATTATGTTTTATGTTCTTATTAGTAGAAGAGACATTGAAACATTATTGTTAGGAGGAAAAATAGACTCCTATCTGTTCTTTCTCACATCAAGGATCATGATCTTGCATATGGTAGAAGGATCCAGGTTTAAGCATGGAGAACATATTAACTCCAACATCCCAGGTTATTTCAATTCCCACATCTCATATCAAATTATTAGCATAAACTAGAACATCAAGCTTTTTAATTTACTAACAACAAATCTAGGGACTTGGGTCTTTTTATTATAACTCTGAATATGCAATAGCAAAAAGCCTGCTAGTATTAAAGATATGGCCCTTTATGTTTAACTCATCAACTGTTTCTCACCAGATAAATAAAATAATTTTGGCAGTCAAACAGTTTTTACAATAAAAAAAGTTATATATTTCATATTATTCTGTTTAATTTGCATAAGTTTTGTGTCAACCTAAAAAACAAGAGTGCAGTTCCAAAGAGAAGCCTTTACTTGGGATCGAAGAATTGCAATTCGGGATACACAGATTTAGGTAGAAACCCAAACCCAACCTCTCCATTACAGGAGATGGGCTGAGGGTTTTTATGGAAAAAAGAGAGGAAGATGAAGTGACTTGTTTTTTTAAGAAGAATAAATTGGTGCAAGATGAGGTAATCCATCAGATGAAGTGTTCATTGGTAAAAGATGAGGTAAAGCTAGATTTGTACTTCACTGATTGGTCAGGTGAAGTGGTCACTAGGTAAATGTTCATTTATCAGTCCTTTCAACAGGATATTGTAGTGGAATGTAAGTGGTCTGGTCCAGTTCAAAGGTACAGAAAACAGGACATGCAACGTAGTTCCTCTGGAATGGCTGCTCTGGCTCTATTTTAAATGGCTCCACTCACCTCATCTTTCACATTTGCTTTGAATTTATATATTTTTTCATATTTCCTTTAAACACTAGACAAATAGGATTACTCTGAAGATAAGACTTTAATAAGCTTCTAGTTATATCTATCTTTCCTTTCATTTAATTCTTAGAAGTACTGAAAACACACCTTATGGGGAAAAGAGAAAGGATACAATTCTCAGTTAATTTCTGTCGATTTTCATAAGTGAAGCAAAGAGGATTTTCAAGAAAATGAATTATTTCTTTATTTCACCCACAACTTGTAAATAATTGTTGGAGTAGCACTGTAGGTAACTTTATCATAGACTGTTATGACTTGCTTTGTACTACATTATTAACTTTTTGTTAAATTTTAGATTTGTAGGAAATAGATTAATATTTCTGCTTATATGGTAATAGTACCCAGCTATACTTATATTCTTATTGTTGGGGGTATAATCCCAACAATGGATTTGAGATGGAAAGGAGCCTTGTCAACTTCTTCCCAATTTTAACAGCACCACTTCTATTTTTTTTTTTGAAATTGAAGTGTAGTTGATTTACAATATTAGTTTCAGAAGTACAACATAGTGACTCAATATTTTTTATAGTTTATACTCCATTTAAAGTTATTATAAAATAATTGCTATATTTCCCTGTGCTGTACAACATTTCCTTGTTGCTTATTTATTATATATATATAGTAGTTTGTATCTGTTAATTCCATAACCTTATCTCACCCTTCTCCCCTCCCTTCTCCCCATTGGTAACCACTAGCTTGGTCTCTATATCTATGAATCTGTTTCTGTTATTTTATATACCTTCATTTGTTTTACTTTTTAGATTCCACCTATTAGTGATAACATAGATGTTTGATGAGAACCATTGACAACAGCTCTCAATAGTTCATAAAATGCTTGGCAAACTCAGGTTAACACCCTCCTCTGATTTTGCAACCTGATTGCTTCCCCTAAATTCCACTTAAATAACAATCTGCCAACCACCCAAAATATTTTTTCCCAGAGTTATACATTAGAGTCAAGGTAAATTCTAGAGACATTTACACCTGCAAAGGGTATTCTGAGTATAATCACATGGATGCATTAAAAAGGACAGTTTTAATTTATATATATGTAAAACATATACATTTTGTTTTCACTGTCAATTGGGAAAAAATAATCCTGGTTACCTCAGTATATACTATGTAATTAATGAAATATTTTTATTACAGAAGACAAGAACCAGATGCTGTCATAAATTGACAGACTGTTAAAATAATTTTGTATAGTGCATGAATCCAGCCAATAGAAAACTAACAAACAACAGGCAAAAACACTACTCATAAGAATTGTATTTTCATATTTTTAAGAAGTTACAGTTTATAATATCATTGATTTGATAATAGTTTTTATTAGCTTTATTAACATGAGGTGTGAAGAAGATAATGCTGACAGTAAACCAATTTTAAATAAATACATTGATTGCACAATACCTTCCAATTCTTGAGAAATTAATAAGTGAAAAAAATATGTATATAAGAGACAATCTGTTATCCCAAACTCAATGTAGGGGCTCATCATAATATTTGTTTAAAAATCCATCTGTCATTTAAAGAAATATTGAAGTAGATATTTGTATGAATATGAGAACACAATGAAGAGGAAGTGATAATAAATAATAAACTTATTCCCTTTAGCAGACACTGAGTTATATTTTTATTATTAATAATCATCATTACTAATAATCAACAGTAAATACTACTCTAAATGTGGCCTAGTCATTGATAAAAGCAGGGAAATGAGAATTATAAAGCTAGGCTTTCAGCTCTAGACAGTTTGATACACAAGGAAGTCATTACCATTTTCTCATTCTTAGTCTGCAGATCTCAAAATTAGTGCAATGGTACCTGTGTGATCTATCCGAGGCTGTTGTTAACATTAAATAATAATGACAAACATGCTTTACAATGTAAAATTTTTATCCAAATAATGTTTTATGCTATCATTATACCATTAAAAAAAGAAACAATAATACATACTTCATCAAGTTATTGAAACACAAAAAAGAGGCAACGCTTGTGAAATTTCTAGCACAATGACTCATATAAGTATTCAGTAAGTATCCTAAGCCCATATGTTTGTGCTTTTGTTGTGATTTTAAATGTAGAACAACTTCATATATTGGACTATTTGATCTGTAAGGGCATTTCTAGACAAGAGCAATATTTTATTATTCCTTTAACAAAAGTATTTTACAGTGCTATACTATTTAACTGCTTAGGTTTTTAGTTGTGTCATATTATCCCTGTGCCTTTCACTTTGCAAGCAATAAAATAAATTATAAAATTATCAACTAATGTATTAACTTTGCATAAACAAAATACTGTTTACTTAATATTTGTAAAGTTGACATACTTCTTGAGCTTCAAATGAGTAACTTTTCAAATTTTAGTCCAAATATTTTTAAGCTCCAGGCTGCTAGAGGACATCTTTTTTTAAAGGCTACATTCGAAATTGCAAGTAATTTTTCTACCCCTTTGAGCACATTTAAGTCTGAATTTGTTACTTTAATTAAACTGAATAATTCAAATATTAAATGAAACTGTGTAACATCAACTAATTGAAAAACGAGTGGGCTGATTACTGAATCTGATGACAGACTTGAGAGTGTAGAGCTCCATATTAAATTCATATTTATTTTAAAATATCCTTAAATAGTACCTCCTTATGAATCTTAACTAAAAGGGAAAATCTCACTTTTGCGGTAGGGGTGTGTGTGTGTGTGTGTGTGTGTGTGTGTGTGTGTGCGTGTTAAACAAAGTTAGAATATTCTGTCAGGTTACTTTCATGGATCTCCAATAAAAATATTCCTCTGATATATTCTACTCTTCTTGGTCAAAATTTATAATTTTCAGTCTTGATAAGCATCATTGATTAAAATATTTTAATAATAAAGCCAAATTTGATTAAGTTAGGACTTTTGCATTTGACAAATCTTAACTGAATTAAATGAACATATACAGAGGAGGAAGATGCCAGGAAAATATCTCTATTGCTTTTGTTTTTAATTTTATTATAATAGTTTGCCTAAATATGAATATCTCTAATTGAGAAACTGTTTTCTAAAGTAGATATATATATATAAATATATAGAGGGAGAGAGAGAAAGAGAGAGAGAGAGAGAAAGAACAATAGACACAGGTAATTATTATAGTTCCAGTAATATAAAGACATTAAATAATACAAAAGCATTTGCTTTTTAGCCTTCTTAATAAGCAAAGCAATACATGTTAATTACTTACAATTTCAATAACAACAACATAGGGAATATTGTTCTCGATGAAAGTAGACCTTACTTTAAATTTTTTATCTTACTTGTAACTAGCAATATATCACCTTAACTAGGTCTTTTTCTAAAAAAAATTATTGGAGTATAGTTGATTTACAATGTTGTGTAAATTTCAGGTGTACAGAAAGTGATTCAGTTATACATATACATATATTCATTCTTTTTCAGATTCTTTTCCCATATCGGTTATTACAGAATATTGAGTAGAGTTCCCTGTGCTATACAGTAGGTACTTGTTCGTTATCTATTTTATATATAGTAGTGTGTATATGTTAACCCCAAGCTCCTAAATTATCCCTCTCTCCCCCCTTAGCTAGTTCTATTAATATTTATTTGTTCCTCTGTCAGATTAAAATGATTTGTTTTAATACAAACTCATCTTTAAATGACCAAGTCCATTTGAAGACTACCTGAGAATTTTTAAATTCCTTTTTGTTCCATTATGTTTCCAATTCCTTTTCATGTTACTAATTAGATAAAAGGGAGAAGTATCCATGTACTATGCCTATTTGTAGAACTACTATAGGTCTTATAAAGCTCAATTATTTACCACTTTTACATTTTGATGATTGTTCAAATCTAATTATAAATGCAAGCCAGCTGTTCCTGAGTATGGTTTTTGAGTACTGTGTACCTTTCTCTATGCATACCAGAATTACCTTGTAATCTCCAGCAAAATTCACCCATCTTACAAGTTTTTCTTAATTATTGGGACAATACTAATGGATGGCCAAATATCAACTCTTCATTTTGGTCCTATAATCAGTGAAAGCCAGTCAGTCCTTAATAGTAATATAACAACTGTTTTGCATGCTCTACTGAAAAAGGAAAAAGAAAAATTAAATGACCTGAATAGAATTAGTATGCTCTATTAATTTAAGGAGTCTTTAATAAAACATTGAATAGGAGATTTTTTTTTTTAATTTTATTTATTTATTTATTTATTTATTTATTTTTATTTTTTTGGCTGTGCTGGGTCTTCGTTTCTGTGCGTGGGCTTTCTCCAGTTGTGGCAAGTGGGGGCCACTCTTCATCGCGGTGCGCGGGCCTCTCACTGTTGCGGCCTCTCTTGTTGTGGAGCACAGGCTCCAGACGCGCAGGCTCAGTAGTTGTGGCTCATGGGCCCAGTTGTTCTGCGGCATGTGGGGTCCTCCCAGACCAGGGCTCGAACCCGTGTCCCTTGCATTGGCAGGCAGATTCTCAACCACTGTGCCGCCAGGGAAGCCCGAATAGGAGATTATTGAAGACCACTTTAAACAATGGGAAAATAAATTTTTATTCAGATTGATGAAATCTATTAATTAGCACCTCAATATTAGTTTTTTTAAATGTTACACAGCACTTTCCAAAATTTTTCATGTTTTTCTTTTTTTAAATATTTATTTATTTATTTATTTAATTTTTTGGCTGCGTTGGGTCTTCGTTGCTGCTCACGGGCTTTCTCTAATTGCGGTGAGTGGGGCTACTCTTCACTGCTGTGCAAGGGCTTCTCCTTGCGGTGGCTTCTCTTGTTGCAGAGCATGGGCTCTAGGCGCACGGGCTTCAGTAGCTGTGGCACGTGGGCTCAATAGTTGTGGCTCACGGGCTCTAGAGCAGTAGTTGGGGCACACGGCCTTATTTGCTTTGCAGAATATGGGATCTTCCTGATCCAGAGCTCGAACCCATGTCCCCTGCATTGGCAGGCGGATTCTTAACCACTGTGTCACCAGGGAAGTTCACATTTATTTTCTTAATTGAAAAATCTTGACACTCTCTTGATATAGCTAAAAACAGATATTATTGGCATAGAGATTAGAAAACTAAGAAGATATGCTTAAGATTACTAAATAGTATCTAACAGGGAAAAATTCATTCTAAATTTCCAGACCTAAAATCTAATGTTTCCTGAACTATGTACATGGCAATTAAAGTTATCCTCAAGGCATTAATAAAATACAAAGTATCCCATTGTCACACTAAGAGATAATATGAATTATCAATAATACCTAAAGGTACAATTTATACACAGAGACAGGATCTCATCTTAAGGCATTATTTTTGTGTGAACCCTTGTCCAGTTTCTGGTCTTTAGCTTTTCACATGTAAAAAATTCAACATTTTGAGTAAAATTAGACATAATCTGTCTGTTATGTCCTTATCCATTCTTAATGAGCACAGTTTTCACTCTTCCACATCTTTCCCCCGATAAAATAATTGAAAGAAATATAAATTTATACTTAGGAGGTTTGTTGATGAGCATTGAATCACATCAAGGGAAATCAGTTGGATGATATTGATGTCTCGTGGTGAACAATTATGATGGCTTCATGTAATCATCTCCAATTTTCAGAGAGCTTTGGAAGGTATTAAAATCTTTCTTTATGGAATTATCTTCCCAACCAGTGCTGGCCAAACACAGGTGCATTCTGCTTCTCCACGTTTTCTCTTAGTAATTTTATTATCCTAACATTAGTAGTCTCTTTAATCATTTAACAACAAAATTGTTTGATTTATAATTCTGCCTCATTTCTATCTTCATGAAAGTTCATCTCTGTTACTTTCATTGAATTTTACAATACATGCATAACAAGTTTATACATATTGTCTTGGTCTGTTCTCATAGTGAGCTAATAATTTTAGCCATTTATTGTTAGATTTTTCTATAATACCACAATAATGGTATTCCTACCACAAAGGGGAAATCAGTTATTTCACTAATATTTCCTTTGCAGTATCATGGAGTGGGTTGTAACATTGCAGAAATGAAGTAGTAAATTGTTCCAAAATAAATAGCATGTCATTGTGACTATATATGTTTTGAAAGAGCAGTGATTAAAGAATTACAATATTTTGCCTTTTAAAATAATGTAATTCATTTTATATCCTATTTTAAAATCTTTCATATTTTAGAGACAACCAATATGCCTCTTGAGATTTTATTACTATTGTTTTACATAATAATTATCAATCAAATAGAGATCAATTTCAGTGGCTGAGAGCCTGAGAACTCTCCAGAAAGGAAAACTTAACGTCATTGGGTTTTCACATTTTTAATTACCTAGAAGTTCAATTCTAACTTTGATAAAATACAATAAGAGTTTATTTTGATGAACAAAAATGACTGAGAGTTCACCATGTGCAAGTACTTCACAAAACACTAAAGTTGAAGCAAGAAATTAGAGAGAAAACTGCTTTTAAGCAGTTTAAAATATAAGAGAGGGTTGATACATGAAGGTACATTTCAACTTTATTTATAGCAGTTTTAGCTTGAATTGACTAAAAGCTAGTGATGTATAGTTGAGTTCACAAAATATTTCTTTGAAGGTTTATGAAAACAATATTAGAGATGCAAAGATCCAATAGTCCTAAAAGAAAGAAATTTTAACTATCTGCTTGTCAATATGAGGAATTCTCAGGAGTAACCACAGAAATCTATGTCAGTTCACCGGGGGGAAAATCAGTATGCAATTTCTGTCAATTCATGCATTTCTTCTTGTGAAGACTATCTCACAGAAAGGATAAAGCTGAGAAAGAAAATACCCTTGTATCTGCTTTCCCAATTAGTCAGGACTAGTTCACTCTCAAATCTGGTGCATTAATATCTTTTTACTTGAACCAGTTCTTACACTATATTTCCATCTATTCAATGTATATTATAGCAAAACTGATTTAAAGAAAGTTATATTTCTGAAGAAAATAAAGTGTTAAGGAGAAAATGTTGGGCCTATAAGAACTATGGATAGGACTTACTGGCTAAAAAAATTATTCAGAGTTCCTTACAAAGTATTGTTTTGCATGTTCTCAGAATATCCTCATAAATATATTAACAGATTATGTTAATTGATGGTAATTAACATCTGTTAATAATCTATCTCTTATGAGGGACAAAGATATTCCCTCTTAAGCCAATAGAATGTTTAAAATTTAGGACTACAAAATATCAAAGGGATAGATGGAAGCTATATATACCAATGAGACTTCTGACTTAAAAGCAATGGAATATCTAGCAGCAATCAGGAGCCTAGGAAATAAAAACAAGAGCAATCTAAATTACATGTGCTTCCCACTTACAAAAATATGGATTATTTAGTTACCTTCTCATTTAAATATGAATAAACAGGAAAAAACTACCAAAAAGCAGCTATGAAGATATTCTATAACTCAAAAAACAAAAAGCATAATACTAAGAATGCAAAGGAAAGATATACTTTAGATGAAGGAAATCTATAAAACATATAAATTAATTTTATATAGAACTACTTTATAATACTATTTATGATTAAGAAGGATTCACTTTTTAAAAAGACATAAGATGAGACAAAGAAATAGCAAAAGGAAAAGAGTTAGTGGACACTACAATTTTCCTGGACCAAAAAAATAATAATCTAAATCGACTTATAAAAAAGCCCATCAAGTACCGGGTAAAACTTATGTAAAGATTTACCTCCGTGTACATCAAGATGAAATTTTTGAATTTTAGCTTTAAAGAATGAATTTTGTACCCCTTGGGACAATACAAAAGGCAACATTCTATGCACTAAACAGAGTTAGTGCCACACTCCTCTACAATATAATAGCTATTAATATAATTAAGCAACATATAAAGAATTTTGGAGAGAAAAAAACTGTGACAATTATTCTATACTAAGCCAAGTTGTCAGTTTTTATTTGTGAAGGAAAGATGGTCATTTTCAAAAACTCAAAGATTCAGGATATATACATCACAAAAGTCCATTCTTTTGTTCTTTTCATTTAAAATGAATAAACAGATATTTAACATATAAAATTTTGGAAAAAAAAGTAGACATCCACATAATCACTGTTTAGTTGAAACAAATCTTACACATTTGCCATATATGTAAGCAAAAACTGTAAAATCAAATTCAAATTCTATCATCAACTCTGTCTTTTCCAGATAACCTTACTGCTCAGAAACAAAAGTCATCCTGTTTTGTTTTCTGTTAGTCCCATGAACTTATTTGTAATAACTAAGGCATATTATTTTTTGCATTGTTTTAAATTTTATTTAACTATTATCAATTTATGTATCTCTCTGCAATTTTTTCTTCACTTTTTGAGTTTTATCCATGATGACTTATGTAGAATTATTTCATTACTTTTAATTCTGTCTAATACATAGTTTATTCATTTTCCTATGAGGAACAGTTCAGTTTTCACATGCTTTTTTGAAATATAAACAGTTGCTACAATGAACAATCTTTTATATAAATTTCCCAATGGGCATATGCAAGAAGGTATCTCAGATATATAGCTAGGAGTGAAATTTTTGCAGTAATACAGTATTAACATTTGTCATACAGTATGATTGTTATTGCAAAACAGTTCTGTATACTTGTTCATGTATATCATGATTTCCTTTTAAAAATCTTTGAGTGTTTTTAAAATTCAAAAAAAAGGTATTCTTTACTTCTTGTCATTTATTTCAGTATGAGTACACTACAAAGAACTTATATTCTCTAACTTTTAGATTACTAATGTATAGCATCTACTGTGTCCAGCTTGTTAATGATTTTCTTTAAATCCTCCCTATCTGTATTAATCTCTCTGCTTGATATAGACTTTACACATCAATTTTTTAGTGACATGCTTAAAATTTATAAGTACGATTGTCATGTTTTCTTGTAATTTTTACAACTATTATTCCACGTATGTTTAGACTGTTTTGCTAAGTGCATTCAAGTTCAATTTCCTTCTTCTTGTCATTATAATGGTATCTTCTTTATCCTAACTAATGTCTTTAGACCTTACAATTTACTTTTCTTGAGGTTAACATAACTATAAAATTGTATCTTAATTTTTGATTGCCTGAAATGTATTTCCATCACTTTACATTCAAGCTGTCTCTTTCATATTTTACTATGAAAATATGTTCTTTAATAACCATAAGTGCTATTTCATTTCATTAGAATGTTCCAATAAGCACAGGGAATCGGAATGGATGATAGAAGTACATAAGCAATGAATTAAATGTATTAAAATATTTTAGTATTCCACTGATTTGGAAATGCAATTAAGGATAAATTGGAACTCTTTCCAATTTTTCCTCCACGTGAAAAACTTAAATAACAAATAAAAAAGAGTATATGGCTACTGTAACAAAATTACCATGAATCAAATGGCTTAAAACAGCAGATGTCTTTCTTTACAGTTCTGGAGCTGAGAAGTCTAAATACAATGTGTCAATAGGCCATACTCCTACCAGAGACTTTGGAGGAGAGTTTGTTTCATGATGTTTTCCTAGCTTCTTGTGGCAGCAGGAAATCTTTTGTGTTTCATAGCTGGTAGCTGCATGACTCCAATCTCCACCTCTTGCTTCATATCACTTTCTCCTGCATGGATGTGTCCTTTCCTCTAATCTCCCTCTGCTTCACTCTTATGAAGACACATGTCATTCGATTTAAGAGTCCATCAACATAATTCAAGATTATCTCATTGTGTCCAAATCCTTAACTAATTACAGATATAAATACTTTTTGTTCACATGGTATAACATTCATAGGTCACAGATATGAGGACTTGGACATATCTTTTTTGGCCCAGCATTCAACTTACTGCAAAGTTTATGTCATAAACCCTTAAAAACACTGTTAGTCTGTTTTTTGTTAAGAATGTTTATGATGTCATCTTTATATTAAAATTTGAAAGTAATGTTTCAGTAGGATTTACACAGAAATATAAAGTCAATACTACTGAGAAATACTGTAGATTTCATAGGAAAAATTAGCTAGCAAAATTTTCATGGAATTTTCTTCCTAAAAATAGCCAATTTTTGTTGAACTTTTTTATTTAAGTAATTTAATAAATATATTTAATCTATTCTTCATTTTAATTACAAATCTATTTATGAAGATTACTACTTTTAATTCATATATAAGTTGATAGATGAGTATTTCATATTTCACCATATTCTTCAAGCAACATAAATACACAGTAAGATCAACTGCACTTCTTTTGCTGAAAATCCATATCTACCTTCCAGTGCTGAACTTCTGCAGATAGACTATCACTGGAATTTAACCAATTTCTTGATAAAGCAAGCATTATATCAGAATGGCCTTTTACTGAAACTCTCTTGCCTATATTTCCCATATATGCCATTCCCCTTAGTATTTATTTCTTCTAGTCAGGTGGTACATTCAGTTTAAGTGTTGCAATTTATGTTCTGTACACTGTGCTACTGGCTTTGGGCAATGTGTACATTTTAAATAAACTAAATAAATAAAACAGTTTTGCTATTCTAACTGCCTCTTACCTCCAGTATTTCTCAGAAAACACATTGCCTAAAGGAATATCTGAAGTCCTATTTAGCAATTTTTAGTAAACAATGGGAGGCAATTGCAAAATATTTATGATATATAAATATTTAGATTGAAAGTACTTGCCATCATTTATTTTACATTTACTGACATTTCAAATATATAAAGCTGAGGCGCTATATAAGGGGAAAAAAAAGAATACAACTCTGAAAGCCAGTATGCCTGGAACAGGAGTTAAGACAAAATGTAATAATTTGTAGAAAAAAAAGTTCTTTCCTTTATATTTCATGTCACTATAACTGTTTGAAGTACAGCTATGGAGAGTCAAGAAGTTAAGATACCTTAAAGATTGCAGCTAAAAATCTTATTGCATAATATTTTATCCATTGTTTTC
Source organism: Balaenoptera musculus (assembly GCF_009873245.2). Classification (NCBI taxonomy): domain Eukaryota; kingdom Metazoa; phylum Chordata; class Mammalia; order Artiodactyla; family Balaenopteridae; genus Balaenoptera; species Balaenoptera musculus. The sequence goes on from NC_045788.1 coordinate 108,596,617, forward strand.
AACATAATAAAAATTAAGTAATTTTTATAAAAGTTAATTTAGACATTAATAGCATTCCAGTAACATATTATTCCCAAAACATTATTTTCTTACGGCTTATAAATTATTTTCCTTATTATTTGATTATAATTAAGAGTTTTAAGGTAGCTATCAGTCCATTTATCAAATGGCTATTGAAGATCTCCAAAATGAAAGACACTGAATGCACAGTTGGAAAAGGTAGAGTCCTGCTTTCTTTTTCAGTTACATAATATATTTAAGGATACAAAAAGATTTTTTTTCTTTTGGTGGGGGGATTATTATGTTTTGTTGGTTTTTAATCATGGAAGCGAATGTGATTAATTCTGAATTAAATATTACAGAGGTATTCAAAGGAAAGGTATCATCTGGCTTGGGTCATCAAGAATTTCTGTCCTCAATCTTTTAGCAAAAACAATGAACTGAATGCTGTTATAATATGGCAAACGGACACAAATACAGTGGTAGTGAAACATGAGACTATTATTGCATTAGCAGATATTATTCATATAAATGTGCCACAGCTTATTTATCCATTCTCTTGTTGAAGTGCAGTTTTTAATTGTTAAAAAAAACTTCCATAATCATTCAGTTATGGGTTTTAGTGTGAACATACATTTTGAATTCACTTGGGTAAACACCTAAAAATGCTATTTCTGGGTCATATAACAAGTCTGTGTGTAACTTTAAGAGGAAATGATAAACTTCCTTCCTAAGTGCCTTTACCATCAGGAGCTTCAAACTTTCATGCTAGCCCAGCAATTTGTCAACATTAGTGCTCTAATACTGTATCAGATTATATTGTGTCTGGTGACATTTGTCTCATTTAAGTAAATGTTCATGTTCTATGTCTCTAGATTTTAGTATGATTCTATCGTGGGCCCTGAGTTTTCTGATGAGTTCATGAATAGCCATTAATTTGTAATTTCCTACTTTTTTTTTTTTTTTTTCCCCTGTAGGGATAGGAGCTACTTCTTTCCAGATCTTTCATCTGTGAACTAAAACTTGAAGTCAATTTTTGTTTTTTTGTTTTGTTGAGGTTTTTTTGTTTTAAATGCAGAGACAATCTTTTGTATATTTACACATTCCTGGAGCCTTGTAAAAAAGGTTCACAAAATTGGATGCACATCAGAACAGGTGATGTATATTATGCATTTGGTGATGTGGCCTAAAATAATGCCCAAATCTGATGGATTTATAAATTTTGTGTTTTGATACATGCAAAGACACAACTGAGTGGATCACTGTTAGAGTAAGTAATAATAAGAAAATGTATCTCTTAAAATAGATAATAATTGCTGCTAAAATTCAATGACTTAAACATTTGTTTTTAAGGCAGGTATGTACTATGCAAGGTGGTGCAAGGCAAGAGCTATAATTTGAACATTATTTCTGATTTCTTTTGAAAATGCTACCATTGTAAAGATCTTCATTTTTTTCCTGACAGTTTGATAAATATAAATAACAAGGGATTGTAGGACTAGTTCATGATTTTTAGAACCTAATCCCAGAGATCTACTTGTGAATGGAGTTTAGATACCAGGATGAAGACGTTGTAATATTGGCACAATTTGCATTAAAGTGTGATAATTTTAAAATCCCTTTTATCTTTTTTTTTGTAGTAATTTTTAATCTGTTGCCTATTATTTTTTCAAGGTTGTACATTTTAGAGTAAATAAAAGTTATTAATTATAGGCTTGATTAATTTTTAAGTAATAAAGCATTTGAATCATCATATTATAATATATAATTCTAACCTATATATATTTGTGTTTGTGAATCCCTTTGTTAAAGGGGGAACCATTAACTATCAGCAGGTTCTAACACTCATTAAAATCTTTCTCTCCATATTGTTTATAATGCAAACACATTGCAAAGATCTGTTTGAAAATAAAAACCCACTACAAGATCAAGATAAAGTGTTGAACACTTGACTTAATTTATTCTTGTTGCTGTTAATACCAGGTAATGTTTTAAACAAAGATATCATGTATATTTTGTTAAGACATCCCCTTGGTTTCAAAGAGAATTATTCTTTATTTTTTTATACACTTTATTATGTTTATCATTTGATTACAGAAAAACAGTACTAAAAACAAAAACTCTAAAATTCCAATCTAGGAACATAAAAAAAAAAAAATCATCTTCAAAGCCAACATTTTGTGAAGCAGATTTGAAAACAAACTATCATCCCTATGGAGCCATTAAACATGCCTCCTTTTTTTCATGCTTAAAGAGCAAAGAAAATCTTTTCCTTGGTAAGCACTATTGAGAGTAATGACCGTCTGGCAACTTATTTCATTAAAAAATCTGTAATTCATTTTTCTTTAATTTTACAGATGCCCAAGTAGCTTCAATGAACTATAGCACTTAGATATGTTGATGTGAGAAATTAAGGTTTATTTTTATTTCAAAAATATAAAAGACATTTTTATTTTAATTTTAGAAGGTAGAGATTTCTTTTTCTCTTCCTTTTATGCCATTTCATTTAGTGGTCAAACTTCTACCCTGGTCACCATCCTTTTTGAATTAAAACTAGGAGATATAGGTAGGTAGTTTTACATTATTATCTTTTGTGTTCACTGGATTAGTTGCATTTGCTGCTTTTGCCTCAGACATGAAAGTTTCTTATTCTGAAACTTCACATTTCCATTACATAATTTTAAACCCTCTATATTAACTTGCTTTTAAATTTAAAAATAGTGATTATTTCTCACATAATATATATGCGTGTATGTACATATATATACAAATATAAATACATATGCAATCAACTATATATATTCATTTTACATACATACATGTACATATATGAATACATATGGAATCATACTGGAAGCAGTGACTTGAGTTGCCACTGTTAACTCTTGTAGTAATTCAAATTTTTTGCAATACTTTATGAACCTTCTAAGCAACTCTGAAATTAAAGATACTTTTTACTAGCTAATTAGAATTTGTTTCTTTTTTTTTTTTTTTTGAAGGAAATGTCATCATTTTCAATAGGCAATTGTGTTTTTGTTTGTTAGGATTTTTAAAAAGAATGTTAAAAGAACTAAAACATTTATTTACACTCCTTTATTTAGAGATATAAAGAGTTTTCCAAGTCAGGGAATTGATTTTAATTCAATTTAATGAAAACAAATACCTGAATGCATAACCATAACACTAAAATCATTTTAAAACACATTTTTACAGGTTATTATTTTTATAAAATATTTCCAGTTAGCTTATTTATTTTTTCCAAAACAGTGCAGAATATCCAAAATTCAGAAGAGATACATATACTTAAAATTTATAGCAAAACATTCAGCTAATGTAGCTGATGAGTGCACTTCATTAAAAATTAGTCTAGACTGAAAAGAAAAACCCTGGGTTATTATATTTTTCATGCATTTTTCATTCTATTTTTTATTTGCTAACTTTCTCACCCTGTCTCTGTCCAGGGCTCTTCTGAGAAACAAGGGCTTTATTCTCCTTGAAGCAGACCTCATTGTCCACCAAGATGCATCTCCAGTGTACCTGCACTGGCATTGGTTGTTTTCTCCTTGTGTACTATTGGCTCTCATGTTGCTCACAGCTACTTTCAGGTATCCAGTACTTAACCTATAATGAAGGCTAATATGTCCCCAGGTCAAAATCATGTGAAATATGACAAAGGAGGGGAATGGTATTTACTTAAATCTATTCAGACAAATGAAGAGAGGTATTGGAAACCCTTTGGAATAGTGTGAGAACAATGCCTAACGCCCATCAAGGTCTGGGCTTCAGTATGGTTAGATGGTCTCTAAACTGCCTTCTAAAGAGAAAGGATCTGGGTAATGGTAAATTTATGATTATCTGAGTGTGACAGTCAATTTGGGATCAGCCCTGACATCAGTCATTTTCTTTCCCTTGGTGTCTTCCATTAATTAATTACTAGCATTAATTTCTTCTCTTACAAGTAAACAAATATGCAAGGAACACGTTCATGAAGGGGAGAAAAATCACATATACTGTACACTAGCATGTTCTGCCTGACACATTCCCAAGAACCCCCAGAAGAAAGAGCATTGGCACTTATAATCTCTTCCAAGAAGTATTTATTCTTAGCCTTCCCTTCTCACAATATCTACTGAAGAAAATAAAATGACTTCAGATTCATATGTGCCTATAGTACTATAGAACTTAACAGTCTCTATTGACTGATGCAATGTATCCTACATTAAATGTACATATGCCAGTTGGTGTCACAATTACACAAATGGAAGAGAACACAGAGGAAAAAAACATGTTTTATAGTTCTATATATTAAATGCTTTTTTCTGAAATAAGAACTGTATTGCTACTAAGGAGTCAACACTTACCTTATGAATATATTTATAATTAAATATTTCTCTTTTTGTTAATGTGATGGCTACTCTAGCTCTATTTTTCCTTTTAAATTATAGACTTTGTTAATTTCACTTCTCATTTTATACATAGTCTTTAATGTTAACATTTTGATAATATAAAAAATTTCTTTAGAAGAACTACATATTCATGGCACTTATTATTTTTATAGTACAATTAATAATATGTAGAGTTAATAGTTCTTGGTGCTAAATTTGAAAAAAAAGTGCAAAGAAATTTTTAAAAAGTAAAATGCTATGACTCATTCAGAAATCAGATTTAAAATAAATTTTTGTTCCTTTGTAGAACACTAGATATTGAATGTCCTTTTTCCCAATTGTTCATTTAATTTTGTTTCATATTCATTCTTTTAAAATGCAATAGCATAAATACTTAGTCAAAAGTCTGACATATATTCTGTTAATGTATATCATCTGTTATTTAAATAACATTATTATAATTATTAAACATGATTAAATATTATTCATAATATTGTAAGCATATTTCAAATATGTATTTATATTAATATTGTACTTAACATTATATTTTAAATATTTCTTATTAATCTCATCCAATTATATCATTTTATTGAATACAAAACACTCTATTGTATTGGATACAAAACACTCTATTGTATTGACATACACTATATTGTATACTCTATGTACAGTGACTATTAAAAATATATTAAAATTGAGGAAATGTTTTTTATTTTATGCGACCAAAAAATATACATACCTATAAAAATACATGTAAAAGATGTTTTGGCAGAATTATCTTTGGAATTCCCTCTTATTTGTTTCATAAATATTTCCACAAACTATCATTTACCCCCAAGTATCCACATAGTTCTCTCTTGGCTCATGTAAAGTTCCATGCTTATTTTGGTAGAACTCAGTTGAATTCTCTATGCTTCAATTATGTATACATTAGCACTACATTATTCCTCAACTATGAGAATAAGCAAGCTTTTCATGTTTAAACCTGAAAAACACTTTATGATGAATATAAGCAGAGTGTGAATATAGGAAAGAAATTTCCAAGCAAATAGGTGTTGTTTCCAATTTCATTTCTCCTTTTGTATGTGTTCTAAAATATAAGTAAGGCAAATCTGAAATAAGCATATCAAGCTTAATTTTGAAGGAGTGAGGTATTTGAATTTACACTAAAGTCACACTTAATAACTTTCATGGAGCTACATGCCTTTTTGGAATGTATTTTAAAGAGGTCATTCAATACTTTTAGATTACAATTTGTTTGATATGGATCCCAGAAACTCAAACTATTAAGTAAAAACATTTTGGATACTTGCAAGATCTTTAAGAATATTAGATATAAAATAATTGCAAATGACATACTAAATATCCAAATCAGATCACCACCGTTAACATTTTTTATTTGCTTCCTAACTTTCCTCTGAATTCACCATACCAGTCAGTAGATTTTAACCTATTACTTCTTCACTCTATTGAATAATATTTTGTTCAATATCTTTAAGAGTGATGAGTTACATAATACTTTGGTAAAATTTAAGGTAATTTAAATTTTCTATTTTAGATATGACACTCTGAAAGTATAGGACTAAATTTTTCTTAAAATTCTGTTGACGATTTTTGCTTCGTGACTGAGGAGCGCAATTAATTTGTTTATTTGTACATTTGATAACTATTAATAAATATTATCAAACTACTTATAATTTGCCATCACACTAGACATTCTTCTGCAAAATGACCTTGGGTAGCTTTCTTTATAGCAGGGGGAAATACATGATTAAATAAACACCAGCAGAACAACATAATTGCTGATGTAAGACATCTATGATATGCTCTAGGAAAAAAAAAATAAGAGGAGTATCAAGTCTGGAATGGGGGTGAGTTGTGGGGAAGAAAGTTCTCAAAGAGGAAATGACATTTCAGATTAAGAAGAGGTAGGAGCAGTAGGTGTTACCAGATATGGATAATTACTATTCACTGTGACTTGGTAATTTAGCCTCCTCTTCCAGCATAAACAGGGATGATACTGTTCTGCCTTTTGGCCAATGGATTTTGAGAAGAGTTATATGTTTCTTCCCAGTACATGTATATAAATGCCAGGACTTATCTCTCTATGCCTTTCTTCCCCTGCCCCGGCAATCATGGCAGCACATGTTGATGTGAAGACTTTCAGCACATGGAGGCTGGTCTACCTGGGAAGTTTCCTCAACCAGCAGTACAATTAGCATGAGAATATTTTAAACCTCCGGTGTTTTAAGATACTCTAAATGGAGGGTTGTCTGTTCACACATTATAATCCAGAATATCTTAAATAATATACCATGCTAATAAAATATGAGGGATTGTATGAAGAGGAGACAGGGATAAGAGAGAACTTTATGTTCAAATGTCAGGGATGAAAGAGGAAACATGGTATTCTGTTGGAAAAGAGAGAAGTTCAATATAGCTTGATTTTATAGAAAATATGAAGGTGGAGCTGAAAAATTAGGTTTACATGTCTTGTACACTACATTAAGAAATGAAAGTTGTTGAGAGAGTAAATCCTAGGAGCTCTCATCACGAGGACATTTTTTTTTTCCTTTTTCTTTTACTTTGTACCTGTATGTTCACTAAACTTATTGTGGTAATCATTTTGTCATGTATGTAAGTCAAATCATTATGTTGTACACCTTAAACTTATACAGTGCTGTGAAAATGATGTTTAGATTTTATCATCAGGAAAAATGGCAGCTAGTGAATAATTAGAAACAAGGGTGTCATTTACATATTAGAAAGCATCTTCTCCTATAGATACACCAAATCCATGGCTACATATGGAGCAAGTTCCTCTGAAAAAGCCCTAAAAATTGAGCACTCCTATGCATCTGACAAATGAGAGAAGGCCCACAGCAAGTGGGTATAAGAAGCTGGGCCACAGTCTCACCAGAAACCCCACCCTCATAGTCAGAAATAAACTCAAAACCCAGAGCTTCTCTCTGAGGAGCAAAGGGTTGGAACACACCAGGCATCCCCAACTTTTAAGACCTGAACCTGAGAGAAGTCCCAGGTGAAGTCCCAGAGAAGTCCCCAAAACATCTAGCTTTGAAAACCAACAGGTTTTGTGTCCACAGGACTCACAAGGGTTTTAAGATCTGAGAAATGGTTCTCAAATGGCTTGTGCACTGACACTCACCTGCATCAGGGCCCAGGGAGGAAGCAGCCAATTGAGGGCACTTGGACTTTGTGCAGAAGAGGCTCATTTGCTTGTCTTGAAATATCAGGCTGAGAGGCAGGTATCTGATGTGATCAACATTTGGGGGAGTGCTAAGTAGTTCTCTGGGGATAGAGACTGGTGGGCGCCATCTTTTTTTCCTTTTTTCTTTCCTGGTGAGCGCCATCTTCCTGCTCTCCCTCTGCCTCCCTACAGCTTGCTGGTATCTCCCGGACGCTTATACACTAGTCTGGAGTCTGGATTTTTGCAATTGCCACCCAAGGGACAACGCTAGATCACCTGGCACTGATGGTCAGTAGGGCTTACACTTGGTGTTGCCACAGGACTATATATATTTGCACACTTTAAAAGCTTCTGTTTGAGGGTGTGGCTCCCAATCAGCAAGAATCTAGGTGCTGACTAAGATCCCTCTCTTTGGGACCCTGACAGGTCTCAGCAAACCCTCAACTACTGGAAGCCGTTAAAAATACGATAGGCTGCTTATAGAATCACAAAATTTTGAGAGATGACAAAGAGTCAAGGCAGGGTTGAAAGATAAGCTTCATCTCCTATAGGACTGGGAGAGGTAGCTGCTTTATCTAATGAAGAGAAACCAACACAGAGAGTCAAGCAAAATGAAGAAACAGAGGAATATGTTCCAAATGAAAGAATGAGATAAAACCTCAGAAAAATCAACATCATGTTCAACCTTGTCATAAAAAAGGCCTTGTCAAGTAGAATATATGTATTTGTTCTTCTTTCTTCTATAAAATTGTATCGTGTTTGCTTTTGCTTTTTAAAAAGAAAGCATCTTGGCTCTACTAAGGAAAATGTATTGGATTAATCAATTAAGTACGTGAGGGAATTAGTAAGGAATCTGAGTTGATGGAGGAAAGTGTTTTATTTTGTTTTCCCTCTTCAGCATTTTAAAACTGTAAAACCATTATCTCTATTCTCCATTGTCTTTGAAGAATAATCAGCCAATCTGTATATTTGGTTTCCTCTCTATGTTATATCTTGTCACTGTGACAGCTTTTAACGTTTTCTCTTTATCTTCAGTTTTTATGAATTTCATTATGATTTGAGTAGGTATGGTTTTCTTTGCATTTATCCTGCTAAGGGACAACTAAATTCTTGAATCTGTATATTAGTGGTTTTTCTCCCTAATTTTAGAGAAACTCAACTATTTTATCTTCAAATATTTTTTCTACTTTACTCTCATTTTATTCTCCTTCTAAGATTCCAGTTAAAGATATGTTTGACATATGGTATCGTATCACAGTTTCCCTGAGTCTCTGCTAATTTTCTTCATTTTTTTTCTCTGTTCCTCAGATTTGAGCTTTTCTGTTGTTAACTCCTCAAGTTCTCTAAGTCTGTATTCTGTCAATATTTATCCAGTGAATTGTTCATTTACATTACTATACCCTTCAATTATAGAATGTCCATTTGGTTCTTTATTTATAGTATCTGCTCCTTTGCTGAGTTCACCTATCTGTTCATTCATTAAGATATTATTTTTAAAGTTTGTGAACATGTTTATAAACAGCTGCTTTTAAATCATTGTCTTCTAAGTTCAATATTTGTGTCATCTCAAAGCCTTTTTTTCAACTGCTTGAATTTTTTTTTTCTGGACATTTCTTCATGAAATGTATTCAGTATAAATACTAAGCTGTACACCTGAAACTAACACAATGTTGTAAATCAACTATACTTCAACTTAAGAAAATTGACTTCTTGAACTCTTGATTTTGGATCACCTTTTTATGTTTCTTCACATGTCTAATAATTTTTATTAAATGCTTTATGTTACAGATTACCTACAGTAAAGACTCTGGGTTCTGCTATCTTCCTGTGACATGTGTTGATTTTAGTTCTAGCAGATAGTTAAATTACTGGCTAATCATCTTGATCTTGTGTATATTTAAATTTAGGATGTGTTAGGGTAGATGCGTAAAAAAACCCAAGGTGTTTCCAAGGCCCTTCTAGCTTGGCATGACTTAAACTCTAATGTCTGTATATGTGAAGATCTTGTAAGGCCTTGGTTTTTGGTTTTGTTAAGCAGTTCTGGAAGATAAATTCTTGTCATGTGTGGTCATTGTGATTCTTACATATAATCCTGGTGTTTCAGCCAGATGCCTTTTATGATGAACATATTATTCTGACATTATGATGAACTGAAAATTTAAAATCTCCCAGTACTGACTTGCCTCTCAAACCTGTAGTAGGTTTGATAAATGGGTGCACTCTCTGACAAGCCTTGAGCTTTTGCTCTGGGCATATACAGCCCAGTTGTCATAAAAGGATTCATCGGGGAAATTCTCACAATGATTTCTGAGGTCCCGCACTTGCACAGCTACTTTCCCTCTAAGGATTTGTCCTGTAGATTCCAAATTCTTCAGCTGATCTGATCATTTTGCTCAGGGAACCGCCATGATTTTTTGGACTCTAGCTCAGTGCAGCTTGTAGCAAGGCTGATCACGTGGTTCATCTCAAGAGTTTCCCTTCTATCATGAATTATAAACTTGAACTTCCTGCTGTCCAATGCCTGAAAAGAACTGTCTCATATATTTTGTCTATTTTAAGTATTGTTTACAATGGTAGAACCGATCAAATAGCACTTAATATGTTATAGCTAGAAGTGGATTCTACATATTTTATTTTTGAAAAACAGATTAAGAAAACAATAGTCTATTAAAGTAGCCTACTAATTTTCCCCCTAATTAACTCATCACTATTACATTTCAGCAATGACTCTCTGTATGCCCAGACAGTTCACAGATGGGATTGAAACAGCTAAGGTCCATTAATAGGTAGAGGAACTCATAACAAATTTTGTTAACAACCTCTAAGCTTTCCCTAGAGTTCTTGCTCTTTTTTTGAACACAGCACTGTTCTCCGTTAGCTTAGCTGGGCTTCTAACCTCGCTGAGTCTTGTCTCAGCATCATTTTGTTTGGCTCCAATGCTTGCCCAGCTCAGTTTATTTCCTTTAGTGCTCTCCAAGCTTAGCTCTCTTCTCTGACCTTTCTGAATTTGTGCATTTATGCTAAAGACATGATTTAATGTTACTTTTTCAGTAGATTTTGTTTAAGGTACTTAAGCTGACCTGGAAAATGGCTTAGCCCACCAGATTGTTGAGACAAATGTCGTCATTAAACTAAGGAATTGTGGCAAATGTACAAAATTAAGCTTTATAACTTCTTTAATAATCTGTAAAACTGATAATTTAGATTTGGAAATATAATGCTGAATGGAATATGAGAATAAGTGATTCTAATAGTATAGGGAATAATCACGATTTAGGTGAACATTATGGGAATGTAAATTCTAAGCAATTGCTGTGAACTACTTTGAATATGATCTCACAAAATAATTTGTACACATTTTACTCACTGAATACTACTTTACAGTGAAATACTCTCTTCTGGTCAGTTTTACTGATGCATAAGGGGTTATAAATGTGAGGTATTGTGGGAGTAGATTAGAATCATCTACTGATTAATGATATCCTAGCAACAGATGATAATCCTCACAGCAGGAATTTGCTAGCAAAGAAGCATATGGAGATCAGTAGGTCCAAAGAAAACATCTATCCAGGCTGCCTATTCACACTGCTCAGGCGCAATAAAAGGCTCTCGGATGTAAATTCTCATTTGAGGTTTTTAAGATCAAACTGGTAATTCTGATTTGAGCAGGAAACTATGAAGAATCAAGAATGTACACTATTACTCCTATATGGTTTTGGTAACCTACTTTGAAGACATTGATTATTTATTTGAAGTAAACTAATATTTAATGCATATAATAGTGAAATTAACTTTACCTTATTAACATGAATATTCTGGCTTTTCAAAAATATTTATGAGCAAAATGAAGATATTTATAAACTTTTTGAAACATACCTTTTACTGCGTGAAACAATTCTTTCACTTCAAACAGTAAAGTCTTACATGTTATAAATCTCTCAATCACACACTTTCAAAAAAAATATTTTTTTTCCTCTATTTCAGGTTATAAATCAAGTTCAAAGTAAATAAAGGCTCAATTTATTCCTCAGTTTGCTTTAGAAATGTTTTCTTTGTATTTTAAATCCGTGTCTATCCGGGATTTTCAGTGCTAGCCAGGCCCATAGTAAAAGTAGTAATGGGTATACGACTACAACTGTTATCTTACTGTCTGGCATAATGAAAAAGATGAACAGTGGAAACAAACAAAAAAAAGAATTCTGGCCTGGGTCTGTTACTAACTAGATTATATTATATTTTTTTTATTTGCAGAAAATTAGGTGTATGATTGCATATTAAAATTGTTTCTGTAAGTTATACAGTACCACCAAATATTGGCCCAGTATGACACCAAAAAGATGTGTTACAATTATACAGCATTTGAAGAATTCATAATTCCAGATGAAAGTGATGAATCTCTACCACTGAAATCATTCAATCAGGCAAACACAATGGTATCCATTTATCAGAAATACTGCAAAGGAGTTTCCTACGTAGTATAGAATCCCTGCCGTTCACAAACTACTAATTAAACAGAACTGAATGTATTTATTCCTGTGAATAAATTCATTATGGACATTTTCTGTTGTCAAATGCTAAAGTACAACAAATGCCCTTTATTAATTTATCTCTAAATATAATAACCGGTCTGCTTTCCAAAATGCTATCATGGACCCACTATTAACATCATTTCCTTCTTAATCCTAAGTCTACTAGGATGAAATTCTCAGGAGAATGTAGAAAGGATAACTAAAATTAAACTGCTTTCCATCTAGACATAAATATCATATGTTTTAAGAAAAAAATAACATTTTAAAATTTTCCAAAAGTGGGCAGTGGGATGGCGACCCAAAATGAAACTTTAGATGAGTTATAGAATTCTGTAAAGTTATATTTCTGCCACACTCAAGCGTAAATTAAGATTAATACTTTCTGGAGAAAGATATTATATCTAAATTAGATTTTAGTTTATGAAGCTGAAGGAAGAATTTCATGGGGTTCTACATTTATATTTTTGTGCTTGAAAATATTTGTTTTTAAACAATGAAGGTGAAAATATGTCTCTAAGGCAAGAGTGGTAGATGCTGCTACTCACACAGGTTTGGAAGCAGATTTACATCTTTATCCTTCTGCTATAGGATTACTATGTACAGTTAGAGCTATAGATTTAGTTATAAATCCTACCCAGCTTTCTCCCTCTTATGCCCCTTGTAGAAGACCCCCAGTTGTGGTTTTACCATTCTAAGGCATTTTTGATCATGGTTATACTTTTTCAATATTGATGTCAAACACAGAAAAGTGATGGTCTGAAAAGAACTTTTCTGTGTTTGTGCTTGTATAAGTGCACACCGTCGGAAAAATAGAGACAGTGGTTCCCACTGAAGCAGATTTACTTACATTCCAAGATAGCAAAGACAGAGACATCTCCCTCTTTTCCCAAGGAAGGTTCAATTGCATTCCAGGATATTAAGATAACATCTTTCTCTAGAGTAGGATAAATAGTCAAGTTTATGGGCAGCCCCCATATAAAATCAGGGTTTCTTAATCTCAAGGTTCATCTTTTGTAATACTCTGACTGTATACACAGGCAATTCACAGTCTTTAATGTGTCACATGAGAGAATTGGGACTTGAGGAATTGATGCAATATGTTATTCACACCTATTGCTATGATTAATACTGTCCTTTGTCTCTAACCCAAAAGCCTTGTGTTTATCTGCCAGGGTATGTGCAACCATGAGAGGCTAACTAAGTTTCGAGTGTACAATTAGGGTAAAATCTCAGACCCTTCAAAACCCCTGACTTGACATTTTAACATGTGAAAATATTACATACCAAAAATGGTCTATTTTAAAAAGAATGATATTAATGGGCATTATCTCATAATTATAACATACATATATATGTATATGTGTGTATACATGTATACACACACACATATCCTGGATAATTTATATATATTTTTAACGTAATGATGAAATATAAAATGTAAATTATCCACAATGATATAATGTTTGATTTAAATGTGGAAGAAAATATATTTCTCCTTATATTTTTTAAAAGGCACAACATATTACAGATGTCTAGGGAACATGGTAAATTTCCATTTTCTTCTATTCTCTCACCTATTTCTACGAACCTTTGTTATTTTTTGGTGTCATTTGATTGAGGTATGAATGGCCACAGATTCCCAATGACTGATAGTTACTATGCAGTTCATATACAAATATTCCTAACAAAATATTTGGCTAAAGTTGAAGCTATAAAAATGAATATCATAATTCTTTAATATCCATGATAAAATCCGATAATAATTTCCAGTGTAGTATTTCCTAACAGACTAGTGTAATATTGATCAAAAATGCCTTAGAATGGTAAAACCACAACTGGGGGTCTTCTAGAAGGGGCATAAGAGGGAGAAAGCTGGGTAGGGTTTATAACTAAATCTATAACTCTAACTGTACATAGTAATCCTATAGCAGAAGGATTAAGATGTAAATCTGCTGTCCAAACCTGTGAGTAGCAGCATCTACCACTCCTGCCTTAGAGACATATTTTCACCTTCATTGTTTAAAAACAAATATTTTCAAGCACAAAAATATAAATGTAGAATCCCATGAAATTCTTCCTTCAGCTTCATAAACTAAAGTCTAATTTAGATATAATATCCTTCTCCAGAAAGTATTAATCTTAATTTACACTTGAGTGTGGCAGAAATATAATTTTACAGAATTCTATAACTCATCTAAAGTTTCATTTTGGGTCACCATCCCACTGAACTGGTGAAAAGCCTTAACCTGAACCTTACTTGTCTTTTCATAGGTCCCCAAGGGTGGTTTTAAGGTTACAAGAAACTCATGTAGTGTAAAAACTTTGGGAAAGGAAGTACAGTTGCTTCTTCTTCTTGAATAATCTTTAAAACTTTAAAATACCTTAAGTTATCATAAAACTTTAGCTTCAGTGACTTGCTGCCCATAGTCCCATCCACCTATGGGAATCTGCATGCATCTCTTATTAGTTTCTCCTGGTGTATTACTGTCACCAGCTATTCTGTCTGAGAAGTGGGTTGGTCCTTCTATGTTCAGGGAACCACAAAACACTCTATTCTCATCCATTCTCCCTAAATGGGAGACTCATTGATACAAATAATAGTTTTAATCATAAAATAGTTAAGTTATGAATTAACTAATTTATTAAAAGGATTTTTTTGAGATAAATGACTTCAAATAATTGACACATCCCCATTCAACAGCTGAGTACGATTTAGAAAAATTTCTTAAATCCCCTCCCCTCATATTATACTCTTCCTTCTGTTGCTGGAGCTGTAAGACTAGGAACTGTGTTTCCTAGACTCCCTTGCCTACAGAGCCACTTCATTTCTGTTACATCAATGAGATGAAATCATGTGAGATCTTGAAGTTAGAAGAGAGATAAAAGAAATATTCTTCTTCTGCCAGCATCATCAGACAGATGGATGAGCTTGGGAATTTCTGCAATGGTTTCTAAGCATTCCCTTCTGATTCATCTACCTGAATATGGCAGGAAGTTGTACACATCAGTAGTGGAATCCTGAAATTCCTTACCTGAATGAGAGGAACACCTTTCTCATTCTCTGAAAGCTATAGTTAAAGCTGAGAGTTAGTGGCTTCCATGTTTGACTTTGCTCCTCCAGCCTGTTCAATAATTTTAAAGCACAACATTCCTATGCTAAATCTCACACTAATTAAAAAGAAAGGAATTCTATAATGGTCTCTGTGTTCCTCATGAAACCTTAACTATGTATCTGGTATCTGGTACCATGTCCATGATCAAAAATAATTGTATCTGGTACCATGTTCATGGTAAAAAATTATTTATAATCTACTTGGGGAGACATTATTTATACACACAAACTGCAGAAAAAAATAAAATAATCCTGAACAAATACTGATATGATAAGTGTGCCAAATTTATACTAATAACATTAGGGAACATGGCAGTAAGCTACAGTTCACATTCCAGATAGTCATTTAATAGGGTTGCTCATTATAGGGAACCATCATTAGGGAAACATTCCTGAGGAAGTCAGACTTGAAGAAATGCTGAATGAGGCTAAACAGAGAAAAAGACATTGTACAGAGTAGAGGTAGCTTCTTCCACATGTGAGCAAAGCAAAATAAATGAACAAAAATTCGATTAGTTGTAATAGAAATTTCACTTTAGAGTTTAGTGAGCGATATAACTGAACACACAAAATAATACCAGATTTTGAAAAAATATACAAACCTCATAATGTAATTTATATTTAATGTTATCACTTTAAGTTTCTGAAGTGCCATTTCTGCACTGAGATGTGGTACCATCACTGCAAGAAGACTCTCCTATATTTACACTAAATCACTGGAATGTGGAAATTATATTTTATTAAGTTATATAGCTTATATCTTTCTCTGGTATTTTTAATTTCCACCATTTGGTTGACCACCTTTCCTCCAATTATTCTTTGTATGTTATCTACTACTAAGGATAGCTACAGCACCTTTTTTGAAAAGCATTTTTCAATTACCCAGAGAAAATTATGGTAGAATAAATCAGGATCATGAATTCTACTTTTATTAATACCTGCCATGATTAACACCAACTAAAGTGTTAAGACGAACAAACCAAATCATCACACTTGCATCAACAGCATGCGTAAGACACAGCTCTCAGCAAAAATTCCTCCTTTTCAAACAATATTGATTTGTGTGTTGGAAGACAGCTTGGTTTTCATCCAAGTGTTATTTTTACAGTGTTAGTTTACTTCTTAAAGTACAGCAGACTAAAGAATGTAGCAGTGGGGCTTCCAACCTAGATTATCAACTCTAACTTCCCTTTGACTCCAATTTCTCTCTTAGCTATCTGTACTTCATGGGGAATGACCATTCAGGTCCTTTGTTTATATCTCTTGTCACAGTTGGAAACCTTTCTCTTTTTTAGTGGACTCTCCCCACTGATATCACACCACTGATTTTCCCACCAGTCATTCACTGCTCTAACACTTGTGTACCAGATGGTTTAAATGGCTAAGCATGTATTTGCTGAGTGAACATAAGGAAAGCTGTCACTTGGCTTATTTCTCTTTTATCACTAACATTCTGCTATTAATGATTAGACAAGGCTATGCTTGACGGAAATAAAAAGTCCTGAACCTTTTGTGCTTTCTAATATAAGGTAATTAACTTTTTGTTCCTGTTTTTTGGAAAGACTTTTTAAAGAAATCAGTAATTTGGTAATAGTGACATCTTTGCATTCTCTTTTTAAAATTTTTTATTAAGCTAATAATACTCAGGTTTCTTTTGTTCATCAGGTTTACCTGTCTCTCTCCCTCCCTCCTTCCCTCCTTCCCTCCTTCTTTCCTTTCTTCCTTCCCTCCTTCCTTCTTTCCTTCCTTCCTTCCTTCTTTCCTTCCTTCCTTCCTTTTTTCCCTTTCCTGATTTTGTGCATAATAATTATACAATTTTAGTGATCGTTATCACCACAAAATATTTTGGTAATTTCCTAGTTATCTTGCATATAATTGGTGAAGGGAAATTTCTCTTTATCTTGTCAATAAAAAATGTGCCAGGATGCTTGTCAGAACTGAAAAAGTAAGGAGCAAATGTGATTTTCAAAAATGTCCCCTGAGTAAATGGATTATTGTTTTCTACAACCAAACCTCCTACATTTAAGTTTCAACCACAATGCTGTAGAGGCTCCATTAAAAGCCAGAGATAATATACATGCTTCTTCACGATCAAATTTCTTCACCAGTAAATTTACATGTTTTCTAAATGACTGCACTTCTGTTTCTCAGACCTGCTATTACTAAAATAGTTTATGTTTGATGTGTTTTCCTATGTATCTTATACTCTTTTCAGATCATTTAGTTCAGAGAATTAGTTTATTTTTTTAATGTTCTAGCTCCTCATTAGAGTGGTCAACCAGAAAAAGTATTTACATTTAACCTGTAAGAATATCAACAAAAAGACAAGAAAACAAAATGTTATATTACAGGAGCTTATTGATAGCATACTGAGGTAGCTGAAGTATCAGTGTTCTAGCAGAAAAGGTGTTTAAGTGAAATATGAGTACAATGTGAACAGGCAATAATTTTTCCTAAAAAACATATTTTCTTGGGATATTATGTGCTGAATGGAAATAAAATGTTGTTTTCATGAACAGTTGGAAAAGAAAATACAAATTAAGTGTTCCCTTAAAACTTTACTCTGAATTATCATCTCATTATTTTTTAAATGACATCTATTTAAATTCTTTGAAGTGAAAATTTGTTTAAAATTATTTTTCCTTTCTTTAGCGCATTGACACTTAAGGAAGGGTTGTGTCCAAAGATAGTAGTGTGCTTTTTTTTTCAATGCTTTCTCCCAACTCTGCCTTGTAATACTGGAACTAATAAAAACTTCCCAAAGGTTCTCTCTCAGGCTTTCATTTAGTGAACTGCCTTCTCTTGGCTAGTTCAGCCTCTGCCTTATCTTTGTCAGCTCCATCTCTAAGGAAGGTACTCTTTCCAATTTCCGGGTCCGTTTTCCCCCGGGGTAGTCCTCTTCTCTAATTTTAAACCACTGAGTTGGTTCTGTTGACATTTTCCCACAACTCATTCTTGTCAGTTATCAATAACTTTGGATAAATCTTTTGTTTATTGTGTTTGTTGTTAAATTTGGTTGTTATTGAGGATGACATTTTAAAGTTATTATAATCTTAACTATAAATCAAATGTTTTTAACCCTCCTAAAGTTTGTGACTATATCAGTTTTTAATTCTACATCGTATGTATAAGTTATCAAACACATGTAAACAATTTGGTAAATGTGTGTGCAATTTAATAGCTTGTTAGTTATAATTGACTTATTTTATTTAAGGTGTATGCTCCTGCTTAAGATTATAAAGAAGAATACTAAAGAAAATAAAAATTGTTTATGACATATTCTAAGATAAATACACAATATTATAAATGCTGCACTTATAAAATTAAACCGATAAGAAACATATCTATCTTGCATACATTTAAACCACTAAAGAGGAGATGATCATATCAGTAATTGTTAAAAATCATTCAGGATTAATAATTTGAGAGTGGAGATACTGTCATTCAGCATACAACAATTTTTATTTTTTATTTGTCTGATTCATCTTGGCTTTTATTGCTTTTACTCATGTCTTCCTGCTTTTTATTTGTGCCCAGTGCTCATTGCCTTGAATTTATTTTCCATCATAATGCTGTTAGTTGACATAACCAGTGTGATTAGGAAATATAGTTATATTACTTCAGTTGCTGTTTTTTTCTTCCAGTTTTATGAAGATGCAATTGGCATACAGCACTGTATATGTTTAAAGTATACAGCATAATGATTTGACTTACATACATCAGGAAATGGTTATCACAGTAAGTCTAGTGAATATTCAGCATCTCATATAGATACAAAATTAAAGAAAAAGAAATAAAACAAGCTTTCCTTGTGATGAGAACACATAGAATTTACTCTCCGAACTTTCATATATAACATACAGCAATGTTATCATAGTGTACATTACATCCCTAGTATTTATTTATCTCACAACTGGAAGTTTGTACCTTTTGACTGCCTTCATTCAAGTCCCCTCTCCAACCCTCATCTCTGATAACCACAAATCTGATCACTTTTTCTCTGTTTGTTTGTTTATTTTTAAAATACAATTGACCTAGAATACTATGTTAGTTCTTGTTATACATTACTGTGATTCAATATTTCTATACATTTTGAAACGATCACCACAATAAGTCTACTTATGACACCAAAGATATTACATAGTTATTGACTATATTCCCCAGGCTGTACAATTCAAAACCATGACATTTATTTTGCAACTGGAAGTTTGTACTTCTTAAATTCCTTTACCTATTTCCTTCCACCCACGCCCACTTCCCCTCTGGCAACCATCTGTTTGTTCTCTGTTTGTATAACTCTGTTTCTGTTTTATTATGTTTGTTAATTTCTTATGTTTTTTTTAGATTCCACATATAAGTGAAGTCATATGGTATTTGTTTTTCTCTGTCTGACTAATTTCATTTAGCATGATACCCTCTAGGTACATCATTTTGCTGCAAGTGGCAAGATTTCATTCTTTTTATGGCTGTTTAATATTCATTGTATATATATATATATATATATATATATACACACCACATCTTCTTTATGCATTCATCTATTGATGGCCATTTAGATTGCTTCCATATTTTGGCTATTGTAAATGATGCTACAAAGAACATATGGGTGCATATATCTTTTCTAATTAGTGTTTTTGTTTTCTTTGTATAAATGCCCAGGAATGAAATTGCTGGATCATATGATAGTTCAACCTCTAATTTTTTGAGCAATCTTCCTACTGTTTTCCATAGTGCCTGTACCAATGTACATTCCTGCCAACACTGCACGAGGGTTCCCTTTTCTCTACGTCCTCCCTCACACTTGTTGTTTGTTGTCTTTTTGATAATAGGCATTGTGACAGGTGTGAGATGATATTTCATAGTGGTTTTGTTTGCATTTTCTGATGATTAGTGATGTTGAGCATCATTTCATGTGCCTGTTGGTAATCTGAATATCTTCTTTGGAAAAATGTCTATTCAGATTCCCTGTCCTTTTTTTAATTTGGTTGTTTTTTTGATGCTGAGTTGCTTGCGTTCTTTGTATATTTTGACTATCAACCCACTATCAGAAATATCCTTTGCAAATATCTTCTCCCATTCAGTAGGTGGTCTTTTGGTTTTGTAGATAGTTTCCTTCACTGTGCAAAAACATTTTAGTTTGATGCAGTCCCATTTTTTGTTTTTGTTTCCCTTGCCTGAGAAGACATATCCAAAAAATGTTACTAAGACCGATGTCAAAGAGCTTACTCCCTTCACCTAGGAGTCTTATGGTTCCAGGTTTTACATTTAAGTCTTTAATCCATTTTCAATTTATTTTTGTGTATGATGTGAAAGAGTAGTCCAGTTTGATTATTTTGCATGTAGCTGTCCAGTTTTCCCAACATCATATATTGGCTGTCTTTGGGGCTGTCTTTTCCCCATTGTATATTTTGGCCTCTTCTGTCATAGATTAATAGTCATGTAAGTGTGCGTTCATTTCTGAGCTCTATATTCCGTTCCATTGGTCTATGTTTCTGTTTTTGTGTGAGTAGCATAGTTTTGTCTTTTAACCTTCCTACTAGCTTTGTGCATGGATGATTTCCTGCCTTTACTATATGTTTGCCTTTATTGATGAGCTTTTTCCTTTTATAATCTTCATTTTCCAGTTGTGACCTTTTCTTTTTTGCTTAGAGAAGTTCCTCTAATGTTTCTTATAAAGCTGGTTTTGTGGTGCTGAACTCTTTTAGCTTTGGCTTGTATGTAAAGCTTTTGATCTCTCCATTGAATCTGAACAAGAGCCATGCTGGGTAGAGTATTCTTGTTTGTAGGTGTTTCCTTTTCATCACTTTAGATATATTGTGCTACTCCCTTCTGGCCTGCAGGGTTTCTTCTGAAAAGTCAGCTGATAGCCTTATGGGAGTTCCTTTGTATATAACATGTTTCTTTTCCCTTGCTGCTTTTAATATTCTCTCTTTATCTTTAATTTTTGCCATTTTAATTACAATGTGTCTTGGTGTGCTTCTCTTTAGGTTGATCCAGTTTGGGACACTCTGTTTCTTGGACCTATATGTCTGTTTCCTTTCCCACATTAGGGAAGTTTTCAGCTATTATGTCTTTAAATATGTTCTTTGCCCCTTTCTGTTTCTCTTTTCTTTCTGGGACCCTAAAATGCAAATATTAGTACACTTGATGTTGTTTTAAAGGTCTCTTAACCTTTCCTCATTTCTTCCTCTTCTTTTTTTTTTTTTGTTCAGTTTCAGTGATTTCCACTACTCTGTTTTCCAGTTTGCTGATCCATTCCTCTGTATCATCTAGTCTACTGTTGATTCCTTCTAATGTATTTTTAAAATTTTGGTTATTGTATTCTTCATCTCTGTTTGATTCATCTTTATATTTTTAAATTCTTTGTTAAAAACTGTTAACTTCTCACTCTATTCATCCACTCTCCTCCCATGAATTTTGAGCATCTTTAGGATGATTACCTTGAATCCTTTCTTAGGTAGGTTGCTTATGTCCACTTCACTTAGTTTTTCTTTTGGAGTTTTATCTTGTTTCTTCATTTGAAACATATTTCTTTGTTGCCTCACTTTGCCTAATTTGCTGTTTTTATTTCTAGGTATTTGGTAGGTTGGTTATATTTCCCAACCTTGGAGAAATGACCTTTTGTAGGAGATGTCCTGTGCATTCCAGCAGTCCACTCCCCTCTGGTCACTGGAGCTACATGGTCTAGGGATGCCCCTATGTAGGCTGTGTGCATTCTTCCATTGAGGTGGGCTGACTGTGGGTGGCCTGGTAGATGTGGCTAGACCCTATTCAGGTTGATTGTCAGGCTCTTGTGCAGAGGCTGCTGGCCACTGGTGGGTGGGGCTGGGTCATGAGACAGATGGCTAAGGAGTCCCAGGGGGTCCTGGGACTAATACTAGCCCAATGGTGGATGGAGTCAGGTTCTGGGGTGAGTGATTGTGGGGCTAGGGGTCTTGGATCTAGTTTTGGCCTGCTGTGTGTAGGCTCATTCCTGACATGGCTGGGTGTAGTGTCTGGGCCATCCCCAAGGTGATGCTGACCCACTGGTGGGTGGGGCTGGATCCCATGGCAGCTGGCTAAGGGCGTTCAAGGTGTCTCATAGCTGGTGTTGTCCTGCTGGTGGTAGCAGCCGGGGCACAGGTGGTCTGGCTACAGGGCCCTAGGAGTTCCAGGGCTCATGTCAGCCCACTGGTGCATGGGGTCAGTTCTGACGAGGCTGGCTGTGGGTCCCAGTATCACAAAGCTGGTGTCTGCCTGCTGGTAGGTGGGGCCAGATCCTGGGGAAGCTGGCTGAGAGCCCCAAGGACTCCCAGCGCTATTATTGGCCTGCTGATGGTCAGAGCTGGTTCTCTGGGGGTCCCAGAGCTGTTGCCAGCTGCTAGTGGGTGGTGCCTATAACAATTTTAAAATATTATTATTCATTACTTTAAGAACATTAGTTTATAACTAAAAAATATTAGCTATAATAACTAATATTTTCTGAGTACTTAATTAGAGTCTGGTGTTAAGTGTTTTATATAAGTTTTCAAATTTTTGCTTATAAAAATATTCATGAGATGGAAAATTAATGTTTATTTTACAGATGAGTAAGTTGAGGTTTAGAGAGTTCACCTAGGAAAGGGCTTGTAATGATAACTACTACAATACACTGGGTTTTTTACTTCAATCAAATAGAAAATAGTGTACTCCCAAAACAGGTAAGGCTGAAAGTTCTAGGAATTTTGTTTGATAATTAAAGCCACATTTAACAGAAACTATACTCTTATTTACCAACTGTAGGTAATGTTATGCACAATTTCCTATAATGGCTCAAGAATAAATATGTCTACAGTCAAAAGAAGCATTATTATAATACAAAAAAATGTCAACAGTATAGTATTTCTAAGAGACAAAACAATTTCCTTTGGATTATTTCTGATTTTCCAAGGTAAATCAGTGGGATTCAGTCAATTAGTATAAGAGTTTAACTTATTTCAAAAGTAAACACAAAATCTTGTCAGTGTAAACTTCTTTGAAAGCTATAGATCCTTCATGGAGGTTTGAAGACACTGAATTCTCCTGGGGGCTTAGAATAAGAGAGAACAACTGAAGGGATGGTAGGACATTGGCAGAGAAGCTGTGGTCTGTGAAATTACCTAGTGTACTACTTTGCTTAGGTCTGGCCATATTCAAGACTGTGTGATGAAAATAAGATTAGGACCTTGCATTTATCTTCTCTTCCTCTTTAGAGTGTAACCATCACATAAACAGTTTCCAACTTCTGTTGGCTGTATGTTAGCAAAGATTTTTTTTTTTTCCTGAATATTGTCCTCAATATGACAGAACAGACTGGTTCAAAGCAAAGTTTTGATGAAATGTTTTCTCAGGAAAATCTGTTTCTGCTGCTAGGAGACTGCCACCTACAACCATCTGTGATTTTGTGTTCCCTGCCAAACTTTTCTGTTGTCTTTATGTAGATACCGCCTTTGTCGTTTTTGTGGTATCCAAACATGGCAAGCCCTTCTATCAGCTGCATTCTTTTGTTAAAAGTGTTTTACTGTCCTACTAAATATTATAAGGCACATTCACACACATATAAATACATTACATACTTTAATATATTAGTCACTATATCACTCTAGCTAACTTATCCAAATAAAAGCATAAAAGTGTCTCAAGTGTTCTTATCCCCAACATTGGCAACAGTGATTTATATAAGCATTATGGATCATAAAAGAAATTAAGAAGCATAAACAAGAGATTGATAAACTATACAATTGGTCCAAATATAGTTCTAATGGAACAAAATACATAACATAGCAGATAAGAAATACTGGAAATGATAATTACTAAGTTTCCAGGACTGAAGAAAGACATGTGTTCTTCAGTAACAAGCACATGCTGATTTCCAAGCAAGATAAATAAAAATAAATTCTCATCTTGATGCACTGTAGTGAAAAGACAGTACATTTAGAAAAAGTGACAAAAACCTTTAGCCACGGGAAGGGAATAAAGATTACCTAAAAAAAAAAAAAAATACTGTTTTCAGATATAATAAGGTAGCTCATATCAAACTAATACTTCTACTCAGAACAGCTAAAGAGCTAGATTTATTGTTGTTATTATTATTATTTTTGTCACAACAGCAAGAAGAACCCTCTTTGAGGTATTGGAGGGTAACAAAATCAGAGAGAACTTAAGAGACCAAAATATAAAGAAAATTAAATGAGATGAGCCTTAC
Organism: Balaenoptera musculus; assembly: GCF_009873245.2. Classification (NCBI taxonomy): domain Eukaryota; kingdom Metazoa; phylum Chordata; class Mammalia; order Artiodactyla; family Balaenopteridae; genus Balaenoptera; species Balaenoptera musculus. Next base: position 108,621,053 of record NC_045788.1, read on the forward strand.
ATTTTTCTGCTGATTTTTTCTTTTTTGAGGTTGCTGATTATTGGTGTAGACCACACTGTCTAAATTAAAAAAACAATCTAAATTTAAGGCAGTTACAAAGGCCTGGGGAGACATAAATTGAAATTTAGAACTATCAAGATAGCCAGGGATTGGAGGACCAAGATCCTAGAGGAAAGAGAGCTGCAGGCCAACAGATCCATCACTCAGAACACAATTTTCCTGAGGCATTTGTCATCTCCAAGACTGTGTCTGTTTGTGTGTGTGTGTTTGGGGGGGTGAGGGGCAGTGCTAAAAGAAATCCAGAATAAAGAAACAGTTGTAAATTAAGAAGAGAGAGAGAAGGATAGGGAGAGAGAGCTTGTTTTTTGTTTGTTTTTGTTTTGTTTTTTCTTGGCAAGAAGACAACAATTAGCTAGGTATAATGAGCCTTAAGAAAAATATATAGCTTTCAGGTAAGATTGTGAAGAATTATAATTTAAAAGTGCTGGATTGAGGTAATATACCCATTCTCTATCAGCCTTCCAAAAGAAACATAAATTCTCTGTAGAGAAAGTTAACAGTTTGGAGTTACTATTATTATTTTTTTCTTACATATGCTTGCTGCAATAGCCAGCTATTGCTATCACAAGATTGTATAATAAAGCACACTAAAATTTATTGCTTGAAATAATCACTTATTCTTATATTCATAGGTTCCAATGTTTATACTTTTGTCTTCTATAGGCTTGGTTCCACTGGGCCTGACTCCTGATCACTGTTGGGATCAAGTCTGATCCACATTCTTTTGTGGCTAGTGGCCCTTTTAGGGTGCATTCATAATAATGGTAGAAGCAAAAGATGGTGAATTACATGCAAAATGACTTTAAACTTGTACTTGTGCCATATCCACTAATGTTTCTCAGCCAAATTAGTAACATGATTAATTCCAATTTCAATGTCAGAGAAATATGCTCTGCCTCTAGTGGGAGGAACTAAAAGCCATTTATATATGCTGAAAAATAATGTAATTTACCAATTCTTACACTTATTTAATACTTTAAAGCATGCAGGGAAACAGAACCATATGTTAGAAAACCAAAAAACACATTTAAGTGATCCAAAATATAGAGTTAACAGATATTGACAAAATATAATTATGATTAATATTTTGAGAAAATAAAAAAGAGAAAAAGATGAAGAATATCACAGGGATATCCCAGCACTGACAAAAAATCACTGAAATTAGCATTCAAGTAGTATTTATAGCATACTGTACAAAGCAAAAGGGAAGACAAGTGAATATGCTGTATTCAAACAGAAGTAAAAAGAAAAAGAAAAAGGTACAAATAGAAGCATGGAAGGGACATGTGGGACATGGTCTAACTTATATTTAAATAGCACACAGAAAACAAACAAACAAAATATAAGAAGGTATGGAAGTAAAATTTAAAGACATAATAACTGCAAATTTTCAAAAAATGATGAAAGATATAAAGCCACAAATACAGGAATATCAACCATCTCTAAGCAAAATAAATACAAAGAAAATTAATCATAGGCACATTACAGTAACATTGAAATTTAAAGGCAAAGAGAAAGCTTACAATAAGTCAGAGCTTATTCCACTTCTGTTTAGGGTTTATAAAACTTGAAAGGGTGATGCTCCCACCATAATAAAAGAAAAATATGAATAAAGTAAATCATAATTTTTCTTGAATCCATCAGAGTTGCAGGGCAATTAAGTAGACTGAAATCTAAGGAATGACAAGCCCTTCTATAAGAAACAGGACACAAGCAGTTATTCACCTGTAGCAAAACATAGAGGGAAGAGGTACTGGGTGCTATAAAAATGGGTCAAAATAATCCAGTTAAAATTTTTATAAATTGCTATAGGCCAAGTGTAGGCTAGAATAAGTGTATGGAAGGACTTGGAACCAGAGATACAGTCATCCATCTTCTGTGTGAACTTCCATGTGATGCACAAAAGAACAGGAGAACAGGACGTAGATTAGGGAGGTTTTCCAAGGTAGTGCAATCCTAAAGAAAGGAATCAACTTTTTTTTTTTTAACATCTTTATTGGAGTATAATTGCTTTACAATGGTGTGTTAGTTTCTACTTTATAACAAAGTGAATCAGCTATACATATACATATATCCTCATATCTCCTGCCTCTTGGGTCTCCCTCCCACCCTCCCTATCCCACCTCTCTAGGTGGTCACAAAGCACAGAATCAACTTTTACTACAGGAAATACACAGAGCCCCACACAAACCCTTACCCATTATGAATTAAAAGCTTTATGCCACTGGAGAAGGGCGAGAAATACTGTCACTGCCAGAGTCAGGAAGAAGACAAACTGTAGCTAGAAAAGTTCCTGGAAAACAAACTTCTACTCATAGAAGTGAGATAAGAAAGAATACTGGACCAGAGATCCTATGTTAATAGCATTCAAAGTCTCCTACCACTGAGGGAGGAGCAGGAAATACTTTCTCTTATAATAACTACCAAAGCTACAAAATTAGATGTTAGCTGCCAGTAGAAAAAAGAGATAGTACCACTGAGAATGGCCCTCTCCTGAGACCTGAGCAGAAGTTTGAACCCAGTATATAGAGAAAACATGCCTTAGACAGGCTCATCAGTAGATCTAATTTACATTTACAGAAAAACCTACCCAACGACAGCAGAATACACATTTTCTTTAAGTGTGTATGATTCGCCCAGGTAGATCATATTCAATGTGAGAAACACATCTCAACAAATTTAAAAGACTTTAAATTATGCAGAGAATTGTCCTTGTCTACATGGAATTAAGCTAGAAAACAATACTAAAAAGATAACTTTGATAATCACAAATATTTGGAAATTAATTATACTTTCATATGACCTTTGGGTCAAATACAAAGTTACAAATGAAATGTAAAAGTATTTTCAATTGAATGACAATGAAAAAAAAATCAGTATTTGGGAGACACTTGTAAAAAGCAATAGATGCAGAAAAAGCCCTTGCAAGACTCAGCATTCATAGTCATTTAAAAAGGTGCAGCAAATTCAGAATTAAATGAAACTTTAATAAAATGAGGCATTTACAAACAATCAATCTCTACAGTTAACATTATGTATGTATGATGAAAGACTAATTATTTGTCCCTAAATTAGGAACAAAGCCAGAATGTCCATTGTTAGTCCTCAAAATCAATAGCTTTATATCCCCATGAATACAATAAGGTAAACAAAGAAAAGAGATGTAGAGAATTAAAACAAACAAACAAAAAAAAAGAGCTGCAATGGAAGAAAAATCTACATTTAAAATTTCCAATGAATATACAAAACTTTTTAAAATTAGTAAGTGAATTTAGCAATGTCAGAGAATATGTCAATACATAAAAGGTGATTTCATTTCACAATACTAATAATGAATAATTGGGAATTAAAATTGAAAATGTATCATTTATTAAGCTCAAAAAATCATTTCAAAGCTAGGTATAAAGCTAACAAACATATGCAAGTTCTGTATGCTAAAAAGTAAAAAAAAGAAAACTGATGAGAGTAGTCAAGAAGATATAAATTAATGGAACTTAGAATTTTTAAAATGTCAATTATCTCCAAAGAGATTTACAAAGTCAATACAACATTAATCAAAACTCCAGCAAGATATTTTGTAGAAACCAGGTTAAGGTATTAGTTTAACTGTAAATTAATTCATACAAATGAACTCAAAATAAATTACGTAAGAAACGTATTTTTATTATGGTACTTATCTTCCATTTACTTATCCTGAAAAGACCCATCTATGCTCATATACTACACTATACATGTAGATTTTAATATATTTGTATATTTAATACATCTTAGGAGAATATAATATCCTTATACAGTTCCAAAAATCTATACTTATATTTTAATATTCTAAAATTGCATATTTTGTTTCTTGAATACAATTTTTAGACATCAGTAAGACTTGATAATCAGATAATATCCTTGAAGCCTGTGCTTTAAGAGTGGCTAGCAAGTACAGTTGCTTTATTTTTTTCTTGATAATTCATAAAGAAAATATGTTCAGTTAGAATGTGTGTAATATTGAAGTCCAGTGAGTAAAGGACAGTGAAATACATACATACAAAATATTCACTGAAAGCCAGTGAAAACCTGACCAAAAGAGCTAAACATTAGGTAATTCTTCTTGCTTGTTAGTGCATTAGATATTTCATAAAGCCCAGAGATGAAAGAGAAACATTTCATTTCCTCCATTGGGTTTATTGAAGATAAGTATCTTCTTTACTTACAGGGAAGTTTATGAAGCAGAAGAGTAAGGAATCAGTGGCCAGTATGCTTTGGCTGTATACTGCAACATTGTACCATCCTAACAGCCACTATTTAATAGTATCATAGGCAATTCTGAAAGAGGGATTAGGAAAATCTATGAAACCAAAGCCATTCCTATTATTTAACATGAAAGCAGTATATCACCAATCTATGCTAACATTTATGTAAGAAAAAGTATATTTTAAAGGCAAGAGTTATGATTTTTGTATCTGTATTTGTAAAACTCAGTTGATCATTTAGGATAGTGTCTCTCAACTAGTCTGAGTCCTATGGGGAGCCTCTACACATCAGGATTGATTGAATGTACAGAGGTGTGTGGGAGTTCAAAATGCTTGCCATGTGATTTTAAAGATATATCTGAATGACATCTACAAAAGACTCTTTCAGAAAGTGTAGTGCTTATGGTGGAAAGCATAGAAACTGTTGGACTAAATAAATCCATTTCATGATAACATATTTAATGAGCTCTAGAAATATCACTTGCTTTACATGAAATTTGATGTAAGGTATGGTAGTGAATTGTTGTCCTGCTAATTTACAACTAATGATGAACTCTTGATCATATAAACATGATTTGCTGATGTATTTTTAATATGTCCACATTGATTTTTAAAACTTAATTAAGGACATATGTTATTTTTTTTGTTGTTGTTCTCTCATAATATTCACATATTTGTTGAAAGTCCTAATTTGGCTCCTCAAAAAGGATGGTAGTCATCATCCAGCTGAAACTGAGGATCTAAGAATGGACTGAAAGACTCTTCGTGGCAAGTGACATATCACCTGTATTCTGTTGCCAAGGCAAGAAGATATACATATTAGTTTCAAAATGAGCCTTAGTCAGAAGAGGATAGAGCCTTTCTTTATAAAAGATATTTGCTTATCAGTTGGTTCTAAACCTGGCAAAACAAAGCACTGTGGTCTTAGGGTAGGAATGTTTTATGCCATAATGATTATATGATTGTGACAAGCAACCCAAAAGATCGAGCTGTTAGTATTATGTGATTGCTGATATAGATCAAGTTTTCTTAAATGTATTTAATATAAAAAGTGTATGTACTAAAAATATAATGTAATAGTAAAATACTAAAAGATAAATTAAGCCTTAAAAATATGTTTATATATAAGATGTAAAAGAAATAATAGCTATAATATCTTTATGGCATTTCTATATGAATAGAAATAAATGTTCTCCTATAAAATAATGAAATAATTGAGAAATTAAATATACGACACATAAAGAGCAAAAAGTACAATATTAATTTTTATCAAAAATGGTAAGGTGAAGAATGATTTAAAGACTAAAAAATATTTTAAAAATTATTTTAAAGACATGAAACCTAAAACTCAGAAAAGAACATAGAGTCCTTTTTGACATAAACTGTAGCAATAATTTTTTTGGCTCTGTTTCCTAAGACAAGAGAAAAAAAAAAATAAACAAATGAGAGCTAATTAAACTTAAAAGCATTTGCATAGCAGAGGAAACCATTGACAAAATGAAAAGACAACCTACTGAATGGGAGAAAATATTTGCAAATGATACGACCAATAAGGAATTAATATCCAAAACATATAAACAGCTCATGTAACTCGATATCTAAAAAACAAACAACCCAGCTCACATGATAATGTACTTACCACACAGATTCTTATTGGTCTTAGGCATCTGGGATTTCATCTGGGAAGACTGGAGGCAGGTGGCAAGCTTCTTCTTGTGGTTCAAAAGCATATGGAACAGCTCCTGCAAACTGATATCAGTTTTGGCAAATGTCTTCACGAAGGTGCAATTTTATTCCATTGCACAAACAGCACCATCCCTCAGTGCCAGCTCCTTGTGGTTCTCATGGCACATTTTACTTACCAGCATGATAGGGTACTTATGCAGGTTGTTGCCTTTGGTCTCACACATCAGCTTATAGGCAGGCTCCAGCTCCTCCAGGGTTTGCTTCTTGGTTCACATATTTGTTGAGTAAAGAGTAAACCAGGATGAGTAAATCAGGATGAAGATGTGGCCCCTGGCAATGGCAAGGTGCTGCAGGGCACCCAGTGGTGTCAGTGATGTGCAGGGTGTCCAGACTCTGGTTGCAGCTCAACACTTGGTGGTAGGTATCTTCAATAGTTAGCAGGTGTGCATCACAGAAAGGGCGAGTACACCTGCCTCTGCACCAGTGTGTTCTTGCCCAGGCCAGCCAGACTTGAGCGTCACTGTGAGGTAATCTTTGGTCCTCTTCTGAGGCATGAAGGCAGATATGATAATCAGGGTGGGCAGAGGCCAGAGCCATTGCATCAACTGTTTCTTAAAGCCAGAGCAGGCAGGAGTTGCCCATTGTTGGGAACTGACAAGAAGACCTGTGCACAACTCTCTGGCACTTAGCCATCACTAAGGGAAGCCTCGTGAAGAAAGAATACTACCAGACAAAATTCTAACAGTTCCTGGACCACACACATCCTGCAGCATTTTCTCTTTCCTCCATCATCAGCAATTAATTTCTTTCTGTCTGTGCTTCAAAAATGTGTGCACAGAAAACTACATTTAATACGATTTGTCTTATTGTAGAATGGGTTTTACTTCATTAGTTAACAAATAGTTTATGTCAGTTACTGTTTCAGGTGCTAAGAATACAAATTATAAACAAAATAGACACAGAGCCCTGCTCTCTCTTAGAACTTATATTCCAATGTTATGAGCTACAAAATTTTTTTTAAAATTACAGAAATCTATGTATTGTACCATCAGATGCTATGAGAAAGATGAAGCTATCTTGATAATGGCAATTTGGGGACAGATCTAAATCTCCCGTAGATGTGCAAACCTCCTCTTTTTCTTTACTTCTGTTGAAAAGTTTGAGAAGCACTTCTATGTGACACTTAATGGAACAAAGAGTTCTGTTGCATTTTACTACTTTGATGGATTAGTTTCCTATATAAGTCACTCCATCATTAAGGAGTAACTTACTCCATATCATTTTCTAAGTTTTATATTCAAAATCATCTAATTTATAGTTCAAACAGTTTGAAGTAATTGTTTTATACATAAATATCCAAATAAATTCACATGCATTGCCTAGTATTATGAGAATGACAAGATTTATAGAAGGTGAGACATAGTTAACTTTAGATGGTACAAGGTTTATATATTTTTTAAAAAGGTCAAGGAGACTTCTAATATTAGTAACGTTTTATAACCAAACATTTTCTGTTAGAAAAAAAAAAACCTAAAAGCGACAAGAAAAATGAAATCAAAACAAAGCAAAAATCCATGTAAAATCCATTTGTAATAAACTCTAGAGCAGACAAAAAGATCTGAAGTGTTAGTAGTGCTATACCACTCAAATCAAATGGAGGCAATCTTCTCTAGCTTAGAGTGTTGGCTGCTCAGCCAACAACTCAGCCTTCCTAGAATTGGCTTCTGCCAAAGGGAGTTGCCTTACCCAAGTTTTTAATTCACTTTATGGCAGTTCAACTTTTCTGTCTGCCAAATCCTGCTACTCTGACATCTTTACAGATCTTATTCCCCAAAGCACTTTATAATATATTTCCTGCATACAAATCTATGTATTTCAGAGTGTGCTACCCAGGGAACAAAACTAAGACAGTTGGAACAAAAGGTAGCCCTATGATGCAGGTTTTAAAAATGAGATTCAGGAACTTCACTGTAAGTTTCCTACTTGGTAATGGTGTAGATCCTCACCACTGATGGATGGTCGAATCCTGATAGCCTATGGCAAGCTATAGTGGTACAATTGCTATACTTTAGCTGGGAGTGACCTGAGACAGGATACTGATGAAAGGAAATGCTGTGGAAGGTACAATATCTCGGGCATTTGAGAGGTTTATGGGAAGAAATAATGGCTGTGAAATTGGATGACTATTGCTGAAGGTTATTAAATCATTGACAAAGGAAAATATAAGGCTGAGGGAGATTTAATACCTATTTTAAGTAAAATATAAAAACCAGAGGATTTCCTTGGTATCATATAAAGAATCATTCATCTCCATCAGGAAGAAGTCTGTTCATGCTGATGATCAGGATTAAGATTTAAGTTTTTTGAAGAAAAGCTCCAGAGAAAGTTGAATGATCAACCTCAGCAAATGTGCTATGTTGATTGGGGAGGAATGGGACACTGAAATTTAGGATTGGTTTCTTCGAAGTCTATGAGAAAAAAATTGTTCAGTGTTGTTCACCTAGCTTCTGGCAGTCTGCTAGAAATCTTTGGCATTCCTTAGTTTGTAGAAGCACGACTCCAATTTCTACCTTCTTCTTCATATGTAATTCCCGTTGTATGCATGCCTATTTCCAAATTTCTCTTTTTTATAAGAATACCAGTTATATTGGATTAGAGGGCCACCCTTCTCCTATATGACCTTATTTTAGCGTAACTAATTATTTGTGCAACAACCCATTTTAAATGAGGTCACATTCTGAGGTACGTGGGGTGAAGAATTCAACATATGCACTTTGGGGGGACATAATTCAACCCATAACACCTACTATCTGACTGTATACACTGTGGGAGGACCTGAAGAACCATTTTGAATGTGATAAGAGAGATATTGTAGAACAGGGCTTCCCTTATTCAATGGAGATAATAGGTTCCCAACATAATAAAGATCAAGCTGGAGCACTTAACCATTAGAATCAAGGTAGACACAAATATTGTACTGAATTTCAAAGTCAGAGTGTCAGCCAAGGTGCGCTAACTCTGAGAGCTTTGTAGATAATTAATATATCTCATAATTTTTAGGAACAATATTGATGAATAGTCAACAAGTCCATTGCTTTATTTATTTAACTAATCAAGGAAAGAGTATCAGAAGGCTGTGGGCAACATCCGCAATTCAATAGTTCACAATCCTTGGCCTAGTTTTAGGACAAGAAAATTTTCAGACTTGTTATTCTTTGAAAGGGATGCCCATTCTCCATGAAGAAAGACCTTATAGCACCATAGCAGATTTATATGCTTCCTCGAAGCACACTAGAGACATTTATTCCAATAGCCATACATTGGGAAAGGGATAATACACAGATATTTTAGGATAATTTTACACATGGTTAAAATTGACATCAAGACTCAGGTGTGTAAATTGTCCCATTGGCTGCTCTGGGAGCACATAGAGTTCTAGTCAAGATTCAGTTTATAAAACACAAATCTACCCAGTGATCACTTCCCTTGCCCAGAAAACACAATTAGAATGGATATACTTAGTAGTTGGCAGAACACACACGTTTGTTCCTAATCTTGTAAGAAAAGAAAACAATCTACAGAGAAGGCCAAATAGAGGACTTTGAACACTTTCCTCACCCCCATCCCCACCCAAGGTAATACATCAAAAACAGTGCCATATACAAAGAATGGCAGGGATTAGTGAATGGCAGAGGTTAGTTAAAAACCTAAAGAATTCCAGGGTGGTGGTCCCCATCTTAACCCAAGTAATTTACCAGACTGGCCCTTGCAAAAAACTAGTGGATCCTAGATATTGACAGCAGATTACTGCAAACTAAACCGGGTAGTAACCTCAATTGAAACTCATGTGACATCTTACCCAATTGAAACAGATGTGATATCTTACAAAAACCTTACAACACAGATTGTGATATCTTACTAGAGTATATTAACATGAATCCAGGTACAACATTTATATATATTACTTTTTAGTATCATTTCTAATTTGCACTGATGTAGGATGGGTAACAGTATACATTTAGGGTTTTGTACTAGGGCTATGTCCACCTTCATGCCCTCTGTTATAACTCTAAAGAATGTGGACCATCTGGACAATCCACAGAATATCACATTGTCCAACTATGTTGATAGCGTCATGTTAATCATACTGAATGAGCAAGGATTGGCAAGTATTTTGATAGAGCATGTTGGACAGTCTAAGGTAAAGGGCAAATTATTGCCTCTTGCAATTTTCATTACTAAAAAAGGAAGCACATTGCCTGGTAAGCCCCGTTAGGTTCCAGAAGTAGCATATCCATATTTGATAACTGTCAAGAGTTTAGCTAAGCTATTCCTTGGTATTTCTGCCTCAGCAACATTTTGTTTGGCCAAGCAGACTACATTGATTTTACACTGACACTAGTCCCCTCATGCAAGCTCAGTGCCCTAGAGAGCAGCCTGCAGTCACAAGCAAATATGAATTCCTGATATGACTCCCTCAACAACCCTTGATCAAAAGTCTCCCCTGTCTCCCAGTTCCTTCCCTTTCTGTTCCCCTTAGATACAGCCCACATGTGGTTTAGCGAAACCCCGCTCTTTTGGTTTGAATTGACCAATCCAGCCTTGGTCTGAGAACCCTAAAGCACTCCACGCACAGACTCTAATAAGGGTGTGTGCCCCAGTTCCTGTCTATGACTGAACTCTGTTTTGACCTTCCCTGTGTAGTCTCTTGAGGCATGCCATGTACTTCCTCCAGGATCTGTGAGTAATAAACTTCTCTATTTCTGTTCTTCTTGTGGTCTGTTGTTGAACCATGGCTCACCATCTGGCACCATGTGCTTCACTTAATAAGTATTAATTTGACCAATTCATAACAATAATATTGCTAAGTCCTATTTACTGAATGGTATAAAAGTCTCTCAGAGTTGAGTGGAATCAAAAATAGGAAAGAACTCTGCATCAGATATAGCCCTGTCAATGGAAACATGTGAGCCTGCAGACCACATATCATTAGAGATATCTATGATAGCAAAACACAGGCTGTGCAGAGTTTTTATCAGGTCCAACAGAAGAAGCAGGAGGTAGACCCCTAGAGGTATAGAGGAAAGCCATACTACGTATAGCAGAAAAATATACATCTTTCTAAATTTAGCAGCTAGCCTGCTATTAGGTCCTGGCAGATATGGCACCTAAACATGAAACGAGAAAGGCCCACATGGCCAGAGCTGCCCTCATGAGCTAGGGCTTCTGAGTCACGCTGTTAAAAAGTTGAGTTTTTTTCAATAGCAATCTGTATGGAAGCTATACATCCAGGTTCAGTCATGAATAGAATCAGAGATCATAGATAAATTTCTTATATATATCTCCACTACCTCCTAAGAAAGATGTTGATGCTTACCAGAATTAAGAGTTGAGATAGCTTCTGTCAGAGCAATGATAATATGAATTTTGCAGTCAAACTGAATGGGATAAATTCCTGATAACTTCAAGCTTTGTAAGTAACTTGGTTTCTTATGTTACCTAATTTAACTTTAATTTCTTCTTGTGTAAAATGAATATTTAAATTGCCAACTCACATATTATGAAGATAAAATAGCACAACCCAAGCAAAGTATGGTGCCTAACATAAATAAATCACTCATTAAATACTATTAGTAGTTTATAATAGTAAATTATTTAAAAGTTAGACTGAGGGATTAAAATCGTTTACATTTGCTTTAATTAGACTTCTCAGCTCTTAAGAATTCTAGATAATTGGGTAATTAGGGAGAAAAAAATAAGGAAAACAAAACTTTCAAGTAGCTAGAACGTTGCTGATGTAATAAAATATATTCTTTCTCTTTTTCTCTCTCTCTGCAAAGCAATATTTAGCAAGAACAGTGTCTCTAGTCTTTTTATGAAATATTTACTTTATAAAAAAAGTCAATGGACTTGAGGATATGGGGCGGGGGAAGGGTAAGATGTGACAAAGTGAGAGAGTGGCATGGACATATATACACTACCAAACGTAAAATAGATAGCTAGTGGAAAGCAGCCGCATAGCACAGGGAGATCAGCTTGGTGCTTTGTGACCACCTAGAGGGGTGGGATAGGGAGGGTGGGAGGGAGGGAGATGCAAGAGGGAAGAGATATGGGAACATATGTATATGTATAACTGATTCACTTTGTTATAAAGCAGAAACTAACACACCATTGTAAAGCAATTATACTCCAACAAAGATGTTTAAAAAAGAAAAAAAAAAGAATTATTATGGAAACAACCCTGAAAGCATTAAATAGAGAGAAACTAAAAAAAAAAAGTCAAAGTACTCTCCTTCATTAAAAATTTCAAGTACAAAAATTTCCATTAATTTTAAGTACTAATTTATGTCTGATTCTCACTCCTTTATTTTTCCATTTTATATATTTATTTTGTTTTCTTATTTATATATTAATTTTGTATTTATTTTTATAGTATAACTTACACTCATGAACCTACCACCTACACAAGAAGAACTAGAACATTCATTGACAAAATCCTTCAGTTCTCAATTTCTATGCTCCTCTCCAATTTACCTTCCTGCCTCCCTTCCAGAGGTAACCACCAGCCTGGATTAGATGTGTGTTTTTTCTATGATTCTAAAGTATGTTTCTTTTTTGGTTGCTGCTTTTTACTGTTGTTGTTGTTGTTTAAATGGTTAACATCTTTAATGTGATTTTTTCTTCCTGTTTCAGGGTTGTTTGAAGGACGTTAACCCCTAGTCAAGTTTCTTTGGGATCATCTAAAGGTATGTATCTATTTGGAGAGTTTAGCTGGGATTTCTATGCACTAATTAATGAGTACTGAAACACCTTAGGATGTTGTTTTTGGGATTATTTATTGTATGATTGTGGACTTCAGGTACATTAAAGAATGGGAGCACAGTACACACCCCTCCAGGTGCTAGTGACTGGCAAGTTTAGCAGAGGCAACCTGTAATTTTCAGCTTCCTTGTGCTCCTGATTTATGTGTCAGCTCTTGTCATCATCCTGCACAAGAGCATCTTGAGCAACAAAGGGCATCTCATGTGTCTGGGGACATCAGAAGTTATAACTGCGTAATTAAAGCTTCCGAGGTCCTGCTTCTGTGAATGATGCTCTATCCCTTCCTAAAGATAACTATAAACTTTGTGCTGGGTCACCTACTGTCTCTAGTTTTTGATTAACAATCCAATCTAGAAACTCACTCTAGTGACCGTGTAATTCCTTACATTATTATTACTATTATTATCATTATTATTATTTTGATTGCTGTTAAACATTAGAAAAATTATTTACATTGTTCTGTCAGAATTTTATTACTACAACTTATATAGGTTAATACATATTCTACAATACATTCATTCCTATTGTTTTATAATACCAGCGTGTGTGCATGCGCACGTGTGTGTGTGTGTGTGTGTCTGTGTGTAAATAAATAATTAATTACTTAATATATATAGACATACGTATGTATATATTATATATGTATTACATTCTAACCAGCATTGTATGAGAGTTACAATTCCTCCAAATCCTTGCCAATAATATAGTCAGTGTTGTTTGTTTGTTTGTTTGTTTTAGTTTTAGGCATTCTAATAGGTAAAAAGGGGTATCTCATTATGTCTTTAATGTGCATTAATGTCCATTCTTCTAATTACTAAAAATATTTAGCATATTTTCTTGTGAATATTCACATTCATATATCTTCTATAGTAAAGTGTCTATTCAAATCCTTTGTTCAATTTTTTACTTGGGTGATTTACTTCTTTTTACTGAGTAGAATCAGGTGTTTATATATTTTAAGTCCATGTCCATTATCAGATATATAACTTACAAACATATTCTCCCAGTTTGTAGCTTGCTTTTCATTGTCTTAACAGACTTTCGAGGAGCCAAGATTTTATTTATGTTTTTATGAAGTGTATTTTATCAATTTGGTCTTTTACAAATTATGCTTTTGTTGTCATATCTGAGAAAGCTTTGCCTAGCTAAAATCACAAAGGCTTTTCTCTATGTTTTGTTCTAGAAGTTTTATAGTTTTAAGTTTTTCATTTAGATATATGATAAAATTTGAGGCAGTATCTATGTATGATACAACATGTGGATCCAGGCTTCATTTATTTTGCATATGGATATCCAGTTCTCACAAAACTATTTATTAAAAAAAATTATCCAATCTCCACTGAATTGGCTTTGCACCTTGTTAAAAATCAGTTTTCCATTATGTGTTTTTCTATTACCTGATTCTCTGTTCTATTCCATTGGACTATTTGCCTAACTTGACAGCGGTACCACAGTATTTTGATTACTTAGGTTTTATAATAAGTCTTAAAATTAGATAGTGTTGGTGCTCCAACTTTGTTAAATCAATGTGTAATAGGAAATATGTACCTAGAATAGTCAAAACAACTTTTTTCTGTTGCTGCTTTTAAAACTCATGTTTTACCTTTGACTTTTAAGAGCTTGACTCTTAAATTTTGAGTTGGCACAGCTTTTAAAAATGTTTATCTTTCTTGGTGTTTATTGAACATCTAAATATATAGATTTATACCTTATATCAAATTTGTTAATTTTTCAGTATTTAATAAATGATTATCTTCCCTATTCTCTTTCTTCTTTTCTTCTAAAACTCTAATAACATTTGTTTCACTCTTTCATAATACCTAACACTTCTGTGATTCTGTTTATATTTTTCAATTCTTTTTCTCTATTTCTCAGATTGGGTAGCATCTATTGAAATATCGTTATGCCCATTAGCCATCCTTAAATCGCAATGCTATTGTTAAGTCTATGCAATATTTTTTTTCATATATTTTATTTCAAGAATTCCCATTTGGTTAGTTTTGTAGTTTTATTTTTCTATCTTTTCACTCTTTAAGAGCAAAATTTTAAAAATATTTTTATTTTATATTATACTTCTCATTTAGATCATCATCAGGTTGTTCATATTAACTGTCTATTCTCTTTAGGAAAGACTCCATTTACCTCATTCTTTAAATGTCAAATTATTTTGGATTGTATCGCCAACATTTAAAATTTTATGTTGTGGAGACTCCAAATTCTGTTATTTTCTTCTAATTAGTGATGTTTCTTTTGTTTTAGTAGCAATTAACTTAGTTGGACATGAACTACAAACTGTTTCTTGAGAAGGAAGACCAAGCTTCAGATTGTTTACTTTTACCTGAGGTTTACTGAGTCTTTTTTGCACATGTGTACTTCAGGGATTAGCCAACATGTTGGCAGACAGTACTTAAGATCTCCTCTTTAACTCTTTCTATTTTTGTATGCTCTTCCATTGCCAGTGGCCATTAATGATCTAAATCAGTACTCTGATTGACATGGACAGAAAGCTTGTCGTTGCTTTTTTTTTTTAATCCCATCACTTTGCAATTTCTTCAACTTCTCCCATCCTACAAGTGATGAAAAGGGGCACTTCCTTTTTATAGATCTCCTGCTCTGAAAGTGAAATCTCCATAGAATAAAACTCCTCCTCTTCATTCTCTACTACCTTCAGATAGTTGCTTTTTCTATTATGTTTAGATGTTACAGATGATATTTTCCATAACAGGAAAGTCACAGTATCCTACCATAGATATTTAACTTACAAAAGTGACTAAACTCCAATCCCTCCCACCCCCCAACACATACACACACACACACACACACACACACACACACACACACACACACTAGTGGAATCTTTTGATTTTGACCTTTTTTTTTTTTTTTTACCATCAACAGTTAGATTACTTTCATCAGTAAGTTACCCTCAACTCCTAATACAATTTAAAAACAAAAATAAAAAAACAACCAAGAAACAACCAAATAAATACATTTAAAATTTCATCTTTTTGCATATTACACCATTTGGGGAATATTTCTTTTTTCTTGATGTATGTCCTTTAACAGTCCATTTAGAGCAGAATTTTCAGTGGTAAGCTTTATGTATTATAAATATTTTATATTGCATTTATTTTTATTGTGATAAGAACACTTAACATTAGCTTTATCCTCTTAACAAATTTTTAAATGGACAGTACAATATTGTTAACTATAGCTACAATGTTGTATAATAGATTTCTAGATCTTATTCATCTTATATAACTGAATCTTTCTATCTATCCACAATGAAATATCAATACAGTTATTTTTGAAAGATGATTTTGCTGGATACACAAAACAACATTTTAAACTTTTTTTTTTTAACGTTTTATTTTATATTGGAGTATAACTGATTAACAATGTTGTGATAGTTTCATGTGCATAGCAAAACGACTCAACCATACATGTAGGTGTATCCATTCTCCCCCAAACTCCCCTCCCATCCAGGTTTCCACATAATATTGAGAAGAGTTCCCTGTGCTATACAGTAGGTCTTTATGGTTATCCATTTTAAATATAGCAGTGTGTACATGTCAATCCCAAACTCCCTAACTCCCCTTCCCCCCACCCTTCCCTACAATGAGGTATCACCTCACACCAGTCGAAATGACTATCATTGGACTTCCCTGGTGACACAGTGGTTAATAATCCACTTGCCAATGCAGGGGACACGGGTTCAATCCCTGGTCAAGGAAGATCCCACATGCCGAGGAGAAACTAAGCCTGGGCACCACAACTACTGAACCTGTGCTCTAGAGCCCGCAAACCACAACTACTGAGACCGCATGCCTAGAGTCCATGCTCTGCAACAAGAGAAGCCACCGCAATGAGAAGCCCGCACACTGCAATGAAGAGTAGCCCCCACTCACCACAACTAGAGAAAACCTCAACGCAGCCAAAAATAATAAACAAATTACTTAATTAATTAAAAAAAAAAAAAGAAATGACTATCGTCAAAAAAGTCCACAAACAATAAATGCTGGAGAGGGTGTGGAGAGAAGGGAACCCTCCTACACTGTTGGTGGGAATGTAAATTGGTACAGGCACTATGGAGAGCAGTATGGAGGTTCCTTAAAAAAACTAAAAATAAAGCTACCATATGACCCTGCAATCCCACTTCTGGACATATATCCAAAAACAAAACATGGTCCAAAAGGATACATGCACCCCAATGTTCATTGCAGCACTGTTTACAATAGCCAAGACATGGAACAAACTAAATGTCCATCAACAGAGGAATTGATAAAGAAGATGGGTACATATATACAGTGGAATATTACTCAGCCATACAAAGAATGAAATAATGCCATTTGCAGCAACATGGATGGACCTATAGATTGTCATACTGAGTGAAGAAAGTCCAACAGAGAAAGAGAAATATCATATGATATCACTTATACGTAGAATCTAAAAAGAAATGACACAAATGAACTTATTTACAAAACAGAAACAGACTCACAGACTTAAAGAATGAACTTATGGATACACAATTATAAGTTAAATGTTTTTATGTTCTCACTGTGTAAATATTATTCCACTACCTTTTGGCTTCCATTTGTTGCTGTTGTTTTAGTTGTTATTGCCACACATTCTGTTGCTGTAGTGATAATTTTTCTAATTATGTCTTTCCCTCTGATTGATTTCAAAATCTTTTCTGTCTCAAATGAGCTTTAGTTTCAGAAGACTCAGAAAACAGGGATATACGATGATTATTTATTTGATTCTGCCTTTGATATGATATTTTTCTTGGATCAGTAGAGTCATATCTTTTTTTATCAGTTCTGGAAAATCCATAACTGTTTTTTCTTTAGTTTTTCTTACCATTTTCTCACCATTTTTCCCTTTGGGCCCCCAGTCAGATATTTGATGAAACTTCTAATTTTTTCATTATTTTTAACTTCTCTTTTTTCTTATTCTCATATCTTTATGCTGCTTTATGAATGAATTTTTCATATATTTCTTCCAGATCATTAATTCTCTTTTCAGCGTTTTCACCCATACATCAACTTTTTTTTTTTTTTTTTTTTGGCTGTGTCACGTGGCCTGTGGGATCTTTGTTCCCTGACCAGGGATCGAACCTGTGTCCTCTGCAGTGGTAGTGCAGAGTTCCAACCATTGGACCACCAGGGAAGTCCCTGCATCCATCAACTTTTTCAACAGCTATATAATACACTTCTAGAAATTTGTTTGATTTTTCAAGTCTGACTCTTCATTGGAGACCGTTTACCAACTTAGATTTGTAATTTCATTCATTATTTTTAAAAACATTTTATAAATAACAATTCTACTTTATGCAACTGACACCTACAGCATACATCTACTGTCTTTGGAGTTTAGATTTCTTGTAACTGCTTCTGTGTCTCTTATTCATAGTGGCTTGATTTCACTAAAGTCTGTTGGTATTTGGCAAATTATAGGTGGTAGATTGCATTTTTATACCAATTTTTTCCCTGTGTTTAAGTTATTTTTCATGTGATCACAGTGCCTTTTATATGACACAGAATGTGTATCCTTATATCTTTGTTATAAAGCTTGGCCATTTGTCTTACTTTGTCCAGTTGCCTGTGGGTGAAGTGACAGAGTATTAGTTCTGAGCTATGTCTTTAAAGATCATCTTATGTTTCTATTTGTTTCTTACATGTTAACATTACCATGATAAGAACATTCCTCCTATATTGTACTGATTCCAGAGAGTGAGAGTCACACAGAACAAGGATGCCCCAACTTATTATCAGAACTGATGCTCATGGCAAAGCCATGCTTGTGAACATGTAGACCCAAATTCTGAAGTAGAGATTTATCAGTTGTTCTACTTTCCAGTAAGCATAATAATAAAAGTCTATTGTTATGCTGAGATTTGGATTGCCTTTGCTTGCATCATTAGTAACTGATACTCATGATACCCAAAATACTGTGTTCTCTATAGTGACCTCAATCTTTTTTCCTAAAACAATGGCCACCAAATCTATAATAAGGATTATCATGTGCACTTAAGGTGGTCTCTGATATGTGATGCACTTCTCATAGGCACTGGTGGAATAAAAATATTTTTCCCAACTTGACTGTAGTTTAACACCTAACCTCATCTTTGAAATTTAGGAAATACTACTTTTTTCCCCCTGAGATTATATATATTAATTCATATGGTATTTTTATACAAGAGTAAATTTGAGGATCATTTGTGTTTTTAGCATGTAGTTGTCTTTCTCAAGTTTTCTGGAGGGATTGGATTTCATTAATCATTCCTCATCTTTTTAATATTCCTTCTTGCAAGTTAAGTAGAAATAGGGGAGCTAGGAAAAATGCAGATAAGCTTCTCCACTAAAGTTGCCTTGCCTTCTCACCTGAGTGTTGCTCAGTAGTACTATTTTAAAAGAACTTTGTGATGACTTGAATAAAAATATAACTCCAAAATATCTGACAAAAAGAATGTATTTGAATGGCTATGTATATACACACAGATATATAATTTTATTTTCTTCTTATTTACATATACTTTCATAATTATTTACTTGAGCTTACAAAAACAGAAATAATTTACTTTATTTTAACATAAATGGTAGTGTAAAGTTTTTGTTGTCTTCAGAATTTTATGTTTGATAACATCTTTTTATAAGTACACATCAACTTTAATTCCAAGATATTATTCTGATATGAGTATTCTAATTTCACAGTTTGCATGTTGGGGAGAGTCCATCTTTATCATAGCAGGAATCATCTCAGTTTTATTATTTATTTATATTTAATTTAGTATGCTCTTACCAGGAGTCTTGATTTTATTTCAACATTTTCAAATGCAACAATACTAAGTACCACAGCTAATGACTTGAAATGGATGGAACTTTATCTTTCTTATACATGATTTGAAGGCAATTCAGTCACTTAAGACAGAATTTCTTTATGAAAAAAAAAATGCTACAATAAAAAGTTTGTAGAAAGTGTTTTAGTTTTCTTCACCAAAATTAATTTTGATATTCAATTTAAAGTCCCCTGACAGTTAATAGAATTATAATCAATGAGAAAAGATACTAAAAAGAAAGCTGTACTGTGTTTTACTTAACTATAACAATGGGACAATCAAATTGTAAATATTTCTCTATGGTTATGTCAAAAATCTAAATGTCCCATTTAGAAAATAGGCATGTGTAATATTCTAATGAGCCTAGGATAACACCAAACATACCTAGTTGTATGTAGATCTTCCTAATTACTTAGGAGGAGATTGTCTTCATCATGAACATAAACATTCAGAATCCACAAATTATAATACCGATGCCATTTAAATATACGTGTCTCTGTAACATGCCTGTGGGTTAATTTTTGCTGATTAGTTTATTACTCTGATTTCATTGCATTGCAATTAATTCCTATAGGCAAGCACCTGGAAGTAATTACCTGAAAAAATTTAACTATATGCACAGGTATGGCTTAGGAGAGCAAAAATATGCTTTAGCTCATGCAAAATTCATTAGCTTGCCTACTGCGTTACAGTTCTGAGTTAAGTGAAAATCATCACGCTGAACTTTTAGGATCTAACTAAGGCAGATCTATAAAATTCAAGCTGGTTTCCTTGCCCATATTTTAGTCTTCATGGCTCTGTCTATATAACTAAGATCAGTTTAGAAGATGAAGCATTATTTTAGAAAGGGGAAATAAGGACCTCTACCCTGTGTTGTGGAATTAAATTCTGGTAAGACTTTATGATTTTCTGGCCTGTGTTTAATTTCTCCAAAAAATGGATTTCCATCTTGTAGCAATTTTACAATAATTAAATAATATTAAACACAGAAATGACTTAGAAGAGTTCAAGTACATTGTTAAAACTGTCAATAATTTCAACAAAAGTCATCATGGCCATCATTCGCATCATTATATATCCACCATAAACATTATTATCATCAAAGTTCTTCTTACTCTAGGATAGGTTTCTATCCATGAAATGCATTCTCCTCAATTAAACCTACATGTGTAGTCTACGTTCCAGATTTGTTTAGAATATAAGAACATTAATTCTTTAAAAAATGCTATTGAAATAATTCAGATTGTAAATCACCTTGCAGTTCTTTTAAGTGTTATATACCAACATTGTGTTTGAGAAAAAAAAAATTATTTTATGAGATAACCTTCATTTGATGAAGCTGATGTCAATATTTCAACATTATTATGGCATGTTGATAACTGCATGTCAATGGTTTATTCATTTTTTTAAAAAAAATTTATTTATTTTTTTATTGGGATAAAGTTTTTTTACAATGTTGTGTTAGTTTCTACTGTACAGTGAAGTGGAGTTCCCTGTGCTATACAGCAGGTTCTCATTAGTTATCTATTTTATATACAGAGTGAAGTAAGTCAGAAAGAGAAAAAAACAAATACTGTATATTAATGCTTATATGTGGAATCTAGAAAAATGGTACAGATGAACCTGTTTGCAAGGCAGAAATAGAGACACAGATGTAGATAACAAATGCATGGACACCAAGGGGGGAAACGGGGGTGGGATGAATTGGGTGATTGTGTTTACTCATTTTTAATCACATTTTTTGAGCTCTGATTTGGCTTACTTTGAAATCAGGTATGAAAATTGTACACATAAATATAAAAATAATATATTAGGAGTTATAATAAAAGATGACTACAATCTCAGTTAATATTTTAACTGTAGAAATTTCTCTCTATTCCTGAACCTTTGTTGTGATTATAGTTCATTAACCCTTATTTAATGTTCAATAAAATATAATATTAAATCTGTGCTTCCGTGAAAATTTATATTTTAGTTTTCCTTATTATTTTTCTCTTTAGGTTTATGTTATCAGGATTCTTCAATCTCAAACAACAAAAATGTTTGCTCACTAAATGAAACATGAATAAGTAGTTTATCAAAAGGACATTGAATAGCAAAGAGAGTTGAATAAAGATTTGGTATATATCTCTTCTCAGGAAGAGTGGGAACTAAGACAGGTCCATTGATCTCAGCCAAAAATATGTGTGGAAAGTCTTTTTAGTGCTGTGCCATCAGAAAGCCCAGTATTAGTTGACTACTGTTTTTGAAATCTTAACACATGGTTAAAGTTTTCAGGAAAGAGGATGTAATTGTACTATCTTGTATCACATGTTACTTCCTATGGTCAGTGAGTTGATATTTAGATAAGATCTTGGACTTAAAGTTGATGCTGGAATGATTAAGACTTTTGCTGATTCTTATGAGTTAAATTGTTTTCTCCCAAAATTATATGTTGGAGTCCTGACCCCCAGTACCTTAGAGTGTAACCTTCTTTAGAAATAGGGTTATTTTGTATTTAATTAATTAGGATGGGGTCATTCTGAAGTAGGGTGAGCCCCTTATCCAATATGACTACTGTCCTTATACAAAGCAGAAATTTGGGTCAGACTTGCACACAGGGAAAATGTCATGTGAAGATGAAAGCAGAGGTGGGGATGATGCTTTTGTATGACATAGAACACCTAAGATTCCTAAAAATAAGCTACATGAAAAGCATGGAAAAGATTCTTTCTCCCTGACCTCAGAAAGAACCAAACTTGCCAATACCTTCAAGTGGCATGAGTAGCCTCCAGAACTGTAAGACAATAGACTTCTATTGTATTAGCCACCCAGTTTATGGTACTTTTGTTATGGAAGTCATAGCATCTACTACAATTACGACTTTGCCTGTTAGAAAGTAATTCCAGTGACAATTCAGAAAATCTCATCCTTGAATATGATGTTAGCTGTGAGGTTTTTTAAAAAGCTTTTATTATGTTAAGGAAGATCCCTTCCACTCCTAGTTTTCTGAGCATTTTTATCCTGAAAGTAGATTTTCGTCAAATGACTTTTTTGTATCAACTGAGATGATGTAGGTCTTTTTTTTCTTTTTTTTTGTATTCTATTAATTGATTTTCTTATGTTAAACTACTATTCTATTCCTGTAATAAATTTCACGTTATAATGATGCAAAATCCTTTTAATATAGTATTGGACTCAGTTTGCTGAATTTTGTTGATGATTTTTGCATCTATATTCATTAGGGATAAGGTCTGTAATTTTTTTCTTGTGTTGTCTTTCCTCACAGAATGTGTTAAGAAGTGGTCCACCCTTTTCACTTTTTTTGGAAGAGTTTGAGAGATATTCGGATTAACTAACATTTAATGTTTGAAAAAATTCACCAGGGAGGGCCTCTAATACTGAAGTTTTCATTGTTGGGAGTTTTTTGTTTACTAATCCAATCTCTTTATTTGTTATAATTCTGCTGAGAGATTTCTTCTTAAGTCAGTTTAGTAACTTGTGTATTTCAAGGGATTTGTACATTTCTTATGAATTATCTAATTTGTTAGTGCACAATTGTTTATTGTGTTCTATTATAAACTTTTTTACTTCTGTAAGGTCAGTAGTAATGTCCCCATTTTTCAGATTTTAGTTATTTTTCTCTGTCAATATAGCTAAAGATATGTTAATTTTTAAAATCTTTTCCAAGAAACAAATTCTGATTTTATTAAATCTCTCCATTGTCTCTCTAATCTTTATTTCATTTACCTCTTCTCATATTTCTATTATTTCCTTCCTTCAACCAGCTTTGGGTTAAGTTTGCTTATTTTTTTTTTTTTTTCCTTTTTCTTCAAAGCATAAAGTTAGGTTATTGATTTGAGATCTTTCTTCTTTTTTAATGTAAGTGTTTTCCACTGTAAATATTCCTCTGAGCACTGATTCTACCCCACCCCATAAGTTTTGGTATGTTGTGTTTTTGTTTTCAATTGTCTCTAAGTATTGGACATTGGAGATTGGAGATTTTAATCCACATACATTAAAAGCAATAGCTAGTAAAATTTTGTTTTTTTTGATGTATGTATTTATAATGCCTCTGTCACTAATTTCCTCCATTACTGCCTTCTTTGATGTTTAGTTGTTTTTTTTTTTTTTTTAGGAGTGAAACATTTTTATTCTCTTCTTGTTTTCTTTTGTGTATATATATATATATTTTTTTTTCTTCACATAGATTCAGAATTATTTTTCAATTACAAGTCCATATACTCCTTTTTCTATTAAGATTTTATGTTTTTAGAGAAGTTTTAAATTGACAGAAACATTGGGGGAAGGTACAGAGATTTCCTATACACTACTGCTGCCACACATACATAGCCTCCTTCATTATCAACATCACCCACCAGAGTGTACATTTGTTACAATTGATGAACTTACATTGACATATCTCAATCATCCAAAGTCCATAGATCACATTATTATTTACTCTTGGTGTTGTACATTTTGTGGGTTTGAACAAATATATAATGACATGTATCCATTATTATGGTATCATACGTAGTATTTTAGCTACCCCAAAAATGCTCTGTGTTCCACCTTTTATGTGAATATTTTTTAGATATTTTCTTTATGTTACTGTGAAGATTGCATTTAACATCCTAAATGTATTACAATCTTGTCTGAGTTGATACCCACTTACTTTCAATAGAATACATATACTCTGCTCTTAAACAGATTTTTCCCCTACTTATGTTATTATTGTAATGAATTGTATCTTTTACATTGTGTTCCACACAACAGATTTGTTAAAATTTTCGCCATTTGTTTTTTACATCATATAGGAAATAAAAAGCAGAGTTACAACCACCACCCTACACACACAAAAAAAGGTTATTACTAGATTTTATATTTGCCCAGTAGTAACCTTTACCAGAGATCTTCACTTCTTTAAGGGCATGTGTGGTGGTATAAGACTCCTTCAGCTTTTTTCTTTTTTCCTTTTAGATATAAGCATGTCTTAATAGCTTCCTCATTTGTGAAAAACAGTTTTGCCACATATAGAATTCTTGGTTGGCATTTTTTTTGTTTCAGCACTTTAAATATGTCATCCCACTGCCTTCTAGCTTCTTGGTTTCTGATAAGAAATTTGGTGTTAATGTTTTTGAGGATCCCTTCTATATAATGAGACACCTCACTCTTGCTGCTTTTAAGAGTCTCTCTTTGATTATTTCTTCCAACAGTTTGATTATAATGTGTTCAGTGTGGATCACTTTGCTTATCCTACTTTCAGTTTATTGAACTCCTTGGAGTATAGATTCATATTTTTCAGCAAATTTGAGAAGTTTTGTGCCTTTACTTCTTCAAATATTCTTTTTAAGCTTTTTTCTCTCTTCTATTTCTGGGACTCCCATGATCCATAAGTTGGTCTGCTTGATGGTATCTTATAAGCCCCTAGGCTATGTTCACAGTTTTTCATCGTTTTTCCTCCTCAGAAAATGTCAAGTTTTCTATCTTCAAATTTCATAATTCTGTCTTCTGTTTAATCAAATCTGATGTTGATCCCCTGTAGTGAATTCTTTATTTCACTTACTAAACTCTTTAGCTTCAGAATTTCTATTTGTTTCCTTTTTATAATCTATTTCTCATTTTTGATATTTTCTATTGTTTATGCATTGTAATCCTGGTTTCCTTTAACTCTTTTCCCATGATTTGCATTAATGCTTTGAGCAAATTTAAGATAGTTGATCTGAACTCTTTTTCTAGTAAGTGTATTTTCTGAGCTTCCTCAGAATAATTTTTGTCAGTTTATTTTTTTCCTGTGAATAGGCCATATTTTCTTGTTTGTTAATATACCGTGTGATATTTTGTTGAGAACTAGTCATTGATTATCATAATGGATAACTCTCAAGTCAGATTTTCCCTTTCCCAAGGTTTGCTATTCTTTAAACTTGATTGTTGTAGCCCTTAGTGGTCCATTTATTTAGTGACTGTTCTAAACTATTTTATCAGAGATTATATTTCTTATTGAATGTGGTCTCTGAAGTGTCTATTCCTTAGCTTGTGTTCAGTTACTGTTTTGACAAAGATTTCCTTGAACACCAGGGACTAAACAAACAAATTTATCTCAGTCTTTGCAAATTGAGTCTGCACTGGAGATCTCCTTCAACACTTAGCCAGGCTTGCCCCCAGCCTAAGGATCAGCTTGAGGTGAAAAATTAGGGTCTTAGGACTTTTCTGTACATGTGTCTTGCTCTGAGAATGTGTGTGGTTTTCTCTATTCTTCCATAAGCATGGGTTCTTTTGAATGCCCTAATTTCCCAAATAAACTCTCTCTAGTTGTTCCTTCCAGATCTTAGGGTATCTATTGTATGTCTCATGTGTTTGTATGTGATCTTTTACTCCAGGTCTCTTCAGGTTGACCATCTGCCTTATGTTGTGTTTGAGTAATGCTCACTGTTTCTCTGAGCTGAGTGAATTCTGCAGTAAGCAAAACATAAATGAACATCTGTAATCAATCCTTCAGGCAGACCGTAGATAGGTTAAAATAGACATACACAATAATATGGGAATAAGGTTTACTTTGTTTTCTCCAGAAGCAGGGATCTTGTTCCCATACTGGAAACATGAGTTGCCATCTTCAAGACTTCCAACAAGCCAAGGAAGTGGGTGGGGAGAGGGCATCTAAATATGCCACAAAGCTTTCTTACAGTACTTAAGTTGACTTTCTTTTGATGACCTATAACCTTTGACATTAAATCTTTGATTGTTTTCCAAAGTTCTGATAAAGTTGGTTCCAACAGTTTGCACTAGTTTTTCAATGTTTCTGTGGAGGAATATAAACTTGTTGCAGCCTATTCTCTTTTCTAGCTGATATCACTTCCAGATATAGTCATTTTTGAAGGTTTTTGCCTATGTGAAAGTTTAAATTGATAGTTTTAACATTTTTGTCAAATTGTATTTTAGTTTTTTGCATTTTATTCTTAATTAGTGCTTATGTCCCTAAATATTTTTCTCCATCACCTCATTGTTTAAACTCTATTAACAATTCACATTTTCTTGAACTTTATTGGTGCAAATGATGTCAAAAATATAGTTCAAGAATCAAGTAAATTTTTTAGATATGCTTTATCTCTAAATTCTGAGTAGAAATTTAATATAATATTTGAACATAAAACTTTGTGTAAGCTTATATTGTTGTGGATTTAAGGGGGCTCCATTCATAAGATAATATAAATTGTGATTTTTTCTGTCTTAAGTTTCATGATGTTATTAAATCAGTTATCACAATGATAGCATAATAGATTCCATTATTTTAATTTAGAGATTAAGAAACTATGAGTATTTGGACCATGGTCACACAGCAACAATGTGACCACGCTAGAACTCAACACAAGCTTGTATTTCAAAATCAAATCTGATTAAACAAGAAGCTATACCGTCTCTCAATTTTTTTCTTTCTATTTCTTTACTTATCTTTGAATGAATATTGGTTTATTCATTTGTGACATTTGCTCAAAAATCCTATGCATATATATTTCTTGTCTTCTAATATAGTATTTAAATCCTTTTTCTGGAACATAAGTTGGATGGCTGGTTGATGTGAGTTTATATTAACACTTTATTGATTTGTATGCCTAAGGGATTTGGAGAAAAGTAAAGAATCATAGACAAATCCAGTTCTATGTGGAGTTTCTTCAGATTTCATGAAGTCAACATATTCAAAGCCAAATTTCTATGTCAAGTATTGTGTTTGACCCTCACTCCAGTACTTCTTAGGTCTGTGTCAGTTCTCCTTCCCATAGCTACCATTCATTATTTCATAACTGAGCCCTCTCCTAATAGCAGAAGTTCTGCAGATTTCTATTCTATTGTGGATATGCTTCTGAATCATTTGAATGGCCTCATGAATGCGCTGTCAAGTGGAATGTTCTGTTGCACAGTCACCCTTGATTCTAGAGCTCAAGCCTTGTTTCTGCTACTTATGTCATTGCTACACTGAGTTACCTTCTCTGGAGGGAGAATTGCTGTGGACCTTCTACATTATTCTAGCAAGAAGACTTAAAATTTCTCAATAGTGGTAGATGACTTTTCCTAATTTCTATCCGGGACGCATGTCTCTCCACATTTTTATATTTCTCTGATGTTTTCAGTAAAGTTTTGTTGGAAGGTAGTGGTCAAATTTGCCCTATATCCCATAATTCTACATTTTATTTAAAAAATAACTTAATGGAATGAACTATTTGCATGTATGTGACTGCTGTTTCCCCATATGTTTCAGAATTAAACACAGCCCCAGTTATTTATGTATATACTTTCTAAGAAATTTTATCTACATATAGACTTTAATAAGCTGTGAATATTCAGTGAATTTCCAATATATTTCTTGTGATATTTACCTGTTCACCATCATAAATTAAGCTGATAGTCTCTGGATTTATTAATTTCTTTCAGTCATTACGCTTTACGTGTAAGAAGAACCCCCCTTTTCAAGTGTTTCAAGGAGTAGTAGAAAAATTAAACAAATATGTATGACTGCAAATATATAAACATATAAAACATATATATATGATGCAAAGTAAGATATACCATAATAAAATTATCACATTTCTGTCAACAATAATGAAAAATTTAAAATTTTCCTTTATAACTACTGAGACTTATTGTCTGAGGAAAAATGTAACAGGTACAGATTGTAAAATTTAATTTATTTCAGAAGGAATATCAGCAACCATTGAGAAAATTAGTGGCCTTTGTAGTAGACAATTCATTTTAATCAAACTAACCCTCTAAACTTTACTCAATTCACTCATCCAATACAGTTTCCCTGTATGGTTATGTTTGAGCCTGGCTTGAGCTGACTCTAGGGCTTATGAGCCATTCAGTCGCAATTGAAATCAGGTGGCTTTATGGTACATTGGACTTTTGTGCCTTAAAGACCTACATAATTTTAATAATAAAAACTTTTTTAAGAAAAAATTCTTAAGGTAAAAATTGCAATAATAATAATAACCATAATATAATGATTTTAAAATAATTTATAGTGGTAAATGGAATTTGAGTTTAATAAGAAGTTTTAAAAATGTCTAGTGTGAAAATCATTTATCACACTTGAGGAGAAAAATAAACCCAAGCATTAGTTGTATTGTAAAATTAAAAATATTTTATGTTGTATACTTACAATTTGAATAATTTAATCCTTTAAATTATATTCTTAGTAATACATACATTTTAGCCATTGTAAGGTGGACATATTAGGGATTTTTGATTCAGATAAATGCTATGGTCAGACTGAGGTTAATTTTTAATGCTTTTCTTTGGTGCTCCCTGAAATGGAAATTCTAAGTTTCTATTTGTAATATATGAAAGTTAGAAAAAGCTGCAGGAATAAATTTTATATTTGGTAGTATAAGTTTATTTTCAAATGCATAAACATATGACACCTAAATATCATGTAGAATTTATAAATGACTATTATTAAATTGCATTATTAGAACTTTTATATTAATCAATAGCTACTTTCAAAAATGATTCAGAATTTTTAAAAAGTATCACCAGAACACACTATAGAACTCAAATGGGAACATGACTTTATGTGAATAAATGAATCTCTAAGAAATATTTATATGTATATATATTATATATATTCCATATTGTATATAAAGCAGCCCAATTTCAAATACATATTTATACATGTCTTTCCAGACTTATATATTCATTCAGTCACATATATAAGTGTGATATAAAATTGGAAAATTTAATAAATAACATCAATAACTAATCACCATTAAAACAAAATGGTATTAGTATACTAGATATATCTTTCTTTAATTCTCTAGCTTTAAATTAACATATAGCGCAATTATATATTTTTACTTATGCATTTTACCTGCTATTGATATGACATCCTTTAACTCATACATTACTTTTAAAATCATTAATTTTATTATGTACATTTAAAGTGGAATATATTGGAATATCAAAATATATATGAACTTACGATCTTTTCAAGTTAGTTGGGTAAAGCATGCAATTCTATATTTATAATAAATCTGTTTATTAGATGGTATACATTATTTGTAAGCTTTTGGACGCATGAATATGTGTATTATAGGTGAATATTTTTATTTACAAAAAGTAAATAAGATGCTTAATACTTTACTTAGAATAGTTATTGGTCATGTTTCACATTCTCCTAACTGTAGATTTGAGAACTGAAATCAATTCCCTAGACCCTAAATAGTCATAAGATCTACCATACTATCACTTGTTATTTCCAGCCTCAAATATATTTCTCCTCTGTGGCAAAAATCATTTAAATTATCTTTTAATCTCATTGTAGGAAATCTTTTATCATGCTCCAAACTTTTATTAGTATCAGGACAGCAGATTTTTCAGGATTAAACAATTTTTTATCCAGGGCTTAGTGTCAACAAAATATGGCAAATACACATAATATTACCTGCTAATGAATTACTAAGATTTAATAACCACTTAATTTTTCCATGTTACACAAATACCCCATGAATACATACCTAGTAGAAATAAAGGAAACTTTACAATATCATTAGTATATTTTAAAATAAACTCCTTTTAAAGTCCCTTACTACGTATTAAAAGCAATTATTTTTTCCTGTAAAGGCCACCATCATTAAGAGTATAGTTACAACCCTTTCATGTTATTTATACACATTTAGGTACTTGTGCCAGTGTTTTTAAATTGATACACTTGTAATTATTCTCTACATATTTTAAGCATTATTTTTTTCTTTATTTTAAAAAATTTTTATTGGAGTATAGTTGCTTTACAATGTTGTGTTAGTTTCTGCTGTACAGCAAAGTGAATCAGTTATACATTTACACATATCCACTCTTTTTTAGGTTCTTTTCCTATATAGGCCATTACAGAGTATTGACTAGAGCTCCCTGTGCTATACAGCAGGTCCTTATTTGCTATCTTTTTTTTTTTACTCCTATACACCAACAAAGAAAAATCAGAAAGAGAAATTAAGGAAACACTCCCATTTACCATTGCAAAAAAAAGAGTAAAATACCTAGGGATAAACCAGCCTAAGGAGATGAAAGACTTGTACTCAGAAAACTATAGAACACTGATGAAAGAAATCAAAGATGACATAAACAGGTAGAGAAATATACCATGTTCTTGAACTGGAAGAATCAATATTATGCATCATTTTTAACACTATTTCCACTGTTAGTATTGTAGATACACATCATGATTTTTACCTGATATATAATATATCATAATACCAGTACCTCATACTATAACATGTGAAGAATTTCCCATTTCTTACCATTAGAAATATTATGTAATTAATATATTTTGACAAATTACTTTATTGACTTGCACAGATTAGCACATAGAACTGCAATTATCCACTAACTTGTGCACTAAGTTTATTTAGGAAATTTAAATTTTAGTTGGTAATTCAGGTTTTGTTTTCACATTACAGAATTTCAGGTTACACATGTTTCTTAGATGGTAAAAAGAAATAGTGTTTATAGTTCTATATTAGGCAGAAGCCTTACGAATATTTAATTCAAACTTGAAGCAGTAACAAAAGCTATTTGTGTAAATATTAGACAAAACCAGCATTTGGCTATTCGTCTAACAAATGGTATGTAATATTTTCAAATATCCAGATATTTCAATGATTTTTCTTTCATTTTTAAAAATTGGTATCTGATGATTAAAATACTGTAAGTTAAAAAAATATTATGGGGGGCTTCCCTGGTGGCGCAGTGGTTGAGAATCCACCTGCCAGTGCAGGGAACACGGGTTCGATCCCTGATCCGGGAAGATCCCACATGCTGCGGAACAACTAAGCTCGTGCGCCACAACTACTGAGCCTGTGCTCTACAGCCCGTGAGCCACAACTACTGAGCCCACATGCTGCAACTACTGAAGCCCACATGCCTAGAGCCCGTGCTATGCAGCAAGAGCAGCCACCGCAATGAGAAGCCCGCGCACTGCAATGAAGAGTAGCTCCCGCTTGCCGCAATTAGAGAAAGCCCGCACACAGCAACAAAGACCCAACACAGCCAAAATAAATAAATAAAATAAATTAAAAATATATATATATATATTATGGGTAAAAGCAAAATGATATCCAAAGAAGGTATTTTCTTATTATGGAATTATATAACAAATTTCATTTAACCTCTCATTTTAAAGGTAAAATGAAACTACATTTTGTGATTATACAAAGTTACAAACATGATGTACTTTCTATAATACTTTGTTAAATATTAAAGGGAATATTAGTTTTATATGTTCCAAAATTCTAATGACATCAGAGATAAAGTGATGGTGACAGTAATAGCCAATAGTTTATATTGTTATACTATTAAGCTACAAAAGACGAAAATCATGAACACAAGTCTGTCTTATATAAAGTAAAATTATTTTCCAATTATTTCCAATATGACAAAATTTATCAGTATCAACAAATAAATTTTGCAGTGATAAATATTTTCAAAAATAATCAAT
Source organism: Balaenoptera musculus (assembly GCF_009873245.2). Classification (NCBI taxonomy): domain Eukaryota; kingdom Metazoa; phylum Chordata; class Mammalia; order Artiodactyla; family Balaenopteridae; genus Balaenoptera; species Balaenoptera musculus. Next base: position 108,653,163 of record NC_045788.1, read on the forward strand.
GAAAGTTTAAATAAATACATAAACACATACAATACTCTATAAATAAGAATTTTTCCCCAAATCTTCTCTTTAGCTTATGTCATCTGACAGTATTTGGCATATATGAATATTGCTTACAATCGTATTTCTAGTGACCAGTTAGAAGAACCAGGGCACCATTTTTGGAGACAAGATAGGAAAAAAAAATACAAACAAACAAAACTGTCTGTGTATGAACAATAATACTCTTACTGCCTAATAGGAGATGCAGATCCTGTCTGAAAGCTGTGCTAGTCATTACTTCATGAAGTTGCAAAAGAAGAGCATTGTTTTCTACTCCATTTACAGTCTTCTCTGAATCTAAGATCAGGCTGTTGCGGTTTAATGAGAAAGAATTTGGGGAGATGTCCATATGCAAACAAATATTATTTGAAAATGTGCACATATGTCATCTGGAAAAGGTCAGGTTACAGCTTGAGAAGGATTCACTTTTAGACTAAGACAAAGAGAAAATCTGCTTTCAGATATATAACCATGAATGAGAGAAAAGTGAAGTTTGCTCTTTATTTTATGGCCAATACCTCTCAGAACAATAAAGATTGCTTAATGAGATTTCTTAACTGTCAATTGCATATTTGCATTACTTTATAATCACCTTCATGTATATTAGAATTTTTAATATTTTGTGGAAATTGTTCTCTAATTACACTAAAATAAGATGAAATATTATCAACTTGACTAGAAAGAAAGACTACTGTGTCATTTCCACAAGAGATATTGCAAATTCTTTCAAAAAGACTGGTTAAGTATACAGTAAATAATGAGCTTTTATACCAGTTGGATATTGAATTGTTTTGAAGGCATTGAGCTGTTGCATCATCTTCATTTCCACACATTAAATCTAAGCATATTGCAAGCAATTAATCATGTACTTGTTTATTGTTTTGTATTAAATATATTTTACACAATTTTTTTTTAGAATTTAATTTAATTATAAATAATTCCTATGTGAGTCAGTCATTAACTTACCAAGCTTAGAAAAAGGAAGAGAACAGAAATAGAGAAAAGGAATGGTTTCCTGTTAAAAGGAGAACTACACTTTGTATGTCTAGTTATCTTTGATGAAAGAAATGGGATGTTATTGTTAATTTTATCTGAAACTGAGTGGTATTGACAAAGATTACATTTACTCTTTTATGCTTTAGAGAAATACAGAACAGCCAAATAGGCTTATTCATAATGCTATTTCAAAATAGCATTTTAAGGATGACCATGGTAAAAGACTCTGTAGTTAAATTTTCCAGTTTTGAAACTAATTTATGTGATTAAAATCTGTGTGTTGACACAGGAAAACATATTTTTAAAATCTTTCAAGTAATTGAGAGCTAAATTTAAAGATATTGTATTTCATTGTTTATTTCCAATGAAACTTCAAAAATAAATATTATTCATGAGTTTCTTATTGTTCATTAGTCTGGCTATTTTTAGACAATTATTTTTTAGTTGTTCTTTTAGATACACGTTCACAAATCTAACTTAATTTTCAAGGTGGAAAAGATAAATGATTTTGGAGCATTCTATTTTTCTAATGTTATTTTATATAAACTGGGTGTGTAAATAGATTATTATGAAATAGCAAAGTCTGTTTATGGCAACTCATTGTAGTAATGCCTTTCTCAAGTAAGTATTCTTAATAGGAATGATAATTAAATCTTCAAATTTTAGCAAATTAGTAACTTACAAAATAGAGTAGTTTGTTTTTGGCATAAGTGTTTTAGTAATTGCGAATTATGAAGACAATTCACAATAGCAAATGGTACTTCTGTTTGCAATGGAAACTTCACTATATATATATATTTTAATTTCTATTTATTTATTTATGGCTGTGTTGGGTCTTCCTTGCCGCGTGCAGGCTTTCTCCAGTTACAGCGAACGGGGGCTACTCTTCATTGTGGTGTGCGAGCTTCTCATTGTGGTGGCTTCTCTTGCTGTGGAGCGCAGGCTCTAGGCACACGGGCTTCAGTAGCTGTGGCACGAGGGCTCAGTAGTTGTGGCTCGCAGGCTCTAGAACGCAGGCTCAATAGTTGTGGCACACGGGCTTAGTTGTTCTGCAGCATGTGGGATCTTCCCCACCAGGGATCGAACGCATGGCTCCTGCACTGGCAGGCGGATTCTTTCCCTGGTGACACTGCATCACCAGGGAAATCCCTATTTTTTAATTTAATATTAGTTTATTGGGTTGATATGAAATATTTATTCAATACCTGATACTATTTTTTTGTGTAAACTGCACTTCATTTTCACTGCTTGAGTTCTTACTGTTCAAAGATTTTTGAAGATGTTGCACTGTTTGCCCTATTTGATCATAACTCTGCTTTTTCCAGATTTAACGGGATTTATTGTTTTCTGTTAATAGTGACATTTCATTGGTTTGGTTGCTCTAGAGCCATTACTGTATAACCATTGTCTCAGGGGGTCAGGGATAGGTAGGGAGGGATTTACTCATGTCTTGTCCACTAGGGAAACTAAAGGGGAGGATAGATGGAGAAGCCAATCCTATTTCATGGTTTTGCTAAAACATAACAGTACTGTAGGACTTTCTTGACTCCCTAATGTTTATTGTTCTAATAGACATGATTCATTAGTCTCTTTGAATTGTGGTGCTTCATTCAATGAGGTATCATTTCCCAAATTATCCCCTTTTTGTCACTGTATTCATTAAATATTCTATTCCTGAAGTGTCAAAATAAAGAAACTTTAGATATTTCTATCTATTGTTTACATTCATATCAGTCCAAAGTCAGTAATGTTCCATTTTGAATCTCTAAAATTTCTGAAATCTAAATTATAATGAGAAAAGTACAATATTACCTTGCATTTTCAACTTAGTTTTAATATTATCAATGGGGTTTAGAACTTTGAAATGCCACAATATGTTAATATTATGCTTTCTCTCAATTATTTTGCAAATATATTTGATTGATATAAGTGCCATAGATTACTCTGTTAATAAAGTTTAACTATTGTACATAGGAATTGTAATTGCCAGCAGATATTTTTAATGATCTCAATTAATTAATTTGGGTGTCTATATTGAATAAATTAATTCCCATATTGACATTTTATTTTTATTACTGCTCTAAGATTCTATGTGTTTTATACTGCAGTAGACTTAAGTAAATTAAACCAGATGTGTGAGCAAGACAATGATGGAGGAAAAAGAAGGAAAAAGAAATTGGAAAGAATAAGAGATAAACTGACAGCCTTCTAAAAGTTCCATTTTCCTTTATTCTGGACTTATGTATAGTTTATTAAACTCCAGTGAAGATTAAACATGTATTGAGCACTGAAACTGAAGTGTTACTTTTAGTGGAAACAATAGAGACTTCAACTATATAGTACTTTCATATATATCTTTGACATCTGGTCTGAAATTGCTTCAAAAAATAAAAATAACGAATCACAGATAATAATTATCAGATGACTCAGTTAAATGTGATGATAAATTCTAGCTTTGACAGAGCAATTAGAGTTTCTATTTTATAGATTAAAAAAGAATTCCTTTTCATTTTGTAAATTAGCACAAAATGCTCCAAATTCATGTTATCAGACACCACTTAATTCAGCATACTAAAGAAAAAAAGGTGTTATAAAGGATAACAGTAGTAAAATAGCCACTTAAAACTCTAGAATTCATAAAAATGCCTTGTTGGCCATATATTCTTTGAGAATAAATGCTGCAATAATTCAAACTACAACAATTAATGTTTAATTGATTCAGAGTCATATTGCTTGATTTTAATATGGGTTTTGAAATGAAATAACACATAAATGAATGTGTATGGGTGTGTGTACACCCATAACATGATCATTTTTATCATTAAAAGATAAAATGTAACATTATAGAATGATATATTTTTTAGGAAAGTATATCAAAGAAAATGTTAAATTTCTATTAGGCACATAATGGGATTCAAACATTTTATTCTCTCTTTTCAATATTCTTCTAAAGATGTACACATTTGTGTGTTTTTTAAACTCCATTTTGAAAAATTTGATCGCTGTGTTCAGAGTGAAAAATATAGCTTTGAATTTCCCTGAAGACATTTCAATATCTTAATTGTTTTAATTTCATAAGTTTCAAAGATAAATTATCATCTTTGAAAATCAGCAGTGTTTTAGAAGTATCTCAATTTTCCAAATGACTTTCTCTAGCAATCTCACTTCAATTTCTCTCTCTCTCTCTCTTTTTTTTTTTTTCTCCCAAATTCTCTTTCTTCTTAGATCTTCATTTTGGAAGATTATGTGAGAGGAGGTATGGGTTATAAAATCATTTCAACCTCTTATTTCTGCAACTATCAAAACAGAAGCATACATTTATCAGTCTTTTTATTTTCTTGGGCCATTTTCTCTACAAATGTACAAGATGGGTTCAAAAACTTTATCGAATTTGCATTGATTGAAAGGGTGGGAATTGTTGATAAAGATTCTGGTTAAGATAAGACTGAGAAAAGCCTTGGGGTTGGTGGGAAACTGGACTGTACTGCCCACAGTACTATCAATAACAGGCACTGCTTGCATTTTAAGATGGAAAGTTTTAATAAATATAGATACATAATGTTAAACATTTATATACAAGGAATGAAATATTAAGCAAAATTAAGACAAGACACCAATTGATGAAGCTATTTACAACATACATAACAGAAAAGCATTAGTAGTCAGAATGTATGGGATATTCTCCATGTCAATAAGAACATTTAAAAAAAAAATCCAACTACAAGGGGAAAGGTGGGGGGGAGGGATAAATCAGGAGTTTGGTATTAACATATACACACTACTATATATAAAATATTTAGATAATCAACAGGAACCTACTGTATAGCACAGGGAACTCTACTTAATATTCTATAATAACCTATATGAGAAAAGAATCTGAAAAAAAATGGATATATACATATATGTATAATTGAACCACTTTGCTGTACACCTGAAACTAACACAACATTGTAAATCAACTATACCCCAATATAAAATAAAAATTAAATTAAAAAAATCCAACGACAAAAATTTAAAAAGATATGAATAGGCAATTTATAGAGAGGGAACAAGGATTCGTTGCACATATATACCTATTTTGACTTGCAAAATTTTAAATGTTAACTGGGTTGGCAAGACTGGAAGTCATTAGCAACTTATATGTCTCTGGTAGAAATTTAAACTGATAAAAACATTTTTAAGGAATAATTAGGTGATATCTATTAAAGGTTAAAACATATATTCCAAAAGACAGTGGACACAGCTAATAACTGACTATGGAAAGACTTTTAGTGCTTGTTCTCATCCTATTCTTCCATGTTTCCCAACACATGGTGGATTATATTTCCTACCCTCCTTGAATTTAGGTTGGGCCACATGACATTTTCCGGCCAATAGGTTGTGAGTAGGAATGTCATTTGCTTTTTCAGTCCAAAGCATTTAATTGCTTGTATGCAGATCCAGTTTTGTCTTCCCTGATCCTGTAGATAAAAGTTGCATATTCCAGCCCTAATATTCAGCTATGGAGATATCTTGAATCACTAGTGACCACGTTGTTTCAAATGCATTGTGAATTTTCTGAAACTATACTGGGCTTAGCATAAATATGTATTGTTTTAAATCAGTGATATTTGCGGTTTGTTATCATAGCACAACATGAACATTCCTGACTAATACTACTTCTTAAAACTGTCATACACATGTAAAAGCAAAACACACACTGTAACAACCTCTATAATTTCAACTAAGTAAACATCTAAATCACTTAATGGAAAACTATGCAGCAAGTAAACGAACAACCTATTTTCCACATATAAAAACATTAATTTATTGAATAATGTGGACTCACAGGCATACAAACTAGAAAAAAAATTTTTTTCTCTTCACAGACTTTGCACATGTTCCCCTGAGCATTCAGAATCCCCTATACCTAATGACAATATGAGCGGATCTCATGCCTTGTCAGTTATTCTCAAGTAAAAGGATGGTTTCTGTTTAAAATTCTAGTCCAAACTAATGAGTACTTAAAAAAATATATACAATTCAAAGCTCATGCCCTGCTCCCAGCCTAGGCCTTACCAGTGAATTGAGGACTAATATTTCTTAGTTTCTGTTCCCTCGGGAACATTCCACATAGTTCTTTGCCAATGAACACTGGGAAATAGCCTGCATAGGAATGGCCTCAGTGCTGTTATTTACCTGCTAAATATTGGCAGCGCTAGTTCCATTCTGATTGGCCGTTGCATTGTCAATATTTGTTAAATATTTAAAAAATTTACCCCATCAGTGTCCCCTTTAAGAAGTGCAAGCCCAGGTGCCTTTTCTGCAAATTGTCTTTAAGAAAAATCAATTAACATTGCCACACCCAATGTTGGATATACAGCTTGACTACCTATAGGGTTAAGTACTCTATGCTTGCTTTTTCAGGCTGCTCCAACCACACACCAAATTTTAGGTGTCTCAGGTTTGGACATAGGGACATCTAGGTTGACACAGGTAGCTTTCACTGAGAAGGAAGCTAGTCTACTGCAATTATGTTTAAATATCAAATACTTTAAAATCTATATACCTGTGCAGAAAGAGTATTTCATATTTGACTCTAAAAAATTAGTATATAGAAAGATGTAATCTTGCAGGAAAACATTCTTAATATTCATCACTATTCCACACTACTCCAGACTCATGACATACTTAGAAAAGAATATTCTTCTGTCACCTTTACCTGCAACTCTTTCTGTTCTCCTTTAAACAACCAGTTTCTCCAAATCTTTTTGGAAGTTTCACTCTTCTGCATCAATGTACTGTTTTTATGTCATTAAAGTTTCACAGCATTGACCATCTGTTCTGTGTTGTTAACTAATGCTAAATTTAATCATCTCTAGCATTCATTTTGTAAATTACCCTTGATTAGTTTACCATGTTCTTTCCATTATCTATCTACTATCTATGTATCTATCTATCTATGTATCTATCTATCTATCTATCTCTCATCTACCTACCTACCTACTTACCTATCTTTATTTTTATATTGTTTTCCTGAAAGACAATGAAAATATTTTGGAGGCAAGATGTGTGTGTGCATCTTCATGTGAAGAATACCAAATGTTTATTCTTATAAAAATTTATAAAATAAAGTTATAATAAAATTGAGAGACAGAGAGTAAGAGAGACAGAAAGAATACACATTAATAACAATGAGTGTTAGGTACATAGCTACATTAAATAAATATTTGCTGAATTAAAAATTTAAAAAAAAATTGTGAACATACTTGAAAACTTAGATGGCAAATGGTATATAATTCCCAGAAAAATACTACTTATCAAAATTCTCTTAAATAGACTATGGAAAACCAATTAGTTCTAAGAACAGGAAAGACATTAAATCATATTTTTAAAAATTTCCCTTAGAAGCTATTACGTGAAAACATGTAAGTTTTTCAAACCTCAATTTGCAAATAATTCCTAGTTCCTACAAACTGTTTCAGAAAATGAAAAAAGAGTAAAACCTATTTAACTCAGTTCATAAGGCTACTAAAATCTTATGAGTAAAACTGCATAGGATATCATTAAAAAGAGATATAAACCAATTTCCCTTGACAATGTAGAAATAAAATTTCTGAGATAATTGTTAAAAAATAAATTCACTCACGTGTTAAAATGTTTAAACCATCATAATCAAGAAGAACTCATACCAAGTAAGCAAAGATATCTCATTTTTGAAAACTCTCTTAATTTATTTACCTACATTAACCTATTTAAGGAGAAGAAACACGATTATTTCAATAGATGTAAACCAAAAAAATGAAATTCAAAATCGGTACATGGTAATATAACTTTAAAAATTAATAAAGGATGAGAAATTCCTTGATCTTTAGCAAACAACATAACTAATTTTCTCTCTACCTTCCCATTTCCGAATCATCACATATGTTTAGGACAAATTGTAGACTTTATATTTATTCTGTCTCAATAATCTATCTATTCTAGGACATAATGATATGTAGATATTTGATATATGGGGGTGGGTAGAGAAATAGATCCTTTTCTTATAACTTACAATAAAATAAATTGCTAATGAATGAGAAACCAATAGTGAAACTGGAAGTTGAAAAATAATTTGAAGTTACATAGTATTTTTTAGTAAAATATAAAACTCAGAACTCAGAAAACAAAATAGCAATAGTACTGCATTAAATTATTAAACATACAAATGGCAGAGAAACATAAATTATATTCAAAGAAAAGATACAAAGTGGATGGAGATATTTTCAGCATTATCAATAAGGCAATAAAATTCAGAATATATATAAAGAAATTTCTATAAACTAGAAAAAATAAGAAGTGAACAATAATCAAAGGTAATGCATATGAAATTCAGGCAATGTGATAGGAAAACAAAAATTTGTATATAATTGCTAGTGACATATTCATTAATGCAATTTCTTGGTAAAAATAATTGGCATTTTTCAAAAAAAATTTTTGTGTATAACACACACTTAGCAATTTCTATAGAGAGATGCATGAGAATCAGGGTCAAGTATTCCCTGAACGTCAAATACTGAATAAATACATGGTCTCCAGAGTGAGACTGTCTGTATTTGGATCTTGAGACCATTAGTTATTAGTTCTCTGATCTTCAGGAAGTTTTTTTAAACCTTCTGTACCTAAATTTTCAAATGTCCTCATCTATAAACATATTATATCTCTGTGGATACATAAATATGCATGCATGCATGCACACACATATGTGTATATGTATGCTTGAATAGATGTATGGGTGTGTGTGTATGTATGAAAATTATAGGAATATGCCCTGGTTACGTGACTAATACATAAAGGTAGTTGGTATTGGAGAAGTGGGTGATAAGTGGGATCTTAGAAGGAAAACAGAAGCAGTTTGAGATATCAACTTTATTTGTTACTTTAGGTAAAATATATAAAGCAAGTATAAATATACACAATAATATTGCGGAATGTAAAGAAAGGCATGCCCATTACATTATTTTTTTTATAGTTTATGTACACTTTTGTCAATCAAAAAAATATTTAAATACAGACAAAGGAAAGAAAAATGGGAGGTGTGGAAATGAAGATAATATACACAGTGGGTTTGAGTAGCATAGATCTGCTTTACTAAAGATGGGAGAATGTCTGAATGCCAAGGGAAAGAATTCACTGGAAAAAGCAGCTGATGATGTAGCAGTAAGAGGATATGATTTCCAGGAATAAGCTCTTGAGTAGAGTCTGTTTGTGATTGAACACCTAGACAGAAGTGTTGGCTTTTGAATGCTGCATAACTCAACAGGCATAACGGATACGACCTTAGACACTGAAGCTAGAGGATTAAGGTGCATTTTTGCTTAACTAGCTTTGAAGGGAAAGGCATCTCTCTTGAATCATCTTTCCTTCAACAAAGTATAGGTGTTTTTTGTTTTTTTACTTATTCTTGGCATAATTGTTAAATTGATAGTAGCATCTCTGTGTATGTGTACGTATGTAAAAAGGCATATTCATTCTAACCACGAAGGAATCAAAATTATGCCTTTAATTACTTTATCATGTCCTAGGAGAATTTATCCAAAGGGCAACTTTGTGACTATGTGCAATTTAGAGTCCCTATATGAGACTTATTTGCTAACCTATATTAAAAATAGCCTCGTATCTGTGGTAGAAAACTATTCTGTCCTTTGTAATAAAGCTCAATTATTTGATCTATTTTACATTTAGTGTATTGATTTGCTGATTTGATATTAAAGGTTCAATGAATTAAATTTCACTGACTTATTTTTCTTATTCTCTTTGGTTCAGTTCGTTTTCTAGCCACCAACATCTTGAAATGTTTTGTGCATAAATTCCATCCTAATGTGTTAGTTTATGTTTTAAAAGCCATAAGTCCAAAATATTAAGAAAAATAAGCACACTGGTTGATGAAATGGTGTCTGATATATTACAAAAAACAATGTTTCATTTCATGTATATATACACATATAACAAAACAGTTCCAAAAATGTTCTGGTTCTCTTATCCTTTTCATCATTAAAGTCACCCAATACAAAATAATTTGATTTTGTTTTTGTTTTTTTGGGAATTACAAAATTAAAATAGTCAAACTAAAGCATTGTAGGCAGCAAGTGAGCCTAAAAGAGACCTTTGAGTACATGATAAATTAAGCATGGCTTCACCCAGAAATACTGCTTCTCAATTGCATGCAACAATCAGAATCAAGATTTCTCTAAGGGAACTAATTAAATCTTCTAATGCTAAATCATATTTCAAAATTTCTTCTTCCTTTGACCACTTAAAGGGAAATTATTTTTCAGTATCAGTAATGTAAATATGGCAATGAAAAATCCTATATTAGAGTTTTCAAAAATAGTAAGTATAGAGGTTTAAGACAAAGTAAATTGTTGGTTACTATTAATGTGATCAATTTGTATTTTTCTCATTTTTTCTAGATTTCTTTCACCCTGGTTAAGGAGTCTATTTAACAGATCAGTATTTTCTCACCTACATCCTATTATTAACCTTAATTTAATTCATATTTAAGATAAAATATTAGATCTAGGTTTGCTATTTCAACTAATTAAATAAGACTCAGAATATCAATTCTTCATTATCCTCTGCAAATGCAGAGTTAAGAAATTACTTTGAAGAATTCCATGCAGTACATTCAGTGAGCATTGAAGTAATCAATAAAACTATTGTTTTTATCCATTAATTAGAATATTGTATATACATTAATGTACTTATGATTTGCACAGAATTTAAAATCATGCTTTTAAAAATGTTTAGAATTTGTAACTACTTCAGAGTATACCTGCTTAGAGGTGGATGGACAACATTAATCTCTGTATGTGCACATTTGTCAGAATTTTTAACCTGATATTAAAGTTAGTGATACAAAGCAATTTTTACTAATTTTTTTTTTCTGAAGGCTTCACTGTGCTAAAAATATCATTTTAGATCTTAGATCCAAAGGTATTCATTTGAAAGGGTACTCAATATACAATATTTCTCTGTGGTCACCACATTTTGTTCAGGTTAACCAAACGGCATCCCACTTTAAGTACTTTTTATGATATTGCCCACAATAAAAACGAACAAGATAATCTTACAAGAGCTTGAAACATGTAAATATAATTTAGTGAATTACATTATTGACTTTAATTCCAATACAAAACTAAAAATTTAGAAATATAAATGTATTTTTCATGTTTAGACTGGACTTTTGATGTTTCTAAATTAAATTTTAAAGTAATTAAATTAGAAAACTATAGTCTCATAATTAAATATTATAGCCAGGCAAATATGCAAAATGCCCCAAGGCTTGGAGAAAAACTGGATTAGTGGTTTTAATAAGGATGTGCTTCACAGAAACGTTATTATGAGTTATTTTCTTGGATTGTAACCATGCTTCTAGAAAATGATTTAAATAAGATGGTAGAGATATAGCTTTCTGTAGTACCACATTATCTTGCATTATTTGTGGGTTTTTTTTTTTTTACCATTTAGAAAATAATTTCACCATCATTATTTTATCTTGGTACAGATATTCAACATGTGTAAACAATGTTCAGGAATAATTTGAGAGATATTCAAGGCAGTAATTGACACAATATTATGCCAAAGAAGACTTTCTCTCCCTCTCTCTCTCTCTCTCTCTCTCTCGCTCTCTTTTTTTCTCTCTCTCTATGTAAAGCACCATTCTCTCAATGTATCTAATCAATTAATATGTCAGAATGTAATAATGCCTGCCTTGAAATATTACACAAACATGTTTTGCAAATCATACAATGTTTCCCTTATTTTGAACTTAGCTGTGGCTTTTGGCTAAAGACCAATTTCTTGAGTAAGACAAATTTAATATTCTTTTCTTTAAAATTGCTGAGCATGAAATAGTATTCTAAGCCACTACTGGCATTTCAGGACAACTACAAACAAGCTTTCTAGCATGACAAAATAGTTTCCTACATTGAGAATCACCTTTGATCTTCCTCACAGACCTTTGCTATAATGTGCACAGAATTATGAAAAGGAGCTTAAAATGTCACCTTCTTTTCATAGAATAATTTTATTATAGAAAGATGCATACTACAAAAGAGCTTTTAGAAAATTATGTAGATTCATTTTACTAAATGTTAGATGATTACTGACATTTTTTTCCAGACTGTATCTTTTTCAGATTTTTTTGAAACAATCACCAGTTTACGGAAACAGGCATACAATGTTTTAACAATTATATTTTCTATAGAGTGAAATAATAATGGGCTCATGGATAAACTTAATGCACCTAATAATGGCTGTAGAGATATGATAAAAAGAAAATATTCTGTCTACACAGTGTTTCCTTGGATTCCCATGACCAAATCTAGAAACATAAGTGATTGTCTCCAAAAAATAGATGTAATCTAAAACTTAAGTCTAAACTTTTGAAATAGCACAAACCATCAACCTAAAGACCAAAGAACTTAATAAAATATTATGTCTAGTAACTTATAAATAAATAAATATTCAATAGATGACACAAAATTAGGATATATCTGTGACCTGAATTAATACAGATTCTTCATGTACTTCTAAAGTAAACATTTTAATAGGATTGTGGAACGAGTTATCAGAATGCTTAATAGAAGATATTCTCATCTTTGGTAAAACTTTGTGCATGGGTGTAGAGTTTCAAGAAAAGTTGTCACTTACTCAGAAAGATTTCTGGACAAAATATTTCAGTATCTGTATCAATGTCTATTTTCTCTGTTATTCATATGTTTCAAAGATGTACCTTCTGTAAAAATGTTCTGCTTTTTGAAATTAGTATATACTTATGCCATATGCTCAGATAATTTTTAGAGTAAAACAGTCTTTGCATTTATTAATCAATCAGCTTGATAAAAGTATTATTCATTTAGTCAAAACTCACTCAAATCAGTTGATTAACCCAAACAGTGAACACATACTTATCGTGTTCGATCTCAAATGGGAACATGAACTCCCTAGCTTCTGCTATGTTTCCTGGGTAAATTATTTCTTTCATGTTAATTAGATTCAATACGATTTTTCTTTCATATAAAATCTTTCTACAATTACCTACAAACTTTCTACTTTAAATCTTATGAATCAATAACAACAGTAATAATAACAAGTTGCTACTTTGCACTAGGAAAATCCTAAGCAATTCACTAAGAGCAATTTCATTTAGCCTCACAACAACCTATGAGATAGGGCCTATGTTCATCACCATTTACCTTATGTGGAAACTGAAGCATGTTCAATTCAGGGGCTTCTTAATATCACAGAGAATAAGTGGCAGTGATGAGATTTGAATTCAAGCAATCTATGTGTAAAGCCTATGTATTTAAACACTATACTTACATTTCTCCTATTTCCTATGCAATAGAAGCCTTATATTTGAAATCCGTCTGTTTCCTGCCACCACAGGATAAATTTTTATCATCTGCATTTAAATTTTCCTCATTTTTCTTGTTTGAATAGAGAAGATGTTGATCTTCTAAAGCTAATTTCCCCACTTACCAGCCAGAGCTTATCCTTTCCACTCTTCTCATGGCATCTTCCATCCACTATTTTCATTCACCCCTGATCAGTGAATCTCTACTTCATTACTAGCTTATTTTCATAAAAATTTAATCATGATCAAGTGTCTCTAAGCTTAAAACAAAGAACAGTGAAACAACAAAATCCACAAATAGAGATGTCTCTCCAGCTTCTACTCTTCTCTTTTTGCTATCAAAGCTTAATATTATACAATAATCAAAAGTGACTCTTCTCACTTTGCCTTCTATTTACTCTGAAGGCCACTGTTCTGTTGAATATCTCCTGAAAATAATTTGTCTTCCACACTCTGTGTAAAATCCATGAGACAATTTCAATTTCTTTTCACTTCTTCATTTAGCAATATTTGACTTTATCATTAATAATTTCCTTCTTGAAATATTATTTCAAATGTGTTCATATTGCCACACTATCTGATTTCCAATACCTCTTCCTCAGATGCTTTCTCACTGAGCACCTATTTTTTTTCCCTTTCTATACTCCCCTCCATATAGTCATTCCTTAAGGATCATTCTTCACCTCTCTTCTCTAGCTATATGTTATCCCTAAGCAAACACATCATGTTCTATCTCTTTATCCATTAAGCTACCCTAATATTTGTACATGGAATTCTGATCTAGACATATCCTGAAGTCTAGTTGTCTTTAATACATAACATCAATTTTCCCCACACATAACCAGTTGCAATATCCTTTCGAGAAGATTTCCTAATTGTTCTTAATTTGTCTATTTGTTACCCCATTCACTGTTTTCACTTAAATAAAGGACACATCTATTTTTGTTTGAATTATTATGACTGTATTAATTTTTACACTTATAAAATTTGGCCTTCTCCAATTCCTTTAGTCACGTAAATGTAGAGCGACCTTTATATAGCTTAAACCTGATTATGATCACTCCTTTGATCAAAACATTTCACTGAGTCTCCATTACATTTAGAATCAAGTCCACACTCATTAACATGACTCCTACATTTTCTGGTTCTTATGAGCTCTTTAGTCATATCTCATCAGATTTGCAAATGCTAAACCCTTCTTAATGAATTTTCCTTAATACTCAGAGATGGTGTAATACATTTTAGTCAACCATTTTGTTGTTTCTGCCAGGAGCACCTTTTTCTCGCTTTACCTCACTCACATGTGAATGCATATCTAAGCTTTGTCTGGAAGGCCTTGTTCAAGTCTCCAAGACTGGGTTAGGTGTTCATCCTGCATATTTCTAGTATGTTCTCTTAACACTTAACAATATGTTTTGAAATTTCCTGTTTGCTTGTCCCTGTTATCCACTATGTTTAAGTTTCACAAAGCAGGGTCAATATCTGACTTACTATCTCCTCAATGATTAACATTTAATAGTTTCTCAATAAACATATTTAAATTAATACATTATTAAAAATATACATTAGTTTTCTCAAAATAATAGAATTGTTTTATGTATCTGTTTTCATTTTGCTATAGCCCACCTTCTACTCTAGATTTCTTTCACATTATTTTCTTTTGCACATGTTCAGTTGTATCCCCAAAATTACAACATTGCCAGAATTCAACCCTATGTGGTTGAGGGAATGATGGTGATATTTATAGAAACCTGAAAGTTGAAGGGAATAAAGATTAAGACAAATGTTAGAGATGACTGAAATTGTCTCACAATTTTGAGTTTGTGGAACTAGCAAAGTATTTGGAAAGCAATTTCTGGTAGGTAATAGAATTTGAAAGCCTGAAGCTTAGGAGAGAAGCCAGAGCTGAAGATTTGAAATTAATCTGCATAGAGTTAATATATAAACCTGGGGTTTTGATGATATGGTTAAGTAAGATGACTGAGAGAAATGAGAACTGTGAACCATAACCTGAGTTTTTTTCCACCATATTTAAGTTATGGAAACAAGAATGGAAGCAGGTAAAAAGAAGTCACAAAATTCAAGGGAGAACTGGAAATACAGAAAACAAGAAAGGAACATTAAAAAAAAAAAAAAAAACAGTGAGTTTTTTCCCCAGTATTATGATGAAGAACTATCAGAATGGTAGTGTCTGACAAATAACTTTTGGTTGTCAGGAGGGACATCATTGACTTTTTGGCCAGAAAATATGGTTTGCAAAACAACAATTTATCTTAAATAAATAAATATGTATTTATTTATTGAGCAATGACTATTTGAAAAAAGCCTATTGAAGCACAATAAAGAAGGTCAAAAGGAAGACTTATTTTAAGTCTTATTTCCTAATTTTAAGACTTACTTCCTAATTTCTAAGGGTTTAAAATCTACTGAGAAAGGTAGGCATAATAGTGCTAAGGTTTACTGAACTATATACCATGTACTAGGTATTGTATTGAGCACTTCCTGTATTATGTATTCTTATAAAAAGCCTATGAGATAGGTACTATTTTATCCATACTTTACAGAAATATAAACTTCATAAATACTAAATACGTTTCCCAAAGTCACAAAGGTAATTAATGATAGAGGCTCTATTTGAAAATTTATTTGATTTCAACTCGATTCTTTCCATCACACTTAATTACAGAAACTATAATACCTGACAGATTGCAATAAGTGTTATAACAAGGGTGTCTTCTATATTAAAAAAATTGGTCTAAGATAACTTCTATGTGTATTTGAAAAAAAAAAAAAAGTGTGTGAATACTGAGTGTTTAAGAGGTTAAATATAACCAGCTATTCGTTGTTGACCTGTTATGATACAATGTCCTACCAAAACAACTATGCATGTGTTACCAGAGATGTTGTTTGGTAGCCAATCTAAACAATATCAGTCTTTTTCTAGACCTTGGTCTACAGAGATAATATTATCTTATCTAAGTTAATGATACCATTCCTTACAAATTTAAACTTGGGTCTAACAAATCTCTTTCTAATCTTGTCTTTTTAATAGTGGCTATGTAAACTTTGGTGGTTTGGATAACAATTTTATTCCACATGAACAGTGAAGCAAAGAAAGCTCATTTGTAGTAAGAAAAATGAAGCAGATGTTCAGAGAAGAGAAAATACATGGAGAAAATGAGAGTCCTGAATATAAGCTCCTTAAATATTCCACTCCATTTCTTAATTATGGATGCATTCCGGATATTTTATTATATGAAACAACCTGTAACTTAGAGGAAATTTATTCTACCTATTTACATTAATGCCAGTGTGTTTGCCACGTGTAATTAATGAGTCTTAATTACTAAAATTTTAGATGTGAAATACATTGCAAAGAAAGAATCAACAATATTTGAAAATTTGTTGGCATTTGGGACTGTGAGAGATAGATAATATTTTGATTTTAGAGATTTTAATCAGATCAAGGGAAGAGAAAATATTGTGAAATGAATAAAATAGGACTATGGAATAGGGGAAAGAGATAATGATTTTGGAATCAAAGTGTTATGTTTGATTTTCTGGTAGACTACAGAAGTGGAAATTTTCAGCAAAAACCTGTATATTGGGTCCAATAACTAAAGAGTGAAATCAAGGTTAAAGACAGATTTATACATGTGATTTAATGAATGAGTGATATCTACATAGGCAGATAATACAAGGAGGGAAGACAAGAAGACTGAAGAGAAAATTTTAACCAAAATTTAACAGATGTTATCTGGTTCCAGAAGGGACAAAGTAGTGAGTATCAACATTATCCTCACACCAGAAATAATTATAAAACTTGATAGACTATATTAAATAAATTCTTCATATATTAGATGCCAAAAAGTGAAGACGCTACCATTCAAATAAGGGTAACATATGATGTCAGTTCCACAATTACCCTGGCTTTCCACCTATGGTCATTTTTCAAACCATAGTACAGGGAAGTCCATTTAAAACAGAACAAAATGAAAAAGGAGAGAGCTGCATTATAAACTGCTAATGTATCTAGAATTTTCAGGATAGAGTACCAGCAATGAGGGAACTATAAAAAGAAAGAGGTCCAGAAGTTTAAATAGGTTCCCTTGACTCTCTGTCAGATTATTAAGCTGCACATGCTCAAGGTGAGACTCCCTGAGATTTGGCAGAGAATAAATACCAGCTTGGTGGAAAACAGCCTACCGAGAGGTTGTGAGGTACATGAAATTCTAGAACTCTAACAGTGATCAGAGAAATTACATTTACACCTAGTTTGAGAAGAACAAACTCACTCATTGCCCAGACAATCAGTTGAGACCCCAGAAAGATCACACCTTAATAGGAAATGCTCTACCCATTACGGTAGTGCTCTAAAAACAGCATTATCGGAACTAAACATAAGCTTTTATAGGACAAAGTGAATCCACCAGTAAAATAATTGTGTGTCTACTAGAACAAAGCTCAAAATCTTTGGAAGAATAAAAGGAAATCCAGACTTTCAACAATTTAATATTCCCAATGCCAACATACAAGGAAAATTTTAGATATGGAAGACAACAGGAAAATGTAACACATAGCCAAGAGAAAAAAATAGTCAATAGAAGCAAATATAACAATGAAACAGAGCACTGAAAATGTTAAGTATGTTGTTAAATGGAAATATATATTACATACCATAGATATATACATACATATGTATATATGTATACACACAAGCACACATGCTTATGTATTTTTCATTTTTTTATTTAAATGTAAAGACAGTAAGAAGATGAAAGTAAAAGGATAGAAGGATATAGGTTTAAGTATTAAGCATATTAAGCGTAAGGAAGCTGGACTGGCTTAATAATATCAGAAAAAGTAGATGTCAAGACAAAGACATTTGTGAGCAAGAAAGATACTTTATAATGACTTAATAGTCGAAGTATTTAAAATAAATAAAAATTTTAACTTCTCTGTTCTTCAAAAAACAAAATGCAAAACTGGAAAGAACCAGAGAGAGAAATAAATATAATTTTAGGTAGAGATTTAATACTTCTCAGAAACTGGTATAATCAATTATAAAAATCAGTGACTGTTCAGGAAAATTGAAATGCTCTATAAACAAAATGAACATTACACACTGCATTCCTATCAAATATAGAATAAATTTTTTTTCCCCAGAGGTACACAGAACATTCCGAGTAAGACCATGAGTCATAAGAAGCCCCTAATAGGTTTCAAAGTATTGAAATAATACAGAGAATAGTCTCTGACAACAATGGGATTAGATTGAAAATCAATAACAAAAAATTATATGGAACATCTCCACATATTGTAGATTGAGCAAAATATTTTAAATAACGGAGTCAAAGAAAAATTACGAAGAAAATTACAAAAAATATTGCACGTGGAGTAATAATGAAAACACAATATGTCAAATCCAGTAAATTATTCTCCCTCTTTGCCCTCTCTTCTCTTCTGAAACTGAACAATTTACTATTAAAATTATTGGGTGCTTTACATCAAGGTAAGCATCCATGACAAAGACTGTAGGAGGAGTTAGATTGGCCAAGAGTGTGGTGTTGGAGCATGAGCAAAGTGAGATGGGCGACTGTAGAATGGCTCTCTCGGGGTGTCAGAAAATGATCAGGATTAGGAGGGTATATGAATGATCAAGTAGGTTTAGAAGAGTGTCAAACATAAACTCATCTTGGTGAAGGATGTCAGAGTCCATAAGGAAATATTTAATCCTCATATCAGCCCTTGAAATATTTTCTCCATTTTGTGGTGAAGAAAATAAGAAACTGGAAGTTTAAATAGCTTTTCCAAGTTCATACAAACAGTAAATGGAGGGGGCTGCAATACATGGTGGATATACTATGTGTACATAACAATACATTAATATTTATAGAAGATGTCTGAAAATCATTGTTTGCAAGATGAGGGAGATGTTTCCTTTTGTGTTGACATCAGAAAAGAAAATGTCAATGTAAGTTCAGAAATAAGCATATTTCCATGGCTAAAATTCCTTTAAAAAATCTTTTTAAGAGAAGGAGAGAAAGGTAATTATTAAAGTACAAACTGGTGAGTCATCCAAATAAATCCATGATACTAAAACAATGTGTTGAAAGAGATGAGAGAAAAACATTTAATTTAAAGCTTCTGCCAGTTCTTTGTGTTTCTAATAGTGGAAACTAAAGGTAGATGACCTTTTTGTTTAATACAATACATTAATCACCCCTTGGTTATTAAAGGAAAAGCATTGTCTGCAATGAAAAGTTTGAGATGAAAAGGAGCTGGGCTACTTTGCATTAAAAAAATAAAATGGTGGATACAATATTACTAGAACCTTACATGATTGTTGGACTTCCTGTACGTGGTTTTAGAAATATTTTTTTCAAGGTTCTGAGATTCAAAAGGGAAGAGAACTTAGAGGGTACATATGGTAAAGGGTCTATCTTGCAACAGAAGAAAGAGATAGGAAGTAAGAAATGTTAAAAAAAAACTACTACATTTTAATAGTCTGATGTTAATAGACTAATATTGGTTTTTAATTTTTTTGTTCTAAGATGCTTTTTATTCCCTTTTATTAAACATGAGTACCTCCTCCCCACTATCACTACCACCACTCTACTCCATCCTCTTTTTCCCCTCCCATATTAAATAAAGTTTTAAGTAAGCACTGTCCTTACCTGTATTTGTCTCAGTGTTACCTTGGGAAATAAAAAGAAGATCATGTCCTTCCTGGAGAAAAAGAATAGAAGTAAGCAGGAAGATGAGAATACTGGCACAGATTACTACAATTTGAACCATGGATATAACTTAGTTTTTCAAATAGGGAATATATTAATAAGGCTTATAATTTTAAAAACATTAAAAGATATAATGAAAAATGTCCTTCCCAATTCTGATTGTTCTTGCCATTCTTCCACACAAGGGAACCACTCATATTTTCTGGTGTATCACCCCAGAGTTTTTCACTCACATTTATACAAATACAAATTTAGGAATTTCTAATTTCCTACAGTTAAAAACATTCCTATGCACACTGTTCTACCCTATACTTTCTAAATATAAAGATACATTTTAAAGAACACTCTCTGTAACAGTATAAAGAGCTTTCTTAGAGCTTCATAATATTTGCATATAGATATATTATTTAAATCTTAATTAATATTTAGACTATCTCCAATCATTTGCTCTAAAATAAATGATGCAATGACTGATACTATAAACATATTTCTATATAAATCTGCAAATACATCATTTGGAAAAACACTCAGAAGTAGAATTGCTAGATCAAAAGTTATGTGAATATTGCTACAATGCTTTTCATAGGGTTTGTGCTAGTTTATCCTCCTATCAGCAAAGTATGAGTTGCTCCTTCCCAAAAGACTTGCCAAGTGTGATCAAAGGTACCCAGATATACCAACCAGATAGAAGAAAAGAGTATATTTCATGAGGGAGGTTAAACATCTTTTCATATGTTTAAACGGTCTTTTTAAAAATTTTATCACTGTTTATGTTCTTTCCAATTTTTTGTTGGGTTTTGTTTTCTGGGATTCTTCATGTATTAAAAAGTATAGCCCATTAATCTGAGATATGAGATGAAATTTCTTTCCTGGTTTGCTTTTGTATTGTGATTTTGCTTATGATATGCATGTCTGTGTGTGTGTCTGTGTTAATACAGAAGTTCTTTATTAAAAAATTAATTTTATTAATCTTTTATTTTATCATATTATATTTAGTTTTGTATTTGGAACCAGAGTTAGAAAGGCCTTCTTTTTCCTGTGTTTTCAAAGAACTATTCCAATCTTTTACATTTTTTTATTGTTTTCTTTTTTTAACTTAAAGCTTAAACCAATTTGCAATTTATCATGGCATATGGTATGATGATCGAAGTTTACCCTTTGTTTATGGCTAGAAAGAATATGTTATGCCTATTCCACATGCCAACTCTTATTTCGTGTCTATGGTAGTATTTTAAATTATTTTTGGTTTATTATTATACAAGTCTTCAACATTTCTCTTTAAATTTATTCATAAGAATATTATATTTTATTTATGATTGTGATATTTCCTACATATTGGTCTTCATATGTATGAACATAGTTGTGACATATACAATTGACTTGTTATAGTTTCCTTGTAGTTTTTAATAGTTCTTTGCTTTTTCCTTTCAGATATACTGGTATATTGTTTATGTGAATGATATTTTTATCTCCTCCCTTCATTTTTTATAACTATCGCACCCTTCTCTTCTATTACTGCATTGGCGAATGCATTTGCCTTGTTTCTAGCTTCAGTAAAAATTCCAGTAGTGTTTTCCCATTAAACGTGATACTCATTTTAGAATTGAGGTAGAGTTATGTTATCATATAAAGAATATTTCTATCCAATCAAATAATAATTCTGATAAATGGTTTTTCAATGACTTTGTTAATGTTTTTTCATCATCTATGTAGATTACCAGGTGTTTTTTATCTTTTGATCTCAAAATAAGGTGTTCAGTTAACAAATATTTATTAAGCATGCATTATTTATATCAATAGTTTTGTAAATGTTTACCTAAATTTGCATTCCTAGCATAAATCCTACTTTGTCAAAATATATTTTACTTTTGATGTGTCCATATCATTAATTTACTAACTGTAGTAGTCAATGATGATGTTCAACAAAATATCTGGCTTTCTTTCTTCTGGGCATATTGTACAAATGTATTTTTCTAGCCCTTTTGAAGTTAGTTGTCTTAACAGAGCTTGAGTGATGGGTTTACATGTAGATATTTTACTTGGGGAAGTAATTTCAGGAAATAGGAATGAGGAAACTGGGAAGAATAAAACAAACAACTATGGGAAAGTCAATCCAAGATGAATTATTGAGCTATTATTCCAGTGGAAACTCGAACTCAATCTCTCTCCAAATCCTCTGAGAAGTCATGCAGGATCAAACATGGAACTGACTTCCTGGAAAGAAGAAGAGGGTTATTTTAATCGCCTATTGGTTAAAGATTGATCCAGGGGATATTACCCTTTTGCAGACATGTGTTTTTGTGTACCCTTGGATGACTGCATGAGCTCTCCTACAAATTCATTTCAATGGCTGGGTAAGAAACCTTTATGCAGAAAGAAAGATATACATCATGCCACTAAACCATGGTACTGTAAGGCCATAAGTATATAGTTGGTTCAATACAGCAAAAGTCAAAGCCAAAAGGAGGGCTGAGCCGTTTTGAGATGAGGCATAAAAGATGTCCAACACTTGAAGTGTGGTTGAGTGACTTTCTCTAGAAAATAAAATGAGTGGAGATGAAGTATGCCACTTCTAGGTGGAAACATTAAAAGCCACTGTGCAATTTTTTGTATCCCTTTCCTTTTCTCAATGACTAATGATATTCTCAATGATAACTTCTTCTATAGCTTGTGTCCACAGGTGAGACAGACTTGAAAAAAACAACTGTTCCTTGATGATCATGCAGAGTAAGTGAAAAATAAACTTTTGTTGTGTTAAATTATTGAATTTGAAGGATTTATTTATTTTTATTTTCATTTTTACTTCAAGATAATTTACTTTAGAAACATGGTCCTACTCTGTATTTCAATATAATCACTTTCTAACTCAACACATTTGTTACAGTGATGGACAAGCTTTCTTTTGATATAAAGGAAAAATACATATGAAATCATTAAATGGGTAAAAGAGAGAGAGAAGAAATAATAGAGCCTCTATATGCTTAAAGAAAGAAGACTTCTGGCTGTGTCCAAAACTGCCACGGTTTACATCTTGAAGTGCGGCCCTGGAGCAGTATTATTGTCATCACCTGGAAACTCATCAGAAATGTAAATTCTTAGACCTCATTCAGACCTAACAATCACAAACTCTGGTGGTGGGGCTCAGCAATCAGGTTTAACAAGCCTCCCAGGTTGTTCTAGTATACAATCAAGTTTGAAAACAGCCGTGAATGATCCCATTACAAAAGCTCGAATCTCAGACGCCAGAACTAATGCTGCAGATGTACCGAAACGGCTAGATCTTACTGTTCCAAGAGGTTACTTCCAGATGGTAAGTCTGTGATTCCAAGATTTTACCTGTTTTTGTACAATACTTCTTGCATTTATGTATCAATTTATCACTTACTCCCTGTAGATATCAAACGTCCATTTACTTTTCAGAATGCAGCAATGCCACAAAAAACAAACGAACAAACTTCCAGCAGTAATACCAACCTAGAGCTCTAGTTTTAAATCCAGAAAAGCAGTGTTTGTAGTATGAGTGTTCAGTAAGTTAGTATCACCACTGAAAAATGAATGTTCATGTGACTATTGTTGAAAAATAAAGACAATTTAGATGATACAAACAAACTTTGCTTAACACTTCATGAAATGGACAGTTTCCTGTTGGAGAACTGCAAAGTGGGGCAGAAGGCAGGTAGATTTTATAGGATAAGGAACAAGAAAGAGAAAAATATAAAATATCTGATTGGCTGGGGCCATATAGTCAACCTTGTTTTGGGGGAGAGGAATGGAGGAAAGAAGTATAGAGTCCAGAGCTGGCTTGGCACTTGGGGATTGTCGGGCTGTATGTGCTGCCTTTCTGGTCAGGCAGAGTGTTAACAAGGACACAAATGTTGATTCTAAGTTTTGGCTTGCTGACTTAGCACCCTGGACAGGAGCAGCTCCATCTTGAGCCTCGAAATTTATTTCAACATTATCAACTCCTTTGTGTGGTCTTGGGCTTCTCTGGTCTCACCACCATGGAGGCAGCAGTATTGCTGAATGGTGAATTTTAAAAAACCACCACGTAACTCATCCTTTCCTATACGCCGACATTCTACTTAAGATTTTTCTGAACATACCCATCAGTGAATTTGTTCTGTGTGTGTGTGTGTGTGTGTGTGTGTGTGTGTGTGTGTGTGTGTGTGTGTGCACACACAAGAGGTAGATATGAAGATAGAATCAGGATTGGGATTGAGGGAGAGGGGTGAAGGGAACCAGATGGAGTTTATTAAGAACATTCTTCTTTTTTTTTTAACATCTTTATTGGAGTATAATTGCTTTACAATGGTGTGTTAGTTTCTGCTTTATAACAAAGTGAATCAGCTATACGTATACATATATCCCCATATCTCTTTCCTCTTGCATCTCCCTCCGTCCCACCCTCCCTATCCCACCCCTCTAGGTGGTCACAAAGCACAGAGCTGATCTCCCTGTGCTATGCAGTTGCTTCCCACTAGCTATCTATTTTACATTTGGTAGTGTATATATGTCCATGCCACTCTCTCACTTTGTCACAGCTTACCCTTCCCCCTCCCCATATCCTCAAGTCCATTCTCTAGTAGGTCTGTGTCTTTATTCCTGTTTTGCCACTAGGTTCTTCATGACCTTTTTTTTTTTTTCCTTAGATTCCATATATATGTGTTAGCATGCTGTATTTGTTTTTCTCTTTCTGACTTACTTCACTCTGTATGACAGACTCTAACTCCATCCACCTCACTACAAATAACTCAATTTCGTTTCTTTTTATGGCTGAGTAATATTCCATTGTATATATGTGCCACATCTTCTTTATCCATTCATCCGATGATGGACACTTAGGTTGCTTCCATGTCCTGGCTATTGTAAATAGAGCTGCAATGAACATTTTGGTACATGACTCTCTTTTTATGATACCTTAAATAAATTAGATTTATCTTTAAACATTTGGTAGTGTTCATCTGCCAAACCATCTAAATCTACTATCTTAATTGAACTTAATCTTTAAAAAATTGTATTCATTTATTTATTAGTTGAAGAATTCTGCATTCCATCTATAGAAAGTCATTTTTTTAGTCAGTTTCTCTTTTTCTAAATTTGCTTAGATAAACTGTGTTTTCCTAGAAAATAATTTTTTAGGTTTTCAAATATTTTTCAGAGTATTAAAAAATTTAAATGATAATACTCATAATTCCCTGTTTGTGCCAATTTTAACCTTATCATTTTTATATGCATTTTCACCTTAAATTTTTCTTGAAATAGTTTGATTTAAAAAGATTTTTTAAAAGCCAAAATGTTCAGATTTTTTTCCCCTTTGAATTTTTTGTTTAGATTTCTAGTATTTTCTACATAACATGATTTCTAATTTTCGTCTTATTAATTATGTGTTTGACCTTTCTATTATTTGTTTTGATATTTTTCTCATCTTTTAGTAGGGTGCTTAATTTAGTTGTCATTCATTCTTTTATAAATCTAAGTATTAATTCTATCACTTTGTTTCTATTTACCTCTGAGCAGTACTTTATCACACAGGTTTTGGTATGTTTTGTTTGTGTTTTTAATTTGTAACTTCAAATCCCATTGTCTTTGATACAAGGAATTTTTAGCAATACTTTTTAATTAGCAGAAGTTAAAGTCTTTTTTTCATTTTATAAATTCAGGTTTCACTGCAGTGAAAGCATAAAGTAATATCTATAATTCATCTGTGTTAGTGAAATTACTGAATATAGTGAGATTAGCTTTATGGTCAATTATCGTGAATATTCTATCAACACTTTAAAAGATGATGCATTCACTATTTTAAAGAGAGACTACAACTCAACTAAATCTGAATTAATAATTTCTAACTTTTCTGTATATTTAAATATTTTTCATTAATTTGTTTAGTTAGGTATAGAGAAAGGTAAATTAAGATCTCATATTTGTCCCCAAATGGAAAGAACCTGAATATATACCAAAAGATGAATAGGCAAATAAAATATATATTTCATATAATGGAATATTATTCAGCAATTTAAAAATGTGATTTACTGATCATGTTACCACATGGATAAATCTTGAAAATATTTAAGTGAAAGAAGTAAATTGCAAAAGACCACATATTTTGTGATTCCATTTATGAAAAATGTCAAGAATAAGCAACTCCATAGAGACAGAAATTAGATTAGGGAAATGACTAGGAAAACTGCTAGAGTAGGAAGGGGGGAGTGCCTACTAATGGGTGCAGAATTTCTTTTGGGGGTAATCAAAATGTTAAAAAAATTGATTATGATGATGACTACAAAACATTGTGAATCTAGAAAAAGCCATTGAACTTTATAATTTAAACAGGTCAATTATATGGTATGTCAATTATATCTCAATAAAGGTGTTAAGAAAAATATCTTGTACCATCCTATTGTGTTTCTTTTTTAATTGACGTATAACAACATATATCATTGTACAAATTTAAGGTATACAACATTTTGATTTGATATATTTATATATTGTTATATGATTGCAATTATAGCAATAATTAATACCTCTATCATATCACATAATTATCATTTGTTTCTAGTGATTGGAATAATCAAGATCTAATTTTCTAGCAAGTTTGATGCTTATAATAATGTTGTCTATATTCACTAAACTGTGCATTATATCTCTAGGGCTGATTTATTACTTGTTGCAAGTGCCATCTTTTGTATCCCCTCACCCTCTATCCCCTGGTAACAATCATTGTACTCTCTGATTTCATAAGTTTGCCTTTTTTATATTCCACATATAAGTGATATCATACAGTATTTGTTTTTGTCTGACTTAAATATTTCACTAAGCATAATGTCCTCAACATCCATATATGTTGTTGTAAATGGCAGGATATCTTTCTTTCTCATGGCTAAATAATATTCCACTTTATATATACACACACACATATATATATCACATTTTCCTTATCTGTTCATCTGTTGATGGGCACTTAAGTTGTTTCCATACCTTGGCTCTTGTGAATAATAATGCAATAAACATGGGAGTGCATATATCTCTTTGATATCCTGTTTTCATTTCCTTTGGTATATACCCAGAAGTGGAATTTCTGGATCATATAGTAGATCAATTTTCAACTTTTTGAAGAAACTCCATATTGTTTTCCATACTGGCTGAACCAATCTACATTACCTTCAACAGTGTACAAGGGTTTCTTTTTCTCCACATCCTTGCCAGTACTTGTTACCTCCTGTCTTCTTGATGATAGCGATTCTAACAGGTTTGAGGTGACATCTCATTGTGGTTTTGATTTGTATTTCCCTAATGATTAACAATGTCCCACAGTGTTTTATGTACCTGTTGTACATCTATATATCTTCTTTGGAAAAATGTCCATTTAATTCCTCTGCCAATTTTTTCATTGTTTTTATGTTATTGAATTTTATAAGTTCTTTATATATCTTGGATCTTATATATGGTTTGCAAATATTTTCTCCCATTCTGTTGGTCACCTTTATATTTTATTGTTTCTTTTGCTGTGCAGAAGATTTTAAGTTTTTTTAAGTTTTAAGTGGTCCTATTTGTTTATTTGTGCTTTTTGTTGCTTGTGCTTTAGGTGTAACATCCAAAAAGTCATTACCAAGACCAATATTGAGGACTTTCTTTCCTATGTTTTCTTGTAGGAGTTTAATGGTATCAGGCCTTATGTTTAAATTTTTGATAAACTGAGGTAAATTTTGTTAATGGTGTAAGATGGAGGACCAATTTGTTTTGCATGTGTTTATTCAGTTTTCACAACACCATTTGTTGAAAAGGTTATTCTTTCTCCATTGGATGTTCTTGGCTCCCTTGTCCAATATTAGTTTACTGTATATGCATGGGCTTATTTCTGGGCTGTCTATTCTGTTTCATTGATCTCTGTGTCTGTATTCATGCCCATACCATACTGTCTTAGTTACTATAACTTTGTAATAGAGTTTGAAATCAGAACATGTAATACCTTTAGCTTTGTTATTTCTCAAGAATATTTTGGCTATTCAGGGTCCTTGGGATTCCATGTGAATTTTAGAATTGTTTTTTATCTTTCTGTATAGAATGCCATTGAAGTTTTGATAAGGAATGCATTGAATCTATAGATGACCTTAGGTAGTATGGACATTTTAACAATATTATTTCTTCCAATCCATGTGCACAAGATGTCTTTCCATTTGTCTGTATCTTCTTCAATTTCTTTGATCAAAGTCTTGGAGTTCTCACTGCCAGATCTTTCTGTACAAATCTTTCACTGTACAGATATTTCACTGCATTGGTTAAGTTTATTCCTAGATATTTTAGTGCTTTTTATGCTATTGTGAATAGGATAGTTGTTGTTTTTTTTATTTCTTGTTCAGATGTTTCATTATTAGTATGTAGAAATGCAACTGATTTCTGTATGTTGATTTTATATCTTGCAACTTTACTGAATTCATTAATTAGTTCCAACAATTTTTTGGTTGAGTCTTTGGGATTCTCTATATACAAAATCATATCATCTGCAAATAATGCAATTAACTTCTTCTTCTCCAGCTCGGATGCTTTTTATTTGTCTTGCCTAATTTTTCTAACTAGGACTTCCAGTACTATATTGAATAACAGTGGTGAGAGTGGGCATCCTTGTTTTTTTCCCCAATTTTAGAGGAAATACTTTCAATTTTTCACCATCAAGTATAATGTTAGCTGTGGGTTTCTCCTATAAAACCTTTACTATACTGAGGTATGTTTCTTCTATACCTGATCTGTTGAGGGTTTTTAATCATGAAAGGATGTTCTTTGTCAAATGCTTTTTCTACATCTATTGAGATAATATTGTGATTTTAATTTTTATTCTATTAATGTGAAGTATTATATTTATTGATTTGTGTATGTTGAACCATCCTTGCATCCCAAGAATAAATCCCACTTAGTCATGATGTACAATCCTCTTAATGTGTCCTTGAATTCAGGTTGCTAATATATTATGATTTTTGCATCTATATTCATCAGAGATATTGGTCTAGAGTTTTCTTTTCTTGCAGTGTCCTTATCTGGCTTTGGTATCAGGGTAATGTTGGCTTTGTAGAACTGAATTTGGAAGTCTTCCTTCCTCTCCAGTTTTTTTAGGAAAAGTTTAAGAATGGCATTAATGCTTCTTTAAATGTTTGATAGAATTATTCTATGAAGCCATTTGGTCTTGGGGTTTTCTTTGTTGGGAGGTTTTTGATTACTGACTCAGTCTCCTGTCATTGGTCTATTTAGATTTTCTGATTCTTCCTCATTCGGTATTGGTGTGTTGTTTGTTTCTAGGAATTTACCCATTTCTTCTGAGTTATCCAGTTTCTTGGCACATATAGTTGTTCATAGTAGTCTTTTATGATCTTATGTATTTCTGTAGAATCCATTGTAAAGTTTCCTCTTTAATTTGTAATTTTAGTCTTTTTTTTTCCATTAGTCTAAAGGTTTGTCAATTTTTATCTTTTAAAAATCAGTTTTTAGTTTGTTGATTATTTCTACTGCTTTTCTAGTCTCTATTTTATTTATTTCCACTCTAATCATTATTATTTGCTTCCTTCTACAGTTGGGCTTAATTTGTTCTTTTTCTAGCTCCTTGAGATATGAGGTTAGGTTTTTATTTGAGATCTTTTTCATTCTTAGTTTACAGCAAAAAAATGCATATATTTTCATGACTGCTTTTTTAGCATCCTATAGGATTTGTTATGCTCTGTTTCCATTTTCATTTGTCTTGAGATACTTAAAATTTCCCATTTGATTTCTTCTTTGATGCATTGGTTGTTCAGAAGTGTGTTGTTCAGTTTCCACATATTTGTAGAATTTCCAACTTTCCTCTTGTTGATTTCTAGTGCCATACCCTTGTGATCAGAAAAGATAGTTGATATGATTTCAGCCTTCTTAAATTTGCTAAGACTTGTTTTGTGTCCTATCATATAATCTATTCTGGAGAATGTGCTATGTGCACTAGAGAAGAAAATGTATTCTATAATTGTTGGTTGGGATGTTACATATATATCTGTTAAGTCAATTTGGTCTAAAGTGTGGTTCAAATCCAATGTTTCCTTGCTGTTTTTTTGTCTGGATGATCTATTCATTGCTGAAAGTGGAGTATTGAAATCCCCTACTATTTTTGTATTGTTGCTATTTTTTCCTTCAGATCTGTTAGTATTTTCTTATTATATATAGGTGCTCCAGTGTCACATGAATATATATTGACAATTGTTATCTCTTCTTAAGTATTGACCCCTTTGTAGTTATTTAATAATCTTCTCTGTCTCTTGTTATTATTTTTGGCTTAAGTCTATTTATCTGATATAAGTAGGGCTTCCCTACTTTATTTTGGTTTCCACTTGCATTGAATATCTTCTTCCATTCCTTTCACTTTAGACCTATAATTGTCTTTAGAGCTAAAATGAGTCTCCTGTAAACAGCATATAATTGGGTTGGTTGTATGTGTGTGTGTGTACGTGGTGTGTGTATGTGTTTTGTTTGATACATTCAGCCACTCTGCCTTTTGATTAGTGAATTAGATCTATTTACATTTAGAGTGATAATTGATTTGTATGTACTTACTGCCATCTTATCATTTGCCTTCTAGTTATTTTGTATCTTCATTATTTCTGCTTAGCTCTGTTTCTGCCTACCTTTGCAAATGGGTGGCTTTCCACAATAGTATGCTCTATTTCCCCTTTATGTTTTGTGAATCTGGATTTTTGCTTTGTGGTTATGATGAAGCTTATATATAACATCTTATAAAAAAATACAATCCATTTTATGCTGATAACAGCTTATCCTCATTCACCTACAAAGGCTCTATCCTTTTATTCCTCCCCTTTTATATTTTTGATGTCATGATTTACCTCTTTTTATGTCATGTGTTCCTTAAAAAATTATAATAGCTATAATTATTTTTAATATTCTTTTCCTTAAACCATTATACTGTGGTTATGTGGTTAACACACCATCCTAATATAGAGTTACAGTTTTCTAATTCTGACTGTCTATTATTCATCTTTATCAGTGTGTTATGTACATTCATTTATTTTCATGTAACTTATTAACATATTTTCATCTCGGCTTGGAGAATTCCTTTCAACATTTCTTGCAAGGCTGGTCTAGTGGTGGTGAACTCCCTTAGCTTTTGTTTGTCTGAGAATGCTTTTATTCCCCCTTGATATCTGAAGGTTCACTTTGTCAGATGAAGTATTCTTGGCTGGAAATTTTTATCTTTCAACACTTTGAATGTGCCATCCACTCACTACTGGCCTGCATTTGAATGTGCCATCCACTCACTACTGGCCTGCATTATTTCTGCTGAGAAGTCTGCTGATGGCCTAATGGAGGTTCCTTTTGTAAGTTACTTTCTTTTTTTCTCTGACTGCCTTTCAGATTCTTTCTTTGTAATTGATTTTTTAATAGTTTCACTGTAACGTGTCTTGGAGAAAGTATTTGGTGTTAAGATAATAGAATGCTCAATTAGCTTCATGAAATTTTGTGTACAAGTCCTTCCTCAGGTTTGGGAAGTTCTTGGCTATTTTCTTTAAATAAACTCTCTGCCCTCTTTTCCTTCTCTTTTCCTTTTCCTTTCCTTTCCCAATTATTCTAATATTTGCCTTTCTGATTACATCCAATAGCTCTCATAGGATTTCCTAAATTTCTTAAAAGCTTAGTTTTCAAACCTCTTCTAACTGCATTCTTTCCATATTCCTATTATCCAAGTTACTTATTTTTTCTTCTGTCTGCCTTGCCCTGTTACTGATGTTCTCTATTGCATTCTTAATCATGCACTGAATTCT
The DNA here is from genome assembly GCF_009873245.2 of Balaenoptera musculus. Lineage (NCBI taxonomy): Eukaryota > Metazoa > Chordata > Mammalia > Artiodactyla > Balaenopteridae > Balaenoptera > Balaenoptera musculus. The sequence continues at coordinate 108,685,109 of NC_045788.1, forward strand.
TCAGTTCCAGAATTTTTTTTTAAATTAAATTTTCAATCTCTTTGGTAAAGAACTTCTGTTTATTAATTTTATTCATGATTTCATTGAATTGGCTGAGTTTTCTTGCAGCTTGTTGGATTTCTTTATAACAGCTAGTCTGAATTCTTTGTAAGTTAGATCACACTATTCCATGCCTCTGAGTTAATTGCTAGAGAATGATCATTTTCCTTTTTGTAATAAATTTTATATACCTTGTTTTTTTAAAATTGTTTATAAGTATGTGCTTCTGCTTTCACATTTGAAATAGTAGATACCTCTTTAACTGAGCCTTTATGGTGTCTTTGATTCTTACAATTCAACAGGTTGGCTATTAGAAACCTTTCTTTCATATTCCAGAAGGTGTTATCATAGCTCAAGTTTATGGGTTTTCCCTTGCCCACTGACCTTGGCTATTTTCTGATCATGCTCCCTGTCTACCTGAACTTGTTCTTGTGGATGCACTTGGGAGGACACACAAGGAACCAGCAGTAAAGCAGGTGATGTGTAGATTTACCACTTGGGTCTTTGAAGGTGCCTGGGGGCCCAGTGGAGCGATCCTCTAGTGGGGTACTACCAGGGTCTTGTGGGTGGACATCCTGCTGATGTCCTGAAACAGAGAGCAGAAATATATTCCTTTAATCATCTTGGGTAATCTTATCTGCCTCTTCCTTTCTCATCCCTTCACCCAGTCATGGATATCCCTCCTTAGAAATGTAGCTACTACTGAAAAGAAACAGATTTCTCCAGCTGCAACTCACACAACTGGGATAGCTGGACAATCACCACTTTCTCTTTCTACATCCTCTGTGGGAGGTCACACTGCTGCTGTCAGATAGCTTAACCCCAGTGCAGTGTTCTCCTGGGGACAGAGGTGGCTCTGGTGATTTTTTTCCCTCTCCTATATGTCCAAACTTATCTCTATCTTGCCCCAGTGGTGTGCTGGAATCTCAGGAAGGCTTGTCTTCTACAAATTCTCTCTAACCCTTGGGTATCGGCCTGGTTTTGTACTCTCTAAGTTGTTTTTTCCCTCAGTCACAGCCAGTGGGGGTGGGGAAGTTTCACCAGCTCCCTTGGATCTGACGTCTTTACTGAGATCTTGTTTGTTTATTTCCGGACACATAGGTGGGCTAGAATCCTTCCAGGTTTGTTGGTGTAAGGGCCAGAGGCACTTTTGTTCGCTTATGACTACCTAATTAGTAGTTTAGAAAAAAAGGGAGAGAAAAGAGAAACTAATTATATTGCTATGATGCTGATGTTACTCTCCCCTATTGTATTTATATATCATCCTGTTTCTTCTCTAAATTTTGTTGTTTATATGATACATACATATTATAAATGTACTGTATTGATATAGTATATGTTTGCATTTTGTTCTTCAGGTTATTTAACATATTTTCTCTAATATTTTATTAACTACGTGTTACATTTTAATTTTGTGTAGTTCTTTCAACATTTAGGAAAGTTTCAATTTTTTACTCTGCCTTTTATGAAAATTACAACTTTATATAATGCTTTAGTAATCCATTATTTGGATAATATTTATTTCCTTCATAAAAAGCAAAGAAAACAGAAGAAGGTAATAAACAAATCAATTAGTGTTTTTTTCCTTCTTCCCACACCCAAATTCTCTCCTCCAATAACAATAGCCAAAGCTGTTACATTTTCAGGGTTTGTGTAATCAAAAATTTCACTAAACTTTTTAGCTGTAAAATATTCCATGACCTTCAGCTATTATACATGAGGAAATAATCAATAAATTTACTTTATCCCCAAACTTCTTTAATTTATAAGCTACTACTAATTTTTCTTAAGGGTATTATTTTACATTGTGAAGGCTAAAATATTTAGGGTCTCTCCTCTCAGTCCAGGCTTCACATTTGTTTCTGTTTTAGTTCTTTGGTTAAACATATTCAATATTTCCTAACAATCTTTTATTATTTCCTCAGAGCCTCTTAACTGTTAGTTTATTATTTAGTGGTTTATATTAAAAAGGGCTCCTATAACATTAGTTTTTTGAGATTTGTATGTTAAAAACCCATTTTTGTAACTTTTATAATTGAAGTTTAGTTTGCTGTGTATATATTTTATTTCTTGACAATTTTACAAAAGTGTTTCTAGTGTTCTGAAGTTCAGTGTTTTGCATGATCTTTTTCCATTACTATCCTCATTTTCTTTATATTTAAATCTCATTAATTTTTAAGACTATATCACATTTTAGCTAAATTTTGGATCAATTTTATTTAGTGTACAGTGGATTTTTGTCACTATCTATTTAATTTTGCTCAATCATAAATCAGACACTTATTGAATATCATCAGAATTCCAGGCTTATTGTAGGTGCTACAAAGTTGTCTTGAATCACATCTTAAATACTTTCATTTGGTTTTCTTTACCATCTCAAATCGTATTAACTCCTTTCTGTTTGCATTTCATTTTGCTTGCTTTTTTGTTGCAATCCTTGTTCCAAATTACTTTGTTTCTACAGCAGGTACTTTTCCTTGGGACTTTCCAATTTTGTCTTAATTTCCATGTTTTTTTTCTTCTACCATTTTTCTGAATCCTCCAGTTAATGAATCATCTCCTTCCATTGTCTTTCCATTTCTTTTTGTGTTTCCATTTCTAGCATTTGTTCTTTCTACACAGAAGTAAGACTTCATTCAGTAACTATATGGGGCACAATTTCTAGCTAAACTGGTGCAAATATTTTTCTGATGAATGCCTTCACCAACTTTATAATTTGTTTTTATTTTCAATATATTTTAAAATTTTATTTCTTGGCCAGTTCTGTTTTATGTTCATGGTCTTTGAATGGAGTTAAATTCCTTGGTCAACTATTTGTAGGATTCTTTGGCATGAGGAGACACATTTGAACCCAAGATATTCTCCTGCTGTATTTTTACAGAAGGACTCTTTCTGCAAACATAATTTTTCTATGGATTTCTTTGTGTGGCCCTAGCTATTCTGCTTCTCTGATCCAAAAGAGATCCAGAAGTACTTCAGTCAACAAGCTTTCTTAATCCTTGTTCTAACAAGCCTTATTGCAACTACAGGATAGTTTTGCATTTCATAATAGGCTGCACTCCTTTAGTGGTTTGGCTGTTGTTTTCTGGGGACTTCAGTGGTTGATCTTTCTTGGCACTGGTGAATTTTTTTCTTATTTCTTTAAAAGCTTCTACCCAATTTCAATTCAAAATCAATTCTGCTCAACTTGCTTTTGCAAATGCTGCCTAAAATATGAAATCTAGATAATGTCTGTCAGATTTTGTACTGATCATGTAACTTTTGGGGTTTTCCCCATTCATTTTGAATTTCTATGATTTCCAAGAGAAAGGGAAAGATGATTCCATGCAGTTATGCTTGTACATTTGGATAAAGACTTGGATCAAGATGTTTAATTCTCCTCACTCTGTAATCCAAATAAAATATTAGAGAGATTGTTATAGTCACTACTATTGAATGAGATATTATCTGCTTTAATTATTTGTTATATAAAAATAGAGACAAGTAAAAGTGACAAAATTTAGGTGTGTTTAGGTTAGAGGACAGTGGCTGAGGCACAACAGATGATATATGGTATACTAAAGGGTGAAAATGTAGATTCCAAAACTTCCAGATTTATTAAATGTTTACTGCTGAAAAAATTTTAGGTCAGCTAATATAAAAGATGATGTGGTAGCACTTTGGAAGGAAAATAATGACATCTAGAAGTCAAACAGCAAATTTAAATTCACATAATGCCAAGATTTTATTTCATTTGTATGTTTATTAGATTGTCTGATTCAGGAAATATCTCATAATATATCACTCTAGGGGGATAGATGATAGTTCATTTATGTGTAATAGTTACTGGATGAATAATTATACCTAGAGGGCTGATAAATGGATTGTTTTAAACCTGGAGAGAGAACCCTGAGGTTATACCAAATTTAATTATTGATTTTATACTACTTAATATGTTTTTTAACGATTTGGCAAAATATAAAGAAAGTGTGCTTACTTAATTTATACAGAACAAATGATTCTGTACAGTAGATAATACATTATTTGTTAAAAATGGAGTTCCAAATTGTTATGAAAAGCCAAGTCATGCAACATATGTTTTAAAGTGATATATAATAAATTAAAACATTTAAGTTTAAAATTCTTTCCAATTGTTATAAAGCTGAAAAACAGGTTTGAAAAAGATTTATTGTGTCAAAAATACCTGGAAACACTACTTGAAACTAAGCTCCCTACTGAATGACATGATTTAATAATTGTTAGTATAAAATTAGATTTAATTTTAGTGTATCCAAATCTTGGTGCCCTGTGATGATACAAAGTAGCAACCTGTAAGTGGGGTATCAGCTGAATGGGAATAATCCCACAGTACCTGTGATTTATCAGACCATACTTACAGCAGTATTCAAACATATATGGGGGAAACATGTATATTTATTAAGAGAGAATACAGGCTTTGGATCCAGATTCCCAGGGGCTGAAACCCGGTTCTGTTACTTCCTAACTGAGTGACTCTAGACCATTTTTTGAGCTTTGTCACTCAAATCCTCAGATGTAAACTTAAATGAATGATGATGCTATCTCAAAGAGTCGTTGTGAGAGTTAAACTAAATAATAGTACAAAAGAAATTAGACTAATCCCTTATACTTAGTAAATGCTTAATAAATGTTAGCTGCATTAATGTCTTCTTGTACCATATTTATGAGATTTGAAATCAGGAAGAATAAATATAAAGCTAACTAGTTTGGTGAGAAATCTACAAATGCCCTCATGTAGAAATCAAATATTACTAATCTTGGAAGACTGATTTTATGTTTATTGTTCAATTTATCTGGTAATTTTAATAATGCTAGCGAGAATAACAACATAAGTTCATATATTCTAAAAAGTGTGAATTATAAATTTGAAGTGAAAAGACAGTTATATACTACCTATATATTATTGAAGAAGTTATTCTCTTTGGAATAAGCATGGAATTACATATAGGTCAGGCTTCATTGAAAACAAATATGTAGATACTTTGTAAGAACATTTATAATTCAGCATATTTGCTTTCTGTGTCCTACATAAAAAAAGTGATGGGCAAAATTTTTAAGTTCCTTAAGTTACGGATCTATAGAAATCTAACTTTACCCATCTCCACTTTCCCTGTTTATTCACTTGTGGATTTTGGTTCCCTTCTGTATTTTCTTTCTTTAACAGCTAAGTAAAAGGTTGGGGGGTATAGTTATTGTGATTAGGGAAAGGAGTCTGGGCTGAAGTTTTTTGTTGTTGTTGTTCACTTAAACTGCAGTTTTACATTGGAAGATTATATTTTATGCCATAAGGAATTCAAATTTCTGGCGACTTTTATTGTAATGTTTCATGCACACTGTCAGCCCTCTGTATTTACAGATCCTACACTCACAAAACTCCGTTTTTTATAAGGAACTTCAGCATCCATGGAGTTTCATTCTAGGACCCCCTGTGGATACCAATCTCCTGTGGAAACCAAGGGAAGGCTATATTTTCCATATGTAGGTCATTTAGTTTTTGTGTCTACAGTCATTTTTTTCCCCTTCTACTTCCATGAACAAGAATTTATGACTCCCTCACCAAGTAGAATTAAGTTATTTAGACATTTAGTTATAGAATATATTGTAAAGCAACATCATATTTGATAATTTTTCCCCTTTAAAACATTTAAATAAAATTTGTTGCAATATTTTTGACCCAATTCACCAGTAGAAAATATTTATTTACAAAGCAAGATTTTGCCAAGGTTTAGACAAATTTTCTTGCTTTCAATAAACAGATGGTGGCTATTGTTGTTCTGTTAAGTCATGCTAATATAGCATCTTTTATTATTCAGGTGCCAGCTATGTTTCTGACAGATGGAACATCAGTGTAGCTAATGTTGGGTGATATGAGCATTGCAAGCATGTTACTAATGTGTTAGCTGTGGCTTTGCCATTTGGAACCATAGAAGTCATCTTGGCAGCATCAGAGAGGCTGTAATAATGGGCTGGATGTCTATGGCCAACCAAGCACATAGCTGTCAGTCATATTATTTGAAAGGAAGGTATATTCAAAACTTTAAAACTGGCCACTGTATGTTTCTATTTAAACCCAACTCTGAATTTTGTCAAGTCCATATGCTTTATTCAGTTTGCCTTGTTGTTCATGTAACATTGAAGATAAGAGGACATCTGCTAACTTTGGCTCAGAATGCTACATGGACTTATCCTCATTCTGCTCTTGAAACAATTTTCTAACAAAAAAAAGGTTTTCAGGAAGCTGCAGGCAGAGTCAGTCATTTAATATAATTCAGTGTGTCTAAAAGATCTTTTTTTTTTTTTTTAATGATTTTTAGTGGGCTTTTCAGAATTACAATTGCAGGTTGTTTCCTCTCTGAAATCTCTGAACAAAATGGCCTTAAGCATGCTCCAAGAACAAGCTGCTCTTTGGCATAAGCCATTTGACATTCATCCTACTTCCTGAAACTTGATTCATCTGGACTGTGACATCTCACTGAATTTAGCCAGAAGCTAGAGAATTTGCCTTCTGGCATTTTTTATGCACCTCCTGGACCTGGATATAGGTTTCTTTACATTCTGACCTTCAGCTTCTGCAGAGGTCTTGTAGACTTTCTTCTGTTCCTGAGGCATATAAGAGCCATCTAACATTGTGCTGTCGAATATGCTTTGTGCTTATGTAATATTGATTCCAACTGACATTCATAGAAAAATACTAAGTCGTGCATGCTTTATCCTGTTTAGTATGTTCATTCTATTTTTGTAAGATTAAAAGTTCAGATTACAAAAGAGGAGCTGGCATTTAAAGTTGGGAAACAAAACAAGTCCTACTTCAGCTACCATATTGAATTGTGCTGAATTCTATGCCCTATAGTGAATAGATAAATATGTTGTATTTTCATTGTCATATAGGGAAAGTTTCTTTTCAGATTTATGCTGGCTAGTCCTTTAGCAGTTTCTGGTTTAGTCTTCAATCAATGTGCTGAAAAACCCAAAGGAAAAAAACAAAAAAAAAACACTCAGTGTTTAAGATATCAGACCTGGTTTTCTGGTGAAGTTATCTTTTTATTAGGAGGATGAAAATCTAGCAAGATATAATGGTAATTAAATTTTCACTAATAAACCACTATTTTAAGTACTCTAGAAATTTTCCATACTATAAAAGGTTAAAAATGTTCCAAATTGGATTGGTATATATTTCATAAACCTGTTGCCTTTTATACGTATAACTAATTTTTAGATCATGTTATTGAAATATATGGTTATATATTATTTTATAGCATCTTTAGAAATTTGCTTAATTTCTTTACATTACAAAAAATATCAGCAATTTTTATTAGCAAATGTAATTTATGTCAACCCTCACTTTAGAGACGTGATAATCTGTTCTGTTCAATCTAAGTTTTCTGGAAAAGCATGCCGACAATTGTTATTTTTGGTAAACATTTGCTTGAAATAGCACAGTATCTGATTTGCGATAGGTGAAGCAGCTGTTTTAGCTTCACAGAAAATGTTGCCAGAAAGAAATTGTATCCCTAAGGCATGGACTGGGTTACAGCTTTAAAAAATTAAATTAGCCCAGCCCAAGTTTGGCTCCCCAGTTACTTGACTTCCTTGTACCATGGCCCTCCACCATGGCTTCCTATTTGTTTGACCCAAACTCTTCTGTAGTTTATTGACAGTAGCATGATAAATCACAGTTTCTACTGGGCACCACACCTGCTCACATGATCTTAGTCTCTGTAAGGGGGCCAATAGTCATGCCTTCTCATGTCGGATTGTGAAATTGCTCTTTTAAAAGCTTAGAAATTGATGTTCTATGAAACAAGCTGTTCTTAATCCAGGCAGTAATTCCTAGGGAGTTGTGACTTTTCTCTCAAAAATGGCTACAGTTCTGAATATGAGGTTGCATCTGTTCATCTTCTTGTCAGACTCACATAGTCATAAATAATACATGCATGGAGGAGATGATAAGTATAACTATGGAAAGGTGGGATAGACTTTCTGATTTTTATTTGTTAAAAATATTTTAGGAGAATGTTAATTTCTTAGACTTACATATCAATTCTTAAATGGCAACAGAAAATAACCTTTTAATCTGAAGCAATTTAATTAAATCTCATTTGATTTTCATTTATGTCATGAATTTACCTCAATTGTGAGAGGAAAAAAAATTGTTACTTGAATTATATGTCCCAATCCTTTTACATACCTTAGGCTACTGTCCAATTAAATTTTAATTATAACATGTCTTGAATTTATGGATAAATGAAAAAACTCTATTATTTGAGACATAACACAGTCATAGGATAAAATTAAAGTCACTGTGGCTATTTGGAGAGGAATGTCATTATATCATAATGGAATATTAATCAAAATTTGATATAAAGCAAAAGGAGAAAATGAATAATGAGATGTCTGCTAAATTGGCTTAAGTGAAAAGCCTGTGCTGTGATAAAAAATCATTATTCTATATTAACTAAGTAGAAAATATCTTGTATGTTTTTATATCTTACCTATTACTTAGTAGAAAAAGAGAATTCACCTTTGACTCCTCAAAGTATTGCTTAAGAATTGGATGCTCAAATTACATAAGCTGCATTGTTTCAAAACAGTAAGTTTTCTACTAGTTTGTGTCATATTTATTGATTCAACCTTGTTTTTAATAAGTAAAAATAGAATTGCATTTCATAGTGACAAAGGTATGATAAATATATTAAACTAAAATTTTTAGAGTTTTGTAAGGCAAGAGGTCAAATGAATTGAGTGAGGTTCATGGCTATTTTCAATGTACTTCTGTGCCTTGTGATTTTACCCAGGGCTAATAATGTTATCCAAAGGACGTTTTTAGAGTGCATTTTTTGCTATTTCTTGGGTAGCTTGATTTGTTTTTTCAGTGCTGTCACTAACATAGTAAATCAATGCTACATGACACTTTTCCAGTGGTATATAACATAACTCTTCTTACTTTGTCTGGATTCAGAAGAAAGCTTATAGTAGATGAATCCCTTGCAGCCTGATTCATTTCTAGTATTGATTTTCAAAAGTCTAGAATAGAATGGCAGCATTTCAAGTTATTGAGCACTTAAAGAGTAATCTGCTTGAATTATTTTTTTATTCAGCCTAAAACTTGTTATTGAGGAGATCTTAACTGATTTTTAGGTTATAAAGGGTTTATAAAAGCAAGAGTTAATTTTTTTTCCCCAGCTTTTGGTCCTTCAGTTTGCTTAAGAACTAATGATAATTTTCTGCCTTGTATGTGGATATGGGCAATAAAAATATAATTGTGTGTCTGTTGTCACAAAATGTATCTTCAAAAAAAACTACATTAAATAAAACAAAACTTCTTAAGCCCGTTTTATTTTCATTTTGCAATGAGAGAAGGAATTCTAAGCCATTTTGCTTTGTACTGTGTAGTTTCTTTTTCTTTAAAAAAATTTAATGGCATCCTTCTCTTAATATTTATTTAATGAATATTAAAGTGCAGTAGATGTTCTTAGAATTTTAGTTTTTATAAGGGTTTTCTATATATAATCTAAGACTCAAAGGACAAAATTTTAAGAATAACAACTGGGATTAAAAATTTTTTTTCAGGTTTCTATTTGTACCATGTTTACCTTACTGATCATATTGCTTAGCTTGACATTATATTTTGAAAATATAGGTAAAATGATAATATAGCAGGGTAGTTAAATAGTTCATGCAGATCTTAAGATAAATAATTTTTCTGACCTTTTAGAGTAAATAATAAATTAAAAGTTTCATGTCCTCCACCCCGCACCCAGGAAAGCTTTTTGTTTAAAGATCAGATTGGAGTATATCATTGACATTTATTGAATGCTCACAATGGGCCAGTCTCTTTTCAGTTATTCCAAATTCCTAATTTTATTCAATTCCCAATAATTCTGTAAGGGAAGTATTATTAACCTTATTGTGCAGATGAAGAAATAGCAGTCCAGAAAGTTAACTTCACTTGCCCAAGCAGTAGTATACAGCTAGTTAGTGGTAGAACTGTAATCTGAACTGTGATGTTTAGGACATTAAATTCCAAACTTTCCATTTTACCACACAATGGAAAAAATAGATTTTCAAATTAGTTTGTTGCTGTTTTTACTTTCAAATTTTGTTGCTTATGCTTAAAAATTAAATTACTGATATTCATCTCCATAAGTATTGTCTGAAAGAAAACTGCCAGCAACATAAGGCCTATAAGTTGCATTCTGTTTTATTTTTTCCCCAATAATCTCTATGCATTGGAAAAGAAGATATTTCAGTAATGTGACTAATCATAAAATCATTAACATTAAATAAAAGCAAGACTTTTGATGACAGATGAAGAATTCATTTTTTGGAATCAGTTTAAAATATACCATTTGGGGTATTGGGTGACCTGTAATACAAATTGTTGTAGTAGTTAGCAACATGGCATCTGGAGCCATGTTCGTGAGGTTTGAATCTCAGCTCTTTCACTTAATTCTTGACATTAGGCATGTGGCTTACATTTTCTATGCTTCAGTTCCCTCATTTGTAAAGTGGGGATCAAAATGTAATCTCTCTCATAGGTTTGTTTGTTTGAGTACTATCAATAAATATCTTTATAGAATTTGTATGTGAAAAAACCCTTTTCATATTGCCTCAGTAGTTGATAGCTATAATTAACTTTCAATGCTATTCTCAGGTCAATTGATCCAACTGAAATTACTTTGTATAATGTATCAGTGTGTCCATATTGGCTATATTGGATGAAATATACTTACATAAGAGATTAAATGATATGAATATATTATTATTTGATTTTATTTTAAGAAATAAAAAAAAATTTAAATAACAGAATTCTTCTTAACCTCAGTTGGAGAAATTTAGTTTCCATATGTATGACTGTATGCATCCTCAGGAATATGAAACATATTTATTCAGATATAGTTAAAGCAAACCAAGGAACAGAACAAGAATAAGGTTAAAACAAGATTTAAAAAATCTATTCTCTGAGGTCTCAGCAGCAAACATGCATAGTTAACAATATTCTCATGCAAATAAATAATTGTGCCTGACAATATTCTTGTCTTTCAAGAATGTAGAATTTAAATGCAATATATTAAGAATATGCATTGTCCCAGCATATTAAAGTATCTGGAACACTTGAAAGTAATATTTCTCAGTGCATATTAATTAATTGATGACTTCGTTTATACAGTTGTCTCTTGGTTTACATGAATCCCACCATTCTCTTGAGGACACTAAGGAGATCAGGATGAGCAAAGTAATAGTATTTCCACTCTAAATATCAACACCTTCGCTCTGGTTCTATTCTCACTTATGTTTTCCTATGAACACTTAGACTTTAGTCTTTTGAAAAACAAATTATTTCCTATCATTTTTCCTACTTTTATAATCAACTGCAGATGTCATTGTTACTCAACCTCTTAATTAAAATATTCCTGTCATAATATTTGATCATTTCAATATTTATGTTGAGATACCTGTGTCTCAAATTTTCTCAGTCCTTGAGTTTTTCAGGGAGCTTTTCCTCTACACTGCCTCACCAGTGATTTTTGTCAATACCAAGAATTGTACCAATATGCTAGCCTCAGTTTTATGCATCCCACTTTCCAAGTAACTACCTTTCCATTTCTCTCTCACAAACACCCTGACTCCAAATTTTTTAGAACTTACTAGATCTGAAAATCTATTGATCCTAACCACATTCGTACTGTTTTTTGTTACCCGATTCACATGTTCAATTCCCTTTCTCTCTCCTTCTGAAGTACATATCTGAAAAAATATCACCCTTATTAAATCCATGTTTCTACCTCTTCAATGGCTGAATATGTGCCACTAAATGTGGCCAGAGAAGAAGGAAACACTACATTAACTCATCTTTAAATCCATTACTACCAGTAACTGCTGGGTCCTTAATGCTGCCTGATAATCTTACTATATTTTCTCATTTTCCTAAAGACTTTGATAAATTTACATATTATACAAATTATTTTTTAAGAAACTAAGTATTTTGGGTTTCTTATGCAGATAATCTTTCCATCTCAAAATAAAGGTAGTTTTATTTTTATTTATTTCTTTATTATTCCTTTTGGTTAACTTGATGTACTATCTAGGATCTCTAGTCCCCTGTTGCACAGAAGTGGTGAGAGAGGACATCCTTGCTTTGTACTCAATCTTAAGATCTCATCCTTTAATTAACTCACTATAATTATCTTTCCCCCATACCATTCTACTCAAACTGTTACTCAAGATAAACCATGACCCCTATTGTCCTAATTCTAATGGTCAATGCTCGACCTTTTATTTGACCGATTTGTAGTACTTGAACACTTTAGGTACCCATTCCTCCTTTGACTTCACAATATCACACACTCCTGATTTTATTCCTTCCTTACAAGCTTCTGCTTTTTAATTCCTTTAGTTTTGCCTTCTTATCCCTTCAAATTTTTAATTTGACTTGCTTCAACACTCAGGCCTCATGATTCTTCTGTTCTCTATCTGGACCAGTTCTGTACATTTTCTCTTCTAGTTTCATGGTTTATATATCATGTAAATACCATAAAATTTTTCCTAATTTATATATCTATGGAAGATCAGTCTTGTAATGTGTAAATTAGTATATTTAACTGTGCATTTTCTTTGATTTCTGTTAGGTATATCAAACTTAACAAGTCAAATTTAATCTCAAAATCTTCCTTCCAAAACTGGTTATTTTGCATTCTTCTCTTCATAATAAATAGAAACTCCACTCGTCCAGTTGCTCAGACCAACAAACTTGGAGTCATTTTTTATTTTGTCCATCATATCTCATAGCAAGCTCCTCAACAAATCCTGTTTACTTTATCTTCAAAACATACCAGCATCCAATACTTTTAAACACATCTGTCTTAATAAGCTGGTCCAAGCTACCATTAACTCTTGGCCAAATTGTCCTATAGCCTGAAAATGTTATCCATATTTCTGCCTTTGATTTTCCTCCCCAATCCATTCCAAACATAGCAGCTAAGGAGATCCTTTTCAAAGAGTCATTCTTCTAATCATATTTCTCAAATGGATTCTTAGTTTCTTCAAATTGGAATTAAAAATCTCATATAAGGTTTTCAAATACTCTGGCCTCCCTCTCAAGTCTCTGCTTTCATTTCCTATTACTTCTCCCTTTGCTCATTAAATCCAGAAACACGAGTGTCCTCTCTATTCCTCTAGTGTGGCAAATACATTGCAACTTCAGTACTGTGTACTTGCTATTTCTGAGCTTAGAACATTCTTCCCTCTGATATCCATGTAGTTTGGTGTCTCATGCTTTAGGCATTTTTGTCAAATATTAGCTTATATTTGAGACCCTTCCTGATTATCCTCTTTAAAATAGTATGCCTTTAAAATATATGCCAAACATATATTATCATCTAGAGTGCTAATTTTTAAAATTGTTGTCAAAGATCATAATTCAACTGAGTCGATTTTAAAGATCTTATTGGCTTTGTTCAGTGATTCATGAATCAAGCAGCATACAGTCTAGCAGATAAAAAGAATCTTCAAGGGAGATTCTTGCAGAAGGGAGCAAGAACAAGGAAGTTATACTAGGCAAAAAGTAGATTTGTTATTGCAAAATTTCTTTATAGGTGATAAAGCATTGGGAGGTGGTGGTTGGTTACCAGGTAGATTACCTAACTATTTTTGATGAGGTGATTCCTGATTGGCTGGCTAAGATTCCATTTTTGTGAGAGCCAAAACTGTAACTAAGTTAAGTTTTGGTTTGGTGACCTGGGGCTTTACATAAACAACTCCATTCTGGGCCTGTTTTCTTAACAATATTCTTCCTTCACAAGAACTGCAGCTAAGTAGGATAGCTTTTTATTGGCTCAATACTGTGTCCCAAGTGTATAGAGGTTTTAATGGCACAAAGAAAGTACCTAGCATGTGTCTTTGAATGTGTGGATGACTGAAAGAGAAACATTTTCCATTTTATTTTAAAAGCATTTTCTCTGTTATCTGAAATGTCTTGTTTATAACAGATCAATGATTATTGTTATAGAAAAAGGTAACCAGACCAAAACGTAAACAATTCCAATTGTATCAGAGTGAGAAAATCTTAAAGTTTGAGAGAACTTTTATCGTGAGATGCATCACCAGATTTTTCCTTCTATTTCTAAATGGGAAATTTTCAAATGTGTAAAAATGATGATAGTAAAAGTGAGTCATTAGTCAAGAAATGCATGAATATATAAATACATAATCATGTAATATCTTTCAAGTTTTAAAAAATACATTTGAAATTGTATTGTCTTACTAAAAACGAAAACAACTATAAATCATTGTGCTCCTATATTACTAATAGCTTGGTCAAACTTTTATGTGGATGAGTGCATGCATGGCAAAACAATTTTATTTGGACTTTGATAGCAACCATATCTTTTAAATTTTACTATGAATCTTTAACGCTAGAAACCACTACCTCAAGGTGCATAAGCCAAAAGCATGCATAATTTCTGCTGAAGTTATATGCATCCTCCTGATAGTTGAATTCACAGCCACTTTTTCGGATCTAACCCATAATGTCCTTGAGTTGTTAGTTATAAAATATTAATGGTCTTGAAGGGACCTCCAAGATGGCAGAGGAGTAAGACGTGGAGATCTCCTTCTTCTCCACAAATACATCAAAAATACATCTACATATAGAACAACTCCTACAGAACACCTACTGAGTGCTGGCAGAAGACCTCAGACTTTCCAAAAGACGCCCTCAGGCGACCTACAAGCAGAGTTGGGGCCAAAACCAAAGCTGAACAACAGGAGTTGTGCAAACAAAGAAGAGAAAGGGAAATTTCTCTGTGCAGCCTCAGGAGCAGTGGATTTAATCCCCACAATCAACATGATGTACCTGTTTCTGTGGAATACCTGAGTAGACAACAAATCGTCCCAAAATTGAGGTAGTGGACTTTGGGAGCAACAGTAGACTTAGGGTTTGCTATCTGCAACTGATTTGTTTCTGATTTTTATGTTTATCTTAGTTTAGTTTTTGGCACTTGTTATCACTGGTAGATTTGTTTATTGGTTTGGTAGCTCTCTTCTTTTATTTTTTTATTATTATTTTATTTTTTTTATTTTAATAATTTGTTTTCTTTTTTTATTTGCTCCCTTTTCTTCTGAGCTATGTGGCTGAAAGGGTCTTGGTACTTCAGCCTGGTGTCAGGCCTGAGCCTCTGAGGTGGGAGAACTGAGTTCAGGACATTGGACCACCAGAGACTTCCTGGCCCCATGTAATATCAATTGGAGAGAGAGCTCCCAGACATCTCTGTATCAATGCTAAGACCCAACTCCACCCAACAGTCAGCCTGCAGCAGTGTTGGATGCCCAATGCCACACAACTAACAAGACAGGAACACAACACCACCCATTAGCAGAGAGGCTGCCTAAAATCATAATAAGGTCACAGACACCCCAAAACACACCACCAGACATGGTCCTACCCAGCACAAAGACAAGATCCAGCCCCACCCACCAGAACACAGGCAAAAGTCTCCTCCACCAGGAAACCTACACAACCCACTGAACCAAACTTACCAACTGGGGGCAGACACCAAAAACAATGGGAACTACTAACCTGCAGCCTGTGAAAGGAGAACCCAAACACAGTAAGTTAAACAAAATGAGAAGAAAGAGCGAGAAATATGTGGCAGAAGAAGGAGCAAGGTAAAAACCCACCAGACCAAACAAATGAAGAGGAAATAAGCAGACTATGTGAAAAAGAATTCAGAGTAATGACAGTAAAGATGATCCAAAATCTTGGAAATAGAATGGAGAAAACTAAAAGGAATGTATAACAAAGACCTAGAAGAACTAAAGAGCAAACAAACAATCATGAACAACACAATAAATGTAATTAAAAATTCTCTAGAAGGAATCAGTTGCTGAATAACTGAGGCAGAACAACGGATAAGTGACCTGGAAGATAAAAGAGTGAAAATAACTACCTCCGAGTAGAATAAACAAAAAAGGATGAAAAGAATGGAGGACAGGCTCCAAGGCGTTGGGGACAACATTAAACCCACCAACATTAGAATTATAGGGATCCAAGAAGAAGAAGAGAAAAAGAAAGGGTCTGAGAAAATATTTGAAGACATTATAGTTGAAAACTTCGTAACATGGGAAAGAAAATAGGCAATCAAGTCCAGGAAGCACAGAGAGTCCCATACAGGATAAATCCAAGGAGAAACATGCCAAGACACATATTAATCAAACTATCAAAAATTAAATACAAGGAAAAAACAGTAAAAGCAGCAAGGGAAAAACAACTAATAACATACAATGGAATCCCCATACGGTTAACAGCTAATCTTTCAGCAGAAGCTCTGAAAACCAGAAGGGAGTGGCAGGACATATTTAAAGTGATGAAAGGGAAAAACCTACAACCAAGATTACTCTACCCAGCAAGGATCTCATTCAGATTAGACGGAGAAATTAAAACCTTTACAAACAAGCAAAAGCTAAGAGAGTTCAACACCACCAAACCAGCTTTACAACAAATGCTAAAGGAACTTCTCTAGGCAGGAAACACAAGAGAAAGAAAAGACCTACAAAAACAAACCCAAAACAAGTAAGAAAATGGTAATAGGAATATACATATCAATAATTACCTTAAATGTAAATGGATCAAATGCTCCAACCAAAAGACCTAGACTGGCTGAATGGATACAAAAACAAGATACATACATATGCTGTCTAAAAGAGACGCACTTCAAACCTAGGGACATATACAGACTGAAAGTGAGGGGATGGAAAAAGATATTCCATGCAAAAGAAAATCAAAAGAAAGGTGGAGTAGCAATTCTCATATCAGACAAAATAGACTTTAAAATAAAGACTATTACAAGAGACAAAGAAGGACACTACCTAATGATAAAGGGATCAATCCCAGAGAAGATATAATAATTGCAAATATTTCTGCACCAAACATAGGAGCACCTCAATACATAAGGCAAATGCTAACAGCCATAAAGGGGAAATCAACAGTAACACAATCATAGTAGGGGACTTTAACACCCCACATATACCAATGGACAGATCATCCAAAATGAAAACAAATAAGGAGACACAAGCTTTAAATGGCACATTAAACAAGGATATTCCATCCAAAAACAACAGAATACACTTTCTTAAGTGCTCATGGAACTTTCTCCAGGATAGATCATACTTTGGGTCACAAATCAAGCCTTGGTAAATTTAAGAAAATTGAAATCCTATCAAGTATCTTTTCTGACAACAATGCTATGAGACGAGATATCAATTACAGGAAAAAATCTGTATAAAATACAAAGACATGGAGGCTAAACAATACACTACTTAATAACCAAGAGATCACTGAATAAATCAAAGAGGAAATCAAAAATACCTAGAAACAAATGACAATGAACATGATGACCCAAAACCTATGGGATGCAGCAAAAACATTTCTAAGAGAGAAATTTATAACAATACAATCCTACCTCAAGAAACAAGAAAAATCTCAAATAAACCTAACTTTACACCTAAAGCAATTAGAGAAAGAAGAACCAAAAAAACCCCAAAGTTAACAAAAGGAAAGAAATCATAAAGATCAGATCAGAAATAAATGAAAAAGAAATGAAGGAAACAATATCAAAGATCAATAAAACTAAAAGCTGATTCTTTGAGAAGATAAACAAAATTGATAAACCTTTAGTCACACTCATCAAAAAAAAAAAAAGGGAGAAGACTCAAATCAACAGAATTACAAATGAAAAATGAGAAGTAACAACTGACACTGCAAAAATAAAAAGGATCATGACAGATTACTGCAAGCAACTATATGCCAATAAAATGGACAACCTGGAAGAAATAGACAAATTCTTAAAAAACCACAACCTGCTGAGACTGAACCACGAAGAAATAGAAAATATAAACAGACCAAATCACAAGCACTGAAATTGAAACTGGGATTAAAAATCTTGCAACAAACAAAAACCCATGACCAGATGGCTTCACAGGTGAATTCTATAAAACATTTAGAGAAGAGCTAACACCTATCCTTCTCAAACTCTTCCAAAATATAGCAGAGGGAGGAACACTCACAAACTCATTCTATGAGGCCACCATGACCCTGATACCAAAAACAGACTAAGGTGTTACAAAAAAAGAAAACTATAGGCCAATATCACTGATGAACATAGATGATAAAATCCTCAACAAAATACTAGCAAAAAAAAAAAAAAAAAAAAATACTAGCAAAGAGAATCCATCAGCACATTAAAAGGGTCATACACCATGATCAAGTGGGGTTTATCCCAGGAATGCAAAGATTCTTCAATGTATGCAAATCAATTAGTGTGATACAACATATTAACAAATTTTAGGATAAAAACCATATGATCATCACAATAGATGCAGAAAAAGATTTGCCAAAATTCAACACTGATTTATGATAAAAATGCTCCAGAAAGTGGGCATAGAAGGAACCTACCTAAACATAATAAAGGCCATATATGACAAACCCACAGCCAAAATCACTCTCAGTGGTGAAAAAACTGAAACCATTTCCTCTAAGATCAGGAACAAGACAGTGTTGCCCACTCTCACCACTATTATTCAACATAGTTTTGGAATTTTTAGCCACAGCAATCAGAGAGGAAAAAGAAATAAGAGGACTCCAAAGCAGAAAAGAAGTAAAACTGTCACTGTTTGCAGATGAGATGATACTATACATAGAGTATCCTAAAGATGCTACTAGAAAACTACTAGAGCTAATCAATGAATTTAGTAAAGTAGCAGGATACAAAATTAATGCACAGAAATCTCTTGTGTTCCTATACACTAATGATGAAAAACCTAAAAGAGTAATTAAGGAACCACACCCATTTACCAATGCAACAAAAAGAATAAAATACCTAGGAATAAACCTACCTAAGGAGACAAAAACCTGTATGGAGAAAACTATCAGACACTGATGAAAGAAATTAAAGATGATACAAACAGATGGAGAGATATACCATGTTCTTGGATTGGAAGAATCAATATTGTGAAAATGACTATACTACCCAAAGCAATCTACAGATTCAATGCAATCCCTATCAATCTACCAATTGCATTTTTCACAGATCTAGAACAAAAAATTTCACAATTTGTATGGAAACACAAAAGACCAAGAATAGCCAAAGCAATCTTGAGAAAGAAAAATGGAATTGGAGGAATCAGGCTCCCTGACTTCAGACTATACTACAAAGCTACAGTAATCAAGACAATATGATACTGGCACAAAAACAGAAATATAGTTCAAAGGAACAGGATAAAAAGCCCAGAGATAAACCCACGTGCATATGGTACCTTACTTTTGATAAAGGATGCAAGAATATACAATGGATTATAGACAGCCTCTTCAATAAGTGGTGCTAGGAAAACTGCACAGCTATATGTAAAAGAATGAAATTAGAATACTCCCTAAGACCATACACAAAAATAAACTCAAAATGAATTAAAGGGCTTCCCTGGTGGCGCAGTGGTTGAGAATCTGCCTGCTAATGCAGGGGACGTGGGTTTGAGCCCTGGTCTGGGAGGATCCCACATGCCACAGAGCAACTGGGCCTGTGAGCCACAACTACTGAGCCTGCGTGTCTGGAGCCTGTGCTCCGCAATAAGAGACGCCACGATAGTGAAGAGGCCTGTGCACCGCGATGAAGAGTGGCCCCCGCTTGCCACAACTAGAGAAAGCCCTCGCACAGAAAAGAAAACCCAAGACAGCCAAAAATAAAAAAAAAATTAAAAAAAATGGATTAAAGACATAAATTTAAGGCAGACACTATAAAATTCTTATAGGAAAACATAGGCAGAACACTCTATGAGATAAATCACAGCAAGATCCTTTTTGACACATCTCCCAGAGAAATGGAAATAAAACCAAAAATAAACAAATGGAACCTAATGAAACTTAAAAGCTTTTGCACAGCAAACGAAGCCCTAAACAAGATGAAAAGACAACACTCAGAATGGGAGGAAATATTTGCAAATGAAGCAACTGACAAAGGATTAGTCTCCAAAATATATAAGCAGCTGGTTCAGCTCAATATCAAGAAAACTAAACAACCTAATCCAAAAACAGGCAGAAGACCTAAATATACATTTCTCCATAGAAGATATACAGATTGCCAACAAACACATGAAAGGATGCTCAACATCATTAATCATTAGAGAAATGCTAATCAAAGTACAATGAGGTTTCACCTCACACTGGTCAGAATGGCCATCATCGAAAATCTACAAACAATAAATGCTGGAGAGGGTGTGGAGAAAAGGGAACCCCCTTGCACTGTTGATGGGAATGTAAATTGATACAGCCACTATAGGGAAAAGTATGGAGGTTCCTTAAAAAACTAAAAGTAGAACTACCATATGACCCAGCAATCCCACTACTGGGCATATACAATGAGAAAACCATAATTCAAAAAGACACATGAACCCCAATGTTCATTGCAGTGCTATTTTCAATAGCCAGGACATGGAAGCAAACTAAGTGTCCATCAACAGATGAATGGATAAAGAAGATATGGCACATATATACAATGGAATATTACTCATCCATAAAAAGAAACGAAATTGAGTTATTTGCAGTGAGGTGGATGGACCTAGAGTCTGTCATACAGAGTGAAGTAAGTCCGAAAGAGAAAAACAAATATCGTATGCTAACACATATATATGGAATCTTAAAAAAAAAAATGGTTCTTATGAACCTAGGGACAGGACAGGAATAAAGACACAGATGGAGACAATGGACTTGAGGACACAGGGAGGGGGAAGTGTAAGCTGGGACGAAGTGAGAGAGTAGCATTGACATATAGACACTACCAAAAGTAAAATAGACAGCTAGTGGGAAGCAGCTGCATAGCACAGGGAGATCAGCTCAGTGCTTTGTGACCAAGAGGTCACAAAGAGAGGTGAGATAGGCTGGGTGGGAGTGAGACAGAAGAGGGAGGGGATATGGAGATTTATGTATACATATACCTGATTCACTTTGTTATACAGCAGAAACTAACATAACATTGTAAAGCAGTTATACTCCAATAAAGACGTTAAAAAAAATAATAATGGTCTCAATAAAAATGGAAACGAGAAGACAGTTGAAAACATAAATTGTCAAATTAGAAAAGCCAATGAAAATATAAATGCTTCCATACTCCAGGTATACAATGTTTGAACATAATCTGTAGACCTTGAACAATTCATTTAACAATAAATTATTTAAAATATAGAAAATATTATTGAATTTTTATTTTTTCTTCAAATGTAAAGCACTGGACTATATATTTTCTGCTTTGTTTGCTACTCAAATGTGTTTACCTCATAAAACTTTTACGTGTTACCTTCTAGCATCTAAATTACTGTACTTACCAAAATAACTTATAAATAGTAGAGAGAAGAATTTCTAGTGTTTTTTAGGTCCTATCCTTTAAGTAGCTTTACATTTCTGGAATGGTGATAAAACAGGGTATCTGGCAAACTATTTTGCTGTATAGGCTACTGTCATGTGGCTAATCCTGTATAAAATATTATAGAAAGAATAGCAATGTGATTTCAGAATTTTAAAATATATTATAAACATTAGAAGACATTTGTAAGCATGATTCATAGATCGTCTTTGGTAGCAACTTGTAAAAGATTTATTTTAAGAATTTCTTTGTAGCAAAATATAAAATCTCTTATAAGTTACTTGATTTACTTGTATTTGGATTCTTGGGTTGAGTGCCATTACATGACTTATTAAAATGCTTTTTTTATCCATCATTAGTGATAGACTCACAGCACTTATTTGCTGCTCAATGTAGAAAAAGCACCCCAGGATATGGCACCTGTTATCTTGAATGGCATTTCTTACTTTCTTAGTAATTATGTGTGCACATCATATTTGCATAAGTGTCTTGATGACTTCTTCACTAATCATCAGGTTTAGATTGTTGGCCTGCTTGAGTTGTATTTCATCTTTTACCCAGAAAACTGAACACTTTATTCACAAAATGAACTTTAAAAGAAAAGCAATGTGATAGTTCTTTCTGTGCTGATCAACCAACTTTTGTATAATTTCCTCAAATATTTATAGAAACCATCTGAGGAAAATCTTTAACTCAGAAATAAATGAAGGCATAATAAGTGTAGTTCTATTTATTCCCCCTTTTTGTTATTGTTTAGAACATCAGTAAATGGCATTTTGCTCTTATGAAATACAGTCCATGGTATTGGTATTGTTAGTTTGAACACATTCACTCAAATATAATATGTCCCTTTGTCTCAAGAAAAAATAAGAAATTCTTATATGGAATATAATTTTAGCATAGCATCTCTCATGCAGTCTCTCAATATGCTGTTACTTTCTTTATCATATTACGGAAAAGAAAAGCACATTAAGAGATACCATCAAATATAATGATAGTTCAACAGATATTGATAACTAGAGTAGTGTCTGAATAAGTCTTTAGGGTGTATCCATTTTCAGTGTGCTTTCTTTTATATTATTAATTCTTGGAAAATCAGAAATTGGAGTCTTCAAGTGGTGTTTCAATGACAGTATGAAGGTCTTCTGATCTTCAATTCTAATAAGAGAATGGTCATTTTAAATCAGATCACTCAAAAACAATTATTATAATATTTATAACTATCTTACACTAGGTAATTAGCAAATGGTATCTCATTTAAATTTTAGGGCACAACTTTTTATAGTCATATTTATGATAAAGACACAAAGATTCAGAGAGTCTTAGAAACTTTGACAAGGTCATAGAAATCAATTCAGTAATGTGAACTCTGTTTGATATCACTATAGTTCTTACTATGAGAAATTCAGTGTCATTTTGGATATTTTAAATTTTTTTAATTTTTATTTTATATTGGAGTATAGCTGATTAACAGTGCTGTGTTAGATTCCAGTGTACAGCAAAGTGATTCGATTATACATATACATGTATCTGTTCTTTCTCAAATTCTTTTCCAATTCAGCTTATTACAGAATATTGAGCAGAGTTCCCTGTGCTGTATAGTAGGTCCTTGTTATCTGTTTTAAACATAGCAGTGTGTACATGTCAATCCAAAGAATGGCAAAATAACATGTGTTAAGTACTTTTATATGTGTAATATATTGTGTTTAGTCATGATAAACCTGAAAGTTAGGAATTATTTTTTAAATTGCATAAAGTGATATTCCAAAATATTGTTCAAATTGCACAGGATCACACTTTGATAAATGGTTGACCCAGAAATAGTACTTAGTTTTTTCTGATCCCACAACAAAATCTTTTTCCTGTTCTTTACTGTCTAATTTGTAGTGTGTTGGTGCTCAAAATGGTTTACACACTAAAAGATTTTCAAGGAACAGAAAATGCCTATACTCTTCTATCTTTGATTAAATAGTGAAAATTTAGCAATTTACCTTAACCATTGTTTACAGATGTTGCTACAATGTAATGTAATTTTATAGAGGCTTTGTGCTCTCTTCACAAAGTATATTTGAAGTCCAAAATAGCTTAAGAAGAACAAAAGAAACTTCTGAGCTCTCTACCATGTCATTGCCAAATTAGTGGGGTACACTTAATTCTAAATTTTGACTGTTCACAACACTCATTCAGTGCGAGTAAATTAATAAAAATAATAGGGTGAGTTTTATTAGTATAAATTATCAGCATTTATATTAATACACAATGCTGAAAAACAGAGATTGGTGTTGGTGTAGGTGTTATTATATTAATATCCAGTGTACAATTTGGTAATAAAATGAATGTTTTTCTAAGTTTCCTCCATATTTTAATGGTGAATAATATATCAAATAGGTTTCTTAAGGTCAAATCAAAGAGAAATAGCTACTTTGGATACCTAAATAGGAAAGATCTGGTTTTAACAGCAATAGGTTATAAACAGAAATGGCACATTTTTTTCACAATTACATGAACCATATTTATAATTATACATATATAATTTCCTTATTAACTATATCTCAGAGTGTTTTTTATAAAACTTAAAATTATCTTGAATTTTAAATCATTTTTCAACTCCTATATTAAAGAATTAAAATTAAATACTCTTTTAGTTAATTATAGTTAATTAAGGGTGACAGATCACAAACAAGGCATCTGTTCCTAAATACTGTGTTTTCTTTAATATTTTTGTATGTCATTATCAAGAAAAGGTTACATGGAAAATGACTTAATTAGTTTAAACATTATATAAGCAAATTCATAACTGTAAACGAAGAAAATACTCTCATTTATATTAACATTGTATTTTCAAATTGATTTTATAATATCTCACCACAAATCTGTTTTCAATAGGGTATTCATTTTTATGATAGTGTAAAATTGTAGCTGGGCAGCTTGGCCTCTTATGGAGCCAATCTGTGACACTTTGGGGTTTGGATGGCCTAGAACATCAAAATACACCTTGCATAAAAAGCAGATTTTCATATGTCAGAGAAAATAATATTTTTTATTGTAGAATTTTGAATGTAAATTACTTTTGTATACTGGCAAAACACAATATTTGGGACCATTTTGTTGCCCAAGTTAAAATGGTTATTTTGTTTTTCAGTGGTATATTGGCAAGGGGATGGAGATTTTTGCTTACTTGTACAATCTTTCAGATAGTAAGATAAAGGGAAGTAAAAGAGGTTTATATAGAAAAGTGAGTATCTTTTTTTTTTGTAACAAACTGGAACTTTATCAATGGCAACCTTATAATCGTTATTTGATAGCCCCAATCTGATAGTGTGTTTTAATGCACTTGATTTTTAATGGTCTCATTGATTTATGAAGACAAAGTACAGAGTGCATTGCTTACCTAATCTTTCTCTGAACCCATTCCAGACTGTTGTTCCTTAAGGAAATGGTATTTTTAACTTTACAATGAGCAGGTCTCAATTATCTGCTACCATTAAGGAAGCATTAAGTGGAATATGATTTTTGTTTGATGTAAATCTTTATATCTTCTATGATGTAACATTTTTATTAATTGTATATTTCACTAGCACATTCTTCAGAACACTGTGAAATTATAGTTAAGTACTGGAGTGTGCTTAACAAGATCCTTCAAATGTTCTTCTATATGCTTGAAGACAAGTATGAAAAAAATCATTTCAATTAATATGTAAGAGATGAAGGTGACCTCAATAAGTCGTAAAAATTCCACTGCAAACTTTTAAATGGAGTTATTTTTGAGCAATTAAAATGAGACCTTCCCACCTGCACCCCATATTTTAGACAGTCCAGCCCATGATATCTTGGTATTCAGATGAAGTTTTCTCCAGGGACAGAGGTATTATTGGTTTCCTAAGAGACAGATGTCCTTCATATATTTCATGTTAATGAGTAGGGTGAGTTGAGTGGAATCATTTTAGAAAGGGGATCAATTTTGATAAAAATTGAAGCATTATCATAAAAGCTACGTTTCCCTGACTGCAATGTGGAATATCC
Organism: Balaenoptera musculus; assembly: GCF_009873245.2. NCBI lineage: Eukaryota > Metazoa > Chordata > Mammalia > Artiodactyla > Balaenopteridae > Balaenoptera > Balaenoptera musculus. Next base: position 108,710,596 of record NC_045788.1, read on the forward strand.
TTATTTGAAATACATATTTGATTTAGCTAGCAGTTGATCTTTGCCTTCCAATATGAATGACTCCAACTTAAAGGTTAAAGCAAATTTTAAACACATTAAAATACCACATATTACATCATGATGAGAATATTGGTCAAATTCCATTATAATTTTATAACAAAATTAATTAGTCATTTACATCAGAAAAAAGTAATATAGCTTTATTGAATTCTTACCTGTATGATACATGATGTATTCATACCAGTTTTTCATTTACAGTCAAATATATTATAATTTATAAGGAAAATAAATAAATAGTCAACATGAAATGGCCATAATTCTAAAGGAGAGTAATTATGTATATTTGAAAGCAAAACTCAAAAGTTCAGCATTTTGATGTTATGGATTAGAGTAAAAAGAGTAAAATAATATAGGGTACAATAATACAAATTAGGCATTGTAAGAAATGCAAGACCAATATTGGGAAGTGTGTGGAATATTCAAAAAAATGATTTGCTAAGAGAAAACAAATTGGTTATGAGAACTTTAAAAGCTTGACATTTAAATGGTTACATCTGACTACTATTCTTCCTTCTGGGAAATTTTGTATTTTCTCTTGAATGTATCTGAGATATAAGTAAATTAGTGAAAACTTAGTTAATGGATACAGTTATCAAATTATAGAACATTAACTCCTTAGCATTCTCATGGATAAAATAATTAGCAGACAATAAAAATCATTTTATTTTTAAGCTGTACTCTATACAAAATAGAGCTAGGAAAGGGCACTCATATATTTTATATAAATTTTCCACTCACACACATTCCCATACATGTGTGTTTACAAGGATAATTTTGATGATACTACTAGAGGAAATGCGAAATTTGCCTCTTTAATAGAGGAAGATTGATTAGATTACACAGCTTCATTTTAATAGAATGATGGTTTTATAAGGTCAAATTACTGTATAGTGGAATCAGCCCTACAAATAATTAAAATATTCAAATAGATTGATATAATTATTAATTAGTCAGGTTATAATCATTCACACCTGATCAAAATTGTACAATATGTAACTAAGTCCAAGCTACATGATTCAATTCCAATGACAATAATTATAAAGCTAATCTTTTTCTGTTTTTATACACTAATACTTAACTTTTTGAAATCTTTAATTTGTGCCAAGTAGTGTTAAAAATATTTCAATAAATTCCCTCAACCTGTCTCAATATTCCTATAGATAACTTGACTAGTATCTCACAATCAGGAAATAACAGAGCTGGAATTTAATTTCAGTCTGTATTTTCAAATACTCTTCATTGAATAGTATGCAACTATAATTTATATCATATTTCCTAGTCAGGTTAACAGTGACAAAAGTGTTTATAAACCTCAAGATCTACTTTAAGTGTGCACCAGGAAAGAAGCTGGATGTTTAGAAGGCCTATTCTCATTATGAGTATGAATAGAGTGCCTGTCACTAAGTTTCCCAGAGAAAATAGCCTGAAACACCTCAAAGATTTTTCTACATAGTTGGGGCACTATTTAGGGTCATAGTATAAATACTTAAATACTACATATAGAATAGCTCCCAAATATAGTGTGTAAAGAAGAACTCTACATGTAGTGAACCATATTTTTGAAATTAGCATACTAAATTAAACTGCTTTGCAACTTATTGTAAAAGAAGAGTTGTATTTAAAGAATATATATCATCATCAAATATTAGTCAAATTATCAAGAGATCAGCATATTTTTGTGGAGGAAATATTAATATTTTTCACTAATTCATTTGCTATATAAACAATTATTTAGTGCCTAATATGCTTCAGTCATTTACTAAATATTACAGATATATACAGTGCCCCTAAAATACCCACATTTCTGCATATTCCTCCAGCCTCTTTGAAATTGGGCAGGGCCATGTATCACTTCTGAGTGAAATTACTTACAGCCACAAAGTGACAACTCTTTCATTATATTCCCTTCTGGGAGATCTAAAAGCAACCATTGATCTTACAGGACTGCAAAATGAAAGCAGTCTAGATTCATGAGTAATTGATTGGAATAATGTAGTTCTAAAGATCCTTCTAATTCTCAGAAGACCTTCATGAGTATAAAATATTTGTTATATTTAACCACTGAGTTTCACAGTCAATTTGATACTGTAGCATATTGACTAATGTTAAGTGATTAAGTGATATACATTTGGTAAGGGAAAAGACAGATATGATTTCTCCCCACATGGATCTCATAATTGGCTGTAGAAGAAAGACAATAATCAGAAAAATAAAGGATTCAAGTTATTCTTGCCCTGTGATTATATCAATCAAGTTTTGGCATAGTAGGATAAGCTATGTATGCCTGTAAAAATACTACATACACATATGGTATCTATGCACAAACATATTTAACTTTTATAAATATATATAATCTATATATATTTAAATCATTAGAAATGTTGGCTTATACAATTGTGCGGGCTGGCTAAGCAGGTCTGAAATCTATAGGTCAAGCAGTAGAAGGAGATTACAGGGAGGCTCAAATGCCACAGTCATGAGCTGAATTTGTTGTGCACAGGATTTCTTGTCTATCTCAGGTAGCCTCAGTTTTAAGGCCTTCCAACTGATTTAGTCAGGCCCACTCAGACTGTTCTGGATAATCTCTTACTTAAATTCAACTCAGGGCCTTTAATTACATCTGAAAAATCCCTTCACGGCAACACCTAGATTTGTGTTTGATTGAATAAATGGGGAATGAATCCTATCCAAGGTGACAAATCAAAAGTCATCACATTGATTGTGAAATTGACAGTGACTGAAATATTTAGAGGGTTTCCTGTACTAGGGTATTCAGGAAAGGTCTTTTTGTTAATTCACTCATAGTGATCTTTCATTCTAGTCCCAAAAGACATGGTTAAATCCTAAGGCCCTGGAAATTATCTGCCAATGTTCAAAAGCTCATTATATACATGTTTCTATGTTCTCACCTTGTAGTGAGTAACAAACTTCATGAAATTAAAAAAAGCCCAGTCAAGACAGAGTACAGGGAGTGATGTCAGAATGGGAGGGGATGTATTTGGAGAGGTAGCTGGATAGGAGAAGCAGATCATTTAGGTTTTTAAAAAGTAATTGAAAGAAATTTGCCCTTTTTTCTGTAGTGTAAAATGCTGTTGGTCAGTTCTATAGGGTTTTATGAGCTGACTTGTTTTAAAATGATGGCTCTAGAAAACGTGGAGAATAGTCTGTTTGAAACAAATATGTAGGTAGGGAGATCATTTAAGAGTGTATTCCAATATTCTAGGTAAGAGACTATCATCATGGCTTGGTCTAGGATGATAATGTGGAATAGTAATAATTAGTTGCATTTTAAATATATTTTGAAGGTAGAACGTATGGAATTCACTCATATTTGGATATTGTACATGAGAGAAAGAAGAGCCAACTATAACTCCAAGATTTCAATTTTAATGACTCTAGGCAAATTATTTTCAAAGTTGATATTAGAGGTCAGGTCCCAGAGTGACACTATTTTTTGCTGTTTATCTGGACAAATGACTTCTTTCTAGCCTTAAACCCTGGATCATATGAGTGAGGTATGCAGTCTCTATCTAGCTTTGTTCAGCAAACTTGGTTCCAGCTTTCTGCAGTGCGGTTGTGGCTCCTCTTTCTGGCCAGGCATTAACATCACATTTCAGCAACCCACATCCATGCCAGGTCTCTACTCTAATTTCTTAATGTTATTGTGCACATGTGTTTTAAGGAAGAACTTTGCATTTCTGGCCTACAGTTTTTCTTTCCCTTTCTTGTTTTCAAATGAGGTTGTAACTTTTGTAATTGTTTCTATATTTTACTTACATATAACTAGAAATCAAACAGAAGGGCTTAATCAACTCCCAGGTCTTAGGATGACAAAGTTATTTTTCCACCCTTTAAAATTCTTTATAACTCTGAAGAGCACTTATTCTTTCCATGTTGCACTAAGGAAACTTAGGCTTTAGGAAAACAACCAGGACTATAACAATTAACTGCAAGTTTTATGTTCTACTAAGCAATGATGAGGTACACTCTTAACTTTCATCCATTCTGGTAACTGGCTGTGCTTTAGCTTTTAATGTAAACACTAAGACCATTTCATGATAGTAAGGAGAAATGAACAATTTATTCCTGGTTGCATATAGCACAATGTAAGATCATCATCTCTAAAGATCTAATAGTAAAACATGTAGAAAGATATAGTCTGCCTTATGTATTAATGATAGGTTCCAACCAATATAAAAACTGTGTTTTATACACTTAGAAAAAAATTAAAACTTGGATTTAAAATCCTCAAAAATGTTGCATATTATTAATTTTTCACTATTCAGTTTTTTACTTAAAATATATTTTGATATTTTATGTACAAAATTTAGACTTACATTTATCATTATTTTATAAAATAATCATATAATATGCATATTTTTAACAAACATACCTAATTACCATGCTTATAACTGAATATACATTATTATTTTGTAACCATTATCCTATTATTGAATCAGTCTCTTCAATATTTTATATTCAAACAATACTGTGATGCAGATACCATAATATACTACAATTGACTCTTGAAAAACATGGGGGTTAATCTGAGTATATTTTATAGCCGTCCTTCTGCATCAACATCAATGGTTCCTCCACATCTTCAGATTCAACCAACCATGAACGGTGTAGTACTGTAGTATTTACTGTTGAAAAATTTCCCCATTTAAGTGATCTATTTAAGTGAATCTAGGTATTTCAAACTCACATTTTTAAGGGTCAAATATATATTCTATGAGGGAAATGGTGAGAGAATATAGAATTAAATAAAAGAGATTACTTTCAGAAAAAGAAACAAAAAACCAAATATCAGAAATAAACAAAATCAATGTGGCTTGCCATCTATAGATGTAGTCAAAGTATTACAAGACAGTACTGAACTGCCAAAAAAAATCTTCAGGAAAAAGAAATTAGAAATACCATGCTCCCAGACTTCAAGCTATACTTAAAGCTACAGTAGTCAAAACAGTGTGTTACTGGCACAAAAACAGACCCATAGATCAATGGAACAGAATAGAAAGACCAGAAATAAACCCATGTACCTGTGGCCAATTAATCTATGACAAAGGAGGCAAGAATATACAATTGGGAAAAGATAGTCTCTTCAATAAGCAGTACTGGGAAAATTGAACAGCTACATGTAAAAGAATGAGATTAGGACATTTCTTCACACCATATACAAAAATAAGCTCAAAATGAATTAAAGACCTAAATGTAAGACCTGAAACCATAAAACTCCTAGAAGAGAACATATGCAGAACACTCTTTGATATAAATCATAACTATTTTTTTGGATCTGTCTTCTAAGGCAAAAGAAATAAAAACAAAAATAAACAAATGGGACCTAATTAAACTTAAAAGATTTTGCACAGGAAGGGAAAACATCAACTAGATTAAAAGACAACCTACAGAGTAGTGAAACTATTTGCAAATTATGTGACCAACAAGGAATGCTTGCATACTGTTGGTGGGAATGTAAATTGGTATAGGCACTATAGAAAACAGTATGGAGGTTCTTGAAAACATAAATATAGAAACTACCACATGATCCAGCAATTCCATTCCTGGGTATATATTTGGAAAAAACAAAAACACTAATTTGACAGTATATATGTGCCCTAGTGTTCATAGCAGCACTATTTACAATAGCCAAGATAGGGAAGCAACTCAAGATCCTATCAACAGAGAGATGGATAAACATGTGAAATTATCTATCTATCTATCTATCTATCTATCTATCTATCTATCTATCTATCTATCTATCTATCTATCTATCTGTCTGTCTGTCTGTCTGTCTGTCTGTCTGTCTGTCTGTCTATCTATCTATCTATCTATCTACCTACCTATCTAAAATGGAATATTATACCACCATAAAAAGCATGGAATTCTACCATTTACAGCAACATAGATGTACCTAGAGGTTATTATGCTTAGTGAAATAAGTCAGTAAGAAAGATAAACACTGAACGGCATCACTTATAGGTGGAATCTAAAAAAATAATACAAACAAGTGTATATAAAAAAAGAAACAGAATCATAGGTATAGAAAACAAACTAGTGGCTATCAAAGGGGAGAGGGAAGTGGGGATGGGCAAATTAAGGGTATGAGATTAAAATAATCAAACTACTATGTATAAAATACGTAAGCAACAAGGATATATTGCATAGCACAGGAAATTATAGCCATTATCTTGTAATAACTTTCAATATTGTCTGAATAAAATATGGATAGCTTATACAAATTATTTTGTGAATGTAGTTTTAATTATTTAATTTATGTTTATTTTATAAATTAGATTTTAATTTCTCATGTAATTCTCAGTGAATATGACTTAATTTACATTACTTTGGATTTTATTTCATGTGGTCTGAATTTCACCTTGTTGAATGTTACACAAAATAGTTCATTTTACCACTGTAGTCTTCCAAACTGTAGCCAGAATTCTCAATTTTCAACTTAAAATGACATTTGGCCAATAAGGAACAGTTGCCCTCTTCCAAAGTTGACAGGCTCAGTTTTTCCAGGACCAATATATAGAAGATGGGAGAAATTGAAAATCCAAAGAGGATTCTTTACTCTGACAACTGTTTCTCAAATGGAAGTAGATTGATGGGGGAAACTTATATTCACCCTCTGATAAGATAGTCCATCTGTCATCACAATTGGTTTATAACTATTCAGAAAGTAGTACAGAACACAGAGCTAGATGTAAATTCATCTACTATGTGATATATTTTTTATTATTTTTTGAATATGTAAAGCCTAGCATACAAGGTATTTCCTAATTAAGAAATGTAATAGCATTAAGGTAAGCCAAGTAGAGATCTTCTCTATTTCAAACATATTTAAATGAAAACAGCATTGCAATATCAATATCAAACTAATAATATGACGTAATTTTTTGTTAACAGACTGAAGTAGGTGATTGAAAAAATAAGGCAGGAACTTTATTGTCTTTTCTTTCTTCAGTCTTCAGTAGTACTCAGTCTATTTGATTCTCCATCTATTGATTTTTCCTCTACTGTCTCTGACTATATGAATCTTCTGATGTTGTCTCTATCTCTGGAGAATCACAGGGTTTGCATTTTTGGCCTTAGCAACTAATTCATACTAAAACTACAGTGATAATGATAAGTAGAATCTTTTGTGTTGTTCTGATTCTGATCCTAATGATGATATCAGGATATCACATAATTTTATGGTAGCATAAAACGCCAGATAACTGGGGATAAGAATATATTAATATATATTTTTCTAACTTGTTCAGTTTTTAGGAAGAAAACTATTATGTTCTTCATCGAATTTTTCTTTCTCAAGTTACCTGTAAATTGAGAACCATAATTTCCAATTTGGATGATTGTGTTATTCTGAAAAAAAAGGAAAGAAAGATAGAAAAGAAAAAATAGAACTAGACAATTTCAATAAAATATTGTGTTTAAATAAACTCTTGTTCCCTAGCACAGTAGGGATAGATCCAAAGAATTGAGTAAACTGGGTTATGAAAAGCATTAGCTATTTTCTGTTTGTGTGTGAAAATTATTATAGAAAACACAGTTTAGATCTACAGCCAGAGAAGTCACTAATTCTGTGATTTCTGAAGTAAATTTAATACCATCTCTTCCCCCCAAACCTCTCTCCACCTCCCCCCTATTACAATTCTTATTTGCAGACAGGGAGAACTAAAAGATAGAACTCTGAATAAGCTGATCCAGGCAAGTTCAGTTTCTTCAAACCAAAGGCACCAGCTAAACAAATCAGTTCTCTTGTCCTGGGAAAGACTGACCAAGACACTGTTCTTGTGGAGTTTATATCATAATGGAATTAAACTTCGACAATGATGGTTAATTCTCTCTCATTCCTCATTCTGTGATTGCTTACACATGCTGGAACATTGCAATAACAATTATAGAAAGAGATGAAATAAAAGGGTTTTAAGTAAATTCCTTTTTTTTTTTTTTTTACATCAATGAACAATATTAGTTTATAAATTTGGGGAATGTATTTGTTGAGTAACGTGTGAAACATGCCACAGGATTTTGTATTCTTTACTCAACATGTATCACACAATGTATTATTTTCAATAATCAATCTCCTTTTATAAACCACATGTTTTCTGCACAGGATTTGTAATCTCCCCAACAAACCTAAACAAAACTCTTGTTTTCCCCAATTTACTAATGAGATAAGGTAGACTCCAGCAGATAAGTTATTTATTGAGAATCATCAGGCTCTATGGATCACCTGGTAGTTCTGTTTTTATTTTTTCTGGAACCTCCAAACTGTTTCCACAGTGGCTGAACCAATTTACATTCTCACCAGCAGTGTATGAGGGTTTGCTTTTCTCCACATCCTCGCCAACATTTGTTATTTGTGTTCTTTTTTGATGATAACCTTTTGACAGGTGTGAGGTGATATCTCATTGTGGTTTTGATTTGCATTTCCCTGATGATTAGTTATGTTGAGTACCTTTTCATGTGCCTGTTGGCCATCTGTATGTCCTCTTTGGAGAAATGTCTATTCAGGTCTTCTGCCTATTATTTAATCAGGATGTTTGTTTTTCATTGTTGAGCTGCTTATATATCTTGAATATTAATCCCTTATCAGTCATATCATTTGCAAATATTTTCTCCCATTCAGTAGGTTGTCTTTTTGTATTGTCAATAGTTTCCTTTGCTGTGCAAACACTTTTAAGTTTAATTAGGTTCCATTTGTTTATTTTTGCTTTTATTTCCTTTGCTTTAGGAAACAGATCCAAAAAAAGATTGCTACAATTTATGTCAAAAGTGTCTTACCTATGTTTCCTTCCAGGAATTTTATGGTTTCAGGTCTTACATTTAGAGCTTTAATCCATTTTGAGTTTATTTTTGTGTACGGTGTTAGAGAATGTTCTAATTTCATTCTTTGACATGTAACTGTCCAGTTTTCCAAGCACCACTTATTGAAGAGATTATCTCTTCCCTATTGTATATTCTTGCCTCCTTTGTCATAGATGAATTGACCATAAGTGCATGGGTTCATTTCTGTGCTCTCTGTCCTGTTTTTTTTTGTGCCAGTACCATACTGTTTTGATTACTGTAGCTTTGTAGTATAGTCTGAAGTCAGGGAGCATGATTCCTCCAGCTCTGTTCTGCTTTCTCAAGACTGTTTTGACTATTTGCAGTTGTTTGTGTTTCCATACAAATTTTAAATTATTTGTTCTAGTTCTGTGAAAAATGCAATTGGTATTTTGTTAGGGATTGCATTGAAGCTGTCAATTGGGTAGTGTGGTCATTTTAATAATACTGATTCTTCCAGTCCAAGAACACAGTATATCTTTCCATCTGTTTGTGTTGTCTTCAATTTCTTTCATCAGTGTCCTATATTTTTTTGGAGTACAGGTCTTTTGTCTCATTAGGTAGGTTTATTCCTATCCAAAATAATTTTAATTTTTTTGATGTGATGGTAAATGGGATTATATTTAATTTTCTTAATGATCAAAGACCAATGGTTGACAAAATTTTAAGAAAATTATTGTTTTGTTTTTACTATCAATGATTTCCAATGTGACTGTCCAGGCTAGGAGAAAAAATTTTTAAGAAAATACCAAAAATACATGAAAAACAGTAATAACAAAACCAAACCAAAATGTAAATGAAAGTCAGGTTTTTCTGGCACTTTTGTCTTTGTACTGATAAGGCTATTATTATTCTCCTGCATACTTGATTTTGATTGGCTATTAAAAAAAATTGACCTATAACAGAAATTATCTATAATAAACCATAATCATAAGGGCTAGGTTCACATAGATTAAACTCTGTAATTTTTGGAAGCCTTATCTGGAAGTCTGGGCTATCATAAGTCTTCCTCATTAGGTGGTTTTGAGAATCAAATAAGATGATTGTGCTGGTGCCATGTAAACTATGGAGCACTTACATCTCTGGGCTATCATAACAAGGGATCGGGGTGGGGGGGGAATGGTGGTACTACAGTATTCATGGCCTGGAGTCTAACATTCTGGTTTATCTTTTGTCTGATATCAAATAAATCCTATAATATAGGTGACCTCATAATAATAAATCATAGAATTTCTTCCAGTGATTTTTTTTTTACCATGAAGTCATATTATTTATGAGCAAGTTTGAATTCAAAGGATTAATCAGATGTGAATTGTATCTGGCAGATTTTGGCAGATATCTGGACTTGAAAATACATGCTGCAGGTGATGTGCATCTACATCTAGAGAAATCATTTTTTACATCTTATATCTAATCAGTGAAAAAGAGCAGAATCATTAGTAAAATATCCTCCCGTTATAGGATAATTATTTAATTTTGGGGGGAGGCAACATGAGTTCTTTAAAGTTGGTAAGAATGAAATTACATTATTTATTAAAACTTTAAATGAATAGATATATTAATCTAATTTATTTAATATCTTTAATTTAGAATTAAAATAAATTGCCACCAAAAGAGTACCTTGCTATTGTCTCCCCTCTCGCCTCACTCTAGGCTGTTAACCAGCTATGCATGTATTTCAAAATAATAAGAGTTTTCTTCTAGTAACAAATAGTTACAAAATTTATTATCCTAATTAAATGAAGAACACATAAATATATATATAGTGATTTTTTTCTGAATTCCAAACTTCAAGTAACACTGAAGAGTCCTGAATTATTTACTTACAAATAAAAATGCATTTTATTTTTGCAATATAAAGACAACTAAATTGTTGTCATTCTTTCACTTTATTCAATAAGATATTCTCTTTACTCTGAATCACATATTTAAGGTCCTATAAATAGGAGATCAATTATGTTTACCAAGAATCATCCACTAAAAATTGATAGACTTTCAAATAAATAGAAAAAGGCAAATTCTTTACTATAGGAAAAAACATGATTAAAGGGAGATAAATGACAAAAGTAGTTGCATTAGAGTAAGGGCAAGACCCATATTCTACTTAATCCCACCTGGAAGAGAAACATCCAAAACCAAAAGGTAATTCTTATAAGTTCCTGAACTAATATTTGCTAGTTTTGAGGACCTAACATTATGAATATTGGTATATATGTGGTTAGTATTAAAATACCCAAGTTTTATTATTAAAATCTGGAAATTAGTTACATCTAAATTTTACTGAATTTAGGCATCCACAAATACAGTAGAAAAATGTTCTTTGATAAAGTGAATAAATGATTAATTGGGTATTACAAATTAGAAAAATAAAGTTTACTTCAATAGCCAGTTTAAATTATTTTGTCATCTAAATACAGTGAGCAATTACAATAAATATAAGCACTGATGAAAAAAATTGTATTTGCAAAGTGCTCATTTGCTTAATGTGATTTTTAAATGTATGTTGTGTATATGTGCACACAGATTATACAGTGAAGACTAATTGGCAAAAGAAGATAGTAACTAAACTGTTCCTTAAAATCCACACACACAAAGATACACTCCTTAAATGGCTCTGTATCATAAGACATATCTTGAAAGTTCAATGTAGGCGTAGTATCAACTAGGGCATACTTTAAAAGCTGTAGTTGGACTTTATCTCAGAAAAGGTTAAATAAATTGAAATATGTTCTGTATAATTATGCATATTCTTCTGTGATAAAATAGCCTTATATTTCTTAGAAGCATGAAAAATTATCCAACAAGGGAATAATCAAAAAAGAGGGAAAAGAGCAATCAAGAGAAAGGGGAAGAATTTTAGCATCCTTTAGCAAAGAAAGCAATAAATGACTTGTGTGAATAATTTCAAAGCCTTGAATAAGCTGCTTGTACCTCCCAGAAGACTTGTGGAAAAAATTAAAGAAATGTTTTAAACCCTTGAAGACAACATATAAGACAATTTCCATGTTTTTTTTTTTTTTTATCTAGAACATAAAAATGTGAGAAGTACAATATTTGCCGTACAAAGCCTTATCTGAGAAACCATTAAAAGAATATGGAAATAGCTTAATATCACAAGTCTATAGCCCGTGAAATTTCTCCAGTAAACAAAAGATCCTCCCTAACGCGTAAATTCATTTTGGTGGTGTTCAATGAAGAAATTACCTTATTATTTCTCTAAAAATTTTGTAAAGAGCTATATTTACACATTACAAAGGAGGTGGGATCTACAATTTGGCATTGTTTTCATGTTTGTTGAAGGTGAAATATGGGGTTCTACCACAATTATGGGCTTTCAATTCCTAAATTATAAGTGCTTAACCATTCGGAGACAAAATAATGTGAATATACCATTACTGGGATCTATATGATTTTTACATCTTGTAGTATTTCTGTGTATAGGCTTAAAATAATAAACTGTAATCAGATTGATCCCAAACTTCCAACACAATATATAGGTAGGAATATTTACTTAATTACATATGGACAGTTTATATATTTGAAAATAATTTTAATATTTTGAATACTTTAAATCTCACTATTATTAAGATTTCCTTACTATAATGAATCATATTCCACTTTTTATCTTCCCATTTTCTAAACCCATTTCTTAACATTCTAACTCCAAAAGAGTGAAAATTATCTTTCTTGAGTGGATTTACAGTTTCTATTAATCAAGCGAAAGGAATAGTTGAAAGTAATTCTCTTAATCTTAGAAAAGGCTGAGTCAAAGGATTATAGAATAACTTTGAAAAATAGATTTCCCTTTTGTTTACAGAGATCTCGTCAGATCTACTTCAGCCTCATAAGTCTGTAATCTTCAAATCACTTGTGTTTTACCCTTTTCACAATTACCACTAACTCCTTGATTTCTTTGGTCACTAAGTCGTGCCCATTTTTTTTCTTTTTATTTCTTCCTTTTTTATTTCTTTGATTTTTCATTTTATAGTTATTGAATGAGTTTATAATTATACCTAATGTTGAATTATTAAAGTTTTGTTTTTTTTTTTTTTTTTTTGGTTGTTTGCTTCTTTCATGTAATATATCTTGCTGCCAGTAATTTCATAGCAAAGCTTTTCCACCTACTACATGCATATTTGGTTATAACATATGAATATACCACTTACAGAAGAATACAAGGCAACATCTAAAATAAGTAATTTAAAATAATTGTCTTTAGAAACAAAACAGATTTCATACCAATGAATTTTGGGGAAATTTAATTCAGTTTCTCAAAGTTTAGTTTAAAAAGAACATAGATTTCATTAAATTGAAATGGTTGCCTTACAAAATAAATCAGAAAATTTGAAAAGTTTTTTTAAAGCTTTTTTAAACAAAATTTGCAGAGGAATTTATCATATTATAGAAATATCCCTTCACAGTCACTTCATAAGAGAGTCATTGTAATTCTCAGAAGGCTAAAAAGTCAAAGTGCATCTGAATTAATTGTGTTGCTTGTTTTCAAAGCAGGTTTCTTGACAGATCCCAGATACTTTCATTTTTAATAATTGTCTATGTTTTTGATGAAGTCGTTTTATATTTTGCATTTTCAGAAATTTTATTATAAATGCTTAAAATCTTATGATTTTATAAGTGAGTGAGTCCAATTATTCCCCTTCTCATTGATGATAGGAGTTAGAGATCCTTTTGGACCAATAGTTTAGAGGAATGATTGTCCTTCACAAGATTTCCTGTGTGTTAAACCTTAGCAGAATTACTGGCTGATCCTGATTCGAGTGGCCCTAATTCATTATAACGTATATAATGTTGATAAGATGATTATATGAATTATAGACCCTTGGTTTTTTATATTTAAATTATTAGGAGTTATGAGAGGGTGTGTATTATTCAGAGACTAGAACAATTGAAAGTGTATAGAATCTGAAAATTACATTCTCTGACTTCTACTAACTGAGGGTTATAGAAAAAAAGTAAGTAAACCAAATACAGTCTCTTGAATATAATTATTTCTATATAAATATTTTTCTTAAATTCTTCTTGAACTTAGCATTTTGCTTCATATAATTGTTACAATTCATAGTATAATAATTAATGTAATGATAAAAATTCTGCCCTTTTATTAGACCCTGAGTCAATGAGTCTTTAGCTTAGCTCTCCATATGATTTTATATGCTTCTTCTACTTCCATTATGAAGTAAAAGTTTTCCTAATCTGTTTTGCCATTCCTTTTGGTAGTGAGGACTTGCTTATATTTTATCAACTTTTTTCAGGCAACTGAAAGGCATGCCAGATAATATACATAAATGGATGATAATTGAAGATAGTATATGCTATACTTTCCTTACTCAAAATAACTTAAAAATGCCATAACCTGAACAGAAAATGTAGTTTGAGAGAGAAAAAAACAAAATGAAGTTATCATTAACTACTTTCTAAAGTTTTCCCTTATTTGTAGATAACAATTTTTGTTTGGACTGCAATAGAGAGAACATTCAAAAGTGTTGCCTGGATATGCTTATAGCATTGCAGCTGGGCTTAAAAGAAGCAATAGCTTCCAATCCTCATAAGACCTACACACAAAAGTCCAAGAAGACTGATTTTGCTGAAGTTTGTTATCCAAAGCAAGTTGTGGTGGGCCCAGATGTAAGAAGAGTAGAAATAGCCCCCAATTCTTGATATGAGAAGCAGCATTCAGGAATAAGAATAAGAGGGACGGCTGTTGTACTATTTGAAGATTATGCATTACTTCAATCCTATAAAAATGAACCACATGTATACAGGAATTTTATGATCAAAATTTGGAAAATGTTTTATATTAAATTTCTATAATAAGTATACCTATATATGTATATATATAGGTAGATATTGATAAACCTTGTTTTTAAAACTTAAAGTAATATTTTCCAGTCTTATTTGATCAAGGTGAATTGTGGTTGAAAAAACAACTAACAACTTGCAAAACTGTGTCAATCACATGGTAGATATATAGTTTTGTTGTCCTAAAAATCGTAATGAATATATTGGATATTTCCACTTCCATTATTTTAATTAACCATTGTATATTCATGAAATTTTAGCCTAGATTCAGGTGAAGATGGACTCTTGACTGCTTATAATGTAAGGAAAAGTAAAAATTTGAAAGGACTCAGGATATAGATCATAAATTATTTGATTTAGATTATAGAGAATAGCTATATTGGACACTATGGGAATATGGCATTTATTAATATATTTATTCTTCAATGAGTATTGAGATCCAAGTGGGTATCAGACTCTGTATAAGACAACTAAAACTACATAAGTAGACAAAATATTCTTCTTACCTATTTCCACAAAGTTGACAATCTAATTAAATATAAACAAAAGTTTATTATAATGAAAGTAAAAAAGGATATCATAGAGGTTTAAATTGAAGGAGTACCCATGGGGTTGAGGGGAGGTGAAGAGACGTATAGAAGGCACATAAGATAAAGTATAATAAAAACTAAAACTTGGAAGATGAATGTGAATAATTAACCAAAGAATCACTAAAGAATGACCTAAAAGGAACAATTCAAGCAAAGGTCTTGGAGTCAAAAGAAAACATTAGAAGTACTGAAATAAATTCATGCTAGTTTATAAAGTCTGAGGAAAGAGAGAATCAAAGATGCTATTGCAGACCTAATTACATCATGCTTTTAATACCTGTAAATAAATGTTCCTTTTAGTGTTAGGTTCATAAGAAAGCATTATATATGTTTTCTTGTCTGCTAGCTTCCTTATTTATGTTAATCTGGAAGTCACAATGTTGAAAACATATTTTTAGAAAAATCCTTTGTGATGTTGTAGTGAATTGTCTGGAGGGATTCAGGTCAATCTTGGGCACAGATTATACATTTACTTTTTTGCAATATATGAAAGGACTGACAGTTAATTTTGTCACAGTACCATGAAAAAATGTCCTTATGGCTAACAACAAAGATGTGTATAAACCTCACCTTTACATTGAACTGTGATCGGATTGTTGATCTTTAAATTGTGACTTAACATCAGGCTGCACATCAACTGCAGGTATGTCCATGTGTTTTCTTCAATACAAGGTCTAGGCTGAAGGTGCAGCCCACATATAGAATAGCCAATTTATAAAAGAAGGAAAAGTGCAATAGTGCTGGTGGAATTTTGTGATATTCTTGAAGCTTCCAGTTAGTCACTTCCACTTATATTTCATTGTCCAGAGAAAATCCATGACCAAGTATAAGTTCAATCAGCTAGAAATTACTCTTCCTCAGAAAAAGCCTTCAAATTACATGATAGTGAGTAAGGATGTATAACCCATTTTATGGTGTAAAAGGAAAAAATTAATTGATAAAAATGTATGTGGTTACTGAAAATAAGGCTTCGATGAGATTGCCCAGGGATAGATGGTAAGTAGAATAGAGGGGAACCTGACCTAGAAGAAATCCTGGAATGACACTAAGAAATAAGAGAATGGGAAAAGGAAGAGGAACCCTTGAAAGAAACAGAATAAGTAGCCAAAGGTTTGGCTATCTCAAGAAATCATGACATCTCAGGAACCAAGGTAACACACACAACACACAAACACACAGAAGTTTTCATTAGAGTCAAATTCTACTGAGTGTAGGATCAGAAAAGTATTGAGTGTCTATTAAAGTAGGCACATCTAGGCTCTATGGGAATAATTGGTTGTGACTGTAACAGGGAGGGAGGATGTTATGCAGTTTTACTGCCTTAAGTCCAATTGTCACTGCTGGAATGACAGTTTCTTTGTTCTTGTCATCTCTTGAAGAGAAAGAATTCAATCGAGAGACATAGAGCAGTTTCAAGCAGCAGGAGTTTTATTAAGCAAAGCAAGAGTATAATTCTGAGAAAGGATGAGAGTGGGCTGTCTGGAAACCAAGAGCAGCCCCACAATGGGGGGTAGGGCTGGGTTTTTTAGAGTGGTCGTCCCTCCCCATTTCCTATGTCATTTGACTGACAAGTTGATCGACAGCTTTAGGTTATATAACTTTTTATTTAGTGTGCAGGCACTTACCCATAAGCATCCAAGAGAAGCCCATGGGGTGAGGGGGAGAAAAACTGCAATGCTAATTTATTATAATTATGGTATAATGAACCCCAGGTCACTCTGAGTCACCTTTTAGGTCTTGGTGCACCTGCACCAACCTGTACTGGTAGTTTTTATCTTGCTTGGTTCTGATAAGGCTAGAAGCTTAGCAGTCCTTGACCACAAAAGGGAGGATCCCTGGGCGTGTTCTGATCATGAGTGTCCAGGTGGGGGAGGGAAAGAGACCCAGTCATGTCTACCTAACACAATGAGAGGAGATTCCGAGAGAGTAACTGCAAAATACTCGGGGAGCTTGCCTAAAAAGAAAGTAGCCTCTAAACCTCAGTTAATTAAGCCCAGTTAATGTTTGCATTGTCAGTAGGCTAACTGATCTCTTCCTGTACCTATTGAGCAAGTGAAAAGCAAATTTGGAAAGATGGTAGGAGAATGAAAATATAATAATGGAGCAGACTGCACACTCACCATCTAAAGTGGTGAAGACATGTGAGTTTTCCAAGAATCACAGTATTATTTCAGAAAATAATGGTATTTAAATTATCTTCCTTATACTCCAACCAAGGTGGAAAAGGGATCCCTTATAATAGGGAAACACATATGGAAAAAAAAAAAAATGGAACTATGTTGAACTTGAGGCATATCTGCACATTAGAACATATGTATTCTGATCCACATGAGAAGTCAGCCGCTTTGGACCACTGTTACACACAGCACTAATTGCTGACTACTGCCTATGAAAATAGTGAATAGTTACAGAGGGTGAACTACCACACTTAAGATACTTAAGTAAAGAGTTATGTGTCCTTTTTTCTCTTCGTTTTGCTAATTCTAGCACTGGAAGAACAAAATCTAGAAAAGAATAAGAAGAGGTATCTCAGAGCATGATTTAATTCTCCCTAACTTTATACCATGGAGGAAAGAAACTAAAAATTCAGTGTGAGAATTTCAAACTACAGTGTGTTGTATTTTAATATTCAAAGTAAATATAAATGTATGGAATCTTCCACAAGTGTCATTAAGAATTAAAAATATTTAGAGAGTGCAGTTGAAAGCAGTACAAAAAATGACTTCTTGTTTATGACCCACCACTTAGGAGCAACACATTTGTAACTCCATGGGCCTTCAATAATGGAGACTCAGGTTGTTAGGGGATTGGAGGACCTGTGAGAATACCAAGAGGACCCCAACAACTCACTATTTGGAAAACAAAACTCAAATAGGTTCACTAGGACATCCATTCTAGAGACAGGGGAAGCAGGGCCCTGTAGATCCATGAAGAAGTATTGTCCACTTAAAGTAACAATGAAGCAGACAAATATTAGTATTTTTGGTTTTTGACAGAAGCACATGATGATCTCAAATACAAAATTATCACAGAAGTCTGATTGTGCTAAATGACAGTAGGTAAAACTCAGGTCTTGTTCGCCTGTTTTTCTGCTTGGTTGATGATAAAGTGGTTATCTGACTAATTTGGAGAACTTCAAGACTTTGAGTCAACAAAGGCTATGAGGGGATGTTTCGTATCATGACGTTAGACCTGAAGTACCAAATTATTCAAACTTTCATCCAAGTTGGGGTAACATATTTACACTACTTTCATACTGCTCTGTTTGGACAAAGATTATGGCACTTTCAAATACATTTTTTTTGGACTATAGATATATAGGTTTATTTCTGAACTCTCAATTTTATTCCATTGAATATATTCTGTATGTCTGTCTTTATGCCAATACAACACTGTATTGATTAATTTATTTTTGTGATAAGTTTTGAAAGTGGGAAACATGAGTCTTCCAACTTTGCTCTTTTTTTTTTTTTATACAGCAGGTTCTTATTAGTTATATGCTTTGTATATATTAGTGTATATAGGTCAATCCCAACCTCCCATTAATACCACCACCCCACCCCCATTTACCCCCCCTGAAGTCCATACGTTTGTTCTCTACATCTATATCTCTATTTCTGCCTTGCAGACTGGTTCATCTGGACCATTTTTCTAAATTCCACATATATGCATTAATATACGATATTTGTCTTTCTCTTTCTGACTTAACTCTCTGTGACAGTCTCTAGGTCCATCTACGTCTCTACAAATGACCCAATTTCACTCCTTTTTATGGCTCAGTAATATTCCATTGTATAAATGTACCACATCTTCTTTATCCATTCATCTGTCAATGGGCAATTAGGTTGCTTCCATGACCTGGCTATTGTAAGTAGTGCTGCAATGAACATAAGGGTGCATGTATATTTTTGAATTATGGTTGTCTCTGGGTATATGCCCAGTAGTGGGATTTCTGGGTCATATGGTAATTCTATTTTTAGCTTTTTAAGGACACTCCATACTATTTCCACAGTGGCTGTATCAATGTACATTCCCACCAACAGTGCAAGAGGGTTCCCTTTTCTCCACACCCTCTCCAGCATTTGTTGTTTGTAGATTTTCTGACGATGCCCATTCTAACTGGTGTGAGGTGATACCTCATTGAAGTTTTGATTTGCATTTCTCTAATAATTAGTGATGTTGAGCAGATTTTCATGTGCTTCTTGGCCAACTGTATGTCTTCTTTAGAGAAATGTCTATTTAGCTTTTCAGTCCATTTTTTGATTGGGTGGTTTCTTTTTTTAATATTGAGCTGCATGAGCTGTTTTTATATTTTAAAGATTAATCCTTTGTCCATTGATTCATTTGTAAATATTTTCTCCCATTCTGAGGGTTGTTTTTTCATCTTGTTTATAGTTTCCTTTGTTGTACAAAAAACTTTTAAGTTTCATTAGGTCCCATTTGTTTATTTTTGTTTTTATTTCCACTACTCTAAGAGGTGGGTCAAAAAAGACGTGCTGTGATTTATGTCAGAGAGTGTTCTTCCTATGTTTCCTCTAAGAGTTTTATAATGTCCGGTATTACATTTCGGCCGTTAATCCATTTTGAGTTTATTTTTGTGTATGGTGTTAAGGAATGTTCTAATTTCATTCTTTTACATGTAGCTGTCCAGTTTTCCCAGCACCACTTATTGAAGACTCTGTTTTTTCACCATTGTATACCCTTGACTCCTTTGTCATAGATTAGTTGAACATATAATCTATGTGTGGGTTTATCTCTGGCTTTCTATCCTGTTCCATTGATCTATATTTCTGTATCTGTGCGAGTACCATATTGTCTTGATTACTGTAGCTTTGTAGAATAGTCTGAAGTTAGGGAGTCTGATTCATCCAGCTCTGTTTTCTTCCCCTCAAGATTGCTTTGGATATTCGGGGTCTTTTGTGTCTCCATACAAATTTTAAGATTTTTTGTTCTAGTACTGTAAAAAATGTCATTGGTAATTTGATAGGGATTGCATTGAATCTGTAGATTGCTTTGGGTAAAATAGTCATTTTCACAATATTGATTCTTCCAATCCAAGAACATGGTATATCTCTCCATCTGTTTGTGTCATCTTTGATTTATTACATCAGTGTCTTATAGTTTTCTGAGTACAGGTGGTTTTTTACCTCCTTAGGTAGGTTTATTCCTAGGTATTTTATTCTTTTTCTTGCAATGGTGAATGGGATTGTTTCCTTAATTTCTCTTTCTGATGTTTTGTTGATGGTGTATAGGAATGCAAGAGATTTCTGTGCACTAATTTAGTATCCTGCAACTTTACCAAATTCATTGATTAGGTCTAGTAGTTTTCTGGTGGCATTTTTAGGATTCTCTATGTATAGTATCATGTCATCTGCAAACAGTGACAGTTTTACTTCTTCTTTTCCAATTTGGATTCCTTTTATTTCTTTTTCTTCTCTGATCTCCTGCTTGCTGGAGAGTTTTTATCATAAATGGGTGTTGAATTTTGTCAAAAGCTTTTTCTGCATCTATTGAGATGATCATATGGTTTTTCTTCATCTTGTTAACATGCTGTATCACAATGATTGATTTGCATATATTGAAGAATCCTTGCATCCCTGGGATAAATCCCACTTGATCATGGTGTATGATCCATTAAATGTGTTGTTGGATTCTGTTTGCTAGTATTTTGCTGAGGATTTTTGCATCTATATTCATCAGAGATAATGGTCTGTAATTTTCTTTTTTTGTAATATCTTTGTCTGGTGTTGGTATCAGGGTGATTGTGGCCTTGCAGAATGAGTTTGGGAGTGTTCCTTCCTCTGCAATTTATTGGAAGAGTTTGCAAAAGATGAGTGTTAGCTCTTCTCTAAATGTTTGATAGAATCCACCTGTGAAGCCATCTGGTCCTGGACTTTTGTTTGTTGGAAGATTTTTAATCACAGTTTCAATTTCCTTACTTGTGATTGGTCTGATTATATTTTCTATTTCTTTCTGGTTCAGTCTTGGAAGGTTATAATTTTCTAAGAATTTGTCCATTTCTTCCAGATTGTCCATTTTATTGACATAGAGTTGCTTGTAGTAGTCTCTTATCATGCTTTGTATTTTATGGTGTCCATTGTAACTTCTTTTTCATTTCTAATTTTGTTGATTTGAGTCCTCTCCCTCTTTTTCTTGATGAGTCTGGCTAAAGGTTTATCAATTTTGTTTATCTTCTTAAAGAACCAGCTTTTAGTTTTATTGATCTTTGCTATTGTTGTCTTTGTTTCTATTTTATTTATTTCTGCTCTGATCTTTATGATTTCTTTTCTTCTACTAACTTTGGGTTTTGTTTGTTCTTTGTTCTCTAGTTCCTTTAGGTGTAAGGTTAGATTGTATTCGAGATATTTCTTGTTTCTTGAGGTAGGATTGTATGGCTATAAAATTCCCTCTTAGAACAGCTTTTGCTCCATCCCATAGGTTTTGGAAAATGGTGTTTTCATTGTCATTTGTCTCTAGGTATTTTTTTTATTTCTTCAGTGATCTCTTGGTTATTTAGTAATGTATTGTTTAGCCTCCATGTGTTTGTGTTTTTAATTTTTTTTCCTGTAATTTCTTTCTAATCTCATAGCATTGTGGTTGGAAAAGATGCTTGATATGGTTTCAGTTTTCTTAAATTTACCAAGGCATGATTTATGACCCAAGATATGATCTATCATGGAGAATGTACTGTGTGCACTTGAGAAGAAAATATAATCTGCTGTTTTTGGATGGAATGTCTTATAAACATCAATTAAATCTATCTGGTCTAATGTGTCATTTAAAGTTTGTGTTTCCTTATTAATTTTCTTTCTGAATGATCTGTCCATTGGTGTAAGTGAGGTAATAAAGTCCCACACTAATATTGTGTTACTATCAATTTCCCCTTTTATATCTGTTAGTATTTGCCTTATGTATTGAGGTTCTCCTATGTTGGGTGTATATTTATTTATTATTTATTTATTCATTTATTTTTTTTTCCACAGACCATTTAATAAATAACCTTTTCAATCATTTTAGATAAAAAGTCAATAAAATATTCCAGGAAATAGAAAATATTGGTTTTTTTCTCTGTTAATTTTATAAATCTTTCTTACCACTGATAAACACATCTATCAGAGACCAAAATCTATCTATCTCTATAGAGATATCCAGTACCAAATAAAATATCCAGCAGTATAGTAAAAAAAAAAAAAAAAAAAAAAATCCTTTGACTAAATAGGATTATTTATCATACATTTAAAGACTGCTTATGTTTTATGAAATGTATTCATATAACATCCTATCAATGACTCAGAGAAAAAATGGCTTAGTAATCTCATTTATTTAATCCAACCATGAACAATATCAACTCTAATGTCAGATTATAATTCCTGACATTCTCCCATGTGTCTTGTCTAGTCACTTTTATTTGTCTTTATTTTTTATTTTTTTAACATCTTTATTGGAGCATAATTGCTGTACAATGGTGTGTTAGTTTCTGCTTTATAAAAAAGTGAATCAGCTATACATGTACATATATCCCCATATCTCCTTCCTCTCGCGTCTCCCTCCCACCCTCCCTATCCCACCCCTCTAGGTGGTCACAAAGCACCAAGCTGATCTCCCTGTGCTATGCAGCTGCTTCCCACTAGCTATCTATTTTACATTTGGTAGTATATATAAGTCCATGCCACTCTCTCACTTCGTCCCAGCTTACCCTTCCCCCTCCCCATGGCCTCAAGTCCATTCTGTATTCATCTTTATTCCTGTCCTGCCCCTACGTTCTTCATAATCTTCTTTTTTTTTTTTTTTTAAGATTCCATATATATGTGTTAGCATATGGTATTTGTTTTTCTCTTTCTGACTTACTTCACTCTGTATGACAGACTCTAGGTCCATCCACCTCACTACAAATAACTCAATTTCAATTCTTTTTATGGCTGAGTAATATTCCATTGTATATACGTGCCACATCTTCTTGATTCATTCATCTGTCAATAGACACTTAGGTTGCTTCCATGTCCTGGTTATTGTAAATAGAGCTGCAATGAACATTGTGGTACATGACTCTTTTGAATTATAGTTTTCTCAGGGTATATGCCCAGTAGTGGGATTGATGGTCATATGGTAGTTCTATTTTTAGTTTTTCAAGAAACTTCCATACTGTTCTCCCTAGCAGCTGTATCAATTTACATTCCCTCCAACAATGCAAGAGAGTTCCCTTTTCTCCACAACCTCTTTAGCAATTATTGTTTGTAGATTTTTTTATGATGGCCATTCTGACTGGTGTGAGGTGATACCTCACTGTAGTTTTGATTTGCATTTCTCTAATGATTAGTGATGTTGAGTATCCTTTCATGTGTTTGTTGGCAATCTGTATCTTCTTTGGAGAAATGTCTATTTAGATCTTCTGCCCATTTTAGGATTGGGTTGTCTGTTTTTTTTAATATTGAGCTACATGTGCTGCTTATAAATTTTAGAGATTAAAACTTTGTCAATTGCTTCTTTTGCAAATATTTTCTCCCATTCCGAGTGTTGTCTTTTCGTCTTGTCTATGGTTTACTTTGCTATGCAAAAGCTTTTAAGTTTCATTAGTTCCCATTTGTTTATTTTTGTCTTTATTTCCATCTCAAGGAGGTGGGTCAAAAAGAATCTTGTTTTGATTTATGTCATAGAGTAGTTTGCCTATGTTTTCCCCTAAGAGTTTTATAGTGTCTAGCCTTACATTTAGATCTTTAATCCATCTTGAGTTTATTTTTGTGTATGATGTTAGGGAAATTTCTACTTTCATTCTTTTACATGTATCTGTCCAGTTTTCCCTGCACCTCTTATTGAACAGACTGTTTTTTCTCCATTGCATATTCAAAGATAAGGTGACTGCATGTGTGTGGGTTTATCTCTGGGCTTTCTATCCTGTTCCTTTGATCTATATAACTGTTTTTGTGCCAGTATTGTACTCTCTTGATTACTGTAGCTTTGTAGTATAGTCTGAAGTCAGGGAGCCTGATTCCTCCAGTTCCGTTTTTCTTTCTCAAGATTGCTTTGGCTATTCTTGGTCTTTTGTGTTTCCATACAAATTTTGAAATTTTTTGTTCTAGTTCTGTGAAAAATGCCATTGGTAGTTTGATAGGGATTGCACTGAATCTGTAGATTGCTTTGGGTAGTATAGTCATTTTCACAATGTTGATTCTTCCAATCCAATAATATGGTATATCTCTCCATCTGTTTGTATCATCTTTAATTTCTTTCATCAGTGTCTTATAATTTTCTGCATACAGGTCTTGTGTCTCCTTAGGTAGGTTTATTCCTAGGCATTTCATTCTTATTTTTGCAGTGGTAAATGGGAGTGTTTCCTAAATTTCTCTTTCAGATTTTTCATCATTAGTGTATAGGAATGCAAGAGATTTCTGCATATTAATTTTGTATCCTGCTACTTTACCAAATTCTTTGTTTAGCTCTAGTGGTTTTCTGGTAGAGTACTTAGGATTCTCTAAGTATAGTATCATGTCATCTGCAAAGAGTGACAGCTTTAGATCTTCTTTTCCATATGGATTCCTTTTCATCCCTGATTCCTGTGGCTAAAACTTCCAAAACTATGTTGCATAATAGTGGTGAGAGTGGGCAACCTTGTCTTGTTCCCGGTCTTAGTGGAAATGTTTTCATTTTTTCACCACTGAGAACAATGTTAGCTGTGGGTTTGTCATATATGGCTTTTATTATGTTGAGGTAAGTTCCTTCTGTGCCTACTTTCTGGAGGTTTTTTATCATAAATTGGTGTTGAATTTTGTCGAAAGTGTTTTCTGCATCTATTCAGATGATCATATGGTTTTCATCCTTCAATTTGTTAATATGGTTTATCATATTGATTGATTTGCATATATTGAGGAATCCGTGCATTCCTGGGATTAACCCCACTTGATCATGGTGTATGATCCTTTAATGTGCTGCTGGATTTTGTTGAGGATTTTTGCATCTATGTTCATCAGTGATATTGGCCTGTAGTTTTCTTTCTTTGTGACACCTTTGTCTTGTTTTGGTATCAGGGTGATGTTGGCCTCATAGAGTGAGATTGGGAGTGTTCCTCCCTCCGCTATATTTTGGAAGAGTTTGAGAAGGATAAGTGTTAGCTCTTCTCTAAATGATAGAATTTCCTGTGAAGCCGTCTGGTCCTGGGCTTCTGTATGCTAGAAGATTTTTAATCACAGTCTCAATTTCAGTGCTTGTGATTGGTCTGTTCATATTTTCTATTTCTTCCTGTTTCAGTCTTGGAAGGTTGTATTTTTCAAAGAATTTGTCCATTTCTTTCAGGTTGTCCATTTTATTAGCATAGTGTTGCCTGTAGTAGTCTCTTATGATGCTTTGTATTTCTGTGGTGTCCATTGTAACTTCTCCTTTCTCATTTCTAATTTTATTGATTTGAGTCCTCTCCCTCTTTTTCTTTATGAGTCTGGCTAAAGTTTTATCAATCTTGCTTATCTGCTCAAAAAATCAGCTTTTAGTTTTATTGATCTTTGCTATTGTTTCCTTCATTTCTGTTTCATTTGTTTCTGATCTGATCTTTATGATTTCTTTCCTTCTGCTAACTTAGTGGGTTTTTTGTCCTTCTTTTTCTAATTGCTTTAGATGTAAGGTTAGGTTGTTTATTTGAGATGTTTCTTGTTTCTTGAGGGCGGACTGTATTGCTATATACTTCCCTCTTAGGACTGCTTTTGCTCATCCCATAGTTTTTCGGTTATCGTGTTTTCATTGTCACTTGTTTCTAGGTATATTTTGATTTCCTCTTTGATTTCTTCAGTGATCTCTTGGTTATTAAGTAGTGTATTGTTTAACCTACATGTGTTTGTAATTTTTACAGATTTTTTGCTGTAATTGATATCTAGTCTCATAGCATTGCGGTTGGAAAAGATACTTGATACGATTTCAGTTTTCTTAAATTTACCAAGGCTTGATTTGTGACGCAAGATATCATCTATCCTGGAAAATGCTCCATGAGCACTTGAGAAGAAAGTGTATTCTGTTGTTTCTGGATGTAATATCCTATAAATAGCAATTAAATCCATCTTGTTTAATATATCATTTAAAGCTTGTGTTTTCTTATTTATTTTCATTTTGAGTGATCTATCCCTTGGTGAATTTAGAACATTAAAGGCCCTACTATGATTGTGTTACTGTCGATTTCCCCTTTTATGGCTGTTAGCATTTGCCTTATATTTTGAGGGTACTTCTATGGTGGTTTATATATATTTACAGCTGTTATATCTTCTTTGTGGATTGATCCCTTGATCATTATGTACTGTCCCTCTTTGTCTCTTATAATAGTCTTTATTTTAAAGTCTATTTTGTCTGATATGAGAATTCACTTTCGGTCTATATGTGTCCCTATGTCTGAAGTGGGTCTCTTCTAGACAGCATATGTATGGGTCTTGTTTTTGTATCCTTTCAGCCAGTGTAGTCTTTTGGTTGGAGCATTTAATCCATTTCATTTAGGGTAGTAGTTATTGATATGTTTGTTTCTATTACCATTTTCTTAATTGTTTTGGGTTTGTTTTTGTAGGCCTTTTCCTTCTCTTGTGTTTCCTGCCTAGAGAATTTCCTTTAGCATTTGTTGTAAAGCTGGTTTGGCGGTGCTGAATTCTCTTAACTTTTGCTTGTCTGTAAGGTTTTAAATTTCTCCGTCTACTGTGAATGAGATCCTTGCTGGTAGAGTAATCTTGGTTGTAGATTTTTCTCTTTCATCACTTTAAATATGTCCTGCCACTCCCTTCTGGTTTGAAGAATTTCTGCTGAAAGATCAGCTGTTAACCTTATGGTGATTCGGTTTTATGTTATTTGTTGTCTTTCCCTTGCCGCTTTTAATATTTTTTCTTTGTATTTAATTTTTGAGTGTTTGATTAATATGTGTCTTGGCATGTTCCTCCTTGGATTTATTCTGTATGGGACTCTCTGTTCTTCCTGGACTTGACTGACTAATTCCTTTCTCATATTAGAGAAGTTATCAACTATAATCTCTTCAAATATTTTCTTAGTCCCTTTCTTTTTCTCTTCTTCTTCTGGGACCCCTATAATTCGAAAGTTGGTGTTTTTAATGTTGTCCCTGAGGTCTCTGAGACTGTCCTCCATTCTTTTCATTCTTTTTTCTTTATTCTGCTCTGTAGTAGTTATTTCCACTCTTTTAATTTCCAGGTCACTTATCTATTCTTCCACCTCAGTTATTCTGCTATTTATTCCTTCTAGAGAATTTTTAGTTTTATTTATTATGTTGTTCATCATTGTTTGTTTGCTCTTTATTTCTTCTAGATCCTTGTTAAGTTTCTTGTATTTTCTCCATTCTATTTTGAAGATTTTGGATCAGCTTTACTGTCATTACTCTCAATTCTTTTTCAGGTAGACTACCTATTTCCTCTTCATTTGTTTGTTCTGGTGGGTTTTTACCTTGCTCCTTCATCTGCTCTGTGTTTCTCTGTCTTCTCATTCTGCTTAACTTACTGTGTTTGGTGTCTCCTTTTTGCAGGTTGCAGGTTCGTAGTTCCTGTTGTTTTTGGTGTCTGTCCCAGTGGCTAAGGATGGTTCAGTGGGTTGTGTAGGGTTCCTGGTGGAGGGGACTAGTGCCTGTGTTCTAGTGGATGAGTCTGGATCTTCTCTTTCTGATGGGCAGGACCGCATATGGTGGTGTGTTTTGGGGTGTCTGTGACCTTATGATTTTAGGCAGCTTCTCTGCTAATGGGTGGGGTTGTGTTCCTGTCTTGCTAGTTGTTTTTCATAGGGTGTGCAGCAAGCACTGTTGCTTGCTGGTCATTGAACTGAGCTGGGTCTTAGTGTTGAGATGGAGATCTCTGGGAGAGTTTTTGCCATTTGATATTATATGGAACCAGGAGGTCTCTGGTGAACCAATGTCCAGAAATTGGCTCTCCCACCTCAGAGGCACAGGCCTGATACCCATCCAGAGCACCAAGACCTTGTCAGCCACACGGCTCTGAAGAAAAGGGAGAAAGAAAAGAAAGAAAGAAAGAGAGAAAGAGAGAGAGAGAAATAAATAAATAAATAAATAAATAAAATAAAATTAGTAAAATAAAAAAAATTATTAAAAACAAAAAAAAAATTAAAAAAAGAAAAGAAAGAAAGAAGAGCACAACCAAACCAAAAAACAAATCCACCAATGATAACAAGCGCTAAAACTATACTTAAAAAAAAAAAGACAGAACACTAGGAAAATGGTAAAAGCAAAGCTATACAGACAAAATCACACAAAGAAGCATATACATACACAATCCCAAAAAGAGAAAAAGGAAAAAAATATATATATCATTGTTCCCAAAGTCCACTGCCTCAATTTTCAGATGATTCATTGTCTATTCAGGTATTCCACAGATTCAGGGTACCTCAAGTTGATTGTGGAGATTTAATCCACTTCTCCTGAGGCTGCTGGGAGAGATTTTCCTTTCCCTTCTTTGTTCACAGAGCTCCAGGAATTCAGCTTTGGATTTGGCCTTGCCTCCACATGTAGGTAGCCTGAGGGCGTCTGTTCTTCACTCAGACAGGACGGGGTTAAAGTCATAGCTGATTAGGGAGCTCTGACTTAATCAAGCCTGTGGGAAGGAGGGGGACGGAATGTTGGGCGAGCCTGCAACAGCAGAGGTCAGCATGATGTTGCAACAGCCTGAGGCGTGCCGTGTTTCTCCTGAGGAAGTTGTCCCTGGATCACGGGACCCTGGCAGTTGTGGGCTGCACAGGTTCCTGGGAGGGGAGGTATGGATAGTGACCTATGCTTGCACACAGGCTTCTTGGTGGCTGCAGCAGCAACCTTAGCATTTCATGCCCGTCTCTGGTGTCCGTGCTGATAATAGCGTCTCTCACCCTTCTCTGAAGCTCGTTTAGGCAGTTCTCTGAATCCTCATTCCTCGTGCACCCTGAAACAATGGTCTCTTGCCTCTTACGCAGGTCCAGACTATTTCCCAGACTGCCTCCTGGCTAGCTGTGGCACACTAGCCCCCTTCAGGCTGTCTTCACGCAGCCAACCCTAGTCCTCTTTCTGGGATCTGATTTGTGAAGCCCGAGCCCCCACTCCCAGCCCCCACCCATCCTGGCAGGTGCACAGACAAGCCTCTCAGATTGGTGAGTGCTGATCAGCACCAATCCTCTGTTCAGGAATCTCTCCGCTTTGCCCTCTGCACCCCTGTTGCTGCACTCTCCTCCGTGGCTTTGAAGCTTCCCCCCTGCCACCTCCCATCTCTGCCAATGAAGGAGCTTCCTAGGGTGTGGAAACTTTTCCTCCTTCACAGCTCCCTCCCTGAGGTGCAGGTCCCGTCCCTATTCTTTTGCCTTTTTTCTTTTGCCCTACTCAGGTACATGTGGAGTTTCTTGCCTTTTGGGAAGTCTGAGGTCTTCTGCCAGCATTTAGAAGGTGTTCTGTAGGAGTTTTTCCACATGTAAACGTATTCCTGATGTATTTGTGGGGAGGAAGGTGATCTCCACACCTTACTCTTCTGCCATCTTGAAGGTCTCTCTGCATATATATTTAAAATTGTTATATCTTCTTCTTGGATTGATCCCTTGATCATTATGTAGTGTCATTCCTTGTCTCTTGCAATATTCTTTATTTTAAAGTCTATTTTATCTGATATGAGTATTGCTACTCCAGCTTTCTTTTGATTTCCATTTGCAGAGAAAATCTTTTTCCATCCTGTCACTTTCAGTCTGTGTGTGTCTCTAGGTCTGAAGTGGGTCTCTTGTAGACAGCATATAGACGGGTCTTGTTTTGTATCCATTCAGCGAGCCTGTGTCTTTTGGTTGGAGCATTTGATCCGTTCACATTTAAGGTAATTATTGATATGTATGTTCCTAGTACCATTTTTTTAATTGATTTGTGTTTGTTTTTGCAGTCCTTTTCTTCTCTTGTGTCTCCCACTTAGAGAAGTTCTTTTAGCTATTGTTGGAGAGCTGGTTTGATGGTGTGAATTCTCTTAGCTTTTGCTTGTCTGTAAAGTTTTTGATTCCTCCATCGAATCTGAATGAAATCCTTGCTGGTTAGAGTAATCTTGGTTTAGTTTCTTCCCTTTCATCACTTTAAATATATTGTGCCCCTCCCTTCTGGCTTGTAGAATTTCTGCTGAGAAAGCATCTGTTAACCTTATGGGAGTTCCCTTGTATGTTATTTGTCATTTTCCCCTATTGCTTTTAATAATTTGCCTTTGTCTTTTATTTTTGTCAGTTTGATTACTATGTGTCTCTCCATGTTTCTCCTTGGGTTTATCCTGCCTGGGACTCTCTGTGCTTCCTGGACTTGTGTGGCTATTTACATTCCTATGATAGGGAAGTTTTCGACTATAATCTCTTCAAATATTTTCTCCAGTCCTTTCTCTCTCTCTTCTCCTTCTGGGACCCCTATAAGGTGAATGTTATTGTGTTTAATGTTGTCCTAGAGGTATCTTAGGCTGTCTTCATTTCTTTTCATTCTTTTTTCTTTATTCTGTTCTGCAGCAGTGAATTCCACCATTCTGTCTTCCAGGTCACTTATCCATTCTTCTGCCTCAGTTATTCTGCTATTGATTCCTTTTAGTGTATTTTTCATTTCAGTTATTTTATTGTTCATATTTGTTTATTTGTTCTTTAATTCTTCTGTGTCGTTGTTAAACATTTCTTTCATCTTCTCGATCTTTGCCTCCATTCTTTTTCTGAGGTCCTGAATCATCTTCACTATCATTATTCTGAACTCTTTTTCTGGAAAGTTGCCTTTCTCTACTTCATTTAGTTATTTTTCTGTGGTTTTATCTTTTTCCTTCATCTGGTACATAGTCCTCTGCCTTTTCATTTTGTCTGTCTTTCTGTGAATGTGGTTTTCATTCCACAGGCTGCCGGATTGTAGTTCTTCTTGCTTCTGCTGTCTGCCCTCTGGTAGATGAGGGTATCTAAGAAGCTTGTGCAAGCTTCCTGATGGGAGGGACTTGTGGTGGGTAGAGCTTGGTGTTGCTCTGGTGGACAGAGCTCAGTAAAAATTTAATCCATTTGTCTGCTGATGGGTGGAGCTGAGTTCCCTCCCTTTTGTTTGTTTGGCTTGAGGCAACCCAGCATTGGAGCCTACAGGCTCTCTGGTGGGGCTAAAGGCAGACTCAGGGAGGGTTCATGCCAAGGAATACTTCCCAGAACTTCTGCTGCCAGTGTCCTTTTCCCCATGGTGAGCCACAGCGACACCCTGCCTCTGCAGGAGACCCTCTGACCCTAGCAGGTAGGTCTGGTTCTGTCTCCTTTGGGGTCACTGTTCCTTCTCCCTGCATCCTGATGCACACACTATTCTGTGTGCCCTCCAAGAGTGGAGTCTCTGTTTCCCCCAGTCCCGTCGAAGTCTTGCAATCAAATCCTACTAGCCTTCAAAATCTGATTCTCTGGGAATTCCTCTTCCTGTTACCAGACCCCCAGGTTGAGAAGCCTGACATGGGGCTCAGAACCTTCACTCCAGTGGGTGGACTTCTGTGGTATAATTGTTCTCCAGTTTGTGAGTCACCCACCCTGTGGTTATAGCATTTGATTTTTTTGAGATTGTGCCCCTCCTACCATCTCATTGTGCCTTCTCCTTTGTCTTTGCATGTGGAGTATCTTTTTTGGTGAGTTCCAGTGTCTTCCTGTCAATGATTGTTCAGCAGTTAGTTGTGATACCAGTGCCCTCACAAGAGGGAGTGAGCACACGTCCTTCTACTCCACCATCTTGAACCAGTCTGTTCAAATACATTTTTGGGGGAATTTACAGAAGAAATAAGATGAGCTGGAGGAACTTACAGCATTAGTTGAAGATGAAAAGATTATTATAAGTAAAACTTTAGGAAAGCTAAGTGAGAAAGGTAATTTTGCTTTAGATGATAATTGGGATAAAATTATATTTAATATAATTAAGCTAAAGACTTTTATAAGGGGACAGTTGTAAATATTGAAGCTCAAATATTTGATGAATGATTATATATGTATATTATTAACTCACAATTGAAATATACTTGAAATATATAAATATAAATATATAAATACACAATTAAGTTTTATGATGTTTATACATGTCTGTCACTGGTTTTAATTTTCTATTATAGACCCATAGATGTTTTGGTAGAGCTACTAAAATCCTCTAATGGTAATATTATTTTTTTTAATTATAATGTTTTGGTCAACTATTAAGAACTTATTTTGCAACAAGAAGTCTTTAAAGCATAAGGTGACAAATTAAGTGTCAAAGTACTATCTGTAAAAATTTTGGAAATAGTCTTCCCGGACTATAATGAACCTTAAAAATCAGAACATTGTACAAATATCATGTCACATTGCAAAGACACTGTGACTTTTTTACTATTAAATGTGCTTTTGACATTCCTGAATCCTTATAAATTATTATTATTTTTAAACTGGATGGTGTCCAGATTGGGGGGAATCATATTGGAATATTGTAGCCAAAAAATCCTCTATGTGACTCACAGTTACATCATACAGAAGAAATGATTAAAGGAAAAAATATCACCTCCAGGTATGAAGCAATTTCCACAAGAAAATACATGAGATGCAATTACTCTCTGGTACCAGACCTGAAAAGAACTGACAGGTAGACATTAGTGCTTTAATTGTAGTCCAGAATCTTTCAGTGAAGAGGGTTGATTAAGTTGCCTTAAATTAGAGGTGTTCAAACAGTGAAATATCCTTTATTCATTTATTGCCATAGGGATCAGTACACATGAGAAAAGAAATTATCTGAAATCTAGATTAAGTATTCAGTGGCCAAATTAAATCTATACCAAATTTAGCAAACTAGTTGCTTGACTGATACTGTGAAAGACCCCATGAAATAAATCTGTTTTAGCCATGTGATACTACTCTCTTAGAATTTTACTTGGTGCACTGTATAGGGAATGTATTCAGTATCAGGTTTTAGTAATTAAGATTATTTTAATAATATATTCTTTCCTTAGATACTGAGATAACTGAAAAATTTTCTGAGACAGTCATTTAAGCATTGTTTATACCCTACTATGGCCATTTATTTTGCTTGTAATATTCCACTTCAAATACTTCCTTTAATTTGATTTTATCCCATGTTTATTGAGATATAATTGTTAGACAATAAAATTCAACTCATTTAAGTGTATAGATTAGGAAATTTGACATTCATAACCCACTTTGTAACTACCTCAAAATCAAGATATAAACATTTTACTTCTTCCAAAAATCTTTTTCATGCTACTTTGGGGTCAATCCATTCCCCAAAATCTAGGAAGCACTGCTCTGTTTTCTGTCTCTATAAATTTATATTTTATTGAATTTCAAATAAATAGAATCATACAAGATATATACTTTTGCATTTCACTCCTTTAATATAACACAATGCTTGTGATATTTGCCCATGTTTTTGGACCTGTCAGCAATTTATTCATTTTTATTACTGAGCAGTATTCCAGACTACAGATAGATCATAATTTGGTTATCTATTGACCAGGTGATGGACATTAGGGTTGTTTCCACTTTTTGTTTATTATGAACAAAGGTGCTATGAACAACACCTTTTTTGAAACTTTTTAGAAAATTGAAGTACAGTTAATTTGTAATGTTCTGTTAGTTTCAGGTGTACAGCAAAATGATTCAGTTATATATATATGTATATATAAAACTGAATATATATATATTCTTTTTCAGATTCTTTTCCCTTACAGGTTATTACAAGATACTTCATAGAGTTTCCTGTGCTATACAGTAGGTTCTTCTTGTTTATCTATCTTACATTGAATATATAATAGTGTGAATATGTTAATCCCAAATTCCTAATTTACCTCTCCCTGCACCCACCACTGTCCCCATTGGTAACCACACATTTGTTTTCTATGTCTGTGAATATTTCTGTTTTGTAATTAAGTTTATTTGTACATTTTTTTAGATTCCACATATAAATTATATCATGATATTTGTCATTTTCTGACATTTCACTTAGTATGAACATCTCTAGGTCCATTGATATTGCTGAAATGGCATTATTTCATTCTTTTTTATGTCTGAGTAATATTTCATTGTATAAATATATAGCATATATTCTTTATCCACTCATCTGTCCATGGACATTTTGGTTGCTTCCATGTCTTGGCTATTATAAATAGAACTGCTATGAAAAATGAGGGATATGTATCTTTTCAAATTAGAGTTTTCTCCAGATATATGCCCAGGAGTGGATTGCAGGATCATATGATAACTCTATTTTTAGTTTCTTAATGAACCTCCATACTGTTCTCCACAGTGGCTGTATCAATTTACATTCCTGCCAACAGTGTATAAGGTTTCTTTTCCAGCATTTTCCACACCCTTTCCAACATTTATTATTTGTAGACTTTTTGATGATGGCCATTCTGACTGGTGTGAAGTGATACCTCATTGTAGTTTTGATTTGCATTTCTCTATTAATGATGTTGAGCATCTTTTTCTGTGCCTGTTGGCTATCTGTATGTCTTCTATGGAGAAATGTCTATTTAGATCTTCTGCCCATTTTTTGATTGGGTTGGTTTTTTTTGGTTGTTGTTGTTATTAAGCTGTTATTAAGGGTTTTTTTTTGTGTGAGCTGTTTTGTACATTTTGGAAATTAATCTCTTGTTGGTAGCATCATTTGCAAATATTTTCTTCCAGTCCACAGACTGTCTTTTCATGTTGTTTATATTTTCCTTTGCTGTGCAAAAGCTTTTAAGTTTAATTAGGTCTCACTTGTTTATTTTTGTTTCTATTTCCATTATTCTAGGAGATGGATCCAAAAAGTATTGCTGCGATTTATGTTCAAGAGTTTTCTGCCTGTGTTTTCCTCTAAGAGTTTTATAGTATCCAGTCTTACATTCAGGGTTTTAATCCATTGTGAGTTTATTTTTATATATGGTGTTAGAGAATTTTCTAATTTCATTCTTTACATGTAGCTGTCCAGTTTTCCCAGCACCACTTATTGAAGAGACTCTTTTCTCCATTGTATATTCTTGCCTCTTTTTTTTGTAGATTAACTGACCATAAATGTGAGGGTTTATATCTGTGCCTTCTATCCTGTTCCAATGACCTACATGTCTGTTTTTGCACCGGTACCATAATGTTTTGATGACTGTAGCTTTGTAGTGTAGACTGAAGTCAGGGAGTTTGATTCCTTCAGCTCCATTCTTCTTTCTCAGGATTGCTTTGGCTATCCAGGGTCTTTTGTGTTTCCATACAAATTAAAATTCTTTTTTGTTCTAGTTCTGTGAAAAGTGTCATTGGTAATTTGATAAAGATTGCGTTGAATCTGTAGATAGCCTTGGGTAGTATGTTCATTTTAACAATGTTGATTCTTCCAAATGAAGAACATGGTATATCTTTCCATCCGTTTTATATCATCTTCAGTTTCTTTCATCTGCATCTGATAGTTTTTGGAGTACAGGTCTTTTGCCTCCTTACAAGGGTTTACTCCTAGTCATTTTAATATTTTTATGCAATGGTATGAATAACACCTTCCGATGTAGCATACAGTTTATTTCTCATGGTTAAATACCTATGATTTGGATTGCTGCATATGTTTTACTTTTTAAAACACTGGCAACCTGGTTTTCTAAAGTGATTGTAGCATTTTTTACTCCTATCAACTATCTCTGAGAACTTCAGTTGTACCACATAATTACCAACAGATGTTATTTCAGTCTTCTTAATTTTAGCCATTCTAGTATGAATGTCATGGTATCTCATTGTGATTTAAATTCCCATTTTCTTAATCATTAATGATCTTGTGACTTAATGTGCTTACTGTCCATTCATATATCTTTGAAGTGTCAGGTCAATTTTTCCCATTTTTAAATGATTTTGGTTTTCCTGTTTTTTGAATTTTAAAAGACCTTTGTAAATGCTGCATACAAACTTTTCCTCAGATTATGAATTCTGAATATTTTTCCTATTTTTTACTTATATTTTCATTTCCTTATTTGTATCTTTGGAAGAGGAAAAGAGTTGTTAATTTTGATGAAGTACTTTATATAACTTTTAATTTTATAACCCGTGCTTTTGTGCCTTCTTCAATTAATCTTTGTCTATTGTAAGGTAACAAATATTTTCCCCTCTTTTCTTATAGAATTATTATAATTTAGGCTTTTATATTTAGGTCTATATTGTATGATGTAAATTTCAGCATTATTAAAAAAAAAGAAAATTTAGATATCCAGTTGTTCCAGCACTTTGTGTTTAAAAAATCTATATTTAGTCCTTTGAATTATGCTGTTAATTTCAAACATTAATTTGCCAAATAAGTTTTGCTTTATTTCTGAATTCATTTCATTGGTCTTATATGGCTATTCTCATGTCAATGCTACTGTCTTGATTATTCTAACTTAAAAATTAGTCTAAAAATAAGGTCTTTCAATTGGAACTTCAATTTACTTTTTAATATTATAAATCCTTTTTTTATATAAATTTTAGAAAAACTTTATATAGGTCTTTGACATGCCTGCTAGGATTATAATTGAAACTTCTTTGAATCTATAAATAAAACTGGGAATAATTACAATCTTAGAAATATTGAATCTTCTAATCCATAAATACAGGATATATCTCCATTTATTTAGGTTTATGTTAACTTCCATTAACAATGTTTTGTCACTTACAATATAGAGGTCTTGCATATCTTCTGTAAAATTAATCCTATTAATATAGCCATTAAAATTTTTCAGAATTTTAAAATTTTAAAGTTTTTCATAACTAATGCTATAGAAAAAAATCTGACCTGACCTGACCAAATTAGATGAAAAATCTGACATGAAGTGATGTGAGCATATTTAGGGTTATTACTTATATCATGTAATATGAATATTTTTTGTTACATAAATTTTAATTAGTCTCATACAAAGTGTTGCCCTTGACCATATTGGGGATGCAGTGTAATACAGAGTATACCTACAGTATTTCCTTAATAAATTCTGTGAAATTCAGAATTTTGGAACACATTTAACCTCAAGAAAACTAAAGGGAAAGTCAATTTTATTGACATTAAATTTTTTCTCAGGAATAATAGATTAATTGAAGCAGATACACAGATAAATTGAAATTTGGTATTTGCCAACTATTTACAAATCAATGATTAAAGGACTAACTCTTCACAAATAGTCCTGGGACATTCAGTTATTGTCATGTAATAAAATTAATAGTAGACCTCTACATTACATCATCTATAAAAATAAAAAAGAACTTAAATGTATTAAACAAAATAATTAAATGTTTACAAGGAAATATTAGACAATAATACCATAACCTTGGTGTTTTGTGGGATTGCCTAAATAACACTGAAACTGTACATCATAAAGCAAAATATTGGTAAATTTGGCTTTATTGAAGTTAACATTCAATACAATAAAGAACATAACCTAAGTAAAAAGAAGTTTTGGTAGTTACAAGGAGATATTTCCAAATTATTCAACCATTTGGTGTCCAGAGTATATAATAACTTTTACAAATCAATGTGTAAAAGACTACAAAAATGAATGTGACAAAGAAATGTATTTACAAAAGATGAGTTTAGAAGAGAAAACACAAAAATTGTTGTTCACCCTCACCTGGAATCTAAAAATTATAATGAAAATATCAATAGGGAAGCATTTCTAGAGAAGGAGAAAGTCTCATTCTCTTAGTGTAGGCATGAAAATACTTTGCAAAGCAATTTAGAACTATCTACTAAATTTTTACTTGTGATTTCCTATCAATAGCAACTTACTGTATAAAGATGCATGATGTGGAAATGACCGTATTGTCTGTATAATAACCACATTAAAGTAGCACAGGATAAATTGTTTAAACAGTGACATACACCTCGCTGGTTAGTTAGCATTACAAGTGCTTCAAATACTGTTACTGTTATATCTTCTAAAAGCTTTTATTTCAGCATTATATATGTAAAAAGTATTTTCCATTGATGATTAAGGTATGTGGAATTGGTTAAAAAAAAAATCTTAGTAATTATGCTGCCTTCACATGAATGAGACAAAAATATCTAGCCAACCCAGTAGTCACACATATCTTGATGTGTAGCCAACAACCTTATTAGGTGATCTAGTCCCCTATTTAATAGTGAACACTCTGTCCTGAGCCAGAAAGAATGTAATTTGATCCTGCTCTCAGGATATATTGCATCTACTTCAGAAAGACCTTTGTCTGCAAGATTTATTTTAGATTATCCAATATTAGATAATGATTTCTTGGAGTTTACTACAATGACTGTATTTTATGTAATTGCCAAGAATGAAACTGCATCTTTATTTAAAAAAAATCAAACCAAACAAAATATACAAAGT
This sequence comes from Balaenoptera musculus, assembly GCF_009873245.2. Taxonomy (NCBI): domain Eukaryota; kingdom Metazoa; phylum Chordata; class Mammalia; order Artiodactyla; family Balaenopteridae; genus Balaenoptera; species Balaenoptera musculus. The sequence continues at coordinate 108,749,168 of NC_045788.1, forward strand.
AAAAAAAAAAAAAAAAACAGAATGTTAAGATTTTCATAAGTTAATAGTAAGATACATTGTTTTTCATTTATAATTATCTGAGTTTTTCCTCTATATGCAAAATAATACCAAATTAAAACTCAAAAGTGTTTGTGCCAGTTTTCCATTTCCACATGGAAGGAGCTTAGAAATCATGAAGGCATTCTTAAACAAGTAAAAAATTGAACAGATTGAAAAAAAAATAACTCTTCTTTTGATCTGTAAGAGAGGGGAGGACACAGGGCAAATTGCTTCCCCAAGATTGGAGAAACAGAAGAATATAGGGAGTCACTGGTTACCTGAGTAGAAAATCATAAACAGAAACCTCTATGGGAACAAGTGCTTGGGTAGGAAACCATGAACTGTAATTTACAAATTGCTGGAAATTCGGTGTAAACAGTGTGAGAGTTAAAACTTGAGAAAGACCCAGTCATAGGGTGGCTCCCACAATATTGTGAGATAGGTAAAGGAGGTCTGCCAGTTTCCCACAATAAATATCAGAGAAAAATCCCCTCCAGCTTCTGGCAGGGGAGAGCAAAGTGAACCCTTTCAAAATATACGAAAGAACTCTATTCTTAACAAGGACTGCTTTCAGGGGAAACTACTTAACCACAGTCTAACTTACTGGGATATTATCAGAGCCAAAGTGATCTGGGGAAAAGGAAATACCTAACTCCAGTCACTCTAACCATCCTGTCCAACCTATGGGGAAAGAAAAAAAAAAAATGCAATGCTCACAGTTCAGAGGCATAAGCTCACTAAAAGACAGATAAAATAATAGTACTACAGAACACTTTCCCTTACCCTATACCTCACCATCACTTTACTAAAGGCCTATTTATAGCAGTTTCTTTTACCTGGTAAGTTATGTCTCATTATGAAGAAAAACTTACAAGGCTTACCAAAAGAAATTTGATACTGCTTTTGGAGACAAAGATCAGGCACCAAAACCAGATATGGCAGGGGTGTTGGAATTAGTAGACTGTGAGTTTAAAGCAGCTATAATTAATATGCTAAGGACTCTAATGAAGAAGGTATACAGCATGTAAAAACAGATGGTCAGTGTAAGCAGAGACATGGAAATCCTAGAAAAAAGAACAAAAGAGAAATACTAGAGGTCAAAAGCATTGTAGCAGAAATTCAGAATGTTTTTTATTTGCTTATTAGTGGACTGGAAAAGGATGGGGAAAGAATTTCTGAACTAGAGAATATACCAATAAAATCCTTGAAAACTGAAAGGCAAAGAGAACAAAGAATTAAAACAGAAAAGGATGTCTAAGGATTGTGGGACAACTGTAAAAGATGTAACATACACTTAATGAGAATATCAGGTGGAGAAAAAAGAACAGATATGGTGTTTGAAAAAATATTAGCTAATAATTTCCCCAAATTTATGTCAGACACCAAACCACAGGTCTAGGAAGCTCAGAGAAACCAAGTTTAATAAATGTCCAGAAAGCTACACCTAGGAATATTATTTTCGAACTACAGAAAACCAAAAATACAGGAAAATTCCTGAAAAAAGGGGGATAAAACACCTTACCTATAGAAGAACAAGATAAGAATTGTTTCCAACTTCTCAGAAAATATGCAAAAGAGAGTGAAATATTAAAAGTATTGACAGAAAAGAGAACCGTGAACCTAGAAATTCTGTAAAAAGCAAAATTATCTTCAAAAGTAAAGGAGAAATAAAGACTTTTTCAGACAAACAAAAATTGCGGGAGTTTGTTACCAGTAGATGTGCCTTGCAAGAAATGTTAAAAGAAGTTCTTTAGAAAGAAGGAAAATAATATAGTTCAAAAACCTGAATATATATATATATATATATATATATATATATATATATATAAGCAAAGCATTAAAGAAGAAATAAGTGAAGATTACACTTATTATTCTTACTCTTAATAAATTAAATAGGTAAGACTTAGTACAAATAGTAATACCAATAATGCATTTGATTATGTAACTTATGTATATATTTTATGTATTACACATATGATTATATATATTATATATGTGGTATATATAATAATTTATTGATATATATATGCACTTATGTATGCTTATATATAAGTGAAATGAATGGTGACAATGATACAAGGGATGGAAAGGAGGAATTAGAATTATTTTGTTATTATGAGGTACTCTCACTACCCACGAAGAAGTATAGTGTTATGGGAAGTGGATTTTGATTACATATAAGTGTATGTTAATAACCCTTGGAAAACCACTATTTTTTTTTTTTAAAGAACTAAACTGCTATGCTATAAAAGGAGAGAAATTCGAGCTATATAAAATGCTCAGTTAAAATCACAAAAGGCAGAAAATGAGTGGAAGGCAAAATAGGAACAAAGACTAAGGACACAAAAAGAAAACGTTAAGAAATATGGTAGATATTAATCGAGTTATTTCAATAATCACTTTGAATGTCAGTGGTCTAAATGCACCAATTAAAAGATAGAGATTGTCAGAGTTTGTCCAAAAAAGTACTCAACTATATTTTGTCTTTAAGAAACCCATTTTAAATATAAAGACATGTGGATTAAAAGTGAATGGATGTAGGAAAATGTATTAATACTAATCAATACTGTACTAAGACTCATCAAAAGAAATAAGGAATAGCTCTATTAATTTCAGGTTGAACTGACTTCAAAGGAAGGAAAGTTATCAGGAATAATGAAGTGTGTTAGATAACTATAAAGAGATCAGTTATCCAAAAACATAACAATGAGAAGGATATTTGCCTAACAATAGAGCATCAACTAAAGGAGATGGGAACTAACAGAACTACAAAGATAAATAGATCCACTGTCATAGTTGGAGGCTTAAACACTCCTCTATCATAAGTGGACAAAAATACAACAGGAGAAATTCAGCAAGGACATATTTGACTTCAACAACACCATCAATCAACTGGAGATAATTGGCATCTATAGACTACTTCATCCAATACAGCAGAATACAAATTTTTCTGAAGCTCACATGAAACTTTCACAAAAATGGATCACATTATGGGCTATAAAACTCACCTTAACAAACTGATAATAATAGAAATCACCTGATGTTTGCTCTCAGAGCACAATGAAATTAAACTATAAATCAATGACAGAAAGATAAATGGAAAATTCCAACATACATGCAGAGTAAATGACACACATCTAAACAATATATAGATCAAAGAAGATATCTCAAGAGAAATAAAAAATATTTTGAACTAAATTAAAATAAAAACACAATTTATCAAAATATGTGAAATTAATGAAGAGCACTGATTACAGGGACACTTATAGCATTAAATGCATATGTTAGAAAAGGAGAAAGATCTAAAATCATTGTTTCCATATTAGGAAACGGGAAGAACAAGAGCAAATTAAATCCAAGTAAGTAGAAGAAAATAAATAAGAATTAGAACAGAAATCAATCAAATTGAAACTAGCAAATCAATATAGAAAGTAAAACAAAAAGTTTGTTCTTTAAGAGATTATGTCATTTAAAAGAGCGACAGAGGAATGGATAAAGAAGGTGTGGTACATATATGCAATGGAATATTACTCAGCCATCAAAAAAATGAAATAATGCCATTTGCAGTAACATGGATGTACCTAGAGATTATCATACTAAGTGAAATAAGTCAGACAGAGAAAGACAAATATCATATGATATCACTTATATGTAGAATCTAAAAAGGTGATGCAAATGAACTTATTTACAGAACAGACTCACAGACATCAAAAACAACTTTATGGTTACCAAAGAGGAAAGTTGGGGGGGGGGATATATTAGGAGTTTGGGATTAACATATACACACTACTATATATAAAACAGATAATCAACAAGGACCTACTGTATAGCCCAGGGAACTCTACTCAATATTCTGTAATAAGCTACATGAGAAAAGAATCTGAAAAAGAATGGATATATGTATATGTATATGTATAACTGAACCATTTTACTGTACACCTGAAACTAACACAATATTGTAAATCATCTACACCTCAATATAAAATAAAAATAAAAATAAAAATAAAGATCAATAAAATTATGTCTCTAGACAGGCTAACTAAGAAGAAAAGAGAGAGGACCCATGATAGTAATATCAGAAAGGAAAGAGAAGAAACCACTGTGGATCCTATGGACATTAAAACAATAATCAAGGAACACTATGAACTAATCTAAGCCCATAAATTTAATAACCTAGATGAAATGGCTCAATTCCTTAAAAGACACAATTTGCCAAAGTTCACACAGCAACAATTAGACAACTAATAGGACTGTATCTATTTAAAATTTAATCAATAATTAATTACCTTCCAAAACTAAAAAACAGCCACAGGTGGGTAAACTAGGGAATTCTACCAAACATTTAAGGAGAAAATTATACCAATTCTCTACAATCTCTTTCAGAAGATAGAAACAGAGGGATACTTCCTAACTGATTCTATGAGGACATCACTACACTAATGGAACCAGACAAAGATATTAAAAGGAAACAAAACAAACTACAGACCAGTATCTCTCATGAACACAGATACAAAAAACTCTCGACAAAATAATAACAAAACAAATCCAACAATATACAAAACAATTATATACCATAAACACCTGGGATTTAGTCCAGGTATGCAAGGCTTGTTCAATATTCAAAAATCAATGTAATTCATCACAACAGGCTAAAGGAAAAAAAAATCATGTTCATATTAATTGATGCAAAAAAGCATTTGACATTTGACAAAATTCAACACTCATTCATGATAAAAATTATCAGTAAAGTAGGAATAAAGGGGAACTTCCTCAATTTAATGTAGAATATCTACAAAAATCCTAGTGTTAACATCATAATTAATGGTGAAAAAATTGAAGTTTTCCCACTAAAATCAGTTACAAAACAAAGATGTTCCTTCACACCATTCTTTCTCAACATCATACTGGAAGTTCTAGGTAATGCAACTAGACAAGGAAAGGAAATAATAGATAAACAGATGAGAAGAAAGAAATAAAATTGTCTTATTTACAAATGACATGATCATCTATGTAGAAAGTCCAACAGAATAGACCAAAAATCTCCTTAAGCTACAAGCAATTATAGTAAGGTTGCAGGATACGAAATTAATATACAAAAGTCAATTGCTTTACTGTAAAGCAAAGAGCAAGTGGAATTTGAAATTAAAGAAAAAACAATACCATTTACATTAGCATGCTCTCAAAATGAAAAACTTATATATAAATCTAATAAAATATGTGTAAGATAAATATGAAAAAAGCTACAAAAGTCTGATGAACAAGGACAAAAATCTAAATAATGTCCCATGTTTATGGACAGGAAATCTCAATATTGTAAAGATGTCATTTCTTCCAAAATTGATGTATAGATTCAATGTAATCTCAATCAAAATTCCAGCAAGTTGTTTTGGTATATCCACAAACTCAATTCTAAAGTTTATACAGAGAGACAAAAGATCCAGTATAACTGAAAAAAATATTGAAGGGAAGAACAAAGTAGGAGGAGTGATACTACCTGACTTCAAGACTTACTATAAAGCTACAGTAATCAAAATAGTGTGATACTGAAAGAATAGACAAAAATTAATGGGACAGAATAGAAAGCCTAGAAATAGATGAATATAAATATAAATGAAATTCACTGATCTTTGACGAAACAAAGGCAATACAGTGGAGCAAGGATAGTCTCTTCAACAAATGGTGCTAGAACAACTAGGGATCCACATGCTAAAATATAAATCTAGACAAATCTTATAAGTAAAATGGATCACAGATCTAAATGTAAAATACAAAGCTAGTAAACTCCTAGAAGACAATAAGAGAGTAAAACTAGACAACCTTGGGAATGGTGATCACTTTTTTAGATACAATACCAAAAGAATGGTCCATGAAATAAATGACAATGTGGACTTCACTAAAATTAGAAATTTATGCTCTGCAAAATACAATGTCAAGAGAACAAGACAAACCACAGACTAGGAGAAAATGTTGAAAAAGACACATGTGATAAAGGACTGTTAATTCAAAATACACAAAAATCTTTTTATCTCAACAATAAAGACATACAAATGTGATTAAAACTGGGCCTAAGACCTTAACAGATACCTCACTGAAGAGGATATACAAATGGCACATAAGCATATGAAAAGATGCTCCACATCATATGTCATCAGAGAAAGGCAAATTAAAACAACAATGGGATACCACTATACACCTCTTAGAATAGCCCAAATCTAGAACACTGACAATACTAAATGCTGGTAAGATGTAGAGCAACAGAAACTCTTACACATTTCTGGCATGAAAGCAAAATTGTGTAGCAACTTTAGAAGACAGTCTGCTGGTTACTTATAAAACTAAACATAATATTATCATAGAATCCAGCAGTGACATTTTTGGTTATTATCCAAAGGAATTGAAAAACTTATGTTTACACAGAAACCTGTACCTGGATGTGTATATCAGCTTTATTCATAATGCTAAAAGTTGGAAGCAACAAAGATGTCCTTCAGTAGGTAAATGGATAAATAAACTGTAGTACATTCAAACAATATAATATTATTCACTAAAAATAAATGAGCAATCAAACCATGAGAAGACATGTAGGAACCCTAAATCCATAATGCTTAGTGAAAGAAGCTAGTCTGAAAAGAATACATGATTTATAATTCCAATTTATAATTCTGGAAAAGGCAAAACTGTGGAGACAGTTAAAAAATCAGTAGTTGCCAGGGCTTAGGGGGTCAGGAATGAATAGACAGAAGCAGAGGATGTTTAGAGCAGTAAAGATACAGTGTATGACACCATAATGATAGATACATGTCATAGATTTATTCAAACCCGTAGAACCATAAAATGTACAACACAAACAGTGAACCATAAATGTAAACTATGGACTTCAGGTAATCTAGTTGTGTCAATGTAGGTTCATCAGTGGTAACAAATGTACCACCTCATGGTAGTTTGTTGATAATAAGGGAGACTATTAACGAGTGGGACAGGGAATATATGGGAAATCACTATATGTAATTTTCTCTCAATTTTGCTTAAAAAAATACTTAAGATATTTTTTAGAAAACAGTGTAATTAAACAAACAACATTAAATCAATAATTACCAGTGATCTAAGGATGGCCACAATTTAAAAAATTGGCTCCTAAATCACTGTTCTTTTAGAAAAGCTAAGTTATGAAAATGCTTCATATGTTACAGTTTTTATCAATTAGTTTGAATACTTGTATTGCATTAGAAATATACAAGGAACTTAAAATGGTAAAGTGAGATTTCTCTAGTTCCCCTTTCACAATGTAGCATTTCTATTCCACACATTTCTTTATCATGCATTTCTGCGGAGGTAGGGGGATGTGGTTCTTGACAGGAAGATAAAGATAAGAAGGTCTGTTATTTAAACTAAACACAAAATATAATTTCCTCTGTTGTTATTTAAACTTAACACAAAATAACAAGCTTTTGAAGGCCTTAGAATCCTACTGTATCATGGAAATGACATTTTAACAATTTATTGCTTTTTTCTGAGGCCAAGTCTCTTTCTTCTCCATTCAGGGAGAAATGGTCTCAAGGTCTTTTCAGAAAGCAAGTTTGAAATGTTACTCTTAGATGCTTTCTTGTCAACTCCCACAATGTTCACTTGCAGTTCTTAGAAATGCAAGGTTGTCTAAGATGTATAAGGGCAAAAGAGAAGAAATTTTACTCCCACATCTTCCAACTCTCTAGCTCTTTTGTACATTTAAAGACCTTGCAACATTTACTGACAGCTTTGTTGCCTGATCTCCACAACAGCATATTCACTTTGGGGATATTTGGGAGGTCTAAGACCAGTCTCTGATTTTCACAGGTGCTGTAATGGAAACATGAATTCATTACCATTGTAGAAACTTGCTTCTTCCTTATTCCTTCCAGAAAGGCTTGCAAGGGTTAAACATACATGCAACTGATTAGTCAATAGGAAAGATATGATTATCCATAAGAAAACAGGCCTGTATTTCTTCTGCTAGACTGGTCATGGCTGTATACTTCAATCTATTGCTTTTATTCTCATACTGTCCCTTTATCTCTGAGCCCCACTCCAAGGGCATTTGAAAATATGTATGGGCATTTTTGATAGTCATGAAAATTAAAGAGAATTATTGTGTTTAATAAGTAAATAGTTGGTTCACCAGAATGTCAATAGTCTTCCTAGTGAGAAACATTACTGAGATGGGTTATTAGGGGTTTGTATTTTAGGGGTTTGTGTTTTTCAGAGGACACATGAGTACAATTGATGACCATATGATAGAAAATAAATTTCATAGAATTTCCATTTCCTTCTCATCTTCCATAAAATTTCTATGTATAAATGTCAATTGACATTCATTAATCTTCATATAATTTACTCCAGGATACTGTAAAAGTTATAGAAAAAAATGAAATAAAGTAAGTTTTTTTTTTTTAGTTTTCTTGAGATATAATAGACATACAGCACTTTATAAAGATAAGGTGTACAGCATAATGACTTGAAACATGTATGTTATAAAATGATTACAACAATGTTTAGTTAACAACCATCCACTCATATAGTTAACAAAAGAATGTTTTCCTTATGATGAGAATTTTAGGATTTATTCTTTCAGCAAATTTCAAATATTCAGAAGCATTAACTATAGTCATGATGTTGTACATTATATCCCCAGTATTTATTTATCTTATAACTGGTATTTTGTACCTTTTTATTCCTTCCTTCAGTTCTACCAACCTCCACTCTCACACCTCTGGTAATCACAAATATAATTTCTTTTTCTGAGTTTGGGTTTTTCTTTGTTGTTTTTTTTAGATTACACGTATAAGTGAGATTATATAGTATATGTCTTTCTCTGTATGACTTACTTCACTTAGGACAATGCCTTTTCTTTCCTTTTAATGTTTTTCCAGAAATGGAATTGCTGGATCACATGATAGTTCTACTTTTAAAGTTTTGAGAATCTTCTATATTATTTTCCATAGTGATTGTACCAATTATAATCCCACCAACAGTGCACAAGTGTTCCCTTTTCTCCATATCATTGCCAGCATGTCTTATCTCTTGACTTTTTGATGATGGCCTTTCTAAGAGGCATGAAGTGATATCTCGTGGTTTTGATTTGCATTTCCCTCATGATTAGTGATGAACTTCTTTTCATGTACCTGCTGGCCATTTGTGTACCTTTCTTTAAAAAACTGTCCATTTAGCTCCTTTGCCTATTTTTTTAATTGGATTATTTGTCTTTATATTTTGTATATTAACCCTTTATCAGATATATGGTTTGAAAATATATTTCCATTCTATAGGTTGCATTTTTACTTTAATTTTTTTTTTGTGCAGACTTTTTTAGTTGATATAGTACCACTTGTTTATTTTTTATTTTGTTGCTTGTGCTTTAAGTGTCATATCCAAAAAATCATTGCCGAGGCCCATGTCAAGGAGTAATTTTTCTGTTTTCTTCTAACAGTTTTATGGTTTCTGGTCTTACATTTAAGTCCTTAGTTTATTTCAAGTTAATTTTTGTGAGTGGTGTAAGATAGTGGTCTTGTTTTATTCTTTTACATGTGAATATCCAATTTTCCCAGCACCATGTATTAAAGATACTGTCTTTTCTATATTGATTATTCTTGGATCCCTTGTCAAAAATTAGTTCACCGTATATGCTTGGGTTTATTTCTCAGCTCTCAGTTCTGTCCAGTTGGTTTATCTGTCTGCTTTTATGCCAATATTGCACAGTTTTTATTACTGTAGCTTGATATAACTATTATATAGATTTAAATGAGGTAGTGCGACGTCTGATGTGTTCTTTTCTCTCAGGATTTCTTCAGCTATTCAAGATCTTTTGTGATTGCATATAAATTTTAGAATTTTTTGTACTTCTATACAAAATGCCATTTCTATCTTGATAGGGAGTGCACTGAATCTATAGATGGCTTTTGGTAGCATTCACATTTTAACAATATTAATTCTTCCCATCTATGAACACTGGATACTTTTCCAATTTTACTTGAGTTTTCTTTGATTTTTTTCATCAATTTCTGATAGTTTTCACAGTAAAGATTTTTAGCCTCCTTGGTTAAATTTATTCCTAAATATTTTTGGTTTTGATATTGATATTTATTTTTAATATATTCTTAATATTGCAAGTGGCATAATTTTTATTTACAAGTAATTCATTGTTGGTGTATAGAAACACTACTGGTTTTTTGTTTTTTTTTTGTTTTTTTAAATCTTGCTTATACTGTGTCATCTATTTATTTATTTATTTTTGGCTGTGTTGGGTCTTCGTTTTGTGCGAGGGCTTTCTCTAGTTGCGGCAAGCGGGGGCCACTCTTCATCGCGGTGCGCGGGCCTTTCACTATCGCGGCCTCTCTTGTTGTGGGGCACAGGCTCCAGACGCGCAGGCTCAGTAGTTGTGGCTCACGGGCCTAGTTGCTCCGTGGCATGTGGGATCCTCCCAGACCAGGGCTCGAACCCGTGTCCCCTGCATTGGCAGGCAGATTCTCAACCACTGCGCCACCAGGGAAGCCCCACACTACTGGTTTTTGTATGTTAATTTTATGTCATACAACTTTACTGAATTTGTTGATTGGATCTAACAGTTTTTTGGTGGAGTCTTTAGCATTTTCTATGTATAAATTCATGTCATATGCAAATAGAGACAATTTTACTTCTTCCTTTCGAATTCTGATGCCTTTTTAAAAATTATTTTATTTTTAATTTTTTTGCCTCACTGCTCTAGCTAGAACTTCCAGTAAGTGGTAAGAGTGGGCACCATTTTCTTGTTCCTGATCCTAGAGGATAAGCTTCCAAACTTTCACCATTGAGTATGATGTTAGCTGTGGGCTTGTCATATATGACCTTTATTTTATTGAAGTACATTCCTTCTATGCCTTAATTTGTTCAGAGCTTTTATCATAAACAGATGTTGAGTTTTGTCAGATGCTTTTTCTGCATCTATTTATCTCATCATATAATTTTTTTCTTTCATATTATTAATATTATGTATCACATTGATTGATTTGTGTATGTTGAAGGATCCTTGCAGCCCAGGGATAAATTCCACTTGATAATGGTGAATGATCTTTCTAATGTCTTGCTAAATTTGGTTTGCTAGTATTTTATTGAGAATTTTTGCATCTATATTCATTACGGACATCAACCTGGAGTTTTCTTTTCTGGTATTGTTCTTTTCTGACTTTGGCATCAGGGTAATGCTGGCTTTGTAAAATGAGTTTGGGAATGTTCCCTCCTCTTCAATTTTTCTGAAGAATTTGGGAAGGATTGACCTTAATTCTCCTTTAAAAGTTTCACTGGTAAAATTCACCAGTGAAGTCATCTGGTCTGGGGCTTTTCTTCATTGGGAGATTTTTGATTACTGATTCAATCTACTTATTAGTAATTAGTTTTTTCAAATTTTCTGTTTCTTTCTGAGTCAATCTTGGCAGGTTATATGTTTCAACGACTTTTTCCATTACTTCTAGGTTGTCAAGTGTGTTGGCATTTAGTTGTTCTTAGCTGTCAGTTATGAATCTTAGTATTTCTGTGGTATGAATAGAAATGTCTTCTTTTCCTTTTATTATTTGAATTAGATCCTCTCCTTTTTTTCTTGGTTAGTCTAGGTAACAGTTTGTCAATTTTGTTTACCCTTTCAAAGAACCAATTCAGTTTGGTTACCATTTCTATTGTTTTCTTATTCTCTATTTTATTTATTTCTGCTTAAATATTTATTTCCTTCCTTCTGATAAATTTGGGCTAAGTTTATTTGTTTTTTTCTAGGTTTTTAAGGCATAGAGTTAGGGTGTTTATTTGGAATTTTTGTTGTTTCTTAATATATGATTTACTGCTTAGAACTGCTTTTGCTGCATCTCATAAGTTTTGGTATGTTGTGTTTCCATTTTTGTTCATCCCAAGATATTTTTTATTCCCCCTTTAATTTCTTCTTTGATCTATTGGCTTTTCAGGAGAGTGTTGTTTAATTTCTATATATTCATGAATTTTCCAATTTTCCTCCTGTTATTGATTTCTAGTTTCATACAGTTGTGGTCAGAAGAGATACTTGGTATGTTTCAATCTTCTTGAATTTGCTAGGTCTTGTTTTCTGGCCTAATATATTGTCTATCCTAGAAAATGGTCCCAGTGTGATTGAGAAGAATATGTATTCTGCTATTGACAGATAGAATGTTCTACATATGTCTGTAGTTTGATTTGGTCTATAGTGTTTTTCAAACAGATGTTTCTTTATTGATTCTCTGTCTGGGATGATACATTTATTGTTGAGAATGGGTTATTGAAGTTCCCAACTATTATTTAATTACTGTTATTTTCTCCTTTAGCTCTATCAATTTTTTCTTTATGTATTTAGGTGCTCTGATGTGAGGCACATAAATATTTGCAAAAGTAGGGTTTTATAATCTTAAGATGTTTTATATAAGCCTCATGGTAATCACAAGAGAAAACCCTATTATTATAACATCCTATTTTAAGCTGATAATAACTTAACTTCAATAAAATCCCTAAATTTTACGCTTTTCATGTCTCCTTCCCTTCACATTGTAGGTTATTATGTTACAGTTTTCATATTTTTTTATATTATGTAACTAATAGATTATCATAGTTATTGTTATTTTTACAACCTTTGTTTTTTTATCTTTTAAACTAGAGTTGTAAGTGAATTATTCATCACCATTACCATATTATGGAATCTAACTTTGACTATATATTTACTTTTACCAGCAAGTTTTACACTACTTTCTTATGTTTTTATGATTGTTAATTAGAGTCCTTTTTTACTTCTACTCAAAGAACTCTATCATTTCTTGTAAGGCAAGTCTAGTGGAGTTGAACCTCCTCAGCTTTTGTTTGTTCAAGAAAGTCTTTATCTCTCCTTCATTTCTGAAAGACAGCTTTGCTGGGTATAGAATTTTTGCTTGGCAATTCTTTCTTTTAATATTTAATATATCATGACTTTCTACACTGACCTGGACAGTTTCTATTGAGAAATCCACCAATAGTTTTATGGGGGTTATCTTATATAATTTCTCTCTTTTGCTGTTTTAAAAATTATTTTTTTGTCTTTGTCTTTTGACAATTTAGTTATAATGTATCTCAGTGTAGCCCTATTCAGGATCAAATTATTTGGTGGTCTTTGGGCCTCATGAATCTGGATGTCTATTTTTTTCCCCACATTTTGTAATTTTTCAGCCAGTATTACCTTAAATATACTTTCTGTCCCTTTCTCTTTCGTTTTTCCATTTTGGAACTTCCATAACATGAATACTCTTTCTTTTAATTGTGTCCCATAAGTCCTGTAGGCTTTCTTCATTCTTTTTCATTCTTTTTGCTTTTTTCTCCTCTGACTGGGTAATTTCAAATGTCCTATCTTTCAGATCACTGATTCTTCTTCATGGTCAAGAATGCTTTTGAAGCTCTCTATTGAATTCTTCAATTCATTGTATTTTTCAACTCTAGGATTTCTGTTCATTTGTTTGGGATTTTTTTCTTTGGATGGTTTCTCTTTCTTTGTTGAACTTATTTTGTTCATGCATTGCTTTCCTAATTTTGTTGAATATTTGTCTGTATGTTCATGTAATTCACTAAACTTCTTTAAGCGGATTATTCTGAATTCTTTGTCAGACATTTCATAGATGTTGTTTTCTTTAGTATCAGTTCACGGTGTCATATTTACATGATTTTTCATGATCCTTGATTCCTTCCATTCATATATTGGCATTTGGGTATGCAGTTTCCTCTTCTCCAGACTTCATAGGTTTGCTTTGACAGATAGAATTCTCCACCGGTCAGCTCAGTTTGGGTTTCTGTATGTGTCTGCTGGTAATGTCCTTGGGCAGGTGGAGCCTGTTATCAGGGTATATTTTAGGGTGAGGCAACTGCCCAAGCCCTGAGGTTGTGGGGGGATGCCACTGGGGACTCTTGGATGGGACTTCTGGCTTGGTTCCCTGTCCAAGTAAGACTGTAAAATGGTCTCCACAGTTGCCTGGATGTCTGGTCAGGCTTTTTATTAGCCAATCAGGACTGGATACTCTACTCAGCAGTAGGTGGGACTATGAATTATCTTCCCTGCCATGGCAGAGCAGCAGGATATGGCCCAGGGCTTGTACAGCTCATTGTTTGGGGACTTGAATCAGGCAAGAGTGTGTACCAAATTCCTTGGCAAGGTGAGGCCACCAGTTTTGCTCTGCAGATAGGGAAAGCCGTGGACTGTGCTCTCTGTTTAATTGCCATGGTAAGTTGAGCTGTTGGATGGGCTATGCAGCTTCTTGTGTACTCTGGTTAGGTTCCCAAATTAGGTGGGTTAAAGGCTGTATTCAGTAATAAACAGGGCGATGAATTAGTTTTCCTGCCCACCAGGCCCAGCATTAGAAGCAGCTCCAGGACCAGTAAGGCCCTTTGTTTGTGGTCTTGACTCAAGCTGACCCATACCCCATGTTCCCTGGCTTACAGAGTTACTGGCTTTCAGAGAGGATGGTTTGTCCTCTCTGGAAAGGATTTTGTGAACTGTTAGCTCTTCCTTCTCACCTCTCTGCTGGAGCTTGCTGGGCTATGTAGTCTCCAGGCATCCCTACCATCCTCTCTGTCCAGACAGGCCAGAAGTTACATGCACAAGTGGGTAGGGCTATGGGTCAGCTCCCCTATCTGTAACATGGGAATGCCTCCTCCAGGCACCTCCAAAATTTCCCCCCGAATGCTTTCTCAGTAGGTGCTGAGAGCTACATTCAGCAACACGTGGAGCTATGAATTAACTTCCCTTCCCAGTCATTGCAAGGTAAACCTCCATGCCCAGTATTGGCTTTGCTCTGGAGATGATCAGCTCTGCTTACCATTCTGTCAGCTTGAACATTGCTGGGCTATGCAGTTTCCAGGTGTTCTTGCCAGCCCTTCTGGTCAGATGGGACCCAGAACCATGTTTAGTATTGGATGGGGTTATGGCTCAGCTCCCCTGCCTGGGCAGTGGGAACGGACAGGGCTCCAGCATCAGTGTATCTTCTTGTTTGAGGACCCAAATCAGGCAAACCTCTACTCTGCCAATTTCCCTGGTTAGACTGTACCACTTAACTTGGTTCTGCAGATGATCAAAGCCTCTGGTTTGGACTACTGCTTGTGCTCTGAAGGTAGGAACTTGGTCTGCTAAGGTCTGAATGAGGGATGTTATAAGCCCCTCTCCCTTTCTCCATCACAACCAGATTCTCAGTGGTCAAGGACCATAGATTCCCTGTAATACTCACGGGGCGAAACCAGAGTTGGGAACCAGACAAAGTGACCCACAATGCTGGGGGTCTGGATGGACCCTATAGACTCTGTTTCCCCAGTGAAGGAACCATAGGTTCAGGGAAGACCTCTTTGCATGATGGTGTGTCAACCAAGGAGAGGGGTAATGTGGTCAGCAGGTAGCTGCTCTTCTTACCCCTCTAATGCAATCTGTCTTGTTCTCTGTGATGTAGGGGGTGCTTCAGCCTCACCCCCATGTTATAACATTCTTTCAGTGGTGTCTTGTCCATGAATAGTTATCAGTTATTCTTCTTATGATGGGGATCAAATCAGTAATGACCTATGTTGCCATGTTGGTGACATCCTTTTTGTAGGAGTTAAATAAATCTCAACACTTAGAACATACCTAAAGAGACAGTATTGACCAAATACTTTGACCTATTAAAAAAAAAATATATATATATATATATTTGTGTCTGTGTATATGAGTGTGTGTGTGTGTATATATGTATATATTTGTATATATACCTATTTGTATATATATGATTACCTTTATAGGAATATTGAAGTATACTAATCTCAATGTTATGGATTATCTTAAATATAAAAATGTTTTCTCAAGGACACTACTACTGTGAAAATTTCTAATAAAATAATTTGCTAAAAATAAATTACTTTGTTTAAATACTCTAAAATAGTAAAGTATGAATAGGAGTATAGAGTTGTTAGAAAAGTATAAACTGGAAAAACATGGGTTTTGGCTTATTTCCAGTAACTTGGTCATTATTTTTTTTATAAATAATAGTGAAGGAATTACTATCACTATAAATGGTGGTGTAAGAATTTTTAGCAGATTTTTAAATGCATCTCAAGGTTACTTATTATCTTTACTTGTTTTTAAAAGTTCTTACGGCTTTTTTTTTTTTTGGTATCTGTTCCATTTCTACTCCAAGTAGTGTACTGCATACAATTCTGATGATAATGATATTAACTGCTATAACAATATACCCCAAACTGGGTAGCTTAAACAACACTTTATTTTCTCATAGTTTTGGAAACTGGGAGTCCAAGATCAAGTTTTGGAAACTGGTGGCAGAGTGGGGTTTCTCTGAGGCCTCTCTCCTTAGCTTTCAGACTGTTATCCTCTTCTTCCTCTTCAGATGGTATTTCCTCTGTACATACATACCTCTGGTGTATCTTCCTCTTCTAAGAACATTAGTCATATTGAATCAGTACATCACTATAATGACTTCATTTTAACTTAATAACCTCTTTAAAGATCTTATCTTTAAGAATGGTTACATTCTGAGGTATTTGGGTTGGGGTTTCAACATACGAATTTTGTGGGGACACACTTCAGCCCATAACATTCCACCCTTTGGAACTCAATGTCCTTCTCACATGCAAAGTCTATTTCCCCCATCCCAACAGCCTAAAGGTCTTAACACATTTCAACAGTAATTCTAAGTCCAAATTATCATCTAAATATTATCTAAATCAATTGTGGGTGGAACTCAGGTGTGATTCGTCCTGAAGCAAAATTCCTCTCTAGCTGAGAACCTGTAAAACTAGACAAGTTATAGGCTTCCAAAATATTACTGTGGAACAGGAACAGGACAGACATTCCCACCCAAAAAAGGAGAAATTAGAAAGAAGAAAGGGGCTTTGGGCAGGACAAATTTCATTAGATTGTAAAGCTTGAGGATAATACTCTTTGGCTGGATGCTCTGTGTTGAGCCCCACATGGTTCTTGCTCCCACTTCCCTCCCACTTGAGTGGTAGCTTTGTCCAAGCATCCCTGGATGGCAATCTCACTCTTGAGGCCCCCAACAATGGCAACCTGGTCTCCTGAAAAACAAGAAGTCCTCACCCTCTGAAACCAAAGAGACAGTCTTGAGCCCAGAACTGTGATGGGAGTGGCAGCACCTGAACAGCTTTTTAGGGCCTTCTTTCTTTTTCTTGAAGGATGACGTGTTTACAGGATAGCTCTATTGACTTGTAAAATTTCAGAAATCACATCCTTCATTTTGTCCCATCTCTATCCCCTTTATTCCAAGCTGGCAATATTTCTGTTGGTATAATCCTATCTTTATTCCTGGCCTTAGCTGAGATAGCTGATTAAATCTGTGGATGATCTCTCTATGCAGTGATAATTCAGCCATACCCTGTGTTCTCTCTAGAGCATACTTTTTCATTTTTTGCTGTACAAATAGGCTGAGAATTTTCCAAATCTTCATTTCTGGTTTCTTTTGCTTAATAATTCCTTCAAGTTATCTCTCTCATCTTGTATTTTACTATAAGTGATAAGGGGAAATCTGGCCATGCCTTCAACATGTTGCTTAAAAGTCTCCTCTCCTAAATATCAAGGTAGTCATTCACAAGCCTTCCACGTGCAAAACACTAGAACACAATTCAGCCCAGCTCTTTAGCACTTTATAACAAGGATTATATTTTCTCCTGTTTATAATAATGTGTTCCTCATTTCTGTCTGAGACCAGAAACACGTTTAACATTCCTATTTCTATCAATATTCAGTTCATTATGACATATGTATTCTCTAAGATGATACTTTCTTTACAATTCTCATCTTTTCTTTCTAAACCCTCACCAGACTTATCTTTACCATCCATATTTCTACAAACACTCCCTTCAAGACAATCTAAAATGTTCTAGTATGTGCCTCAAAGCTCTTCCAGCCTCTACTCATCACCCAGTTCCAAAGTCACTTCTACATTTGGGGGTATTTGTTATAGCAGCACCCCAGATCATGGTACCAAAATGTATATTTGTTAGCTTAAGCTTTTATAACAAAATACCAGAGACTGGTTGGCTTAAACAACAGAAATTTGTTTAAGCCAACAAATTTGTTAAAATTCTCGCAGTTCTGAAGGCTAAAAGTGCAAGGTCAAGGTCCAGCAGGGTTGGTTTCTATAAAATTCTCCTCAGTCTGCAGACAGTACCTTCTAGCTCTGTCCTCCCATGGGTGCATAGGGGTGGGGGGGATGAGGGGTGGGGAGAGAGAGAGGGTGGGGAGAGAGAGAGAGTGTGCATAAACACTCCGCTGGTATCTCTTCTGAGATATACTAGCCCTATCTAATTAGAGACCCACCATTACAACCTCATTTAACCTTAATTACCTCATTAAAGACCCTATTTTTAAACAGAATCACTTTGGGGTTAGAGCCTTCAATATATGAATTTTGGAAGGAAAACAATTTGGTCCACAACAATCAGATAAACAGCGCTTGGCATATAGTTATTGCAGATGCTGAATGGATCTTATGAATAAACACAGTTGCATTCTGTTATCAAAAGAGAAGCATGAGTCAGAAATAATTATTGCTAGAAAATTACCAGTTGCTTTTTCCATAAATTACTTTGAAATTTGACTATTATGGAGAAAAGATAATTGTATTAGTTTGCTATGGCTGCCACCACAAAATGCTACAGATTGGGTGGCTTAAACAACAGAAATTTATTTTTTCACAATTCTGGTAGCTAGAAGTCCAAAATCAAGGTACTGGCAGGTTTGGTTTCTTCTGAGGCCACTCTACTTGGTTTGGTGATGACTGCCTTTTTACTGTGTCCTCACATGGATTTTCCTTGGTGCCTGAAAATCCCTGGTGTCTCACTATGAGTCCAAATTTCCTTTTCTTATAAAGATACCACTCACATTATATTAGAGCCCACCCATATGACCTCAGTTAACATTAATTATTCCTTTAAAGGCCTTATCTCCAAATATAGTCACATTATGATGAACCAAACATTAGGGCTTCAACACATGAATTTTGGGGAAACAATTCATCCCATAACAACTATCATTATATTTTACTGCACTGTGTTGAAAAGAAATGTTACAAATTTTAAGAAAACTATGCTATCTGCCTACTTTAAACTATGTATAGATTTTTAGGCAAAAAATCTAGTCTTGAAAAATTTGGTGTCAGAGTTTTATATGTACTTAAAAATCTCTTAGCAAAGGGAGATAAATTTATAAATAATTTCTCGTTTTTGAGATAAATTAGCCATTAATAAAAATGCTAATCATTGAAGAAAGGGGTGTTGGCATGAACAGCAAGGACAAAAACTAGGTAAGAACAATGTCTTTTCCATTCTGTATGGGGAAGTTGAAGAGATGTCATTATTATTGCTCTGAATTTCAGAGATGAAAAACAGAAAGAACAGCTGAAGAAGATTTAGTGATCAGCACATCTCTCCAGATACCAACTTAGGTGGTAGTCATGTGTTTAACAATTCACTGAATGTTAGTCTTTAGTTATTGGCTAAATTAGTAGAAACTAACTTATCAGGAGCAAGACTTTGTTTTAAATTTCAACATCTTTAATGGTAAAAGGCAATGATTTTTTTTAATTAATGAATGGATTCCAAGGGTCTACAGCAGTGCCTGGCAAAAGGCACTTGATAAATATTGTTTGCATAAATATTGCCATTGCTTCATTCATTCAGAGAAATGTTCTTACAGTCAAAGCCTTCCCAAGCATAAACTTTATTCTAAGTTTAAGGTCCCACTTTGTTGTAGTTGGGAACACATGAAAGATAATAACATAAGAGATATGTTAAAAGGCGAGAAGTGCAGGTTAAGAGAGATAAGGAATGATCAATGTGGAAGGGAGAAGGAAACAGATTATAGTATAAAATTTTGTAGTCAGGAGAGGTCACCCTAAGAAGATGTCTGAGCAAGGACTTGAATCAGGATAAGGAGTTAACAAGAAGAAAGTTTAGAGAAAAAAACCCTAAAATGAGAATATATCCAGCTTCCTGAATATCCTCAAGTCCATCAACCAGGAATAAGATGGTACATATACACATGGAGTAAGATCTTGACTTCAAGATGTATCAACATTATACTGGACCAAAGATTGAGACCATGACTCCCTGAAGACATCCAAACTATTAGCATTTAATAAGCAAAGACTTAAACAACAATCTCAGCCATCATAACTTGTGTTTTAGCAGAGTTGCAAAGGTAAACAGAAAAGTAGGAAAGCTTTAGAGTGGAGAAAAGTGAAGATTTCACATAGACCCTGATTACAGGTTGTTGGTATGGGAAAGCTGTAGGCAGTCAAACTAGAAACAGGGCATCCTGTGTGATTGGTTATGGGTGCATGTTTGGTTTTCTCTGGTAGACATAGGACAAAAATTGCAGAAGCTGTTGCTTATTAATCAAGTGCTAATCATTTGAGGCCAATTATTACAGGGCTTATGGTTTGGCTTCCTAAATTGTTACTTGAGATAGTAGTCTGAATTCCTATATGTCTGACATATAGCAGATGGCTTCCTGGGCTATTTACCATAGATAAGAGGGTTGGTTTCCTGGGAAAGTAGTTACACTTTGTGAATCAGAATTCTACTTTTATATAGAATCTGTCCATTGTCTTCCTGTCTCAGTAAAAACTAAAACCTATGCCTTCCAATCCCCTCATATTTAAACCTTTGTCACACTATCTGCCTTGAATCTACTGGAATTAGGATCAATTTACCTTTTATGCATGATTATGGTAGCCATACCAAGAACAACAAAGGCCTAAGTCGACTCTCATCTTATAGACTATAAAGACTTGTATTATACTTTCCTCATTCTTTCCTCTTCTCTCACTTTTCCCCCCTGCTCTATTATACTCTGGAATTTGTGATCCATTATCAGCAAAATCCCACATATATTTAATTTTATCCATATATTTCTTCCATCTTTACTTTCTTGTTCTAATGAGAACACTAATTCCCCTCAAGCCTTCTCCAGTGGCAACTCCAAGTAGCTCTTTTCAGGCCCCTTTTTTCTCCCTCTTGAGAAAACACAGACACATACAGAGAGAGAGACACACACACACGTAATTAGTTTGAATCTCATATAAGATTATATTACTAACTCTTGTTATTACATTCATCCATCCACCCTTGCATATTTCCCAATTTTTTTCAACATTTTTAACTCCTCGATCAATCTACTCTCTCCAATACTACTACTGTCTTGGGTGCCTTGGTAGTATAATATTCATGTGTACAATCCTTCCAAAGTCCAGCCTCTCAGTACTTTGTTAGATTTTACTACTAATTCTACAACTCTGACCATTCTTGTAATTATTATTTTTTTGTCATTACCATCCTTATTAACAGAAGGACAGAAGGATCTGGAATATTCAACAAAAAACTTGAGATGGTTTGTGTTTTAGTTTGATAGAGCTGATGTAACAGAATACCACAAACTGAGTGACTTAAACAACAGAAATTTATTTTCTCACAATTCTAAAGGTCAGAAGTCCAAGATCAAGGTATTGGCAGGTTTGGTTTCTTCTGAGGCCTCTATCTTTGACTTGTAGATTGCTGTCTTCTAGCTGTGTCCTCACATGGGTCCTTCCTTTGTGCACTTGCATCACTGAAGTCCTTTGTGTGTTCCAAAATTCCTTTCTTATAAAGATGCCATCATATTGGATTAGGGCCCACCTTAACAGCCTCATAGTACCTTAATCACCCTTTTAAAGTCTATCTCCAAACACAGCAGTATTCTGCAGTTCTGGGGGTTAGGGCCTCAACATACGAATTTCCAACTCAGCCATAGCAGTTTGTATCATGCATCTCCTCAGAGCATTGTCTTCTTTAAAAATCCCAAGTAGAGTGCATACTTACTACCTTAAGCCTGATTCTTCATAAGCAGGACTGTCCTTTGTAAAAAATACCCTCATTCAAGGACACCTGAGACAGATCCTTGTCCTCTGCCCAACCAAATTCTGAAAACCTATTTGTCTACCTTACTTCTGTACACTCTAAAAATGCATCATTCTCATCATTTGTTTTTAAAGATGTCCCCTACCTTATTCTCTGGATCAGAATGTCTCTGGATCCAGGCCAATTATGCAAGGTCCCCACTGGGTTCTTTTCTGTTTATCACCACATCCTGCTTGCATTAACATATTTATTCAAATTTTCCCATCACTGTGGTAATTCTCAATGTACTTTGTACTCTGCAGTAACATGAAATTTGGTATCAACTTGTTCTGCTCTAACATCATGAAATTGAGGGTGATAACCTCCCAGTGAGACTTTTTAGAATAATATATAAAATTAGAGAATGTTAATCTTTGTTTCCCCAAAAAGCAATGACTTCTTTCATTAAAATTATGACAACTAATTTTTAGAGCCTGTAAAGTATTCAAAGGAGATATGATTCATAAATACAACCCAAAATAAAATGACTGGACATATCCCAAACTTAATATTTCAGATATTTCTTGACAAATTATTTTTGAAGCAATCTGTGTAATATATACATGCTCCTGACCTCCAAATTTTCCTCTTCTTTAGAATTACTTAGCCTTATATTCCTCCTATTCAGAGGAGACACTGACCTACTTTCTAAGGCTTTGTCACATTGTTCTTGACTTTATTTGGTCTCCAATGCTGTTCTTATTGCCTGTTCAGTTTCTCCCTCAGTGTTTTTCCCTTAATCAACCCACACATTGCTCTTTCCTATGCTAAATAAATAAATAAATAAATAAATAAAAAGAAAGAAAACAGGAAAAGAAAATCCTTCCTTTGAAACTGTCTTATCCACAATGTCATGCCCTAGTTCTTTCCTTTCATGATAAAACTCATTGACTGAAAGAGTTAATGTCAATGTCTCTATTTCTACCTCATTCCCCAATGCATTAAAAACTGGTGCCTATCTCTATGACTACATAGAAAGAGCTTTTGCTACAATGACTAATGAATTCCTCATCAATAAATTCAGTCCCTGGGATTTGTTCTCATCCTACTTAATCCTACTACAGTATTTTGCACTGTTGAATACACTCTTCTTTAAATCTTCTCTTTCACTTTAGAGAATTTAATATCTATGATTCTTTTTTTTTTCTTGACTGTACTTTCTTTAACTTTTAATATGGATTATGTGTTTCTAACTCCCTGAAAACTTTATATTTCCCATGGGTATGTTTTGATATTTAGGAATTTTTTACTATGCATCCTTCCAACTAGGTAATCTCATTTATTACAAAGAATTTATCATCAGTAGAAAGTCTCAATGTAAGTTCAAGCAGGGCATAGTCTCACTACTTTTACTCACTTGTATACTCCCAGTAACTACTTTGAGCCTATTAAATGGAATATTTTATTTAATGAATAATATGTTGCTGCAAAAGGCATTATTTTGTTCTTTTTATGGTTGAGTAATATTGCACTGTATATATGTACCACATCTTCTTCATACATTCCTCTGTTGATGGGCATTTAGGTTGCTTCCATGCCCTGGCTATTGTAAATTGTGCTGCAATAAATATAGTGGTGCATGTAGCTTTTCAAATTATGGTTTTCTCCAGTTATATGCCCGGAGTGGGATTGCTGTGTTATATGGTAGTTCTATTTTTAGTTTTCTAAGGAACCTCCATACTGGTCTCCATAGTAGCTGTACCAATTTACACTCCCACCAACAGTGTGTGAGGGTTCCCTTTTCTCCACACCCTCTCCAGCATTTATTGTTTGTAGATTTTTTGATGATGGCTATTCTGACCAGTGTGAGGTGATACCTCATTGTAGTTTTGATTTGCATTTCTCTAATAAATTAGTAATGTTGAGAATCTTTTCATGTGTTTTTGTGCATCTGTATGTCTTCTTTGGAGAACTATCTATTTAGATCTTCTGCCCATTTTTTGATTGGGTTATTTGTTTTTTGTTTTTGAAATTGAGCTGTATGAGTTGTTTGTAAATTTTGGAGATTAACCCCTTGTCAGTTGCTTCATTTGCAAATATTTTCTCCCATTCTGCAGGTTGTCTTTTTGTTTTGTTTATGGTTTCCTTTGTTGTGCAAAAGCCTTTAAGTTTAATTAGGTCCCATTTGTTTATTTTTGTTTTTATTTTCATTACTTTATGAGGTGGATCAAAAAAGATATTGCTGTGATTTATGTCAAAGAGTGTTCTGACTATGTTTTCCTCTAAGAGTTTTATAGTGTCCAGCCTTACATGTAGGTCTTTAATCTAAACATTTTGAGTTTATTTTTGTGTATGGTGTTAGGGAGTGTTCTAATTTCATTCTTTTACAAAACTATTGCAATGTAAGATACTGATGAAAGAAATCAAAGATGACACAAACAGATGGAGGGATATACCATGTTCATGGATTAGAAGAATCAGTATTGTGAAAATGACTCTACTACCCAAAGCAATCTACAGATTCAATGAAATCTCTATCAAACTACCAATGGCATTTTTCAAAGAACTAGAACAAAAAATTTTACAATTTGTATGGAGACAGAAAAGACCCTGAACAGTCAAAATAATCTTGAGAAAGAAAAATGGAGATGGAGGAATCAGGCTCCCTGTCTTCAGACTATACTACAAAGCTACAGTAATCAAAACAGTATGGTACTGGCACAAAAACAGAAATATAGATCAGTGGAACACGATAGAAAACCCAGAGATAAACCCACGCACCAGTGGTCACCTAATCTATGACAAAAGATGCAAGAATATACAATGAAGAAAAGACAGTCTCTTCAATAAGTGGTGCTGGGAAAACTGGACAGTTATTATCATTATTGAAACATAATTTTTCCCATCATTGGCTAGTGGTACTTTCTTCAAGTTGGCTTCAAAGACCTTTCAGCATGAACTGTATAGTCGTTCTGGATATCTTTCATGAAAAGAAGTATTTTGTCTAGGCTCATCTTTAACACCTACCCCAATTCTGGAATCAGCCATTTCTCCAAAAGCCCTTTGTTGTAAATGGTATTACAAGACCACAACCAGCTACTTGGTTCTCATGGTTCCATTGTTTTGTCACGTTCAATGGATACTGTTGGGAGGATAAAAGTGTGTGTGTGTGTTTGTGTTTGAATTGGAATTATCATATATGTGTATGTATGTATCGTATTCAATGAATTTATATTGATAATTCTAATCAAATTCAATAATACATGCTTACTTAAGTTTCTTTACTACATCTCTATCCCCTTTCTTCCATACTGAAAATTATGGTGGTCAGGGACATTCAATGTGATAGAATTTTTTAAAAATCCCAAATTACTCATTTACTCTGTCCTAAGGCACCCACATAAAAGTCTCAGAATAATAATAGTAACACTATCACCAATATGATTTCTTAAAACAATGAAAAAAAACTGTGCATATGCACTAACCATTCTCTCACTATTATTTTTATGACTGAACTTTTTCTATATTGTCACAGCATGTAGCCATTACAACCCATACTCTGCCTCTGTCCCTGTTATTCCATATTTTCTCTTAATTATATGGATAAGAATATATTTAATGCTCCCAAATACTTGACACCTATGTCTCTCTAGCCATGTTTATTGTCTTAAGCTCACTCCAAAGACAGTTATTGAAACAATGTTTCCCACAACCTAACATGTTGGTTAGTTTGTCTGTGCTCTTTATTTATCCTTATGCTCAGGTTTGCTAGGTACAAAACGCTTGTTTCACACTTTCTGTATAGGTATATACAGAATATGTACACCTTTTATTCATCTGTTTTCTCTTTCCTGATTAATTTGAACCCACCTGTGACAGTTTCTCATTATCATGGGGCAATGTCAAAGAAAGGAGCCCAGGCATGTAAAGTTTGAGAGTTAATAAGGATAGAATTCTCCAGCCCTCAGTCCTTTTTACCACATGTCTCTTGAAGTCACCTGGTATTGGCCCTTTCTCATGTTTAGCTGTTGTTTTCAAATTTACCTGCCTATGTTCCTTTCAGTGAATATCCTTGTATTTATATTGGTGTTTCCTGCTCACAAATCCATCAGAGTTTATCTTACATTTCTTGCCCACAAAATATTACACAATGCAGATTTTTATGATCAGTAGTGACTTATTCCTCATTCTTTTGAATTTTGGGTAGTGTATGTACTTTGCCACCTAGTTTATTGGAAATGTGTCAATACATTTCCTGATTTTTCTATCTAGTTACTCTGTCTAAAAAATTATACTGCCCATAGACCATCATCTTACCATAACTCTTGTCAATGGAATTACATTTGATTCTGAGCCTCCACTTTAACTGTATTGAGTCAGCTTTTGGCATCTGAGGGCAAATTTGGAAACTCAAAAAAGTATTTGAAGTAACTTGGGTATTCAAATCATATTCAAATTTTAAAGCACCACATTTAAAATTTAGTTCCCATATAATGCATTTAATATTATTTCAAAAATCTTCACATTTTAATTAGTAAACCAATAATTTTATAAAAGAGAAATAATTGGTTGTCATATGGAATTTTATTAATGCTGCTTCTAGGTGAAACATACAGACTAAATAATCCTAAATAGATCGATTTTCAATCTTAGTCAATAAAATTTTTAAACACCTGGAACCATATATACAGAATTTTAATATTAATATAATTCTTGTTAATACTATAGATATCCAAACTGAGCAATCTTATATACAAATAAGCCACCTATACAAATAATGAACAACTCATAATTTCCTGGGGAGATTTAAAATTCAAATAAATCTAATTAAGTTTATATGTAGAAACATTACAAAATTTTCAGATGTGCTTCAAACTTAAATTATCAGATATATTCTACATAAAAACCCAGGTTTAGAATTAAACTATATTTCTTCAACTATAAATCAAAATAAATATTTCTCTTCATATATTTAATATGCCAACTTCCCTTCAAAATCATAATCATTTTAATATTAACATATTCCTGGGATGAATTGGAGATTGGGATTGATATTATACACTAATATGTATAAAATAGATAACTAATAAACTGCTGTATAAAAAAATAAAATAAAATTCAAAAATTCAAAAAAATATTAATAATAAAAAACATATTCCTAATTTAAAACAAAATTATAAATATTAACAGACTTAATTTGCTTTATTTCATCTATTTTAATAATATGTCATTATAGGGTTGGAAAGATAGGTGTCTATTAAGGGAAAGATCAAAATTTGGTGTCTTAAAAGAGTTTCATTATTGAGTCAACAATTCATGACCACAAAACCTCAGGTAGGCTGAGGATGTGTATTGATAAGAATTTTTTATTATAATTATCAGAATTTGAGCTAGTATATAACCAGCATGATCCATTCTGATTGACAATATTGAATAATTTTTGCAGTCATTACTGCAAAATCTCATTACTTTATAGACTGTTAAAGAAGTTAGTTTCACAGCTGGGTCTTCTGCATTCTGGTTATAACTGTATGTTAGCCTTTCTTATTTAAGTCAAAAGAAACCTAATTGTCCATCTAGGTTGCAGCTAACTATTTTACTTAGAACTTTATTACAATCATCATTTGTTTCAATAGTCTTAAAAGTATTTTCTCATTGGTTTTCTTTTCTTAGCTTCAGTTTGGCATAATTTGCATAAAGTAAAATGCCACATTTAAAATGTATAATTTAATGAGTTGACAAAAGGATGCGTATATATACATACACCCATACATCTGGGGAACCAGAGTCATCATCCAGACATAAAATGTTTCCATCAAGCACAGAATCTCCTAATGAGACATTGCAGTCAATTTTTTCCTCTAGGCCAGAGCCAGGTGACAACTGCTCAGCTCTCTGTTCTTATATATGTTTGAATTTTTAATTATTTTATATAAATCTTATCAGACAGTATATGTTCTTTTGTATCTGCTTAACTGAGCATGTTTCCGAGGGCTATCCATCTCATAGAATATGCCATTGGTTCATTCTTCTTCACCACTGTGTAGTGTCCCACTGTATACATACAACACAATGTGATTATCTATTTAACTGTTCATAGACAATTCAATTATTTGCAATTTGGGGCTATTATTTTTGTCTTTTTTTTTTAATTAAATTAAATTAATTTATTTTTACAGCAGGTTCTTATTAGTTATCTATTTTACACATATCAGTGTATATATATATCAATCCCAATCTCCCAATTCATCCCACCACCAACCCCCCACCCACTGCCGCATTACCCCTTGGTGGCCATACATGTTTTCTCTACATCTGTGTCTCTATTTCTGCCTTGCAAACTGGTTCATCTGTACCATTTTTCTAGATTCCACATATATGCGTTAATATACAATATTTTTCTCTTTCTGACTTACTTTACTCTGTATGACAGTCTCTAGGTCCATCCACGTCTCTACAAATGACCAAATTTTGTTCCTTTATATGGCTCAGTAATATTCCATTGTATATTAGTACCACATCTTCTTTATCCATTTGTCTGTCGATAAGCATTTAGGTTGTTTCCATGACTTGGCTATTGTAAATAGTGCTACAGTGAACATTGGGGTGCATGTGTCTTTTTGAATTAGGGTTTTCTCTGGGTATATGCCCAGTAGTGGGATTGCTGGGTCATATGGTAATTTTATTTTTAGTTTTTTAAGGAACCTCCATACTATTTTCCAAGTTGGCTGTATCAATTTACATTCCCACCAACAGTATAAGAGAGTTCCCTTTTCTCCACACCCTCTCCAGCATATGTTGTTTGTAGATTTTCTGATGATGCCCATTCTAACCAGTGTGAGATGATACCTCATTGTAGTTTTGATTTGTATTTCTCTAATAACTGGTGATGTTTAGCAGCTTTTCATCTACCTCTTGGCCATTGGTATGTCTTCTTTGGAGAAATGTCTTTTAGGTCTTCTGCCAATTTTTTGTTTGGGTTGTTTGTTTTTTTAATATTGAGCTGTTTATATATTTTGGAGATTAATCCTTTGTCCATTGATTCGTTTGCAAATATTTCCTCCCATTCTGAGGATTGTCTTTTCGTCTTGTTTACAGTTTCCTTTGCTGTGCAAAAACTTTTAAGTTTCATTAGGTAACATTTGTTTTTTTTGTTTTTTTTTTTCCATTACTCTAGAAAGTGGGTCAAAAAAGATCTTGCTGTGATTTATGTCAAAGACTGTTCTTCCTATGTTTTCCTCTAAGAGTTTTATAGTGTTTGGCCTTACATTTAGGTCTTTAATCCATTTTGAGTTTATTTTTGTGTATGGTGATAGGGAGTGTTCTAATTTCATTCTTTTACATGTAGCTGTCCAGTTTTCCCACCACCACTTATTGAACAGACTGTTTATCTCCACTGTATATCCTTGCTCATTTGTCATAAATTATTTGACATAGGTGCATGGGTTTATTTCTGGGCTCTCTATCCTGTTCCATTGAATTATATTTCAATATTTCTGTTTTTGTGCCAGTACCATATTGTCTTGATTATTGTAGCATTGTAGTATAGTCTGAAGTCAGAGGGTCTGATTCTTCCAGCACCATTTTTTTCCTTCAATATTGCTTTGGCTATTAGGGGTCTTTTGTGTATCTATACAAATTTTAAGATTTTTTTGTTCCAGTACTGTAAAAAATGCCATTAGTAGTTTGATAGGGATTGCATTGAATCTGTAGATTGCTTTGGGTATAATACTCATTTTCACAATATTGATTCTGCCAATCCAAGAACATGGTATATCTCTCCATCTGTTTGTGTCATCTTTAATTTCTTTCCTCAGTGTCCTATAGTTTTCTGCATACAGGTCTTTTACCTCCTTAGGTAGGTTTATTCCTAGGTATTTTATTCTTTTTGTTACAATGGTGAATGGGATTGTTTCCTTAATTTCTCTTTCTGATCTTTCGTTGCTAGTGTATAGGAATGCAAGACATTTCTGCACATTAATTTAGTATCCTGCAACTTTACCAAATTCATTGGTTAGGTCTAGTAGTTTTCTGGTGGCATCTTTAGGATTCTCTATGTATAGTATCATGATATCTGCAAACAGTGACAGTTTTATTTCTTTCCAATTTGGATTCCTTTTATTTCTTTTCCTTCTCTGATCACTGTGGCTAGGACTTCCAAAACGATGTTGAATAATAGTGGTGAGAGTGGACATCCTTGTCTTGTGCAAAATCTTAGAGGAAATGCTTTCAGTTTTTCACCATTGAGAATGACGTTTGCTGTGGGTTTGTCATATATGGCCTTTATTGTGTTGAGGTAGGTTCCCTCTGTGCCCACTTTCTGTAGCGTTTTTATCATAGATGGGTTTTGAATTTTGTCAAAAGCTTTTTCTGCATCTATTAAGCGCATTATATGTTTTTATTCTTCAAATTGTTAATATGGAGTATCACAATGACTGGTTTGCATATACTGAAGAATCCTTGCATCCCTGGGATAAATCCCACTTGATCATGGTGTTTGATCCTTTTAATGTGCTGTTGGATTCTGTTTGCTAGTATTTTGTTGAGGATTTTTGCATCTATATTCATCAGTGCTATTGGTCTGTAATTTTCTTTTTTTGTAGTATCTTTGTCTGGTTTTGGTATCAGTGTGATGGTGGCCTTGTAGAATGAGTTTGGGTGTGTTCCTTCCTCTGCAATTTTTTGGAAGGGTTTGAGAAGGATGAGTATTAGCTCTTCTCTAAATGTTTGATAAAATTCACCTGTGAAGCTCTCTGCTCCTGGACTTTTGTTTGTTGGAAGATTTTTAATCACAGTTTCAATTTCAGTGCTTGTGATTGGTCTGTTCATATTTTCTATTTCTTCCTGGTTCAGTCTTGGAAGGTTATACCTTTCTAAGAATTTGTCCATTTCTTCCATGTTGTCCATTTTATTGGCAAAGTGTTGCTTATAGTAGTCTCTTATGATGCTTTGCATATCTGTGGTGTCCGTTGTAACTTCTACTTTCTCATTTCTATTTTTATAGATTTGAGTCTTCTCCCTATTTTTCTTGATGAGTCTGGCTAAAGTTTCATCAATTTTGTTTATCTTCTCAAAGAACCAGCTTTTAGTTTTATTGATCTTTGCTATTGTTTTGTTTCTATTTCATTTAATTCTGCTCTGATTTTTATGATTTCTTTCCTTCTACTAACTTTGGTTTTGTTTGTTCTTATTTCTCTAGTTCCTTTTCGTGTAATGTTAGATTGTTTATTTGAGATTTTTCATGTTTCTTGAGGTAGGATTGCATTGCTATAAACTTCCCTCTTAGAACTGCTTTTGCTGCATGCCATAGGTTTTGGATCATTGTCTTTTTGTTGTTATTTGTCTCAAGGTGTTTCTGTTTTCCTCTTTAATTTCTTCAGTGATGTCTTGGTTATTTAGTAATGTATTGTTCAGCCTCCATGTGTTTGTGTTTTTTACTATTTTTCCATGTATTTGATTTCTAATCTCATAGCATTGTGGTTGGAAAAGATGCTTGATATGATTTCAATTTTCTTAAATTTACCGAGGTTCAATTTATGATCCAAGATGTAATCTATCCTGGAGAATGTTCTGTGTGCACTTGAGAAGAAAGTGTAATCTGCAGTTTTCAGATGGAATGTCCTATAAATATCAATTAAATCTATCTGCTCTATTGTGTCATTTCAAGCTTGTGTTTCCTTATTAATTTTCTGTCTGGATGATCTGTCTATTGGTGTATGTGAGGTGTTAAAAGTCTCCCCCTATTATTGTGTTACTGTCGATTTCCTATTTTATAGCTCTTAGTATTTGTTTTATGTATTGATGTGCTCCTATGTTGGGTGCATATATATTTATAATTGTTATATCTTCTTCTTGGATTGATCCCTTGATCATTATGTAGTGTCCTTCCTTGTCTCTTCTAACATCCTTTATTTTAAAGTCTATTTTATCTGATATGAGTACTGCTACTCCAGCTTCCTTTTGATTTCCATTTGCATGGAAAATCTTTTTCCATCCCCTCACTTTCAGTCTGTATGTGTCCCTAGGTCTGAAGTGGGTCTCTCTTAGACAGCATATATGTGGGTCTTGTTTTTTATCCATTCAGCAAGCCTGTGTCTTTTGGTTGGAGCATTTAATCCATTCACGTTTAAGGTAATTATCGACATGTATGTTCCTTTGACCATTTTCTTAATTGTTTTGGGTTTGTTTTTGTAGGTCCTTTTCTTCTCTTGTGTTTCCCACTTAGAGAAGTTCCTTTAGCATTTGTTGTAGAGCTGGTTTGGTGGTGCTGAATTCTCTTAGCTTTTGCTTGTCTGTAAAGCTTTTGATTTCTCCATCAAATCTAAATGAGATCCTTGCCAGGTAGAGTAATCTTGGTTGTAGGTTCTTCCCTTTCATCACTTTAAGTGTATCATGCCACTCCCTTCTGGCTTGTAGAGTTTCTGCTGAGAAATCAGCTGTTAACCTTATGGGAGTTCCCTTGTATGTTATTTGTCGTTTTTCCCTTGCTGCTTTCAATAATTTTTCTTTGTCTTTAATTTTTGCCAATTTGATTACTATGTGTCTTGGCGTGTTTCTCCTTGGGTTTATCCTGTATGGGACTCTCTGCACTTCCTGGACTTGGGTGGCTATTTCCTTTCCCATGTTAGGGAAGTTTTCGACTATAATGTCTTCAAATATTTTCTCAGGTTCTTTCTCTCTCTCTTCTCCTTCTGGGACCCCTATAATGTGAATGTTGGTGTGTTTAATGTTGTCCCAGAGGTCTGTTATGCTGTCTTCATATCTTTCATTCTTTTGTCTTTATTCTGTTCTGCAGCAGTGAATTCCACTGTTCTGTCTTCTAGGTCACTTATCCGTTCTTCTGCCTCAGTTATTCTGCTATTGATTCCATCTAGTGTATTTTTCATTTCAGTTATTTTATTGTTCATCTCTGTTTGTTTGTTCTTTAATTCTTCTAGGTGTTTGTTCTTTAATTCTTCTATGTGTTTTTTAAACATTTCCTTTATCTTCTCAATCTTTGCCTCCATTCTTTTTTCTGAGGTCCTGAATCATCTTCACTATCATTATTCTGAACTCTTTTTCTGGAGGGTTGCCTATCTCCCCTTCATTTAATTGTTTTTCTGTGGTTTTATCTTGTTCCTTCATCTGGTACATAGTCCTCTACCTTTTCATTTTGTCTATCTTTTTGTGAATGTGATTTTCGTTCCACAGGCTGCAGAACTGTAGTTCTTCTTGCTTCTGCTGTCTGCCCTCTGAGACTATCTAAGAGGCTTGTGCAAACTTCCTGATAGGAGGGACTGGTGGTGGGTAGAGCTGGGTTTTGCTCTGGTGGACAGAGCTCAGTAAAACTTTAATTCACTTGTCTGCTGATGTGTGGGCCTGAGTTCCCTCTCTGTTTTTTGTTTGGCCTGTGGTGACCCAGCACTGGAACCTACAGGCTCTTTGGTGGGGCTAATGGCGGACTCCAGGAAGGCTCATGCCAAGGAGTACTTCCCAGAACTTCTGCTGCCAGTGTCCTTTTCCCCATGGTGAGCCACAGTGACCCCCTGCCTCTGCAGGAGACCCTCTGACACTAGCAGGTAGGTCTGGTGGTCTGGTTCTGTCTCCTTTGGGGTCACTGTTCCTTCTCCCTGCATGTTGATGCACACACTATTCTGTGTGCCCTCCAAGAGTGGAGTCTCTGTTTCCCCCAGTCCTGTCGAAGTCTTGCAATCAAATCCTACTAGCCTTCAACGTCTGATTCTCTGGGAATTCCTTCTCCCGTTACCAGACCCCCAGGTTGAGAAGCCTGACGTGGGGCTCAGAACCTTCACTCCAGTGGGTGGACTTCTGTGGTATAATTGTTCTCCAGTTTGTGAGTTACCCACCTTGCAGTTATAGCATTTGATTTTATTGAGATTGTGCCCCTCCTACCATCTCACTGTGCCTTCCCCTTTGTCTTTGTATGTGGGGTATCTTTTTTGGTGAGTTCCAGTGTCTTCCTGTCGATGATTGTTCAGCAGTTAGTTGTCATTCTGGTTCTCTCATAATAGGGAGTGAGTGCATGTCCTTCTACTCCGCCATCTTGAACCTGGGCTATTATAAATAAGGTTGTTATGAACATTCATGTACAAGTCCTTATGTTGATATATATTTTTTCCTTTCTTTTGGGTAAGTACATAGGAGTGAATTGTTGGGTAAATACATGGGAGTGAATTGTTGCATAGAAGGTACTATTTTGTTGCATAGTAAATGTCTCTCATACATTATGACTAAGTGGTTACAACTTGTAAGTTGTGCTCATGATTTAGTTTCTTAGATGAATATCCAAGTATGTGTCATCATTGGGACAATATATGTGCTGCTATTTAAGGGAGTGCTGCCAAAATGTGACTTCTGTTGGCTGGGTACTTTTGTTTGACTAGTGAAACATAAATACCTTCAAAAAGAAATAGTAAGGCTACTGTAAAATGTAGGGCTTTGGAAAGAGCATTTTACTTATTTATATATATATACTTTTTATGTAGCTTATGGGAGCAAACTATAAAATATCTAAAAGTTTTTCATGTTACCCTAGTGAAGTACAATAAAATATGGTTCGATAAAATAGTTATTAAATAGTGATATGCCTAAATTTAAACCTCTGTCATGAGTTAAAATTCAGTCTGAATTACAGTGTATCTGAAAATTGAAGCTTGCAGGTGTTTCCCTAAAGACAAAAATGACAGAAGAGCCAGTGGCCTGATAATTGCACCCCATGAAGATCAAAGACCTAAAAGATAAAAGGGATCCTCTCACAGAGCCTAACCTGGTCCTTCCGGACAATGACTGACAAAATCATTCCTCAACTCAGACACACATTGGGAAGATAATGAGGTCACCAGAGAGGACTGGGCATGCTTCTTGGATTTTGTATAAAGTGTTCTGAGAATAGAATTTTCTGGGAACACTTAATCCAAACGCTTACCTAAAGTGTAGTGGCTGATCATTTCACTAATAAAACTATTCTGAATTGAATATAGTTATTTTGAGATTTCTAGGTAAGTTATTTGTATATGAATAAGATCAAATATATTGCTAATTGTAATCTTTTGCTGTCTTGAGCCTTTATACTCTGATGAAGAAACTACCATGTATCCCTAAGAAATGCATTCAGGATGTTGAGTTTAATAGTGTGAAAGGATAAGGAACTGGATAATTTTAAGTGGTGAGAGGGTAAGTGTGTGTGTGTGAAAGGACTGTGAACTAAATATTTAATGATGAGAAGTATGAAACAAAGCCAATAGTACTTTCACCAGATATTTTCAAATCTCCCTAATCACTTTAAAGATTGATCTTCTCTGACACTTGAAGTTATATGTGACATGTTGACTTCCTTTGTAGAATACATCATGAGCATAAATGATATATATTATTTCTAGGTGGAAGTTAGAATAGGCATTTCATAATTTGCACCATTTAGGATGTAGCCTGTAGATGGCTTTTACCTCCCATTGAAATACTGAGAAAAAGAAAATCACAGCAAGTCAGCCTTCTACCAACCAATCTAATATTAAATTATAGCAGTATGGTGTGAAATCCAGAAGCCCTCTGAGGCAACATTTAAAGATAACTTCGTCTCCTGGAGAGCATAGCATGCTAAAAAATTAGCACAAGATCTTATTATAAGAATAGTGAAATTCACACCCTGGCAAGTCTTTGGGAAAAGAAAAATGTAGTACTCTATTAGAGAAGGAATGAAATTATGAAATGCAGTGTGGAGATGTTTAAGTAGATGCTCTTAAAAACTTAAAAAATCCAGATTGTCTGAACTATCTGGGCGGAAAGAGTTGTTTGCCTCTATCTGGTTATAAGTAAGCAGATTCTCTTCTCTTATAACCATGAAGAAGATGCCTTTAAAAATATTATTTGCGTTCCTCCAAACCTGTGCCCACCTTCTCTCATTCCTTTTATGCAGGCAGTCCATAAAATAGACCAGCAGCAACAAATTCACCTGGAAAGAAATTGGAAATGCCAATTCTTAGGTCGGTCCCAAAAGTAGTAATGGGGGAAGGGTCATCAATCTATATTTTAATAAGCCTTCTAAGTCTTTCTGTTGTATGACACAGTTTGAGAACCTCTGCTTTATTTTATTTTATTTTAAAAAATTTTTTATTGGAGTATAGTTGATTTACAATGTTGTTTTAGTTTCAGGTGTACAGTAAAGTGAATCAGTTATACATATACATATATCCACTCTTTTTTTTTTTTTTTTTTTTAGATTCTTTTCCCATATAGGCCATTACGGAGGATTAGGTAGAGTTCCCTGTGCTATATAGCAGGTTCTTATTAGTTATCTATTTTATACATAGTAGTGTGTATATGTCAATGCCAATGTCCCATTTTATCCCCTCCCCACCCACTTATCCCCTGGTAACCATAAGTTTGTTTTCTACATCCATGACTCTACTTCTGTTTTGTAAATAAGTTCATTTGTACAGAACCTCTGTTTGAAATAGAGTAGTATTTTCCATGCTTTGAAGGAGAAGGCATTATTCCTTTAAGGATATTTAGAACCTTGCTAATATGACCTAGCAGAAAATGGGAGAAATGCCTGGGAATGAATCTTTATGGTGCTGAACTGGAGTTGAGACAGAGAATATAAAGCTGGATAGTGGATCTTTTTTTTATATGACGACTCTTTTATGATTTAGAAAGCCTGAAATGAGTCCTAATATTCTTCTGGAATAGATCCTAAAAACTTGAAAAAAATGGCTTATAGTAACAGGGTGGAAATTCTGGACCTGCCTTGAATAAAGACTGAGGGAGGGTCTAAACATGCATATAGCAGAACATTTTTTTAACATAAAACCGGATAATCTACCACCTGACTATATTCCACAGGTAAGACCTATCAAAAAGAATCAGAGCTGGACAGTAGTTAAAGCATCAAAGACAGATTTTGTTTAGTAATTATTGTAACAGGGGAAAGATTTCAGTGTAGAACTGAGCTCAATTTCAAATACAGAAAAGACATCAGGGAATTTATAGCTAAGGAACAGAGTGATGGCATCATTGGATGGAAAATTACTAAGAGGAGACACAAGGGTAGGAGTATTTGTGCTAAACCAACTTAATAGGATTCTTGCTGAAGACAGACCAAGTTGATCATATATAAAGCATGAGGGAATGACTTAGTATGATTCTTTGCTAAGACTGGGCTGGGGAGGTCACAGACAGTACAGGGACCAAGGGTGAGATCTAGTAGAGAAGAGAGCTCAGAGGAACCTCACTAAAGTTTGGTCAGGGAGAGTATTAGTCCAGAGTATACCCTTCTACCTAAGTGATAAAGAATTCAAAGATAGCTGTCTCTTGCAGTTCAAGGTTGATGGAATTGGGAGTGCAAACATGAAGCTGGACCCCTTCTGTCAATGGAATGGCAAGGTTCTAGAATAAAAGTAGTCACATGGTGGCACTGAACTCTTAGATACAAGGTAGAAATAATTATCATAATAGGCAGAAGGCTAGAAGAGCAATCAAGAAAGATCTGTAGTTTTTGTGTGTGGGTTAGGGGGTGTTCTAATTTCATTCTTTTACATGCAGCTGTCCAGTTTTCCCAGCACCACTTATTGAAGAGGCTGTCTTTTCTCCATTGTATATTCTTGCTTCCTTTATCAAACATAAGGTGACCATATGTGTGTGGGTTTATCTCTGGGCTTTCTATCCTGTTCCATTGATCTATATTTCTGTTTTTGTGCCAGTACCATACTGTCTTGATTACTGTAGCTTTGTAGTATAGTCTGAAGTCAGGGAACCTGATTCCTCCAGCTCCGTTTTTCTTTCTTAAGGTTGCCTTGGCTATTAGGGGTCTTTTGTGTTTCCATACAAATTATGAAATTTTTGTTCTAGTTCTTTGAAAAATGCCATTGGTAGTTTGATAGGGATTACATTGAATCTGTAGATTGCTTTGGGTAGTATAGTCATTTTCACAATGTTGATTCTTCCAATCCAAGAACATGGCATATCTCTCCATCTGTTTGTATCATCTTTAATTTCTTTCCTCAGTGTCCTATAGTTTTCTGCATACAGGTCTTTTATCTCCTTAGGTAGGTTTATTCCTAGGTATTTATTCTTTTGTTGCAATGGTAAATGGGAGTGTTTCCTTAATTTCTCTTTCAGATTTTTCATCACTACTGTATAGGAATGCAAGAGATTCCTGTGCATTAATTTTGGATCCTGCTACTTTACCAAATTCATTGATTAGGTCTAGTAGTTTTCTGGTAGCATCTTTAGGATTCTCTATGTATAGTAACATGTCATCTGCAAACAGTGATAGTTTTACTTCTCCTTTTCTGATTTGGATTCCTTTTATTTCTTTTTCTTCTCTGATGGCTATGGCTAAAACTTCCAAAACTATGTTGAATAATAGTGGTGAGAGTGGGCAACCTTTTCTTGTTCCTGATCTTAGTGGAAATGGTTTCAGTTTTTCACCATTGAGAAGGATGTTAGCTGTGGGTTTATCATATATGACCTTTATTATGTTGAGGTGGCCATCATTAAAAAATCTATAAACAATAAATGCTGGAGAGGGTGTGGAGAGAAGGGAACCCTCTTACACTGCTTGTGGGAATGTAAATTGATACAGCCACTATGGAGAACAGTATGATGTTCCCTAAAAAACTAAAAATAGAACTACCATATGACCATCAATACCACTACTGGGCATATACACTGAGAAAACCATAATTCAAAAACATGTACCACAATGTTGATTGCAGCTCTCTTTACAATAGCCAGTACATGGAAGCAAACTCAGTGTCCATCGACAGATGAATGGATCAAGAAGATGTGGCACATATATACAATGGAATATTACTCAGCCATAAAAGGAAACGAAATTGAGTTATTTGGA
The DNA here is from genome assembly GCF_009873245.2 of Balaenoptera musculus. Taxonomy (NCBI): domain Eukaryota; kingdom Metazoa; phylum Chordata; class Mammalia; order Artiodactyla; family Balaenopteridae; genus Balaenoptera; species Balaenoptera musculus. The sequence continues at coordinate 108,787,947 of NC_045788.1, forward strand.
GTGAGGTGGATGGACCTAGAGACTGTCATACGAGTGACGTAAGTCAGAAAGAGAAAAACAAATACTGTATGCTAACACATATATATGGAATCTAAAAAAATATATAAAGTTCTGAAGAATCTAGAGGCAGGACAGGAATAAAGATGCAGATGTAGAGAATGGACTCGAGGACACAGGGAAGGGGAAGGGTGAACTGGGACGAAGTGAGAGAGTGGCATGGACGTATATACACTACCAAATGTAAAATAGATAGTGGGAAGCAGCCACATAGCACAGGGAGATCAGCTCGGTGCTTTGTGTCCACCTAGAGGGGCGGGATAGGGAGGATGGGAGGGAGACTCAAGAGGGAGGGGATAAGGGGATATATGTTTATGTATAGCTGATTCACTTTGTTATACAGCAGAAACTAACACACCATTGTAAAACAATTATGCTCCAATAAAGATGTTAAAAATAAATAAAAAAAAAAGATCTGTAGTGACGGTTAATATATCTTGGTGTGCCAAGGGACAAAATAAGTATTCAGACAATAAGAACGTTTCTTGACTTCTATAATTTAAAAAGATCAGAATCCAGCACTCAAGACTACAAGGGAAAATAAGAACTCACTTAGTTTCCAAACGTGAGCCAGTCCTTAGCCATTAACTTTCACTGTGATATTATTGATCCCAGAACTATGTCTTTAATCTTCATCAGAGATGAGCATCAGAAGCTGTCCTCATGCACTTAAATGGACAGCAGTATACACACTTTTACCATGACTTTATTATCTTCTGCTTTCTGTCATAATATAGCATGAAGGAATATTCATTTTCTGGAAATTCTGAAGAACCTCACGCTAGGTCACTATATTGATGACATCATGTTGAGTAGACCTGAAAAATAGGGAGTTGAATGTCCTGTAGCTGGATGCCATTAGACATATTGACATCAGAGGATGAGAGAAACATCTGACAGGTCTTTACTATAATTGTAAAATTTATAGCCACCATTCGTAATGCATTATACTGGAATAATCACCCTAAGGTAAAGGAAAAGGTATTGCATTTTGACCTATCACTATGAAAGAGGAAGTGCAATTTGTAAGCCTTCTTCAGCTTGCTCAGGCTTTCTGCAGGCCAAGCAGGAATTATTAGAGAGTTAATGTTCCCAGAAGCAGCTCTCAACAAATGTCAGACATTGATTTAGTTGATAAATATCCTAGCTTCCTTGCCTTTTTGGTGGAATTACTCAAAGCATATTCTATTCTATTTCCCCACACTTGTACAGTGGAATTAAGCTTTATTTTCCCACAGTGGTAACTTGCTTAATAATGTATTCCTTTAGGACTTTCCTCTCCTCCCCATCTCACATCCGCAACCTCCCATCAGTGTTGCTTGGGATTACATCCCAAATACATTGCTTGTACTCTAATGTTTGTCCAGTGTCTGATTCTGTGGAATCCTGTATTAGACAAACTTTAGTACAGAATTTTAGCCCTGATTATGGGAAAAATATCTATATAGCAACACTAGAATTTTTAACATTTGCCTTTAGTAAAATTTATAAGGCAACTTTGCTAAAATTGTAATGATCAGTTGCTGACATCCTTTCTCCGTCCCTACCTAAATACTATATTCAGTTGAAATCTCCTTGCATCTTCTCTTATTTAATTTCTCTTATATGTCCTGTTATTCCCTTTTGTACTTAACATTTAGTCTTTGCATGATAATACACTTCTTGAAGACAAAGATGTTTTCATTATTATCTTACATTTCTCCACTACTTAGCACACATGTCTCCTACATTCTGGGGCTCTGTAGATTGGTTAAATTATAATTAGTACCTTGATTTTAATATTACTATTCCAATAATGCTAACAAAAATATATTTAATATAATTTTCCCAAAAGGCATTTCTTATTTTTGTGAATATGTAACAGGAAGACAGGAATTAATTTACAAATGTCTCTATAATTGTCTCCATCTCCTCTGCCTGGATAAATTATATTGCTTTAGACAAAAGTAAAGAATTAAAAGTCACAGTTATATGAAAAGATGATGACTATAACCAAACGTTTGGGAAATTGGGAGTGTGACATTGTACTGAGCCACGGATATGACCAAAACTAGAGTGCTGGGAGTGTGTCGGTGGCATACTTTGGATAAAAATCTAGAGGCAGGGTTATTATTGTCAAATAGTCAAACGGGTTTGAACTAAAATTGCCTGATCTTGTTATTTATTTGCGTGAGGCCATGAACAAGCCACTTAGCACTTCAAAGCTCAATTTCTTTATTTGCCTTGATGATAATAGTGATATCTATACTTGAGGGTTTTTTTAGGAATTAAGTAAATTGTTTAAGTTATTGAGAAAGGAGCAATTTAGGTCAAGAGATGATTATTTCAATTTATAATTACATAACCACTTAAGATACTTATTTCATGTCCTTTTCAAAATTATTCAGAATTTACTATGATAGTCTCTAACTCATTATTTTTTAATTATTATGCAAATATTCTTTTAACAGAAGTTGCTACCACTAAAAGAGAGCTTTCCCCTATGTATTTCTGGCTTACTTATAAGCCTGGTAGGTAAATTTTTTAATGAATGACCATTACATTAAATCTTAAATCATCACATTATTTACAACTTCCATTACATCAATTTACACATTTTATTAATATAATAATAATTGGAAGGTAGTATTTTAAAAATAATTGTAATATCTAAAGTAAATGTTATATACTATGCTGATCTGGTTTTTTCCCAATGTCTTTATTCTCTTCCTAGTTATTCTTTTATACATTTAAATACATTTAAAGAAACTTCTTAACTGAGCAAAACTGCAAAGAAAAGTGCTTTTACAATATGTATGTAATGTCAAGAATAAATTAATGGTGTCTCTGGTAGTAAGATGACAAAATTTGCTTCTTAGAACCCAAAAGACAGGAAAGATACTTCTTAAATATAAGCTTTAAATTTGAGTTATCACTTCTTTCTCATTCTATCTGAATGTTATATTTTAAAAATCAATTATAGTATAACATACATATTGAAAAATGCATAGATGTTAAGAAAACTATTCTATAAACAACTTAATAAATTTATACATAGTCATAATTGCTCAAAATTAAGAACAATCAAATGTCCATTAATACTAGAATAAATAAAATGTGTTATGTATATATGGACTCCTAAATAGCAGTAATATTGATCTACTGCCATGCTTAAAAACCCATATTACGACAGATAAAGTATAATTAATAAGTGGAAAAAAAAACACATCAAGTACTTACATAATACATAATTTCATTTATATATGCAGTTCAAATTCAGGCAAAATTACTCTATATTTCATAAAAATCAGAATAGTTGTTAGCTTTACATGTGGATTATTGACTGTAAAGCAACATGAGAACTTCATATTATATGAATAGAGCTATTCATAGATTAGTTCCATGGCTAATTAGATATTATGTTATTTAAATAGATGGTCTTCCAATATGGGTCTCAGTATACATAGTTGCAATGGTTAATGTTTACTAAATTAATTTTTATATCCAAAAATTCAAAGAGATGTTTTTAAAACATGGCAGAATCATAAATTATTCAATTCCATTTGTAAACTTGGGCATATTTATACCTAGCTCTAGCTAATATGCTATAAAATTACACTGTTGATTCTAAAAAGGTATCAAAATATTTTAGTCATAACACATTTTATTGACAGAATTTTAGGTTACATGTCCTGGTAAAAATGGACAAATAACTCTGCTTAGAGGAGGAAAAAGCTCTTCTATTTTCCAAAATTCTATTTCTAAGGTCAGAGGACTGTGATGATTCAGAAAAGTAAAGTTACTATCTTAGTTTTAAAGCCAACCAGGGAGATGGAAACAGCTGGAAAATAACATCATAATTCACAAGCAAATTCTTGTGAAATTCAGAGAAAGGTAGAATATATATGAGATTTTGTAGGACATAAATTTGGTTCAGTATTGAAAAGGCATGAAATATATTTTAGATAGTTCAATCAATATGAACAATAACATGGAAGCAAATATTCTAATGATATTAATAGATGTTCTTAATTGAGCTTAGTTACAGTTATAGATTAAGTAATCCACATTATCAGACCTTCATATTTTCATTCAAAATATTCCTTCAGTCTAAAATTCTAATCAACAAATGCATGCTTGTACAAGATACTGTGTTTTTGGCAGGTGATATGAAAATTATTATGAGTATAAATCAAAATGTGATATCATATAATATAGCCAGCATTTCTAAGCAATAGCTAATGGATCTGCAATAAATAATGATGGAATACTTCATAAATAAAATCAAAGTAAATTCCAAATTCATATACAAAATAAATTCCAGGTTGATTATATATAGAAAATATAATTATAGACATTGTAGAAGAAAACAGAAGAGAATAATTTTATAATATGTAAGTGAAAATTACCTTCCTAAGCATATAAAAATCAAGACTATCAAGAAAAAAATGTACATATATGAGTACATAATAACTAATAAATTGTGTAAAATGAAACACCATGCAAAGGTGTAAAACAATTGAGTTATTAACAAATTTCATACATTAATAACAAGAAATGGAATTCCTGGCTTATATGGTAGTTCTATTTTTTAGTTTTTTTGAGACCCTTCCATACTGTTTTCCTTAGTGACTGCACCAATTTACATCTCAACCAACAGTGTACCAGTGTTCCCTTTACATCCTTGCCAACATTTGTTATTTGTAGACTTTTTGATGATAGCCATTTTGAGAGGTGTAAGGTGATATCTCATTGTTGTTTTGATTGCATTTCTCTAATAATTAGCGATACTGAGTATCTTTTCATGTGCCTGTTAGCCATTTTTATGTCTTCTTTGGAAAAATGTCTATTCAGGTCTTATGCCAATTTTTTGATTGGGTTGCTTGCTTTTTTCTTATTGAGTTGTATGAGCTGCTTATATATATTTTTAGTCATATTATTTGCAATATTTTCTCCCATTCAGTAGCAACAGCTTTTAAGTTAATTAGGTCCCATTTATTTATTTTTGCTTTTATTCCTTTTGCCTTAGGACACAGATCCAAAAAAACCAACCAACCAAACAAACCAAAACAAAACATTGCTGCAATTTATGTCCCAGTGTTCTGCCTATGGTCTCTTCTAGGGAGTTTTGTTGGTTTCAGGTTAAGGTCTTTAATCCATTTTGAATTTATTTTGTATATGGTGTGAGGAAATGTTCTAATCTCATTGTTTTACATGTTGTAGCTGTCCAGTTTTCCCAGCACCACTTATTGAAGAGACTGTCTTTTCTCCATTGTATATTCTTGCCTCATTTTCTTAGAGTAAACCTATGGTCTTACCTCATTGACCATAGGTTTATTGATTTATTTCTGGGCTCTCTATTCTGTTTCATTGATCTTTGTGTCTTTTTTTGTGTTTGCCAGTACCATGCTCTTTTGAGTACTGTAGCTTTGTAGTACTATATGATCCAGCAGTTACACTCTTGAGTATATATCTGGAAAAAACAAAAACATTAATTCAGAAAGATACATGCACTCCAATGTTCAGAGCAGTACTATTTATAATAGCCAAGATATGGAATCAAACTAAGTGTCCATCAACAGATGAATGGATAACAATGTGGCACACACGCACACACACACACATACACACACACACTGGAATATTATTCAGCTATAAAAAGGAATGAAATCCTACCATTTGTAGCAAAGTGGATTGACCTAGAAATATTATGCTAAGTGAAATAAGTCAGACAGAGAAAGATAAATACTGTATAATATCACTTCTATGTGGAATCTAAAAACTAAACAAATGAATACATATAGCAAAACAGAAACAGACTCACAATATTCAAAACAACTAGTAGCTATGAGTGGGAAAGGGAAAGGGAGGAGGGATACAAGATTGGGATATGGGATTAAGAGATATAAACTACTTTGTATAAGTTAGATAAGCACAAGGATATATTGTACAGCACAGGGAATCATAACCATTTTGTAAAGCTTTTAATGGAGTATAATCTATAAAAATACTGAATCACTATGCTGTACATCTGAAACAAATATAATATTGTAAATCAAATGTACTTCAATAAAATTAAGAATAAAAAAAACAAGAAATGGATTACCATGCTACCATTCAATAATAAAATAATCCCATGACAAATGGAAAAGACATAACTAAAAAATTAAAAAATGACTACTAATGATATAAATTACATAGAGAATAGAGTAGGAATTAAGGAGAAGGAAATTGCAACAAAGTAGATATTAATTTGTGAATAAACATAAAAATTATCATTATGATAATATCTTCTATTATAAGGACAGGTTTATATTTACAGTAATGGTCATTGTAGCAGTTTTTTGTTATACAGGAAAACTGGAAACAATCTTATATTTTAATAATTTGGGCATTATTAAATAAAAGAAGTCCAGCATTACAGTGTCTATGGAATACTATGCCCAATGACAAGTTGTGAGGGAAAAAGTGTTAGTGAGAGGAAGAAATGAAAATTTAAAGGAAGAACGAAATTTCTGATATATTTTGTTAAATGCATTGTGAAAAATAGCAAGTCACAAATACAAAATATAGACTATGATCGTATTTACATAAACGAGCAACATATTTACTCTGTGTGTGTGTGTGTGTGTGTGTGAGTGCATGCGCACATGCCTGTGTGTAAGATACTCAAAGTAGGTTACCTACAAGTTGTAAGCATTTTTCTGGGGGTAATTTGCTTATAAGAATGCTTCTGATGTGGCCTTTTTCATGTTACTTACACACTAATAAACAGCTACAACTGTGAAATTTGTAGGAAAGAAGGAAGGAAAGAAATTGAGGGAGTGAGCAAAGGCAGAAAGAAGAAAGGCTTTGTGAGGTGATCTGGGTTTTTATGTCTCTACCTTATTTTCCCCTGGGAATAGACAGATATAGATGAGACTATCCTGAGATTATGACTGCTATGGTACCACAACTTGATTCCTCTGGGTCTTATCACAATCCTAGAAGTTGAAAACTGGGTGAGCTGACAAACTCAATAGTATATAAACTCAGAATCACATGAGTCAAATATCTTACTCGATATCAGTTTTACTAATAATTTCATGAAGACAAGCAATTAAGAAACAGAGGAAAAGCAGAGAGAATGTCTGGGATAGTGAAGGCTGTTACCAAAGTCTCTTGTTCTTAAACCAAACACAGGTCTCTAGACGAGAGTACTGTCATGGAATGTTTAGTTTATAAAATGTCTCTATTTTGTATATCAAATAGTAGCATAGATTATGTGGCATTTTATAGGGAATCATATCTCATAAAATCAATATTTTCTAGGTTTGTTTTTGAAATAACCGATGTTAAAACCAGTGCTAAAAGCATTACATAGAAAAGCATCCTTTCTTGTACATATCATTGGTCTACTTTTCAGAAGTTCCAGTGATCATGTTTATAAAAAATGAGATCAAACCTCTTCTGGTCCTCTATCTGAAGCCACAGTATTGAGAAGTAAATAGGTCACAGGTCAGATGCTTTAACTTCTTTTCCCTCACTGGGTATAGGGCATGATCCAAACAAGATCCATGTCCTGGGAATAGAGAGATAAGAGTATCTCTTTTCCTGAAATTTTAACAATGTTTCATAGGAAAGTAGTATTCATGGGCCATATAATATACTGTGGTGTGGCACAGTAATTTAAATACTTTCAAACTTCAAAATCTAATAAATGATTGTTCTATTATTTCAGAATGTTGCAAATGCATGCATTATCATTGGTCCATGTCAAATATTATTAGTCTATTAATATAAGTATGTCAAATGGACAGAAAGATTAAGTTCTATCAATTATTATGCCTTTTCTTGTGTTATCACAAAACTAAGTCAAAAAAAGAGTGCTTGTGTTCTGGATGCTAGGAGAGCATTCATGTTAATTTAAATACAATTTCAATCTTTAGGTGTTTATAAAAATCATATTTGAATATAGTTCATGATAGGAATTTATATTTACATCTTCAGTGTGACACAGATAAGATTTTTTAATGCATGAAACAGTAATAATTCACAACTCATGTCCTAAAAATAATTCTAATACAAATATGCAAATAACACAGAGGACATAATTTAAAAGATAACCCTGTGGAAAATCATAATTTACTTGAACAAGATCAAATGAATCTTTTATAATCACATAAAATTCACTGGGATAAATAAAAGAACAAATAATTAATTCAGTACCAGAGCTTACATGATGTTAGAAATGAATGCAATAAATGAAAACACTCTATGAACAACAGTCAAATAACAAGAAAGATATTTTAAACTATAGTAGAATCAAACTCAACTATTTCTTTGTCAACTCTCTCAAATTGGGTCCTGGTCTAATAAATTTGAAGTAACTTTTTGAGCAGTGTACATAGTATTTGTAAACATATTAGAGTTTAAAAAAAACAAACTTTAAATGCAGTAATATTTTTCTGAGTGCTACTTTAAAATTATTAATAACAAAGACAGCATGAAAATTCAAGGTTATAGAACAAAATACAGTATATGGAAAACACTGATAAATCTGAATATAGAATTGTCTTTTCAAACTAGGCTAAGAAGGGCCCTAGTTCAAAGGAAGAATAAAATCTAGTAGTTTTTCTTTTAAATTCACCATTCTTATAGTATTTACTGAGCACCTATTATGGGCATGATATATTCTAGGTACTGGGGTATAGTGAGAAATGAGATAGAGAATGTTCCTACTCTTTCAATTTAAATTCCATTAGGGGATTATGCAAAAAAAAAAAAAAAAGAACAAAAAAACAACACTCTCAAAAATTAAAAAAAAAAAATCACTAAAAGTGTTTATGCAGAGATGAAACAGAGAATGATAGACGGTGATTTTAGGACTATTTTGAATAAGGAGAGGCGAAAGCCATTCTGAGATGGTAACTTAAGCTGAGATTTGAATGCCATGAAGCTGGCAACAAAAAAAATTCCAACCAGAGGGGATACAAAAGCCCTGAGTAGAGAACACGATTAACATGTTCAAGGTGCTAAAATGAAACTAGTATGGTAGGAGCAAGGGAGACTATTTTCAAGGGACAGAAGATGAGCTCAGAAAAGTCATTAGGTTCTTCATAAGCTAGGAAGAGAATAATATTTCACTATATTCTTTAAGTACATGAATCGTAAATATTTGTGAGGTAGTGATAGATTTTTTAAAAGATAATTCATAATTATTAATGTATTTGTTTTTCCTGATTTATTTGTCCCTTCTCAATCTTCTTTCTCTTTTAGGTATATGACTACCTATCTTGCTATATAGATGTGATGTGCATTTTTCGACTGGAAGGCTTATATTGTGTTTTTATGTTTAAGATATAATAATTGTATATAGTGAGAAACAAAAGTTGATAAGACACAATTAAAATGACATTGAGTGCCTACCTACCAGTCAGGATAAGGAAATACATTTTCTAGAGTAATTACATTGTATCCATTTTCTATTACAGCTAACAAATTAGCACACATTCAGCAGCTTAAGACTTAAAAAAACAAACATTTTTTATCTTTCAGTTTTTGAAGGTCAGAAGTTGGGGCAGAGCTTATCTGGGTTTGCTACTGAGGGTTACAGAAGGCTCTGAAGAAGGTATTTATTGGGTTGTGTTTTCACCTAGGGTCTTGACTGGGGAAGGATACCCTCCCAAGCTCCTTCAGATTATTGACAGAATTCATTTCCTTATAGTTGTAGGGACGAGTACAGGTTTTCTTGCTGGATTTCAGATGGAGGGCTTTCTCAGTCTCTGAGGACAAACACACAGCTCTTTGCTATATGACCTTCTCATGACATAGAAGCTTACTCCCTCAAAGACAGAAAGAATCCCTTGAATTCTGTTTTCTAAGATAGAGTCTTATATAACAATAATGCTAGAAACATCCCATCACCATTGTCTTAAAATATAACCTAATCAAGGGAGTAATGTCTCATTTGTCTCTGCCATAAAAATAGCTTAATCAAAGAGGGACATCCATTACTGTCACTATATTCTATTGATTAGAAGCAAGTCGCAGACCCCACCCACACTTATGGATTATAAGGGGTATAATACCAGGGTGCTATCATGGGACCATCTTAGAAATCTGCCTAGCATACTTATTTGATACTCCCAACAATTATATGTAATAGGCTCTAATATTTTCAAGGTACTGGGGATTCAAAGTCAGTATGACTACTCTCTATATAAACTATAATACACATGTTATGGGTTATCTAAAGAAAAATGTCCTTATTAGTTACTGAGAGAAGTGTGTTAATATCAACTCTGATTTGCCTATTTATTCCCTTTTAATTTTGTAAAATTTTGACTTATAGGTTTTGAAATTTTATTAGGTACATACAAATTTAGAACTGCTTCACCATCTAATTGAATTGACAAGAGTCACTATAAAGCATTCTTTTTCTCTAGTAGTATGTCTTGCCTTAAGATTTAATTTGCCTGATTTTAAGGGACCTACACAAACATTTTAGAATTAGTATTTTTATGGTGTATGTTCCTCCATATTTTTACATTTCACCATTTTGTATCTTTATATTGGAAATATTTCAGATACAAATAACATAGAGATGCATTGTTATTTTATTACAGTTGATAATCTTTTCCTTCAATTGGAGTGTTTATTCCATTTACACGTAATTTAATTTCTGATGTAGTTTGGCTTATGTCTGTCATGTTTCTATTTATATTCTGTTGCCTATTATTTATTGTTTAATTCTGTTTTATTCTATTCTTTTGGCATAATTAAGCATTTTTAATTCTCCAGTTATTTTGAAATCACATTTTAAATTTTATATTTTTGTATGGTTCCTAATTGGTCACACCAGGTATTTGAATATGCATCTTGACTTACTACAGTCTGTCTTCAGTTAGTACTTAAATTGTTTTCCCCAAAAGAACTTTAAAACAGTTTTAAAAACTAATTGTATTTTTAAAGCTCCAATCTTGGCTTTGGTTATTTGTCTTTTGGTCAGTTATTTTACTTCTACATCTCACAAGATGTTTTATCATATTTGTTTTAAATAGTCAATATCTTTCATATTTGTTCACATATTTATCCATGACACTGACTTCTTTTCTTTCTATAGTTTAATGTTTCTATCTGAGATTATTTTCTTACAGTCTGAAGACCTCCTCTAGTAATTCTTACAGTGAATGTCTACTGACAATGGATTTTCTCATCTTTTGTTTATGGAAAACCTATTTATTTCACCTTTATTTTTAAATAATTTCCTCTGTTTAAGAATTTTTTGAGATAAAATTCTCATGATATAAAATTCACCAATTTAACAATTTCCAAGTGTACAATTTAGTGATTTTTGTATGTTCACAGAGTTGTGCAACCATCATCACTACCAAATTCAAGAACATTTCCACAACCCCAAAAAGAAACCCCAGACCTGTTAACAGTCAGTTGCAATTCTCTCCTTCCTCTGTCCCTTGGAAACCTCTAGTCTATTTTTTGTCTCTGTGGTTTTTCCTATTCTGGACATTTTATATAAATGCAGTCATACCATGTGTGGCTTTTTGTGTCTGGTTTCTTTCAGTTAGCATAATGTTTTGAAGGTGCATTCATGCTGTTATATGTATCATTACTTAATTTCTTTTTAAGGGTAAATATTCTATTGTATGGATATACTAGACTTGTTTATACTTTCATCAGTTGATAGACATTTTGATTTTTCCGCTTGTAGAAATAATGTTTCTATGAACATTCATGCACAATTTTTTGTATAAACATGTTTTCACTTCTCTTTGATATATACCTTGGAGTGAACATGTTGGGTCATATGGTTACTCTATATTTAATTATGTGAGGAATAGCCAAACTATTTTTCTAAATAGCTGCACCATTTTACATTCCTGTCATCTGTAGATGAAGATTCCAATTTCTCTATATCTTCTCCAATACGATTTTTCTTTTTTTCTCTTTTTTCTTTTTTTCTTATTTTTATTTAAAATAATATTTTAAATATTATTATAGCCAAACTAGTGGATGTGAAGTGGTATCTTATTGTGGTTTTGATTTGCATTTCCCCAGTAGTAATGATATTGAGCATTTCTTCATGCGTTTACTGACCATTTGTATATCTTCTTTGAAGAAAAGTTCTATGTCCATTTATTAAATGAGTTACTGATGTTTTTACTACTGAGTTTTAAGGATTCATTATACATCCTAGATACTAAACTCTTACCTGGTAAAATATTTTTTAATAGTTTTTCTTATTAGGAGGTCCATCTTCTTTCTTGATAATGTACTTTGATATGGCAAATTTTTAATTGTGAGGAACTTCAGTTTACCAACTTTTTATTATTGCTTATGCTTTTATTTTCATATTTAAAAAACAAGTACCTACTCCAAGGTCACGAAGATTTACACCTATGTTCATGTCAAAGAATTTTATAGTTCTAGCCTTTACATTTAGATACTTGATCTATTTTGACTTACCTTTTAAATGTGGTATAAAGTAGGATTCTGTCTTCATTACTTTGCATGCAAATATCTAGTTGTTGCATTGCCATTGCTGAAAAGACCATCCCAGTTGAATTGTTTTGACACCCTAGGCAAAAAGCAATTGACCAGAAATCTATGAGTTCACATCTAATGTCTGAATTCTATTCCATTGATCAATATGTCTATCTTTACACTGGCCACACACAGTTTTGATTATTATAGCTTTGTAGTAAATTTTGAAATTAAGTGTGAGTTCTCCAACTCTGTTCTATTTCAAGATGGCATTGGCTTTTAGGGGTTCCTTGTACATTTACTAAAATAGGCAAATGGGACTTTGATAGGAATTACAGTATGTGAATCAATCTGGGAGTATTGCTATCTTAACAACATTGTTTTCCAATCCATGAACACAGGGTACCTTTTCATTTTCAGATCTTCTTTAATTTCTTTTGACAATGTATTATAATTTTTGGTGTATAACCCATGCACTTCTTTGGTTATATTTCTTCCAAAGTATTTTATTTTTTAGATGTTATTATAAATTGAATTAATATCTTAATTTCATTTTGAACCACACATTGTTACTGTATAGAGATACAAATGATTTTCTGTATATTGTTCTTATATCCTCAGTTCAATTGTTGAACTCATTCAACATTTATTGAACTAATTTGTTAGCTACAATAGTATTTTGGAGATTCATTAGTGTTTTCTATATATAAGATGTTTTCAAAAGTGAATAGAGGTACCTTACCTTCTTCCTTTCAAATCTGGGTGATGCCTTTTCTTCCTTTTTCTTGTCTTCTTGATCTTACTAGAAATTCTAGTACAATGAACAATAGTAATAGCAAAAGTGACATTCTTGTCTTCTTCCTGGTTTTAGGGGGACATTATTCAGTCTTGCATCATTGAGTATAATGTTAACTGTGGGTTTATAATAGATGCCTTTATTGAGTTAAACATTTATTTCTTCTACTCCAAGAGTGATTTTATCATAAGAAGGTTTTGGATTTGGTCAAATGCTTTTCCTTCTTCTATTGAGATAATCATATGCCTTTATTTTTTAATTATATTATGATGTTATATTACATTTGTTGCACTTTGTATATTGAACTAACCTTTCATTCCTGGGATAAATGCCACTTGGTCATAGCGTATAATCTTTTAACTATGCTGGTGATTTCGTCTTCTAGTATATATCTTTAAGATTTTTGTATCAGTACTCATAAAGCTTTTTGGTCTGTAGTTTTGTTTTCTTGTGGTGTCTTTATCAGAGTTTGGCTTCAGGGTAATACTGGCCTCACAAAATAGTTAGGAAGTATTTTATTCTCTAGTATTTTTTTGGAAAAGTTAGAGAAGAATTAGATGGTTATTAATTCTCCATTAAGTGTTTAGTGCAATTCATAAATGAAGCCATCTTGTATTGGGGTTTTCTTTGTTGGAAGTTTTTTTGATTACTGACTAAATATTAACTTGTTATAGGTCTTTTCAGATTCTCTATTTCTTCTTGAGTCAGTTTGTTAGTTGATATGTTTAGAACTTTTCACATTTTTCATTTCATCTAGATCATCCAGTTTGTGGCATACAATTGCTCATTATAATCTCTTATAGTCCTTTGTATCTCTGTAATGTGGTGGCTTTTTCTCTTAATTTTAGTAATTTGAGTCTTCCTTCATTCTTTTTTATCAAACTAAAGGTTTGTTAATTTTGTTGATTTTTCAAAAAACAAAAACAAAAACAAAACTCACAGCTCCTTGTTTCATTTAGTTGTTTCTATTTTTTTTATTCAATATTTCACTTTTGTCCACTATAATCTTTATTATTTTCTTCTTATTGCTTTTTGTTTAGTTTTTTATTTTTCTAGTTCCTTAAGATAAAATTTTAGGTTATTGATTTGATTTATTTCTTCTTGTAAAATTAAAACTGTTTATTCCTTTGTATCTAACATGTGTCTTATGTGGGCACCACAGAGTTAGATCAAGTGATATTTTAATCCATTCTGCCAATACCTTTCTTTTAATTGGATATTTTAATCTATTAACATTTAATATAATTACAAATAAGAAAGGGCTTAATTCTAACTTTTTGTTATTTGTTTTCTAAATGTTTTATATATTTTTTGTTCCTCAATTCCTCTATTACTGCCTTCTCTTGTGTTAAAAATGTTTTTTCTACCATACCATTTGTCATTTCTTTTACTATATAGATATTTCATTATATTCTTAGTGGTTGCCTTGAGAGTTTAATTAACCTCAAAATAAAAAAAAATGAATTTGGATTAATACCATCTTAATCTCAATAGTACACAAAAACATTCTCCTATATATCGCCTTCCCCCTCCCTTTTGTGCTGTTACTGTCACAAATTACAAATTTACACATTATGTGTCCATCAATATAGATTTGTAATTTTGTTTTTTGCAGTTGGCTTTTAAATCATACAGAAAAAAAAGGAGTTACAAATAAATATGTAATTTTTTTTTAGGTTTACTGAGGTTGTTACCTTTATCAATGTTTATTTATCACTGTAGAAAGGTAATTCATGTTTGAATGTTTATTATGTGGATTCGTGTTAATATCTATTGTCCTTTCTTTTCAGGTTGAATTTTTTTTTTTTTTTTTTTACCATTTTTTTGTAGAGAAGCTCTGCTAGCAATTAACTCTCAGTTTTTTGTTTATCTGGGAATGTCTTAATTTCTCCTTCATTTTTAGAAATATAAATTTGCTGGATATGGAATTGTTGTTTGACAGTTTTATTTTTCTTTCAACCCATCAAATATGTCACTCCAGTGCCTTCTGGCCTCTATGGTTTTGATGAGAATCAGCTGTTAATCTAATTGAGGAATCCATGTATATGATGATTGCTTCTTTGTTGCTGTTTTCAAGACTCTCTCTATCCTTGGTTTTGAGAACTTGGTTATAATATAACTTCCTGTGGATCTCTGTAATTGCCACATTAACAAAATAAAAAGGAAAAAAATAATATGATAATCTCAAAGTATGCAAAAAAAGCTTTTGATAAAATTAGATATGATAAAAAATTTAACCACCTACAAATATTAAGAAACTTCCTTAATCTGATAAAGAATAACTACCTTAAAATCATTTGTAAAGAGGAGATATTGAAAACTTTTTCCTTAAGGTTAGGAATGAAATAAAAATGTATGCTCTACTTGCTTGTATTCAACTATGTAGTAGAGGATTTATGTAATATAATGAGGAAGTAAAAAGCAATAAAATATATAAAAACTAGAAAGGAAGAACTATTTGCAGGTGACACAATTATAAAACAAAATGTAAAAGAAGTTTATAGATAAATATGTAACTAAGAATTAAATTCAGCAATGTTGTAGTATACAAGGTCAATATAGAAAAACAATTATTTCAATATCTGGCAACAAGAAATTAGAAAATGGCATTTCAAAAAGACTTCATTTACATTAGCATTATATAATATATAACGAGGAATAATCCCAATGAAATATTTACCTCTATATTTACTCCTGGCAAGAAAACATACAAAATATTACTGAAAAAATGTTGACATGTAATTGGAGGAATATACTATGTATATAAGACTCATTATTGCAAAGATGGTAATTCTCCCCAAATTGATATAGATTGGAAACTACTAATAAAATTTCCAGGTATTTTTTTTTCTAGCAAAAGTTGACAAGCATATACTAATATATATATATATATATATATATATATATATATATATATTTATATAGAAATGCAGAAGTGCAAGAAGAGTCAAGGACATCTTGAAGAAGATGAGGTCTTAACACTGTAAAATATAAGGAAGACACTAGTCTGGTATTTGTATAAATTGACCATCAAAACTGAATAGGAAGTTTAAAAATTTACCTGCATCTGTGTTGTTATATGCATGCCACTGCAGTGCCCTGAAGAAATGAAGGATTTTTTCATAAAGATGCTTAATTAATTGAAAAGTAATGTAAAAGTATACTTAAACTCCTACCTCATAGCATACATCAAAATCAAGCCCAGGAACATCATATAGCTAAATTTGAAAGGTTAAAAGAAAAAAAAGAGGAAATAGATTATCTACATGACTTGAGATAGAAAATGATTTCTTCAGAAGAGAAGAAAAGCACTAATCAAAAAGAAAATGATTGACACAATAAACTTCATTAAAAGCAAAATCTTTAGCTTCTCAAAACAAATCAGGGGTTTGAAAGAAGACATTTATGAGAAAGGAATTATTTCAGAATATATAAAGAATACATGATTCAGTAAGTAAAAAAGCAAAACCCGCATATAAAAATAGTCAAATGATTTGCCTGGGTCACACACACACACACACACACACACACACACACACACCTATTTACCGATTTGGCTAATTTTCTTATCCAAAGTTTAAAACACAAAAATATAAACTCAGAACTGTCAGAAGCATAATATTTTAAAATGAAAAGACTTGTATGTTTTTGGTTTAAGCACTTTAAAATTAATAACTAAAGTAAGCTTTTGCTAGGAAAAATGATTTTTTATTTTATTTTAGTTTTTGGAAAACTGATTTTTAGAAATTTAATTTTGAGTCAAGATCCTTTTTCCAATTTATGTATATCACTTAGGTGTGAGATCTAAAATTTAAATAATAATCTGAAAACTAATATTAATCTGATAATTTAAAAAATTTGAACTCAGAACCAGGGAATATAATGGTGGTTGCCAGGACTTGGGATGTGGGAGAAATGGGGAGAGAAAAGGTACAAACTTTCATTTAGAAATTGAGTATGTTCTAAGGATCTAATGTACAGCATGGTGATCATAGCTAACAATATTGTATACCTGAAATTTGTTAAGAGACTAGATCCTTAAGCATTCTTAGCACATACACATACAAAAAATCCCACGTTCTTATTAAAAAAAAAAAAAATCCCTGCACAGCTTAGAAAATAAGATGTTTAGATAATATTGTGAAAGGTTAGAAGTTCAAATCCTGGTATGTCTGTACTTTCTGGGTATTTAAATTTTTTACAGTGTCAAGTGAATAATAGCAGTCTCATCCCTTAATTATTTTTATCATCCAAAAATGTTGGCATTAAAGGAAATATTTAAATAAATTAGTTTATGAAGCAGTATAACCGAGTATAAGTCTAAAACTCATCCCTGACATTTCACATGCAGGAAACTTACCACATAAACCAGGGCTTTCAGTTGATTTTTTATATCCCTGAGGTTGAGTTCACATATTTCATTTTTTATAAACTAGATTTTATTGCATTCTGGGAAAAAACAAGGTTTAGATTTATAACATTTTGCTCCGGTGATCTTGGCCAAATCACCCTATGAGTAATTCATTACCAACATATGCCATTGTTCTAATCACCGAGTTAAGAAAATGCCATTAAAAAATACCAGAATACCTGCAAAGACTTGCAAGAAACCTCTAGTTCCTATTTTCTATGGAGTGAAAATACCTCTTTAAGTATAGAAATTAAAATCATGTTAAAATTCAATACAAAAATTTTAGCACCACTAACCATAAGAACAATTGAAATAAAATTTTAAAAAATCAGAACTGTTAGAAGATTAGCTATTTTTAAATACCAGAGTTGCAGTTGACTTTTTCCATTCCTTTGCTGAGGGTCAAAATAACTCATTAACCACTGAATGGTTGGTGTTTTTCTAATTCAATTGATTTTTAAAGTATCTTATCATGTTATTTGATGACTATAACATAGGAGTATTTACAGATATAAAAAGTGACTTTTTAATCCTTGAATAAATATTTTAGATCACATTACATAACACTTTCTAAAAATAACTAATTCATGAAGTTAGGACCTGAACCACATGGTTCAGATGATACATAAAATTAAAACCGAGAAAGTAGGAAAAGTGACATAATTATTAGTATAAAATGAGTCTGTGAGTTAAAGAAGAACAGCATATGTTTAAAAGCCTTAAAAACTGGCAGCATGTAGGTAGAATAGGCAGAATTTATCCTACAGAAAGTTGTTTTTTATTTTTTGAACTAGCAGAGTGTTAAATTGAAAACAACAGGTTTAAAACAGGATACACATTCTCTAATAATTTGCTGTAGTCTTTAGTCTTCACCAAACCATATTAATTATGTGAGTTTTCCAGTTTCCTTAACTCAGTGGTTTGCAGTCTTGATCATGCATCAGTAGCATTGGAACTTCTTATTAAACCACAGATTGTTGGGTCCCACACCCACACTTTATCATTAAATAGATGAGGATGAGGAAGGAGGAGGGCATTTGTTGGGATAAGGCAGTCAGACAAGTTACTGTTCTAAAAAGTTCTCAGGTGATACTGAGTCAACTCACCCGGAGACTCAACTTTGAGAACCACTGACCTTACTAGGGCTGGAAGGTGTTTTGGTTTGCAGTCTTTTCTTTTACTTTTAACATCTTTATTGGAGTATAATTGCTTTACAACGTTGTGTTAGTTTCTGCTGTATAACAAAGTGAATAAGTTATACGTATACATATATCTGCATATCCCTTCCCTCTTGCGTCTTCCTCCCATCTTCCCTATACCACCCCTCTAGGTGGTCACAAAGCACTGAGCTGATCTCCCTGTGCTATGCATCTGCTTCCCACTAGTTATCTATTTTACATTTGGTAGTATATATATGTCCATGCCACTCTCTCACTTCGTCGTCCCAGCTTACCCTTTCCCCTCCCCATGTCCTCAAGTCCATTCTCTACGTCTGCGTCTTTATTCCTGTCCTGCCCCTAGGGCAAATTAATCAACTCAGTTGCAGGAAGTGACAGAAGACTAATACATCTCCAGAAGAAAAGACCAACCAACACAACTTACTTAGGCCTTTTAAAATTCAATTTTTCTGTGTAACCAAATATCATTCTATTTACCCAGTTTGAAGCCTATCATTGTTCATTTAAAGCCAAGGCTAGGACTTAAAGCTTAAATATACACACATACTTTCAGAACAGTATAAAAATCATACCTAAAATTTAAAAATAACCCATGTATTGCCAGGAAAAAAATGAAGGGAACAAAATGTTCCAAACATTTTTTTCACGTCTGACTGATCATCTGATTATACCTTTGAAACATTCCATATCTGAAACATATCTATTTTCATCTCACATGATTTTAGAAGATTATTTTGACAGCACACCAATTAGACATATTGCAAAAAAAATGTTCAAAATTTCTTAGAATTTCAAGTTGCTGGATACCTGAAGCTCATTATATTTATACTTTTTTAAGCTTGTCTTTTTGTTGGAGAGATTGGGGGCGTCTCAACAGTATGAACTATTGTATTTTTCTGACAGAGTATAGATGATTAAGCATTTAGTAGTAATTTTAAAATCATTGCTCATTTCATCATATGCCTTTTTTACATGCAATTTGTTGACTATGGTGACCAAAAGAAACATCATGAAGAAGCCAAGGTTGAAAACCCAGTTTTTCAACATATGAAATAGATGTGTCCAGGCATGTTTGGGAGGTTCACTGACAGGCAGGTATACTGTGGGCACCATAAGAGAGGAATCACTCAGGCAAACTTTTCTTAGTAATAAATTCTTATTTGGAGGGAAATGTGATTTTAGTGAAAATACTTTTCACTCAGATTTTTTCCATGGATTAGCCCCATATAATGATACTCAAATTCTATAGCAGCGGTTCTTAACTAGTAGTTCTCATTTTTGACACTCAGGAAATATTTGACAATGTCTGGAGATATCTTTGTTTGCTATAAATGATGAGGATATTATCTACATCCAGAGAGTAGTAGTCAGAGATGCTGTTAAACATCTATAATGCAAAGGAAGCTCCCCCACCCCAGTAAGAGTTATGCCTAAAATATCAGTAGTACCAACTTCAGGAAATCCTATTCTAGAGAGATGGGGTTTCAAAGACAAATAAATAGAGCTTTTTATGTGAAAGAATCTATCTCATTATACTTCGCTAACTCTCTAAGAGCCTTAAATGCAAATAGAGATGGAGACATTTCCTTCCTTATCACGTATTACAAATTTCAAAGGGCACACAAGGCATTTTTGGCTTCTTGAAACCTCAAGAAAGATACTTGATGGTAAAGTCTGTCATGTCAGAGGTCTTCTTGATTATAAGGCTTCCTTGGGTAGTAGATGTAACCAGTTGGGGTGGACCAACTTGGTATATGTGACAGATAAACTAAGAGGGAAAGGGAAGAATAGCAGCAGAAATGGCAGCATTGACTTTTAGAGACACAATCCTTAGCACCAATTTCAACATTCTCAAGCAGGAAGCTACTATAAAATAATAATTTTTAAAAGTTTTGAATTGAATGTATATATCAAGGAAGTAAGGGAGCCCTACTGAAACAGGAAGAAGGTGGTTAGATTCGTCAGTGAGTTAGAACAGGATATGAAGAAAGTGGTTGACAACACCAAAAATAAAGTTATCTTTTTGTTAACAGTCACAATAACATACCGGTGAACAAAAGCTTACTATTTGGAAATTGTCTTTCTATTTTAACAGAGATAAGACTGTCATTTAGAGGTAATTTTTTTTTTTTTGTAACTAGACTACACTAAAACCAGATGACCATATATTTAACATTTGAAAGTTATTTTTGTTGTTTCTTACTAAAGAGGCAGATTGCACCTTCAGAAAACTGTTCCTGATGAGATTTATGTACAGACTGTGAGAAGGTAATCATTGTCCAGAGTGTATAAAAGGCATGTCCCTAACACTTCCACCTTCTTTTCTTGTAAGGGTGGTGTTGATTCAATGCCTGTGACAAATTATCATGATGGGGAGGGAGGAGAATACACCAACTGCTTTTTTTTTTAATAAATTTATTTATTTTATTTTATTTATGGCTGTGTTGGGTCTTCGTTTCTGTGCGAGGGCTTTCTCTAGTTGCGGCAAGCGGGGGCCACTCTTCATCGTGGTGCGCGGGCCTCTCACTATCGCGGACTCTCTTGTTGCGGAGCACAGGCTCCAGACGCGCAGGCTCAGCAATTGTGGCTCATGGGCCTAGTCGCTCCGTGGCATGTGGGATCTTCCCAGACCAGGGCTCGAACCCATGTCCCCTGCATTGGCAGGCAGACTCTCAACCACTGCGCCACCAGGGAAGCCCACACCAACTGCTTTTACTCTTTGTCCTTGATCCTATGAAGACTTGAAGTTTTGTTAACCAATTGTAGAAACAGTTCTATCTGTGCTGTTATCTCTTTGGTGACAGTGACAATCTCAAGCTGGAGAAAGGTGTGGTACAAAGACAACAAGCCATTTTATCATAGAATAATACTGAATAATACAATGAGGCTAAAATCTTGCCTTGCTGAAAGCATGGGGTTTAAAATATCAAACTGTGCACCAGGTCACACAATGGTTCAGACTCTTCTTTGATGCCTGTTTTTCAAGAAGGATATTCAGTTGAAAAGAGAGCATGACTAAATCACCTGCCAGTTCTGCTTTCTCACTAAGGGGAGGTTTCAAGAAGGCATCCTCAGAGATAGTAGAAGCCACCAATGGCCTCATCTCTTCTACCTGAAAAAATTAGAAGCATGCAGCATCAAAATAATATCAATAAATGGATCATTTAAATTTTTGATAAATAATAGTTGCTTAATCTGATAAAACTACTTTCTCCCGAATAAAGTCAGAATTAGCATTCTCATGATAGATCAGGCCCCTGGATTGAGGAAAGAAAAACACATGGAAATAATTGGAAGTGTCTCTACTCACTGGCAATAGCAGCTCATGAAGAAAGGGCCATGGACTTTATAAAATGTTTGCCTCATAATCATCTGGGAACCAAAACAAAAGTTAATTTTTCATTAGGCCTGGGTGGGGTCCTAATAGAAGACAGTCACAGTTACGTCTTTTTTTCATGATGTGGAGAGATTTAGAATACGCAAACACTTTTTCCAAATTAGCCTTAGTCTATCTATGGTATTTCCAGAAGTTTTCTAGGATCACCGATAAGTACCAACCCATAAAATGTTCACCTTGAATTACACAATGGGTAGCATCTAGGTAATCTGTTATTATGTCCCTCACAATCAGTGATTTAACTTATTTATTTTTTTTAAAGATAGTGGCTTTGTAACCATCTTTTCCTAATTGATAACCCCCTCAGCTTGAAGCAGAGCATTTGATTATGTCTCTTATTTGCAGTTTTCATTGAAAAACTAAGAAATCAATGTGCAAGTCTGAAGTAGAGTTACTCTACCTAAAGCTGCTTGGCCAGTTTGTCAGATTTTGTCCACTTTACATGCTAGGAATAAAATATAATCTCTAACAAACTGTCCAAGTAGCTTTAGTGGTATAGTAATTCTCAGACAGTTTTTTCCCTGAAACACAGAGTCAATGGAGAAGTAACCAGATGTTAATAGTAAAAGTCATAATTTTATTCTTTTGCATGCTCAGGTTCTTGTTAACAATGAGACTCCAGACTGTCACTGTACATTAGATTGTTCAACTCTGACTTCAAATCTTGTCTGATATTTTTTATTTTATAATAATCAAAGAAACAAATAATAATTATATAGCCTTTTTTGAGCTAAATATCTCCTAAATATATTTTATAATCACCTAGTAGACACTAGGCTCTTTAAGGAAAGTGATTGTACGTTTGTACCTTCATTACCGAAAATGAATTCTTGTGTATAGTAGTGACATAGTAGTTACTTCTAAGACAAAATTGACTGATTTTATCACTAAACTTTTTGACATATTGCACTACACAACTTGTTCATATTTTCATACTGACTTTATCTCTCATAAAATTGCTTCAAATCTAAAAATCCCTTAGAAAATAATTTTTAAATGTTCAATGTCCATGTAATTGATTAATCTGTACTGTTATCCTACAAGTTCCACACCTTATGGTAGGCAACTATCTTATTAAAATGTATCTCCCTTTCAGTGTGAAAATCTGAAATAATTATTTCCTTTCTCTATTTTCTTCTACTGATTCTATTTTATTATTCTTCATCTTATCAATATTAATATAATACAAGGGTATCCTATAAAATGATTTGTGTTTTCAGGTCAATTGCATTGGATTAATCTGTATTATCTAGTTCAAAATATATTATGAAACATGTCCAGTTATTTCTGTCAGTTACCTTTGGCTTACAACAAAACACTGAAAAATACAGGCTCTTAAAAATCATTCATTTATCTCAAGATTCTGTGGGTTGAGTTATTGATACTTCATGTTTGAACTGGCTCAGCCGAACTTGCTTGAACTTGCTGATGTGACTGAAACAATCTATTATGTCAGCAGATAGCTAGATAATATAGGATGGATTTACTCACTTATCTGGAAGTTGGCAGGCTGTTGTTGGATGACATAACAGATGAAATTGAGTTACATATTGAGTTACAATTACAGATGAAATTGAGTCTCTTATCATACAGCAGACTAGTTGAAAATTCTTCATAAGGCAGTCATATGATACCAAAAACAGCAAAAGGGGGCAAGCTCATATGTATAAATATTTTAAAAAATTCACTGGCTTGACTTTTCTTGTATTCCATTGGCCAAAGAAGTCTGAAGACATATTGTATAAGTGTCACCGTGGCAGGAAACTATCAAGGTATATACACATAAAAAGGAGTATTATTACTTATACTCTAATAAAAAGGAGAACATATTAATGTGAGCAATCTACAGTAATTTTCTTCCAGTTGATTTATATCCTCTCCAACATAAAAAATACATATATTAACTCCCAACACTCCCAAATGTCTCATTCAATCATGACATCAGATAATGAGTTCAGAATCTCATGCTTTAAAATTGTATGCAGAGATGGTTTCTCAGATGAGTCTGTCATTGATTTATAATGCAACCAACATACAATGATTATGTAAGGACAGAGTAACAGTCATATAAATACTCACATTTGAAAATGGCAAAAATGGTAGGTACATGGAAATCACTGTTCCATAGCAATGTGGCAGCCAAAAACTTCTCCCAAATCTGAAGTTATCAAATATTTCTTGATTTGGCCTGTATTCTGCCCTAAAGTAGTGTCTGGTCCATTGTTATCTGTGGATATCTGCCCTATGATCTAACTTTTTTTTCTATAAAAAATGTCATGTGTGTAGCTTAGTGTCTTTCTTAACCTCCTTCTTGTTCATAGCATGGTAGGGGCTGAAAGACGCTTTTTAAAAAAGTTTTGCATTTGAACCTTTTTCGTCCAAGTTAGCGTCACTTTCACCTATACAACTTTCTTAAAGGTCCTCTGGATTTCCCCTAAACATGACTGGTTCCTTTGCTTTCCTCAATCATCACACTCATAATTGGGGCAGGTATCTATAAACTTTGGAAATTTCAGGCTGCTGTGAGACAATGTTCTTAAGATTCTTAGAAGCCTTTTTGTATAGTTGAGGGAGTGTACTTGGCATCAATTTAAGTTACTCAGTAGTCTTAATCATTGGTTGTTGCCTACATCTTAAATTTTCTTTGACCTTGAGGCTATCTCTTGGTCTAAAAATCTTTTGAAACTTGAGAGCCTGGAATTGATAACAAGTGTTATTTTCTAAATCAGAAAGTTTTGGATCATTTATATTCTCTCTAAATTATTTCTGCAAACTCTAATATTTGAGTTTAGTTAATATCTTTCTTGTATATTGCCATTGATAGTTTAAAAAAGCCAATGATACTTCTAAATTTTTACCTGGTAATAATCTTCTACTGTTCACAAGAATATTATATGTATTTTTTTATGTTCCAAGTCATCACAGACAACATTTTTCAATTATTTCACTATTACAAATGTAAGTTGTCATTTTCCAAGCTTTTCTAACAGTTTCTGCATTGCATTACCAGACTGAGCTTGTTGCCTTATATCAAATTCAACCCACATAGTTTAAATTTTGGTTATGGCAGCAGCCCATTTCTGCATTAGTTCATCTGTTTATGCAGCAGTTATCTATTATCACATAACAAGCCATCCCAAAACTTAGTGTCTTAACACAAAAATATATATACTTTTCTCACAGTTCTGTGGGTTGGCTACCATATTATTTATTTTAATTAATTGGGGGTACATAAGCAGTTAAAAACTTAAGAGAAGGTTCAAATAGAAAAAATGTTATACAATGAATTTGAAAAGCCATCAAGTTATGGTTTAATCATTTCAATATTTTTAAAGTTCATCAGATTACTTGTGAATGAGTTTAATGGATATTTGGGAATAATCCATAGAAATATAGGCAGGCAAAAAGTTGGCACCAGACAAGTCTTTCAGCTAACATAAAGACCCCAAGCCCAGGTTTTGAGATTAAATAGAAGACTATTTTCTAGAAGATAATTATAAGAGAAATAGTAGAAAAATAGGCTGGTCCTACTTTAGGCTATGAATTTATCAATAACTCAAGCATATGATTAAAAGAGATATGTTTAAAGCTGAGAACCAAGGGTAATTTATAATTAGCTCTAGTATTTTTAGTTTAAAAGAACATCAGGCTTAGAGACCAGGTCCAGGATTTGACAGATCTGGGGACTGGAGTCAGATAGCATCAACTTTAGGAAGAGGTTTAGATTCCATAAACCAAAAACAACATGGCAGTTCATGTTAGATGAAGGTAAGTCAGAGAGTTGGTTGTCATCTATATATTCAGGCTATAATTGTCATGTTGTAATTTTTGACTAGGTGCATCAAGAATGGTCACCCATTCGTTGCTTTATTTTATTTAAATTTTTTTAAAAAAAATTGAAGTATAGTTGATTTATAATGTTTCAGGTGTACAGAAAAGTGAATCAATTTATATATTTTTATTGTTTTTCACATTCTTTTCCATTATAGGTTATTACAAAATATTGAATGTAGTTCCCTGTGCTATACAGTAGGTCCTTGTTGTTTATTTTATATATAGTAGTGTATATCTGTTAATCCCCAATTCCTAATTTATCCCGACACCCTTTTCCCTTTAGTAATCATAAGTTTGTTTTCTATGTCTGTGAGTCTATTTCTGTTTTTTAAGTAAATTCATTTGTATCATTTTTAAAGATTCCACATAAAAGTGATATCATATGATATTTGTCTTTCTCAGTCTGACTTAATCTATGACAAAGGAGGCAAAAATATGCAAGGGAGAAAATACAGTCGCTTCAATAAGTGGTACTGGGTACTGGACAGCTACATGTAAAAGAATGAAGTTAGAACATTCTGTAACACCATATACAAAAATAAACTCAAAATGGATTAAAGACCTAAATATAAGACCAGATAATATAAAATTCCTAGAGGAAAATATAGGCAGAACACTCTTTGACATATATCACAGCAATATTTTTTTGGGGATCTGTCCCCTAGACTAATGAAAACACAAGCAAAAATAAACAAGTGGAACCTAATTAAACTTAAAAGCTTTTGCACATCGAAGGAAAACATAAACAAAACAAAAAGACAAACTATGGAATGGGAGAAAATATTTGCAAATGATGTGACCTATGACCCACAAGGAATTAATTTCCAAAATATACAAACAGCTTATACAGCTCAATAACAAAAACCCAAAAAACACAAGTAAAAAAACAGGCAGAAGACCTAAGTAAACATTTCTTCAAAGAAGACATACAGATGGCCAACAGGCACATGAAAAGATGCTCAACATCGTTAATTATTAGAGAAATGCAAATAAAAACTACAGTGAGGTACTACCTCACACAGGTTAGAATGGCCATCATCAAAAAGTCTACAAATAATAAGTGCTGGAGAGGGTGTGGAGAAAAGGGAACCCTCCTACACTGTTGGTGGGAATGTCACTGTTGGTGCAGTGACTATGGAAAACAGTATGGAGGTTCCCTAAAAAAACTGAAAATAAACATATGATCCAGCAATCCCACTCCTGGGCATATATATGGAAAATATGAAAACTCTAATTCAAAAAGATACATGCACTCCAGTGTTCATAGCAGCACTGGAAGCAAGATATGGAAGCAACCTGTATGTCCATCAACAGATGAATGGATGAAGATGTGGTACATATATACAATGGAGTATCACTCCAACATAAAAAGCAATGAAATAATGCCATTTGCAGCAACATGGATGCAACTAGAGATTATCATACTAAGTGAAGTAAGTCAGACAGTAATCTTTATTTCTGATGAAAGGTTTTTTCTGCTTACTCTCTACTTGAAAATATTAAGGCCATAAGTCTAAATATGTCCTTTTCTTTTACTCCTGCATCTCTTCATAATATTTGCTTAGTCAAGTCTTTTTCCAATTCTCCCTGACTTCTTGAATTCTTTCAGCTATGCACTCTGTTTTGTTTCTCTTCTGAGCTAGGGGTTTTTGTTGTCGAAGTCTGGAGATATTTTTTATAAATTAAAAAAAATCTCACTCATAAATGCCCATGGATTCTTCTAATTACTCAGTAATCCATAACTTCAAGACAAAGGCTACCTACATTTACGGAATGAAAAGTTTCTTTACTTGACTAAATTAATCATTTTACATTTCCTAAACAAATGAGTAAAATTATTCACATTTATGTACCTCTCCTTACCACCCATAACGTCATGAAAACTGCAGAAGCATGCCTGTAAAGGTTCCAGAACATCTTATGGTTATTTTCAGCCATTTAGCACTTTTATCACATACTGCTAAGTTCTATTTCCTCCTTTAAGACTCAGCAAATCTGATCAAATCTCATCCTCACCCCGTTTGTTTTTATCAACATGAAATATTGATAAATCCAGTGGGGGTACACGTTGAACTTGAAAAGGATGGGACACATCTGTGATATTTTCTTCTGAGATATATTGACAAACCGTGTCTATGTTATTTCTTCCTAGACTCAGACAACATGAGTTACTTAAGAAAGAAAGAGTAATATTTACCACTGCAGTCTGAGAAGAGTATTCTTTTGAATACAAACAACTGACACTTTTTACACCCCTAGGGATTCATTCTTACCACAAAACTGTTGTTTAAAGGAAAAAAATGAGTGGCAAACTTCCTGAGATATTGGTGCTAGCCATATAATGACCAGAGAAATTTTTAAAGTCCCTGTGGATCCACGTTAAAGAGATGTCCATTAATCTATGTCCAAATGACTCTCCAGTCTTCTCTTAGTTTCTCAGCAATTCTAAAGAAGAAAAACTCCAGGCATTGAGAAATCAATATTCACAGCTCCAGTTTTTCTACTTCTCATGGGAGGACATCAACAGAGAGAATTATTAAAACCAACATTAAGTTAGCCACACTAATATCCTATACTTATTCCTTTCATGTATCTGATACATGGCATGATAAATATCTTTTTTTTCCTTCGAAGATTACCAGAAGCTTGAAAGCAGACCCTGTGCCTTATGTATACTTTTATCCTCAGAGCTGGTATTCAGTAGATTCTTGTTAATTCTTTCATAGAATAAATAGCTGGATAAATGAATCAATGTTTGAAAGAACAATTGAATAGATATATTACTCCAGCATCATAAAAACACTGATTTTACAAAAATCTGTAATATTATTAGAACAAAAGGATTACAATGGCCTTAACTTTACTGTTTTGATTGTTTTTTTTTAAACAAAATCATGATTAAGCAGAATTAGAAAAAAAATCCTTGTTTAAAAGTGATAAAGGTCTTAAGCTATTTGATATTTTGTCTAAATAACTGAGAAACTTCTAGGACTCTCCCACAATGTGTCAGTATATCATGTAGATCGTTGATTTGTAAATGTACCTTAAAATTTTATATTTCCTTAATTAATGGAAGTGAAATATGTTCATAATTAATTGGAAAGTCATGCCAGATAATTGGTAGCATGGAAAAAATATCATTGAAAAATAATTTTATTTGAGAATGAGTTAGTGGGCCATTCTATGTAAGTAGAAAGATTTGTATAGAACATAGAAAGGCACATTGTAATCAGCCACCAGAGTTTATCTAAAACAAGCGTATTATTTGCCTGTTAGTAATAAAAAGCCTAATATAATAGTGACTTAATAAAAATAGAAACATCTTTCTTCCTCAAGCAAATTGAATATGACAGCAGTCTAAAGCTTTTATAAAGGAAGCCAGTTTACTAGTATCTACCTGGTCTGCCATACTTAGCATGTTAATTTACTCCAGAATCAATTGTGATAAAAGAAAACTGAAGAACACACCCATTCGTATTAAAGATACATCTTGGAAAAGACAGCTGATAAATATTCTTTCATTCCATTGGCTAGATCTTAGTCACATGACTACAACTATTTCCAAGTAAGTCTTGGAAATACAGTGTTTATTCCAAATGGTCATGTATCCAAATAATTCCAGGATTCTATTTCTAAGAAAGAAAGGAAGAAAATAGTCTTTACTTGGGGGGAAAACTAGTGGTTTCAGCTACAAAATTAGTTAAATGTAAAATGTCTGTTTTTGATTTAACACAGCATTTTGACAGTACTAGGTCTCAGTTTCCTTGTGTGTAGGAAGATGAAATCATATACATAGTTGTTGTGGTTAAACTTAGTTGTCAACCTGGCTCTCCACTGTACTCAGATAGTTGGTCAAATATTATTCCAGATATTTCTGTGAAGTATTGTTTAGATGAGATTAACATTTAAATCAGTAGATTTTGGGTAAAGCAAATTATACTTCATAATGTGAATGGACCTCATCAAATTAGTTGAAGTACTTAATAGAAAAAGACTGACCTCCTCTGAAGAAAAGAGAATTCTACCAGCATACTTCCTTGCAACTCAGACTGTCGCATCAACTCTTCCCTAGGTCCCCAGCCTACTAGCCTACACTGAAGATTCTGGACTTGCCGAACTTCACAACAGCATAAACCAGTTTCTTAAACTCCCTCCCTCCCTCTCTGTCTCTGTCTCTGTCTCTGTCTCTGTCTCTGTTTGTCTGTCTATCTCTCTCTCCCTGCTCCCCACCCTGCCGGCAAAGGCTAATAGAGTAAAGTTCAATTGGTGCTTTAGGACAAGAATGCAAACCAGCAACAATGGGTGTTAGCTACCAAGTGGTTGCTCTATTTGCAAAGTAGAGAAATTAAAATTTAGTAAAGTTGCTAAATTGTTTCACCACCATCAGACTTTCACAGGTATATGTAGGGTGCTTTTATTCATTGGTAAGGCAAATGCAAATTGTACCACAATATCAAAATTTAGAGATGTATTTGCTCTTTTATTCGTCAAGCCTGCTCCTGTGATTTAAAAAAAATGAAATAGAAGCATTAATGGATATACATGTGTGCTGGAACACTGTAATGGCAAAAGAAGGCAACAATGTGAATTGAGACAAATTTTGGCATAATTGATTTTGCATACTTTATAAAAGCATTCAGAAGAAGCAATTAAAATTATGTCAAATGACTTTAAAGTATTTACATAATGATTGAGTGCCAAAAAGTTTAATTTCTACAATAACACATTTCTGAAAGCATGTGGTTACAAATTGTATATTTTATAATTTTCTATATGTTTATGATGATATATAAATACGAAACATAGCCTTATGTCTACTATTGAGTGTATGTGTGGTTTAGGACAATATTTTTGGAGAATAAGAAAAGGAAAGGAAAAAAAATAAAAAGAAAAGAAACTTCTCAGAAACCTCCTACATATATCTATGATGTCATATATGTGAAATTTGTATGTGTGTGTGTGTGCTTAGGTGATAAGTAAATTAAGAAAATCGTTAATATTGTTAAACTGTGTATACTACCCAAAGCAATCTACAGATTTAACACAATCCCCATCAAAATATCCATGACATTTTTCACAGAACTAGAACAAATAATCTTAAAATTGATATGGAACCACAAAAGACCCAGAATTGCCAAAGCAATCTTGAAAAAAAAAGAACAAAGCTGGAGGTATCAAGTTCCCTGACTTAAGACTATACTACAAAGCTACAGTAATCAAAACAATGTAGTACTGGCACAAAAACAGACTCATAGATCGAGGGAACTGAATAGAGAGTCCAGAAAAAAACTCATGCACCTATGGTCAGTTAATTTACTACAAAGGAGGCAAGAATATACAATGGAGAGGGACTTCCCTGGCGCAGTGGTTAAGAATCCACCTGCCAATGCAGGGGACACGGGTTCAAGCCCTGGTCTGGAAAGATCCCACATGCCACAGAGCAACTAAGCCCATGCGCCAAAACTACTGAGCCCATGTGCTACAACTACTGAAGCCCACGTGCCTAGAGCCCATGCTCTGCAGCAAGAGAAGCCACCATAATGAGAAGCCCGTGCACTGCAACAAAAAGTAGCTCCCACTCTCCACGACTAGAGAAAACCTGCACACAACAATGAAAACCCAATGCAGACAAAAATAAATAAATAAAAGAAAATAATATATAATGGAGAAAAGACAGTCTCTTCAATAAATGGTACTGGAAAAACTGAACAGATACATGTAAACGAATTAGGCCATTTCCTCACACCATATACAAAAATAAGCTCAGAATGGATTAAAGACTTAACTGTAAGACCTGAAACCATAAAACTCCTAGAAGAGAACATAGGCAGAACACTCATTAATATAAATCATAACAATGTTTTTTTTTAATCAAAAGAAATAACAGCAAAAATAAATAAATGGGGCCTAATTAAACTTAAAAGCTTTTACACAGCAGAAGAAACCATTGACAAAATGAAAAGACAGCCTTCTGAATGGGAGAAAATATTTGCAAATGATATTACTGATAAGGGGTTCACATCCAAAATATACAAACAGCTCATAGAACTGTATGTATATATATAAAAAAAAATTAAAAATGGGCAGAGGACCTGAATAGACATTTTTCCAAAGAAGACATACAGATGACCAACAGGCACATGAAAAGATGCTTAACATCATTAATCATCAGAGAAACGCAAATCAAAACTGCAGTGAGATATCACCTCACACCTATCAGAATGGCTATCATCAAAAATCTACAAATAAATGTTGGTTAGGATGTAGAGAAAAGGGAACGCTTGTACACTGTTGGTGGGAATGTAAATTGGTGCAGCCGCTATGGAAAAGAGTATGGAGATTCCTCAAACTAAAAATAGTACTACCACTCTTCTTCGCAGTGACTTGGAGGCCATCAGCTGCTTCAGGACGAAGGTGAATATCTCTTTCCCAGCCCCTGGCTGTCAGAAACTCATTGAAGTGGACGATGAATGAAAACTTTGTACCTTTTATGAGAAAGGTATGGCCACAGAAGTTGCTACTGATGTTCTGGGTGAAGAATGGAAGGGTTATGTGGTTTGAATCAGTGGTGGGAATGACAAACAAGGTTTCACCAGGAGGCAGGTGTCTTGATCCATGGCCAAGTCCGCCTGCTACTGAGTAATGGGCATTCCTGTTATAGACCAAGGAGGACTGAAGAAAGAAAGTGCAAATCTGTACGGGGTTGCATTGTGGATGCCAATCTGAGTGTTCAATTGGGTCACCATAAAAAAAGGGGAGAAGGATATTCCTGGACTCACTGATACTACTGTGCCTCGTCATCTGGGGCCCAAAAGAGCTAGCAGAATCTGCAAACTTTTCAATCTCTCTAAAGAAGACAATGTCTGCCAGTATGTTGTGAGAAAGCCCCTAAACAAAGAAGGTAAGAAACCTAGGACCAAAGTACCCAGGATTCAGCATCTTGTTACTCCACGTGTTCTGCAACACAAACGTTGGCATATTGCTCTGAAGGAACAGCATACTAAGAAAAATAAGGAAAAGGCTGCAGAATATGCTAAACTTTTGGCCAAGGGAATGAAGGAGGCCAAAGAAAAATGCCAGGAACAGACTGCCAAGAGTTGAGGCTGTCCTCTCTGAGAGCTTCTACCTCTAAGTCTGAGTGTAGTCAAAAATGAGATGTTCTAAAGTAACAAATAATAAGATTAGACATCAAAAAAACAATAAATAAATAAATAAAATAAAAATAGGACTACCATATGATCTAGCAATTCTACTCCTGGGTATATATCTGGAAAAAAAATTGAAAACACTGTTTTGAAAATACATATGCACCCCAGTGTTCACAGCATTATTTACAATGGCCAAGATATGGAAGCATCCTAATGTCCATCAACAGATGAGTGGATAAAGAAGATGTGGTGTGTGTGTGTGTGTGTGTTTATGTGTGTGTCTATATCTATATCTATATCTATATATAATGGGATATTTACTCAGCCATAAAAAAGAATGAGATTCTCTCATTTGCAAAAACTTGGATGGACCTAGGGAGTATTATGCTTAGTGAAATATCAGATAAAGACCAGTTCT
Organism: Balaenoptera musculus; assembly: GCF_009873245.2. Taxonomy (NCBI): domain Eukaryota; kingdom Metazoa; phylum Chordata; class Mammalia; order Artiodactyla; family Balaenopteridae; genus Balaenoptera; species Balaenoptera musculus. The sequence goes on from NC_045788.1 coordinate 108,821,648, forward strand.
CTATGTTATCACTTATATATGAAATCTAAAAACTGAAACAAATGAATGTATGTAACAAAACAGAAACAGACTCACAGACACAGAGAATAAACTAGTGGTTATCACTGGGGAGGGAGAAAGGGGGAGGGACAAGATAAGGGTATGGGATTAAGAGGTACAAACTACTATGTACAAAATAGATAAGCAAGTAGGATATATTGTACAGCATAGGTAAATATAGCCAGTTTTGTAATAACTCTAAATGAAGTATAATCTATAAAAAATATCACATCAGTCTATTGTACACCAGAAACTAATATAATATTGTAAATCAGCTATTCTTTAATAAAAAATAAATAAACATTTCTTTTTAAAAAAGGGAAAAAGAAGATAGTGTTGGATCACTGATCACTCTAGCTACAGATTTGTAGGTATATCCATGATTTAACAAAAGAAAAGAAAAACAAGTTGAAGGTTATATTTAGAGTATTTTTCTTTAGAAAATAAAGCTATAAAAGAGAGCTTTATTAGGATATAATCATGCATGTAAGTACCTAAACAAGGGAAATTGAAACCACAGTTTTGCTTATTCTAGTTAGTCTAAGGAGAATGTGTTAAGAAAGTGTGAGGGTAATATTAGAAAATTATGAAAAAATATTATTTTAACTCATTTTGGAAGTGTCATTATTTCTAATTTTCAACCAAGTGTTTTAATGCATATTTTAATCTCATGTTTCTTATTTAATTATATTTAATAACTAAAGTTTCCATTAATTTAACTAGACATTTAAGCACAGAAAATGTACAATAATAGCTCAGGTACCAGATCTTTAGAAACTCAGGGAAGGAAATAAATTGTAAAAATATTGAAAATATTATATAACAATTTAATACACACATTATATATTAGTTTACAGAAGGAAGAGAAAATGCCTAACTGTCCAGAGAGAACAGGCAATGTTTTACCAAGCGGATGATGTTTGATCAGAATCCCAAAGAATGGGTTGGAGTTCAGTCATTAACAGGGCTACTGGGATACATTAGGGTGAGTTTAAACTACTCATGGAAGTTTGAGTAATATTAGTTTGAAAATGTAGTCAAGGTTTCAAATATCAAGGGTTTTGTATAACTTACTAATGATAATGAAAATAGTTACCATTTCTTGAGCAGTTACATGCCAGTCACTGGTCTAAGTAGCTTGTGTCAATTGTTTTCTAATTTTATATTTTGAATGGCATTAAAACATTGGTAAATTAACTTCATTTTACAAATGATGAAAGAGAAGTTAAATATCTTAGTTATGGATTTTATTTTCAAGCAGTGTGACCAAAAGCATTGAGGAAATCAGAATTAAGAAATAGTGACACGGTCATTGTTTTAGAATGCCAAGTTAAGACTACTATAGACATCCAAGGAAGAAATATTAAAAACACAAATTAATGCAGTAGCATTAGAAAATGGAGATAGCATACATGATTTATGTGATATTTGGGATCCTTAGCTGACAGAATATGGTAATCTGCTGGATCTTTAAAATCAGGAAAAAAATACAGTCACATTTGACCATGTGTTTAGGTGCCTGAATAAATAAAACTGCTATTAACTAAAATTGTGAAAGCAGTGAAAAGAACGTGTCTCATTCTTATCTTGAGGAAATCATAAATTCAGATTTTTAAAAATTTTTATTTTTATTTGGCCACCGCGCAGCATGTGAGATCTTAGTTTCCCCACCAGGGATCGAACCCACAACCCCTGCATTGGAAGCACAGAGTCTTTAACCACTGGACCATCAGGGAATCCCCATAAATTCAGATTTAAACTTAAAGATATTGAGTTTTCTGGATATTTAATTGAAGAATATTTAGGAAAAATTGGAAATATATATTTTGGCTCCATACAGAGATGTGGCAGGTCTTGAAGACCATCATCTTGTAGACAGAAATTGAGATCATGCATATGGATATTATTTCCTTGATTAACAATGAATTCTGATTGAGTCAGTCATACTGTACTGATGTGATATTTCCCAATTATCGAACAATTCTAAATAATAGAATCAGGACAGGAAGTATAGTCTTTGAGAGGCCGGTTTGTCCTATTTTCTTAGCTTAAATGCAAGTTGATTATCTGCCTTTATTTCTATTTTTTTTTTTTTTCTGAGTGATATAATGCCATAGAGATATCTTCATAAAAAATAGCTTAAGAACACAGAAATATTTCCACATAAATATGCCCATTTAATTTTTGACAAAGAAGCAAAAACAATTCAATTGAGGAGGGTTAGCTTTTTCAACAAATGATGCTGGATAAACTGGGCATTCATAGACAAACAGATGAAACTTAACTAAACCTTACCCTATATACAAAATTTAACTCAAATGGATCATGAATTTAGATGTACAACACAAAACTATAAAACTTATAGGAAAAAAATAGAAAATATTTGGGAACTAGGACTAGGAAAAGAATTCTTAGACTTGACACCAAAAATACAATACATTAAAAAAAAATTGATAAATTTGACCTCATCAAATTAAAAACATTTGCTCTGTGAAAGATTGTGTTAAGAGGATAAAAAGGCAAATCATAGACTGGAAGAAAACATTTGCCAAAAAAAATAGCAAAACAAAAAAACCCCTAAACCTCAACAGCAATATAGTTAGAAAATGGTTAAGGTGCATAAACAGAAATTTTACTACAGAGGATGAATAGATGACAAATAAACAAATGAGAAAAGGTCAACATCTAGAAATGCAAATTAAAAAATACCATGAGATATCACTACACACCTATCAGAATGGCTAAATATAAAATTAATGATCCCAGCAAATGCTGGTGAGGATGCAGAGAAACTGGATCACTGACACATTGGTGGAAATGTAAAAGTGTAGAGCCACTCAGCAAAATAGTTTGGCAAATTCTTTTAAAAAATAAAAATGGACTTACCATATGTCCCAGCAATTGCATTCTTGAGAAAATATCCTAGAGAAATTAAAAGTTATTTTCATTTTAAAATTTGTTAATGAATATTCATGAAAGTTTTATTAATAATAGCCAGAAACTGGAAACTACCCAAATGTCCTTCAATGCTGAACTGTTAAGCAATCTGTGGTACATCCATATCATGGGATACTAATCAGCAATACAAGGTAACAAACTATTGATACACACAAATTGTGTGAATCTCAAATCATGCTGAATGGGGGAAAAAAAAAACTTACCTAAAAGAATACATACTGCATGATTGCACTTATATAACATTTGTGAGTATATATGTAATATATGTGAATATATATAACATCATTATAAAGCTGAAAAACAGATTAATGGTCGTTAGGGGTTTGAGATGGTGAAGAGTAGGATACAGCGCTACAAGGGTAACATGTTGGAGTCTTGCGATCAAGGTGCAATAGTAATTTGATTTTGGTGGTGAAGCCTCCATCAAGTGAAGTCCCAATTGTGATAAGATTGCATAGAGCTACACACACTCAAAACTAAGTGCAAAGTTATATGTACAAACGTGTGCAGGTATAACTGATGAAATCTGCATAATATCTATGGTTTGCATCAATGTCTATTCCCTGGTTTAGACACTGTGCTACAGTTATGCAAGATGTTAACACTGGGTTAAGCTGGAGGAAGCATCCATGGAATAACATTCTGTGAAATCTAAATTATCTAAAACTAAGGGTTTTAATTTTTTTCTCTTCCTGGATCCTTAAAATATTATTGAATTATTGAATTCCTATGTAGTATTGAATGACTCTATGTAAGAAGGACTGTATTTGTGTTGCCAGTTTCCTGTAAATTTCCACAATATGGATGTTCAGTTTTTAATATCTATATGTATTAATATTGTCATGAATGCCAACACAAGGTGCATGGAGAGAGGCAAAGGAAATACTATTTATATATAGCAAATAACAAATGTGGCTTTGCCTTTGCCCCAATATTTCACCCTGGGGTAAAACAAGGAGAACTAGAAGATGTCATTTTATATATAATGTAGTCTAATGTGAAGGAGAAATCCAAAAAAAGTGAATGTGGATATTTATATAGGAAAGAGTCACCCTTCCCACTCTGAGTCTCCTCAGAAATATAATAGGAAAGATTTTGTGTTCTTACCCTAGTCTTTTGGAATGTAAGTAAAATTTTTCAGGGGAAAAAATGATACTAGTATCTGCAGATTTTTAATCTGGGAGTATACCCACAGAAGGGGTGATTTATTTACTCTTGAAATGTAAACATAAAACTCCAGAGATATTCATCTCACTGGCTAATTAGTCATAATTTAACTTTTAGGCTTTTATTTTAGTAAATAAAATTTAGTTTTAGTAAAATTTACTCAGAAAGACCTAACTGTGAAGAAACATAATATTTTTTTCTCCAGCCTCACAGAAGATAAACTTTCCTGTTCTTCTATCTTTTCTAGAAATAATTTCTGTTATACTTCTTTAATATCATGTTAAATTCAACATCCATATATCACCATTTTCAGTGAACTTGATAAGTTACTAAAATTATTTATAGACAGTATTTTGTCCCACAGGTAGATCATTACAATGGGGATGAGAACATCAAGATTTTACTTATCTTCCCCCAAGGAACTGAAAGAGAATTAGAAATATTATGTGGGCCACTTTTCCAACTGTTCAGTTGATTAGTTTTGAAAATAAGTGACCTAAGCAAATTTATCTCCTCTCTTTTGAAAGTGCTTTTCTGAATTGTGTATGTGTTTTCTCTCCTTATGCTCCCTCTATACCATTTTGTGACTTACTCTCAATTAGTATTATATTTCACACCTATTTTAATATTTTCCATTAAGCTTTATTGTCTTTATTCTTAATGAACATTAAGATAAAAATATATCCATATATGTATTTAAACTTGTTCATAAATATTTGTTTAACATATTAGGAATATTAAGAATATCAGCCATTAGTTTACATTTCAATTTCAAAAACACTTAAGAAATTTGAGTCCCATAGTAGACCTCAGTAAATGTTAGAAAAGTCTTACTGAGTGTGTCATTGGCTTACCAAAGTTCACTGAAGCATTTTCTTCTGCAATACATGCAGAATTTAAATGTGATTAATGGTAACTCTCTTGGATTTTGGTTAGAAAAGTTTTCTAATGACTCTATAAACTGAATCTATAGCATGCTTATTTTATTTTGCAGTATCTACCTTAACTTCAAAAGGAAAAACAATTGATAGGTGCCTGTAGCCTTAATTGTGAGGAGTTCTTAATGGCAGGGATTTTTTTTTGAAGGTGGAAGAGGTAGATATTTAAGCAGAAATGCTATTCAGAACCCCTTCAGGAGTAACTGAAATGACCAACATTAATGTTTCAGGCAGCTGTTGACAATCACCCTCTACAAATTCAAGGTCTAAAATTTTTGAGTATGTGTATAAGATAATAAACCTTTTTTCCCCATGAGATTTTATAATATTGATCCCGTGTCACTGACTATATACCTAGCACCCAAAATTTGTTTGTGTGAAGTAGGTTTAGGAGCAATCATAGAAAGTTTGTTAAATGATTTATACAGCCTGAAATTTGTATGTAATAATATGTTATAGAATATGCATAAATATCATTTTGCAACTGATAAACACAATTATTGATAAAACCCAAGAAAGACAACATAAAGACAAACTGTCTGTGTAAAATTCCTCTTAAATAGAATCTCCAGAAAGGAAAAAAATAATTCCATGAAGAAAAGAAATGTATATTTTTTGTACTTTCCTATATTATCATTCATAGTGCAAAAGAAGGAAAATCTGTACTGGTGCCATATTAATCTGAGCATCAATAATAGTAAAAATGTAGAAAACAACTGCAATAAACACTGTAAATGAATAGAAAAGCTTCAAATAATTGATTATGAGTGCTTTTTTTCTTTATACAGTTTACAACTTTCTTATGATGATCAGATATTACTTTTAAAAATATGAAAGTGTCCTTAGCATACATAAATATAGGGAGAATAGCATCATGAATTTCTTTGAACCCATCATGAAACTTCAACACTACCTCTTTTAAAATACTATTTTGTGTATATGCTTGCTAGGGCCCACCTACATATTATTTAAAAGTAATCACAGACACCATATCATTTTTTTCAGTAAAGTCCCACTATGTAACATGAACACATACAGATCTTTAAATATAACCAATTCTCTAATAATATCCAATATCTGGTTTCTGTTCAAATTTCTCTGCTTATCTGAAAATGTGTTTAAGTTAATTCATTCAAATTTGATTACAAATGGGTCTCACCTATTATTATTGGTATATATATACCTACTATGATCGGTTATGTGTCCCTTAACTTTCTTTTTATCTGTAATTTGTTCATCATTCCTACCTTGTCACCTTTTTAATTCTAGCTTTTTGAATAAAAAGAAAAAAAAGTCATATATATTACATTTTAACAAATTTGTGCTATTAAAGATAATCAATACTTCTGCCTAAGATGTACTACTTAAGAGGAATGTCATTCTGTATTTTAGGTAAGCTTTTTACTCAAATCATCTTTTTTTTTTTTTTTTTTTTTAGATTTGTCAAGTTGTAATCATACAATGAAGCATCTAAGAACAAGCTCAAAGAATATTTTTTCCCAGTAAGTACATTTTCCATAGCAGAGTAAGTACATATTTATGATAGTTTGAAGTAGACATGCAAGGTTTCAGACTATTTTTAGAGTTGACTATATTTAAAATTAAATTGTTATAATATTAGTTTTGAAAAGTATAAATAATTTTGAATTTCTCATATATTCAGTTATAATTTTTAAATATATTCAAAGACATTTCTAATTTTTGGAAGGCATGTGTCAATAAGAATAACCGGAGTTTATTTTCCTTTTATTTTATAAACTAGATTTTCAATAAAAATTTTATCACCATATTTCGTAGGTTCAGTACACTGCACACAGAACAGAGTATAAATTTCAGTACCTTGTTTTTAGAGGACCACATTATCCTGCATGAATATAAAAGGTGGTTAAGTTCAGCAGAAACTTGCATTGGTACATTAACATAATCCATTTGTAAATTTCAGGGTGCTCTTCTGCAGTATTTCTGCCTATAGACCACTACCTGACATTTCTGTACACAACTATAAAACTATACAAACAATTTAATGCTGTCTAAAACTGCACCTCAGACTTTAATATACTTTTGATATGTACAGAATCATAAAGAATTAGAAGCTAGAGAAGGTAAAGACTTCTAGGTCATCTTATCTCTCTCTGTTCCAATATGAGATTGTTCCAGGAAATATATGCTTAAATATTCTGTCTAAGAAAGATTTTAAATGATTCCAGTAAAAGAGCTTCTGCTACTTCCCAGGGGATCCCACTCTGCAATCTAACGTACTTCAATAGAAACCTATTTCACTTTCTCACTTAGGTTTTTATCTCTGTCCTTTTGCTACACTTTGTTGAGTCTGGTGTTGGAATGCTGCTTTGTCATGTTGTCCTTCAGATATCATGAGCTTCTCTGCTGCCACACACTTTTTAACTGCATGGGAAGGAAAAACATTAGGGTAATAAAGAAAGCTTGCTGTATCATAATGTATATAATAATACGGTAGAAAAAAATGTTAAAATGTAATTGCAGTTGAACTTCAATAGAGAAGTTGAGTGCTTTAGTGACATACTTCTAATATGCATTTCCTAATCTAATGTAACATGCTTGATTTAGAGCAGTGACATGAAAACCATTCTGAGCCAGTCTAATTCTTAAAATAGAGTGGTAGTTTGTCCAAAACCAGATGAAACCAATATTCCATTGATTTCATAATTCAGCATTTTTAAACCTCTGAAAAATGACAACATTGGTAGAAATAAACAGGCAATGAAAGGGGGCTCAGTGAACAAGAATCCTTTTGCTGAGAAAAATCTGGACTAGTCCCCACTGTAGAGTAGAAGCACAATGGTGAATGTTTTGTGCATGTGCACAAACATCCCAAATACTAAATTGTTCTTTTAGTGAAGCCTAAAGTGACCCTTTGCATTAGTAAATATTTTGTCCTAAAGAGAACCCATTTTAATCTAGTCTGGCTTAGACAACATATATACAAGAAGCTAATCAGGAGAAAAACATACTTCTATTATTTTTAAATACTGTGAACATAATCACATTAGATATATTTTCATTAGAATTTAGACTAATTGCAGTTTTTTTTTTAAAGATTATCAACCCATTGCAAACATTTAAATGTTCTGATCTTAGAAGACTTCAGTGAAAAAGTAATTTACTCCCCACCCCTTTTTTAATGAAAATGTTTAATATCAACATTTCAAAGCCTTTTTTTTTTTCAGGTGCTCAGTTCCAGCTAATAAAAATCTGGTGGAGAGGGAGAGGGAGAGAGGGAGGGATGGAGGGAGAGAGAGAAAGAGAGAGATGTCACAGAACATTTCATTGAACCACATTTTTTTAAAGAAAAAAAATCACAGTCCCTTTTAATAATGTCATTGATGATATTGTGTGTTTTTAAAAATACATTAAAATTAGAATTTTAATTGTTTTATCTCTTATTCTATCTAAATTCAAGTATATTTTGTCCAGAAAATATTGAATTGGAAACTGGAATGACCAGGTTTAAGTTATAATTCTGCTGGTAAATAGCAAGGTAACAAAGTTCAAGATGTTTGTTGCTCTGTGATTTTATATTCAATACAAAATATTTAAGTTGAATATCCATTAAATTTTCTGTAATTTGAATTGTCTGTTTAAGAATATATTTGCTGTTATTGTTTTTAAATATATACAATTTTGGTGGGTGTTTTAGTAACTGAATTTTTGATTTAGAGGTGTTTGAGGTATTTTGATTTTTACTATTCTCTAGGAAGAATTTTTGTTTCTAATATAATTTCTGTTAATAACTGTTGACTTCCTGTTCACTAATCTATAACAACCTATCTTTCAGTCAATTATTTGTATTTATATAACACTTCTTACTCACAATTTAAAATGCTTTACAAATCAGAGCAAATTAAGAAACACCAACTCCAATAAAAGTTTTTAATTTGGATTTTTTTAAATAGTAATTTTGGTCCTATAGTCATAATTTTAGAATTCTCAAGCAGCACACTGAGTGAATGTGAATGCAGTCTCTTTTTTTAAATTTTTATTATAGTTGCCTTACAATTTTGTGTTAATTTCTGATGTACAGCAAAGTGAATCAGTTATACATATACATGTATCCACTCTTTTTTAGATTTTTTTCATATAGGCCATTACAGAGTATTGAGTAGAGTTCCCTGTGCTATACAGTAGGTCCTTATTAGTTATCTATTTTATATGTAGTAGTGTGTATATGTCAGTCCTAATCTCCCAATTTATCCCTCTCTCCCTCCTTTCTCCCCTGGTAACCATAAGTTTATATTTTACATCTGTGACTCTATTTCTGTTTTGTAAATAAGTTCATTTGGACCATTTTTTTTAAGATTCCACATATAAGCAATATCATATGATATATGTCGTTCTCTGTCTGACTTACTTCACTCAGTATGATAATCTCCAGGTCTATCCCTGTTGCTGCAAATGACATAATTTCATTCTTTTTTATGGCTCAGTAATGTTCCATTGTATAATGTATCACTTCTTTTTTTTTTTTTTTTTTTTTTAATTATTTATTTATTTATATATTTATTTATGACTGTGTTGGGTGTTCGTTTCTGTGCGAGGGCTTTCTCCAGTTGCAGCAAGCGTGGGCCACTCTTCATTGCGGTGCGCTGGCCTCTCACTGTAGCGGCCTCTCCTGCTGCGGAGCACAGGCTCCAGACGCGCAAGCTCAGCAGTTGTGGCTCACGGGCCCAGCCGCTCCGCGGCATGTGGGATCCTCCCAGACCAGGGCCCGAACCCGTGTCCCCTGCATTGGCAGGCAGATTCTCAACCACTGCGCCACCAGGGAAGCCCTGTATCACTTCTTCTTTATCCATTCCTCTGTCAATGGACATTTAGGTTGCTTCCATGTCCTCTCTATAATAAATAGTGTTACAATGAACATTGCAGTGGATATACCTTTTTTAATTATGGTTTTCTCCAGATATATGCCCAGGAGTGGAATTGCTGGGTCATATCATAGCTCTATTTTTAGTTTTTTAAGGAACCTCCATACTATTCTCCATAGTGGCTATACCAATTTACATTCTCACCAACAGTGTAGGACAGTTCCCTTTTCTCCACACTCTCTCCAGCATTTATTGTTTGTAGATTGTTTAATGATGGCCATTCTGACCGGTGTGAGTTGATACCTCATTGTACTTTTGATTTTCATTTCTCTGATAATTGGTAATATTGAGCATCTTTTCATGTGCCTCTTGCCCATCTGTGTGTCTTCTTTGGAGAAATGTCTATTTAGATCTTCTGCCCGTTTTTTGATTGTGTTGTTTGTTTTTTTGATATTAAGTTGCTTGGGCTGTTTGTGTATTTTGGAGATTAATCCCTTGCCAGTTGATTCGTTTGCAAATATTTTCTCCCATTATGTGGGTCGTGTTTTAATTTTGTTTATGGTTTCTTTGTTTTGCAAAAGCTTTTAAGTTTAATTAGGTCCCATTTGTTTATTTCTGTTTTTATTTTCATAACTCTAGGAGGTGGACCAAAAAAGGTATTGTTGCGATTTATGTCAGAGAGTGTTCTGCCTATGTTTTCCTCTAAGAGTTTTATAGTGTCTAGCCTTACATTTAGATCTTTAGTCCATTTTGAGTTTATTTTTGTGTATGGTATTAGGGAGTGTTCTAATTTTATTCTCTTACATGTAGCTGTCTAGTCTTCCCAGCACCACTTATTGAAGAGACTGTCTTTTATCCATTGTATATTCTTGCCTCCTTTGTCATAGACTAGGTGGCCATATGTGCATGGGTTTATCTCTGGACTTTCTATACTGTTCCTTTTATCTATATTTCTGTTTCTGTGCCAGTACCATGCTGTTTTGATTACTGTAGCTCTGTAGTAAAGTCTGAAGTCAGGGAGCCTGATTCCTCCAGTTCCTTTTTTCTTTCTCAGGATTGCATTGTCTATTCAGGGGTTCTGTGTTTCCATGAAAATTAAAAAAAATTTGTTCTAATTCTATGAAAAGTGCTATTTGTAATTTGATAGGGATTGTATTGAATCTATATATTGCTTTGGGTGGTATAGTCATTTTGGCAATATTGATTCTTCCAATCCAAGAAAATGTATATCTCTCTGTCTGTGTTATATTTGATTTCTTTCATGAGTATCTTATATTTATCTGGGTATAGGTCTTTTGTCTCCTTAGGTAGGCTTATTCCTAGGTATTTTACTCTTTTTGTTTCAATGGTAAATAGGATTGTTTCCTTAATTTCTCTTTCTTTTTTTTTTTAAGATGTTAGCTATGAGTTTTTCTTTTTTTTTTTTAATTAATTAATTAATTTATTTATTTTTGGCTGTGTTGGGTCTTCGTTTCTGTGCGAGGGCTTTCTCTAGTTGCGGCGAACGGGGGCCACTCTTCATCGCAGTGCACGGGCCTCTCACTATCGTGGCCTCTCTTGTTGCGGAGCACAGGCTCCAGACGCGCAGGCTCAGTAGTTGTGGCTCACGGGCCTAGTTGCTCCGCGGCATGTGGGATCTTCCCAGACCAGGGCTCGAACCCGTGTCCCCTGCATTGGCAGGCAGACTCTCAACCACTGCGTCACCAGGGAAGCCCTTAATTTCTCTTTTTGATCTTTCATTGTTAGTGTATAGAAATGCAAGAGATGTCTGTGTATTAATTTTGTATCCTGCATCTTTAAAACATTCATTGATGAACTCTAGTAGTTTTCTGGTAACATCTTTAGAATTTTTTATGTATAGTAACTTTTGATGTAAAGATGACTGTTTGTTATCTGCAAACAGTAACTGTTTTACTTCTTCTTTTCCGATTTGGATTCCTTTTATTTCTTTTTCTTCTCTTATTGCTGTGGCTAAAACTTCCAAAACTATGTTGAACAATAGTGGCGAGAGTGGACATACTTGTCTTGTTCCTGATCTTAGAGGAAATGCTTTCAGTTTTTCACCATTGAGAATGATGTTTTCTGTGGCTTTGTCATATATGGCTTTTATTATATTGAAATAGGTTCCCTCTGTGCCCACTCTCTGGATAGTTTTTATCATAAATGGGTGTTGAATTTTGTCAAAAGCCTTTCCGGCATCCATTGAGATGATCATATGGTTTTTATTCTTTGGTTTGTTAATGTGGAGTATCATACTGATTGATTTGTGAATATTGAAGAATCCTTGCATTTCTAAGAATTTGCCCATTTCTTCTAGTTGGTCTATTTTATTGGCATATAGTTGCTTGTAGTAGTCTCTTATGATCCTTTGTATTTCTGTGGTGTCCATTGTAACTTCTCCTTTTTCATTTTTAATTTTATTGATTTGAGTCTTCTCCCTTTTTTACTCAATGAGTCTGGCTAAAAGTTTTTTTTTTTTTTTTTTATCTTCTCAAAGAACCAGCTTTCATTTTCATTCATCTTTGCTATTGTTTTCTTCATGTCTATTTCTTGTATTTCTGCTCTGATCTTTATGATTTCTTTCCTTCTACTAACTTTGGGTTTTGTTTGTTCTTCTTTCTCTACTTTCTGTAGGTGTATGGTTAGGTTGTTTATTTGATATTTTTCTTGTTCCCTGAGGTGAGATTGTATTGCTATAAAGTTCCTTCTCAGAACTGCTTTTGCTGCATCCCATAGGTTTTGGATCATTGTGTTTTCATTGTCATTTGTCCCTGTGTATTTTTTTTTTTTCTTTAAATAGATCTCTACAGGAGTATAATTGCTTCACAATACTTTGTTACTTTCTGTTGTACACTAAAGTGAATCAACCATATGCATACATATGTCCCCATATCCCCTCCCTCTTGAGCCTCCCTCCCAACCTCCCTATCCCACCCCTGTAGGTTATCGCAAAGCACTGAGATGATCTCCCTGTGCTATGCTGCTGCTTCCCACTAGCTATTTTACATTCAGTAGTGTATATATGTCGTCGCTCTCACTTCACCCCAGCTTCCCCCTCCCACCCCATGTCCTCAAGTCCATTCTCTATGTCTACATCTTTATTCCTGCTCTGGCCTAGGTTCATCAGAACGATTTTTTTTTTTTTTTAGATTCCTTTTATATGTGTTAGCATACGGTATTTGTTTTTCTCTTTCTGACTTACTTCACTCTGTATGACAGACTCTAGGTCCATCCACCTCACTACAAATAATTCAATTTCATTTCTTTTTATGGCTGAGTAATATTCCATTGTATATATGTGCCACATCTTCTTTATCCATTCATCTCTCGATGGACATTTTGGTTGGTTCCATATCCTACCATTGTAAATAGTGCTGTAATGAACACTGTGGCACGTCTATTTTTGGGTTTTTGTTTTCTCAGGGTATATGCTGGGTCATATGTTAGTGGGATTGCTGGGTCATATGGTAGTTTTATTTTTCATATTTTAAGGAACTTCCTTATTTTTTCCCATAGTGGTTGTATCAATTTACATTCCCACCAGCAGTGCAGGAGAGTTCCCTTTTCACCACACCCTTTCCAGCATTTATGGTTTCTAGATATTTTGATAATGACCATTCTGACTGGAATGAGGTGATAAGTCACTGTAGTTTTGATTTGCACTTCTCTAATAATTAGTAATGTTGAGCATCTTTTCCTGTGCCTCTTGGCCATCTGTATGTGTTCCTTGGTGAAATATCTATTTAGGTCTTCTGCCCATGTTTTTTTTTTTTTTTTTTTTTTTAATTCACAGACAGTGAAATGCACTCCCATTCTCTTTTTTTTTTTTTAATTAATTAATTTATTTATTTATTTTTGACTGTGTTGGGTCTTCGTTTCTCTGCGAGGGCTTTCTCTAGTTGCGGCAAGCGGGGGCCACTCTTCATCACGGTGCACGGGCCTCTCACTATCGCGGCCTCTTTTGTTGCGGAGCACAGGCTCCAGATGCGTAGGCTCAGTAGTTGTGGCTCACAGGCCTAGTTGCTCCGCAGCATGTGGAATCTTCCCAGACCAGGGCTTGAACCCGTGTCCCCTGCATTGGCAGGCAGATTCTCAACCACTGCACCACCAGGGAAGCCCCCCTGCCCATTTTTTAACCTGTTTGTTTTTTTTGATATTGAAGTCCATGAGCTCTTTGTATAATTTGGAGATTAATCCTTTGTCTGTTATTTCATTTGCAAATATTTTCTCCCATTCTGAGGGTTGTCTTTTTGTCTTGTTTATGGTTTCCTTTGCTGTACAAAAGCTTTTGAGTTTAAGTCCAATTTGTTTATTTTTGTTTTTATTTCCATTACTCTAGGAGATGGGTCAAAAAAGATCTTGCTGTGGCTTATGTCAAAGAGTGCTTGTCCTATGTTTTCCTCTAAGAGTTTTATAGTGTCTGGTCTTACATTTAGGTCTTTAATCCATTTTGAGTTTATTTTTGTGTATGATGTTAGGTAGAGTTCTAGTTTCACTCTTTTACATGTAGCTGTCCAGTTTACCCCGCACCACTTATTAAAGAGACTGCCTTTTCTCCATTGTATGTTCTTGCCTCCTTTGTCATAAATTAGGTGATCATATGTGCGTGGGTTTGTCTCTGGGCATTCCATCCTATACCATTGGTCTATATCTCTGTTTTTGTGCCAGTACCATACTGTCTTGATTATTGAGCTTTGTGGTATAGTATGAAGTTGGGGAGCCTGATTCCTCCAATTCCATTTTTCTTTCTCAAGATTGCTTTTGCTATTCAGGGTCTTTTGTGTTTCCACATGAATTGTAAAAATTTTGTTCTAATTCTGTGAAGAATGCCATTGGTTGTTCTATTTGCATTGAATCATAGATTGCTTTGGATAGTATAGTCATTTTCACAATATTGATTCTTCCAATCCAAGAACATGGTATATTTCTCCATCTGTTTATGTCATCTTTTTTTTTCCACACACACACACTGTATTTTATTTTTACAAGAGATAAATAAACTGACAACAAGCCTTGTAAATGTATGACCACAACAAAAGCAACAATGATTGCAATTACCAAACATGAAACACACTCATACTATGTCATAATATTGACATTCAGTCCAGTAATCCTCCACTGTAACAGCTCCTTTACTTTGCAGTGAAAATTGATTTGTATATTTTTTGCCTCTGAGTCCTTGTGCGATTTTTTTTTCTTTATTAAAACAGAAAGTCACAAAAATTATAATCATCCTCATCAGTTCACTCAGTCCCATGTAATTAATTTTTTTTTCATCTTGATCTTTTGTTAGCACTTTTAAGAATTCATCAGTTTTCCATTAGAGTTCTGAAAATGCTTATTCATTCAGTTCAGCAGTATAGTCAGTTACCAGAAACCTGTACTTGTCAGAGTCTTTTCCATGAATTCCTTGAAGATGAAACCCTTTTATAGGAACTTTTTTGCAAAAGCATCAGAGTACAC
Source organism: Balaenoptera musculus (assembly GCF_009873245.2). NCBI lineage: Eukaryota > Metazoa > Chordata > Mammalia > Artiodactyla > Balaenopteridae > Balaenoptera > Balaenoptera musculus. The sequence continues at coordinate 108,837,054 of NC_045788.1, forward strand.
CCAGAACTGTCTGTAAATGACAAAAGACTTAAAAATGACCATGGTTAAAGATTTGATGAAAGTTCATAATAATGCAATTGACAAGGAAATTTAGTTATTTCTGAGATATAAATTTTAAAGTAATAACTAGAATTATGACTTATAACATTATACCAGAACATATAATATTTTTAGAAATTTCATGTAATGTCTGAAACACTTATATTAACATATTTCCATAAAATAACCCAAAGAAAGTTTAGTATTAGTTGTTTTGTTTGTTTGACACTTTACACTGCAGGTTCTTATTAGTCATCAATTTTATACACATCAGTGTATACATGTCAATCCCAATCGACCAATTCAGCACACCACCATCCCCATCCCACTGCGGTTTTCCCCGCCTGGTGTCCATATGTTTGTTCTCTACATCTGTGTCTCAACTTCCACCCTGCAAACCTGTTCATCTGTACCATTATTCTAGTTTCCACATACATGCGTTAATATACGATATTTGTTTTTCTCTTTCTGACTTAATTCACTATGTATGACAGTCTCTAGATCCATCCACGTCACAACAAATGACTCAATTTCATTCCTTTTTAGGGCTGAGTAATATTCCATTGTATATATGTACCACATCTTCTTTATCCATTCGTCTGTTGATGGGCATTTAGGTTGTTTCCATAACCTGGCTATTGTAAACAGTGCTGCACTGAACACTGGGGTGCATATATCTTTTAGAATTATGGTTTTCTCTGGGTATATGCCCAGTAGTGGGATTGCTGGATCATATGGTAATTCTATTTTTAGTTTTCAAGGAACCTCCATACTGTTCTCCATAGTGGCTGTATCAATTTACATTCCCACCAACAGTGCAAGAGGGTTCCCTCTTCTCCACACCCTCTCCAGCATTTGTTGTTTGTAGATTTTCTGATGATGCCCATTCTAACTGGTGTGAGGTGATACCTCATTGTAGTTTTGATTTGCATTTCTCTAATGATTAGTGATGTTGAGCAGCTTTACATGTGCTTCTTGGCCATCTGTATGTCTTCTTAGGAGAAATGTCTATTTAGGTCTTCTGCCCATTTATGGATTGGGTTGTTTCTTTCTTTAATATTGAGCTGCATGAGCTGTTTATATATTTTGGAGATTAATACTTTGTCTGTTGATTCATTTGCAAATATTTTCTCCCATTCTGAGGGTTGTCTTTTCGTCTTGTTTATGGTTTCCTTTGCTGTGCAAAAGCTTTGAAGTTTCATTAGGTCCCATTTGTTTATTTTTGTTTTTATTTCCATTACTCTAGGAAGTGGATCAAAAAAGATCTTGCTGTGATTTATGACAAAGATTGTTCTTCCTATGTTTTCCTCTAAGAGTTTTATAGTATCCAGTCTTACATTTAGGTCTTGAATCCATTTTGAGTTTATTTTTGTGTATGGTGTTAGGGAGTGTTCTAATTTCATTCTTTTACATGTAGGTGTCCAGTTTTCCCAGCACAACTTATTGAAGAGACTGTCTTTTCTCCATTGTATATCTTTGCCTCCTTTGTCATAGATTATTTTACCTTAGGTGCGTGGGTTTATCTCTGGGCTTTCTATCTTGTTCCATTGATCTATATTTCTGTTTTTGTGCCAGTACCATATTGTCTTGATTACTGTAGCTTTGTAGTATAGTCTGAAATCAGGGAATCTGATTCCTCCAGCTCCGTTTTTTTCCCTCAAGACTGCTTTGGCTATTTGGGGTCTTTTGTGTCTCCATACAAATTTTAAGATGATTTGTTCTAGTTCCATAAAAAATGACATTGGTAATTTGATAAGGATTGCATTGGATTTGTAGATTGCTTTGGGTAGTATAGTCATTTTCACAATATTGATTCTTCCAATCCAAGAACATGGTATATCTCTCCATCTGTTGGTATCATCTTTAATTTCTTTCATCAGTGTCTTATAGTTTTCTGCATACAGGTCTTTTGTCTCCCTAGGTAGGTTTATTCCTAGGTATTTTATTCTTTTTGTTGCAATGGTAAATGGGAGTGTTTCCATAATTTCTCTTTCAGTTTTTTCATCATTAGTGTATAGGAATGTAAGAGATTTCTGTGCATTAATTTTGTATCCTGCAACTTTACCAAATTCATTGATTAGCTCTAGTAGTTTTCTGGTGGCATTTTTAGGATTCTCTATGTATAGTATCATGTCATCTGCAAACAGTGACAGTTTTACTTCTTATTTTCCAATTTGTATTGCTTTTATTTCTTTTTCTTCTCTGATTGCCATGGCTAAGACTTCCAAAACTATGTTGAATAATAGTGGTGAGAGTGGATATCCTTGTCTCCTTCCTGATCTTAGAGGAAATGCTTTCAGTTCTTAACCATTGAGAATGATGTTTGTTGTGCGTTTGTCATATATGGCCTTTAATATGTTGATGTAGGTTCCCTCTATGCCCACTTTCTGGAGAGTTTTTTATCATAGATGGGTGTTGAATTTTTTCAAAAGCTATTTCTGCATGTATTGAGATGATCATATGGTTTTTATTCTTCAATTTGTTAATATTCTGTATCACATTGATTGATTTGCATATACTGAAGAATCCTTGCGTCCCTGGGATAAATCCCACTTGATCGTGGTGTATGATCCTTTTAATGTGTTGTTGGATTCTGTTTGCTAGTATTTTGTTAGGATTTTTGCATCTCTATTCATTAGTGATATAGGTCAGTAATTTTCTTTTTTTGTAGTATCTTTTTCTGGTTTTGGTATCAGGGTGATGGTGGCCTCATAGAATGAGTTTAGGAGTCTTCCTTCCTCTGCAATTTGTTGGAAGAGTTTGAGACGGATGGGTGTTAGCTCTTCTCTAAATGTTTGATAGAATTCACTTGTGAAGCCATCTGGTCCTGGACGTTTGTTTGTTGGAAAATTCTTAATCACAGTTTCAATTTCATTACTTGTGATTGGTGTGTTCATATTTTTGGTTTCTTCCTGGTTCAGTCTTGGAAGGTTATACCTTTCTAAGAATTTGTCTATTTCTTCCAGGTTGTCCATTTTATTGGCATAGAGTTGCTAGTAGTAGTCTCTTAGGATGCTTTGTATTTCTGCGGTGTCTGTTGTAACTTCCCCTTTTTCATTTCTAATTTTATTGATTTGAGTCCTCTCCCTCTTTTTCTTGATGAGTCTGGCTAATGGTTTATCAACTTTGTTTATCTTCTCAAAGAACCAGCTTTTAGTTTTATTCATCTTTGCTATTGTTTTCTTTGTTTCTATTTCACTTATTTCTGCTCTGATCTTTATGATTTCTTTCCTTCTGCCCACTTTGGGTTTGTTTATTCTTATTTCTCTAGTTCCTTTAGGTGTAAGTTTAGATTGTTTACTTCAGATTTTTCTTGTTTCTTGAGGTAGGCTTGTATAGCTATAAACTTCCCTCTTAGAACTCCTTTTGCTGCATCCCATAGGTTTTGGATCATCGTGTTTTCATTGTCATTTGTCTCTAGGTATTTTTTGATTTCCTCTTTGATCTCTTCATGGATCTCTTTGTTATTTAGTAACATATTGTTTAGCCTCCATGTGGTTTTTTTTTTCTTTTTACGTTTTTTTTCCTGTAATTCATTTCTAACCTCATAGCATTGTGGTCAGAAAAGATGCTTGATATGATTTCAATTTTCTGAAATTTACTGAGGCTTGGCTTCCCTGGTGGTGCAGTGGTTGAGAATCTGCCTGCTAATGCAGGGGACATGGGCTCGAGCCCTGGTCTGGGAAGATCCCACATGTCGCAGAGCAACTAGGCCAGTGAGCCACAACTACTGAGCCTGCGCATCTGGAGCCTGTGCCCTGCAACAAGAGAGGCCGCGATGAAGAGTGACCCCCACTTGCCACAACTAGAGGAAGCCCTTGCACAGAAACGAAGACCCAACACAGCCAAAAAAATAAATAAATAAATTATTTTTTAAAAAAAATTTACTGAGGCTTGATTTGTGACCTAAGATGTGATGTATCCTTGAGAATGTTCCTTGCGCACCTGAGAAGAAAGTGTAATCTGCTGTTTTTGGATGGAATGTCCTATAAATATCAATTAAATCTATCTGGTCTATTGTGTCACTTAAAGCTTCTGTTTCCTAATTTATTTTCATTTTGGATGATCTGTCCATTGGCGTAAGTGAGGTATTAAAGTCTCCCACTATTATTGTGTTACTGTCGATTTCCTCTTTTATAGCTGTTAGCACTTGCCTATGTATTGAGGTGCTCCCATTTTGGGTGCATATATATTTGTAATTGTTATATCTTCTTCTTGGATTGATCCCTTGATCATTATGTAGTGTCCTTCCTTGTCTCTTGTAATATTCTTTATTTTAAAGTCTATTTTATCTGATATGAATATAGCTACTCCAGCTTTCTTTTGATTTCCATTTGCATGGAATATGTTTTTCCATCCCCTCACTTTCAGTCTGTATGTGTCCCTAGGTCTGAAGTGGGTCTCTTGTAGACAGCATATATATGGGTCTTGCTTTTGTATCCATTCAGCAAGCCTGTGTCTTTTGGTTGGAGCATTTAATCCATTCACATTTAAGGTAATTATTGATAAGTATGTTCCTATTACCATTTTCTTAATAGTTTTTGGTTTGTTATTGTAGGTCCTTTTCTACTCTTGTATTTCCCACTTAGAGAAGTTCCTTTAGTATTTGTTGTAGAGCTGGTTTGGTGGTGCTGAATTCTCTTAGCTTTTGCTTGTCTGTAAAGCTTTTGATTTCTCCATCAAATCTAAATGAGATCCTTGCCGGGTAGAGTAATCTTGCTTGTAGGTTCTTCCCTTTCATCACTTTAAGTGTATCATGCCACTCCCTTCTGGCTTGTAGAGTTTCTGCTGAGAAATCAGCTGTTAACCTTATGGGAGTTCCCTTGTATGTTATTTGTCATTTTTCCCTTGCTGCTTTCAATAATTTGTCTTTAATTTTTGCCAATTTGATTACTATGTGTCTCGGCATGTTTCTCCTTGGGTTTACCCTGTATGGGACTCTCTGCTCTTCCTGGACTTGGGTAGCTATTTCCTTTCCCATGTTAGGGAAGTTTTTGACTATAATCTCTTCAAGTATTTTCTCTGGTCCTTTCTCTCTCTCTTCTCCTTCTGGGACCCCTATAATGCAAATGATGTTGTGTTTAATGTTGTCCCAGAGGCTGTCTTCATTTCTTTTCATTCTTTTTTCTTTAGTCTGTTCCGCAGCAGTGAATTCCACCATTCTGTCTTCCAGGTCACTTATCCGTTCTTCTGCCTCAGTTATTCTGCTATTGATTCCTTCTAGTGTAGTTTTTGTTTCAGTTATTTTATTGTTCATACCTGTTTGTTTGTTCTTTAATTCTTCTAGGTCTTTGTTAAACATTTCTTGCATCTTCTCAATCTTTGCCTCCATTCTTTTTCCGAGGTTTTTGATCATCTTCACTATCATTATTCTGAATTCTTTTTCTGGAAGGTTGCCTATATCCACTTCATTTATTTGTTTTTCTGGGGTTTTATCTTGTTCCTTCATCTGGTATATAGCCCTCTGCCTTTTCATCTTGTCTATCTTTCTGTGAATTTGGTTTTTGTTCCACAGGCTGCGGGATTGTAGTTCTTGCTTCTGCTGTCTGCCCTCTGGTAGATGAGGCTATCTAAGAGGCTTGATGGGAGAGACTGGTGGTGGGTAGAGCTGACTGTTGCTCTGGTGGTCAGAGCTCAGTAAAACTTTAATCCACTTGACTGTTGATGGGTGGGGCTGGGTTCCCTCCCTATTGGTTTTTTGGCCTGAGGCTACCCAACACTGGAGCCTACCTGGGCTCTTTGGTGGGGCTAATGAAAGACTCTGGGAGGGCTCAGACCTAGGAGTAATTTCCAGAACTTCTGCTGCCAGTGTCCTTGTCCCCATGGTGAAAGAGAGCCACCACTTGCTTCTGCAGGAGACCCTCTAGCACTAACAGGTAGGTCTGGTTCAGTCTCCTCCAGGGTCACTGCTCCTCCCCCTGGATCCCAATGTGCACACTACTTTGTGTGTGCCTTCCAAGAGTGGAGTCTCTTTTTCCCCCAGTCCTGTCGAAGTCCTGCAATCAATTCCCACTAGGCTTCAAAATCTGATTCTCTAAGAATTCCTCCTGCTGTTGCCGGACCCCCAGGTTGTGAAGCCTGACGTGGGGCTCAGAACCTTCACTCCAGTGTGTGGACTTCTGTGGTATAAGTGTTTGCCAGTCTGTGGGCCACCCACCCACCAGTTATGGGATTTGATTTTACTGTGATTGTGCCCCTCCTACCATCTCATTGTGGCTTCTCCTTTGTCTTTGGATGTGGGGTATCTTTTTTGGTGAGTTCCAGTGTCTTCCTGTCGATGATTGTCCAGCAGCTAGTTGTGATTCTGGTGTACTTGCAAGAGAGAGTGAGAGCACGTCCTTCTACTCCACCATCTTGGTTCCTCCTCTCCCTGTTTATGTCATCTTTGATTTCTTTCTTCAGTGTTTTAGAGTTCTGAGTACAAGTCTTTTGCCTCCTTAGGCAGGTTTTTTCCTAGGTATTTTATTGTTTTTGTTGTGATGGTAAATGAGATTGTTTCCTTAATTTCTCTTTCTGATTTTTCATTGTTGGTGTGTAGGAATACCAGAGATTTCTGTGCATTAATTTTTTGTCCTGCAGCCTTATCAAATTCATTGATTAGTTCTAGTAGTTTTCTGGTGGCATCTTTAGCATTTTCTATGTATAGTATCATGTCATCTGCAAACAGTGACAGTTTTACTTCGTCTTTGCCAATTTGTATTCCTTTTATTACTTTTCCCTGTTTGATTGCCGTGGTTAGGACTTCCAAAACTATGTCGAATAAGAGTGGCACAAGTGGACATCCTTGTCTTGTTCCTGATCTTATTGGAAATGCTTTCAATTTTTTGCTACTGAGTGTGATGCTTGCTGTGGGTTTTTCATATGCAGCCTTTATTATGTTAAGGTAGGTTCCCTCTATGCCCATTTTCTGGAGAGTTTTTATCATAAATATGTGTTGAATTTTGTCAAAAGCTTTTTCTGCATCTATTGAGATGATTTTTGTTCCTTAATTTGTTAATGTGGTTTATCACATTGCTTTGATTTGCTTATATTGAAGAATCCTTGCATCCCAGGGATAAATCCCACTTGATCATGGTGTATGATCAATTGGGATTGATCATACACCATGTGTTGTTGAATTCTGCTTATTAGTATTTTGTTCAGGATTTGATGTCCTCTTTGATTTCTTCTGTGATCAATTAGTCATCTAATAACATATTGTTTAATCTCCATGTGTTTGTGTTTTTTAACGCTTTTTTTTTTGTAATTGGTTTCTAATCTAATAGCGTCGTAGTCAGGACCACAAGAATTTAATCCTCAGAGGAATAAAATGAAGGGAATTGAATACTGGCAAACTGTTGGTGATTATACAAACACTAGTCCATTTTACAGCTAACCTATTTATAAACATGAGACATTTAAAATTAAAATAAAGGAAAAATGGACAGTTATATGTCAACAGTATTCTGAAGAACTGAAAACATGCCAATTTTCAGTCACATTGTGAATATTCCATAAAGAAGCAGTGTCAAGTGAAAAATTTGAGGCATGGCAGGCAAAAGACTAGAGTTATATGACAAATTATACTAGTATCAAATTGGAATAAGGACTTCTGCTGTCAGTATTACATCAAACCTCTGTAAAGTACATTCTGTGCTAAACACAGCAAAGCATTCTGAAAAATTTTTGGACAGTGTTTAGCTTCATTTTTACATATGTAGATTTTCTTTATGTGGGCTGTGAGGTTTTATAGCTCTGTAAGTGGAGCTGGGTGAAAAAAACACAATGGAGAGTGATAATAATGTAGCATAGATCTACATTTGTAGTAACTAATAAAGTACAGCATAGAAGAAGATAGGAATCAGTGATGTTGATAACATAGCTGTTCATTTTGAATTTCTGTCTGTTATTTTATATTATTCTTATTAATAGCTATATTGATATCCTTATCTTGGTTACCAAGGTAATCAATTAAAAATATTCATTTAAATTTTATCTGACTTAGAGATGGTATATATGATCTTTTGAAAACAAATAAGTAAATTAAAATTGCCTAATCAACCCCTGAGGAAAAAAATACCATTTACTTGACCTTTTTTGGGGGGAGGGTCATTCTCCTCTGCCCATCTACATGTCTACAGCAGACAGTTCACTTGTTAACTTGTTTTACAAAGATAGCTTCGTCTGCTATTCACCCATCTGCCTCTATTTCTGTGCTATGTAAACTAAACGTATTCCTTAGTCATTGAATCTTCTTTTGCAACATGGCTACAATACTTAATCTCTTCATACAATTCTATTATAAGCAGATATACTAAAATAATACATTATTATCTATTACAATTCATTTAATCCATATTAGCATTTTTTTTAAATTAAGAATTGATGCCCAGCTTTTAGAATATTTTTACTTATGTAGCATAGATTCCTAGAAAAGAACTTTGTTGCAAATAATTTAAATATATTTTAGAATTTGGAAAATAAATAAAATACATTTCCAGAGAATATGTTAACACACATATGTAAATAGAACCAATACATATTTAGAATTGTTAATTTTTATTGTAATTTTCCTATGAACAGATGATATGATAAATTATATTAAAACTTATATGATCTTAAATAATTCTGTTACTATAGTAAATTCTCTTTGACCAGATAATTATTGATTAATTACTTCTATTTCATTTATCATTTTGTATTAATGCTAATAGTTGAAGAAGATCTGTAACTTTTTTTTTTTTTCAGTAGAGCACAAAAATCTAGGCTATTATTGCATTATCATATACTTTAGGTACTTTTCCTCTTTCAAGTTTTAAAAAATATAGGATAAAATTTATCAGAAGTATTTTAACTTACATAAATGGAACATAATAGGAAAATGGACCTTTGATTACACTGAAAGCTTTTTTTCTAAATCTTTGATGATTATTGCTCTAATCAAATTTTTACCATTTTCCTTTCAGTCCACTTTAACTTACATTTTCCAAGAAAATAATTTGTTTTGTAAAAAAAAATATTATTATAGAGTTGCATAAATATCATCTAGTTTAAAGAATAATTACAGACAAAAATAAATACAAACAAAATCCTTTCTACCTTTTTTGTATATTCCATTTTTCCTTCTCAAGTTTGTGTTTGTAAATTCTCTCATTCTTTATCAAACTTCCCAGTTTTTTTAACTTTTTGTTATTTTTACCCCCTCTCCTTGAGATCAGAGCTTGGATTTATTAAGTAAGAAAGAAATACTAAGATTGATTCCCTAATTTCTTAGTTTGATTTTAATCTTAACTTATTCAGTTTATTTCTTAGGTTTATGGTCTTTTTTTTTTTTTCTGCTTTATTATTCTACATAAATTTCTACATTAATTCTTTTAGTCTACAATTCAGAGGTTTCAGACTATAGTTATGTTTCTAATTGCAGCTTTGACTGCAATTGATTTGATTTGATGCATATATTTTCATAATCAATTTTCTATATGAACTATGACTGCTATTATGAGTACCACTTTAAATTCATGAATGATAAAGATTTTTTTCCTTCAAATTTTCAGTTGGTTTATTTATCTTTGTGATCTCTTTAAGACTACTGTTTTGATTATTTTATTAAAATAAGAGAATTGCTTTTTATTTTTAGGAAACAAATGGGTTTTTTTGGTGGCATAGCTGTAATGAATTTTCTATTTATAAGGCATAGTATTTGATATGTATTGTCAAAAATTGTAAATATCATATAGAATCATTTTGTTCATTTATTTGTTTTGTCAAAGAGATGTCTATTAAAATCTGCAATTTAAGCTGTTACTATCAGTTTTCTCTCATATTTCAATTTTTTAAAATGTATTTATGTGTCTTCTATGCATAGAAATACTTGCCCCTTATATTCTTTGTCAGTTGAAACTCTTCCTAATATAAAATTGCCTTTACATTGTTTAGGCCTTTTTTGTTCTGATATTAAATTTTCTTTATATTGCCTTTAAAAAAATTACTGTATATTATCTTTTCATTTCTCACACATTCTAAGCTGTGTATTTTGTTAGCAGAAGGACAGTGTGTTTAAATTTCCTTGTAAAGAAACTCTCTGATTTATGTAGTTTGGATGAGGAGTGTTTTATAACTGAAAATAGATGCCTATGTTATATTAAGGAATGATATACTAGAGAGATATACTCAACTTCTAGAGAGTAAGAAAAATTTTCCCACTAACTGTGCACATTTCTATCCCATTGCACAAGGATCGAAATAGGACACATTCTTGAGGTCATAAACACTTATATCTACAGAATTCTTTACTGGAAATTAAAGGAATTTTTTATTTCTGAGCAAAAACACAGAACGTATTTTTCTACCAGAAAGTATGTCTAAATGATTAGTTCTTAGACTTCTGACATTTCAAATGGAAAGAGAGATAGATGTCTGAGACAGAGAAGAGGGATAATTTAATAGACTTCACAATTTATGGGCAAAAGGGAAACTCGGAGAAGGGAAGCGAAAGATGATGTTTATTCATCCAACGTTTAAAACTTGAAAACCTGAGATGAAGGCCAAGTCAGTTTTCTAAAACTTGAGGTGTCTTTAAAATAATCTGATTTTACTGGTTAAGGAATGAAGGGTGGTAGGGGCAATCATTTTCTTTTAAATATTACTAGATTAAGAAGAATGTTCCAATAGATGCTGAAATTTTCTTTAGGATACATCAAATGTTGTTCAACTTTTGAATAAACAGAATGTCACAAATCCATACAATGGAATACCATTTGGCAATATAAAGGAGCAAACTTCTGATACACTCCTTGGCATGGTAAACCTCAAAAATACACCATTCTAATTGTAAAAGCTAGATGAAAAATATTAAATATTCTATGAGTCCATTTCATTTGAAGTGTCTGGAAAAGATACATATAGATATAATAATTAGATCAGTGTTTGCCTGGGACTAGGAGGGTGTGATTGGGGATTGAGTAAAAATGAATTTTGAGAGATATTTTAAGGATAATAAAAATGTTCTTACACTGGATTATATTTGCACACATCTATAAATTTACTTTAAAAAACACTGAATTGTATACTCACAATGGTTAAGTTGTATGATCTATAAGTTATAATAAAGTATAAAATATTTTTAAATTTTACATTTTCTTTCTCTGACTTATTGGTCAAACGGTATTGGATTCATTCCTTATCTTTTAAAGGGTTTAAATTTGGTGTCATTTTTGTTGCTCATCCTTTCTATATATAAGACATTTACATAGTGTTTTATCTTTTGAAATGAGAGCTCTGTAAAGAGAAACTTATCCTTTTTATCTACTTGACTGGGAGCAGTTTTTTTTTTTGATAGATTTTATGGAAGATTCTATCTTTTCTTATGATTTCCATATACTTAATATGCTGATAATTCCAAAAATTTCAACTCCTGTTTAACTCTTCTTCTGAAACTCCATGTACTTATACCTTCCTCCTAGTCAGGTTTATTTAGATAAGGCATAGGTATCTTACATTCATCATGTCCCAAACTGATCTCAGATCTTTTCACCCTAACTGTCTTGATTTTCTGTTCTCCCGTTTCTTATTTACTGGCATTATTCCCTAAGCCTTTAAGATAGAAACTTGGATGTTAGGATTGACTCCAACTACTCAATTGCACTGATATCTAATTGATAACTAATGTCAACTAAACTAGCCAATAGATTGAGAGCCTATATCACAACTTCCAGTGTTAAGCTTTTTAAACAGTCCAAGTAATTGACTTTGTGAATATGAAAATTTTACCCCTTCTATATAAAATTAAAGATCTTTATTGTCAGTACTTGGAGTTCCATATCATTTTTGATATCAAATAACTACTGGTAAGTTTTTCCATTTAGTAGAAATAGTTTCACGCAAACACAATTTCAAATTCTTATAAATTTTTTTGAGCACTTTATTTTTCAATATACATGGAGAGAGGTTTTCTAAGTATGACATTCAGTAAAACTACTTGTTTTCTACTTCATAGATATATTAGTTGAAGCATATGGAATTGATGCTTTTATGGGTCAAAATGGTAAAATGTTGGCAGGTAAGTTTTTATGTGACAGAATACAGTATATTTCATTCTCTATAATATTAATTATGCAGTAATAATTTCCAAATATAAATATTTCGTTCTGTAAGCTAGGAACCCATGATAAAAATTAATGAATTAATATAATGAATGCTTTTCAAATACTAAACTCATAGTATGATTTATAATTTATCTAAAATTATCCCCTTCTAAAAACTTCTCAAAGTATTTATAGATATAAGCACCACCAAACTTGGTATGGTTTTATTAAAACTCAATTCTACACTTCTTAAATATTTGAAGGGAGTTGGATTATACTGTTATATTCCAACTTATCTCTTCAGAATAATTAGAAAATTTTGTATAATATATGCACTCTTTTCTAATCAGTGAAATAAGCCTGTTTGTTTAATGCTAGAAAGTACAGGAAAGAGTTTTCCAAAACACAATATATTTTCTGTAATAAGCCAGGTATGATAAAAAGAAAGAAAGAATTGAAAACTACTGTCTAGGCTTAAGAAATTACTGACATAAGCCTTGACCAGAAGATTGTTGCCATTCATGATTAGAAAGTAATCATTCATTTTAGCACATTATTTACTTTTGGAAAGACAAAGTTTCTTGTGCAGGAATTACAAAGTTCCAGCATATTTAGTAAATAATGGCCAATTCATCCTCCTGTTACAGAATATTTGTGTTAAATTTTGTGTTTTTTGTTTAAAAGCATATATTCAATATGTTACACATATTTCATGTTTTATTTTGCTTATTTCAAATAGAAAATATTCTTGAAATGTTGTTCAATGAAAATTACCTAGTATATGTTCTTGTCTTTAATTTTTACTTTGCTTTTGATTGGTATAAAATATTTCATCATCTTGGAGCATTCAAAAATGTTAGATTTATTTTCTTTGATAGGAAATATGATACCTGAAAGGGGAATGGTATCTTATATGTTATATTATAACTTCCCTTTTCATCACATAGTCTTCATAAAGTATTTCATAGCATTTTAAATTTTCTTGAAAAATTAATATACAAAATATCTGTTATAAATACTGAAAAAAAAAATTTTAATATTGTCTTCAAAGCGAAAGTATATCAGAGTTAGAGAAAGCTTTGCTATATAATGTTATATAAGTCAATGAAATATATATGGTGTCTTGGTGTCTTAGCATTAGTATATTTAAACATACGTTGATATGATCAAGTATTTTGCTTATTATTTTACATAGTCTATAACACTAGACTTTAAATGTTTTAGATGTTTGCTCTAGATTATGTGAGGTTTTATTTTTTCCATTTTTATTAAGATATAATTAACATAACATTGTGTACGCTTAAGATACACAATATAAAGATTTGATGTATGTTTACATTGCAAAATAATTACCAATTAAGGGTAATTAACACATCCAATCACCTCACATAATTACAGGTTTTTTTGTGTGTGTGTGGTGAGAACCTTAAGGATCTCTTCTCTTAGTAAGTTTCAAATATGCAATCCAGTATTGTAAACTACAGTCACCATGCTGTACGTTACATCCCCACAAATCATTTATCTTATAATTTTGTCAAGTTTCTACCCTCTGACAACATTCACCCATTTCCCTCAAACGTCACTGTCCATCCCTGGCAACAGCCAATCTGCTTTCTATTTCAGTGTGTTTGTTTGTCTTTAGATTACACATAAAAGTGAGATCATACAGTATTTGTCTTTCTCTGACTTACTTTGCTTAGTATAATGCCCTCAAGGTTTATCCATTGTTTGTTTTTGCAAACGGCAGATTTCCTTCTTTTCTATGGCTGAATAATATTTTGCTATATGTATATCTCACATTTTCTTTAGCCATACACCCATTGATGAACACTTAGGTTGTTTCCATGTCTTGGCCATGGCAAATAATGCTGCAGTGGACATGGGAGTGTAGATATCTCTTTGAGATAACATTTAATTTCCTTCAGATATATATCCAGAATGTAATTGCTGGGTCACATGGTAGGTCTAGCGGTTTTGTTTTGTTTTATGAGCTGCCCACTGTTTTCCATAGAGACTGTACCAATTACAATCATACCAGCAGTGCACAGGATTTTCTGCTTCCTTTTCGCCACATTCTCTCCAGAACTTGTTATCTAGTCTTTTTGCTAATAGACATTCTTACAGGTGTGAGGTGATTTCTCATTGTGGTTTCGATTTGAATTTCCTTGATGATTAGTGATGTTGAGCAATTTTTCATGTACCTATTGCCCATTTGAATACCTTCTTTGGAAAAATGTCTATTCAGATACTTTGCTCATTTTTTAATCAGTTTATATACTCATTTATTTTTTTGCTACTGAGTTGTATGAGTTTCTTATATATTTTGGATATTAACCCCTTGTCAGATATGTGGTTTGCAAATATTTTCTCCCATTCTCTATGTTGCCTTTTCATTTTGTTAATATTTCTTTTGCTGTGCAGAAGCTTTTAAGTTTGATATAGTCCCACTTGCTTATTTTTGCTTTTGTTGCTTGAGCTTTTGGTGTCATATCCATAAAATGATTGTCACCTGCCTTCTTAGTCCCTATTGGATCCCCTGTTGTCAAGCCTTCCAGGTTCCCTCGGTAATCTCTGTGAGGCAAGACCTGAATGTGATTTGGGGAAGCATCCTGCAATACTGGGGATTCTGGATGTTCACCTTCTGGTTTCTTTTTCCCACTGGAGAAACCTTAGGCCCAGGGAAGCCTCCTTGGTGAAACATTGTGCCTGCCTACAAGAGGGGAGATGCAGTCAGAGCAGAGCCACTTCTCTTTCCCTTCTAATGTGGTCCTCCTTGATTTCTGTGGTCCATGAGAGTGCTTCAGCCCACTCCACTGGGCTCTAGGAATTTTCACAATGGTGTCTTGTCTATGGATAGTTGCTAGTTGGTCTTCTTGTGAGGGGGACTGAAGTTGGGGAAGACCTATATCACCATCTTGACAGACTTTAAAGGAAAAAAATGCAAATCACATCTCTTCAGAAATATATAGTGTGTATAACTTGTACTCTTTTGGTTAAATGTTCACTCTCTTATTGGTGTTTTATAAAACTACAAGTTCTTAGTATTAATATGGGTTCAAGTCATCAACATTCTAACAGGTGTGAGGTGATTTCTCATTGTGATTTTGATTTGCATTTGCCAGACAATTAGTGATGTTGGGCATCCTTAATGTTATGTTTAATGAAACATATGTTTGATGAAATGTTAAAAAATATTTTCAAACGTCTATATTTTCTGCAATCTCCATAAATTTAAACTAGTATTATCATCTTCTTTTCCTTAGTGGCTTCATAGAGGACCTAAGGGAGATACTGCAAAACTTCCTGGTCTTGATTTTTTTGTTATTATTATAACATATTGATTAATCTTCAACTGTTGTATTACAGTTGTTCTGTGATCTTGAGTCAGTTTTATTATTCATAAAATATAAGTTGAATCCATTAAATCCAATTTGTGATATATACATATTTTTTGTGTATAAGAAAAGTGATTGCTTACTCATCTAATATTATTCACATGTGTAATTCAATGTTTTTTTCTTTTCAAAATAAGAGTAGCTTGAATTTATATTTTTAAATTTAAATTTTTTCCATAAAGGAAAGACCTCTGATTTTTAAGTAATTCAGTTTGTTAATTTGTGGGTTTTCCATATGAAATCTTTCTCTCTCTATCCCTGTGATTTCTTCCCCCTTTGGTAGTTTTCTTGCTTTTTGAGCTAATTACTCATAGTGTATTTTCATTCTTTCTTATTCAGTGAAGAGTTCAGTCCATTAATTTTTCTTTGGGCACTTTTTTAGCAATATGTAGTGTATGATTATTTTTATAGATGGGGATGTCTTTTCTCTATAATTTTCTTAGAAAACAAGAAGATAAACAGGTTTACAATTTTTCTACCCATGTTTTTATTAAACAGTGCCACTTTCTTCTCCCTAGGAGGAAGGAAACTAAAGTGACAATTTTAATTAGCTTCTCTTTCTAGTTTCCTTTTCTTGCCCAATGAGGGTCATAGCATCCCTTCACAATATTATGGAAACTATTATGCTAAAGAATGAGAGCCATTTACTACAAATGAGTTGCACTGAAAACACAATTTATCACTAAAACACACTGTCCATTTCAGAATTTTTCTCCATAACTGCACTGATGGTATGTAGACAAGGAGAGAGGCATGAAGGTGAAAAGTCCCACTAACAATCTGATTTTTTATTAATGTAATTCCATGTGCTTTAAATAATCATAACACCTAGAAATTATATTCTCTAATTCTAAGCTTTATATATGAATACACAAGGAAAGACATAAAAACAAAATTTCTTTAGCTACTGTGTTTTTATTATTTGTGATTATTTTTTTCATTATATGTATAAAGTGAGAGATAATAGCAGGGGTCAGTTTCTACCATTGTTTCTAGTTATTTTCCTTGTAAGGAAAGACAGTTTATTATTTGTTTATTTTCTTTATTTTTAACTCTTTACTTTTTTTAGAGAATTTTTAGTTTTACAGTAAAATTGAGAGGAAGGTACTGAGATTTTCCATATATCTTCTACCCCCACACATGCATAGCCTCCCCCATTATCTATATCACTCACCAGAGTGGTAGATTTGTTACTAAGGATGAATATCTAATACATTGACACATGATAATTACTCAAAGTTCATTTATCTTAGGGTTCACTCATGGCATTATGCATATATCCTAGGGTTTGGACAAATGTATACTGATATATCCTTATCATTATAATATCATGAAGAGTGTTTTCACTGCCCTAAAAGCCCTCTGTGTTCTGCCTATTAATTTCTCCACTTCTCAGCCCCTAGCACACACTGATCTTTTTATTGTCTCCATAGTTTTGCCTTTTCCAGAATGTCATATAATTGGAATCACACAGCAACCTTCTCAGATTAGCTTCCTTTACTTAGTAATATGTATTTAAGATTTCTCCATGTCTATTCATGGTGTGATAGCTCATTTATTTCTAACACTGATAATATCCCAGTGTCTGGAAGTACCACCATTTATTTATCCATTCACCTACTAAAGAATGTCTTGGTTGCTTTCAGGTTTGACAATTATGGATAAAGCTGCTATAAACATCCATGTGCAGGTTTTTGTGTGGACATAGGTTTTAAGTTCTATTGAGTAAATACCAAGGAGTGCAATTGCTGATTGTATACTAAGACTATGTTTAGTTTTTAAGAAACCACCAAGCTGTCTTCCAAAGTGGCTACTCCATTTTGCATTCTCACCAGCAATGTATTCCCACCAACAATGTATGATTGTTGTTCCATGTTCTCACCAGCTTTCAGCATTGTTAGTGTTCTGGATTTTGGCCATTCCAATAGTTATGTAATGGTATCTCATTTTTGTTTTTATTTGCATTTCTCTGATGACAAATTATATGGAGCAACTTTTCACATGATATTTGCCATCTGGATATCTTCTTCGATGAGGTGTCTGTTAAGCTATTTGACCCATTTTGTAATGGGGATGTTTGTCTTCTTACTGTTGAGTTTTAAAAGTTCTTTGTATATTTTCGATTATGGTCTTTTTTTTTTTTAATTTATTTATTATTTATTTATTTATTTGGCTGTGTTGGGTCTTCGTTTCTGTGCGAGGGCTGTCTCCAATTGCGGAGAGCGGGGGCCACTCTTCATCGCGGTGCGTGGGCCTCTCACTGTTGCGGCCTCTCTTGTTGCGGAGCACAGGCTCCAGACGCGCAGGCTCAGTAGTTGTGGCTCACGGGCCTAGCCGCTCCGCGGCATGTGGGATCCTCCCAGACCAGGGCTCGAACCCGCATCCCCTGCATTGGCAGGCAGACTCTCAACCACTGCGCCACCAGGGAAGCCCCTGGATTATGGTCTTTTATCAGATATGTCTTTTACAAATATATTCTCCAAGTCCATCTTGGCTTCTCATTCTCTTCATATTGTCTTTCACAGAACAGAAGTCTTAATTTTAATGGAGTTCAGCTTTCAGTTATTCCTTTTGTTGATTGTCCCTTTGGTGTTGTTTATAAAAGCATCACCATACCCAAGGTTATCTAGGCTTTCTCTTATGTTATCTTCTAGGAGTTTCATAGTTTTTCATTTTACATTTAGGTTTATGATCAGTTTTGAGATACTTTTGTGAAGAGTAAACGAGTGTAGAGGTTTATTATTTTTCATGTGGAAGTCCAGGTGTTCCAGTACAATTTGTTGAAAAGACTATCTTTGCTCCATTTTATTCTCTTTGCTCCTTTGTCAAATGTCCCTTGACAGTATTTGCAGGGTGGGGGTGTATTTCCGGGCTTTCTATTTTTTTCCATTGGTCTAATTGTCTATTCTTTTGCCAGCATTATACTGTCCTGATTACTGTAGCTTAAAGTAAGTGTTGAAGTTGGGTATTGCCAGTCCTCTAACTTAGTTTTTCTCCTTCAGTATTGTGTTGGTTATCCTATAAGGTATATATAACTTTAGTTAAAATTTCATTGCAATTTAATAATTATAAGGTGACATTCTTTATCTTGTTCAATGCATTTACTTTGTCTTCAACTCTTAATACCATGTCATCAGATTTTGTTTCATGTTGACTTAAAGGGCTTTTTTCCCCTGTGATCTAAACAATGAAACATTTATTTTCATAAATAGATCTTTATATTTATTGTAAAATCATATTTATTCTTGATTATGTCATCTTCTATTTGTCACAATATCTCTTTCAAATGCTTCCTTTGATTTCCCCCATTATATGATTTGTGGTTATTTTGGTATTGTGGGGGTGAATATATTTAGAATCTGTATGTTTGCTTTGAGGTCTTATAGGATTTACTTTTATTATTTTGATTAATAGCTAATCTATTTATTCTCTAAATGCAAGGTCCATTGATTCTCAATAAAGAAATTGTACTTTCATTTTCACACCTATTTATACCATCTACTTTTGTATATTTTAGTTGTATCATTGATTTTACAGAATGAACAGTCATAAAATTTGTAGTCTACGGGCATACCTTGTTTTATAGCACTTTGCTTTATTATGCTTTGCAAGTATTACATTTTTTTACAAATTGAAAGTTTGTGGCAACACTTCATCAAGCAAGTATATTGGCACCAGTTTTCCAACAGCAATTGCTCAATCCTTCCTTGTCTCTGGGTCACATTTTGGTAATTCTCTCAATATTTCAAATTTTTTCATTATTATTGTATTTGCTATGGTGATCTGTGACCACTGATTTTTGATATTACCTTTGGAGAACTACAGTCTTCACCCTTATGAAATGACAAACTTGATTGATGAATGTTGTGTGTGTTGTGACTGCTCCACCAACCCACCATCCCCCCATTTTTCTCCCTCTCCTCAGGTCTCCCTATTCCCTGAGACATAATGATATTGAAATTAGGCCAAATAGTAACCTTACAATGGACTCTAAATCTTCAAGTGAAAGGAAGAATCCTATGTCTCTCACTTTAAATCAAAAGCTAGAAATGATTATTCTTAGTAAGGAAGGCATGTTGTAAGGTGAGAGAGGCAGAAAACTAGGCCTCTTGAGCCAGTTAGTCAAGTTGTGAATGCAAAGGTAAAGTACTTAAGGAAAATTAAAAGTGCTACTTCAGTAACAATAATAAGATTGATAAAAAGTGAATGATAGAAAGTGAAACAGGTTTAATGATGATATGGAGACAGTTTTAGTGGTCTGGATATGAGATCAATCCAGATACAACATTCCTTTAAGCTAAAACCTAATCCAGAGAAAGGCTGTAACTCTATTCAGTTCTATGAAAACTGAGAGAGGTGAGGAAGCTTCAGAGAAAAAGTTTGAAGCTACAAGTTTTCATAAGGTTTTAGGAAAGAAGCCATCTCCATAACATAAAAGTGAAAGGTGAAGCAGCAAGTGTTGATGTAGAAGCTGCAGCAAGTTATTCAGAAGATCTAGCTAAGATGATTAATAAAGATGGCTACACTAAACAACAGATTTTTAATGTTAACAGAACAGCCTTATTTTGGAAGAAGATACCATCTAGGATTTTCCTAGCCAGAGAGGAAAATTCAGTGACTGACTTTAAAGTCTCAAAGGACATGCTGACACTCTTGTTAGGGGCAAATGCAACTTGTAACTTTAAGTTGAAGCCAATGCTCCTTTACCATTCCTAAAATCCTAGGGTCTTTAAGAATTATGCTAAATTAACTCTGCCTGTTCTATAAATGTAACAACAAAGCACAGATGACAGGGCAATTGTTTACAGTATAGTTCACTGAATACTTTAAGCCCTCTGTGTAGACCTACTGCTAAGAAAAAAAAAGAATTTCTTTCAAAACATGACTGCTCATTGACAATACACCTGGTCACCCAAGAGCTCTGATGGAGATGTACAATGAGATGAATATTCTTTTCATACCTTCTATCACAACATCCATTCTGGATAGATCAAGGAATAATTTTGACTTTTGAGTTTTATTATTTAAGAAATAAATTTCTTAAGACTATAGCTGCCATAGAGATTTATTCCTCTGATGGATATGGGAAAAGTAAATTGAAAACCTCTGGAAAGGATTCACCATTCTAGATTCCATTAAAAACATTTCTGATTCATGGGAAGAGGTTAAAATATTGGCATTAACAAGAATTTGGAAAAAGTTGATTCCAGCCCTCATCGATGCCTTTAAGGGGTTCAGGATTTCAGTGGAGGAAATAATTACAAATGTGGTTGAAATAACAGAACTAGGTTTAGATGTGGAGCTTGAAGATATGACTGAATAGCTGCAATCTCATTATAAAACTTGAATGGATGAGGAGTTGCTTCTTATGGAAGAGCAAAGAAAATGGCTTTCTGAAGTGGAATATACTCCTGATGAAGATGCTGTGAAGATTGTTGTAATGACAAAGATTTAGAATATTATTTAAACTTAGTTGATAAAGCAGAGGCAGGGTTTGAGAGGATTGGCTCCAAGTTTGAAAAGTTTTACTGTAAGTAGAATGCTATTAAACAGTATTGCATGCTACAGAGAAATTGTCCGTGAAAGGAAGACTCAGTTGACATGGCTGGCAAGTGTTATTGTTGTTTTGTTTAAAGCAATTGCCACAGCCACCCCAGCCTTCAGCAACCACCACTCTGATCAGTCAGCAGCCAACGACATTGATGTAGAATCATCCACCAACAAAAAGTTTATGACTCACTGAAAGCTCAGATGACAGTTATCATTTTTTAGCAACAAAGTATTTTTGAATTAAGGTATATACATTGCTTTTTTAGACATAATGCTATTGCATAGTTAATAGACTACAATATAGTGTAAACACACATTTTTATGCACTGGGAAACCAAGCAATTCATGTGACTGGTTTTGTTGGGGTATTTTCTTTATTGCAGTGGCCTGGAACCAAACCCACAATATCTCTGAGGTATACCTATATTCTTAATGAGAATTTTCCAAATTTATTAATTTCATATTTTACATGATTCAGTTCTTATATTTAGACATTTTCAAATTGGTTTTTACTTAACGTAATTCATTGGTCATTAAGTTTTTATTATTGAAGTTTTGAGAGATACTCTATTCCATATCTCCTCACAGTTTCAGACACTACTATGTAGTATCAAAGATTCTTAGGTTAGCCTTGTCTTTCCTCATACTTCTAAGCACTTAGGCTCTTATGTGTAATAATTATTTCTGATGTTTTTGAAATAAAGATACCATCTTTAATCAATCTATTTCATTTTCATGAGATAGTCTCTGTTACTCTTGCACTGTTTATTCCTTTAGACATTTTAACCTCATATAACAGATTGTTGGTTGAGTTTATCAGGTATTTGTTACTTTTAATAGAGGGATTGAAATTATGTGCTTGGTCTAAAGGGGTGAGTACCAACTCTATGATTAGTATCCTCCCTGTATTACATCTATTTTCTGTGTGTCTTTACAATACATATAAATCTGTGGTTAAGGGTTGTAGCCATTCCTTTATTTGAATAGAGATGGAATTCTATTGTCTTTTTTACTAAAATTTTCTTATAGACAATTCAGGTTTCAGGGTAAAATTAAAATAGCTGTACTCCATTCATTTTTTATTATAAATTCTATTAATTTGTCTGAACACATTCTTTGACAAAATATGAAAATAAAAATAAAATCCAGATTAAAAAACTGGTTTCTAATCTTTGCATATGGACAGAAAGGAAAACAAAGTTAAATGTTTTAATGCACATATGTTCCTAGTGCAAATATTTAAGACTGTACAAATGTTCTCAGTTTGCAAATATTGAAAATATGATTTCCTATTTTGCAGGTTTTAATTCACAAAATCTCTAGGTTAACTTATTCTTAATTGAGCACAGTTACTTTAACATTTATTAAGACTTAGAAATTTGTAATTTGTTATTATTAAAAATTTAAAGAGGTACAGTATAGGGAAATTTTCTACAAAAATAAGCCAAAGAGAAGTCTGCAAAATTAAAACCAAAGCACTATCTTTATAAGGATTATAGATAAATAGTCCAAGAATTAATGAAAGAAAATTAATTTAACTATTCAGGAAATTTCAAGTTTTTATTGTTCAACTACATGAATTGTCTATTCACAATTGTTCAGATCATGGTGTAACTTCCTCTAAGTTTCTTTGAGTTTATCTGAGAAGAGGTAGTTTTTCTCTATAGTCAAGTGAATTCCTATCTAAGCAAGCAAAAATAAGCCAAAAGCAAAAGAGATATTTTTAAAAGTAGTGTCATGAATTACTCATTTGAAGAGGCACCCAACTGAGAACACAACATTTTTTTATTTAAAGTTTCAGACATGTTTTATCTTTAAGAAGGGTATGTATATAGATTTTTCTTGTCTTAAAATTTCAGTTGATTTTTGATCTTCTATAAGTCTCAGATTTTTTAAAAACAATTTTTTTTTTTTTTTTACCACTTTAGATTACCATAATGTGAAACAAATTTTTCACTCAGTGTGACAAATAATACCCACCACTGAGGACTAGAAGACTATATCTTACTTGTAAGAATGAAATAGCATAAAAACATATTTCTTCAATTTATTTCAGAACAGGAAACATATTGTAGCCTAACTTTATTTCTTTGTCTTTGTGAAAGTGTCAGTAATTCAGCTGATTTCCAACAACCTTTATTAAGTAACTATAACATTCTGGGGGGAAAGTTTCATTAAAAGAAAGTAGAATGGCATCTGGCTTCTTTTTACACATACAAATTCTGAATTGAACTATTCAAAATTACTATATCTTATTTGTCTCCTTTCTATGAGAGCTTGAAATAAAAATTAAGGTTGAAAACATCCAATTATTTTAATACTTTGCCTTATTTCTAATGACTGCTTCCTTATCTCCTACCAATTATGCTTGAAAACAATATATTTTTAAATTTAGAACATTGATTATGGTATATGTTTAAATTCTCTTTTAAGTAATGTCACATGATTTTAAAATGTGTGATATATAGTTATTACCAACTCAAGTTATAATATGTAAGTTCACATTTGAAAAAAAAAAATCCCTCCAAAAAAACTTGCCAAGAAAAAGAATATTTAGTAGAACACATTTCTTGTGAGAGTCCTAATATGAATGGAAAAGTGATTAACATTATTCCACTGATTAGGTATTTTGTGAAATTTTACCATTTATTTTTTTCTCAAAAGTCAGACTTTCATTACTGCCTACCTGCCTAATCCAAGGAGGTAAATAGAAAATGGGGATTCTACAAATGTGTTGTATCTTATAACTGGAAATTCATTGCCTGGGTTTTCTTGATTCCTTGAATAACATTAAATTGAATATTATTATTTTAAATCTGTATGCCTGGTCTCTAATTTTCTCACTTTCATATGCTGAAAACCTAGATTGTATAATTAAGGTTGCTTGAATTTAGAAATGAAAAAATTACGATGATTTCATATTTTCTTCACTGGCCTCTGAAGGTCACTATGGGTATTGGTGATAGTTAATAATAGCTGAAATATAGGCCAAAAATCATTTATGAAAAGTATTACACTATAGATAATTAAAAATGGAAAAGTTAGAAGCCATTTAGTGTATTAGAAAATTTTGAAAGGAAATAGTGCCATGTTATATTTTAGATGCAAAAACATCTACAGTAAATTAAATATTTTAATAATATTTGCTTTTTATTATTATGAAATAATTTATATTTTAGAGCAAAACATTTGTACAATACATACAGCTATCATGAATTTAAAACTTGCTAATAATTCTTCTACCATAGAAAAACACTCTTAAAATTATGATATGTGAAACTGGAATCTTATTGTACACACATGTACTTTGCTTTTGTAAAATGTATCATACTGTGACAAGTATATACTACTTAAAAACACGATTCTAATGGTTCCATATTAAGTATGCTTTTTTCATTGTACTCAATTTATTTAGGCATTATTTTATTATTAAGTTACTATTATTTAGTCAGTTATTAATTGATATTCAGTCTGTTTACTTAGACAATATGCCAAATAATATATTAACACAGAGGACTTGTACATTTCTACTTTTTAAAATTTTACTCTTAAAACTTGAAGATTTTAACAAACTGAAGGTATTTAATACATATTGGTATTATGTATTGCATTTCAAAAATTTTAAATTATGAAATTCAAAGTATATTATTTTTCTTTTCAGTGTATTTATTTGATTATATCTTTTATGTTATATCTTAAGTAATCTCAATTTGTTGTTTACAATTTCCATGAAGTAAAAACAACCTCAAATAAGCAGCTGAACTCTCAAGATTTCTCTGCTACTGTGAAATGCAAATTTCACAAATGAATGAAATATCCACACAGATTTGAAACTTTTCTTAGATCTTTGCAAACTGTACATTGATTAACTTGTGTTCTCTGGTACTATACACTCTTTAGTTTTAGATTATTTTATTGAAAAAAAATAATGCTTATTCAAGTACAACTCAGTGTAGTACTTAAAAATTTTATAAATGACACTAATTTTACTAGTGTCATTTATGATTAGACATTTAAAATATCATCTCAGTAATATGATCATGATTGAATTAAACCTATCAGCTAATTGTGGATTGTGGCATTGTAATAACCAGCATACTTCAATAATGCTGCTTAACAAAAATCACAAAAATCTCAGGGACTTACAATAAGAGCAACAACACTTAATTTGTCTTTACTTTCACCATTTACAAAGTCTTGCTTAACTTCTATGTACATTTTTGATTGGTTTGTTTACTCTTTCTTTCTTTAACTCACCAAGGGTATTTCTTTCTGTCTTTTGTGTTGTTGTTGTTTTTCTCTTTTATTCTTCAGTAATTGTTTTCCCATTCTTGAGGAATGATGTATCTATTGGGTGAGACATTTATAGGTCCTTCTTGAAATATTCTAGTTCAGATAAAATGAGATAAAAGAGGCAAGATAAGATTTTTAACAGCTCTACTCTGCCAGTTCAGGAATATAGCAAACTGGCAGTATTAAGGACAGAGAAAAAGTAGTAACCGAAGTTATTATTCTTTTATTCTGAAGAGTATCATCCTTACTGCATTTACTCTTTTTAAAAAATGTTTATATTTAAGATGTACAACATGATGTTTTGATATACACATGCTTTGTGAAATGATGACTATAGCCAAGCTAATTAACACAAATCCAAATCCTCACATAGTTATGTTTTTGTGTGTGGGTGGAGAGAAAACTTATGATCTACTCTGTTAGCAAATTTCACGTATACAATACAATGTCATTAACTATAGTAACCATTGGCTATGTAGAATTTATTCATCATACAAAACTGAAACTTTGTATCATTTGGCAATATCTTACCATTTGTCACACCCTCTGACCCTGGTAACCACCGTTCCAATCTCTGTTTCTATAAATTTAATAAAATCTATAAATTTTTTAGATTCTACATATATGTAAGATCATAGAGTACTTTTCTTTCTATGTCTGGTTTATTTCACTGAACATAATGCCCTCCAGGTTAATCCATAATTTTGCAAATGGTAGATCTCCTTTTAAAAGACTGAATAACATTTTGTGTGTGTGTGCATGTATATACATATGTATATACATTTATCCACCAACAGAAACTTAGGTTGTTTCCATATCCATTGCTTTTGCTGCATTCTGTAAGCTTTGGTGTGTTATATTTTTGTTTTAATTTCTTTTGAGAGATTTTCAAATTCCCTATTGACTTCCCCTTTGACTCAATGGTTATTAAAAAATTAGTTTTTCAGTTTCCACATATTTGTTAATTTTCTCACTATTATTAATTTCTAAACTCATTACATTGTGGTCTGAATAAGTACTTGGAATGATTTCAGTCTTCTTAAATTGTTGAGACTTGTTTGGTGACCTAATATGTGATCTATTCTGGAAAGTATTCTGCGTGCACGTGAGAAGAATATGTACTCTTCCTTTTTATGGAAAGTTCTAAATATGTCTGTTAGGTCTGTTTGGCCTATAGTGTTGTTCAAAACTACTGTTTATTGAGTTTCTGTTTTGATGTCCTATCCATCATTGAACATGGGGTATTGAAGCCTCCTATTATTGTATTGCTGTTAATTTCTCTCTTCAGATCTGTCAATATATGCTATACATATTTAGGTATTTTGATGTTGGCCACATATATATATATATACATATATTATACATATATGTAATATATATAAATACTTGTATCTTCCTGTTGAATTGACTCTTTCATCATTATATAAGGACCTCCTTCTTTCTTAGAGAGAGTTTTTGATTTAAAGTCTATCTTGTTTGATGTTAGCATAACTACTCCTGGTTTCTTTTGGTTACCATTTGTCCTTTCAGTTTTAGCCTACATATGTCCTTAAATCTGAAGTGAGTCTCTTCTAGACAACAAATCACTGTAGCTTGTTTCTTTAAACTCCATTCAGCCACCCTACGTCTTTTGACTAGGGAGTTTAATCTATTTATATTTAGAGTAATTATTGATAGATTAGAATTTACTACTACCATTTTGTTAATAATTTTCTGTCTGTTTTGCTGCTGTTAAGTTCCCCTCTGCCTCTCTTGATGTATTCCTTTGTTATGTGATCATTTTTATAATCATTTTAGTTGATGCTCTTGATTTTATTTTTTTGACATCTGCATAGTTTTTTTTCTATGCAGTTACTATGAGACTTGCATAAAGTATCTTATAGTTAAAATTGTCTCTTTTAAGTTGATAGTAACTTGACTTCAGGTGCATATAAAATCTCTACACTTTTACTCCACACACACATACATACACACGCACTTTGTTTTCTTGTAGTCATAGTTTACTTTTTTTTATATTGTATCCATTAACAAACTTTTGTGATTATAGTTATTCTTAATATCTTTGTCTTGTAATTTTTATATCAGGGTAAAAAATAATTTATGCACCATCATTATTGTATTGAATTGTTCTATGTTGATTATGTATTTAACTTTAGCCTTATTTATGTCTTCACTGGCTTTCATGCTGCTGTTTAGCTTGTTTTTAGTTCAATTTGAATAACTCCTTTAAGCATTTCTTGTAAGAAATTGGTTACAAAGTCTCTCAGTTTTTGTTTGTTTGGGAAAGACTATCTCTCCTTCATTTTAAAGGATTTTTTTCCAGGTATATTTTTGGTTGGCAGGCTTTTTCTTTCAGAACTTTGAATATTTCATCCGACTCTCCTGTCCTGCAAAGTTACTGCTGTGAAATCTGATTATGGTCTTATGGGGCTTCCCTTATATGTCACTTTTGCTGCTTTCAAAATTCTCTTTGTCCTTGACTTTCAACAAATTGATTATTATGTGTATTGGCATAGTCTTATTGGGGTTGATACTGTACAGGGACTTTTAAACTTCAAGGAACTGGATGCTGATTGGCTTGTTATTTTGTCACAGAATCGGGTTAGAGGTAGCCTTCACCATCTGAGTCCTGGACAGTCGTTGGTGTCTTTCAGGTGCTTTTCAGGTATGACCCCAAAATTTATTCACAAGATCTGGTCTTGATTTGTTTTCCCTTTTATCACATATTATCTGAAATCTGTATGAACCAACACTTTTCTGTATTCTAGTATGATCTTAGGTTTCATTTTTTTTTCTTCTATTTTATTACTTTCCCCTTTCAAGGGGAATATTGGTGTTTTGGCAGTTTCTGTATGTGTACAAAAGTCTTCATTTTATTTCAGAAATTCAGGTGGCATAAGGAAGATTGAGGAAAATGTTATCTGACATTCTTAGTAATATTAAGTTAGGAGATTGTTAGTAAATTTGTCATTCTTTTTCTAAAATTTTTGAATCTTTGGGGACATTTATTTTTTTCAGGCCTGGTTTTTAGCATCTCTAATCTACTGATTTTTTTCTAAGGAGATACTGACCCCAAGTAAAATAAATTTAAGGGACTCTCTGTTAACCTTCTTGGACTGAGTATTAAATCAACTTAATGTTTATTGGTCTGAGCTGGCACATTTAACTGCCACATCTGGCCTACCTCCTTCTAAAATAAATGTGACTGACTTCAAGATCACACTTCTTTGCAGTGGTCACAACTGACTCCAAGTCTCCTAGTCTACACTTTCTCCAGCAGTGAAACAGACCGTGCTTAGGCAATTGACAGAAAATATTATCAACCTATGTATAAGTCACAATCATTTTAGAAACTGAAGTAGCACATTATAGCTATTATTATAATAGTATCTTTACTGATATTCAAATCATACCACCACTATCACCACCAGAAAAGAAGCTGTCAATTACATTCCTTACAAAAGATTTTAAAAATAGTTTTCTATTGTTTATAGCACTTTGAAGCTTGAAAATACAATTTCATTGACTATTGATTTTATTTTGTGCTATTTAACAAGCAGTGATATGCATGGAGATTTATAGAGCTAACTTCTCATGTAATAAGATGAGAAAATAAAAAATCCTGCTATTCTACTATTTATCATCCAAAAGTAAAAAATAAGTTGGTTCCTTGTGTTTCTTTCCTAAATTATTTAATGGACTTATTCATATTAGTGTTGATTATTTTATAAATCAGTGTTTTAAGAACAAGTGACAGTAAGCAGGTATATGCTCTCACAACCAAACATTGATTCTTAAACCCATCTAAATTAGTAAGCATAATTATTAATATAAATTCAAACATAGGTTGAGTCTAAGCTACCAGAAAAAGACACATAAACATATACTTATAAAAACAATATACTCCAGCCACCAATGATTTTGAGAACACATTATTCTTTTTTTTTCTAACTAACTCCATGTATTTTTAAAGCTTTTTACAATATGTAAATGTGTACAATAAATGCCACCATTTGGAAGGCTTACTTAATCTAAGTAAGTATGTTCCCTGCTTCTCTTTGAATGACAATACTTCCTGCAGCATACAATTTACAATATATTTATGCCTACACAACTGAATAGTTAAGGTTATACAGGAATAAAGAAAGTGCCTATAATCAGCATGTAACTTCACTGCAACAATAAAAGAAATATCAGAAATGTGTTTTAAAGTATACTTCTCTGTTATTTTATGAATGAACAGGATTATCCAAAGTCCCTATGTGCCCTTCAAGTTTCCTGGATGGATTCAATGAGAGAAACATTTGCCCCAACAAAGCTTCAGCAAGAGCTGAAGCATTCATTTATTCCTGAGTAAACATAGTGGAGATGGATGGGAGTTTTTCTCACTGCCAATCTATGACATAGCATTCTATGGCACAACAATGAAGATTAAAATGTCTAATATTAATAACTCTTATCAAGCCTAAAAAATCAAAGTAGACTCACTCATTAACAGATTATAGAAAAGAAAATAATGTGTGTCAATGAATGGTACACTAGTTATGATAACATATGATGTAGAAAGTGTGAAAGATGAGTTTTATGCAGTTAAATAAAATTTTCTTACAATGTTAAATTTTTAATAAAAATAACTTTTAATTAATATGTTGGCAGATTCATGGCTTTTAGGTATTTAGTTGTCAAAAACCAACCAAACAAACAAAACCCACCATATTGTTATTAACCAGGGAACACTTGTGAAATGAGGAAAATAAATGAAAAGCTAATAATAAAGGAAGTCAAGCATATCAGATCATAATCTGGAGGAAGGTAAAATTTTTAAATGACAGATTTATAACACATTAGAGAAAAACAAATATTACCTGATTCATAATATTCTAAAAAAATCAAATCAGGGGGAACTGCCACATTTCAAATAGTGTTACGGGTTGAGTTATATTCCTTTAAAATTCATATGTTGAAGTCCTAATACCCAGTACCTCAAAATGTGACTTTATTCTTACTGTACTAACGCAACTCTTGCCTGGAATCACATCTGGGTGATTATTTGGAAATAAGGTTGTTGTAGAGGTAATTAGTTAAGCTGAAATAATTACAGTGGGACCTAATCCGATATGGCTGGTCTCCTTATAAAAAGGGGGAAGTTGTACACAGAGATGCATATAGTGAGAACACGACATGAACATGAAAACAGCTACATACAAGCCAAGGACAGAGGCTTGGAACAGATCCTTCCCTCATGGTCCTCAAAATAAACAAACCCTGGCAACATCTTGATTTCAGACTTCTAGCTTCCAAAATTGTGAAATATAAATTTGTTGTTGTTTATGCCACACAGTTTGTAATACTATGTTATGACAACCTTAGCAAACTGATACACATGGCATATTCTAACATTCAAATAGTGACTGTAGTCATCATTGAACACCAAACTTAGGTAATCAATAAGTTAGAGAGTAATTTCAACATGTGTGTGTGTCTCTCTCTCTCTCACACACACACACACACACACACACACACACATACATACACACACACAGAATTGAGAGAGATTTTTAAGGAATTGCATCATTTTGAAGGGTGATGAGTCTGAAATCTGAAAGGCAGACTGGCAGCAAGGAAACTCAGGCAAGGGTTGGAGTTGCAGTCTTCAGAACAAAAATTAGTAAGTGAAAGTCAGACAAGATTTCTATGTTACGGTCTTGAGGTTGAATTCTTCCTTCTATGGGAGACCTCAGTTTTCGTTCTTAAGATCTTCAACTGATTGGATGATGCACATACATATCTTTGAAAGCAATCCCCTTTATTTAAAGTCAATTGATTATAAATGTTAATCACATTTACAAAATATCTTCATAGCACCTTCTACACTAGTGTTTGACCAAACTATTAGGCAGCATAGGCGAACCAAGTCAACATATACAGTTAACCATCACACAGATTTATTGTGCCCTCCTCTTGGGATAAAGTCTCAAGAGGAGTCATTAGTCAAAGTCACTCTCAGATAACAAAAATTTAGGTAACTGTTCTAAAAACAATCTTAGTTCTATTATTAAAATGTCCAATTTATTAATAAATTTTTCAAAACTCAACTGTTAATGCTTACAGGCATCCATTTATAGATTAAGGAATCATTATCCTTTATCTCCCTCCCTCTCAAAGGTCCACTCAAATAACAGTAAATAGATTTTAGAATATATACAGTCCAGAAACAAATCCACAGATGTTGTCATTTTATTTAAAGCAAAGGTGAGGAAAAAATGTAATTTTTAAAACACTACAGGTGAACTTAAAATTCAGATAGAAAAAATTATTCCCAACTCCTATCTTACACTATACAAAAATATAAATCTTATCCAGGTGTGTTGTTCATATAATTGTGTATGGTAGCATAAAAGAGCTTGTAGAAGAATATATTCATGGATTTACATGTGCATTCGAGAAAACTGCATTCATGATATTGAAGTAGGCAAATATGTCTTAAACAAGGCACAGAAAATACACCATGAGAGAAAATATTGATAATTAGACTGGAATAAAATCAAGAAGTTTTTTTCTTCAAAAGACATTATTTGGAAAATAAAAAGGGAAACAGATTACATTTTAATACATATTAAGTGACAGGGCTAATATATAGAACATATAACTTCAGCAAATAAATCTAAAAGACAACCCAATAGAATAATCTGACAAATACTTGAACAGAAACATCAAAAAGAGGATATCCACATAGCTATTAAGAATGTGAAAGGGTACTAACATTAATTAATCATGGAGAAATGGAAATTAAAGCATGATATGAAACCTCTAAACATACCCCAGACTGCCCCAAATGTAAAAAGACTGATCATATTAAGTGTTTGATTGTGGAGCAACTGGAACATCCATCTTTTTCTATTCAAAGTAAAAATTAATACAGATACTTTTAAAAACAGTTTGGTAATCTGATAAAGCTGTACATAAGCCTTTTCTATAACTCAGAAGTTCTACACCCAAGAGTAATAAGTCTACCAACACATGTGGCAGAATGTTCATAATGGCTTTATTGATAATACCAAGCTAATAATTTTTTATCATTAAAGAGAATACATAAAATTGGCTTACTCATTACTAACCTTAAATGAATACAGAACATACTGAAAGGATGAACAAACTTAGATACCTAGACACTTAAAAGTATTTACAATTTGATTTCATTTATGGAACAATCAAAAATGGGCAACATTAACTGTGATAGTTAAGAATAAGGGCAATGATTGAAAGGGGTTAAGATGCTGGTGTTGTTAAATTCATTAATCTCCATTGTTTTAAATTTCTTCCAGTTTATCCAGCTGTGAATTTATGGTTTGTGCAATTTTCTGGTTGAATTATACTTCAAAAGCAATTGTAAAAGACACAAATTCACAAGGACAAAGGGAATGGGAGAAAAGAGAATAGTAATTTTAGAACCTGGAAAGCAGATGGATGAACAGTAAATATGGGTCCTATGTACTGGCTCCTTATCAAAAGAATCATTTTAGCAGGATATACCCATATTCTCTGAATTTTTGTTGTGCTAGAGAACATTGGCTAGAAGGATTTTGTGGTCAGCCATGTGTAAAAACGAATAGATCCCAGCACTAAGTGGTTTCTCTGGGTTACTCTGTAATGCACACATAATGCAAAGTATTTGACATAGTAATTATAGACACAATAAAACCAAAATGCATCCAATGGCAAATACTCCGAATACATAGGGAATGAAAGAGTGCCATCCTCGTTTTTTCTTAGAAACACACTTTAAACCAATCCTTTCACCTTCACTTTCATATATATAACAATTCCTTATTCTTTGGGAATTCCTGTGCGGTCAGATTGCCTCTCAAATTTTTTCCACAGTCAGTTTAGGATTGTGCTATCTTGAGTTTCTATCTAACATATTATTAGTTGATTTACCTTCTTCTAACTAATACATTTATCTACTAACTAATAAACTACAGCATTTTGTTAAAAAGGATGTTCCGTATAAGTCAAAACTTTCTTAGATGATTCTGAGTTACCTACCTGTTGTTAACCTTTCATTCCTAGATAACAACCTGTATAAAGGAAATTAAATTTAAGTTGAGCTAATGAATTAATGTCATGATTTTTCCTCAACTCAGTTCCTAGAATACTGTCAGGTCAGAGTGTCACCCCCAGAGTTTAGATTTGATTAGTCCAAGAATAAAGTCATAACTGTACTGACTTCAGGGGGTTCCAAATATTGTGACTGTATGTATTATTAATTTTCAATTCCCCCCCACATTTGGTTCTAAGCACAATGTATGCTTCTTATTGAGAACACAGTGTCATATAAAAGTCTTTGACTTAGAGCACAATCTACATCAGAGCGTAAATCTCATCCTCACAAAATATTATCTCTGAGAAAGGACATCCCCTATGACTTTAGCACTCAGCCTCTTTGTCATCCATAAGGATTAGTTCTCCTGATATAAACTCACTTGCACCCTTGCTAAATACCAATATACTTGTCCCTAGGGATGCTGTGTTCTCATAACCATCTCCATATTTCCATGTTGATCTCCCCTACCCCACCCTCATGATGCCATTCTAACATTATCATTCACTAGAATAATTGTATTACTCTAGCTTGTTACATTTAAGCACGTATTACTCTAGCTTGTTACATTTAAGCACCATTACTTGGACTCTGTTGTTTAAGGGGAGGCTATCATCTCTATTTCTATCAGCAAATATAAGTTCTATAGCAGTCCATTCTATCATCAGCCTAGTCCACAGAAGACAGTCACCGGTTGACTTTTTAATGATGCCAGTGTCCCTCTCAACAGCACAGACTGAGTCCTGATTGCCTCTGTGAATGATGTCTTCTTTGGGCTTTTCTGAGGAATATAATCAACCAGTGAGTCATCCAGCCATATGCAGAAGGCCCATTTCCTCAAATTTTTAGTCCCTTTCTGACTACCTATACTAAAAATACTGTCATTCCTCCTTCCTTTCTTCCTTTTTCTTTTGAAAATTGAGGTATAATTGACAAATAACATTACATTAGTTTCAGGTGTACAACATGATGATTTGATAATTGTATATATTGCAAAATGTTCACCTCAATAAGTCTGGTTAACATCTATCACCATACTTAGTTACAAAATTTCTTTATTTTGTGATGAAAACTTTTAATACCTACTTTTTTAGCAACTTTCAAATATGCAATACAGTGTTACTAACTATAGTCACCATGCTGTACATTACATTCCCACAACCTTTATTTTATAACTGCAAGCGTGTAACTTTTGATCCCTTTCACCCACTTTACCCACCTGTCATCCCCCACTACTGGCAACCACTAATCTGTTCTATCTATGAGCTTAGTTTTTTGTTGGTTGTTGTTGTTTTCTATTCTACATGTAAGTTAGATCATATGGTATTTGTCTTTTTCTATCTGACATTTCACTTAGCGTTAATGTCCTCAAGTTACATCCAAGCTGTCACAATTAGCAAGATTTCCTTACTTTTTATGGCTGAATAATATTCAATCATATCTATATAGGCAATTTTCTTTATCCATTCATCCATTAGTAGACACTTAGATTGTTTCCATATCTTGGCTATTGTAAATAATGCTTCTATAAGCATGAGGGGGATATATCTTTTCAAGACAGTGTTTTTGTTTTCTTCAGATAAATACCCAGAAGTGGAATTGCTGGATCATATACTATAGTTCTATTGGTAATTTTAGAGGGAATCTCAATACTATTTTCTGCAGTGACTACACCAATTTACTTACCCATCAACAGTGCCCAAGTGTTCTCTTTTCTCCACGTTCTCACCAACACTTGTAATTTTTTGTCTTTTTCATAATAATCAGTCTAACAGGTGTGAGGTGATATCTCATTGTGGTTTTGGTTTGCATTTTCTTGATGGCTGAGAACCTTTTCATGTACCCATTGACCATCTGTATGTTTTCTTTGGAAAAATGTCTGTCAGATCTTCTGCCCAGGTTTTAATCAACTTGTTTGTTTTTTTACTATTGAGTTGTGTGGGTTCTTTATATATTTTAAATATTAACCCTTTACTGATCATATCATTTGCAAATATTTTCTCCCATTCAGTAAATTGTCTTTTCATTTTGAAGGTGAGTTCCTTTGCTGTGCAGAACATTTTTAGATTGATGTAATTCCCTTTTTTTTTTTTTTTTTTTTTCCTGCTTTAGTTTCCATTGTCTTGGGAGGCAGATCCACAAAAGTATCAATAAGATTGATGTCAGTGAGGTTACTACCTATGTTTTCTTCTAGGAGTTTTATGGTTTCAGGTCTTACATCCAAGTCTTTAGTCTGCTTTGTGTTAAATTTTGTATAGGGTGTAAGATAGTAATCTAGTTGCATCATTTTGCATGTGACTGTTTTCCCAACACCATTTATTGAAGAGACTATCCTTCCCCCTTTATATGCTCTTGGCTTCTTTTCCCTAATTAAATGACCATATATGTGTGGGTTTATTTCTGGGTTCTCTGTCTTGTAACATTGATCTATTGTATGATTTATGCCAATACCATACTGTTTTGATTGCTATAGCTCTCTAATAATTTTGACGTTAGCAAGAGTGAGTGTATGATCTTTGTCATGCTGAGGTAACTTCCCTCTGTATCTACTGTGTTGAGAGGTTTTATTAGAAATGGATCTTGAATTTTGTCAAGTGCTTTCTCTATATGTATTAAGACCAGTGTTTACGTATTGATTTTCTGTCTGAATAATCTATCCATTGATGAAAGTGGGGTATTAAAATCCCCTACTATTGTTATATTGCTGTATTTTTCTCCCTTTAGGTCTGTTAATGTTCACTTTATATATTTAGGTGTTCATGTGTTTAGTGCATAAATCTTTACAAATGTTATAGCCTAGCCTCTTGTTGGATTGATTATCACTATGTAATTCTCTTCTTTGTCTTTTAATACAGTCTTTGTTCTATAGTCTGTTTTGTCTGATGTGAATGTAAGTCTATTTTTACATATATTTTGTCTGATATATGCTTCAGACTCTCAGGTTGAATATTTTGGACAAGCAAATAGGCTTCTTTCACAAAAAACTAAGGGTGTATCAGTCTGCTACCTGTGAAATGCCCTTGGGTGGTAACCTGCTGAGAACTTTCTCTCCAATTGTTAAAGTCCCATTGGATCCAGAATCACAAGCTTTCCTAGTCACCAGACCCAGGCAATCAAGAGGCATCCCTTGTGGCAGCTTCAAAATCCATGGCACCAGACATAAAATCTGGGGCACCAGACACATGTAAAAGCTCCTCTCTAGGAGATACTGGCACTCTGGAATGCAGCAATGGGAGAGCATGAAGATAGTGCCCACCCTCCAAGGTCTCTAGAAAGATTAGCGTCATCCCTTAGATGAGTGTTTAATTAGAACGCTGCCCCTCGGGTCACAGCTATGAAGATAAGCTAATAGGCCTCTTTCACAGAAAGTCTTGGCTTCTGGAAGGATTTCCTCTTGCTATCACCTGCGGGTATAGCTGTTTAAGAACTATTTCTCTATTGGTTGTAGTCCTGTGTGACCCTTGAGTGTTAGCCCTGGTGACAACCAGAGCCAGGCAATCTAGAGGTGTCCCCTGGGTGACAGCCACAAAAATGGCTGTGCTAGAGGAGGGTACAAGCTTCTTTCTGAGAGATACAAGTGAGCTGGACTGTGGCAGAGAAGACCACAAATGTGGTGCCCACCAACCGGAGCAAGGCAGAGGGAGAACACGCCAAAGATGGCGCCCCCAAGCCTGCATCTTCAGAAAATATCCCAGGAAGTCCCTAGATGTGTGTTAAATTTGATGCCTACCCCTCAAGCTGATACCTTAAGACAAAAAATAAGTTCTTTCACCTAAAGTCTGGGTACCTCTCAATCTGTTGTCTCTGTTCTGGTCCCAGAGCCAAGTGAGTCTTGGCATGTGTGCCCTTTAAGAGCTATTTCTCAGTTTACTATGGCCTCTTGATTCTGGTGGATGTGAGCACCATTAGCTTTCAAAGGTAGATGTTTTGGGGACTCATCCCTCAAGTGCAGGTCTTAAAAGTTGAGGTGTCATAACTAGTGTTCAAACTCTTCATTCCTCAGGGACAAGCTCCATGTTTTGAGTTCTTTTCCAATTGTGGGTCACTTTGCCAAGAGTAGGGTTTATGGCAAGATTGTATCTCAGCCTCTCCTACCTGATTTGATGTGTTTTTATTTTCTTTCTCATTTGCCTGACGTGTAGTAGTTGTTCAGCTAGTTTTCAGGAGATTTTTTTTTTAGAGAAAATTGTTCCATACGTAGCTGAAGATTCAGTTCCATAGATGGAGGTGGGTTAAGGAAGTTTTACATTACCATCTTGAACCAGAAAACTAGAGGCTTTAATTTTTGAAGGCTGAGGAAAGCTTGAGTACATTGTTGAGATATAGAAACAGGGGCTGTACTAAGGGTCTGTAAAACCCAAGACTAATTATATTTACAGTGTTGCTATGGACTGAATGTTTGTGTCCCACTTGAGTTCATACATTGAACCTAATTCCCAATGTCATATTTGGAGATGGGACCTTTGGGAGATAATTAGATCATGAGGGAATTATGATCATAAGGCCCCTATAATGGAATTAGAATTAGAGCAATTATAGGCATATTTTGGATATATTGAATGTTTGATTCCAGACCACTACAACAAAGCAAATATCAAAATAAAGTGAGTCACTTAATTTTTTTTGGTTTCCCAGTGCATATAAAAGTTATGTTTATATTATATTGTAGTCTATAAGTGTTCAGTAACATTATATCTTGAAAAAAAGTACATACCTAAAAAAATATTTCTAAAAAATTACTAACCATTTTCTGAGCCCTCAGCAAGTCATAATCTTGTTGCAATTGTAATATCAAAGATCACTGATCACAGAGCACCATAACAAATATAATAACAATAGAAAAGTTTGAAGTATTATGCGAATTACCAAAATGTGACACACAGACATGAAGTGAACAAATGCTGTTGGAAAAATGGCACCGATGGAATTGTTGTATGCAGAATTGCCACAAGCCTTCAATTTGTAAAAAATGCAGTATATGTGAAGCTGAATAAAATGAAGCACAATAAAATGAGGTAGGCTTATTTAAGAAAAAAATATGAGAGAGCTTGCTTCCTCTCTCTCTGCTCTCTGTCATGTGCAGTAGCAGGAAGATGAGCAACTGCAAATCAGGAAGAGAATTCTCAGCAGAACATGGTCATGTCAGTATGCTGATCTCAAACTTTCCAAGCTCCAGAACTGTGATAAATTTCTGTTGTTTAAGCCAACTAGTCTAGGTAATTTTTACAGTGTCTCAAACTGATTAAACCAAATGTTATTAATATTCATTTATTAATGGATACTAAGTTCCTACTGTATGTTGTACCAACTATAAGGTGCTGGAGACAAAAAGTTACAGAGAAAAACAGCAAGAACCATCATCAGCCAACCTAGTAATAACCAATCAACCAATGAAACAAGCCAAAAACTCACAAATTCAAACCATAACGTCTTTACTTATGAAACTTACAATTTAGTGGCAGAAATAAACATTGAATAAATAATCAAACAAATGCAAATTTCCAGTGCAATATGTCTGCAAAAATGAAACATATCAATAGTAGAACGTGACAGAAGGTAATGTTGATGTGCAGAAAAAACCCAGAGGATGCTGGTGTGGCTAAGATGCAGAGGAGAGTTCCTTTTGGTAAAAAATAAAGCTGGGGAGGAATACAGAATTAGAGAAATGAGAAGATCCTAAAAGATTTTACCCAATAATAAATATGTACTGATTGGCATTTTCACAAATTCCCCTGATGACTTCTTGTCAAAGTAGCAGTAAAATTCACACTTTCCTTTAGCATTGGAAAATAATGTGTAGAAAAATAATTTATATCATCAACTTGGCAGTGGTATAAATAATGTAAATAACTACAGTAAACATTAAGAAAATGGAAACATAAGTTTAGTGAGCTCTCACAGAAACAAAAGGCATTATCTGAAAGTCAATGTTTTGGAGCAAGAATTATGAAAGGATGGTTGAAAATTTTATATTTTAGGCTAAGATTATTTCTCTTTTTAAATTGAGATATCATCTACATACAGTAAAAACCACAAGTCCTAAGCATAGAGCTAAAGGCATTTAAAATATGTAAAAATCTTTTAATCACATTAAAAATAATATTATAGAATATCTCTATCATTCTTTTCCAGCAAATAACCTGGAGAAGTAACTGCAAATCTGACTTCTGTTGATATGAATAACACCTGCCTAATCCAGAATACACTCTTTCTTTCATGACTGGCTTCTTTCTCTCACCAGAATAGCTTTGAGAGTAAATTATTTTAATGCACATATGAATAATTAGATCTTTTTTTATTGCTGTAAAGTACTGTGTATATACTACAAAGTGTGTTCATTCTCTTCTTGGTGAACACTTGAAATGTTTCCAATGTGGGTTATTTTATATAAATATTTACTGAATATTCTTGAACAAGTCATTTTTATGGATATAAACACACATTTCTCTTATAAAAACTTAAAGTAGAATCACTGCATTATAGGGAAAGTATATGGTTATCTATAACAAATACTACCAAATAATTTCCAACTTAATTGTACAATTTTACAATTACACTATAATGAATGAAAAT
The DNA here is from genome assembly GCF_009873245.2 of Balaenoptera musculus. Taxonomy (NCBI): domain Eukaryota; kingdom Metazoa; phylum Chordata; class Mammalia; order Artiodactyla; family Balaenopteridae; genus Balaenoptera; species Balaenoptera musculus. The sequence goes on from NC_045788.1 coordinate 108,877,067, forward strand.
CTAGTCACTGCATATTCTCAATAAACATGTATTTCCTTCATTTTAGCCATTTTAGTCAATGTGTATGTATATCCCATTGTGATTTTAATTTGAACTGAGTAATAATGCAGAACAACTTTTCCTATGTTTATTGGCAACTTAGATATCATTTCTTTTGAAGTACTTGTTCAAATATTTTGTCCATTTTAAATTGTTTTGATATTTTTATATATCTGTAAAAGTTGTAATATTGTTAGTCTGAGTCACTATTCAGATTTGTGAAGTGTGAGTACCTTTTTCCCAGTATCTGACTTATCACTTGCTTAATGTTTTTTTTTGTTTAAGATAAGTTTTGAAATTTTTAACTTCTATTTCTCCTGTAGTCCAATTTATCTTTTGTCTTCTGTTATAATATGTTTGTTACTGACATGAAAAAAGTCTTTCCCTAACACCATGAAGATATTTAATCTATCTTTTTAATACATTTAGATGTATGTAATCCACCACGTATTTGTGTGTGTGTGTGTGTGTGTATGTGTGTGTGTGTGTATGGTGTGAGGTATTGATAAAGGTTTACTTTCCCCATATTGTAACCCAGTCATTTCAGCACCACCCAGAATACCTCCTCCTAGTTTGCTGATAATTTATTTTTTCATTTATTTAAATCATAGAGCCATTAATTTTAGCATTTTTTAATTATTTAGTCTCTTAATGTGGTTAGTTGAATTGATTACCTTTAACTTTGTATCCTTTGTGTACACTTGCCTTGTCATGAAGTTAATATATTTTATAATTTTTTATTCAATTTATTAAAATATTAAAAACACTGTATTTATGAGGGATACTGATTATAAGACTCATTTATTTTAATATCCTTATAAGGATGTGTTATTTTCATTGGGCTGACTTCATTGAACAAATGCTAGATGTTCTGTTCTATTGTCTGAAAAACATGTTCAAAATAGATAGTATACTTTTTTTCATATATCTTTTGTAGGCTTTACCAATGAAGTCATCAGAGCTTGAAAACTCCTTCATGGTAAGATTATTAAAGTTTTGACAGATATTGAACTATTTGAATCATCTATTTCTTCTTGTATCTGTTTCAATAAGTTTCATTTTTCAAAGAATATTTCAACTTCCTCATTGATGTCTAATTTATTTGTATGAATTTTTTAATAATATTCTCTTATTGTCATTTTATTGTCTGTACACTATCTAGTGATTTTTATTTTGTTTTTGATCTTGATGACTTTTATTTTTTTTCTGGATCAATTTTGCTTGGGATCAAAGCAAAATTTCATTTGTTTTTATCAGCTCTTTTCATTTGTTTTTAATAAAAGATGACTGCATCCACTTTTCTTAGCATTTGTGGTATCCAAAATGGAGAAAGAGACAGAAATATGCACTGTTTCTCATATGTAGATGTAAAAAGATTAATTTCTTTTTAAGCCTCAATTTAGCTAGAGCCTACAAGTTTTGCTGTTTTATTTTTATCATATTTTTAATTTTTTTGATACTTTGTCTTGTGAACTATTTTGAAGTACATGATTTAATTTTTAATTATTTTGGTATCTTTGGTTTCCTTGTTTTATTCATTTCTAGTTTTATTTTATCATAGTAGATAGCATACACTGTATGATTTCAATCTTTTGAAATTTGTTGAAATTTGTTCTAAGGAACTACACATGGTCTATTTGGGTGTATTTTGCATCTGCATTTGAAAATAACTTCTATTATTCAGTTGTTTCAGTTTTCTATAACAGACAATTAAGATACACTTGAGGACTGTTAATAATGCAGTTAGTTGTAACATAGAAACCCATAGGGGAGAAACAGAAGATTGCAATATGAGCCCTAATCATGCCACTGGGGTTGAGGAGGATTGATTAGTTTTAGAAATACAAAATTTCATGTCTTTTAAAAATAAATTTCCATGTATGGTTTTCTCAGTCAGGATCCTGCTATTATGAAATGTTCTCATTCACATGGAGATGGATTTTATATACATAACTTAATGTTAGTCAAACAGTTACTATGTAAGACATATTCAATCTTGTTTACCTTATATTGGTTGTATCCCACATTCTTCATCTCAGTCTCAGGTAGGCCCTCCTCACTGTTTTGCAGCCATTGCTTATTATCACAATCATCTCATGATAGCATCCATATGGTTTCTGCCATTTAATGACTTTTAAGTAGGACAATTTACTCTGCAATATCTAACTGCAGTGTCATTGCAACACACAATATCTTTCTTTTATATTCAAAGCAAGAAACCAATGAAAATTGTTTTTCCTCAAAGAAATGAAAAATTTTGATTAATATTTTTCCCCAGACAATAAAAGAAAACTTAGATGTAGGCAAATTAAAGGTTTGTTTTAACATACTAATAAAATTTAAAATATTGTGTTGGAGCCTACTATCAAATGTTCAAATAATTTTTGTGAGTCTAGCAAAATTGACTGGTATTTTGACTATATACTGTTTCATAATTAGATTTTCCTTTAATTCATTGAAATATTCACCATTGTAATTCTCATGTGATGGTACAAATGCACTAATTCACTTACTCCTTAAGTATTATGAGCAAAGCATCCTAATAAGCACATTTATTAGCAGTTCTTGACTTATAACCAGGGAAAGTAAATTATATTCAAATACAGTGCTTACTGCTCTGGTAAATAAGTGGAAAAAAAAAATATATCAATGAAAGTTTCTTGAACTTTTTATTATTTACCTAATACTATGTTACAAAGTATCCCCAAATTTGGCAACATAAAAGAACAAACATTTATTATTTCATAGTTTCTTTACAGTAAGAACTCAACAACAGCTTAGATTACTGGTTCTGGCTAGGGTCTCTCATAGACTGTGGTCAGGCTAGGATCTCTCATAGACTTCCAACCAGCACTGTAGCTATCTGACAGTCTAAATAAAGCTGAAGAAGCAGCCCTTCCCAAGATGGCTTACTAGCATGGTTGTTGGCTGCATGCCTCAGTTTCTCATTAGTTATTGGCAGGAAGTTTCAGTTCCTCACCAGTGGACTCTTCTCAGGGATGCTTTGGTTTCCTTTTCACATGGCAGCTGACGTTACCCAAGGCCAAGGTGAGTGTTCTAAGAGAGAGCCATGTCTTATAGGATTTAGCCTTAGAAGTCATATATCATCATATGTGCCATAACCTATTACTCATGGAAACAAACTCTGGTATAAAGGGGAGAGGAGATAGATAAAATAAGAGCATGAAAACCAGGAAATAGCATCACTGAGGACCATCTTGGTGGCTGTCTTTTACAGATTATCATTCTTACTTGAAAATATGATCCTCCACTCCCTGTCCCAAAGAATTCCATGACTTTCCAAGGTTCAGTGATAAAATCCAAATTATTTTGTAAGATAGATATAAAAGGCCATTCTTGATCAGGATCCTTTATAATGGGTCCCATTTCCTGCCCCATCAATGGCTACCCAAGTTCCCACCCCATCACCTCTGTACTTTCTTGTCAAGATGATGATAATGATATGTTTTCATATAACTTAATAATTGTCTGGCATTTTGTGTTAGATATTGATGTAATCATTTTTCCTACATGAACTCATTTAGTCCTCAGAAAATCTTTATGATATTTGCACTATTATCATCCCCATTTTAAAGTTGAAAAAAATAAGACAATGGTTAGATTCACCTAGATATTAGGTAAGTATTAGAAGAAAATTAAGGAGATTAAATAAATTATATTTAGTTGCAGTTTTAGTCAACTAATCATGCCAAGTATTCTTTTTCATAAGCAATTCCTTATTTCTGGAATGATCATGTCAGTTTCTCACAACTTGGAATGCTCTAATAACTTGGACATGTTCTATTCATTTACTCATCAAACTTCAATTTAAACATTCTTTTCTGTGATTCCCAAATACAGGCTTATATTCTCTATTATGTCCTTCTGAATTTCATGCATATCTAATTAATTTACGGAATTTTGTTTTTACTTGTAAGGTTCACTACAAGATTATAAGTTCCTTTCATGTATTTATAAGGGATAAAACATACTCCATCATTAATAAATATTTATTGACTACTTGGAATTATTATTAGAGGAATTGACATTAAGCTGGTAAGATTGATAGTATAAGAAAAGATTGAGATATAAAACAGGAACATATGTAAGGAACAGAAAGGCATTGGGAATGATACTACTACTAGTAATAGGTGATATATGTTGAATGCTTACAAGTAATAAGCATAGTTCCAAGCAGTTTTCAAATATATCATTTTTTATTTTCCCTATTATCCTATGGAATATACAATGTTACTGTCACTATTTTACAGATGTTGAAATTGAGACATATATCTAATAAGTGTTAGAAAAGGATTCGAAACCAGGACTCTAAATCAAAATCTATATTCTTAGACCAGTGATTTGACAAGTTTTACTAGTTTTGGCCTAGATCTCATTTGATAGATAACAAGGGGCCATGGAAGACATTTTAATGTGGGAGTTATATGTTCAAATGACATATTATGAAAATTATTATTTTTGCTGTGAAGAATGGACTGAGTTAAGAAGAACCTTGAGGCACAGAGAGGATGCAGTTTATAGGTCAAAAACTTATTATATTGTTATTAATATGTATATAAGAAAAGGCCATTTTAAATTCTGTTTCTCAACAGACTTATACTTCACTGTTCTATGAATCAAGAAGCATACGATAAAGATAACAGACTAAAATATAAAACAATAATAAATATTAGTTCATGTAGTTCAAACAAGTTGAGAAAATTGAGGCCCAGATCTTTCTTGAGGTTGTATGGCGATTTTAATGAAAAAGCCTACATAAGGAGAACCCAGTTTTCTCAGTGCTAGTATATTTCCTCTAATTAAAACACCAGTAGTCATTAGTAAGAAAGTTCTTGCTGCAGAAAGAAAAGTTTAACTTCCAGATCTATGAAAATATGGAATCATCAAGAAAAGCTGGTGTTTAGAAAACATCTCCAGTGAATAATTAGTACCATGTCAATTTAGATATCATTCTTCAGACTGAAAAGTGAATGTCAGTGCATATTAAATATGCTCGTTCATAGACAGTAGATAGGTGATCTTCAATTTTTTTGTTTTGTTTTTAGCACTTGGGCCAGTATTTCTCATGTTGAGTTTCTAAATTTTAAAAGCTTTTAAAATTATTGTTATTATCCTTACACTCTCTGGAGCAGAGATGACAGTTTTGCATTTTATTTATTTAAGTGTAAAATATCTCAAGTCCATCATGCTAAAATTGCAGTACATCATGTAAGGAATATTTTAATAATTTTCTAACACATATTCTAGCAAGCCATTTATTATAATAATGAATCTTATACAGGAAAACCCAAACCCCAAGTGTAGACAAGATTAAATGTGCTTTCTCCTCTCTCAAGATGCAGAAAATGAAAGTTATCAGTGACATTTGAACTCTTATGCTATCTCTCATTTCTAAGTTGTATGTTAGTAATACTAAAAAATCCTATGCCACAAAAGTAATCTTTTACAAGATTCATGGACTTTTCTAGTGATCCTTTCACCTTTCAGACTCTTTCAACTGTGGTTCATATCAATTGTGACACAAAATCATTATGGAATAACCTTGGTTCATGGGAAGTGAACGGCTGGTCTCTGTTAAGTGTCCCCACATAGCTGACTATACAATAAGTACCACGATGGCTTCTTTCAACACCAAAGTCAAAGGTTGGGTCTGGATAGAGATGAAATTCTATTACATAACTTTGAGGGAAAATCAAATTCCCCCAACTGGAAGTAATATTTTCTTCATCAGAGCTCTCACAGTAATTTACCTGCCTAGGTTTTATAGTGCTTCACACTTCCTACCTTGTATTTTAGGTATTCATAAACATATTTTCACACAAATCTTTGAGGGCAGAATTTTTATTTTATTTAACTTTGCATTTCAACAAGCACATACATAGTTGACCAAAACATATTTATAACTCTACCAAACTTTGTTAAACATGTAAGTGAATTAATTTTATTAAAATGAAGTTTTGCTATTAGAGACAGAGGATATTTTCAAATAATACATATGACCTTTTGCTTAAAATAAAATTATTGTTTTCCAAGTTGAATCAGTCAGAAATCAATGAGAGAAACAAAATCATAGGGATACATGTTAAGAGAATCATTGCATGGGATTGATATATGCAAATGTGAGAGAGGTAAGGTATGTCCAAAATCTGTAGGCCACAACATCAGGAATCACAGACTGGGACTCTCAGTCATAAGCTGGAGCTACTATCCACAGGGGGAATTTCTTCTTCTGCAGGGAAGCTTCAGCTCTGCTTTTTAAGGCTGTTAAACTAATTGAATCAGACCCATCCAGAATACCTGGAATAATCTCCTTTAAAGTCAGTTGACTGTGAAGTTTAATCACATCAACAGAATACCTTCACAGCAAAATCTAGATTAGTTTTTGATTGAATAACTGGAGATTATAGCTTAGGTAAGTTGATACATAACATTGACCATTACACAGGTTGATGAAAGTGATGGTGTTCATGTCAAATAGTACACAGTGATTAGGAAATGTAAATCAGTTATTTGACATGACTAATCAGAATGCCAAATCATATATAGAACCATCAAATAAATATCTCTTCCAACTAAGATATTATCCAGGTTTAGACAAACCCTTAGTTTTCATTTCGCCAGACTGCCAAGTCTGCCTAAGACTTCTGATACCAACTGCAAGTTGAGAGGTCCATAGGGCTACACTCACTTTGGAGCAACATATTGTTGAGATTTGTTTTTCTCTTAAGCACGTAGGTAGGTCAGCAACCCATTTCCCACTTGATTTCCCTACCTGTAATGATATCCAACTGGAAGCTCCTAATTATGTCCTGAGACTACTTGGGCATGTGACGAGTAAAATTTACCTGATGTCCTAGGGTGTCTCGAAGTTTTGTTTTGAAACTTTCAGTGACAAATTTCTAACTAAGCAATACTGAACATTCCTGGTTGTCAATAAGAAGGTCTTCTTTGAATTAACCTTTTTGTTTTGAAAACTTTGTAAACTGTCTTCCTCAACTATGGACATATTACTATCCTTAAATATTTTGATTTATTCAGCCTTGGTGACCTTTAAACAGGATCAAGTGACTACAAATCTTGTAATTCTTTTCTACTAGGAATTGACTAGACCATTTTTACAGCAGAAAATAAGTTGTAATAGAAGTTGAAAAAGAGTGCCCTTCCCTTCTCTACCATTAATGAAAAAGGTAGGATTTGCAGAGTAATCAGCAGAGTATGTCAGCAAACAAGCACTACAAGACCATTAATCCTGTACTATCCCAATGGAACTTTCAGGTCTGGTCATTGAACCTCACTCATAAGATGAATAAGATTCAATATTGGAGATTCTGTAAGGCTGATGCACTTAGAAAATGATAGACCTGTGAATAGTTATTTTCTCTGCTCCTTTCTTTACAAATTCACAGATATTATACAATATACTATTGTGACTTTATTATTATTTGAAAAGACTTTAAAAATTCCAGAGGTTAGGTTTGCTTTCACATACCACACAACATTATCATCTTAGGGGAAAGGTCATAGCATGTGGATATCTTTCTAAATATTCTGGGTATTGTGTTCATCTAACCTTTCATAATTGACATTTTTCTATTTGACCCCAGTGGGAAATATGTCTTCTGCCTTTATACACTAATGTACCTGGAATTAATGTGCTTTGTCAATGACTGAACTGTGTTGTTGGTGATCAGTGTTTGTAAACGTAGGCAGCGTTAAGATTGCATTTTTTAAAACATATAATGCCACTTTATTTCTGGGTTAACGAGTATAGTACAGAAGTATAGTGGATGACAAAGTGATACTGCTTACAGAATGTATGTTTTCATCTTATAGGAGGTAACAATTATATTGAAGAAAATTACCCAATACATAACTGAGATTGTAGAAAGAAAGGAAAGAACATGTTCATATTAAAATAGTGCATTGTTAGAGACCACAAGATAATTGTCAGACAAAAAAGTACATGCCCTATATTCATTTCTTTGAACATCTTTATTGGAGTATAATTGCTTTACGATGGTGTGTTAGTTTCTGCTTTATAACAAAGTGAATCAGCTATATGTATACATATATCCTCTCCCTCTTGGACTTCCCTGTCTCCCATCCCACCCATCTAGGTCATCACAGAGCACCGAGCTGAGCCCCCTATACAGCAGGTTCCCACTAGCTAGCTATTTTACACATGGTAGTGTATTTACGTCTAATTTTAAAATTATGTCCTGCTTGACTCTCACCAATAAGATTCCAGAGCTTGAATTCCACAATTCTATCCCCTCTATTATAACAGGTAGTAAAAATAAACCCAGAAGAATTAAAAAGTAGAAAGTGACCTGTATTACGCTACTGCTACTGTTGCGAAAAGGCTGGCGATGTTTATCATAATTATCCTTATTCTGATGAAATGGCAAATGGTGACTTTCATAAAAATATCAATCTTATTCTCCATTTTAATGTGAACATACGTAATCTGCTGTTTTCTGTTCTTTATAATTGTTGTTATATTGTTCTCCAGGACTTGGATTTTCATCTTATTAATGATCACTTTCAATGACCAAAAGTCTAATGTGTTCATTATTTCTTTTCTATCGTTGTTCATACTTTTTGTATTCCATCAAAGTAAATTATGCCCAACCCAAGTTTACCAAGATTTTCTCCTAGGTATTTTAGAGTTTCAGCCATTGCATGTAGATATTTTATCAAGATTTAGTTAATTTCTGGGCATAGCCTCTGTTGAGGATCAAGGTATTTATCTCTATTACAAACTATAGTTGTTTCAGAGCCATTTGTTGAAAAGAATTTTATTCCCCACTGCATTACATCAGTAACTTTGTCAATCTATCATATATGCATGGGTTTGATTTTGAACTCTTATTATTTCATTGATTTTTATATGTTCTTAAAGTAAGCCTTGAAATCAGATAGTGAAATCTTACATCTTTTTTTCTATATCAATTTTGTTTCAGCTATTATAGTTTACTTACATTTTCATAAATATTTTTGAGTCAGTTATCTATTACATCTCCCTGATGGAATTTGATTGGGAATATGTTGAATCAACAAATCCACTGTAAAAAATTGATATCTTAGTCATATTGAGTTTTCTATTCTTTGAAAATTACCTATCTCTATTTATTTGGATCCTCTGTAATTTCAACCTGAATGTTGTAGTTTTAGTATTCAGCTCTTAAACGTATTTTGTTCAATTTATCTTTAAATACTAAACATTATTATTTTTAGAACTTCATATGCCAAGCTTCTATTGCTAATTTATAGATTTAATTAATTTTGGTAAATTGGCCTTGTATCCTGTGATCATGTTAATTTAAAATATTAGTTGATGGAGTTTTCTTGAAGTCTTTTTGGATTTTTCTTTACACATAATTATATGACCTGTGAATTAAAACATATTCTTTCTTTCCAATCTATATACACTTTATTTGTTGTTTTTGTCTTATTGCAATGGCAAGGAATTCCACAAAATGTTGAATAGAAGTGAAGAGAGTGGAAATGCATAGCTTAATCACTATCTTATAGGGAACATCTAAGTAACTTTTTTAAGCATGATATAAAGAATAGGCAGATTCAATAATTTTATTTATTGGGATGAGGAAGATTTTTTTTTAATTGTAATAAGCTTTTGGCATCGTATCTTACATCATATCATTATGCAAGAACTTTTTGCATAATTGAAGTTTAAGAAGATTTTCTTCTACGTTTTCTTCCAAAAGTTTCATAGTTATACCTTTTCCACTTAGGTCTATATTAAATCTTAAATGAATTTTTATGTATGTATGTTTTTATATGTATGTATACAATTATTAAATGTATTTGTTTAAAATATTACCATTTTTCCATTCATGTTATTCATACCTTTGTCCAAAATCTGTTATATTCTGAAGATATATTTCTGGACTCTCAATTCTGTTCCATGTATCTATATGTCTGTTGTTATAACAGTACCACACAGTATTGATTACTGTAGTTTTACACTTTATAGTAAGTTTTGAAATCAGGAAGTGTAAGTCTGAAAAAAACCTGCTGATATGTTGATAGGGATTTCATTGAACATGTAGATCAAACTGGGGAGAATTTCATCTTAACAATATTGAGTTTTCTAATCCATGAACATGGAATATGTCTCCACTTATTGAGATTTTAAGTTCTGTTAGTAATATTTTATAGTTTTTAGTATGCCAGTCTTATACTTCTTTGGTTAAAGTTATTCTTAAGTATCTTATTCTTTGTGATACTCTTATGACTGGAATTAATTTCTTAAATTCATTTTTAGATTTTATTGCTATTATATAAAAACATAAATTCTATATATTAATCTTATATGTGGTAACATTGCTGAATTTGTTTAGTAGTTCTAGTACAGAATACCTTAGGATTTGCTTCATCTAGGATCAAGTTGTCTGTAAACAATGGCATTTTTGCTTCTTTCTTCCCAATATGGATGCTTTTAATTCTTTCTTTCTTTTCCTTTTACCTTCACTCCCCTTTCTTACTACCAATTCCCTTGGCTATAGCCTTCTGTACAATGTTGAAGAGGAGTGACAAGCACAGACATCCTTGAATAGCTCCTCACCTTAGGGGACAAGCATTCAGTCTTTACTTTTAAGTATGATGTTACCTGTAGAATCTTCATAGATGTCCACTATAAGGTTGAAAAACATCATCTGAATTACTATATTGTTGAGAGCTTTTCTTAAGAGTAGTTTTAGGTGTACAGCAAAATTGATGGAAAGGTACAGAGATTTCCCATTACCCCCCCCCCCCACCCAACACACACACACATGCATAACCTCCCTTAATATCAACATTCTCCACCGGAGGAATACATTCGTTACAATTGATGAGCCTACATTGACACATCATTACCACCCAGAGTCCTTTGTTTACATTATGGTTCACTCTTGGTGTTGTACATTCTATGGGTTTGAGCAAATGTATAATGACATGCACCCACCATTATAGTGTCATACAGAGTAGTTTCACTGCTCTACAAATTCTTGGGCTCCACCTATTCAGCCCTCCTTAACCTCTAACCCCTGGATTTTATTGTCTCCATAGTTTTCCCTTTTCTAGAATGTCATCTGGTTGGAATCATATGGTATGTTGCTTTTTCAGACTGTCTTCTTTCATTTAATAATATGTATTTAAGATTCCCCCGTATTTTTTCATGACTTGATAGCTTTTTTTTAAAGTGCTGAATAATATTCCATTGTGCAGATGTACCACCATATATTTATCCATTTACCTAATGAAGGACATCTTGGTTGCTTCCAACTTTTAGAAATCATCAATAAAACTGCTATAGTCATCTGTGTGCAGGTTTTCATGTGGACATAAGTTTTCACTCTTCGGGTAAATACCAAGGAGCAAGATTGCTTCTTCGTACAGTAAGAATATTTTAATTTTGTAAGAAACCACTAAATTATCTTCCATAGTGGCAGAATACAATTTTGCATTCTCACTAGCCATGAATGAGAGTTTCTATTGCTCCACATACTCACCAGCATTTGGTTGTGATATGGATTTTGGCTATTCTAACAGTTTTTGGAGTGGTGAAGGGAGGGCATTTTTTGTATTTTATTCCATTAAATTTTTTATTAATTGATTTTTGGATGTATACCAACCTTTCATTCTTATGACGAAGTATATTTCTGCATGCTGTGTAACAACCTTTACAGGTTGTTGAAATGATTTAATACTCCTTTGTTCAGGATTTTTACATCTATAATCGTGAGAAATATGAGTTTGTGTTTTTTGTTATTGTTATTTTCTTTTGTTTTTCCTTCTGTTTCTTTGTCTGACTTTGATCTCAGAGTAATACTTGTCTCCTAAAAGGTGTTTACAAGTGATTCATTTTCTTTTTTTTGTTGTTTCTTTAAGTATTGTCATTATTTCTACTTTAAATGTCTGATATAATCCATGTGTGAGCCCATCTGGGCCTAGACATTTCTTTGTGGAAATTCTCAAGTTACTAGTGCATTTTTAGTTTGTTATCAGTCTATTTATATTTTCTGCTTCTTCAGCTTTAGTTATTTGTGACTCTCCATGAAATTGTCTATCTCATTTAATTTTTCTAATGTTAGCACATAATTGTTAATAGTATTCCCTTAAAATATTTTTAATCTCTGTAGTGATTATAATGATATCCAATTTTCAGTTCTTTAATTTGTTAATTTTAATCCTCTCTTCTTCCTTTTTAGATTTATTTACAGGTCAATATTATTCAAAAACTAACTCAGTTTTATTGATTTTTCCATTTATTTAATTGATTTCTATTACAATCTTTAATTTTTTTAAATTGAAGTATAGTTGATTTACAGTGTTTCAGCTGCACAGCAAAGTGATTCAGTTATACATATACATATATATTATTTTTCAGATTCTTTTCCATTATAGGTTATTATAAGATATTGAACATAGTTCCCTGTACTGTATAGTAGGTCATTGTTATTTATCTATTTTATATACAGTAGTGTGTATATGTTAATCCCAAACTTCTAATTTATCACTCCTCCCTCCCCTTTGGTAACCATAATTTTGTTTTCTATGTCTATGAGTCTATTTCTGTTTTGTAAATAAATTCATTTGTATCATTGTTTTAGATTCCATATATAAGTGATACCATACGATATTTTTCTTTCTCTGTCTGACTTCTTTCACTTAGTATGATAATCTCTATTACAATCTTGTTATTTCCTTATGCCTCCTTTGGGTAGTTCCCTAAGATGGAACTTTTGGTTAGTGAATTTAGATCTTTCCTATATTTTAAAAAGGGCTGAAAATTAAAGTTTCCCTCTAAGTACTGTTTTATGTGCATTTCATAAATGTTGATATGCTGTGTTTTCATTATCCTTTAATTTTTTTCTATATTCCTTCCTTGTGATTTCTTCCTTGACCCATGGTTTACTTAGAAGTGTTTCTTATTTTTCCTCAAAATGTGTGTGTGCATTTTCCTAATTTTGTAATGCCATTAATTTCTGATTGAATTCTGTTTTGATTAGAAAACATATTTTGTATGATTTCCATCCTTTTGAATTTACTAATACTTGTTTTATGGCAGAGCATATGTTTTATCCTGGAGAATATTCTATGTGACCTTAGAAAGAATGTTTATTCTTCTATTGTTTGGAGGAGTATTCTATGGATATCAGTTAGGTGAAGTGGGCTAATTACGTTGGGCAAGTATTCTGTATCCTTGCTTATTTTCTGACAAATCGTTCTATCCATTATTAAGAGTGAGGTATTGAGGTCTCCAACTACTATTTTTTGAATTATCTATTTTCCGTTTGGTTCTTTTAGTATGTATTTCATATAAAATTTGGGGCTCCGTTGTTACATACGTACATGATTATAACGGTTATTTCTTTTTGATATATTGATCCTTTTATTATAAAATATGTCTCTGTGTATCTAATAACATATTTTGTCTTAAAGTTCATTTTATCTAATATTAGCATAGCCATTTTAGCCCTCTTTGCTACTCTTTTGAATGCTTTATCTTTTTCTACCTCCTTTCTTTCAAACTATTTTTGTTTGACTCTAAAACATATAGTTGGATGTTGGGAGGTTGGTTAGTATTTTTTTAATTATTAGTCAGAAAATCCCTGCCTTTTCATTGGGATGTTAATCCATTTATAACTAAAATTATTAATACTATAGAATTCATTTCTGCCATTTTGTGATTAGTTTCCTATATGACTGATGCTGATTTTGTTCCTCACCTGTGCCTACTTTTATGTTTAATAGATATTTTGTGGTGTACCTACTCAATTCTTCTGTTTTTTTAAATCATTATTAAGTTATTTTTTTCTTGGTTGCTCTACAGATTACAATATGCATCATAACTTACACAATTTTCTTCAGAATAATACCAACTTAATTCAATAAATTATAGAAACTGCTATAGCTCTAATATCTGTAGTCTGGTTTGACAGAGGTTATTTTTTTATTTTTTATTTTTTTACTCTTTCATAACTTTAAATATGTTGTTCTGTTGTCTTCTGGCTTGCATATTTAGTCAAGAACACTTTAATCATTCTCTTTTGGTAATTTAGTCTTGAAATGTATTTTGGACTGTGAGAGAGTATGTGTTTCTGTGTGTGTGTGTCTGTGTTTGTGTATGTATTATGTTCTACTTGGAATTCATTAAATTTTCTGGATTTATATGGTTACCATGTTCATCAATTTTATACAATTTTGGCCATTTTTCTCAAATACTTATTCTTCCATTTCCTGGAATTCAAATTATGTGCACATGTGATTATAAACATATATATATGTATTCTTTTCAGATTCTTTTCCATTATAGGTTATTACAAACTATTGAATATAGTTCCCTATACTATACTGTAGGTTCTTGTTTATCTATTTTACATATAGTAATGTGTACCTGTTAATACCAAATTCCCAATTCACCCCTCTCCTCTTTCACCTTTGGTAACCATAAGTTTGTTTTCTATGTCTGTGAGACTACTTCTGTTTTGTCAATAAGTTCATTCGTATCATATTTTTAGATTCCACATATAAGTGATATCATATGATATTTGTCTTTGTCTAACTTACTTCACTTAGTATAATAACCTCTAGGTCCATCCATGTTCCTATAAATGACATTACTTTATTCTTTTCTTATGGCTGAATAATATTCTATTGTGTATGTGTGTAGGTATGTGTATATATAGATATTTATAACATCTTCTTCACCTATTCATCTGTGGATGGACATTTAGGTTGCTTCCATGTCTTGGCTATTGTAAATAGTGCTGCTATGAACATTAGGGTGCATGTATCTTTTCAAATTAGAGTTTTCATCTTTGCTGGATATATGCCCAGGAGTGGGATAGCTGGAGCATATGGTGACTCTATTTTTAGTTTTTGAAGGAAACTCCATACTGTTTCCCATAGTGGCTGCACCAATATACATTCCCAGCAACAGTGTAGGAGGGTTCCCAGTTCTCCACACCCACTCCAGCACTTATTATTTACAAACTTTTTGATGATGGCCATTCAGACTGGTGTAAGGTGGTACCTCATGGTAGTTTTGATTTGTATTTCTCTAATACTTAGTGATGTTGAACATATTTTCATGTGCCTGTTGGCCATCTGCCTGTTTTCTTTGGAGAAATGTGTTTTTAGGTCTTCTGCTCATTTTTTAATTGGGTTGTTTGGGGTTTTTTTTTATATTGAGCTGTATAAGCTGTTTGTATATTTTGGAAATTAAGCCCTTGTTGGTCATATCATTTGCAAATATTTTCTCCCATTCTATAGGTTGTCTTTGTTTTGTTTATGGTTTCCTTTGCTGTGAAAACACTTTTAAGTTTAATTAGTTACCATTCATTTATTTTTGCTTTTTTTTCCTTTACTCTAGGAGACTGATTAAAAAAAATAATGCTGCAATTTATGTCAAAGAGTGTTTTGCCTATGTTTTCCTCTAGGAATTTTATAGTATCAGGTATTACATTTAGGTCTTTAATCCATTTTGAGTTTATTTTTGTATGTGGTGTTAGAGAATGTTCTAATTTCATTCTTTTACATGTAGCTGTCCAATTTTCCCAGAACTATTTATTCGAGAGACTGTCTTTTCTGTATTGCATAGTCTTGCCTCCTTTGTGGTAGATTAATTGACCATAAGTACATGAGTTGATTTCTGGCCTTTCTATCCTGTTGCACTTATCTATCTTTGTCTTTTTGTGCAAGTTCCAAACTGGTTTGATGACTGTAGCTTCATAGTATAGCCTGAGGTCAGGGAGCATGATTCCTCCAGCTCCATCCTTCTTTCTTAAGATTGTTTTGGCTATTCATGGTATTTTGTCTTTCCATACAAATTTTTTAAACTTTTGTTCCAGTTTTGTGAAAAATACCATTGGGAAATTGATAAGGGTTGCACTGAATCTGTAGATTGCCTTGGGTAGTATGATTATTTTAACAATATTTATTCTTTGAATCCAAGAACATGGTATATGTTTCCATCTGTTTGTGTGGTCTTTAAATTCTTTCATCAGTGTCTTCTAGTTTTTGGAGTACAGGTATTTTGCCTCCTTAGGTAGGTAGGTTTATTTCTAGGTATTTTATTTCTTTTGATGCGATGGTAAATGGGATAGTGTCCTTAATTTCTCTTTCTGGTATTTTGTTGTTGGTGTTTAGAAATGTAATAGATTTCTGTTTATTAACTTTGCATCCTGCAACGTTACCAAATTCATTGATGAGCTCTAGTAGTTTTCTGGTAGCATCATTAGGATTTTCTATGTATAGTATGTCATCTGCAAACAGTGACAGTTTTTATTTCTTCTTTTCCAGTTTGGATTCCCTTTATTTCTTTTTCTTCTCTGATTGTCATGGCTAGGCTTTCCAAAACTATGTTGAATAAAAGTGGTGGGAGTACACATCCTTGTCTTGTTCCTGATCTTAGAGGAAATGCTTTCAGCTTTTCACCATTGACTATGATGTTAGCTGTGAGTTTCTCATATGTGGCCTTTGTTATGTTCAGGTAAGTTCCCTCTATGCCCACTTTCTGGAGGGTTTGTATCATAAATGGATGTTGAATTTTATCAAAATATTTTTCTGAATATATTGAGATGATCATATGGTTCTTATTCTTCAGTTTGTTAATGTGGTCTCTCACATTGATTGACTTGCATATATTGAAAAATTCTTGAATACCTGGTATAAATTCCATTGACCATGGTGTATGATCCTTTTAATGTATTGTTGGCTTTGGTTTGCTAGTATTTTTTTGAGGATTTTTGCGTCTGTGTTCATCAGTGTTATTGGCATGTAATTTTCTTTTTTGTGGTATCTTTGTCTGGTTTTGGTATCAGGGTGATGGTGGCCTCATAGAATGAGTTTGGAAATATTCCTTTCACAGCAGTTTTTTGAATAGTTTCATATGGATAGTGTTAGCTCTTCTCTAAATGTTTGGTAGAATTCACCTATAAAACCATCTGGTCTTGGACATTTGTTGGTTTGGAGTTTTTAAATTACAGATTCAGTTTCATTCTTTATAATTGGTTTGCTCGTATTTTCTATTTTTTCCCAGTTTTGTCATGGGAGGTTGTACTTTTCTAAGAATTTGTCCATTTCTTTTAGGATGTCCATTGCTGTATAACTGCTCATAGTAGTCTCTTATGATCCTTTGTATTTCTGTGGTGTCAGTTGTAACTTCTTTTTCATTTCTGATTTTATTGATTTGGAGGTCTCCTTTTTTTTCTTGATGAATCTGGCTAAAGGTTTATCAATTTTGTTTATTTTTTCAAAGAACCAGCTTTTTCATTTATCTTTTCTATTGTTTTTTTAGTCTCTATTTCATTTATTTCTTCTCTGATCTTTATGATTTCTTTCCTTCTATTAACTTTGAATTGTATTTGTTCTTCTTTCTCTAGTTGCTTTAGATGTAAAGTTAGGCTGTTTATTTGAGATTTTTCTTATTTCCTGAGGTAAGTTTCTATTGCTGTAAGCTTCCCTCTTGGAACCACTTTTGCTGTGTCCCATAGGTTTTGGGTTGTCATACTTTCATTTTCATTTGTCTCTAGGTATTTTTTGATTTCCTCTTTGATATCTTAAGTGATCCATTGGTTGTTTAGTAACATTTTTTCATTCTTATGTGAGTCTCAAAAATATTGATGATTTGTATACCATTAAAGTTTAACCCTTCAAAAAATTTATTACTTTCTACCTAATTTTTATTCTTTTCATATGTAGATTTTTTTATATTTAGCAATGTTAAAAATCTATTGATATTTTTCTTTACAAATGTTTAATTGTTTTATAACTGTGTGACCTTAATTCATAAATTTGAAATTGATGTCTATTTCTCTTTAGTTTTATGATTATCTTTGTACCAGTATGTCTTTTAAATTTTTAATTTAAAATTGGAGTATAGTTGATTAAAAATGTTGTGTTAGTTTCAGGTATACAGCAAAGTGATTCAGTTATACATATACACATATCTATCCTTTTTCAAATTTTTTTCCCATTTATGTTATTACAGAGTACTGAGTAGAGTTCCCTGTGCTATACCATATGTCCTTGTGGGTTATCTGTTTTCAATATAGCAGTGTGTACATGTCAATTCCAAACTCCCAGTCTATCCCTCCTCCCCATTTTTCCCCTGGTAACCATAAGTTGTCTAAGTTCTCTAAGTCTATATGTCTGTTTCTCTTTTGTAAATAAGTTCATTTATATCATTTTAATTTAGATTCAACATATAAGTGATATCATATGATATTTGTGTTTCTCTGCGTGACTTACTTCACTTAGGATGATAACCTCCAGGTCCTTCAGTGTTTCGGCAAATGACATTACTTCATTCTTTTTAATGACTGAGTAATATTCCATTGCATATATATGTACCGCATCTTTATCCATTCATTTTTCGATGGACATTTCGGTTCCTTCCATGTCTTGGCTATTGTAAACAGCAATGCAATGAACATTGAGTGCATGTATCCTTTTGAACCATATTTTTCTATGGATATGTGCACAGGAGTGGGAAAGCTGGATCATCTGGTAGCTCTATTTTTAGTTTCTTAAGGAAACTCCATAGTGGCTATATCAATTTACATTCCCACCAACAGTGTAGGAGGATTCACTTTTCTCCATACCCTCTTCAGCATTTAGTGTTTGTTGACTTTTTGATCATGGCTATTCTGGCTGGTGTGAGGTGATAACTCATTGTAGTTTTGATTTGTTGTGCAAACTTTTGAGTTTAATTAGGTCTCATTTGTTTGTTTTTGTTTTTATTTCCATTACTCTAGAGGATGGATCATAAAAGTTATTGCTACAATTTATGTCAAAGGGTCTTCCTATGTTTTCCTCTAAAAGTTTTATAGTATCAGGACTTACATTTAGAACTTTAATCCACTTTGAGTTTATTTTCATGTATTTTGTTAGAGTGTTCTAATTTCATATTTTTTACATGTAACTGTCCAGTTTTCCCAGCACCATTTATTGAAGAGACTATCTTTTCTCGGTTTTATAATCTTGCCTTCTTTGTCATAGATTAATTGACCATAGGTGTGTGTGTTTATTTCTGGACTTTCTATCCTGCTCCACTGATGTATATTTCTGCATTTATGTCAGTATCATAATATTTTGATGACTGTAGATTTTTAGTATATTCTGAAGTCAGGGAACCTGATTCTTCCAGCTCAGTTTTTCTTTCTCAAGCTTGCCTTGGCTACTCATGGTCTTTTGTGTCTCCATACAAATTTTAAGATTTTTGTTCTAGTTCTGTGAAAAATGCCATTGGTAATTTGATAGGGATTGTATTGAATCTGTAGATTGCCTTGGTTAGTACAGTCATTTTGACAATACTAATTTTTTCAATCCAACAACATGGTATAACTTTCCATCTGTTTGTGTCATCTTTGATTTCTTTCATCAGCATCTTAAAATTTTCAGAGGACAGGTCTTTTGCCTCCTTAAATGTGTTTATTCCTAGGTATTTTATTTTATTGATGTGATGGTAAATGGAATTGTTTCTTTAATTTCTCTTTCTGATCTTTCATTGTTAGGGTATAGAAATGCAAAAGATTTCTGTGTATTAATTTTGTGTCCTACAACTTTACCAAATTCATTGATGAGCTCTAGTAGTTTTCTGGTAGCATCTTTAGGATTTTCTATGCATAGTACCATGTCATCTGCAAACAATGAAAGTTTTACTTCTTCTTTTCCAATTCGCATTTCTTTTATTTCTTTTTCTTCTCTGATTGCCGTGGCTAGACCTTCCAAAACTATGCTGAATAAAAGTGGCAGGAGTGCACATCCTCTCTTGTTCCTGATCTTGGAGGAAATGCTTGCAGCTTTTCAATTTTGACTATGATGTTAGCTGTAGGTTTGTCATATATGGCCTGCATTATGTTGAACTTTCCTCTATGCCTACTTTCTGGAGAGTTTGTATGATAAATGTATATTGAATTTTATCAAAATATTTTTCTGAATATATTGAGATGATCATATGGCTCTTATTCTTCAGTTTGTTAATGTGGTCTCTCACATTGATTGACTTGCATATATTGAAAAATTCTTGAATACCTGGTATAAATTCCATTGACCATGGTGTATGATCCTTTTAATGTATTGTTGGCTTTGGTTTGCTAGTATTTTTTTGAGGATTTTTGCGTCTGTGTTCATCAGTGTTATTGGCATGTAATTTTCTTTTTTGTGGTATCTTTGTCTGGTTTTGGTATCAGGGTGATGGTGGTCTCATAGAATGAGTTTGGGAGTATTCCTTCCTCTGCAAATTTCTGGAATAGTTTCAGAAGGATAGGTGTTAACTCTTCTCTAAATATTTGATAGAATTCACCTGTGGAACCATCTGGTCCTGGAGTTCTTTTGTTTGGAGTTTTTTAATCACAGTCTCAATTTCAGTAGTTGTGATTGATCTGTTCATATTGTCCATTTCTTCCTGGTTCAGTCTTGGGGGATTGTACCTGTCTAAGAATTTTCCCATTTCTTCCAGTTCGTCCATTTTATTGATATATAGTTGCTTCTAGTATTCTTACGATGCTTTGTATTTCTGTGGTATCCATTGTAAGTTCTCCTTTTTCATTTATAACATTACTGATTATAGTCCTCTCCCTCTTTTTCTTGACGAGTCTCGTTAAAGCTTTATCAATTTTTTTTTAATCTTTTCACAGAACCAGCTTTTAGTTTCATTGATCTTTTCTATTGTTTCCTTCATCTCTATTTCATTTATTTCTGCTCTGATCTTTGATTTCTTTCCTTCTAATAACTATTGGTTTTGTTTCTTCTTCTTTCTGTAGTTGCTTTTGGTGTATGGTTAGTTTATTTGAGATTTTTCTTGTTTCCTGAGCCAAGATTTTATTGCTATGAACTTTTCTCTTAGAACTGCTTTTGTCCCATAGGTTTTGGATCATCCTGCTTTCATGTTCATTTGTCTCTAGGTATTTTTTAATTTCCTCTTTGATTTCTTCAGTGATCCCTCAGTTATTTAGTAGCATATTGTTTAGCTTCCATGTGTTTGTATTTTTTACAGTTTTTTTTCCTGTAATTGATATCTAGTCTCATAGCATTGTGGTCGGAAAAGATACTTGATACGATTTCAATTTTCCTAAATTTACCAAGGCTCAATTTGTGGCCCAACATGTTATCAATCCTGGAGAATGTTCCACGTGCACTTGAGAAGAATGTGTATTCTGCTGTTTTTGGATGGGATGCTCTATAAATATCAATTAAGTCCATCTGGTCTAATGTGTTATTAAAGGCCTGTGTTTCCTTCTTGATTTTCTATCTGGATGATCTCTCCACTGATGAAAGTGGGGTGTTTAAATCCCCCATTATTACTGTGTTACTATCAACTTCTTTTATGGATCTTAAATTTGCCATATATATTGAGGTGCTCCTATGTTGGGTGTATATATATTTACAATTCTTATATCTTTTTTTCAGCTTGATCCCTTTGCTACTCCAACTTTCTTTTGATTTCCATTTGCATGGAATATCTTTTTTCATTCCCTCACTTTCAGGCTGTACGTGTTCCTAGATCTTAAGTTGTCTCTTATAGATAGCTTACATACAGGTCTTGTTTTTGTATACATTCAGCCAGTCTATGTCTTTTGGTTGGAGGATTTAATCCATTTACATTTAAGGTAATTATCAACATGTATGTTCTTATTGCCATTTTGTTAATTGTTTTGGATTTGTTTTTATAGTTGTTTTTTCTGCCCTTCCTCTTTTGTTCTATTCACTTGTGATTTGATGACTAACTTTAGTGTTGTTTTTGGATTCCTTTTTCTTTTTTGTGTGTGTACCTATTGTAGATTTTTGGTTTGTGCTTACCATGACATTTTGATATAGCAGTCTATATATAAACGATTGTTTTAAGTTGTTGGTCTTTGAATTTCAAAAACATTTCCAATATCCTGCATTTGTGACTCCTCTTCCCACAATTGCTGGTTTTGATATCATATTTGTGTGCAGATCATTTCCTACCTTTACTATATGTTTGCCTTTACCAGTGCACTTTTTCATTCATAATTTTCTTGTTTCTAGTTTTGGCCTTTTCTTTTCCTCCTAGAGAAGTTCCTTTAGTATTTGTTGCAAAGCTGGTCTGGTGGTGCTGTATTCTCTTAGCTTATGCTTGTCTGTAAAGCTTTTAGGTTTTCCATTGAATGTGAATTAGAGCCTTGCTGGTAGAGTATTCTTGGTTTTTGGTTCTTCCCTTTCCTCACTTTAAATATATTGTGCCACTCCCTCCTGGCCTGCAGAGTTTCTGCAAGAAATCAGCTGATAACCTTATGGGAGTTCCCTTGTACATTATTTGTTGCTTTTCCCTTGTTGCTTTTAATATTTTTTCTTTGTCTTTAGTTTTTTCAATTTGATTACTATGTGTCTCTGTGTCTTCTTCCTTGGTTTTACGCTTCCTGGCTCTCTGTACTTCCTTTCTGGACTTGGGTGACTGTTTCCTTTCCCATTTTAGGGAAGTTTTCAGCTATTATCTCTTCAAATATTTTCTCAGGTCCTTTCTCTCTCTCTCCTCCTTCTGGAACCCCAATAAGGTGAATGTTGGTGTGTTTAATGTTGTCCCAGAGGTCTCTGAGACTGTCCTCATTTTTTTTTTCATTCTTTTTTCTTTATTCTGCTCTGTGACAGTGATTTCCACCATTCTGTCTTCCAACTCACTTATCTGTTCTGCCTCAGTTATTCTCATATTAATTCCTTCTAGTGTATGTTTCACTTCAGTCATTGTATTGTTCAGCTTTGTTTGTTTCTTCTGTAGTTCTTCTCCTCTCAATCTGTGCCTCCATTCTTTTTCTGAGATCTTAGATCATCCTTACTATAATTACTCTGAATTCTTTTTCAGATAGACTGCTTATCTCCACCTCATTTGGTTATTCTTCTGGGGTTTTGTCTTGTTCCTTTAACTGGGACATATTCCTCTGCTGTCTCATTTTGTCTAACTAACTAACTTTCTGTGATTGCAGTTTCCATTCCACAGGCTGCAGGGTTGTAGTTCTTCTTGCTTCTGCTCTCTGTCCCCTGGTGGTTGAGGCTGTCAAAGAGGCTTGTGCAAGCTTCCTGTTGGGAAGGACTGGTACCTGCCCACTGGTGGGTTTAGCTGGGTCTTGTCCATCTGGTAGGCAGTGCCATGTCAGGGGGTGTTTATTGGGCAGCTGTGTGCTTAGGAAGACTTTAAGCAGCCTGTCTGCTGATTGATGGGGCTGAGTTCCTGCCCTGTTGGTTGTTTGGCCTGAGGTGTCCCAGTACTGGAGCCTACAGGCTGTTGGGTGGGGCTTGGTCTTGATAAGAAAATGGCAGCCTCCAACAGGGCTTACACCAATGAATACCCCAAGAACTACCGCTCTAGTGTCCTTGTCCCTGCAGTGAGCCATAGCTGCCCCCCCCCCACCTCTGCAGGACACCCTCCAATACTAGCAGGTAATTCTGGCCCAGTCTTTTATGGGGTCACTGCTTTTATTCCCTTTATCCTGGTGCACATGAGACCCTGTGTATGCCCTCCAAGAGTGCAGTTTCTGTATCTCCCAGTCTTGTGGAATTCCTGCAGTCAAACCACATTGGCCTTCAAAGCCATATTCTCTGGGGGGCTACTCCTCCCATCTGGGGAGCCTGATGTGGAGCTTAGAACTTTTATTCCTACAGGAGAACTTCTGTGGTATAATTATTTTCCAGTTTTTGGGTAGCCCACCTGGTGTGTATAGGATTTTATTTTATTGTGATTGTGCCTCTCCTACCATCTTGTGTGGCTTCTTTGTCTTTGGATGTAGGGTATCTTTTTTTGGTAGGTTCCAGCATTTTTTTGTCGATGGTTGTTCAGCAGTTAGTTGTGATTTTGGTGTTTCCATAATAAGAGGTGAGCTCATGTTCTTCTACTCCACCATCTTGTCTAATTGATTATTTAAATTTGATTTTGCTTTATTCCAAATGCATAGAAAACTATCTAGCACAATTTACTGCACAACTCTTTATTAATTTAAAATGTTTGCTTCTATTTACCTGAAAGAAAAATTATATATGATATATATTCTTATAAATGTATAACTGCAGCCTGCTACTATTTTAATTGTCTAGTAATGAATTTACTGAAATTCTTTCTACTACTTTAGACCCAACATAAAGTAGCAGCAGTAGACCCTTCATATCACATAGTTATTTAATATTATAGCTGGAATTTACCTAGCTCATACAATCTTAGTTGTTAATCATGACATATTTTGCCTTTTATGGAATTGAATGTAGGTTTTTCAATGCCACTTGCAGCATATAGTTATTTTACTTCCTTAAATAATTTTTGCTCTTGACTGTCAAGAATTTTTTACCCTGGAGAAATACATATTAATATTTTTCCTATGGTTTGTCCTGAATAATCACAATAATTTTGAACATTTATTCAATGCTAGCTGAGGTAATTCCTGCTTGCCCTGTCCATATTAAAGTATCTCAAAAAAGAGAATTCTATTACAAATGTTGATACTTGAAACACCAATTTGTTGGTCAAAGTTGACCTTTATTTAAGGAATGTATATGAAAATATATGAACTATTTTCTTTGATACAGATAAACAAACCCAGATTGTAATAGGATCAAGTTATTTTTCTAACTTTCTAAGCCTAGGCATCAACTTTCTAAAGATGGCTTCCAAGTACCATGTAAAAATTATTTGGTCATGATGACCGGATAACATGTTTAAAATCACGAGCTCCATAAAATCTTCAAAAAATATTTTGCCTTACAAATGGAAGATTTGCATGGTAAAAACAATTACACACAGAAATGTGAATGTACTTTAGCACATATCTTTAGGAGATTAAGGAACCTGTCATGAACCTATTTGGGACAGAATTAATTTCTTATTTTAATATAAAACAACAATTGACTTTTATTTAGGATCTCTATAACAATAATCAGTGATTCAGTAAGGTATAAAATAGTTTGTTGGTGTTACACTGAAATCCTACTAAATCAGATTACTTGGAGAACCCTAATAGGAGGGAACCACTTGTGTAGCTTATAAGGAAGAATGCACTACTAATGATATGACAGATATTGTCTATAACAGATATTGTCTTGGAAAATTTTGAATATATCTTATAATTCTATAATATACATTATATATAAAATACTGAGGATTCAGGGATTCTTTTTATGATAAAATGTTGGCAATGCTTTCACCTCTTCCATGCTATTAATTGGACATGGTGAAAATCAGAAATGATAAACAAGAATAGGGTAAATAGTCTATAGAACCCTACTGTTTGATTAATATCATATATTGAGTGGGAGTGTGATTTAGTTCAGTGTATGTAGACACTCATCCAGGAGTATAACAGGGTTCTGAAAGATTGGTATGGACTCCTGTTGAGTTTATAATCTGTAAATGTTAAGTGTTCAAGGCACACTACCTAGCTGTTCGTAACCAAAGTCAGACTGCTACTAGAATTTAGTTCATTGTACATCATTGAAATTCAGTAAACATTTAGTAAGTGCATTATGTTGCAAATATTATGCTAATGGAAAGATACAAAATTACTGTCATAATCAATTTGTGACTTTTTAGAATTTATAGGCTTCTTGATTATTATCCCTGGAAATGCAGTATATTTTATTAAGGACCAGACTGTTATCAATGCTTTCTTTTGCTACTTTGTTCACCTATATGCCATGATAAATCCTTATCAATGTAAAGAATGGAAAAAGTGTAAGTATTCCCTGGGATATATATATTGTGCAAAGAACATTTACATGTGTAAAGCCGATATATTTGCATGTTTGATAGATTTATCCTTTAAAAAGTATGCAGAAAGCACTTCATGTTTTAAATAACTTTTCTCCTCTCCCTACTTTTGGGAGACAACTTATTTTTTATTGTATTAGGTACTAAAATGAATCAATTTTTCAGGTATAAATACACAAAATTTCCTTGTTATGATATAAAAGAAATACCAGTTGCTGAATAAAAAATATAATTTTCTAAGAAATATAATAGCTAACTAATCTGTTGACTTAAATCTGATAAAAAAATCTTAAGGTGAGACAAATCATACTTAGATGATTGCTTTGGTATTCCTAGAATTAGAACAAGAACTCTTTACATAATGTATATTGGAGTTATACATTCAATGACCTTGAGTAAGGATAACCTATTTTCATTAAAATATGAAAGGTTGAGTCCTCTGGGTAGGGCTAATTCTACAAAAGATACTGTTTTGATGGGTTTTTCTTAGATCTTCTTTTATTCTTTTTTCATATTATTTTTATGATTTTCCTTTATTAGAATGGGTACTTTCTGCTTTATATATGTTTACACTTGTATTGCCAATAACCAAATCTTGCCCTGGCCTACTATTTATGTATGTATTGTTATGTTTTTTCCAAACTTTGTGCTACTTAGACATCCTTCTATGAATGTATTGCAAGTAGGCTGTTTACCCTTTATTAAAAACTATATGTCTATTGAAATACCAAATTTATACCATGATACAATAATAGAGAAAAAACTTACCTTTATCCTTCTTCTATTAAGTGTACAGAAATCTGTAAGACAAACATGAAATAATAATTTTAAGAATGGAGAACAGACAGCTCAGAATGAGTCTGAGTAAAGCAAAACAAAGGGGGGTGAGTCCTATGATTGTTCCAGTATACTGCCTAGAGCGAGATTCCAGGCTACAAGGAAACAGAACCCAGTCAGAGCCCAGTGGTCTCCCTGAATTGAGGAGACAGAGTCCATTCATTAGAGAGCCCAAAGCAGCTAGAATTTGTAGGACAAAGATTACCAGAGATAAAAGAGCCACAGAATGATGAAGCTCAAAAAGGAGTGCAGAAGAAGTCACTAAAGTCTTTGAGGATTGATCAGTATTTGTGTGAGGATGAACTATCTAATACCAGTGAAGGACTACCTGAAAGTTGTAGGTAGAACAATCCCCAGACCTCAAACATGGTTGGTGATTGTTTGTATTCCAAACAGCAAGACCTCTTAATGTATACAATGATGAGTAGTGTTTGCAGAATGGTGTTGTCTTATTAGTGAGACTGAATTGCTCTTGATGCAGGCTGTCCTAAACCTACTCCATAAAATTTAAAGGCAACTTCTGGAAGAATCAAAGGAATTCCATAGCTTCATCAAAGAAAAAAAATCCCAATGTTGTTTAAAGGAATGAAACCAAATCCACGAAAAATTCAGAAAGCACACGATCCAATTTTTAAAAATATGGTGGAAAAGGAGTCAACAAAGAAAACTACCTATAGTCAGAAGAAAAAGCAGCCAATAGAAATAATCCCCAAATGACACAAATGATAAAATTGGCAGACAATGATATTGACTACTGTTATAAATATACTGAAAACTATTACCTATAAATATATGCTAAAACTCTCTTATTCATATCATTAGCCTAGGCAACTTCCCTGAGAGCAAAATGTATAATCAGCTGTTACTCAGAATTTCCACTTAGATGTTTAATAGGCATCCAATTTTAATATGTCAATATTCAATTCATGATTTCTCAACATCAATCCTGTTCCTGATCTCCATCTTAAAAACCAGCAATTATATTTTTCTCTACAAAATTTTGAGTCAGTGTTAACTACTCTCTTGCACCCCTATTTTAATCTATCAGGAAATTCTGTCAGGTCTAACTTCAAGTTACATGCTGAACCCTTTTTGTATCATTCTTATTACTATAGCATAAGCTACATTAATGTCTTGCCTTATTTATTAAACATTTTAATAAAATATAAATGCAAATCAAAACTACACATATTGTGTTAAACTTTTTACAGAGAGAACAATCTGTATAACCACTTTTATGACACAATAATATTACCAGCACCTTGAAGGCTCTCTTTTTCCCTTTCACAGTCAGTATTGCTCCCTCTTCATTCCTCAAAGATACACCTTAGCAATGAAGAATTTTCCCTATAATAAACTTTATACATAAATGGAATCATACAGAATGTACTACTGTGTCTGGATTATTTTCCTTATTATGACATTTGTGAGGGCCATCCATCTTATTTTGTACAGTTGTATAGTTTCATTGTTATTGTTGTCTGTATATTGTTCTATGGTCTAAGAATACTACAATATTTTTATTCATTACATAGATTATATAATTTTGAGTTGTTTCTAACTTTGACTATTACCAGTAGTGCTGCTATGATCAGTTATATACACATAAATCTTTGTAGCACATATTTTGTCAGAGACATATCCAGAAGAATTAGCATGTCTTGGGAAATGCCTGTGATGAACTTATCACATTTTGCCTCAAATTTTAAAAAGTGGTATAATCTACAAATCCACCAGCTGCTTATTAGAGCTTGTGATGCTCTATATCCTTGTCTAAACTTGGTATTAACATTATTTTTATTTTAGCTATTCTAATGGGTATATATTTGCATCATACTGTTTTAATTTGTGTTTCTCATAATACTAATAAGGTTATTTTTTTCAAAGCTATTGACTATTTGACTTGTAATATTTCTGTCTGGGTCTTTTGAACCCATTTTCATAGTTGTTTATTTTTTGGGTGTTTTCTAGTTGACTTACAGGTGTTCTCATTTGAATAATATAATTTTTGATAAAAGTGCTGCAAATATCTTTCCTATTTATTCCTTTAATTTTTTCAGAGCTGTTTTGATTCACAGCAAAATTAAGATGAAGGTACAGAGATTTTTCATATACTTCCTACCCTCACACATGCATGGCTTTCCCCATTATCACCATCTCCCAACAGAGTAGCATATTTATTACAAATGATGAACCTCCATTGATATATCATAATTACCCAAAGTCCATCATTTAAAGTACTCTCTTGATGCTGTACATTCTATGGATTTAGACAAATTTATAATGAGATGTATCTACCATTATAGTACCATATAGAGTAGTTCCACTGCCCTATGAATCCTCTGTGCTCCACCTATTTCTCTCTCCCTCTCCTCTAACCCCTAGCAACCTCTTTAGACATTTTTAGCATCTCCTTAGTTTTGCCTTTTCCAGAACATCCTATAGTTGGAATCATATAGTATATAGCCTCTTTAGACTGGCTTCTTTCACTTAGTAATATGAATTTATGGTTCTTTCATATATTTTCATTCCTTCAAAGTGCTTTTTTAGCACTGAATAATATTCCATTGTCTGGATATACCATAGTTTATCCAATCCATTTACCTATAAATCACAGAACATCTAGTTTGCTTCCAAGTTTTGACAATTATGAATTAATATGTGATAAACATCTGTGTGCAAGTTTTTGTGTGAACATAATCTTTAAACTCATTGGATAAGCTCCAAAGAAGAGGATGGTATCATAAGAGTATGTTTAGTTTTGTAAGAAACCATCAAACTCTCTTCCAAAGTGGCTGTACCATTTTGCAATCCCGCCAGCAAAAAATGAGAGTTCCTGTTGTTCCACGTCCTTGTCACCATTTGGTGTTTTTAGTGTTTCGGATTTTGGCCATTCTAACAGCTATGTAATGGCATCTCATTTTTGCCTTATTTGGCATTTTTTTGATGATATATGATGTGGAGCATCTTTTCATATCCTTATTTGCCATTTGCATATCTTCTTTGGTAAGGTGTCTGTTAAGGTCTTTGGCCCATTTTTGATGGGGTTGTTTGTTTTGTTACTGTTGATTTATAAGTGTTCTTTGTATATTTTGGATAACAGTCTTTTATCAGATGTGTCTTTTGCAAATATTTTTTCCCAGTTTTTGGTTTGTCTTCTCATTCTCTTGAAATTGTCTTTCACAGAGCAGCAGTTTTTAATTTTAATGTAGTCCAGCATACCAATTACTTCTTTTATGGAGTATGCCATTGCATTGTATCTAAAAAAATCATCATACCTTAGGAGTTTCATAGTTTTGCATCTTACGTTTAGGTCTGTATTACATTTTGTATTACTTTTTGTGAAGGATATGAGGTCTGTGTCTAGATTCATTTTCTTTGCATGTGGATGTCCAGTTGTTCTACACCATTGGTTGATAAGACTGTATATGCCCAATTGTATTGCCTTTGCTCCTTTGAAAAGAACAGTTGACTATATATGTGGGTCAATTTCTGGGATCTCTACATTTCATTGGTCTTTCTGTCTGTTCTTTCACCCTAACTATATAGTCTTTATTACTGCAGCTTTACAGTAACTCTTATAGTTAGGCAGTATCAATCCTCCAACTCTATTCTTCTTAAACATTATATTCGTTATTCTGGGTCTTTCTTTATCCATATAAACTTTAGAATCACTTGTCGATATCCACAAAGTAACTTGCTGATATTTTGATTGGGATTGCATTGAATCTATAGATCTAGTTGGAAAAAACTGTTGCCTTGACAATATTGATGATATAGGGCAGTCTTCTTATCCATGAGCATGGAATATCTCTCCATTTATTTATTTCTTTGATTTCATTCACCAGAGTTTTGTAGCTTTCTTCATAACAACCTCATACATTTTTTTGTCAGATATGCCTAAGTATTTAATTTTTGTAGGTGCTAATGTAAATAGTATTGTTTTAACTTTCAAATTTCACTAGTTTATTTCTGGTATATAGGAAATCAATTGAATTTTGTACATTAACCTTGTATCCTGCAACCTTGTTATAATAGTTTATTAGTTCTGGGAGTTTTTTTGTTGTTGTTGATTCTTTAAGATTTTCTACATAACAATTCATGTCATATGTAAATGAAGACAGTTTTATGCCTTTCTTTCTAATCTTTATACCTTTAATTTCCTTTTCTTCCCTTATTGCTTTACAAGCACTTCCAGTACAATGTTGAAAAGAAGGGATGAGTTTCTCAACATTAAGTATGATATCAGCTGTAGGGTTTTTTTTATAGCTATTCTTTATAAGCTAAGGGAGTTCCTTTCTATTCATAGTTTACTGAGAGTTTCTATCATGATTGGGTGTTGGATTTTGTCAAATGTTTTCTCTGCATCTAGTGATATGATCATGTACTTTTTCTTTTTTAGCCTGCTGATGTCATAGATTACATTAATTAATGTTCAAATGTTGTCCAAGCCCTGCACATCTAATATAAATCTCTCTTGTTTGTGGTTTATAATTCTTTTTGTATATTGTTGGATTTCATTTACTAATTTTTGAGAAATTTTACATCTATGTTCATGAGAGATTTTGTTGTATAGTTTTCTTTTCTGTTAATGTCTTTTTCTGGTTTTGATATTAGGATAATACTTGCCTCATAGAAAGAGAAAGTATCTCTCTACTTTCTTCAGAAAAAGATTGTGGAGACTTTGTATAATTTCTTTCTTAAATGTTTGGTAGAATTTACCAGTGAACACATCTGGTCCTGGTGCTTTCTGTTTTAGAAGGTTATAAATTATTATTATTATTATTATTATTATTATTATTTTATAAATGTATTTATTTATTTATTTTTGGCTGCATTGGGTCTTTGTTGCTGTGTGCAGGCTTTCTCTAGTTGCGGTGAGCAGGGGCTACTGCTCATTGTGGTGCACGGGCTTCTCATTTTGGTGGCTTTTCTTGTTGTGGAGCACGGGGTCTAGGTGTGCAGGCTCAGTAGTTGTGCATACAGGCTTAGTTGCTCTGTGGCATGTGGGATCTTCCCAGACCAGGTCTCGAACCCATGTCCCCTGCATTGGCAAGAGGATTCTTAACCACTGCCACTAGGGAAGCCCCAGGTTATAAATTATTGTTTTAATTTGTTAGATATAGGCCTATTTCAATTGTCTATTTCTTCTTGTATGAGTTTTGGCAAATTGTGTCTTTCAAGGAGCTGGTTTATTTCATCTGGGTTATCAAAGTTGTGGGAATAGAGTTGATCATAGTACCTCCCTTATTATCCTTAAATGGCCAAATAATCTGTGTTGATGTATCCTCTCTGCTTTCTGACATTTTTCTGACATTTTTGGTAATTATATACTCTCTCTTTTTTTGTTATCCTGGCTAGAGGTTTACTGATTTTATTGATCATTTTAAAGAAGCTGCATTTATTCAGGTTGAATTCCTGTATTTATTTTCTATTTATTTTCAATTTCATTGACTTCTCTAATTCTTGTTTTTTCTTTTTTATCTTCAATTTGGAGTTATTCTTGTTTTTCTAGTTTTCTATGATGTAAATTTAGATATTTTTAGGTATTTCTTCTTTTCTAACACATACATTCAATCTATAATTTTCCCTGTAAGAAAGACTGCTTCTGCATCTCACAAATTTTGATAAATTATGTTTTCATTTAGTTTAAAATATTTATTTTATTTTGAAATTTCTTCTTTGATCCATGTGTTATTTAAAAATATGTTTTTAATCTCCATGTATTTGGGGACTTTCCAGTTATTCTTTTGTTATTGGTTTGTGCTTTAATTAATTCCATGGTGACCTGAGAGCAGATATTATATTATTTATATTCTTCTAAATTCGTTAAGGTATATTTTGTGGACCAGAGAACATGGTCTGTTTTGTTGAATGTTCTTCATGAACTTCAAAAAAAATGTGTATTCTGCTGGTTGGATGAAGTAGTCTGTAGATGTCAATTGTATCCAGTTTGTTGTGGTGGTTTTGCAGTCAAATGCTCTAGCTCTGAACTATACCCCCTTGGTGGTTGTTTTAAATACAACTTTATAAATATATTCTTGTTAGGGTGAAATATATCTTCATTGACATGTGCTCGCTTTTTTTGACAAAATCCGTATCCATTTAAAGTGTGTGCTGTATATAGTTACACACACATTTATATGTGTGTCTATAAACATATATATTTTTTCTTGATTTATTACACTAGCTTGGACCTAAAGTACAATATTGACTAGAAGCAACTCTGGCAGTCATCATTGTCTCATTCCTATTTTATGGCAAATACTACTAACATTTCACTGCTAAGTATGTTGTTAACCTGATATCCTCTGTAAATATTATCATATCCAGAAGTTTCTTCTATTCCTCATTTGCCAGAGGAGTTTTTATCTTTTGTAAATGCATTTGTATATTATCATATTTCCAGAAAAACACTTTTATAGCCAGATACATAATGCTAAAATCAGTTTTAATCTGTGAATCAAATAAAACTTCCCTAAAGTTAATTGATCAATGAAAAACTTACTTCAGTACACATGAATCTAAAAGCCAACCAATCAATGCCAGGCTCGAAATTTTGAAGGCAAACGAATCAACAGTGGACTCATTCCTGTGAACAACCTTCTGAAACTAGTAAATAATAACAGTCTCACCAAACGACAGCTCTGCCTAGGCTAACATCAGTTTCCTCCTGCCACAGCACAACCAGCCTGAAAGCAATTGTTAACCAAAATATTCATAAAAAATTAGAAGTCTACTCTTTTTTAAAGGGCTGTGCTTAACCATTATAGTTTTCCTTTATTTTAAATAACATATTAATCTTATTGTATTAAGCATTGTGTGGTAATCTCTGTCTACAGCTGTGTTTATTTAAATAATCACAAGATTGTCTTTCCTTTATTGACTGATTTTCAAGTGTTAATTTTCCATTCCTTTGTAATTACTGTAACCAGAAAGTTATGCAGTTTTTTCTTAATGTTGCATCTACTGTTAGCCACCACACAGTCTATTCTTCACTTAGAAAACAGAGTATCCTTTCTCTTCACCTTGTCTTGCCTCACTTTACCTCTCCCTCTCCCCTTCTCTCTCTGTCAGTAACTTACATCAAAGATAAACTGAGCTATTAGAGTGAAATTCAGATATGGATTTCCATAATACCCCAAGGAAAATGATAATTATATAGACATAACAATGCTTACCTATTGTATAACATAAATACAAATTTACATTCACAAATCTGAAACAATTAGGAAGAAGTAACATTGTTTCAAAGAAAATGCTCCAGCCAATTCCCAAACGAAAAGAAATATCGTAAAATATTATGTGAATCAATATTATATATATAAGAAATGCAGAAAATTATTACAAATCAAAAGGGCTTCAAGAATCTGGTTTTTTTTTTGTTTTTTTTGTTTTGCAAAATATATAGCAGTACTACATAATATGTATCTTATTTCAGTGTCTGCACTTATTTTAGATTTTATGAGGATGTTTTGAATATTAGTTTCTGAGGTTATAAAACAATGCTTTAGAAGGTATTCTTATCAAACACACATTCTTGTTAGGTTGAAATATATCTTACTTCATTGATGTGTACTTGGTTGTTTTTTTTTTTAACAAAGAGAATCCATATCCACTGAATGTGTGTGCTGCTCTAAAACTTTATTATTTTTCATTATGATTTATCAAATTTGGGAAAGAAGTGTCTTTGTTTTAGCAATTTATATTAACATGCTCCTTTTGGAGGATATGAAAGAAAGCATGTAGAATGATTGTATCAACTCACTCAGCAAACAAAATTACCTTGTAGACCATGGCATTATGTACAGAAAAACATCTAATATTTACCATGTGTACTAAAGTGAAGGTATAATTAAAATACCTGATAACCAGATATTAAAGTACAACAGAGCCACAGAAAAATAAATAATATGGTTACAAAGGACAATTTCTTACAAATTATGAGAATGTGGTTCTTTAACGGACATGAGAAAAGTTCCTACATTAGACTATTGATCAAATAAACAAACACGTGGTAGTTTTCATTAAAAAGGAAGGCAGAGTAAGTAAACTGTGATATACAATCGGACAGTATGCATTTTCAAAAAGATTTCTAGATGAGCTTGATTAATTTATATATGGTATGTTTTAATTCTTCCTAGATAAAGTATTATCTGCATAAAGTGGGTTTTTTTAATTAAAAAAACTTCTAAAAAGAAATGAATCACATTTTATCTTATATTGTATGATGTTATGGAATATGCATCTATGATTTCTCTAAACTTTGGGTGCACTTCAATCACTCTTACAATCAAGCTTTCTTTCTTACAGGGTGGTTGTAGCTTATAGCAGGGGTACTACTAAAAGCTCCAATTTGCCAGTGCTGCTTGAGTACCCTTGATTATTTATCTGATAAATATGGAGGAGTAGAGATAACCCCTCTCATCCAAACAGAGTGGTTATAACACAAATTTAATCTTTAAAATTAATTAGCATGTGACTTGAGATCAGATTATTTATAGCACATCTCCCTCAGCTCCTGACCATCAGAGAAGGGCTTCATCTTCATGGATCCTATACTTAGGGCTACAACATTAGAAATGAAGGTATAATTCCAAAATTTTGGATCCCTTCTAAGTATATTATAGTTGTCTTGTGGGTTTAAGCATTTAATTTAGCATATATAAGACTTCATATGAATAAATTGATATTAACCAATTTCTAATATCTCTAAGCATTACTCGGATAAATTACATCTACATCTCAAGATGATTTTTAAAAGAATAATGTATTTATAGCAACATCAGCTATATGATATAATGCATTAAGTAAAGGAATAGAAATCACATACACATTCTACTTTGGGGTAATAATAAATAGTGTTCCTCAAAGTAATGTGGCATCCACATATTTCAAAGTAGAGATATGTTGCCATTGTGAATGCTAAGACACAGAAGTCTCTTCTCAAAGAGAATTATAATCATGCACAGTCCATATTGCTTTGAATATGAGCAAAGAATATGCATTAATGAGGACCACAGCTCTTCTCTTAGTCATACTAGTCAACAAATCATTGAATTCTTAGCTAAAATAATTGCAAATTGATATCAGAAATTATTCACTATATTACAGGATTGGTTGCAATTAAGGGTATGTTATCTACATACTACGTTTTATATAATGGGGATCTTAAAAAGCCAACAATCTTTTGCTGTCTTATAGAGTCCTAAATTAAAGGATTTTTTTTTCAAATAGAATCCTACTTCACTCAGAGTGAAGTAATTCAGAAAGAGAGAAACAAATACCATATGCTAACACATATATATGGAATCTAAATTAAAAAATGGTTCTGATGAACCTAGGGGCAGGACAGGAATAAAGATGCAGATGTAGAGAATGGACTTGAGGACACGGGGAGGGGGAAGGGTAAGCTGGGACTAAATGAGAGAGTGGCATGGACATATATACACTACCAAATGTAGAATAGATAGCTAGTGGGAAACAGCCACATAGCACAGGGAGAGCAGCTCGGTGCTTTGTGACCACCTAGAAGGGTGGGATAAGGAGGATGGGAGGGAGGCGTAACAGGGAGGGGATATGGGGATATATGTATACGTGTAGCTGATTCACTCTGTTATACAGCAGAAACTAACACAACATTGTAAAGCAATTATACTCCAATAAAGATGTTTAAAAAAGATAGATTCCTAGATGGAGACTAGAACTGTTAAACCGTTAACTAGTTCCCGTGTCAAGATTTTGTTGCTTAAACTAGGAAAAAAGTAGATTTTAAAAATGATAACAAAAACTTATATAACACTTTCCATAAAGCATATATTGTTTAAGATATGAGATGGATCTTATTATTTCCCTGACAATTTTAGAGTGAATGATTCTAAACACAAGTCATAAAAGTTAATTGCTCAAGGTCACCGAGTTTATAAGTAGCAGAACTAGGAGGTGAATCTAAGCATTCTACCTCATTGTGTGATCATACTCATTACATGAGGCAAATAGCATAGCATTTCAATGAAATATTTTTATCTTGCAGATATGATATGGGCAGAAGGTGAGGGGTGAAGATTCTCTGAAAGATAATGAGGATCCATAGGTATAAAAATTGACTTATGGAAAGGAATAACATTTTCTTATGGAGCCATGAGCTTACCTATCATGAGGGGAAGAAAGTTTTTAAAATCTGGGCAAGAAAAGTCAATGCCTCTTGAGGGAAGATATAGTTGCTAAGAGTTCAGAGAACGCTAAGCTCTAGTTTATAACTTTTATAAGAATAATAAATAAGCCCTGGTCATATAAGTAGAATTTAAGGCATTAGCAAAATAGAGAAATACATATGGGTATCAAATCGAAAAATTAAGGCAATGGAATTATACTCTGGCTATCTCCAGGTGTGTTCCTCAGCAAGCGGCAACAGAATTAATTCTGGTTTATTGCAAATGTAAATTCTCAAGCCCACTGCAAACCTGCTGAATCAGAATCTTAAGGGTATGATCAAGGAATCTGTGGTTTCAGAATCTTTCCAAGTGATTCTATGAAGTCTTAGGCAAAAGTGTTGCTTTGAAGAAAAGTAAGGTCTTCCTCAAATAGAAAGCACTTTATATATTTCTTGGGGTAAAAAACAGAAGCTGCCTTATGTGAGAGTTCTTGACAGGTGTTATAAGCAAGAATTTCTCCATTAACTTTTGAAATACCTAAACACGTGCACAGACACAGACACACACCTACAAGTGAATGCCAATAATCTTAGATATAAAAGTTTCAAAGGGAAATGTTCATAACAACTATTAGACACTACGAGAGTTCTTATGAAACCCCATATTGCCTCCAAACTATAAAAAACACTCTGTAGTTTGCTTATTTTAAGTTATTGCTCACTAAATAGGATCTTCTGATAAAATCATATGCTGCGTGTAAGCAGATTTTAAAAACTAAAAAGCATAATATGAATGAAGTCTGGTTGCTGTTAAGTTTTTGTATTATATGTGAATGAAACTATATAAACATCTAGGAGAAGCAATGAAGACTTTAACGAAGATCAAATACTTCTCTAAAGTGCATTAATTCAGAGACCTAAAAGAAATTTTAGTATGCTTTAAACTTTCAGTTTCTTTTGTTTTACCATTATGTTTATGAAAAGATTTGTGTTACTACAAGTGAACTCAATATATTTGCTGTAGGCAATAGTTTGCGCACTTTAAAATATTGATGCAGAAAGCCAATAATAGGTGATAGTGAAAACTATGTCAGGGTTTATCAGGTGTTATTGGGACCAAATTAGAACAATTCTTCATATTAAAAAATTTCAGCTGCCCATATGTGAATAAGGACATTTCCTCAATGTTAAAATATTAGCACCCTCACCAATGTCTTATGTGCTCCAGTAGATATACAAAGAATATGTAATATGGAATGAATATCAGCTAAATGTATAATTAAACCAGATGGATTATCAGTCTGAATCTAAATTGAAATAATTAAGAGTTTAATTATATGTAATAAAACATTTTAGGTTTAGCTTTTCAGTCCGTAGTCAGTTTAGGTATAAAGTATTGTTAAGAGTTTGTGAAACATATTTTGATATTGCCAACATTGTGTGCCTTTAGATATTAACCTCCCTAAAGTTAAGAAGACATATGATATCCACAATAGTTTTCTACAAAATAGCTTATATTTTACTTTATTAAAAGGCAAAATATACATATAGCTGATTCACTTTGTTATACAGCAGAAATTAATACAACACTGTAAAGCAGTTATACTCCAATAAAGATGTTTAAAAAAAGGCAAAATTACTTTGAAAACATCAAATTTGTTCATAGTTCTAATACTGCTAAAATAGAAATTAGTTCCCCTTTTTATTTGCTCTATACACTGTCTTTCATAATATGTCTTTCCACATTAAGTGAAAAATTCTCTGGTAGTATTTAATAAGATAAGCTATGATAACATAATTGATATTCTTTGTTCGTGAATAATAGAGATAGGGAAAGTCTTTTCTTGAAAGAATAGTTTGATACTCTTTGAAAACACGTGCCCCACAACTTCTTAAATTTATTTCTTAAATATTGTATTCAATGGAATGAAAAATAGACATTTGAGTATTTTTCATTTTGGAAAATTTACCTAATGATTATTTGTTACTGAATTTTAAAAAGCATTTTAAAATAGTTACTAATGATTTTCCATTACTTTCACTTCTTGCTATAAAGAGGCCTTGTAAAAAATACAAATGTGGGTACTACACAGATTTGATGGATTTTCTGAAATCAGAAATATGTGTTTCTACACATCTGAGACATTCATGTGCAGTGGCAGGTTTTATATTATTCTAATTGTTTAAACTCTTTGATTTATTGTACACCTATGTACAAGTTTCCTCAACATTAAAAGTATGTCAGTGTTATCAAAACAAACACCTATATTATTAGGTTGGAATTTGTTTAAAGGAATAGCTTCTTGGCATAGTTTAATATTTTAGTAATGTCATGATTTATTTTCATACTCTATATGCAATAGGCATCTTTAAAATGTCAAATTTACAAAAATCCCTAATAATTAATCTATCAACTGGTCAGCAATAAATCCTTGAGTCTATCCATATTCCAAAAGTATAGTGGTTCTTCCCTGGTGGCACAGTGGTTAAGAATCCACCTGCCAATGCAGGGAACACAGGTTCGAGCCCTGGTCCGGGAAGATCCCACATGCCACGGAGCCACTAAGCCTGAGCGCCACAATTACTGAGCCTGCACTATAGAGCCCGCAAGCCACAACTACTAACCCCGTGCACCTAGAGCCCATGCACTGCAACAAGAGAAGCCACTGCAGTGAGAAGCCCGCACACCTCAACAAAGAGTAGTCCCCGCTCGCCGCAACTAGAGAAAGCCCTTGCACAGCAATGAAGACCCAATGCAGCCATAAATAAATAAATTTACAAAAGTATAGTGACTATTTCTTTCTACTAATATATGTTTTGGATGTGAATAGGTGGACTGGTCTGGACATCAGCAAGAAAGAAGAAATGCTATAGAGTGTAACTTGTTTGGGATCACCTGAGAGTATCAGCCATTCAGCTCACTGTAAGTGCTCACTGAAGCACATCATCTGACAATCTGGGACAGTCACCCACTGCTGAGAATCAACAAAAGCAGCAATGTCAGAACTCACCAGTGCAACTGGCAAATCTTTCAGATTGTCATACTCTTTTCCCCTCAGGGAGAGCCCTTAGAGATGGTACATGTTGTCACTTGTAAAATTAGAATTTTCTTATAGAAGTCCATCCTGATGCCATGTCTTTAAGTCAATGTGAAAAGAGAAAAGAAACCAGAAAAAAAATAACTAATATAAAAACATATGGTTTTCCAGGAGAACAGACAGACACAATTATGAGAGAAAGAAAAACTAAACAAATATAAGAATATTGTATTGATCTGAGGAAAGACCTGACTGAGTATGCATTGAAAGGGCTCAGTAAGTTTCAAGAGTAGATTAATAAGAAAAGATATACCTGGGCATTTTTGTTAAAGTTTTATGAACTCTAAGCATAAAGAGTAAATCATATGTTTCTAGAGAGAAAGTAGAAATTTTCTGCAAAGTAAAAGGTTTCTTTTATCATTAGACTTCCACCCACAACATTGGGAGGTGAAATTGAAGGAAATGACTTCTGTATTCTAAGATACAGTAACTCGCTCTAAAAATTATAAGACTAGCTAAGGTACAATTATTCTGTTAGAAAGAAAACCATCATAGACAAAAATTCAGATTTTCTGTCACCCAAGTACCTGAACTGAGGCATACATTCCTGAAATAGCTAATAAAACAACAAATGACCTCAAAAGAAATGAAGAACAAAGCATGGAGATAAATGAATCTTGATATACATACATTTGCATATCTCTAGCTCTACAGCTGTAAGATAGATATAGATATAGATATAGGTGAATTTAAAGATATGTCAGAATTACATAAATAGAAGGGACATAGTAAAAATAAAATGATAATAACTGCATAACTGACTTAGCAAAATTTAGGAGGTGAAGAAGGAGGGTTACAGGAAAGCTTTCAAGAACCTCATTAAGCAAACAACAAAGGAGGGAAACAGAGGAAGGAAGGTAAATGTCACCTAATCTTTTTATGTGTACATAGTATGTGGGAGCTTGAATAGTGTATTGTGTGAAGCAAAGCACCTGAAAGGAAGAAACGGTTCTATCTTGTTTACAAATAATATTAGAATCATCTGTAACTGTTCAAGGGTACAGAGAAAATTATTGTATTCATGAGGAAACAAGGTACAAGGATGGAGAAACAACAGGAAAATATATCTGAAATTTTGCAGATTTCATAGTTATTCTAAATATAACCATGATATCCTGCTAAATAAATAAGAACATGCCTAAGGGTACTGGTCATGAATTTAAAGGGAAGCTACTCAGCAGGTCTGACTTTCTCTAGTTACATTCAGCTGCAGAGGTACAGATATGGAATAGACAAGGTTCAGAGTTTACCAAAGGCTAAATTTCCAGGAAAACAAAATAGTCAAAAGAGCTGAAAATATATGTATGGGAGAGATTATAATAGGTTGGCTATAAAACAAGAGATGTAAAAGGCAAGAGAAAGAAGGATAAAGTGGTAGAATCACTGAATTTTAAGTCTTGGTAAAGTATAAGTATTAATGGAGTTGAGGTACTGAAGGATGTGAGCTGGAAAAAACTAGAATATGATCATTAGAGATAGGAGGACCTGAGACAGATTTTTGAGAGTGCTGCTGTTGGTATAAACACAGGTTTGAGGATGACCATAAGAGGTAATGACTAAGGTAAGATGGAAAGATGATTGAAGAAGAGAGGTTCAATAAAGTGAAAGTGGATGATTGTAAGCTTTATCTTCATGGACACGAAAGTAACCAGAATATAAGAAAATAAATAGGCACTTGAAATTAATAGCAAACATTAATATATACTAGAATTTTAAAAAGGTAAAAGAAATATGACATAAAAACCTAACTAGAAATTTATATACTGCTATTTTAAGCCAGATACACCAAATATACAAAGTATGACCAAGTAAATAGAGGAACTGGGTGATAGTCATTCAATTTAATTTACACATATATTAACATACATATATAGCTCATAGAATATATACACAATTTTGCATGTTTGATAGACTATTACCAAAATGATTATAGAAAAGTGACTATTGAATGCTTTTTTAAAAAATAGTTTTTCAATATTGAGGATTTTCAAAGGAAAATAACATGTTCTGGGGAAATTTTTTAAAAACTGCCTGTTAATATGTATCATTTTTGTACTTTTCCTCTTGCCTACTTTTATTGTGCACCACTTTTAAAACAAAGCCAAGTTTTAAAAAATCCAAACTGGAAAATAAGAAATAAAACTGTCAATGTTTGCAGATGACATGATTCTATACATAGAAAATCCTAAAGATGCTACCAGAACGCTACTAGAACTCATCAATGAATTTGGTAAAGAGGAAGGATACAACATTAATACACAGAAATCTCTTGCATTTCTATACACTAACAATGAAAGGTCAGAAAGAGAAATTAAGGAAACAATCCCATTTACCATTGTATCAAAAAGAATAAACCTACTTAAGGAAGCAAAAGACCTGTACTCAGAAAACTATAAGATACTGATGAAAGAAATCAAAGATGACACAAACAGATGGAAATATATACCATGTTCTTGGATTGGAAGAATCAATATTGCCAAATATTGTCAAATACTACCTATGGCAATCTACAGATTCAATGCAATCCCTATCAAATTACCAATGGCATTTTTCACAGAACTAGAACAAATATTTTTTAACTTTG
Source organism: Balaenoptera musculus (assembly GCF_009873245.2). NCBI lineage: Eukaryota > Metazoa > Chordata > Mammalia > Artiodactyla > Balaenopteridae > Balaenoptera > Balaenoptera musculus. The sequence goes on from NC_045788.1 coordinate 108,919,525, forward strand.
TATGGAAAGACAAAAGACCCAATAGCTAAAGCAATCCTGAGAAAGAAAAATGGATCTGGAGGGATCAGGCTCCCTGACTTCAGACTATACTACAAATCTAGAGAAACCAAAACAGTATGGTACTGGCACAAAAACAGAAAGATAGATCAATGGAACAGGATAGAAAGTCCAGAAATAAACCCACACATCTATAGTCAACTAATCTATGACAAGGAGGCAAGTATATACAATAGAGAAAAGACAGTCTCTTTAATAAGTGGTGCTGGGAAAACTGGACAGCTACATGTAAAAGAATAAAATTAGAACATTCTCTAACACCGTATACAAAAATAAACTCAAAATGGATTAAAGACCTAAATGTAAGGCCATATACTATAAAACTCTTAGACACAAACATAGGCAGAACACTCTTTGGACTCACCTCCTAGAGTAGTGAAAATAAAAACAAAAATAAACTCAGCCATAAGAAAGAACAAAATAATGACATTTTCAGCAACATGGATGGATCTAGACATTATCATACTAAGTGAAGTAAGTCAGAGAGACAAAAACAAATATATGATATTACTTATTTGTGGAAACTAAAAAAATGATACAAAAGAACTTATTTACAAAACAGAAATAGACTCACAGACTTCAAAAACAAACTTATGGTTACCAAAGGAGAAAGGTGGAGGGAGGGATAAATTGGGAGCTTGAGATTAACATATACACACTACTATATATAAAATAATCAACAAGTATCTACTGTATAGCACAGGGAACTCTACTCAATATTCTGTTATAACATTTATGGGAATAGAATCTGAAAAACAATGGATATATGTATATTCATAACTTAATCACTTTGCTGTACACCTGAAACTAACACAAAATTGTAAATCAACTATACTCCAATATTAAATAAAAATTAAATTAAAACCAAAAAATCCCTGTAGCTATAAATTTCTATTTTCTTTATATTTCTTGTATTATTTGCAATCACTTTACTTTTCCATGCTTTTCACTCAATCCAGAGTAATTTTTCTGTAGCCACCTGGTTTCTCTTTTTACTTTAGTATACAAATTATTAAAGTCCTTACTTATATTGCTTTATTAACAGTTTCTTCTAACATAAGTAATTTACTCATTAATGTCATATCTCTGATGATTGTCTGTCATTTTATTTTGTAGTTCTAGATACCTTGTTCAAATTTAAAATTAAGATTTCATCCCAGAAGTGGCTGCCTGTATTCATTGTTTTCTTTTTTTTTTGAATTACAATAGCACTACAGCTCTAGATTACAGTTCCTCCAGTTATTGCTGCTTTAACTCTTAAGCAGCAATATCTAGGAAATAGATATACTCTTGATGGTGAGAAGTATAATTTACAAATTTACCATTTTCATTTAACTTGTACATAAAAATTTTGTTGCAGTTTCCTTCTCCATTTTTCCTGATTTTCTGAAAATCAGGAGTTCTTCTTCCTGATCTTTTTTCTCTCTATTCAGTACATGATGTGTTAGCTTTTAATCCCCTATACTATATCCCTTCCTTCTAGAGTATTTTCTGTTTCATTGAGAAAATTATTACTAATATGGTATTTAAGTCATCTCATTAGCTTACACTCATCTAGTCACCTTCTTTTATCTGAGGTACATGTCACTTAAAGCTCATAGTCTCCTTTGTCATTTAAAGGTGTGGAATAAGGGATATTAATAGATGGTTGCTCTTGGAATAAAAGGAAGAGAAAGTTAATTCACCTAGACATGGAACAGTCTAAAATGGCTTAAAGACAAAAAGGTTACCAGGTTACAAAATCACAAAATACTTTATATATAAACCTATTATTTGTACTGATGGGTGAAAAACATGTTTGATGACCTAATGTACTTATATGCTTAATAAATGTATTTGTTGCTACTTAATTATAATCATTTCTAAGGCACCAGCTAAAAACACTATCCTACATAATGTAAATTATAATAAACAAACATTAATCCAAGCTGGGCATGATGCCCAGAGAACCAGCTTAGTGAAAACGGTCAATGAGCTCCAAAAAAGGGAAGCTAGTGAAAAAAGTCTGCTAAATATGAAATAAAAACAGGTATACACACAATCTTTCCATTTTACTAATAATCAAGAAGCATTTTTGCACACTATGGAGCCCAGCAATTACTTGTTTAAAACTGGCTTTGTCCTTGACTAAGTTTATAAACCCTTTATAAGAATGAAACCTAAAATTTAAATTACTATAAATCTGGGGAGATAAAAGTACAATTTTACAAGAACTGCAGTTTCTATTGAAAGCTTATAATAGTGGAAAACAGGACTTTATAGGGAACCATAGCTAGCACTATTAGCAACCAGTAGCAAAGAATATCATAGAGAAATTTAATTTCCCTCCAGAATCTTAAGGTATCAGGGTGATCTCGTCATTGCTTTTCTTTCCTCACACACTTTGAGTGATAGTAGCATTATTATCAGTGAAATATCTTCCAGAAACCACTTGAGAACAAAGGTTAATATGAAATGTAATAAAAAGGGGGAAATTACAAGAGAGAGACATGAAGTTACTATTATTCATTCTACATGGAGCTGAATACTCTCGTATCAAAAACAATGTTTTTAAACTTAGTACATTGTAAAAATCATAAAAATCTGATGTAATGCACAAATGAAGACTTTCTGATATAAACCGTAACTCTAATATGTTTGCAATATGCAAAAAAAGAAAGGTGGAGAGAGAAAAGAATGAGGAGGAGGAGGGGAAGGGAGAATGGTAAAGTAAAAAGAAAAAAGAAAAAGAAAAAGATAGAAGGAAAAAGGAAGGAAGGGAGGGAGAGAGGGAAGGAAGGAGGGAGGAAGCAAGAAGGGAAGGGGAGAGAGAGAGAAATTAAACAGTTTAAAAGTACTGAAGACTAGAAATACTAACTATAGGAAGTAACTCTAATAAAAGGCAGAGACTAGGAAAGGACTATAAGATCAAAATTGCCACCAATAACCCCACTGGTTACTAGTGAAAAAAATAACCTGATTTATGATGCCACAATTTTTAAACAAAGAACTTAATACAGATGCAGGATAAAATTATCCATATCCATATATGCCTGAAGCTGCTACAGATTCTTCAGAGTGAGAGAATTTGTACAAGTTAGTATGTCATGTATAGGGTTATATCCTTGTAGATATTAAACTTAAGTAACCAATGAAAGGCTTTATAGCAAATGCCATGTGAATAATTTTAAATATGTTATTCTCATTATTCATTTTATTAGTGAAACAATAATTTTCTTATTAAATTATATTTTTATTATATTTTTCACTAAAATAAAGCAAACCACGATAAGTAAAAGTTTCAAAAATAAAAGCACACCCACAAAACTGTGAATTGTTTATATGTGAGACTGTTTTAATGAGGTATTAAATATCTCATAGTGATGTAGCAAACTATGCTAAAATTCCATTTGATCTTTCAGGCTTCATCAGCCTTTATTCCATTAGTGATTTACAGACACTAGTGCCTGATAACTCTGTGTCCATTCCTCTATATGATCGCATAGAAACATGTCTAGCTATGCAAATTTGAGAATAATCTATCTGAAATGTCTGCAATCATCGAATAAACTAATGAAATTCTAATATTTTTAGATTACGTGAGCATCTATGGGATTGTGATTAAGAAAAATATATTGCTAAAATAATCAATACAAGACAAAATAGTTTTTACACAAAGTTTTACTTTGTATAGAACCTGTAACACCAACGATTTTTTTTTAATTGAAATATAGTTGATTTATAACATTATGTTTGTTTCAGGTATACAACATAGCAATTCAACATTTTTTAGATTGTATTTCATTTAAAGTCACCACAAAGTAATGGCTATATTTCCCTGTGCTGTATAATTCATCCCTGTAACCTATCCATTTTATATATAGTAGTTTATACCTCTCAATCCCCTACCCTCATTCTGTGTCTTCCTCTCTTCTCTCTTCCTACTAGTAACCATGAGTCTGTTCTCTATTATACCCGTGAGTCACTTTTTGTTTTGCTATATTCATTTGTTTTATTTTTTAGATTTTACAAATAAGTGATAACATATAGTATTTGTCTTTCTCTGTCTGGCTTATTTCACTAAGCATAAAAGTCTCTAGGTCCATCCATGTTGTTTCATTCTTATGGCTGAGTAATATACCACTGTGATATATATATATATATATATATATATATACACACACACACACACACACACACACACACCTCATAATGATGTAGTAAACTGCTAAAATTATATACTGGAATTACATATATATATATACAAAATATATATGTGATATATGTATATATATCACATCTTCTTTATTCAGCTGTTGATGGGCACTTAGGTTGCTTCCGTATCTTGGCTATTTAAGCAATGCTACTATGAACATTGGGGTGCATGTATTTTTTTTTATTTTATTTTATTGGAGTATAGTTGATTTACAATGTTGTTACTTTCTACTGTACAGCAAAGTGAATCAGTTATACATATACATATACCCAGTATTTTTTGGATTCTTTTCTCATATAGGTCATTACAAAGTATTGAGTAGAGTTCCCTGTGCTATACAGTAGTCCTTATTAGTTATCTATTTTATATGTAGTAGTGTGTATATGTCAATCCCAATCTCCCAATTTATCCCTTCCCCTCTTTCCCCCCAGTAACCACAAGATTGTTTTCTATGTCCGTAACTCTGTTTCTGTTTTGTAAATAAGTTCATTTGTACCATTTTTTTAGATTCCACATATAAGTGGTATCATATGATATTTGTCCTTCTCTGACTGACTTGCGTGTATCTTTTTGAATTAGTGTTTTCATTTTCTTTGGATATATACCCAGGAGTGGAACTGCCAGGTCATATGGTAGATTTATTTTTGTTTTTTTGAGGAACCTCCATACTGTTTTCCACAGTGGCTGCACCAATTTACATTTCCACCAACTGTGTAGTAGAGTTTACTTTTCTTCACATCCTCACCAACATTTGTTATTTGTAAACTTTTTCATGCTAGCTATTCTGACAGGTGTGAGGTAATATCTCATTATGGTTTTGATTTGCATTTCTCTGATGATTAGGTATGTTGAGAATTTTTTATGTGCCCCTTGGCCATCTGTATGTCTTCTTTGGAAAAATGTCTATTCAGGTATTCTGTCTGTTTTTTAATTGGGTTGCTTGTTTTTTTGATATTGAGCTGTATAAGCTGTTTATATATTTTTGGATAGTAACCCCTTATCAGTCATATCATTTGCAATGACAAATTTCTTTATTTCTCCTTATATCGAATCTCTAAAAAGTTGAAGCTTTTAAGCATTACTTCATATCAGTGGCTTTTTCTAAATAAAATTAGTTGTAGATTTTATTTTTTTATAATAACAAGCATTATATAGGTGATAAACATATATTTAGTGAATTAATGGTAAATCCTAACTAAAACATGTATTTTATGCAGTTTTTCTGACAAATTAGGAAAAACAATATCCAAATTGCTAACCTAATTCTTTTCAGAATTATTTTCCTCCAAAAATTAAAATATTTGATTGGAAATATATAGAATTTTTTTAAAAAATTAATTGACTGTGCCCAAAATACATTTGAAATATATTCTCCAGAAAATAAATACACTGATTATTTCTTCTATCTACTAGAGAAGCAATATTTTGGACTGGTTACAAGGATGAGTGGTAAAATCTTATTTCTGGGGTTCATCTCTCAGCATTGCCATTTATTAACCATGGAAATTTAAACAAGTGATTTATCCACATTAAGCCTCATTTTCTTCATCTGTAAAATGGAACAAATAACAATGCTTATCTCATAAAATTATTGTGGATACTGAGTCAGAAAGCTCATATCAGTTCTTATCACACTATGGGACATGTAGAAGCATTCTCCTACTGTTAGCCATCCTCATAATCCATATTGAATAATGCTAGTTTAGTAATAGTAGTTACAGTTTTTAAAGTATTACTTTCTGAAACACTAGATATTTGAAAAACACAAACTTCAAGTTTGGAAACCAATTTTGATAAAACCATTTGAATCCTTGACTGCCTGTGATTTTGAGTAATCATTTGATAGAACTTCCAATCTCAAAATAACCTTCAGGAGCTCACCTATCATCATTAATAGTGCACATTGATGTATTGGCTAACACTTTTAAAAATTAACTACATCATTTTCTTCATACTATTCCTTTCTGAGCTTAGTGATATTTCTAAAATGTTCCACTCAATCTAAAATGCATGAACAACACATACAATAAAAGGACAAACTACTTCAGAAATCTTTTACTTTCTCACAAAATAATTAAATCCAAAAAAAGGACATAAATGTCCTGTCTCACCCCAAATTTTACTGCAGCTACATCAAATTTTCCATGAGTTTCAGCTTCACCCTTAATACAAATCAAAGGAGATTCTATTCAGGGAATTTTTTAAAATGATGGTGAAATTAGACTTAGTTCTGCTTTAAATATCAAAGAAAACCAAGGATCCATCTTAAGTTTAGACAACTGTCCAAGTTATCTGTTCTTTAATTGCCTTCACATATGCAAAGTTTCCCACACCAATGTGATAAATTACCACAGATTTAGAGGCTTAAACATTAATTTATTACCAAATAGTATCAGAGTTTAGAAGTCAGAAATTATCACACTGGGCTTCAAAATCAAGGTTTCATCATGATGTGCTCCTTCTAGATGCTCTGAGGGGAGGGGGGGAGGAAACCCTTTCCTTGAGTCTTCCACCCTTTAGAGGCTGCCTGCACTCCTTGGCTTATGTCCCCCTTCCATCTTCCAAGTTAGCTATTTTCATCCCTCCATCCTCTGCTTCCCTGTCACATCTTCCCTGTCTCTGATCCTCCTGCCTTCCTCTTACACCTGTAAGGACTCTTGTGATTATACTGGGCCCACCCAGGTCATCCAGAATAATCTCTTCATCTCAAATTTCTTAATTTAACTACATTTGCAAATTTCCTTTTTCCATGTAAGTCAAAAGACTAACTGTATTCCAGTGTTAGGATATGGACACTTTTGGAGGGCCATTCTGCCTAACAGGATTGTTTTCCAGCTACTAAGTTTAAACTTTGTAACTATTGATGCAAATTAACTCATAATATTGATTCCTGAAAGATATATACTCCTTTATTTTCTGATTTCAAACTATTTTTTGTTCACAAGTAAAACTGATTAACCCTGTCTTATAACAGAAAACAGTGTCTTATAAGAAATTTAAAATTTTATTTGGTGTTATCTATGAATTTAATATTTTCAACTCATTTCAAATAAGCAAATTCATCAGCCAGTTTATGGGAAAATCAATATTCATACCATATTTTCAACTATTTAAAATGCAATTTTTTTCTTTCTGAATTTTACCAGTTTTTTGCAAATAGAAATTTCTTGAGCTATTAAAGTCTTTTCAATAACTAAACTTTGATTTATTACCTTCCATATGAATTAAAGTGTTTCATCATTTATAACAGTATACTCCAGCCATATATTTTATGTACTTAGAAGGTTGATATTGTTTGATAGTCACTTACATTCACAAATTTAAAAGGGGTCAGAATTCTGGCTTTGAACTGTATCATATGCTATATCTAAATTGGGGATAAAACTATACTGATTAATTTTTCATAATAATAAAAAATTTCAGCTTCTGCATTCAAATACCGTAATGTTTAGGAAACTCATGGGCATCCTGTGACAAAACATCATAATACAGATGTTTATTATAACATAATTTTGAATAACTGTTGTTATCAATGCAATGGAAACATTAATAGCATGATAAGTAGGAAATGACTAAAATGGAGTAGTAATTTTAGTATCAAATGATAAAGAGATTGCTATTGTCTGAATGCTTGTGTCCCCCAAAATTCATATGTTGGAACCCTAACACCCCATGTGATGGTGTTAGGAGGTGGGTGCTTTGTGTGGTGATTAGGTCAGGAGGGTGGAGTCTTCATGAATGGGATTAGTGCTCTTATAAAAGAGAACCCCCAAAGCTCCCTAGCCCCTTCTGTCATGTGAGGTTACAATGAGAAATCTGCAACCTGGGAGAGTACCTTCACTCAACCATGCTGGCACCCTGATCTCAGACTTCCAGCCTCCAGAACTGTGAGAAATAAATTTCTGCTGCATATAAGCCACCCAGTTTGTGGTATTTTGTTATAGCAGCCTGAACTACGACAGACATACTTACATGAACAAACAAGACAGGAGAGGAGGCAAAACAATACCAAGCAAATATATCATAAATGAACAGTTACTTTCAAATAAGTTATACCAATGAACTCAGGGTTTTCTTTAAAGTTTGAAGTTCCATATTTGAAAGCCTGCTATATTTACCTTGTTACACAATCAAGAATTATAGCTTATATTTTCCAATTTACATAAATGATTTCATACATTCTTTGACAGCTTTACTGCATTGTTTCTTCGCACAGGACATTTCCTCCTATTTGGGAATTGAGGGGCAGGATGCCTTCTGTTCCTACACTAAGACTATAGTCATGATGATGGATTGTATAAATTCATTTTAAATCCTGAAGCACCGGACACTTGTCAGAGCCTGAAGGATATGGTCCTTACAAGACTATGTAATGGTATGTATGAAATCAGTTCATAGCCACAGACAGCGAGAGGACATTTAGCTAGTTCAAGGGTGGCCCAGTGCAGAACTGCCCAATAAGCATGAACATGAAAAACCCAGAGGGGAAACATATTTCTGGCCAGAGAACTTTGGAAAGCAGCTTCTACAAGGAAGAGAGTATAAGGGGAAGCTCGCCCACCCCTTTTTCTCTTTTTCTCTTTTTCTCTTTTATCCACACACGCTTAAAGTATTCTTGACAACAATGTCACAGTGACTTACCTAAAATACTTTATTTTAAACTCTAATAATTATAATAAAACCATCCCAAAAGTTCAGCCATGCAGTTGGCATGCTTTTATTGTGCCAAACTATGAGATTGGCTAAAGTAATGAGTAGCTTTTCTGACATAATTCTTTAGGGTGTCAGCCCTCTGAACAACTGGAATATGGTAACATGGATTGTGTCAGCTAGCTATTGCTGTGTAACAAACCTGTCCATAACTCAGTGACTGGCTTAAAGTAACACTTGTTTTATTTTAATTACTGAGCTGCCAAAGGCCAAAGCTAGAGTAATTTTGACAAGAACAAAATAATGTATCAGAATCTAATCTAAAAAGTAAAATAAGAATCTGTGACCCCCATGCTGATATATCATGGTTACTTTTAAGCAAAAATATTCTCAGTCTTTCTTTAAGCTATACTAAAGCGGAGCATTTTGTGTAATTTTATCATTTTTCTTCTTGTTATGTATTGTTTTTTGAGAAAATGGACACTAGGAGAGAGAACAGCTGCTATAAATAATTAAAGTGTGATTCTTCTGGGCCAAGATGGCAAATGTTGTTAAAGCTAATGTGACATCTGTGTTCAATGATTTTAATAGGAAACATTGTTTTCAAGTGCAGCTTCTTAAGATACTGTTCAAATCAGCACAGCCCCCAAATCATATGCTTAGAACTTTTGCAAATAGACTTATAAAGTGAGAATTTATGAAACATACTCTGGCTTCTCTCTCTTCTCATTATGTCAAGTGTTACCCACTAGTGGCTGTCACACCTATATGCCCACCCTTATATGGGCATCATGAAAAAAAAAAAATCCTCTGTTTATGGGTTTCCTGCCTACATTGATTCATATCAAGGGAGAGAATTTGAAAGTTGGTTGCTAAATGAATTACTTCAATTTTCAGGGAAAATTGATTTACAATGAGGTCCGTAACCAGAGAGATTTAACAGAACTATATTACACATGCTGAGAACTCTGCATTTTGATTGAAAGGGGCAATGTAACCAACACAATTTCCTTCTGATCCATGTCTAAAATGCCCCCAAGAATAATGACACTAGGTTTCTTTTTATTTTATTTTTTTTTTTCAAAGAAGTGATATGTACACGTGGGCAAAAGATCATTTTTATCTTTATTTTATATTTTTCTGAGAATAAAGGAAAAAATACTAAAACTATTCCTCTTTATCCTCTAGCAGTTTCCCCTAAATATACCTCTGATAACAGATTTTTTTTTAGATTCTTCCTGCAATATGTATACACACGTACACATGTGTGCACCTCGTTAAACATAAACATACTTTAAATATGATTCTTCATGTTTTTTTTTTAAACTTTTTAATATATCTTGGAGATTCTTCCATATTAACACATACATATTCATTGATAGAATGTAATTTTTAACATCTAAAACTAAATGAAACCTCACAGATTTCTTGGTATAGTTTTGTGATCACTATGAATAGAATGTTGACAGTTCAATTGCAGTATCAAAGGGCAAGCATGGAGCGCCACTGTAGAGATGGTGGTACGAATCAACATATTGGATTTATAAATCATATCAGGACAACAAAGAGTATGAGAAACAAAAATAAAAACTTCGTTATAAGAGAGAAACGTGGCAGTCAAATCTTAAATGATAAAATAGTCAGAAGCATTTATGAAAGGAATGAAGATTGAGCAACTGTGTTTTGGAGGCAACAGGTAGAAGCTGCTGTGCCTCTGGATCTCATAAAGAGCCTACAAAGTCCATATTTTTTAGCTAAAACTCATATCCTAAAGTGCAACACCTATATCCCATGTTAACAACAGTGGGAATGAGACACATGGGCAGCCAATGGAGATTCCCTAGACTTGCTTTGGGTCTGACAATCAGAAGAGGAGTTAAACAAGGAATCATGAAAACAAAGCACATATTCTAGAAACAATATTTCTCTGTAGCGGTAGGAAATATATATATATATTTTTTATGGGAAACCTCTCAACTGCTTGTCTCGATTTGCTGGGAAGAAGTTAAAGCAAGTGAACTCAAACATTAATTCCTAGTTTATAAGAAAAATATTACATAGCCATCTTGACCCTCTCTCTATAAACTTTCTTGAGTTAGGCAAAAAAAAAAAAAAAAAAATGGCCATCCAAAAATATCCACACCCTAAACCCTAGGACCTGTGAATATATTACTTTACATGGCAGCAGGAACACTGCAGATATGATTAGTGTTACAGATGTTGAGATGGAAATATATGAATTAACCAAAGTGGGCCCAATTTAGTCACATGAGCTCTTTAAAGTGGAGAACATTTCTTTTCAGTGAGAGATGTGATATAGCAGAAGAATTAAAAAAAAGTTATGATAGAGGACTCCACCAGCCATTTCTGGCTTTGAAGATGGAGAAAGGACACAAGCCAAAGAATATGGCGGCCTCTAGTACCGTAAAATGCAAGGAAAATTTCCCCTTTAAGCCTCTAGACAGGCCTACTGACACTATGATTTTTGTCCAATGAGACCTGACTTCTAACTTGTAAATCTATACAATAAGAAACAAATTTGCATTGTTTTAAGCCACTAACTTTGTGGTCATTTGTTACATCAGCAATAGGAAACCAAACAGTCTGCAAGAGGTGAATCATACTGAACCTATATTGGATCCCACAAATCACTGCTTCCTTTTCTAGTAGTTCACAATTCCATAAGCCTTTAAGATTTTGGAACAAAACTATGCCATCTTCTATAGGTGATTAGTCTACTTTTGAGAAACAACTTTTAGCTAGTAATTGAGGGTTAGTAAATTGACTATGTGGTCATTAACTACCAAGTTACCATACAACTTTAGTTGCCCATCGTAAACTGTGCGTGCTTTCACCTACTAAGCCATAAAGATGGACATGCAGAGCAGCCATGCAGAACAAACTTCCATGAAATGGACTTGGTGTATACAAAGTCAGGCTTAAGCAGGTCCTGACATCATGAATAAGTTACTTGAACAAGTGGTGCTAATCCATGACACTTATTCCTAATATGTTGCTTTTCTTTCTCAACCTGAATGTATTGCTTTAAGGGAATTTACTATAAACAAATTATGGAAGAGGAAATAGTTTAAACCTAATTTCTTAATGGTCCTGAACAATATGGTGAAACTAACAAAAAGATCCACTGTAGCACTACAATCTTACTCCATGGTGACCCTTAAAGGCAGTAGTGAAGGAAAATCCACTTCGTGGGCAGATGTTTTTCCATTTAACCTGAAAATTCAGATCTATAATTATTCATGGACAGTAGCTTATTGTATGGCTGGGTGACGGACTTTAAAGGAAAATGATTGGAAGTTTGGTGGGATGACATATGTGGTTAGACAGCAAAATGTTGAATATTAGGTAAATGATTAACAAAAAGCACCTCAGCAGAAAAGAATCTACAGAACCAGGTAGATCAGATAATCTACTATGTGGACATCAATCCACCTTTTCCCCTAACCACCCATTCTCGTCAATAAATTCATTAAAAATGGCAGAAATACAGAGCCTGGGCTCAAATACATGGACATCCATTCACTAAGGGCTACTTTCTGGCTATAGTCTCTGTTGAATGTCCATTACTGATTACCTGATAGGCATTGTTCTCTAGTGAGATCAACCAGCCACCTGGAAGCAGCTGTACTACATTAAGATTATATTGAAGTAACCTAAGTTTTGCTTTTATAAGGATTGCTTTAACACTAGTGAGAAGATGAATTGAAGGCATATAGGATTTTCAGAGATGAAACTGTAATATATGCTACATGTTTACTGTCATTTGGTAAATGTTCTATAACCACCACTTTCACCACTTGTTCATTCACAAAGTTGACTTTTCCAACTAAAATTAAAATGTGTATTTCCATTCTAACTAATACAGTTGTTTGCACTTGTTTGACACTTGATTCAATTAGTTATTTACCATTGACTTTTAAAACGAATTAATGTCAATCATTTAGCCAACAATATTTCTGAAGAATCCCTCATTTTATTTCTCATTCACTTTACTTTCCTTAATCCTCTTCTATTCTGCCTTCTATGAATATTTTAACAACGTGAAAAATGGTCAGTAGTTAAAAATGAAGGACTGAATGATAGCCATCATCTGGAAGACAATGTAAAGCAGGTAAATCAAAATGAAGAACTAGATAAATGGGAATGGTAAGGCAGATTAATAAAGTATAAGCAGGAGAGTAAAAAGAAAAAACTCAAAGATACTCAATTTGAACAATAAACAAAGACACAATCTAGCAGTAGGTAGTCATGAGAAAGACTTGCTTAGGTTTTAGTTAAAGGCAGAGAATAGAAAACACTGAAGAAAAATAGAAGGGGACTTAAATACATTCAGAGCAAGAGTGTAGAAAGACTAGGATTATGTATTCTGATCTAAAGACTATGTTATATAAGGAAGTAAGGAAGTTATTGATGAAATTATTTTCTTAGCAAACAGAGTAGTCTAACAACAATGGCAACAAAGTGTTAAAAGAGAAAGCATGGACAATTTAAATTTATAATATAGTTCCTTGATATTTGAACTTCAGAATTTCTCTTTCAATTGAACAACAGTCACAAAGATGTGGCTGTCATCTGCCCTTGTACATATTCACAGGACAAATCATCAGAATTATCAATCCCAGAATTTCCTGGGTTTGGTAATTTATATGTGGTTTTCTTATGTTTCCCTTTCCATTATTTTCTTCCACAGTTTTGCATTATTTGGGATGGAGGATGGATCCATTTCTCTTTATTAGTTTTGTACTTGAGTAGCTATTAGTGAATAATTTTTCACCACAATTAAAAACTGATCTACAGATGGCCAATAGGCACATGAAAAAATACTCATCATAGCTAATTATTATAGAAATGAAAATCAAAACTACAATGAGGTACCACCTCACACCAATCAGAATGGTCATCATTAAAAAGTTTACATATAATAAATGTTGGAGAGAGTGTGAAGAAAAAGGAACCATCCTACACTGTTGGTGGGAATGTAAATTGGTGCAGTCACTATGGAGAACAGTATGGAGGTTCCTCAAAACACTAAAAATAGAGCTGTCATATGATCCAGCAATCCCACTCCTGGGCATATACCCAGACAAAACTGTAATTGAAAAAGATACATACATCCCTATGTTCATAACAGCACTGTTTACAATAGCCAAGACATGGAAGCAACCTAAATGTCCATCAGCAGGTGAATGGATAAAGAAGATGTGGTATGTATATACAAAGGAATATTACTCAGCCATAAAAAAGAATGAAATAATGCCATTTGCAGCAACATGGATGGAGATAGAGATTATCATATTAAGTGAAGTAAGTCAGAAAGAGAAAGACAAATACCATATGATATCACTTATATGTGGAATCTAAAATATGACACAAATCAACATATCTATGAAAAAAAACAGACTCACAGATATAGAGAACAGAATTGTGGTTGCCAAAGGGGGGAGAGAGTGGGGGAGGGAAGGACTGGGAGTTTGGGTTTAGCAGAGGCAAACTATTATATATAGGATGTATAAAGACAAGGTCCTACTGTATAGCACAGAGGAGTATATTCAATATCCTGTGATAAACCATAATAGAAAAGAATATGAAAAAGAATATATATATATATATAATGGAGTCACTTTGCTGTACAGCAGAAATTAACACAACACTGTAAATCAACCATACTTCAATAAAATTTTTAAAAAAATGATCTGAGGTATCATTGCTTTGTGCTTCTGCTAACATTACAATATAAATGGTTACTCTGGTAAGACTATGTTCCTTGCCATGAGAGCCTTAATATTTTTCTTAGACAAAGCAAAACAAGTTTTACAATTCCTTAAATCAGGTTTTCAGGCTTCCTACAGGGAAAACAAGGACTTGTGAAAGTATGTTGTTTGAAGTTTATATACTTTTTCATGTGAATATGTTAGCTACAATATTTCAAAGATTGCTTAGAAGAGAAATTAAACTCAGCTATCATAAAGGCTGTGTTCTGAAATGCATTTATTTTTATAGAAAAAAGTTGTTAGTCTCAAAAGCTAAATTATAATGCAATATTCTATTTCTTGACCTGGGTGATGGTTATATGGGGGTTCAATTCAAAATAATGCATTAAGCTATTCATCAATTTTTAGAAAAATTCTGCATGCTTGTTACATTATATGGTAATTTAAAATATGTTATAACATTACTTGCTTATAACATAGTATCATTTAAATATAGAAATTACTGAAATTTTCTCATTGTTAGTGGTGTTTTCAACTTAGAGATACAGATAAATACATTCTAAAGTCTGTTTATGATCATGACTGAATGCAGGCAAAAATCAATTTGAAGGAACATAAAGAAGTGTAGAAATATATTAAAAATGCCTTGATATTAAAATATTTTAATAACATTCTTCTTTTGCAGTATTGTATTTTGCTTATTAAATTATGAGAGGAATTCACATCAGCATTCAATTGACCATGATCTTTTAAAACATATGAGAATGTGAATTTTATATATTAAATAAATACACAAATAATTAAAAGCACATAAAATAACTTAATTCCTGATTTTATAGAATCCAAATAAAAAAAAAAAACAAAACACATGTACAAGTTTGAATGTTCTCCCTTTTGAAGTTCTATTTCTGAAAAGTGAGAATAAAGACACATATTTTAAAAAAATAGAGGAATCAAGTTTAAAGACAAATGAGAGGTCGCATTGAGGAGTAGCCAAGGAGTTGCAAGGACAATTTGGAGATGTTGATTATGTAATGAAACAAACTTTTCAAAACAACAGATCAAATATTAGAGATATGTCTTCAGGGTTTTTCATTTTTTTAAATTCTTTGATTTATAAAAGTTGATAGTTTATTTAAGTAAACAATGACACCCAAGATGCTTCTGATTTGCTTTTTGAAATTTCGTGAACATATAACCTAACCCCCTCATTTTTTAACAGAAATTTTCAAGTTGCTCAATCTTCTAAGTTTATGTCTTTAACATAAAATGTTTTTAGAGACGTTTAGATCACATAATTGAAAAAGTCATTGTTGAATTGCCATCACCATATATTTTCTTAATTTCTATAAAGAGTTAACTAAGAAGCTTCTGCATAGCAAAGAAAACAATCAACAAAATGAAAAGGCAACCTACCAAATGGGAGAGAAGATTTGCAAATCATATATATATATAAGTGATTAATATCAAAAATATATTAACAACTCATACAGCTCAACAGCAACAAAACCAAAAGAAACAATCTGATTTAAAAAATGGATAGAAGTTCTGAATAAGACACTTTTTCAAAGAAGACACACAGATGGCCAACATGTACCTAAAAAAAGTACTCAGCAACATTAATTATCAGGGAAATGCAAATCAAAGCCACAGCAAGATTATATCTCATACTTGTTAGAATGGCTATTGTCAAAATGACAAAAAATAGTAAGTCTTGGAAAAGATATAGAGAAAAGGAAACTCTGTGCATTTTGGTGCATCCACTATGGAAAACAGTATGGAGGTTACTCAAAAAATTAAAAATACAGCTGCCAAATTACTCAGCAATTCCACTTCTGGGTATTTATCCAAAGAAAACAAACCCACTAAATCAAAAAGATATATACACCCCCATAATCATTGCAGCACTGTTTACAGTAGACAAGATATTGAAGCAACCTAACTGCCATCGATAGAAGAATGGTAAAGAAGTTGTGATATATGCTAATTGTTAGATAAATGCAAATCAAAACTACAATGAGGTATCGCCTCTCACCAATCGGAATGGTCTTCATTAAAATATCTACAAATAATAAGTGCTGTAGAGGGTGTAGAGATAAAGGACCCATCCTACACTGTTGGTAGGAATGTTAATTGGTGCAGCCACTATAGAAAACAGTATGGAAGTTCCTTAAAAACTAAAAGTAGAGCTACCATATGATACTGCAATCCCATTCCTGGGCATATATCCAGAGAAAACTATAATTCGAAAATATACACGCACCCCAATATTCACAGTAGCACTATTTACAATAGCCAAGACATTGAAGCAATCTAAATGTCCATTGACAGATGAATGGATAAAGAAGATGTGGTATATATATATATATATATATATATATGCAATGGAATATTACTCAGCCATAAAAAACAATGAAATAATGCCATTTGCAGCAACACGGATGGACCTAGAGATTATTATACTACGTTAAGTAAGTCAGAGAAAGACAAATATCATATGATATCACTTTATGTAGAATCTAAAAAAATTATACAAATGAACATATTTATAAAACAGAAATAGACTCACAGACATAGGAAACAAACTTATGATTACCAAAGGGAATAGCAGTAGGTGGAGAAAAATTAGGATTTTGGGGTTAACAGATACATACTACTATATATGAAATAGATAAACAACAAGAACCTAGTATATAGCACAGGATACTATATTCAATATCTTGTAATAACCTATAATGGAAAAGAATCTGAAAAAGTATATACGTATATGTATATTTATATGTATATAAGTATGTAAAACTGAATTACTTTACGGTACATACACCTGAAACTAACACAACATTGTAAATTAACTATACTTCAATAAAAATGGTTAAAAAAAGAAATTGTGAATATATATATCACACATAAAAACACATACACACACACATGCAGTATAATATTATTCAGCCAATTTCACCACTTGTGACAACATGGATGGACCCTGAGGGCATTATGCTAAGTGAAATAAGTCAGATGAGGACAAATACCTTATGATCTGACTTATATGTGAAATCCAGAAAAGAAAAAAAAAACCAAAATGAACAAGCCCATAAATACAGAGAACTGACTGGCGGTTGTCAGAGGTGATGGTGGGGGTTGAGGTGTAAACAAAAGGGATCAAAGGGAACAAACTTCCAGTTATAAAATAAGTTAGTCACGGGGATATAATGTATAGCCTGGTGACTATAGTTAATAATACTGTATTGCATATTTGAAAGTTTCTAAGAGAGTAGATCTTCAAAGTTCCCATCACAAGAAAAAAAACATTACAACCAAATAAAAAAATTAGTCATTCCCCCCTTTAGCATTCTTTTTACATGGAAGAGGAGGGCCATTGAAATTTGTTAACTCATGCTTATTTATTTACAAAATCAAAAATGTCAAGCAGTTGAGTTCCTGATTGAGAAAAAAATGCCAAAATGTCTTATACCTCTCCTTCCAGCCCCCATGCATATTTTTAAAAAAATCAAAATATGATAAAATAAATGCATATATGGAATTTAAATCATCTGTTACTTTTTTTAAAATCAGAAATACTAGTTAATGAGCCCATAGACTACTGCTCTGTCTGTATGTGTTTGACACCACAGAACATAAAGTACTGGATTCAGCCAGGCTGAGCACATGGTAAGAAATTTTATCTAGAAGAATGGAGCATAAATCTTCAGCACAGAAGCACCAAATATTCTCTACAATTAAAGTTATTACACCAAATGATTTACACAAGGTTTAATTATGATCAGTATTCTTCTTTAGAGTTAAAATTATAAAGGCAGTGACTCAATGTATAGCCCTTTGTTTCAATATTATTTTTACCTTAAAGCCATCTTAGATAAGCAAATTCACAAATTGAGAAAATAACTACAAAGGAAAATATTTTTCACACACTTTCCTCCCACTCACGCACAGCCACTAACAATAAGATGTCACAGTAATGTCAGAAATTGTGAACAAATTGTGAATAAAGAAGCTTTTTTCAACCTTGTCTAAAAATGCAAGGGTTAATAATATTAATAATAAAAACAATGACTTTTGAGCTATGATTTATACATATATTTACATAGAATAAGGTTTTTTATTGATTTATTATTTCTTCTTTTGTTTTCTACTCAGGTTGTATAGACCCAAGAAAGTAAAATCTCTGTATTTATACATCTTAGGACATGCTGGGGAGTAGGCCTAGCTAGAGTTTCTTTCCAAAATTTTACACACACCAGTTAAGAACAAAGTTTAAGGAGAAAGGCATTAGAGGCAGACTGAGTTTGCATAAAAGACATTTCCCTTAAATTAGAAATCTTTATTTCCCTGGGTTTGGGGTCAGACAAGTACTCCTTGGCACCTAAAGTTGGGGACCCTGAGTCCTGCTCTCAGGCAGTATCATGATGATGGGGCATGAACTCAGAATCACCCTGCTTTGTATCAGGAATGCTGGATTTAGCTACAAAAGATTCTCGTGACCCATGCATAGCTCAAAATGAAGAGACACCTGTATAAAAGAACTTAGGTAATGTAAGAAGTCTGTTGACTTAACAAGGCCAAAGTCCAGGGCACTTGAAAGAAATCCTGGGTACACAGCTTAAGGCTGAATTTATCATAAGAGTGGTATGAAAGAAGCTCAAAGCCAACATTACAATAGATTTATTGGTAAGAAATAAAAACAAAATCTTTCATTCACTCCTAACTTTCTGGACTGAGATCAAGCACACATAAAAACGGTGCTTCAGAAAGAAAAAAGAAATATTTGTCAATCAGATGTATTGGATTATCTAATGCTCCCACAAATATTAGAAACAGATCTATAGTGATGATTAAGTTAGAAAATGCATAAGAATTATTTATCAAAATCTGAGCATTACTTGTCAGCCTCCTTTTCTTTCTTCTTGCCTTGGCTATGTAGGTAGGCAGAATTGGAAAACCCACCTCCACCATCCACCCCAAGACTTCCTCTTCTTAACCTCACAACCTTGAATACAATGAAATGTCACCCCTTGATTATGCTACAATATATTACATGTGAAAGTGGATTTGGGGGGAAGAAATTAAGATCACTAATCAGTTCACCTTAAAATGGGAAGATTATCAGGGTGGGCCCAATCCAATAACATGAACACTGTAAAAGCAAAGAGTTTTCTCTGGCTGATAACAGAAGGAGAATTCAGAGAGATTTGAAGCAGGAGTATAATGTACCACTAGCTTGAAGGTGGAAACAGCCATGTGCAAGGACTGGAAATCAGCCTATAGGAGCTGAGAAAGGCCTCCAGATAACAGCCAGCAAGGAAACTAGAACCTTTGTCTTACAGCAGAACAGAAATGTATTCTGCCAACAACCTGAATGAGCATGGAAGTGAATTTTCCCCCAAAATCTCCAGATACGAGGTCAGTTCAGTTGACACCATGATTTTAGCTTTTTGAGACCATGGGTAGTGGACTCAGTCAAAACCCCCCAGACTTCTGACCTATAGAACCATGAGATAATAAATGGATGTTGTTTTAGGTTGCTAAATCTGTGATAATTTGTTACACACTAATAGAAAACTAATACAAATATTGCCAGATATTTTCAGATACCATCTGCTTTTTCCATTCTGATGAAATCAGTTTATGAGTGCAGTTCCAGTAAGTATGATTGAACCCAGTATTAATATTAATGAACTATCCTACCTAGCTTGTATTTTCAATGATGCAGCATAATCCTAGTATTCATACACACTGACTTTTTGTTCCATTTATTGTGGCTGCTTTAAAAAAATTGTTAAAAAATAAAACACATAACATAAAATTTTCCATCTTACCCTTTTTAGGTGTACATTTCAGTATTGTTAAGTATATTCACATTGTTGTGTTACCAATCTCCAGAACTTTTTCATCTTGCAAAACTGAAACTCTATATCCATTAAACAACAATTCCCCATTTCCCTCTCCCTGCAGCCCCTGACAACCACCATTCTACTTTCTATTTCTATGACTACTCTAAATACCTCATATGACTACTCTAAATGGAATCATGCAGTATTTGTCCTTCTGTGACTGGTTTATTTTACTTAACATAATGTCCTCAAGATTCATCCATGTTGTAGCTTATGTCAGAGTTTCCTTCCTGTTAAAGGATGAATTATGTTCCTTTGTATGGATATAACACATTTCATTTATTTGTTCATCCATCAATGGACATATTTAGTGCTTTCATGCTTCTACCTCTTGGCTCTTGTGAATAGCGCTGCTATGAACATGGGTATGCAAATATCTCTTCAAGATTCTTTCAGTTCTTTTGGATATATACCAAGAAGTGGAATTGGTAGATCATATAGTAATTCTATTTTTAATTTTTTGAGGAGCCATCATACTGTTTTTCATAGCAGCTGTACCATTTTACATTCTCATCAACAGTGAATAAGGGTTCCAAACAATTTCTCCATGTCCTCACCAACAGTTGTTATCTGCCTTTTTCTTTTTTCTAATAGCCATCCTAATGGGTATGAGGTGATGTCTCATTCTGGTTTTGATTTGCATTTCCCTAATGCTTAATGATGCTGGGCGTAATTTCATGGGCTCATGGGCCATTTGTATATCATCTTTGGAGATGGCTCTTTTTTAAGACCTTTCCTTTGAATGCATAAAGTCTTCCTTTACCATAATCACTCTCAGCAGATGGCATTACATCTTTAGTCTCTACCTAAAAATCTTTCTGTGGTCTTATTCTCTCATTTCCTCATTCATTCGATACTTGAGGGAAGAAAAAAAAAAATATATATATATATATATATACCTCATTTTTATAAATAAGTATCCTCGCCTTTATAAATAATTATCCTACACTTTCAATCCTATTTTCATTTTATCTTTGTTGCTACTTTTCCTTTACCAAGCTCATGTACTCCAAAGGCATCAGATAAAATCTATATCATAATATCTTTGCAGACCCATTTTTCAAGCTCTAAATTTCAGCAGCATAATGGTTAAGATATTTTGGAGCTTGACAGCCTAACTTCAAATCCTAGTTTTGCTCCTTACTATTTACATAATCTTGGGCAGTTTACTCTTCTCTATCTAATATACAGTTACTATGAGAATACTATGAGATTGTACCTATTTTACAGAGGTGCTATGAGAATAACATGACTTAGTTGTATAATTATTAGAACATAGCACACCTGAATAGAGAAAGATTCATACATATGTTTTTGAAAGTAAATAATATTTAGCTACTCTTTCTCTTCTCCTAAGTATTTATGTGTCATATCAAACTCAATTCAAACCAATTTCATTATTTGTTCACAAACTAGGAACATTATTTAGGACTCTTGATTTCAACTATTTTTATACCTTTTTCTTCTACCAAACACTGTAAGTTCTTTATAAAAGTCAAAATGGACCTGGCACTGTTTAATAAAATATTTAATCAACTTCTACTTTTATGCCTTTGAACATGAATTTTCCCTGTCCAAAATCATATTGAAACCACATACATCCAAGACTTTACGAAGACATTTCTACTTTTAAGTCTGTACTACTTTCTACATTTAGATGAACAAATTTGTTCATTTTGAAATCTAATTATGCTTTGTTTAATTATTAAAATAAAATATATTATGATCTTTTGTTATTATACATATGCTTAGTTTAGAAGTTTTAAGAATACTGAAAAGCATAAGAAAATAAATAAAAGTCATCTTTATTTCAATCAGACAGATTTAATCACTGTTAATATTTTATTTGTTTCCAGACTTTTCTCTGCATGTTGAGGTTTTGGCAGAGGTAGTAATGCACACCAAATATTCCACTTCCTATCCTGTATTTCCCGGACCCCTCACAACTACGAGAGGTCATGTAACTATCCCTGACCAATGATATACAATGGGGGGAAGGGAGGATGGGGAGATGTTAGTCAAGGGTTCAAAGTTTCAGTTATGTAAGATGAATACATTCTGGACATCTAATGTAGAGAAAATACCAAATTGTATACTTGAAATCTGCTAAGTAGATAGATCTTAAGTATTATCAATGGCACACACACACACACACACACACACACAAACAAGAAAATGGTAACTATGGGAAGTTATGGATATGTTAATTAGCTTGATTATAGAGATTATTTCACAATGTATACATATATCAAAACATCTAGTTGTACATCATACTTATATACAATTTTAATTTGTCAATTATACCTCAATGAAGCTGGATAAAAATGTACCACCTGTAACTACTGGACTGAGAAATTGTAAAGCCCATGAGTTTTTATCCACTATATTCTTGTGTTGTTAAATGTGAAGCCTTTGTATTCCAGAGTATATGAAAACAAAGATACTTTATGAGTTTCTGTATGAAGCGAAGTGTCCCACCCCCATTCATATTCAATGTACTAACAGTAAAAATATAAATATTTACTTGGGATACTTTGTTCTGGTGTGTATGTGTTTGTGTAGTTTTGTGACATTGTTTGCTTTAACATTTTATTTAAAATTTCTATATCATGAAATATTTCTTAAAAGCATACTTTCATGATTTCTACTGCAAATACCACCAGTTGAATTAAAGTGAATTTATATAATTCAGAGCTATATATTATTACATGTTTCATTAAGTCATTCTCTCATGAATTAAAATATATCCAGATAAAGTAAGAAGGTACAAGAAATATATTTGATGTCTAGTGGTCTCTTATGCAAGAGGGAGAATTATGTTGCTCTTATGCATAGACATAGGGCTCTGTGTCCCTCCTAGCTTTACTTATGTCCCTCAGAAGTAAAACCATTTTTCAACCTTCTTGACATACAGTGGAAAATTTGACAGTACATTTACATTTTAAAATATATAAATATATTTTTCTTGTGTTTTTTCCACATTAAAAAATAAGGAACTGATCCTGCAACTTTACTGAATTCTTGATGAGCTCTAGTAGTTTTCCAGTAGCATCTTTAGGATTTTCTATGTATAGTGTCATGTCATCTGCAAACAGTGACAGATTTACCTCTTCCTTTCCAATTTGGATTCCTTTTATTTCTTTTTCTTCTCTGATTGCAGTGGCTAGGCCTTCAAAAATTATATTGAATTAAAGGAGCAAGAGTAGGCATCCTTGTCTTGTTCCTGATCTTAGAGGAAATGATTTCAGCTTTTCACCATTGAGTATGATGTTAGCTGTGGGTGTGTCATATATGGCCTTTATTATGTTGAGTTATGTTTGCTCTATGCCCACTTTCTGGAGAGTTTTTATCATAAATGGACGTTGAATTTTTCAAAAGTTTTTTCTGCATCTATTGAAATGCTCATATGGTTTTTTATTCTTCAATTTTTTAATATGTGTATTACATTGATTGATTTGTGGATATTGAAAAATCCTTGCATCCCTGGGATAAATCCCACTTTATAATGGTGAATGATCATTTTAATATATTTTTGGATTTGGTTTGCTGGTATTCTGTTGAGAATTTTTGCATCTATGTTCATCAGTGGTATTGACCTCTAATTTTATTTTTTTGTGATATCTTTGTTTGGTTTTGGTATCAGGGTGATGCTGGCCAATTAGAATGAGTTTGGAAGTGTTCCTTCCTCTGCAATTTTTCAGAATACTTTCAGAAGGATAGGTGTTAACTCTTTTCTAAATGTTTGGTAGAATTCACCTGTGAAGCCATCTGGTCCTGGATTTTTGTTTTTTGGGAGTTTTAAAATCACTGATACAATTTCATTACTGGTCATTGATATGTTCATAATTTCTATTTCTTCTTGGTTCATTCTTGGGATATTGTACCTTTTTAAAAATTTGTCTATTTCTTCTAGATTATCCATTTTATTGGCATATAGTTTTTTGTAGTAGTCTCATATGATCCTTTGTATTTTTGTGGTGTCAATTGTAACTTCCACTTTTTCATTATGATTTTATTGACTTGGGCTCTCTCCCTTTTTTTCTTGAAGAGTGTGGCTAAAGGTTTATCAATTTTGTTTATCTTTTCAAAGAGCCAGGTTTTAGTTTCATTGATCTATTCTATTATTTTCTTAGCCTCTATTTCATTTATTTCTGTTCTGATATTTATCATTTCTTTCCTTCTCTAACTTTGTGTTTAGTTTGTTCTTCTTTCTTTAGTTGCTTTAGGTCTAAGGTTAGGTTGTTTATTTGAGCTTTTTCTTGTTTCCTGAGGTAAGCTTGTATCACTATAAACTGCCCTCTTAGAACTGCTTTTGGTGCATCCCATAGGTTTTGGATTATTTTCTTTTCACTTTCATTTTCCTTTAGGTATTTCTTTTATATCCTCTTTGATTTCTTCAGTGATCCATTGGTTATTTAGTAGCATATTCTTTAGCCTCCACATGTTTTTGTCTTTTGCAGGTTTTTTTTTCTTGTAGTTGATTTCTAGTCTTATAGATTTGTGGTTGGAAAAGATGCTTGATGTGATTTCAATTTTCTTAAATTTACCAAGCCTTGTTTTGTGGCCTAGGATCTGATCTAACCTGGAGAGTATTCTATGTGCCCTTGAAAATAATGTGTATTTTGCTGCTTTCTGATGGACTGCTCTCTCTCTATATATATATCAATTATACAGAAATCTGCTGCATTTCTATACACTAAAAATGAGGTATCAGAAAGATAAATTAAGGAAACAATCCTATTTACCATCTCATCAAGAAGAATAAAATACCTAGGAATAAACCTACCTAAGGAGGCAAAGGTCTGTACTCCCAAAACTATAATACTCTGATGAAAGTAATTGAAGGTGACACAAACAGATGGAAAGATATACTGTGTTCTTCGATTGGAGGAATCAATATTGTTAAAATGGTCACAGTAGCCAAGGCAATCTACAGATTCAATGCAATCCCTATCAAATTACCCATGGCATTTTTCACAGAACTAGAACAAATTTTAGAATAATTTAAAAATTTGTATGGGAACACAAAGCCAAAACAACTTGAAATAAAGAACAGACCTGGAGGAATCACACTCCCTGTCTTCAGACTATACTACAAAGCTACAGTAACCAAAAGAGTATGGTACTAACACAAAAACAGACATGTATATTAGTGGAAGAGGATCAAGAGCCCAGAAATAAATTCAAGCACTTATGGTAAATTAATCTACAACAAAGGAGGCAAGAATATACAATGGAGAAAAGCAGTCTCTTCAATAAGTTGTGCTGGGAAAACTGGACAGCTACATGAAAAAGAATTAAATTAGAACATTGTCTAACACTATATACAAAAATAAACTCAAAATGGATTAAAGAGCATGTAAGATCAGATACTATAACATTCCTAGAGGAAAACATAGGCTGAACACTCTTTGACATAAATCACAATATTATTTTTTTGCATCCATCTCCTAAGGTAAAGGAAATAAAAGCAAAAATAAATAAATGGGACCTAATTAAACTTAAAAACTTTTGCACCACAAAGGAAACTATCGACAAAATGAAAAGACAGTCTACTGAATGGGAGAAAATATTAGCAAATGATATAACCCATAGGGATTAATATCCAACATATAAAAACAGCCCATACAATTCAACACCCAAAAAATCAAACATCCCAAATTAAAAATAAGAAATGATTAGACATTCTTCTAAAGAAGGCATGCAGGTGGACAACAGACACATGAAAAGACGCTCATCACTAATCATCAGGGAAATAAAAATCAAAACCACAATGGGATCCCACCTCACACCTGTCAGAATGGCTATCATCAAAAAGAACACAAATAACAACGATTGGCAAGGATATGGAGAAAAGGGAACCTTCCTACACTGTTGGTGGGAATGTAAATTAGTGCAGCCACTGTGGAAAATGTTATGGAAATGTCACAAAAAAACTAAATTAGAACTGCCATATGACCCAGCAATTCTACTCTTGGGTATATATCCAAAAAAAAAAAGCAAAAACACTAATTTGAAAAGGTACATGCTCCCCAATGTTCATAGTAGCACTGTTTACAATTGCCAAGGTATTAACGCAACCTAAATGTCCATCAACAGAAGAATAGATAAGGAAGATGTGGTATGTATATACAATGGAATACTACTCATCCATAAAAAAGAATGAAATTTTGCTATTTGTGGCAACATTGATGAACTTGGAGGACATTATGCTAAGTAAAATACACCAGAGAAATACAAATACTGTATGATATCACTTACATATGGAATCTAAAAAATACAACAAACTAGTGAATATATCAAAGAAGAAGCAGACTCACGTATATGGAGAACAAACTAGTGGTTACCAGTAGAGAGGTGAGTAACAATATAGGAGTGGGATAGTGGGAGTTACAAACTATAGTGTGTAAGACAGGCTACAAGGATTATTATACAATATGGTGAATATAGCTAATATTTTGTAATAACCATAAATGGAGTGCAAACTTTAAAAATTGTGTAAAATAAAATAAAATTTAAAAATCACAGAAAAAATAAATAAAATAGAATTTCCCGGCAAACAATGAAATTATAATTGGTAAAGGTATGTAGTACCCAAGACTAAAGAATACTAACTAGCTTTCTCCCTTACTGAGTACCTTTCATTCTTCCTAGGAAGTGAGAAAAAATGAGAGACTTATGTGTTTATCTGCCTAGGGATTTGTAAAGAATGGGAGATGAAGTCAAACATAGAAGTAGTTCTCATATCTCAGGAGAAGGAGAGAGAGATAGAGAGAGGGGGTGGGGAGGAAGTGGAGAGCAGTGGAGAGGTAGCTATTGGAAATATCTCTATGAATGAAAGAGTTAATTAATTTGCTCTTAAAACTTTGCTTTTGAAAAAGTTAGGGAACTGAGTAACTGATTTTCAGCAAGTACAGAGATTTTGGAAGTAATGACAATTTCTTTGAAATCTGACATTTTAGTGAGTTCTGGAAATCTCAAACTGTAGACCCCAAAGACTGACAATAGATGACAGATATCTCCATATGTTCTTAGAAATTTGAACTCTGATACATCTCTTGAAGCCAGGTGTCATAATATTATAAGTCCTTTTTTTCTCTTTCACACTTTTTGAAACAGGAAAATCAAGTTTGTAAGATGGATATAATTAACTTAAACACAATTCACCACATACAAAAACTATTCTACAATGCCACCTTACTTATTGGTGAGGATGGGGACATAATCTCAAGCTTTACTCAGCAATGGTCCTCTTCCAAGATAATTTTACCTCCATGAAATCTCTGAAACTTACTTATACCTCAGATAACAATTATATTTACAGCAATGAATTTGTTCTTTGATCCCTTCTATTGAGATTAACAAAAGACCAATGGAACATTCTCTGTATTCTTGTCACTTTGTAAGACTCTGGCTGTAGATTATATCTGGACTAGTCATTATTATGGTCCTACTTTAATTATTATTATGTTTTTCTCCAATGAAATACCCATTTTTTTTAAGTGCAAGAAGCGCTGTTTTCACATTGGCAGTTTGGGGAAAATTTCAGTATTATGCTCAAGTTCTAAATTTAGCAATCTATTAGTAATACAATAACCATTATCAATAATAACTTTATCAACATCACTTACTGACTGCATACTTTGTAGAACTTAGCTATAAGTAATGTAAGGCAGGACCATGACTTGAAAGCACTTACAATCTAATAAGAGAACCAGGAAAAAATTAAAAAAACAAAAAAGATCAATTATAGCACATAGTAAATATTATAAAACATAATAGAAATATAAGGATATGTTTTTATTTTATAACAATTCATTTATAATCATATTGTAATTGTATAAATTTGTTCTTTCACAAATAACTTATATTCATAAATTACAACTTTACTTATCTGTTTTTTCATATAATTCAAAAATACTGCTATTCATGATACAGAGAAATATTGATAAAGTCTTCAAATCAGCAAATAAATATTGCCTTATGTCCAGAATGATTAAATAATTATTTTCATTAACAAAGCATAGTTTGTATAAGTTATTTATTTATTAATCCCAAAACTATCAGAAAAATCTGAAAGCAAATTACCTTATACCTCAAACAACTGCTGTGAATAATATAATCCATTTCCCTTATGAAGGCATTTTTAATAGCTATAAAGTCAAAATTCAAATAATGAGAATCTTGCCCTGTACTTGGCAGTTCTTCAAGGCTGTGAGTCAGAATATATTATGTGTCTTTATTACTATTACATTAAGCCACTGTAACTGCACATGCACAGTAGTTATGACTGGCTGTACCATATAGGTAGAACAGCTGGTTGCCTGGGGCAGCAAAATATTAGAAGAGTAAAGTGTTTTGTGACTGTTTATTATGTGAGTGATTACTTGCTAGAAGGAGGAGACATTTTTCAGATTGCCTAGGGCAGTAAAAATCCTCAAGTTGACATTAGTTTTGTTCCTTTAGTAAGAGACACAAGGCATACAATACATAAACGAACATCTCAATTTGACATTAACCATTAGTATTGTATGGATGTTAACTCTAGGTCTTCCTGGGTGTGATAAATGGCCCCTGCATAGTCTTAATTTTTTTTAATTTATCTAGGTACCACGTGATTAGTTAATGTTAATGTAAGAAGTATTACTGTAAAATATAGGACTTCCATGATGTCTTTCAGGGTCACATTACATAATAAGTTGACTGACAGTGATGTCACTTTTGAAACTCTGCTCTAATATACTGTAAAACCCATACAGCAACATGAATTAAAAATCTGTCCATAAAAGCACTACAAAGGGAATATGCTTGAGACTGATTTTTAAGCATCTTCTATGTAAGAATTAATCTTCATATTTATAATCCCCATGAATAGTGCCCAGATTTGTTCTTACAGTGAAACATGCTGACTCATGAGTAAAAAGTCACTGGCATCAAAGCCTGCTTCAAAAGGTGGAAATAACTGCAAGTGAATGTTTTTGATTACTACTTTGGAGCTAAAAGATCACTTTCCCACAAAAACAAGATGATTGGACAAGAAACATTTCCTGAGAATAGCTTACAGTAAGAAAAAGATGACTCTGTCCACAAATGAAATGCAAGAGGAAAACCTAGTTCAGGCCATGACTCTCTTAACATAGAATGAATTTAAATCTCCAGAGGAAAGATATTATGTATGAGTACAGTGTTCACATCAGTTAGGTAACTATGGAAAGTGTTGAGAAATTATATTTGAAAAAAGGAATTTAAGAAATTTGGTTTCACCTTTCATTTTATTATATATAAATATAAACACATTAATGCCAGTATTATTAACTAAACAACAAAAAAAAAACCCTTAGATTTTATTTTGAAAAACGTCTTTTGGCACCTACCAATAAAAAAGAGCCAAAGTGCTATACAGGTGATAGACATATGCAGAAGACATTGAAATATATATAGAATTATAATCCTAATGATTTTAGTGAGCATATATAAAATATTTTACCTATCTTGCAGGGTGTATAATTAATAAGGACAAAATACAAGTTACCTTTCAAATATGCATTTTGAAGATGCAGATTAATGAGAAGACTGACAATAGTTCATATACATAGGTCAACAAAAACTGAAGAAAACAACCATTGAAATTCCTACTATGACAGATGCTGGACTGACTGTACATTCTATTTCTGATGAGTACCATGATGATGTTGATAGACAATCAATTCTGTCAGTCATCATGGAAGTGATTGCTGGTAGATTTTATTGTCTTGGACTCAGAGACATCATCTTGAAAGAAACGTTTCTCCAGACTGAAATTCTTGACATGCAATCAAAGTTGTGAGAACACCTAAGACTACTGAAAGAACTGTCACTAAAGAACAATTGGTACAGAGCAATCCACAGGATTTGTGAAATGTTTACACGAGATGAAATGTCAGGGTTCTAAAAGTATTTATTTGTAGCTGAGAAATTTTATTCCCCAAGTACCATTTATGTTTGTGTTGAGATAGAAATTAAAATTCTGAATTTTGTTTGTCAATATCTATCATTTAAATAAAACACTACCATAATAAATTCAAAGTTCAGCAATGCTATGACATATTAGTTATTATTTGTTTAATAACTATGCTAGGTATTTGAGAGCAAAATAAGTATTGCATAATTTATATATTCAAATTGGCTAATTAATTATAGAGAAATGATATATATACATATATAAAACATACATAAATATAAATATAAAATGTAAACAGATATTCCTGAAGCCCTTGACAATATGCTGGACACACTACTAGATAATTGGAATATGGATATGCATAAGACATAGTCCCTGTCATAAAAAACTGATATTATGGATTATAGATATTTAATAAAATAATTTTGATATATTGTTATAAGTATTTGATAATTAACTAGAGATATACACTGGGGCAATTGATCTCATACCTTAGAGGCTTGAGGGATCATGGCTAAATTAAAGACTGCTGGGTCATACACAGGTAATCTTGATCTAGCATACATGTGGGGACAGGATATTTTTCAGATATCCCATGTTAATCTGATGCAATTGGTTCCTACAATGAATTTGCCAAACTTAAGGTTAAGGGCATAGTCTTCTAAAAGACTGCCCTCACTTCAAATACCAGCCACAGGTTTGAATGTCCCTAGGGCCACTCTCACTTCTGACCAGCTGGCTACAAATTTGAGGGTCCTCATGGACTATATCAAGTTTCATAATTCACTAGAACAACTCATAGAACTCAGGAAAGTGGCTATAATTATGGCTATAGTTATAGCAAAGGATACAAATCAAATCCTATCAAAGTGAGAGATAGAGGATGAGGCCTGAGAAGGTTTTAAATGTGAAGTTCCCATCCTCCTAAGAGATGTGTTATCCTCCCAGTACACTGATATGTGACAATACACAAGGATTGCCAACCAAGGAAATTCATCCAAGTTTCAGTGTTCATAATTTTTATTGGGGCTTCATCACTAGGCATGACTGATCGAATCATCACTATGTGGTTTAACTCAGTCTCTGCCTAGTGCCCTCACATGGCTCAAAGCTCCAACCCTCTATTAACATGAATGGTCTCTCTGCTGTTGCCTGCCCCATCCTGAGTCATCTCTTTAGCATAAACCATCTAGGTGCCCATCATGACCCACTTTTTTGGTGTAAACCATCTTGTGTGGTTTGGTCTAAAGGGGCCCACCATGACTAATAAAGAGACTCACTACTCTGTAAAGTCGAAAGGTTTGGAAGTTACCTTCTAGAAACCAGAGACAAAGGTCAGGCAAGTTCTTTATTACACCATCTACAAACCAAATTTTGAGAAGCAGAGGTCCTATTATAAGGATGACATAAACGAAGGGATTTCTCTTATACAGGCCTTATATAGGCAATATTTAATATGGCTCTTGGTTTATGAGTAAGAATTCAGTAGTTGTATTTAGAGAAATTCCAATGAACTGAAAGTGATTTGGACTGAGATAAAGTGTTTCTGTTTGTAACTAGAGAATAGAGACAATGGAGGAAGAATAGTAAAAAATAATAGAATGTTATGTAGGTCCGAATTCATGTACAATTCTACAAGACAAAATGAAAATGGAAATATGCTTACATAACAAATCTGTGTTAGCCATCTGTTTTCATTATGTTGCCGTGAAAACCATCGTAGGCCATAAGCTTTGATTTTTACAAAAGAAAGCTAATTATCAGGGTTTACATTTCTATATTTTTCTCCCTTATGATTAACATTGTGTTTTTCTGTTTGTTTTATACTTGTCACAGGAGGACTCACAAAGGCTTAGATGTCCCAAAAACATCCTATTGTGCAATAGGAGGTGTTTCACAGTCTCCAAATTCTGAAACAACTGTTACCTCCCAAACTTCCTAGAAGACAGAGCTTCTAATATCTGTTAGGCAGTAGAGCACCATTAAGTTTGAGGGAGATAAGATGTGTTAAATATTTTGTAACCAATCTTTTCAGATTCAGATGTGGATGAAATAAATTTTTTTTAAAGGGAACAGCAAAAATAGTACCCACACATAAACATGACTGGGATAGGAGGTTAAAAAAAAAAGAGGCAAAAAAGTGACAGTAGGAGAGTAGTATAGGGGATTAGTAGATAGGCAAATATTTTGGAGTTTATATGACGTACTGCTTGTGGAAGGAAAGGGAAAACGAGATCCTGTATGTTTTGCCAGAAATATAGGAGTAACTTATTTGGGGAAGATACTTGTTCAATTTTGAAATCATCTTCTAAAGATATTTGTATGATGTCAAAGTAGAGAGGCCAAGTAAAACAGTAAAGCATGATGGCTAAGGATGCCGTCACTAGAGTGAGAATTATTTGAAATTAAATTCTGCCTGCATTCACTTAATGGCTATATGACCTAAGATAAGTTACTGCTTTTTTACAGTCTCCATTTTCTCATCTATAAAATGGGAATTTTATTAATATTTATTGGGTCATTTTAAGGAAAAAATTGAAATCATGTATTTCAAATGCTTAGCAGAGTCCATTATGCTATCCAAAACACTATCTGCTGTAATATAGTCCAAAAGTAATTTTTTTAATAGTAGGATATGATAAACAGTGTCAAGTTTATCATAAATTCAAGTTCTTTGAATTGGTCTTAGTTTTGCATTTGTAGCAAGACTTATTTCAGGCAAATATCTCAGGAAGTATTGTGTTCAAGGCCAGCCTAGAGTATGATAAAGTGTGAATAGATCATATTAGAAAATTATTAATAATGGGGGCTGAAGAGATAACATAGTGATTACATCCACATAAAGGTGAAGAGGACCATAGTATCTGGTACTATTCACTGTGTATTTCTGATACAATCAGAAAGTCATTAATTTCGAAATCCCCATTATAAGAATTAATTCAAGCAGGGAGTATTAATAGATTTTCAAATAAAATGGGTGAAAACCTTTTGAATAACAAGATATTCAGAAAGTTTCAAAGCACTACTATATAGATTATTATACTCTTCACAAAGTGAAAAAAAGAAACATACTGGAGAATTGGTGGTTATTATTTAACCAAATGATCAAACTTAGAATTATCAGTATTGGAGCATCCTGGCATTATGTGCATCCTGATTAACATGAAACTTACATCACCTATAAAGTATTCCTGCCAAAATTAAGAGATACAATGAGAAAAATTTCAGAAAGTGGAATATTCTACAAGAAAATTGTCCTAGATTCTTAAAGTGTCGGTGAAATAAAATATGTAAGGGATGGGAATGTTCTAGATTAAAAGCAACTATGAAGACATTACCCTTCAAAAATGCAACTCTTGAACCTTGACCAAATCCTGAATTAGGAGAAATAAACACTTCACAGACTTTTTGGGGAAAAACAGTTGCTGAAATGTCAATATAAAATGGATATTACATGAGATTATATAATTATTTTAAATTTTCTTATGTGTGAAAATGGCATCGTAGGTATGTATGCCTGTTCATATGGGGTGTGTGCTAAATTATCTAGTGGTAGATTATCATGATTTCTATAACTCATTTTCAAATAATGCAGAAAAACAAAAAGAGGAAAAAAATAGCAAATATTAACAATTGTTAAATCTATTAGTGCTTGTTTTACTATTTTTAAATTTCAATTACCTATATTTTTGAAAGATGAATTTTGGAAAAAATAATATCCAGAATCCCTAAAATTAACATACCACAAGATGGAAGAGGTCACTTAATGATCAGGGCCAAACCCTGGGTTGTTCTTACTTTCCTGACATTTAAGATTCAAGGAGAGGATGAGGATTCACACACACACACACACACAATTTAAAAGACTAAAGGAGACACAGACAGTGAGGAATGTGATGACACTCGGGCAAAGAGAAGAAAATATCAAATACTACTGTGAGGATAAGAGGCAAGAAAACAGTAAAAGGAAAATAATTTTAGGATTTTTGAAGAGTGTCCTACTAGGATATTTGTTAAATATATAGATTTAATTATCAGCCAAATTATGAGAACCTTCTGATTTACTAGGTTTAGTCTAAAACTGAAAAATCTGTGTGTGTCAAAAAACTGCAGGTACTTCTTGTCTTCAGAGAAATTTAAGAGGCTTTTTTCCAAGATGGTGATTTTCAAAGTAGGTTCCCTGGACCAACAACAGCAGTATCAAATGAAAACTTTTAGAAATGAACATTTATGATCCCACTCTACACAGTCAGAACAATCTGCTCTTACAAGCCTGACAAGTGATACTCATGGATACCAAACTTTAAGAAATTTCTTAAAGTAGTGGAATTTGAATTAAAACTTACAGAAAGATAAAAATTATATAAGTAAGAAGCACAAGAAAAGCATACATGTCTGCAAGAATAGGCCAGAATCCAGATGCTGAACCAGAAATCACACTGATTAAATCAATCCCATTCAGACGGGTCTAATTTAATATTTTCTTTCTCTGAAGTTCTAAAGAATTTGTAGTCCACATCACATCCCTTGCAATGTAGTGTGTATTACATCTGCCTACATTATCTTTACTCCCACTGTCAATCACCTTATCCCACCATACACACACACATACACACACACACACACACACACACACACACACACAGATATACACAGACACAGCCACACACATATTCTTTATGAAGCCTGTGGTAGGTTGCTGTTCCTTTTCCCAAAGGAGCATCTGGGATCAACTATTATAATTCATAGTAGTCCCATAAAACTATGAGCTTTTTCAGGGTTGCAATATGTCGTGTTCATCAATACTATTACAACACATAGCAGAGCACCTAAGGCATAACTGTATAAAATAAATGCTTGATGAAAGAAGGGAAGCCATATAATTTATCAATTAAGTGTATATTGATTTGCATGATAATTTTTATATTGATTCCTCCCACCCTCTGATCATTTCTGTGTAACTTGAGGGCTTTTGATTAGAGAGATACTAAGTAAAAATGAATTTATTTTGCATTTATTTATTTTAAACTATTTATTACCTCAGCCTACTATCTATCAAGAAAGTGTAGATGGATAGAAGATTTCAGCTCTTGATTCACTGATTGAGTTATTGAACTTCAACAAAACACAGCATGACCTATGACCTATGAAGAATAAGGAAGTTATTTAAGAAAACAGCAATCATAAGTATATCAAAATTTAAGTTGTTACTTTATCACCAAGTTTCAAGGTCATATGCTTGGTTCTGACTGAGGTGATATGGCATAGAGACAGGAGAAAAAGTCATACTAGAGGCAGTATGATCAAGGAGAGAGATTACCAAATATTCACTTTGTAAATTCATTCCTCCTTACTTTTTCTAAGACAACAGTTGAAATATCATTAACAGTGATGGTGGTAGTGAGAGAGAGTTTAGAATGGAGAGTGTTAGGGCTAACATTCTTCTCTTCCATGCCTTGAAGGGATCAACTAGTGACTCAATGACTGCAGAGAGAAAACTAAAACCCTTGAAACAGTAGGACAGTTCTGAATATCTAATGTAAAGTCATGTAGTTGAATTAATCTGCTGAAGCAATTTGTTTAGTTTGGAGAAACTGCATGAAACATTCAAATTAAACACTTGAATGACTTACATGGGCTATCCCTGATTTAAAATTTTATGCATTGTAAGGGTTTTTTGACCTTTTCTGTTCTCTTTTTCTGACTTTGATTGACTGAAGTTAAAAATTATACCATCAGAATATTTTCTCTTGATTGTAATCACAGAAACTATTATTCTGCAATTTTAAAACAGACCTATTTTGATTTTAATATTTTATATTTATTGTCCACTTACTGAATACAAAAATATAAAATCAATATAAAATCACCCTTAATATAAAATCAATCTCCTCACCACCCTACCTTTGTATATAATCAAGTTCCTCTTAGTAATTTTCCATCCACTGACCCCCTCATTCTGCCCATTTGCTGCAAATCCCCACCTGTCCTGGCCATAATCAGAGTTGAGCTATGTTCTATACTGAAGTTTCTCTCTCCCACTGCAGTATCTCAAACAAAATCTGTCTTGCCATTTTTAACAAGTGTGGTACAATTTCTCTTTGACTTCAACCAACTTAGCTTTGTACATGTTATTTTTTTCTCTTTTAACCCACACAGGTTAAATGCCATAGAAATGTTCAGCTTTATAAGGAGATAGTAAAGTTATTTAGGAATCAAATTTAAAAAAGAAGACATCCTTCTCTGATCCAGATAGAAGAAATGAAGGAGGTTCATCAGTTACTGATTAGTCTGTAAAGACATGGTATAGAAATAACAGGAATAATTTAAGAGAAAGAAGAAAGAATTAATTAAATAGAGCAGACAAATGCAGTGACTTAACCTGGTAGAACATTTGCGTGGTTCTCTGAAATGACCCCTACAGCAGTTTCATGTAGCTTTTATCCTGACTCAAGTAAGATTACATGATTATCACTTGCAATAAGTTTTAGTCTTAAAAGAAGATTTCACTTAATTCACTGTAATAAAAGAAATAAATGCAAAATTTTGGGATAAACTTGATTTTTAAACTTTTAAGACTCAATTTTATTTTATTTTATTCTTTTTTTATTAGCATCTTTATTGGAATATAATTGCTTTACAATGGTGTTAGTTTCTGTTGTATAACAAAGTGAATCAGCTATACATATACATACATCCCCATATCTCCTCCCTCTTCCATCTCCCTCCCACCCTCCCTATCCTACCCCTCTAGGTGGTCACAAAGCACTGAGCTGATCTCCCTGTGCTAGGTAGCTGCTTCCCACTAGCTATCTATTTTACATTTGGTAGTGTATATATGTCCATGCCACTCTCTCACTTCGTCCCAGCTTACCCTTTCCCCACCCTGTGTCCTCAAGTCCATTCTCTATGTAAGACACAATTTTAAAATAGAGTATCTGATATACCATTTCTAAGATAAAATATCTTAGGAACAGTTTTAGAGTAAATTCCTTACCTTTTCCTATTTTTCCTGTTTTGACTGTTCATTAAGATATTTACTTTTTCTCGCTGTTCAGCTGCTTTTTACTTTCTAATTTTTGCTTCTCTACACACCTGTCTCTCTCCTTCCTTTTGTTAAACAAAACTTGAAACCACAAAAGAAGCTGCTGAAATGCAAATGGATAAAATGTTCTAGGCAGGTGTTTTTATTTATCCCACTAACTGCATTGAATGTCTAAGATGAAAAAATGCCACCTTGTATCCTAGATACAGTGATGTTATGTAATATGTAACACTACTTATAATTTGAAAGAAATTGCCCAGCTATTATGCAGTAAGTCCTTTTGAAATTGTGGTAATTATGAAGTACAGGAACCTTCACTATTACTTCACTATATAAGGCAGATTTACCATAGTATATTTAGATAATAGTTGTCACACATTTACCTGTGTAGTCATGTTTACCCTCATGAGATAATAGTGATTATTGAAAATGTTTACATCAAAGTTACTATCTAATTTCTCTATAATTTTATGTTTTTCAGAACTTTGTGCTGAATATCTCCATATAATGAACATATGAGAATATGGTTAAAATACTGAAAATATTTTATTTTGAAATTATGAATTATAATGTCAAAATTAATCATAAAGCATACAAGGTCAATGTTTATATTTAGACTCAATAAGAATATGGACAAAGATGCCATCTATTATATTTCTTTATATACTATTATCTTCTCCCTTCTCTCACCTTGTATTAACCTCCTTTGCTGAATTTTTAATCTACTCTCATTATAAACATAGGAGACTCAGGACTCAGTCTTAGGCCTCCGTTCTTCTTTCTCCTACATGCCCTCTGTAATGACTTTCATTCATTCCATTGACCTCAATTACCATGCATATGATTATCACTCCCAAATTTTAATCTCTGGCTCAGGCTTCTTTTAGCTCCATTACTGCATATCCTATTACCTTCCTAACATCTCTACTTAGAAGTTTTACAGGCACTTCATCCACATTCAAAATTAAATGCATTGATAAATTGTTTCCCTTGAATACTCTTCCTCCCTGTGCTTCCCATCTCAGTAAAGAAGGTGTTAGCTGACTGCTGGGTACACAGTAGACAGATACTCAGTAAAAATCTGTAGACTGAATGAATTATTGCATTGGACCTGCTTCCCATTATCCAAAGTCTGATTGACTTGAAATCATTCCTATTTAAAAAATGGTCTTATTGTTGTTAGATAAGAGAAAAAAATAGCTTTTCAAATAGTCAGGCGGCATCCATGTAAGAGGCAAGAATGTTAGAATTTTTTGTGTGTATTTTCTACAAGAAGCAAACTCCTATGACATTTATCATTTGAAATGGTAAGACCATTTCTACTCTTTTACACACTTTACTGCTCATGTATCTGAGTCTGCTGGTCTCAGCGTGAAAATTTGGGGCATGGAATATATTATAAAACATAGATGAGGAATGGTTTCCTATTCCAGCCTAGTGAGAAGTTGATAGACTTTAGAATCAGATAAATTTTTCTTTGAATTTGTCTTCACATTACTAATTTTATTATGTTGAACAAGTAACTATGCTTCTGAACATTACTTTTCCTACTTCAAAAACCTCCTACCTCATAGCTTAATTGAGAGGTACTATAAGATTCAATAAGTAATTTCATAAGCATAAATATAATATTGTAAAAAATGTGGTCAATGAAAGTACTTCTGGAGCCCAAATACATTAACAACAACAACAAGTAATTTTAGGATAGAGAGCCTCTAAGAATAACAGTCCTTTGTTGTTAAAATTGGTTTTAAACTTTCTAATGACTACACTTTGCAGAGGTGTTTATGGAAATTATGAAAGTTAAGATACCACACTCAGCAGAACACTCTTTATAAAAGGCACAAATTAAAGTGAACCAGAAGAATTATAAAATATCTTTAAAAATCAAAATGGTATACTCAGAGTGGAAAAGCTGAATGTCTGGATTTTCATGACTAAGTGACAAGATTTAGTGGGATTCACTCAAAGTGCATTTTCTAGTCTGCTCCTGGTCTAGAAAATTTCAAACAGACTAATTGGGAAGCATATAAAGCATTTATGCAGACTGCTCAGGTAATCTGAACATATAACACCAGTGTCATTGTACCACTGTTATCATGCTTAAGAAAATAGAAGACAGACTACAATGGAGTAAGAAATGTTATATATTTAAAAAAATATATTTTCACATTTTTAAGTTGAGCTTTTGATTGTTTTTGATTTTGGTTTGTTTTATTTTTAATTCTCTTTCTTTTTTTTAATAACTTGCTATCCTTATGACATTTTTCCATGTATTAAAAAAGCAAACTACATTTTAAAACTCGCACTACGAGAAACATTATTCAGGAGAACAGAGTGAGAGGTTTTGCTTTTTAAACAAAACAAAACCCTGCGGGCAGTCCCAGGCATGCAACCAATTACTTATCTGCTTTTCCATATATCTTTTGTTATATGAATATTTTTCACAGTGTGAATATCTTTAAGACTCACAAAGATGCTTTTGGCAGATCATCAAATATCTGTTCCATTTTTTAAAAAGTGATAGCTACTTATAATAGGGGCATTGCAATGTCTATCACTGTACAGGACCCACTGTGCAGTACAAAAGGGGATAGGTGGATATCTATGGCAATTATTTCTGCTTTAAGTATAATAAACTTTAGGATAATTTGGAGAAAGCATGTGCAGAGTGCATTTGAGTCTCCTCATTTTAGCCATGTGCTCTGTAAACTAAGCAGAAAGCACAGGTCCCAAGTGGCAAGGCACGAAAAGAATTTACTTAGACCACTAGAGGAAAAATCTCGACATTAAAGGAAAAAAGCATAATTAATAATATCTATTTCTTCAATTAATATGAGTGACATATTTTCATCTTGTTTGTACTCCAATCTAGTTGTCTAAGAGATACACTTCTCTATCTAGTCTCTGTCAAAATTATCTTTTAGGTGAATAAATTCATGTACTTTTTTTTCTCCTTTTATAGAGTTTCTCTCTCTCTGTCTCTCTGTCTCAACACACACACACACACAAACATACAAACACACAGAGCCATTGGACAGGCTGATAAAATCCTGTCTTGTTTTAATGGCTACAAGAGAGATAAGTCTTTAAAAATATGACTATTCATGAAGTTTTCAGATTCTCCTGCATAGATTGGGTCCTAGTTCTCATATTCACCTCTGGTCATTTGTTATAGTAGACTTAGCACTTTTAAAAATAATAATGGGGTCACTGGAGCATTTCCCAATAGCTTAATAGAATCACATTCTCTCCCTTTCCCTTCTTTTAGCAAATAATTTAGACCTAATACCCATTTCTTGGGTTTTACCTGTACATGATCCTTTCTAAAATATGCAAATAATCCTTTCTTCAAAAGCAGGTTGTCTGATTATGCTGTATTGCCAAGGGCAAAATAAAAAGAAAGGCTAAAGTAGTTTAAGGGATTTTTAACTAATTCTGTAACTTTTGCTCAGGTTGAAATTATTCAGTTTTCTCAAATTACTGAAATAGCTTAACTCATTTTTCATAGGGAACTAATTCAGGAAAGAATTTTCTTAGACAGCTTAACTTTGCAATCAAAAAAGCTGGTGGTGGTAAATATCTTTCCTTGTCTCTGATGCCAGGCCATGGTCTCCTATAATGTATCAAATATAGAGTGGAGATTTAACTAATCTCAAGATGCTTTTAAAAATCTGTTTTTTTAAATCAATTTGCATTGTGGTAAAATATATATAGCATATAACTTACTATCTAACACTTTTTAAGTGTGCAGTTCAGTGGCATTAAGTACATTCATATTGTTGTGCAACCATAACCATGATCCATCTTCAGAACTTTTTTCATCTCCCTGAACTGAAACTTTGTATCCATTAAAAAATAAATCCTCTATGACTCCCTCCCCCCTAGACCCTGGCAGTCACCATTCTCTTTCTGTCTCTATGAATTTGGCTACTCTAGGTGATTCACATTAAGTAGAGACATACAGTATTTGTCCTTTTGTGACTGTCTTATTACACTTAGCATAATGTCCTCAAGTTTCATTCATCTTGTAGCATTTGTTAGAATTTCTTTCCTTTTTAAAGCTGAATAATATTCTGTTATATTTATATACTACATTTAGCTTATGCATTCATCTGTCAAATGGATATGCTATTGTATTTCAAACTCAGTTTCAGGGTTATAAACTTGAAATCTTGCAAAATGTATAGCATTCCTGTCCCCCACATGCACTGTGTCCAAATTGTTTTAACTTTGAAGCATTTCTACTTTTTTAAAGTATAATTTTTATATGTAAATCCAGGATATAAGTAGGTAATTAGAAATTATAGGTCACATTACTTTGTAATAAGGACAATCAGAAATCTTATATACAAAACAGCAAGATTCATGTGGTAGCAAATAATATGTATTAAATGAACACCTAGTTCTTGTTTTTATTAGGAAAATTAAACTGACTTGTCCCTGTTCTGTAGGAATTTTCATATTGCAGCAGAATTTACACACTATATTCGGATGTGTAAAATAGGTGATGTGATCTGCCTAAGGAAACTTCAATCAAGCTAGAGGGACAGAGTTGGGGGGGGGGCGGGTGTTAGATTTAGTCCAGTTTGATAAATTCAGACCAATCCAGTAATTCGCGTGAACAGTCTCTTTAGAGAATACTTTTTTTTTTTTATTGGAGCAAAATTGCTTCACAAGGTGTTTTTTCAGGCTATGTGT
The DNA here is from genome assembly GCF_009873245.2 of Balaenoptera musculus. Taxonomy (NCBI): domain Eukaryota; kingdom Metazoa; phylum Chordata; class Mammalia; order Artiodactyla; family Balaenopteridae; genus Balaenoptera; species Balaenoptera musculus. Next base: position 108,961,754 of record NC_045788.1, read on the forward strand.
ATGTGTTTTTTTAAATACTTTTTATATGTTAGGCTTAGGCTATTAGCACAATGACCTCATTACTCCCCAATGATATTTCCAGATCATACCTTCTGTTCTTTTTTCAAATACCCTTCTTCAAGAAGGATTCTTCTATTTCTATTATCCCCTTCTTCCCCTCTTATTCTGTCAAGGACTGACATCTCATTGAGGACATTAGAGTATGGTTCCATTTCTCTTTTTCCATTCTTATTCCTGTCATCCTTGTCTGGGTTTGTTCTAGCTTCTGACTTTCTATTTTGCACTACAGGATTTCATGATGGTGATCATTGCTTTCATTGAAGGTTGAGGCATGCCCAGGAGCTTGTGACTGGTGTATCTTGTGGTGATCTGGTCAGCAATGATCTTTCCTCTTTTTATAAGAGGATACTAGTATGTCAGAGCATTTCATTCGGGTCTTTCAGTTTTTAGGCCAACAATCCTCCATTTGTCCGAACAGGCTATATCTGGATGTCGATACATTAGCAGCTGAGCTGAAGAAATTGAAAGTTTGGCTCACCACTGCCCTCAGGGACCCAGCAGCCCCTCCACACTCACAGGAGACATTGAGCTGGATGGTTCTCTCCATGGTCACCTGAGCTCCTTAGAGTTTCACCTAACACGTGAGGTTGGTGCCTTGGTCCTAGGGACTCAGGGTGAGGGTGAGCACCGAGGAATGGAGGGTCTCTGGGTCCATGGTGTCAAGGGCATCCCCACCCAGGAGAACACGAGAGGTTGTCCCTCATGAGAGACTAGTGACAGGCAGCAGGTCAAGTTTGTGGGGCGATTGGACTCCAGAGGCTCCAGAAAGTGCACGTCGGGTTTCTCTGCTGGGGCTGAGGAGGAGAGAGAGAGATGCCTGGGCCCCGGGGTGGGGATGGGGGCCCAGAGTGGGACCCTGAAAGGGACACAAAAAAAAAAAGAAAGTTTGGCTCGTTGGCATGCATTTTTTATTTGGTCTTCCAGCTCTCACCCCTGACCTCTGCTCTGCCTGGCTGTCTCATTCGAGAGTCTCTCTGGGTCTGTGTTAATGAAGACTTGCATCCAGTTTTCTTGAAGAGAATGGGAAGGCTCAATTTTGTGGCTTCACATACTGAAGGAGGAAACTTGGTGTTATAGTGATTTTACATGTAGACGGTTACTCAGACTCATTGTTTTAGCCCCATGAGTCATCCCAATTTTCCATGATGATTAGTGATTTCAGACTCTCATGGCTCCATGAGGTGAGTCCACACACTTCTTATTTCAGCAAGTACTTTATGTTCTAGCCCCTCTGCCCTTCCAATCAGTTATAGCCTCTTGGATTTCCTTCCTCGAAATACATTTTGTTGTCATTTAACCACACCCTTTTTTGTTCATATGTATTTACAGGAACTTAATTCATATGTGATTTATTTAGTGTGGATTGGGAGATGTGAATGATATTTGATTAATCTGTCATATTTACTAAGAGCCTGGTCAATGGTTGGCCAATGGTTCAGTGAGATTTTAATTTGAGGAAATAGAATAGTTTCATACTTTCTAGTACCTTATTATATCACCAGAGAAGTCCAATATATGGATCATCAAGAACTATTTATAGAAATATTGTTGTATTAATAATGCCATTATTAAAGAAAATTTCTCCACATTAATAATTCTTGGGACATTTAATATACAATTTGACTTTCTGTAATTTTTTTCAGAGTTTTTTTGTTATTTGCTGAAAATTTTCCCCAAAATTCAGATGCAGATATTTAAATATCATTTCCCTGCTTCAAAAATAAAATGTTTTTCTATGAAAACAGAGGCATTTTATTCCTCTAAAATTTAATAAAATTTATTTCTTCACCTTTTGCACCCATACCATTGTTGATAGTAGAAATTATAGTTTTCAATTATTTGGAAGCAAATTACAAACAAGAAGTACCAAAGAAATTTTAACCCTGAGTGTGGAGGACAGAAAGCACATTTACTTTGGATTAAATTAATGAATAAATATAATCACTAAATATTTATCACTAAAATACTTCCTACAACTGGTGATTTCAATAACTCTAGTTTTGGATTCATTTCTTACTAAAATCATGACTCAGCTCTTACACTTTAAGACACCTTATATCAAATGAAGCATTATTTCACTTACTCATCAATTCCAGAGATAAAGATGCCACTTGTAATGAAAATAAAAAATAAAACTTTACTATCTTGATTATTTCTTTCATTTCATAAAACAGATATCATCTGAAACCCAAAGCTATATGTATATTTTACAAAGAATCATATAAAGTATATTTTATATATCCAAACAATCTCTAAACTACTCTCTTTGGACACATTTCTCATTAAAATGATTTAAATATAAAGTGTATTATATAAAAGATATCAGGGTCCTCTCACTTTCAATATTTGTAAAACAGGAAAGAAAAATTTCCAAATCTGGCATATGGATTGTTAAGGATTATATTGCTCTGTGTTCTCAGGTCCCGTCAACATTAAACTTTTGGATCTGTAATTTTATAGCCAGAAGCCAACTTTAGCAATAAATCAAGTTTAGAATCCAGCAGCCCCCAAAACAATTCGAAATGACAAATTCATCAGAAAAAAAAGATCAAGATATGGTTTTGTTACAGCCTTGGGGAACAAGAGAAAAGCAAGTTCTCAAGCCCAGAAGAAAGATAAAGCAACATGTTCACCGTGGATATTCTGTCAGTTTCCCTTAGGAAACAGTAATGACTCTAAGCTACCCCTTTCTCGAAGACTTTTATGGGAAGAAGTACAAATAGAGTATATCCAGGAAAGGCCTGTATAAAATGACAGAAATTGAACTTATGTTACACTTAGGGCACTCTCATTCCTCACTTAGGGCACTTCAAGTGAAAAACTGACAGGTAAGAGCAGGTATTATTAGGATATAAAAATTGAATGTAATCACAAAAAAGAAACAGTATTTGCCTTACTTGAAGCAGAAATTCTCAAACACAAAATATGAAAATTCTAGCTAATATCTGGATACTTAAATATTCTTGGAGACTGTAAAATGTGAGATAAAGTTATTCCATGCAGTGCCTAGCTTAATGAAACAAAGAGCTTCTAAGGAAACTTTAAGGACAGTAAAGTATGAGCATAATTGATAATCTCCCAGATGTCAATGTAGATAGTGGTCTAAGGTTTTAATAATTTTAGAGAATGTAATACAAAGATTGTCAAGCATTAAAAAAATTAACTAGGGTACCTCTCCCCTTAGGTTAGGATTACAAAAGACAACAAGGGGGAATATATTTGCTAATTAATATTTTCCATATATTTTATATATAAGCAGTGTGTGAAAGCAGGAATGGCAGATACATAGTTGTGCATGCAGGAAGAGAGAAGAGGGCAGATATATACCTATGACTCCAAATCTTGTGCCTTAAATGAAAAGTATTCCAAGACAATATAATAAATCCCTTGAATAGATCAGTTTTCTATCTAGGAGCTCATGTAGTAGAAAAGAGATGACAATACCATCAACATTTATATGACCCAAAAGTTTTAAATCACAACAGTGAGTTTAAAAAAATAAATTCTTACCATACATCCCATTTATAACATTTTTATTTCTAAGGCAAAATAGCTCCCTCAGTTAGGGATGACATTATAAGCAAAGAGAGATTAGAGAATTAAGAAATTCTTAAGTATGTTAGTGAAGGTATCCTAAGCATTTAGTACTTTTATAACGTTGCAAAAAAACCCCAGACACTCAAAATTTGCCTTAACAATAACCTGATGATAAAGGCAATGTTAATATGATTAAATTAAATGAATACTTAACCATTTATAGTAAAATCTGCACATAATATAAAGCTGTCCCAAAGGATAATCAAGCATTTTTTCAGGAGATAATCGGGCAATAACTTAAAGTAGAAATGATAAAAGAGCAGTTGTAGAAATATTATTTAATTCCACCTGCTTATGAATAAAAGAAAATAAACAAATTTCCTTATGACCTTTGTCTTAGGCAGATATGTTATAGCTGCAGTTGCAGTGTAGGTTTAATTTAGTTTACATATTTTAAAAGTGTAACATGACTACAGAGAAATTCCCACTGGTTCTTACAGAATTACCAAAATAATGCTTCCTTCCAAATACACTTGAATCCCTGCGTGAGTCAACTACCATACGTTGAAAAAAGTAAATTACTTGCTTGGATATTATTTAGCCTACCCTCATGTAGTGTTCAATAATTACATAATAAAACCAAGTCTGTGTATGTGTACATGGGTATTTCTCACAATTTTACAGATTATATTTCAAGTCAGATAACATCTGAATGACAAATTAAATTTTTTACCCAGTAATATATAGCTATATGAGTCAAAAAGATAATGGTTTCACACCCGAGAGAATTTGTTTATAAATATATTATCTTTACTCAATTCTTATTGGTTCCTATATCTTTTTTTCTGTATCTTCCTGTATATTAATTCAGGCCTCTGAGGACCCAGCCCCAGGCAAGAGCTAGCCAGCTTTTTCTATACTTCATTAAGCTCCCTATTTCTCAGTACTATTTTCTAAATTTGGCTCAGTATCAGTCAGTTCTCTTCCACTCACTGAAGAATTCTACCTGTTTCCTCCATCTCTGAGGGGAAAAGGCATTTCTATCATTGCTGGGAAAAACAGTTCACAGCACAGGGGACAAAACCACTGGGAAAAGGCCAGAGGGACTTTCAAAAGACTAGTGGAAGTTTACTTTGCTCATATTTCAAAATATAGAAAAAATGAGGTTACAATTTGAATTTGGAAAAGCATTTTAACTTCTGGCTCTTAGAAGGCATGAAGATATTTTTATTTCTTCCCATTGTATTGGCTTGTTCTATGGTAGGGGATATACGGGTTAATAAAAGAAATATCCTCATTTACTATGGTGCGGGACTGTCTGTGGTCAGACTTGTCATCAGTGATGATAATTTTCTACACTAGTACACCATGTACACTAGCACTTTCTAGATTAGCAGTTTTTCTTATGCCAGTACTTAGTATGTTTAGAGAATTTGCAGAAGACTCTAATTCTGCACTGTAAATTGTAACTCACTAAATTCTCCCATAGGTTTATGGTCTATTCTAATCTGTGTTTCTATAAATGCTGGTCACAAACTGAGGAAAGGTGAATCCATTTAAGTTGTTCCTAAAGTCTGAAATGTTAATGGATGAAGAAAATTATTTTATATATGGATTTATATCAAGTGCTTATTATTTTTTAATATCCCTGTGCTGCACTAAGGCAAATGCTTCTAATATCCCTTTCGAATTCAATATAATTGCATGAAAGATTGTATATATAATTGTTTATATTTTATATTTTCACAGAATTTATTGGCAGTGGCACCCATCCAAAATATCTAAGAATATTTTTATATGATAGTTTGAGTTATTATAATTATGATTTAATTCAAAAAACTGAAGAAGAGGAGATTTGTTGAACATCTACCTTGTGCCTGACACTTGACATGCATTATCTTATATAACCTTCATAACACAATATTGAGGTGGGTAATATTATTTTTTATTTTGCATATTAGTAAACAGAAGCTCACAGATATTAAACAATATATATATTTGTACAGAGATTACATGGAAGCCGTGGAATTCAAACAACCAGTCAGTTATAACTACCACGTCAAACTTTACCATTCACACAGTGTCACTGATCAATCGATGTCATGAAATCTTTCTTCCTTCTTGAGGGGATGGGGAATATTTGTCCTGGTTGAAGTAAAAAGTCAGTTTATTAATCACAAACTATGCCTTCGACCTAGATATTGTCATATTGATACTTAAGACAGAAACCTCAAGTTATTTAGATACTGTTGAGAGCAGCCTCTAAATCCAAACAAATTTTTACTTGATGTTATTCTCAGAACTAGTCAGGGAAATATGTACTTAGCATACTGTTACTGTCACTTCCTCTTTCATCATTCCTCCTTGGCTGAGTCTTCACGTGGCCTTTTAAGATCATCTCTAAGTATTTTCCCCATTCAACACCCTTTAACCCAATGTCTGTGCTAAAGATGTAAAAGGCTTACTGATCTGTTTTTCTTTTTTTAAGTCTTTGATAGAGTGGTTTATCTGTTTTTCAATTGCTTTTTGAGTATATTTCATATCACAGATATAATACAACCATTTAACTAAACTATGATAAGGCCTTTTTGAAAAGCCTTCAACTTGGTGATGAGCTCTAATTTCAGCTTGACCACAGCAGCCTCAGATATCTGAAAAGATGCTCACTTAAGAATTATGTTATTTCTTCCACTAGTGAATTAAATTATTTCAGACAGTTATTTTCTTTATCTTTGTCTGTTGATACCCATGCTATTGTGGTATTGGTGGGGAAGACCAAAAATTCAAAGGGATAGAAAAAGGTAGTTTAGCCAAAGGACTATTTACGAAACATTTAAACAAATGATGAGGGAATGGGGAAGCATGCAAATGACTAGCAAGAGTAGAGAGCTATTATTAACCCCAGGCTGAAGGGGAAAATAGGGGAAAAAATAGTGTCATTAGATCCTTGGATAACTGGAACAATAGAAGAGGAGCACCCCAAAAGGAGCTTTGGCAGTAGAGGCTGGAAGCCAATGTCTGAGAAATGTCCAGGCTCTCTGCCATTCTGAAAGCCTCTGCTTTCCATTGACTGAAGGAAGCTTGGAGTCAGAGGCAGGAGCCCAGGAAACATTGTCTATAAAAGTTAGTCTTGAAAAAAAAATCCAGAGGAACCAAGATGGCAGAGTAGAAGGACGTACTTTCACTCCCTCTTGCGAGAACACCAGAATCACAAATAGCTGCTGGACAATCATTGACAGGAAGACACTGGAACTCACCAAAAAAGATACCCCACATCCAAAGACAAAGGAGAAGCCACAATGAGATGGTAGGAGGGGCGCAATCAGAGTAAAATCAAATCTCATAACTGGTGGGTGGTTGACTCACAGGCTGGCGAACACTTATACCACAGAAGTCCACCCACTGCAGTGAAGGTTCTGAGCCCCACGTCAGGCTTCCCAAGCTGGGAGTCTGGCAACAGGAGGAGGAATTCATAGAGAATCAGACGTTGAAGCCTAGTGGGAATTGATTGCAGGACTTCGACAGGACTGGGGGAAACAGAGACCCCACTATTGGAGGGCGCACACAAAATAGTATGTGCATCGGGAACCAAAGGAAGGAGCAGTGACCCTGGGGGAGACTGAACCAGACCTACCTGCTAGTGTTGGAAGGTCTACTGCAGAGGTGGAGGGTGGCTCTGTTTCACTGTGGGGACAAGGACACTGGCAGCAGAAGTTCTGGGAAGTACTCCTTGGCATGAGCCCTCCCAGAGTCTGTCATTAGCCCCACCAAAGAGCCCAGGTAGGCTCCAGTGTTGGGTTGCCTCAGGCAAAACAACCAACAGGGCGGGAAACCAGCCCCACCCATCAACAGTCAAGTGGATTAAAGTTTTACTGAGCTCTACCCACCACCAGTCCCTCCCATCAAGCCTCTTAGATAGCCTCAACCACCAGAGGGCAGACAGCAGAAGCAAGAAAAACTACAATCCTGCAGCCTGTGGGACAAAAACCACATTCACAGAAAGATAGACAAGATGAAAAGGCAGAGGGCTATATACCAGATGAAGGAACAAGAAAAAACCCCAGAAAAACAACTAAATGAAGTGGAGATAGGCAACCTCCCAGAAAAAGAATTCAGAATAATGATAGTGAAGATGATCCAGGACCTCGGAATAAGAATGGAGGCAAAGATTGAGAAGATACAAGAAATGATTAACAAAGACCTAGAAGAATTAAAGAACAAACAAACAGAGATGAACAATACAATAACTGAAATGAAAAATACACTAGATGGAATCAATAGCAGCATAACTGAGGCAGAAGAATGGATAAGTGACCTGGAAGACAGAATGGTGGAATTCACTGCTGCGGAACAGACTAAAGAAAAAAGAATGAAAAGAAATGAAGACAGACTAATAGACCTCTGGGACAACATTAAACACAACAACATTCGCATTATAGGGGTCCCAGAAGGAGAAGAGAGAGAGAAAGGACCAGAGAAAATATTTGAAGAGATTATAGTCGAAAATTTCCCTAACATGGGAAAGGAAATAGCCACCCAAGTCCAGGAAGTGCAGAGTCCTATACAGGATAAACCCAAGGAGAAACACACCAAGACACATAGTAATCAGATTGGCAAAAATTAAAGACAAAGAAAAATTATTGAAAGCAGCAAGGGAAAAATGACAAATAACATACAAGGGAACTCCCATAAGGTTAACAGCTGATTTCTCAGCAGAAATTCTACAAGCCAGAAGGGAGTGGCATGATATACTTAAAGTGATGAAAGGGAAGAACCTACAACCAAGATTACTCTACCTAAGGATCTCATTTAGATTTGATGGAGAAATCAAAAGCTTTACAGACAAGCAAAAGCTAAGAGAATTCAGCACCACCAAACCAGCTTTACAACAAATGCTAAAGGAACTTCTCTAAGTGGGAAACACAAGAGAAGAAAAGGACCTACAAAAACAAACCCAAAACAATTGAGAAAATGGTCAAAGGGACATACATGTCGATACTTACCTTAAACATGAATGGATTAAATGCTCCAACCAAAAGACACAGGCTTGCTGAATGGATACAAAAACAAGACCCATATATATGCTGTCTACAAGAGACCCAATTTAGACCTAGGGACACACACAGACTGAAAGTGAGGGCATGGAAAAAGATATTCCATGCAAATGGAAATCAAAAGAAAGCTGGAGTAGCTATACTCATATCAGATAAAATAGACTTTAAAATAAAGAATGTTACAAGAGACAAGGAAGGACACTACATAATGATCAAGGGATCAATCCAAGAAGAAGATATAACAATTATAAATATATATGCACTCAACATAGGAGCACCTCAATACATAAGGCAACTGCTAGCAGCTATAAAAGAGGAAATCGACAGTAACACAATAATAGTGGAGGACTTTAACACCTCACTTACACCAATGGACAGATCATCCAAAATGAAAATAAATAAGGAAACAAGAGCTTTAAATGACACATTAGACCAGATAGATTTAATTGATATTTATAGGACATTCCATCCAAAAACAGCAGATTACACTTTCTTCTCAAGTGTGCATGGAACATTCTCCAGGATAGATCACATCTTGGGTCACAAATCAAGCCTCAGTAAATTTAAGAAAATTGAAATCATATCAAGCATCTTTTCTGACCAGAACGCTATGAGATTAGAAATGAATTACAGGGAAAAAAACGTAAAAAACACAAACACATGGAGGCTAAACAATACGTTACTAAATAACCAAGATATCACTGAAGAAATCAAAGAGGAAATCAAAAAATACCTAGAGACAAATGACAATGAAAATACGATGACCCAAAACCTATGGGATGCAGCAAAAGCCGTTCTAAGAGGGAAGTTTATAGCTATACAAGCCTACCTAAAGAAACAAGAAAAATCTCAAGTAAACAATCTAACCTTACACTTAAAGAAACTAGAGAAAGAAGAACAAACAAAACCCAAAGTTGGCAGAAGGAAAGAAATCATAAAGATCAGAGCAGAAATAAATGAAATAGAAACAAAGAAAACAGTAGCAAAGATCAATAAAACTAAAAGCTGGTTCTTTGAGAAGATAAACAAAATTGATAAGCCATTAGCCAGACTCATCAAGAAAAAGAGGGAGAGGACTCAAATCAATAAAATCAGAAATGAAAAAGGAGAAGTTACAACAGACACCACAGAAATACAAAGCATCCTAAGAGACTACTACAAGCAACTCTAGGCCAATAAAATGGACAACCTGGAAGAAATGGACAAATTCTTAGAAAGGTATAACCTTCCAAGACTGAACAAGGAAGAAATAGAAAATATGAACAGACCAATCACAAGTAATGAACTTGAAACTGTGATTAAAAATCTTCCAAAAAACAAAAGTCCAGGACCAGATGGCTTCACAGGTGAATTCTATCAAACATTTAGAGAAGAGCTAACATCCATCCTTCTCAAACTCTTCCAAAACATTGCAGAGGAAGGAACACTCCCAAACTCATTCTGCAAGGCCACAATCACCCTGATACCAAAACCAGACAAAGATACTACAAAAAAAGAAAATTACAGATCGATATCACTGATGAATATAGATGCAAAAATCCTCAAGAAAATACTAGCAAAAATAATCCAACAACACATTAAAAGGATCATACACCACGATGAAGTGGGATTTTTCCCAGGGATGCAAGGATTCTTCAATATATGCAAATCAATCAATGTGATACACCCTATTAACAAATTGAAGAATAAAAACCATATGATCATCTCAATAGATGCAGAAAAAGCTTTTGACAAAATTCAACACCCATTTCTGATAAAAACTCTCCAGAAAGTGGGCATAGAGGGAACCTACCTCAACATAATAAAGGCCATATACGACAAACCCACAGCAAACATCCTTCTCAATGGTGAAAAACTGAAAGCATTTCCTCTAAGATCAGGAACGAGACAAGGATGTCCACTCTCACCACTATTATTCAACATAGTTTTGGAAGTCCTTGCCATGGCAATCAGAGAAGAAAAAGAAATAAAAGGAATACAAATTGGAAAAGAAGAAGTATAACTGTCACTGTTTGCAGATGACATGATACTATACATAGAGAATCCTAAAACTGCCACCAGAAAACTACTAGAGCTAATTAATGAATTTGGTAAAGTTGCAGGATACAAAATTAATGCATAGAAATCTCTTGCATTCCTATACACTAATGATGAAAAATCTGAAAGAGAAATTATGGAAACACTCCCATTTACCATTGCAACAAAAAGAATAAAATACCTAGGGAGACAAAAGACCTGTACGCAGAAAACTATAAGACACTGATGAAAGAAATTAAAGATGATACCAACAGATGGAGAGATATACCATGTTCTTGGATTGGAAGAATCAATATTGTGAAAATGACTATACTACCCAAAGCAATCTACAGATTCAATGCAATCCCTATCAAATTACCAATGGCATTTTTTATGGAGCTAGAACAAATCCTCTTAAAATTTGTATGGACACACAAAAGACCCCGAATAGTCAAAGTAGTCTTGAGGGAAAATACGGAGCTGGAGGAATCAGACTCCCTGACTTCAGACTATACTACAGAGCTACAGTAATCAAGACAATATGGTATAGCCACAAAAACAGAAACATAAATCAATGGAACAAGGTAGAAAGCCCAGAGATAAACCCACGCACCTATGGTCAACTAATCTATGACAAAGGAGGCAAAGATATACAATGGAGAAAAGACAGTCTCTTCAATAAGTAGTGCTGGGAAAACTGGACAGCAACATGTAAAAGAATGAAATTAGAATACTCCCTAACACCATACACAAAAATAAACTCACAATGGATTAGAGACCTAAATGTCAGACTGGACACTATAAAACTCTTAGAGGAAAACATAGGAAGAACACTCTTTGACATAAATCATAGCAAGATCTTTTTTGATCCACCTCCTAGAGTAATGGAAATAAAAACAAAAATAAACAAATGGGACCTAATGAAACTTCAAAGCTTTTGCACAGCAAAGGAAACCATAAACAAGACAAAAAGACAACCCTCAGAATGGGAGAAAATATTTGCAAATGAATCAACGGACAAAGGATTAATCTCCAAAATATATAAACAGCTCATTCAGCTCAATATTAAAGAAACAAACAACCCAATCCAAAAATGGGCAGAAGACCTAAATAGACATTTCTCCAAAGAAGACATACAGACAGCCACAAAACACATGTAAAGATGCTCAATATCACTAATTATTAAAGAAATGCAAATCAAAACTATAATGAGGTATCACCTCACACCAGTTAGAATGGGCATCATCAGAAAATCTGCAAACAACAAATGCTGGAGAGGGTGTGGAGAAAAGGGAACCCTCTTGCACTGTTGGTGGGAATGTAAATTGATACAGCCACTATGGAGAACAATATGGAGGTTCCTTAAAAAACTAAAAATAGAATTACCATATGACCCAGCAATCCCACTACTGGGCATATACCCAGAGAAAACCATAATTCAAAAAGACACATGCACCCCAATGTTCACTGCAGCACTATTTACAATAGCCAGGTCATGGAAGCAACCTAAATGCCCATCGACAGATGAATGGATAAAGAAGATGTGGTACATATATACAATGGAATATTACTCAGACATAAAAAGGAATGAAATTGAGTCATTTGTTGAGACGTGGATGGATCTAGAGACTGTCATACAGAGTGAAGTAAGTCAGAAAGAGAAAAACAAATATCGTATATTAATGCATGTATGTGGAACCTAGAAAAATGGTACAGATGAACCGGGTTGCAGGGCAGAAGTTGAAACACAGATGTAGAGAACAAACGTATGGACACCAAGGGGGGAAAACTGCGGTGGGGTGGGGATGGTGGTGTGCTGAATTGGGCGATTGGGATTGACATGTATACAGTGATGTGTATAAATTGATGACTGATTAAAAAAAAAAAAAGTTAGTCTCCTGTGGTACAGAACAGGACAGCAAAGATGAGAATACAAATAGGAGGAGAGGGTAGTAAGTGTAAAAGAGTCAGTGTAACTTTCAAATGTGTATCTCCAACTCGGATCTCCCCTCTGAATTTCAGACATCTATATTTAACTATTTACTTGATGCTTCCACTCAGATACCAAATAGGTCTCTGTGGTACACAGAATTCTAAGATGGTCCCCAAGTTTCCTGCTCTCTGGTGTATTTGACCTGAATAATCCCCTCCTCTTGACTGTGGAGGGTCCTAGGAATGTGATGTGATAGTTGCTCCATTGATTAGGCTATGATATATTATCAAGATGATGGGGTAGTCACTCCATGATTATGTTACTTCACAGAGGATTGCCTGGTAGCTGACTTAGGGGGATTCTCCTACTGGTCTTGAACAAGCAATTGCCTTGTCATTCAGAAGACCACCTGGCATGGAATGGCACATGGATTCTAGGTGCTGAGAATGGCCTTGGGTTCACAGACAACAAGAGCAGCACATGGGCCTAGAGTTCAAGGAACTGAATTCTGCCTGAATAAACTTAAGAGTGTGCTGTGCTCTAGATGAGAATCCCAGAGTGGCGGACACTTTGATTTCAGCCTTATGAGACCCTGAGCAGAGAATCCTGCCAAGTCAAGCCCAAAGTTCTGACCTACAGTAACTGTAGGATAATGAATGGTTGGTGTTCTTAGATGCTAAGTCTGTAGCAATTTGTTACACAGAGCTAAAAATCTAATAATATGTAAAAGGTTGAAAATAAACTCTTGACTCTCCACCCTTAAATGTCAAATCTGCTCCTCCCCCACTTTTCCTCAGGTAACTCCATATTTCAACATACTAAGATCCCAAAATCTTTATTCAACTTTAATTTTACTCAATATTTCATATTTTACGAAGTTCATCTGTAAACTTGTTGGCTCTATCTTCTAAAGATGCCCGTAATTCCAGCATATCTTACCCCTTCTAAATATGTCCATAATTCCAGCATATCTTACCCTTTAGACCACCACTTGGGTTATTGCCGCCTTCATTCCTTCTTTGGATTCTTTCAGTAATTTCCAAACTGCTTTGGCTGCTATTATATGTGCCTACAAAAATCTATTGTCCACAGATAGAATAATACTTATAAAACACAAATTGAAAAGCGTCTCTGTTCAAAACCTTACAGTGGTTTCCAGTATCACTCAGAAAAAAAGAAGTTTCCTTAAATGGTCCATAGACATCAGAGCAATTCAAAGTGGGGTCTGTAGTCCACAAATTATTGTTTACTGTTCATGCCATTTTCATTAACAGAATATGGATTTTGTAACTTTTTTCTTTTTTCCTATGTTATGTTTGTTATATTTATTAAAATTTATTTTTTATGTTGACTCCAAAATTTGGGTTGCATTTTATAGATCTACACTTTAAATTTATGTTTCTAGCAAATCATTTTAATTATATTTTACAAAAGAAGTATCAGCTTGTGACAAAAAACTCCAATTGAACAATTTTTTAACCACAGAGAGTTTGAGAAGCTCTCAGATTTCCTACCACCCTGTTCCTTGCTTGCTCTGCTTGAGTCTCACTGGCCCCTTGATAGTCTTCAAACTCCTCAAGGGCATTCTCATCTCAGGTAGCTCTGACTGAAATAGTCTTGTCCCAGATATCCTTAAGGCTTAATCTTTCACCTCACTTAGGTCTCTACTCAAATGTCACCTCATCAAAGAGCTTTTAAAAATCACCTTTTCTTTTATCATTACCCTTTAAATATAGCAATTCCTTTCCCCTCTACAATCCCTATTTCCCTTATCTAACTTTATTTTTCTCATTTAAAGATATATTTATTAACATTATATAGATGTGTGTGTTCATATATATGTAAATAAACATAAATGAATTTCTAGGAATATATATACATGTATACATGTATATTAGTATTTTTTATTGATGTGTAACAAATTACCACAAATATAGTAGCTTAAAATAAGTTATTTTAATATGTTAAGCTAAGGCTTAGGACATATACATCTTTAGGTAGCTATTATTCTATTAAAATATGCACATATATAAATAAAACTATTGCTTATTTTTCACCTAAAAGATTATAATTATTTATTATAACTGGAACTTTGTGTAATCAGTGCCTAGGACATTTCCTGGCATGTTTTGCTACTATATAAAATAGTTTTACACATATATACAGTCAGTGATTTGATGAGATTATTATATTTTACATATATTTCCTAGGTATGTGTATGTGAGTATACATATATATATGAAATATAGATACACACACACAATTCTTTTAAACTATCATCTCATATTGATTCTAAATATTTATTTATCATTGATTCTACATTTCCATTTTATAAACAATAAAAAAGAGGTCAACTGATGATTTAATGTCTTTTCAGATAGCTTCAGCCTATTCAGAGGATTAATTTACTTCTAATTTTAAACCATTTATGCAAAAATGGTTTTTACCTAGGCTAACCAATAAATCTTAACTTTTGTGGTAATGTTAAAAATTATTAGCCACACAGTAATTTAAAAGGCATAGTATAAAGTGTCAGTATCAGTGTTGTAGAGATTACACTTCTTTCTTTGTATTAGTAGTTACTTAATCTTACAGGGGAGGAGTAGTAAGTTATATCTTTTCCAGTAAACATAATATGGCCTTTCTTTTAGGAAGATTGTTACATGTACACAAGCAATTCAAAAATCTTGTTAATTAATAATGCACTAATAATTCATATATTTGTAAACACTTTGCTTTTTATGTATCTTTTAATTTCATTTTCCTGTAATTTTGCTTTTTTATTAAGGAGAATAAGGTGATATGCTAATAATCAAATGTCAAATTTTCCAATTTTTAGTGCATAATACTCAGGCTGTTGCTTTGTGATTAACCAATAAAAAAAAAAAGTGTTGAATTTTGGTTAGTACCAAAAATATTCAAAATATATTTTTCTCTACTGTTTGAAATTCTATCATTTAAGCGTCTGCCTTAGGTATTAAAAATTTTGTGGGTATTGATATTCATTTAGAAATTCTAATAAAATACACATAGTACTGGACCAATTTAATGGAATAAGTAATACCTCAAACTTAATACAGGGAACCCTTAGGCAAACATGTCCTCTGAACACAGAGGAAAGGAGGAATTCCATTCATTTGTTCAACAAAGGTCAGACACTGTGCTCGTACAGCAGAACAACCATGAATCAAAACAGACAAATACTTTGTTTTTATGGAGCTTATGTCCAAGTGGGGCAGGCACCATAAACAAGAAATACGCCTATGTCAAGCGGGGATAAGTGCCGTGAGGAAGAACAAAGGAAGGTAAAGAAATTGAAAGTGACAGTAATGGTAGAATGTCCTTTCCTATGAAAAAGAGAAGGTCTGTTTTAGAAAGTGAGATGTAAGCAGAGGTCAGAAAGGAGTGAGATGCATAGGTATGTGGGCCAAGAGCTTTCCAGGAAGAAGAAAATTTTTTTTAAAAGTTTTTGGATGGATAATAAAGATAATTTTCCATCTTTATGTTTTGCTTTCTGGAAAAGTATTTCCAGGGTATAAATAAAACTAGGAGTATTTGTGGTAATACATGATGAGTACACAAAGATGATTTTTACAGAGGTATATACCTGAAGGTATGTCACAACAGAAATGAACTTTCTTGGCAAAGATTAACCTCCACTGAGTATACACTAAGTCTTGTCAGAGGAAAGTCAGAGAACTTGGGTATGTTCTCAGATAATTTTCCAAAGAGGATGGATGTGAACACTAAAACTGCATTAGTCTCAAACTAGTTTCTCAGACCCTTTATGGCAACCATTACCCCCATTCCTCAGTGCATTGTAATGCACTTCTAATTCTGTCAATGCAGGACAAAGTTCTTACACATCTTCTTTAAAATGCTGTATTTTTCTTGAGTTATTTTATCTTTATGCCCACTTCAAGAGACTATTAGTGGCCCAATTTCTTTATTTTATATAGCAAGACAAGTTTGTTAAATCAAACTCATTCTCCTGAGTCAAGTCATGTTACTCAGGACAGTACTATCTCAGATTTAATGTATATCTTAAATTTAAATACATTCAATTCCTATAGCTCTCCATTTGCCTTTTCCTCTTCTAAAGAAAAAAAAATATATAAAAATATGCTATACAAAAATTTCCAGCTTGCTGACTGACATATACTTTTTTCCTGTCCCCTACCTTTTATATAAAATGTTAGAGTTACATTCAGTCTAGCAGAATTAATTTTCTTTATCCTCAGACTATGTTCCAATCCATTCAATAAATTATCTGGAAACTAACACATGTGAATTAACATGTAATTAACAAATATTCAAGGCACTTTGTTGGGTGCATACTCTAAAGCATGTATTATACAGAAATGCTCCATTGAGAGTCATCATTCTACCTGTCTCTGAATATTGGAAGTCAAATAAAATTTTCTGCCTGCCTGATTCTGCCTGCTTGATTGAAAGAAAAATGTATAGATAATCAAAATCCAAGGTAATGTCTGTTTTTCTATGTTAAAAGAAATTACAGGGAAATTGACAGCAACACAATCATAGTAGGGGACTTTAACACCCCACTTTCACCAATGGACAGATCATCCAAAATGAAAATAAATAAGGAAACACAAGCTTTAAATGATACATTAAACAAGATGGACTTAATTGATATTTATAGGACATTCCACCCAAAAACAAGAGAATGCACATTTTTCTCAAGTGCTCATGGAACATTCTCCAGGATAGATCATATCTTGGGTCACAAATCAAGCCTTGGTAAATTTAAGAAAATTGAAATCGTATCAAGTATCTTTTCCGACCACAACGCTATGAGACTAGATATCAATTACAGGAAAAGATGTGTAAAAAATACAAACACATGGAGGCTACACAATACACTACTTAATAACGAAGTGATCACTGAAGAAATCAAAGGGGAAATCAAAAAATACCTAGAAACAAATGACAATGAAAACACGACGACCCAAAAGCTATGGGACGCTGCAAAAGCAGTGCTAAGAGGGAAGTTTATAGCAATACAAGCCTACCTCAAGAAACAGGAAACATCTCGAATAAACAACCTAACCTTGCACCTAAAGCAATTAGAGAAAGAAGAACAAAAAAACCCCAAAGCTAGCAGAAGGAAAAGAAATCATAAAGATCAGGTCAGAAATAAATGAAAAAGAAATGAAGGAAACAATAGCAAAAATCAATAAAACTAAAAGCTGGTTCTTTGAGAAGATAAACAAAATTGATAAACCATTAGCCAGACTCATCAAGAGAAAAAGGGAGAAGACTCAAATCAATAGAATTAGAAATGAAAAAGGAGAAGTAACCACTGACACTGCAGAAATACAAAAGATCATGAGAGATTACTACAAGCAACTCTACGCCAATAAAATGGACAACCTGGAAGAAATGGACAGATTCTTAGAAATGCACAAACTGCCGAGACTGAACCAGGAAGAAATAGAAATATGAACAGACCAATCACAAGCACTGAAATTGAAACTGTGATTAAAAACCTTCCAACAAACAAAAGCCCAGGACCAGATGGCTTCACAGGTGAATTCTAGCAAACATTTAGAGAAGAGCTAACACCTATCCTTCTCAAACTCTTCCAAAATATTGCAGAGGGAGGAACACTCCCAAACTCATTCTACGAGGCCACCATCACCCTGATACCAAAACCACACAAAGATGTCACAAAGAAAGAAAACTACAGGCCAATATCACTGATGAACATAGATGCAAAAATCCTCAACAAAATACTCGCAAACAGAATCCAACAGCACATTAAAAGGATCATACACCATGATCAAGTGGGGTTTATCCCAGGAATGCAAGGATTCTTCAATATACGTAAATCAATCAATGTGATGCACCATATTAACAAATTGAAGGAGAAAAACCATATGATCATCTCAATAGATGCAGAGAAAGCTTTCGACAAAATTCAACACCCATTTATGATAAAAGCCCTGCAGAAAGTAGGCATAGAGGGAACTTTCCTCAACATAATAAAGGCCATATATGACAAACCCACAGCCAACATTGTCCTCAATGGTGAAAAACTGAAACCATTTCCACTAAGATCAGGAACAAGACAAGGTTGCCCACTCTCACCACTATTATTCAACATAGTTTTGGAAGTGTTAGCCACAGCAATCAGAGAAGACAAAGAAATAAAAGGAATCCAAACCGGAAAAGAAGAAGTAAAGCTGTCACTGTTTGCAGATGACATGATACTATACATAGAGAATCCTAAAGATGCTACCAGAAAACTCCTAGAGCTAATCAATGAATTTGGTAAAGTAGCAGGATACAAAATTAATGCACAGAAATCTCTTGCATTTCTATACACTAATGACGAAAAATCTGAAAGTGAAATTAAGAAAACACTCCCGTTTACCATTGCAACAAAAAGAATCAAATATCTAGGAATAAACCTACCTAAGGAGACAAAAGACCTGTATGCAGAAAATTATAAGACACTGATGAAAGAAATTAAAGATGATACAAATAGATGGAAAGATATACCATGTTCCTGGATTGGAAGAATCAACATTGTGAAAATGACTCTACTACCCAAAGCAATCTACAGATTCAATGCAATCTCTATCAAACTACCACTGGCATTTTTCACAGAACTAGAACAAAAAATTTCACAATTTGTATGGAAACACAAAAGACCCCGAATAGCCAAAGCAATCTTGAGAACGAAAAATGGAGCTGGGGGAATCAGGCTCCCTGACTTCAGACTATATTACAAAGCTACAGTAATCAAGACAGTTTGGTACTGGCACAAAAACAGAAATATTGATCAATGGAACAGGATAGAAAGCCCAGAGATAAACCCACGCACATATGGCCACCTTATCTTTGATAAAGGAGGCAAGCATATACAGTGGAGAAAAGACAGCCTCTTCAATAAGTGGTGCTGGGAAAATTGGACAGGTACATGTAAAAGTATGAAATTAGAACACTCCCTGACACCATGCACAAAAATAAACTCAAAATGGATTAAAGACCTAAGTGTAAGACCAGACACTATCAAACTCTTAGAGGAAAACATAGGCAGAACACTCTATGACATACATCACAGCAAGATTCTTTTTGACCCAGCTCCCAGAGAAATGGAAATAAGAACACAAATAAACAAATGGGACCTAATGAAACTTAAAAGCTTTTGCACAGCAAAGGAAACCATAACAAGACCAAAAGACAACCATCAGAATGGAGAAAATATTTGCAAATGAAGCAAACTGAACAAAGGATTAATCTCCAAGATTTACAAGCAGCACATGCAGCTCAATAACAAAAAAAACGAACAACCCCAATCCAAAAATGGGCAGAAGACCTAAATAGACATTTCTCCAAAGAAGATATACAGATGGCCTATAGACACATGAAAGAATGCTCAACATCATTAATCATTAGAGAAATGCAAATCAAAACTACAATGAGATATCATCTCACACCGGTCAGAATGGCCATCATCAAAAAATCTAGAAACAATAAATGCTGGAGAGGGTGTGGAGGAAAGGGAACTCTCTTGCACTGTTGGTGGGAATGTAAATTGATACAGCCACTATGGAGAACAGTATGGAGGTTCCTTAAAAAACTACAAATAGAACTACCATACGATCCAGCAATCCCACTACTGGGCATATACCCTGTGAAAACCATAGTTCAAAAAGAGTCATGTACCCAAAATGTTCATTTGCAGCTCTATTTACAATAGCCAGGACATGGAAGCAACCTAAATGTCCATCGACAGATGAATGGATAAAGAAGATGTGGCACATATATACAATGGAATATTACTCAGCCATAAAAAGAAATGAAATGGAGGTATTTGTAATGAGGTGGATGGAGTTAGAGTCTGTCATACAGAGTGAAGTAAGTCAGAAAGAGAAAAACAAATACAGTATGCTAACACATATATATGGAATCTAAGAAAAAAAAAAAGCCATGAAGAACCTAGTGGCAAGACGGGAATGAAGACACAGACCTACTAGAGAATGGACTTGAGGATATGGGGAGGGGGTGGGGTGAGATGTGACAGGGTGAGAGAGTGTCATGGACATATATACACTACCAAATGTAAAATAGATAGCTAGTGGGAAGCAGCCGCATAGCACAGGGAGATCAGCTCGGTGCTTTGTGACCACCTAGAGGGGTGGGATGGGGAGGGTGGGAGGGAGGGAGATGCAAGAGGGAAGAGATATGGGAACATATTGTATATGTATAACTGATTAACTTTGTTATAAAGCAGAAGCTAACACACCATTGTAAGGCAATTATACTTCAATAAAGATGTTTAAAAAAAAAAAAAAAAGAAATTACAAACAAACATAGTGTTGATCAAGGGATACTAGACTTCAAGAGAAGAATTGTGAGAAAGTTATATTTGGGGGCAAGTTCAAGATGGCAGCATAAAAATATCTCGAACTACCTTACTCCCAGAGACACACTGAATGTACTGCTACATATGGAACAATTTCCTCTGAAAAAACCCAAAAACTAGCTGAGCAACTGCTACACATTAAAAGAACAAGAAAAACCTACACTGAAATGATTAGGAAAGGCTGAGACATAATATCATCATAAACACTGCCCCCAGCTTGGAGACCCACAATCTGGAAGGGACTCAAAACCTGGAGCTCCTCCCCGAGCAGCAAACTTTTAAGACCTGCACTCCAACTTTTAAGACCTGCCCCTGAGAGATGAGCACTCAGAACATCTACCATTGAAAACCAGTGAGGCTCACATACATGAGACTCACAAGGCTATAGTGAACTGAGATGTGGTTCTCAACCCACCCCAGGTCCCAGTACAGAAGCAGTTATTTGAAAAGCACTCAGATACTCTGTGAAATAGGTTTATTTGCTTACCATAAAGTGTTGGCCCAAGGGGCAGGCATCTAACTTAACACACATCTAGAGGACTGCTGGGATAACATCCAGGAACAGGGGCTGGCAGGAGCCATTTTTGCACTGTCTACCTCACTTCAGAAGTGGGGCCCTTTTTTTTTTCTAAATCATAGGCTTTTTCACCTTCAGGAGTGCCATCTTTACACTCTCCCTCTGATGTGCTCCAGAGCACCAGTATCTCCCTAGGGGTGATTTTACATGTGTCTGGTTCCCCATTTTTTGTGGTTGCCACCTAGGGGAGACCCCTTGATCACCTGGCTCTAGTGGCCAGCCTGGCCTGCAATCCTGGGTCCCATGGGATTACAACAATCGGAGAGACAATTCTTGGCTGGCTACCAAAACCAGGGCACAGACAACCGACTGAAACACACCTCCCGTCTCTCTGTCAAAAAAGGCCTATTGGCTTGTCCTGGACCTTCTGCCTAAGGCACAGGCTTTGGGTTTGACACAGACCAAGGAGCCTACAGCGGGGCTCTCAGGGAACAGAGGCCAGTGGACATCAACTCTGTGGTCTTTATTTGCCTTGCTCCAGCTTGCTGTTATCTACCAGAATAAAGTTTATACCCTTGTCAGTCACCTTGATTATCATAGTTGCTGCCAGGGGACACCTCTAGATTGCCTGGTTATAATGGCCAGTGGGGCGTATGCTCATGGGTCCCAGAGGACCATAACCAACAGAGGAATTGTTCTTAAATGACTATCACCCACCAGGGGACCAGCAAGAGGCAACAGTCCAAGGAAGCCTGTCTTTCTGTGTAAGAGGCCTATTAGCATATCTACATAGCTGCAGTCTTAAGGGTAATCTTCTAATAAAACACATATCTAAGGGTTGACCGTAATCTGTTTCAGATACCTCAGAAGACAGGTTCTACCTTTTCAGTCTCCCTATGCTGCACTCAAGAGTGCCAATATCTTTCAGAAGGAAGCATTTACATGTATCTGGTGTCTTAGTTTTTATGTCTGGTGCTTCATTTTTTTCATGGCTACTTCCCAGGGGAGACCCCATGACCACTTGGCTCTGGTGTCCAGCTGGGCTTGTGGTCCTGGGTCCCATGGGACTCTAACAAATGGAGAGACAGTTCTTAGCTGGTTACCAACCCAGGACATAGCACAGACAGCAGGCTGAAACATACCCAAAACAAAGAACAAGATAAAACCTCAGAAACAGTCCTTAACAAAATGGAGATAAGTAATTTAATTGATAAAGAGAGAAAAAAAAATCACGAAGAGCTCACCCAGCTTGGAAGATGAATGGATGAACACAGTAAGAACATTAATAAAGAGAGATGAAATATATAAAAGTATATAGAAGAAGAAGAATAGAAGTTGCAGAGCTGAAGGATACAATATCTGACCTGAAAAATACACTGGAGTGTTCAAAAATAAATGAGATGAAGCAGAAGAAAGGATGAGTGAACTTGAAGACACGACAGTGGAATTCACCTAATCAGAGCAAAAAAAAAAAAAGAATAGGAAAGAAAAAGAATGAAAAAAAATGAATATAGCTTAAGGGACTTATGGGACAACATCAAGTGGATCAACATTAGCATTATAGAGGCCTCAGAAGAAGAAAAAAGAAAGGGACAGCAAATTATTTGAATATATTAATGGCTGAAAATTCCCTAACCCAAGAAAGGAAACAGATATCCAGATCTAAGAAACCCAGAGTGCTCCAAATAAGAGGAACTCAAAGAGACTCACATTAAGACATATTATAATTAAAATGTAAAAATATAAAAACAAAGACAGAATCTTAAAAGCAGCAAGAAAAAAACAACTTGTTATGTACAAGGGAACCCCCATAAGATTATCAGCAGATTTTTCAGCAGAAACACAGCAGGCCAGAAGGAAGTGGCATGATACAGTCAAAATGCTGGGAAAAAAAAAAGAATATTCTACCCTGTAAAGTTGTCATTCAGAATTGAAAGAGAGATAGAATTTTCCAAACAAGCAAAAGCCAAAGGAGTTCATCACCACTAGACTGGCCTTACAAGAAATGTTAAACGGGCTTGTTTAAGCTGAAATGATAGGACTCTACTTAGTAACAGAAAAACATGAAAATATAAATCTTACTGGTAGAGGTAAATGTATAGTAAAATGCAGAATAATCTAATGTGATAAAGGAGGTGGATTACTCACTTAAAAAGCTAGTATGAAGATTGAAAGACAAAAGTAACAAGTTTAACTATAACTCAACTATACCACTTTTTCATATATGAGATGAAAAGATCTAAGTTGTGACATCAGAAACACAATATATTGGAGGGGGAGTAAAATTGTAGAGCTTTAGAATGTGATCAAACTTAAGCAATTATCAACTAAAACAGATTGTTTTAAATACAAGTTGTTGTATGTAAGCCTCACGGTAACCACAAAGCAAAAACCTATAGTAGATACACAAAATATGGAGAGAAAGAAATCAAAGCACATGACTATGGAAAATCAGAAAGGAAGAGAGAAAGAAAAGAGACAGGGGATTGGGGAAATGGGCAAAATTGTAAAGAGAGTTAAAAAATAAAAACTTCCAGCTATAAAATAGATATCATAGGGATGTAATATACAGCATGGTGACTATAGTTAATAATACTGTATGTGTATATTTGAAAGTTGCTAAGAGAGTAGGTCTTAAAAGTTTTCATCACAAGAAAAAAATTTTGTAACTGTACATGGTGATGGTTGTTAAGTAGACTAACTAGACTTACATTTCACAATATATACAATTATCAAATCACTATGTTGTACATCTGAAACTAATGTCATGTCAATTATATCTCAATGAACAAAAAACTAATATTTTGATTGGATGACAACTCTGATGGTTATTGAGAAGGGGGTGATGCATTTTGTAATATGAGAGATGTGACTAAGTGTAACAAAGAGGGCAGATTGTGGAAAATAAAATTATTGTTCTCAAATATTCATTTATCATTAATCTACATTCTTTGCCATGTGAGTTTACAATTTCTCTCATTAGAGGCAGAGGGTACTTCCCCATGACTGAATTTCATGTTGGCCATATGATTTTCTTTAGCAGATGGGTGATAAGTGGACTTTGCTAATGAATAGGGACTTTGGAATAAGATGAACTTGAGAGCACTGATTACAAAATGGGACAAAATGTACGCAAGAAAATTTTTTTTCTCACCCAGACAGCTACACAATATAAAAGATATAATATATTTATTAAATATATAGATATAAAATATATTTTTATATATCTACATAGATATAAAATATGTAAACATGTATTTTAAGCAGAGGCTTGAAATATGCATGCATGATGGGGCTCATCATCTTGTACTTTTATCATCACATTGAAAAAAACAAAGAATGTTGCTCTGCCCGGCCTGCTGGTCCAAAGAGCATGAGAGACATGTGAAGACCTAGATTGAACCTGTAGCTTGGAGCCATCCTAGTCAATCCTACCAAAAATTTACCAACCCACACAGACTGCACATTCATGAGTGAGAATAATCTTTGCCCTTTTTTTTGGTCACTAACTTTTCAGATGGTTAGTTAAGCAGCATTATTGGTATAATAATTAACTGATACAAAAATATGTAGAATAATTTGGAACATGGTAGGAGCCCAATAAATACTTCTTTCTTTTTATTATATTCATTGATTAAGCAAAGTTACCTAATTATAACAATATGGTATAAATGAAAAAATATTCTCTAAAAAATCAATACATTGATTGAGCAAAATTTACATTGCTAGTTGTTTTGTAAACTACATTTATTTTTTTTTTCCTAAAATATGTTGCTTGTGTATTTTGTCCATGGTTGTATACTTTAATGGCTGAGAATTTTTTTAATATAACAGGATTTAGAAAAACACAATTATATATATATATATATATATATATATATATTATATATATATATAATATATATATATATATTATATATATATATATATATATAATATATATATAAAATATTGTGTGGCTGGGTAAGAAAAATATTCTCTTAAGTGAACTTTGTTTCAACATGCCTTATTCCAAAGTCCGTATCCATTGTTGAAGTCTAATGAGTAAGGTTTACCCTTTAAGATACTATAGATAATTTTAGATACCTTCTAAGTTATTCAATTCAATCTTTATTAAGATCTTACCATGTTTAATATATTATGCATGATTTATATTTATGTATGCATTTATTTACTATTTATATCATGTATTATTCTGGTAAAGGATTTGAGGCAGCTTCCAGCTATGCACATGCAAAAATATATTAAAAAAAAATAAACATGAGGAAAAGGAGATACAGGGCCAGTAAATAGAGAAAAATTAATTTAAGTCATATGGTATGTTTATTAAAAATGCATATGTTAAGTACTGTATCATTGAGATAAGCCATGGATTTGTTTTGAACTTCTTAGTAGCCAGAATGAAGATAAATTATGGAATGTTATATGATTGACAGAAGGATTTATAATATCCATCAATTTTATTAGGAAAAACACAGCTTTTCTGGTAATGAGAAGTGAGAAGGGTCTCCTGTGAGCCCTTTTAAATAGGTCATTCTACAGTAATGTGAGCAGTGATCTTGAAATTATCCTTATTACAAACGCAATAGTGATTTCTTATGGCTTAATGCTATTATAAGCCATAATGCAATACAAAGCAATAGTCGGCACATTTGATTGTGTTAGAAATTAATTTGGTTTAAATATAGAAATATCTTTATTTCTGGATACATCAAATTAATAAAATTCAGACTTGATAGAATGCACAGATTTCAGAAAACTATCATTGATATTATTTTTCATGTTTGCAATTTAATGAAAATTTATTAGCAAAAAAAAAGTTAAGTTCCTTGTGCAAATCTTACACGAGGGAAATATATACGGCTGATCTGTTCATTCAACAATTATTTGTTAAATATTGTATTAATGTCTTTAAAACAAATACTCGTCTTAGAATGTATTGACCCTGTGGCACGAATATGCATGTCCAGTTACTATACTATTAAAGTGTACTTTATATACATCTTAAGTATACTGACCATTTATCAAAAACATTCACATTTGTAATGCATACCTTTCTATCTAATATTTACTTTCCTTCCACATATACACAAAAAATGTGTCTTTCATCCTTCAGAAGTAGGTAGTTCTTGTATGTAACAAAAGGCAACAGGAAGAAAAATAACTACATCTAGATTTGTGGGCAAGTGAATGTGTTTGTGTTTTTTTAGTTGAACCACTAGAAACAGAGCCAGGTTGTTAGACATGGAATATTGCTTAATACCAGCTTTGTCCCCAACAGGGGACTCAAAAGACTTTGTTGCCAGGAAACACAGAGCCAAGTGTAGCAAAACAGGCACAGAATGGGTACGGTTGCTTTCAATGGAACTCTCCACATCTTTAATTGCTCCAAGAAGTCTATGTTACATGTTTATCTATTCCCATCTATGTGGCCTTTGCTTGTTTTCTCTTTATTTTCATAGTTACATGATGCATTTTACTGCTCTGCTGGGCGTTTTCTAATCTATTCTATCATTTCTATTGTCCTATATTAATTCACACACTGTAGTCAGTTAATCTTCACCCTACTAAAATGTCTTAAAATAAAACTTTCATTCACATTGAATTTTGTTTTTTCTATTATTTAGAGAGATTATTTACATCCTAAACTAATTTCTAAATGTCTAAGTCTAAATACATATATTCCATTGACCAAATCTTCTTTCCCACAGTAATTGAAATACTGTATAGTGGAATCATCCACATATTTTTTGACAGCTTGAGTATATTTGCAGATGGTCGATAATTACTATTCATTTTAAAATCTGATTTTATAATGATGATAACTAAGAATTATTTTCCTAGCTTTAAATAGAGTATATATGGTAACTGCAGATTAGTCAAGAAAATGAAGGCAGAAAAAGGTGAGGAGGATCAATCTGTAGCTGTAAGATAGTGACAAGAAAAAATTACCTACAGCAATAATAGTATAATGTTAATTGGTTGTTTTAGAAAATAAATTTGATTTAGATGTATCACTGAGTAAAAGAGACTATGTCTTTTTGTGTTCAAGTAAATCATTTATTAGACAGAGTGCTAGACCTGCCAAGATGCTATTTCAACAACAAAGTGACCCACATTGTATGTAAGAAACTAAAAAATGAACTATACAAAAGCTTCTCAAGCTAAAAGTGAACTTTTTTATGCTCTTGAGGATTACTATACTTAAAAAAAATTAGAGTTATAACAGAAAAAAATGTTTTACCCAATTTTCACAATGTGCATTTATCTTCCTCTATAATTAAATATTATTATATTTAATTATATATTGATATAATTAAATATAATAATAAATCCAAAATAGTTGACTAATATAAACCAATTAAAATTCAAATTTCATTAATAAATTAGAGTTTATTGCCTAAAGATTAAATTATCTTAATACTATTCATTATATTGATATTAACTAAGGGCACTATCATACAAAAACTAAAATATAATGTCTATTTAGAAACTAAAAATTATTAAATACAATATGACATTCATCTTATAAAATCTGATGGTTACCATAGAAAGATACAATAAAGGGGTTTTAGAAGTAAAATATTTGTATACTTGATTTATTTTTGCAGGTTAATGACCAAAAAGACATCTTTCTTTCAGGAAAAAGCCATCAATTACTACATGCCTACACTTATAATCCATCTTTATCAAACCATATGAGTTGAAAAATGATTTTATTTTTATTGTATTAGTTTTATAAAATTTAACGAGTTTGATAAATCCACCAGAAAATGGCACATGTACTGAGTTGATGTAGAAATCACGGTGATCCTTCAAAAGATTTAATGGCTTTTGACAGCTAAAACTTTTAAATTAAAATGAATATTTTCATGTGTTCCAGTAAATAAATGTTTGTTAGCAAGGAAATGTACATAGGTTAGGTACATGAAACACAATACCTAACGAACTTTGGACAAGAAGTTCAAGTCATATAATGTGATTTATCTGACATTAGGAAAAAACAAATCTGGATGACCAGAGCTAATTCTATGTAAGTGTTTGCTGTCATTGGTATACAAGTAGAACATCTCAGAGTCACACAGATCGTTACATGATGCCTTTGCCCAATCAGTCTATTAATCAATCAATAAACACACACACACACATACACACACACAGTCAGACTAGGAAGCAAAGGTCATTCTTATTGACTAGGAAGCAAAGGTCATACTTCACTGTATAGGAAGCATCCCACTGTCACTCTTATTGAATAACCAGGTAATTTATGTTATGACAGCACTGATCTGTACCTTGTTTCTTAGTAATTTAAGATTTTTTCTTTGGATAATATTTCCCAAGTTTCTTTATGTTTTCTAATTATTTCATTATTTTCCTAGACCACAACTTTCTGATATACGCAGTACTCATACGTGCAATGTCAATTCTGCAATGTCACACAATTTGGGGTCTTTCATTCAGCAAGAAAATCTTCTTTAGCCTCTTGGCTTCTGATAGAGGAACAGATGGCTTAGAATCAGAAAAAAAAAATCCACACACACAATGGAATAAAGGAGACGCAGAAGTAGACAAAAACGTTAACATGTCAACATGTCAATCCTGGCCCTTTAAGGAAGCCTGCTGTCAAGTTCATGATTGGCTTAATCTCCAGCTGTACATTATTAGGGTAGTAATCTCAGACTCAAATGACTGTAGCTGGGAATGGAGATGTTCAGTTTCAGATAAGCAATCACTTAAAGTTCTACATTTCTCTACTGTTACTCATTCCTGCCATCCTCTCCTGCTGTAGTCCTCAAGTTTCATGAATAAAGAAGTCTTAAAGGGCATTCCTCAAATCCAGCAAAATTGGACAAATTGAAATTCATGCTAATGAGTGAAACATAAAGGAGTTTTGGGAAGTCTTCAATTACTTTTGTTTCTAGAGACAGAGGGGTTTGATAAAAGAAGATTTACAGAAATTTAAAGACTCCTATGTAGGTGTTCCTCATATTAAATAAAATTGATCCTCATAGTTCTTAAACCTGAAACACTGAAAACATAGCCATTAGTTCTACTTGGTCCCAACGTTTATTAGGTCATTCTATTAGAGTGAAACAGATTTGGATAAAATGTTATGATTTATTGTAACTCTACTAGAAAATGCAGACACTGAGAGCATTCAAACAAGATGAAAAATCACCATATTCTTTAAAGATACCAAAATTCCAGAAAATTCCCAGGCATAGTCTAGAATAAATTAAAGCATAATGGCCCTGGTAAAAGAAGAAATAAGAGCAGAAGAATATGTCAAGTTTCAAAAGAGCTGAAAGTCAGGGAAAGACATTGATTCTAATCCCATTGCATCCAATGGGAAGAACCATGTATGCAATCCGCCATGTCAAACCCCAGATTGATTAATTGGCATTGCTTTTTAGATCTTGGGATCTGCATATATATCAACTGTGCTATCTTTTCCTACTTAAAATATTACACAAAGTATTGACTATCTAGAAATTTAACTCAAATATTAGGAGTGTTTATAGTCTGCTGAACCTCAAACTTCAATAAACCCAAATACTGTGAATTAGTTCAACTTTTTAAAAATTATCAGGATAAAACTGAGAAATATTAGTGGGTAGTTTCCCATACCACCTTTCCACATGTCCTTTTAAACCTTTGGCACTTCTCTGAACAGTAATATATAAGGCTGTAATTTCCCCTAAAATGAGTTTTCCACCAAACAAAACAGTAATGGCATTCTTAGCTTTAAGATAAAACCCATAATCCAGGTATAAGACAAAGAGATTTGGGTAGAACGTCTTATTAAGAAAACCCATTTCTCCCTCCCCCAGTCCATTTTACTTAAGTAGACACTTCTATTTTTCTCCATCCTAGATACTGACCTTTTTTGTTGGCGGAAGAGACAAAGTCAGATATTGAGAAGGGTCTCTAAAAGCATTTCTCTACCTTTTCCATATACCTATACCAAGTGATATCCAAAAGTGTGGTGATATTGAACATCTGGATACAACTAGTAATTTGACAGTGATATAACCTGTAATGAACTTCCCATCTGGTACTCTGAGAAGTGTGTGCACTCAGAATTTCCCGCAATGATATGGCATACGAGCAGGAGAATAGGCATAACTGAGGGGTACGTCAGGGGCAGAGCAGCCTTGCTTCCAGCAGCCCTGGAATATCCTGTGAGACATGACAGAGATAGACAAAAGACACAAACGGGTCTTACATTCATGCCTAGGGGTAAATTCTGAATTGTCAGTTTAAATCTGAAGTGGCTGAGGA
This sequence comes from Balaenoptera musculus, assembly GCF_009873245.2. NCBI lineage: Eukaryota > Metazoa > Chordata > Mammalia > Artiodactyla > Balaenopteridae > Balaenoptera > Balaenoptera musculus. The sequence continues at coordinate 108,992,548 of NC_045788.1, forward strand.
AACAAGAGAGTTGCTCATAAGAATATTTACTGCCAACAGGCAAAGGAGAATTCAGAATAGATTCAGAAACCAAGATAAATTATAGAAAACATGTATTTCACATCTGAATACGTGATTTGAAATTGTATACTAGAGTTTATTCCCATTGTATTTTTGATGTCTTTGCTTATGTTAAATGAGTCTTCTATTTTTTATCTCTTGTTAATGGTTTATTTACACAAGAAGTATAAAGGAGCAATACTAGTGGGCCAGTTAAGAGGATGACCTAGTCCTCAAAGAAGGCTGGAAATCCTTCTTTCCCTGGTTAGGTATGCATTGGTCTCTATGCATTTCAAAGTTTATCTCCTATCACACATTAAATTATTTAATCAAAGCCTTCACTGAGAAGGAAACTATATAATATGAAGAGTAAATATTACTCTTCTTGGCAACTCTGGAAAACCAGACGTTAAACTTCTTTCTCAGAATAAAAACAAATGTGATTCTAGGGAGAGTTTAGGGAAATCAATGGAAAAATAGAGCTGTGTTTATAGAATAGTTTATAAATTCTATGGAAAAAAGTAAAATTTTTCTTCCAAGTACATAATCATAGTATATTATCCAATCTCCCTGAACTACAAATGGAGCAGGATATACATGGCGAAATTTATCAGTTGAAGATCCTCCACAGTAATTTAATATTGAAAATGATAGAAAAGATAGTTTTGAATATCCCTTTAAGTTTTTGCTTTTATAACTATGTGACAAATAGAAGTTTTTTGAACTGTCTCAACAACAATAACAGGTAAACTGCTTCATTGACTTTCTCTTTTTTTTTTAAATTGCAGTATAGTTGGTTTACAATATTGTGTTTATTTCAGGTGTACAACAAAGTGATCCAGTTATATATATAAAATATATATAAATATATATATATTAGACTATTTTCCATTATAGCTTCTTATAAGATAATGAATATTTGTTATACAGTAAATCCTTTGTTATACAGTAAATCCTTGTTACTTATCTATTTTATGTATAGTACCTTGTATCTGATCCCAACCTCCTAATTTTTCCCTCCTGCACTCCCTTTCCCCTTTGGTAACCATAAGTTTGTTTTCTATGTCTGTGAGTCCGTTTCTGTTTTATATATAGATTCAATTGTATTATTTTTTTAGATTCCACATATTAACTTATTTTCAAATACAAAAAAGAGAAGGAACGTTACTGATATTTCATTGATAACTTCCTTATTTGTATAGATATTGGGAAAGTATGTGATTATTTTGAGTTTACAGATATATCTTTGATTTACCATATCTTCTTGATCAACAGTGTTATCTTCTCTATCAAGGAACATAATATCAGTGTTCATGTAAATAATAAAATTATAAATGGTTAGAAAAATATTAGATGATATTAACTGAGACTGTGCTAATTATCAGTCTTTGTTTATAACTTCCCTAGAACTAAACAAATAATTTCAAGGATGATCTCGAATTTCAGTACTATCCAAAGTTTTGTGTAAATTCTAGCATTTTAATCCTTATGATGAGCCAATGTAATACAGTATACCAAGTTTTAAAAATAAAAAGATGAATAAAATGGGCAAATATCACCTGCCCACAAGTCCATGAAAGGAGTGACTGAATTTTTCTTGATCACTGCCATGTCTCCTGTTCTTAGTATTGGTCTGATACAAATGAGATATTCAATAAAACATTTTGAATTACACAACTAAGACTGCATTTACTCAATTATGAACTGTGTGTTTTCTTTCATATTTTAATAACTTGAAATCAATCATCATTAATATCCTTGAAGGTATAGAGCTCTTTTAATGATAAACATTGATAACTGAGCAGAAAAGAGATTTGACAAACTGAGACCTCAGACTTTTGAAAGTTTGAGCTTTGTTCAACCCTATTTATTTCACTTGTACTATCATTCCTATGTATATATTCCTATATATACATGCATACACGATTAAAACAATCTAAAAAATGTGTAAAAGTTATCCTTCAATAACAATAAAACTAAAAATTCTAAATGAAAAACAAGACTTTACTCTTAAAATGCAGTCTCATAGATTCATTAAGCGACAGTAATAAATAATTGTACTACCTTGTATAATATAATAGAATACCAAATAGGGATGATGACTGCAACAGAACTAAAACCAGGAAATAAAGATAAACTTAAAACGTGGGAAAAGTGAATAAAAATTTCTGCCAATAACATTAACATTGCAGATAAATTATCAAGTTTTTTCCTGTAAGCCCTAAAACAATGCCAAACCTCAGAAGGGGAACATTGAATCATGTCCTTATCTGTTTCTAGCTCTTGGAAAAGAATAATATACCAGATATCATCACTCAACTCTGAATATTCCAGAGCCAGTCAGAGCCACAGTTGTACTACCTCTTCTTTTTTCTTTCTGTGTGTACTCAGACAGTATGATTTTCATATTCCAAATTACAAGAAGAGCATATAACATTTTAAAATGCTTTCTCATGTAAATAAAATGTCTGCAAAATAAGAAGTTTGGTATTTATACCATAGGTAGAAGTAAAATGTATGACAACAAAAGCAAGAAAGCCTAGAGGTGATAATTAAATGAATACTACTTCAAGATTCTTACACAATGCTTGAAATAGACTGTGATAAGCGAAAGACCTATACTATCACCCAAAAGCAACTACTAAAATAACAAAACGTATCTTCTTGATCAACAGTGTTAGCTAATGAGCCAACAAAAAATTAAGTTGAATTTTAAAATGTAGTAAATTAACCGAAAAGAAGTCAGAAAAATATGGAAAAAGGGACAAAGAATGGAATTAATAGAAACCAGATAGAAGTATTTAATATTTAAACATGATTATATCAATAATCACATTAAATATATGTGATATAACACTTCATTAAATATCAGAGATTATCAGATGAATAAGAAAGCAAAACCCAACTATCTGTTTACATATAAAGAATAACATAGGTTAAAAGTAAAATAATGAAGAAAGATATACTAACACTAATCAAAAGAAAGCTGGAATAGTTATATTTATATTAGAAAAATTAGATTGCAGAGCAAAGAATAATGACAGTGATAAGATAGGTCACTTTATGATGATAAAAAGGTAATTTCATGATGAGAACACAATAATCCAAAATATGTATGCACCTATTAATAGAGCTTCAAAATACACATAGCAAAAATTAGTAGTACTTCAAATAGAAAAATCCACAAATATAGTTGAAGATTTCAATACTATTCTCTGAATAATTGATATGACAAACAGACAAAAACGCAGTGAGGATACCGAAGACTTGAACAACATTCTCAATCATCTCATGTAACTGATAGAACAACTTTATGTCTAACAGCCAAAACTATAAAGAAAGCAAAGTCCATCAAGATGTGAAGAATAAAGAAATTTCTGTATATTTTACAATGGAATATTGCTTAACAATAAAAAGGAATATATTATCTGTACACACAATAACATGTTGAATTCAAAATAATTACTCTGAATGAAAGAAGCCAGACAAAAATAAAGAACAAATACTATATATTTATAAAACTATATAATATGCAATCAAATATGCAAGGACAGAAAGCAGATAAATGATTGCCTGGAGATGAAGGTATGGGGAAGGTCAACAGAGAGAGATTACAAAGAGGCATGAGGAAAATTTTGAGGGTGATGGATATGTTTATTATTTTGATTGTGCTGATATTTTTATGATGTATACATATATCAAAATTTATCACATATTGTACATTAAATATATGCAGTTTATTGTATGTTAGTTATACAATATCAATACATGTACTAAGTTGTTAAATTGTTATTTTAGTTATTATAAGAGTGTTCTCATGGATATTAGTCAATCTTTATACAATATTGCTGAGAATGATGATAATTTTCTGGATCTGATTTTGGAAATGGATGTATAAACTGAAGAACTGTTGACACCAAGAGGCTTTGAAGCTAATATTTTTATAAGGCCATTGTTATGAGCATTAAAGTGATGTAAAATGATGATGGGACTTTTAGTAACACAGGGGAGTATGTTGCCAAAATTCTCAATGAATATATGATTGAGAAATGAGGAGGGCACCATATGACTGCCACAAACAGAGAAGAGAATGGTATAGTGAAATTTCATGAATTTTGACTAAAGAAAAATCTGCATGAAATAGTACAAGTAACTATCTGGAAACAGTAACAGGGAATAAACTATTTATAAAATGTTATGCCTTGTGCAGAGTGGGGAAGAATGAGAAACCTCCACTTCGGGTATTTCAAGTAAAGCAATGTCTTTGTTAGAGATAAGAATACAAAAGTGTACATTTTGAAGATGTTTGAGAATATATGAGAATGTCTTTGCTTCTAGCCCCATATTCAGTTATACCTATAAGCAAGTTGTCCTCCCATATCAAGGATTTAAAGTCTCACTCAGAATTCCTGGACTTATCCAATACCCTCTCACTTTAGTTGACAACTTAATCCTGGATATAGAGCTTCAAAAGCTTACCTCAAACACCCTTTCAGTAATTTCTATCATATTTAAGTTTTGATGTAACACATACAACTTATTCTAATTTAACAATGTAAAGTGTTTTTTTCCCCCACTTTGATCTCATTGTATATGTTTGATTATTGACAGTCTTCCTATCTCTTATTAGTTCTTCTTCTACAGACTGCAAGACATCCCCTGAAAAATGCCTATTTGGTCAAATCATCTGGAATAATACCTGCTATCCGAATTCTTTATAATCTGTCCCATGCCAAATATGTAAGATACATGCCAAATATGTAAGAAGTCTGCTCTACCAGCTCAGACACTGCCTGGGTGGCCCAGCTGTTCTGTTTCATTCTAAATCATGTTACTCTGTCAATGTCCCTAGCACTACTATGCCCTTGCCTTTAGGACCCTAGTGACATTTTTTTCATCCTGTCTCAGGATGAAGACATCCACTTCCTCTAAAAATATTTTAAAAGAGACAATTAAGAAGAACAATTCTGAAAATAGCTTTGAAAAAATTAAACTATCAGATCATCTTTCTGTTATTGGAACAATATACAAGTTTGAATAATTAATCAATCCTATAGGTCAATGAGTAAAAGGAAATGATAAACATTAAAAGTTGGCAAATGATTTTTTAAATGCTTTAAATTAATGCTGATTTCATGTGTATGAAAATCAATGTAATTTCCATGGAAAAGGAAGAAGATCAACGCAACAGAATTAAGGTATGCTGAAATTATTTTTTTAATATGTAGCAAAATCAAAAATAGAGAAAGGATAATTTAATAGCTTGCACCCATACAGTGAATTAGTGGTAAATCAGGAAATAGATCATGGTTTTCTGATTCCTACAGTATCTGTGAACAGGTTTATAAAGTTCTTATTTAACAGTATAGGTGAGAATGAGTATCAATATACATATTTATTTAACAACATAATTCTTCTAATCATATCTTTTCTTGTTCCCAGGCTTTGTCATATCATTGATTTAGAGACCATAGCTAGGTTAAAAATGGCTTACATTTTCAGATAAATTTAGAGAAGTCTAAAAACTCAGACCCCACAGCAGGGCTAATATCCTTAAAAAGAAGAATATTAAGGCAGGTCAGCGGTCAAGAATATCTTGAGGAAAAGTTAACTGAAGTATCAATATAAGTGTCTGAGCCCATATTCTATTTCTGCTGTTTTGCTAAATGCCATTTGTGTGTAGGTTGAGTGACGTCTGTTTATTAATTTTATCCTCACTATAATCCTATGAGGTAATTTTGACATCCTCCATTTTAGCGAATAGAAAACTAAGATCTGAGATTTAGATTGAAAGTTAATTTTTAGGAATTCTAATGTGAACCTCTTTTATATCAGAGCCCATATTCTTTTCATTACATCCTGCTATACCTAAAGTGCCCCTTAAAAAAGAAAAAAGAAAAACACCTCTTCATTAATACTAATCCATGTACTTATAATATCATTTCTCACCTCAGTTATGCTTAAAATGTCTTTAAGCAAAATATGATTACCTTCGAATTTGAGGATGGGTTTCTTGGTCAGTTGGTAAAGTCTACAATTCTATTCAGCTCTTCAGGTTTCTATATGTGACATGATCAAGTTCCTTAACATCTTAGAACCTCAGTTCATGTATCTGAAAATAGAAATTAAAATAAGTGTTTTACACACATACACATACCTCAGGTCTTCAAGGTAAATGATAACAGTTTCCTTTGCTCAATCTTACCTAAATGTACTTTGCTTAATATATCAATGCCCATATCTTCATAGGTGTTTAGAAATATTATTAATCATAATGTAAGTAATAACTTCACACTCCTGAGAAAGGTACTAAATTAAAGGATTGTAATATGATGAAAAGAATCTCCTCACCAGATGGCTGTTCTCTCAGGGAGTAAAGACCTGTCTACAAAATTAGCAAGGCTGACAATTTCTCTTTTCTTTGACCTCAGTTAATATACTCTCATTCCAACCTACTTTAAAAGATAAAAAGCTTCCCAAATATTTCCCTTCCATTACTCTTCAATCCACGGAGTCTATTCATACTAAATTAGATTCTTTCATCTAATGGTAAGAATAAATCAGCTTATTTGCTCATCCCAGCTTTATTGCTACAATTTCAATAGCTTTAATCTCTTGAAATATACAAAACTCAATACACACTTCTCCTCCTGATTGCCATCTCCTGTGGCATTAGCAGAGATGCCTTTAAACTTCTACTTATTGGCCAGAATCTTAGAAATGGATTTATCTAATATATTAATACTTTTCACTTTAACAAAGCTCATTTTTTTGGCCTATAATTACATACAGAATTTTAACCAAAGTTCCCTTGGTACCAACGTGTATTACATACAAATATTTCCATAAATTCACAAGTAAATATTTTGGGGGAATTTTTTCAATGTTATTCCTTAAAATGATAATTTTTTTAAATACAGAAAAATATAAAAAATAACCAAAAAGATATTTATTCATTATTTATAATTTTTACTTGTTTTCTACTATTTATACTTGTTATCTACTATTTTCTTTATACCTGTAAAATAAACTATTCAGTTAAATTTAAAGTTTGCTTTGGGGGAATTTCCTGGTGGTCCAGTGGTTAGGACTCTGTGCTTCCACTGCAGGGGGCACGGGTTCAATCCCTGGTTGGGGAACTAAGATCCAGCATGCCATGTGGCACAGCCAAAAAATAAGTTAATTAATTAATTAATTTAAAAAAAAAGTTTGCTTTGGCACTCATCCCAGCACCATTCCCAAATTCATCTACATAAGTCAGGTAACCAGGATAATATTTATTTTACATATATAAATATTGTAATTAACTATTTTTAAAATGTACATAATAGTATGTTTTTTCATGAATCATTCAGCAACTGCTTTTGAGTAAACTTTATAAGATGTTTACATGTTGACATATATAAATTTAAGCCATAAGTTTTATCTTCAATGTGGTACTGCATTATATGAATATAAATATGAATGAAACAAATATGAAAACAACATTTCAGTCATCCATTCTCTGAGGGATGGCCACTGATTTCCTAAAACGTATTTAGGGAAATTACTAATGCAAATGGTCAGTAATTTCTGTTTAATTTTTAACTTAGTAAAATTTGGGGTTTCTTGGCTGTTAAGCAAGTACTATAAATATCAATAGCCAATATCTATCAATAGCCAATATCTAAGTCCTCTCATGTACTGGAATCTGGAATATTTTACTGAGATATACTTATATATAAAATATCTGAAAACATTTTTACACTCAGTTATTTTACTAGATATTTCTTGAGACATACGTAAATTAAAGAGGAAAGAAGTACTTCAACATCTGGGAAAATTCCATTAAAGTTCATATATAATGAATCAAAATGGCAATACAATTATGTTGAAAGCAATAACAACAAAAAGCAAACAATGACTCGTACTCAGTATATATGCTCCAGATCCAAAGTAGACCACATTGCAAAGAGTAGCTGGCACTTCTTTTTGAGTTGTATTGTTCTGGTTCATTCATTCGTCCCAAATAAGACCATAATATATACCTTGGAAAATTTTGATACATGTGGCCGGATTAGTGCATTGCCTACTCAGTGGACTTTCAGAAGGTTCCTTGTATCTATGCTATGACCAGTTTTTCTCCCCATATTTCAGCTATATTTGCATTGAATAGTTGAATTACTAATATTTGTAGAGTGATCAGTATTTCAAATTGGTTGAGGATAAAACTACCAAATAATTGGAGGTATGTTAAATAATTATTCTTTTTTTACTACGATAACAGTGTGTATAAAATAAATTTTTAAAAATTGAAGGTACTTATCAATGTTACCAAAATATTAAGTTGCAATGGAAACACTGTGTTTCAAATCTGTGTTATAGTTTTCTTTCTGGACACACAAGAAGATAATTTCCAGCCTCACTTACACTAAGATTAAAGTCATGTGTCTGGGTTCTGGCCAATGTGACTGGAGGAAGTGAAACATATTATTCTCAGGCTTCATCACAAAACCCTATGCAAAACTGTCCTTATTGTTTTTAATGCAAGTGTCACAAGATAAAACCTGGATAACTGAGTCAACACTTAAAGAGCATCTTGACCCATATCTGATTTTGATGTGATGGAGAAATGAACTTTATGTTCATCTATGGAAATAATATATTATTTATTTATTACCACAATAACAGAATCACCTAGGTTATTCTAATATAAATTTGCAGTTGATTAGCCCTTATTGTTAAATGTCTAAATTGAAATTTGTTTAATTGTGTGAGGCAGGGAAAAGTAAAGCTTAGCTATAAATATCAAATTTTAACTCTTAATAATGTATGACAAACTTTACCTAAGAATTTGTATTTAAAGTTATCATTAAAATTACTAGTGGTAAAAATATGTTTTTAGAATTGGAGTAGCTAAATTTCAAATATTTTCTTGTAAAATGAAAAATCACATTTGTAAAGTTGAGCAATTAGATTTGTATTTATACTTGCAATGAACAGGATAACTGTTCAATGGAAGTAGAAACTATCATAATGCAGTGGTTAGAGCATGGGGTCTGGAATGAGACAGACTGGCTTTCTCTATTCACTCAGCAACTTCCTAAATGTGTACTTTGGGGAGATTTCTTTACAATCCGTAAGACTTAGCTACTTTTTTATCATTATTTCATGAATTTCTGTCTAGTTCATTATAATGATGACTCTAATGGGGCAGAGACCAAGTCAGGTTTTGTTCACTGTTGTATTACTACCCCTAATACAGGGTCTGGACCATAAAAATCACACATCAAATTCTTCAAATACATTATAAGGTTTGGTAAAAATGAGAGACTGAAATATCTTTAACAGCTAGCCTGGTATATGGCATTAAATTAGAACCACAAGGTATTTAAATAATGAACTATAGATAAGTTATAACTCTGGTTAAAACAAATGTTGCAAATAGAGAATCACACATATACACAGTAATATGTATAGTTACTGCTCTTTTAAACCAAAATTGCTTGCATGATTGCATGTTCTATGATGGTCCAACTTGAATTTTTAAGAGTTTCTTCAGAATTTCCATTTTTATGATATTACAGTCTCAAAAATTTATTATTAAAATACATCAGGCAGTTAATCCAATCAATCATAAATATATCTATCACCAATATTAAACTAACACAAGTCTTTAGTTTGGAAGGATCTAGACCAGATTACCACTGAGTAAAATGACCGAGCATAGAACATGAGTATTTTTGCCCAGATTCGTTATTGATCTTATGTCTTATAACATCCCATCTCACTCTGCCATGCTCTTCATGAAGAAAAATGTTGCCAGTGAAGAGCTTATAGTAGTTATTAGTGGATTTTTCACATCTAGCTGACCTCTTTTATTTGTGTTTGGCACAAAATTTTATATGAAAATTACAGCTATGCTGTATCTCATTGCTAGGTAGAGTTGGCCTATGATACTCCAATCTTGCTGACCTTGCCTCCAACTGCTGCTTCCCATATCACATTAGCTCATGTTCACAATGAAAAAAACAAAATGTGCACCTCTCACTTCTCCAATAGTCGTCACCATTTTTAACCTATTTTGTAGTTTTCTTAAGCATTTAAGCAAACAGCTTCATTAATTTTGGCAAGTAATATTAACACAGAAAACTCTCAATGCCTGTAGTCTTTAAATCTAAATACTAACAGGCTTAAATTTATCACAAAGTAAGTAGAATTATTTTATTCCATTGATATAAACAGCAAAAACTGTATCTTCTTCTCTAAAATAAAATAACCCTAAAAATAAGATATAACAAAATTAATTTGTGATTTGTCCATTAGTTCTACTCTTAAAAATAGTTGAAGAAGAGGTATAGAAATAATTAAGAAATGATACATGAATTAAACTTCATCAGTTTGAACCAACCTTTAATTTTATTCACAGGCTTCGTGGAACTTGATTCCTTTGGTGTTCAACATGCCACAGGCACTATATACTAAAGATAGGGAAGAAGTTTCACTACCCATTTATTATTTTTACAGTCCAATATTTCTGTCAAGTGCCTAACTTCCATAGTGAGAGGCACTGCAGAGAAACATAGATCAGTGCCATAGACAGGAATATGACCCAACAATACCAACCAGATTTGCTCTGTTTTGTTTTTTATAATTGTTACCTGGGTAAAGCACCCCTTCTACCTACAAAATTTTATTTGATTTATTTAAAAGACAAATAAATCTTGCTTATTACTAGGTGAAATTCATAAGTTTTATGCATGATGAAAATGGAAACTGTGAAAGATAGCTGAAGAGAACTGGAATTTGACAAATGATACTGTTAGGTTTATATTTTTGTCACCATTTTTAATCACAATAAAGAAGCCATAAAGCAAGTTACCAGTTATCTAACCACCTAAAAAATATCTAATAAAAAAAGATGCCTATGAAGCTTGAAAATATTTCCTTCTGCCACACAGCAAAAAAGGAAAAGAAAAAATATTAGTTTAGCAAATTAAATATAGAAATAAATTACAAGGAGGATTCATGGTGAAAGAGTTAGCAGTATATTATGTGAAGTTATAAAATAACAAATGTGGCTTTATGACTAATATTTTGTTTTCCTTTTGCTTCCAGTCAAATGAAGGAATAATGTTAATTCTGGAGATCATGAGGGAAGATGATTAGTTCTAAGTTCTTATCCTATTTGACAAAATTTTAACAGAGTTGATAATGCATTTTTATTGAAACTCTTTTAATTCTTGGTTCTCAGAACAATATTTTCTCTTGGTTATCACCAGCTTGAGTGCTTAGGACACTCCTAGGTCTACTTTAATTGTTCTTCCATATCTCACGACCACTGAATTTTGGAAAGTGTAAGGGCTTATTCCATTGTACCCTTTATGCACACTCACTTCTGTGATGATCTTAATGAATACTGGGGTTCTAAATGTGTTCTATAAAACTGCTTTTGTCAAAATGCAGATCTCCTTACATTAGTGGATTGTGAAACCAATTTAATAAATTAAAATAAGCAAGCTTTAATGAAATTTTAAAAAATCAGAAAAATAGACAAATTGAACTTCATCAAAATTAAAACCATACCTCAAAGGAAAAGTAGCTGACAAAACAGGAGAAAATATTTGAAAATCATATATCTTATAAAGAACTAATGTCCAGAATATATAAAGAACCTTCAAAACAAAAACAAGAAAAAGTCAAATAAACAATTAAAAATAGGCAGTGAGATGTCAGCAACAGGAGGCATGAGTTTCTTTTTATTTCCCCTTGAATTTACACTAATTGGACGTCCATAACTGAAAAAAAGCAGCTCTGTATAGCATACCAGGACACTAGAGATATCCATCCATCTGTGTACCTGAAAGTGGGTAGATTAGAACCCAGAGGAGGCAGTTGAGTGAGAGAAGTGGTAGCAGAAGCAGCCTCCGCAGAGAAGGTGGTGGCAGGTCTGGCACCTGTCCAAAATGACCTTTCTGACAGAGGAGGTGGTGAGTGAAAGAGGAAGTGGGGGTCTGCCTGGCCCCGTGTGCTGCAGCTGGAGGGACCCATTGCTCTCCCTGAGGAAAAAAACCACAGTGACGGGGAGGAAGAAAAGGAAAGAGAGTTAGGCAGACCAAGAAAAGTGAAGGAAGGTGTGTTCTGCTGTTTGGCCTTAGATTCTGGCAAGAGGACCACCCATAGAACTCTGGAATCCCCCCAAGTTGAGGATACCCTTACTAGGTCATTGGCACTCCAAAAACTCCAAGTGCTAAGTACACACTTAGCCCCTCTATACCACTACACCCCCTTTTTCCCCCCTCCACCAGCTTTTTCTTTTTTATGCACATACTTCAATGTTAACATCAAGTCAGCTCCAGCAAGAGAAACCAAAAACTTGTGTATATCACCACTTTCTGGAAAGGCTCTAATTACCAACCTGTTGAACTGTTAGAACCAAAGTAAAGAAAGTCTTGCCTAAATAAGAAAGGATTTTGTTACTTCAAATGTGGCAGCAGAGACCCTTTTTATCAAATACCATGAAAAAATCATGGCAATAGAATATCAAAAAAAGAAAATAACAATTTTCCAGCAACCAAACCCAAAAGACTCTGAATACTGTGATCTGACAAAGAATTAAAAATAGCTGTTATAAAGAAAGTCAGCAAGCAACTCAGAAAGGCAAAATAATTATCTCATGAATAAAACTAACAAATGGAATGAGTACTCTACCAAAATTATAAAAAAAAGAACCAAACAGAAATTGTGGAGCTGAATAGCTCATATAAATAATTGAGAAGAAGACTGCATTCAAATGCATTAGAAGTAGAGCAGATCAGATGGAAGAGAAAATAACTAAGCTCAAGGATAGGATTATAAAAATGATTCAGTTTTAAGAGGAGAGACAGCTAAAATTTTAAAAAGCTAAGAAACCCTACAAGATCTATCTGACTCCATTAGGAAAGCCAACATAAAATAATGGATTTAGTAGAAAAAGAAGAAGGGCTAAGAAAAGAGAGAACATATTTAAAGAAATAATAGGTGAGAACTCCCCAAACATGAAGAAGGAACTTGACATATAAGTGCACAAAGCAATAGAACACATTATCTCCATGTAAAAGACCTTCTCTAAGACATATTATATTTTAAAAAACTGTCAAAAATCAATAATAAATAAAGTATTTTAAAGACAACCATGGAGGAAAGGACAGTAATTTACAAAGGAACCCCCCCTTAGGTTATCAGCAGATTTCTCAACAGAAACTCTACAGGCCAGGAGAAAAACTGCCAGCCAAGAATACTCTATCAGTCAAAGTTATCCTTCAGATATAAAGGAGAAATAAAGGCTTTCTCAGACTAACAAAAACTGAGGGAGTTCACCAACACTGGACCTGCCTTACAAGAAATGTTGAAAGGAGTTTTTCAAGCTGAAACAAAAAGCTGAAATCACACAAAACTCTGATTAAAGTGATAGTCAGAATTTTAAAAATGTAACTGTTTTTTAGAATAGTATATTAAACTCTTAACTATAGCATAAATTTTAAAGGAAAAGAACATTAAAAATAAGTATAGTTACTACAAATTGACAATAAAATCACAGCATGAAGAGAAAACTGGTGACATCAAAAACATAAAAGGGGAAGAAGAATAAAAGGATGGAACCTTTATAGACAAGTAAAGATAAATTGTTATCAGCAGGAAAAGAGCTATTTTACCCATGAGTTGCTTTATATAAACCTCATGATAACCACAAAGCAAAATTCTAGAGGAGAGACAAAACAACAACAAAAAACAAAACAAAAAGGAAGACTGACCAAATTATCATGGAAAGCCACCAACTTGCAAAGGTAGACAGAAACAGAAGGAAAAAGAAACAATGGAGAGACAAAATAATCATAAGGCAAAAGATAAAATGGCAGTAGTAAATTCTTACATAACAATAATCACCCTAAATGTAAATGGTTTGAACTCACCAATCAAAAGGCACAGAGTGGCTAGATGGATAAAAACAAGACCCAAGTATATGCTGCCCACAAGAGACTCATTTAAGCTCTAAGGACACACACAGGCACAAAGTGAAAGCATGGAAGATAAAATTCCAAGCCAACAGAAACCAAAAGAAGTCAGGTGTAGCCTTATATCAGACCAAATAGCCTTCAAGCCAAAAATATAACAAGAGACAAAAAAGGGCATTATATACTGATAAAGGGGTCAGTACATCAAGAAGAAATAGCAATTGTAAATATATATGCTCCCAAAACTTGAGCGTTGAAATATATTATTCAAAAATAAAAGAACTTAAAAGAGAAATAGACACCAATACAATAATTATAGGAGACTTCAGTATCCCACTGTCAGCAATGGATAGTTTGACCAGACAGAAAATCAACAAGGCAAAGTTGGACTGAACCACACTTTAGAAGAAATGGACTTAATAGACATACACAGAGCATTCCACCCAATAGCAGCATAATACACATTCTTCTCAAGTGCACATGGAACATTCTCCAGGATACACCATACGATAGGCAACAAAACAAATCTTAGCAAATTTAAGAAGACTGTAATCATACCAACTATCTTCTCTGACCACAGTGGTGTGAAACCAGAAATCAACAACAAGAATAAAGTGAGATCTACAAATATTTGGAAAATGAACAACACATTTCTATACAACCATTCAGTCAAGAAAAATCCAATAATTTTTTTAAAATATCAAGACAATGAAATGAAATGAAAATAGAAATACAGCATATCAACCATCATGGGATGCAGCAAATGCAGTTCTGAGAGGAGAGTTTATAGCAATAATCTGATATATTAAGAAATTAGAAGGATATCAAATAAACAACCTAACTTTACATTTGAAGGATCTAGAAAAAGGAGAAAAAATTAAGTGCAAATTAACAAAAGGATGGAAATGATAAAGTTCAGAGAAATGGTAAAATAGATAACAGAAAAACAATAGAAAAAAATCAACAAAATTAAAAAGAGTTTCTTTGAAAAGATAAACAAAATTTGCCAATCTTTAACTAGACTAATTAAGAAAAAGAGAGAGATGATTCAAATAAAATTGGAAATGAAAGAGGAGATAGTACAACTGATACCACGGAAAGACATAGGATCATATAGACTATGGACAATTATATGTCAATAAATTACATAACCTAGAAAGAATGTATACATTTTTAGAAACACAAAACCTACCAAGACTGAATCAGGAATAAATAGAAAATTTGAACTGACCAATAATGAGTAAAACGATTGAACCTGTAATCAAAAATCTCCCAACACAGAAAACTCCAGAACTGAACGGCTTCACTGGAAAATTCTACCAAACATTTAAAGAAGAATTAAGACCAATCCTCCCCAAACTCTTCCAAACTACTGATAAGGGAACACTTTCAAACTCATTTTTCAAAGCTAAGATTACTTTGATACCAAAACCAGATAAAGATGCCATAATTAAAGAAACTATAGAAAAATATCCCCTATAAGTATAGATGCAAAAGTTCTCAACAAAATATTTGTGCACCAAATCCAAGAACACACGTTAAAAAGATTACAGACCACAACGAAGTTGGATTTATCCCTGAGATACAAGGATGGTTTATGTATGTGTATAGCTGATTCACTTTGTTATAAAGCAGAAACTAACATCATTGTAAAGCAATTATACTCCAATAACAATGTTAAAGTAAATAAATAAATAAAAATAAAACCTCACAACATTGGGAAAAAATTAAGTATAATATATCACATCAATAAAATTAAAAACAAAAATTACATGATCATTTTAGTAAATGCAGAAAAAAACGTTTGACAAAATACAACATCCTTTCATAATAAAAACCCTTTAACAGACTGGGTATAGAAGGAACATACCTCAACATAATAATGGCCATATATAACAAATCTACAGCTAACATCATACTAAATGGAGAAAAATAGAAAGGGTTTCATGTAAGATCAGAAACAAGAAAACCATGGCCACTCTCATGACTCTTATTCAATATAGTACTGACTAGTGGTAGCTAGGGCAATTAGGTAAGATAAAGAAATAAAAGGCATCCAAATCAGAAAGGATGATGTAAAATTATCACTATTTCCTGATAATATGATCTTATACATAGAAAATCCCAGAGTTAGTCAAAAATAATCAACATTTTCAGTAAAGTGGCAGGCTATAAAATCAAGATACATAAATCAATTGCACTCCTTTACACTAATGACGAAGCAATTGAAAAAGAAATGAGAACTATCCCATTCACAATAGCATCAAGAAAATATATAATACTTAGGAATAAATTTAACCAAGGAAGTGAAGATCTGTGCAATGAAAACTACAAGTCTCTGCTGAAAGAAACTGAAGACACAAACAAATGGAAAGACATCCTATGCTCTTAGATTATAATAATTATTATTGTTAAAATGGCCATATTACCCAAAGCCATCTACAGGTTCAATGTAATCCCCATCAAAATACCAAAAGCATTCTTCACAGAAATAGAAGAAATAATCTTAAAATTTGTGTGGAACCACAAAAAACCCTGAATAGCCAAAGCAACCCTGAGAAGAAAGAAAAAATTCAGAAGTATTATGCTTCATGATTTCAAACTATACTAAAAAGCCATAGTAATCAAAATAGTATGGTACTGGAAAAAATAGACATATTGACTAATAGAACAGAATAGATATCCCAGGATTAAATCCCAGCATATACAGTCAACAATACTTGACAAGGGAGCCAAGAATACCCATGCAGTGAGAGGACAGTCTCTTCAACAAATGGTGCTGGGAAAATTGGAGAAATACAGGCAGAACAATGAAATTGGACCCCTATCTCAAATCACTCACAAAAATTAACTCAAAATGAATCAAAGACTTAAACATAAAACCTGATACCATAAAATCCCTAGAGAAAAACTTAGGGAAGAAGTTCTTTGATATTGGCTGTGGTAATGATTTTTGAACATGGTGCCAAAAGCACAAACAATGAAAGCAAAAATCAACAAATAAAACTATGTCAAACTCAAATTTTCTGCACAGCAAAATAAATAATTAACAAAATAAAAAGACAACCTACAGAATGGGAGAAAATTTTTGCAAACCATGTATAGGATAAGAAGTTAATATTCAAAATATATAAAGAACTCAGTCAACTTAGTAACAACAACAACAAAAGAAATAATCCAGTTAAAAAAATAGAAGAAGTAAATTGGTATTTTTCCAAAGAGTATATCAAAATGGCCGATAGACACATGAAAAGATCCTCAACATCATTAACCATCAGGGAAATGCAAATCAAAACCACAGTAAGATATTATTTCACAACAGTTAGAATGGCTATTTCAAGAAGACAAGACACAACAGGCACTGGAAAAATGTAGTATAAAGGGAACACTTATACATTGTAGGTGAGAATGTAAATTGGTCAATCATTCTAGTAAACAATATGGAGCTTTCACAAAATTACAAATCAATCTACCATATGATCTCGAGATTTCACTTCTGGGTATATACACAAAGGAAATTAAAACAGGATTTGGGAGCTTCCCTGGTGGCGCAGTGGTTGAGAATCTGCCTGCTAATGCAGGGTACGTGGGTTCGAGCCCTGGTCTGGGAGGATCCCACATGCCATGGAGCAACTAGGCCCGTGAGCCACAACTACTGAGCCTGCGCGTCTGGAGCCTGTGCTCCTCAACAAGAGAGGCCGCAACAGTGAGAGGCCCGCACACCGCGATGAAGAGTGGTCCCTGCTTGCCACAACTAGAGAAAGCCCTAGCACAGAAACGAAGACCCAACATAGCAATCAATCAATCAATAAATAAATAAATCTTAAAAAAAAAACAAAACAGGATTTGGGTGAGATATATGCACTCCCACGTTTATTGCATGATTACTCACAATTGCCAAGATGTGGAAACAACCCACATACTCATCAACATATGAATGGATAAAAAAGATGTGGTACATAGTCACAATAAATATTATTCAGTTATGAGAAAGGAGACTGTCCTTCCATTTGTGACAACATTGGTTGACCTTGAGCACCTTATGTTAAGCAGGGTAAGTCAGACAGAGAAAGACAAATACTGTATTATATCACTCATATGTGGAATCTAAAAAAGTTAAACTTGGAAAAAACAGAGAGTAAAATTGTGGTCACCAGGAGATGGAAGGGAGTGGATAAGAGTGATGGTGTTTAGGATACAAACTTGTAACAAGCAGTAAATAAGCCATAGAGATCTAAGGCACAATGCAATGAATGTAGATAATGATACTGTACTATAATTATGTAATGTGATAAATCACTACTTTGGCAATAATATTATAATATATAAATGTATCAAACATGTTGTATACCTTAAATTTACATAATGTCACATATTGTTTATTTTATTAAAAATGGTCAAATAAATTGAAAACATATTTATATATATGTAAATACATGTATGTGGTCTTTAATAAATATATATATTATACATGTTAATATAATTATGTTAATATATATGTACATGGCCAAATAGGACAAAAAGTTGCTTAACATAAGTGTCATTAGACAAATGTAAGTTAAAACCAGAATGAGATACCACTTCACACCCACTAGGATGGCTTTATTCAAAAAGACAGAAAATAGAAAGTGTTAGAAAACATGTGGGAGTTGGAACCCTCAGATATTGCTGGTAGGAATGTAAAATGATTCAGTTGCTTTGGAAAACAGTCGAGCAGTTCCTCAAAAAGATAAACATGAAGTACCATATGGCCCAGCAATTCTATTTCTAGGTACATACCCAGGAGAACTGAAAATGTAAGTCTATGCAAAAACTTGTACACAAATATTTATAACGGCAATATTCATAATGGCCAAAAAGTAAAGATTGATAAATACATACTTATATATAATATATTCATACAACAGAATATATATTTCAGCTATAAAAAGGAACAAATACCTACTGGAACATGGACAAATCTTGAAAACACTATACTAAGTGAAAGAATCCAAAAAAAAAGACCATATATTATATGATTACTTTAATATGAAATGTCCAGAACAGGTAAGTCCATAGGGGCAGATAGTACATTAATAGTGAAAAAAGGCTGGAGAAGGGAGGTTGAAATGGACAGTGATTGTTAGTGGGTATTCGGTCTCTTTAATTGGCCAAGAAAAATGTTCTGGAATTACATAACAGTGATGGTGGTGCAACTTTGTGAAAATAATAAAAATCATTGAATCATAGATTTATTATCAAGGTGATTTTTATAGTATACAAATAATATCCCAATTAAAAATTAAATAAAATAACTACCAAATTCACCTACTTGTCATCCACTGGATTAATAGGCAAATCAAATTTGAAACTGATTTTTGTCTGCAAAAATAAATATATAAATAACAAAAATAATAACAATGTTAATACTCCTTCCAGTTTTTCTAAATTTAATAAATGACAAGTCTATTTGCCAGTTGTTCAAGTTGAAATCTTGAACTATTACTTGCTTCTATCCCTATAATATCCTAATAGTAAGTTCCAGAAATTTTAACTTTTGAAAATATCCATTTTAAAAAATTGAGATATAATCCACATACCATAAAGTTCATTTTTTTCAAGTTATACAATTTAGTGGTTTTTAGTATATTCAAAAGTTGTACAACCATCATCACTATCTAATTATAGAACATTTCCAACAGCAAAATAAACAAAAACAAAACGAAAAACTCAGTACCAGAGAGGACTTTCTTGTCTTGTTCCTGACTTAGAGGAAAAGCTTCAGTCTTGCTCCATGAAGTATACCTTAGTTTGTGAGTTTTTCTTGTATGCACTTTTTCAGGTTGAAAATTTTTCATTTTATTTCTAGTATGTTGGGTGTTTTTATCAAGAAATAGTGCTGTGTTTTATCAAATATTTTTGCATCTATTGAGATGATCATGTGTTTTCCCCCCCAAATACCCATATTCTAACTACTATTAACTATGACTCAGCAACTTCACAATTACTACCTGGATCAAACTATTATCATCTCCATGTTGTCTATGACAATATCCCACTAAATGAACTCCCTTTTGTTCTCTTGCTCCACTATTATGTATTCCTCAAACTACATCCAATGTTCTTCTAAAACATAAATCACATGTCACTCTTTTCCTTTCATTTTCCAATGGCTTCTGTTTCCCAAGGAGTTAAAATCTAAATCCCTTACCATAACTGAAAGACCTTCTATATCTTGCCTCTTTCATCCTCATACCTCACATCCTACAAATCTTCATCTCTTAAACATGATTTTGCAAATATATTTGTTGCTTTATTATTCAGGAGTCATTTGTTGGACATATAATAAATGCCAAACATCCATGAGAACTATTATGAAAGATACAAAGAAGTCCCAGACTCTAAGCTTAAAGTATCTTCGATTTTCAAAGTAAAGAACTAGATACAAAAATAACTAGTTAAAAATAAAAATCAATATGCTACAAAAGCAAGGCAAATATTTATTTTAAATACCCTAGGAGTTCAATATAGTGAGAGATTTCCCTAATGGGTAAAATCAAGAAAATGTTATAGGTAGTATGGAATTTTCAGTTGGCATGGAAGAACAGGTTGGATGAAAAAAATATTATCACATCTCAAATGTATGGAAAATAAGAAATGGATTTTCTTTTTCCTTAACTCTTTATGTTCCCCAGATATTCTTAGGGGTATAAGAGATATCCTTTGCATAATTTTAAGTAGTGTTTCAAATAACAAGATTAAGTAAGAATATCACTCTGAGAAAATATACTTGCATAAAATTATTTAATATATATTGTTATACAGACAAATCAAAGGTCACTGGTGATGCTATTCATTGACCACTCTCTATGTGGCATATGCAATAAGAAAAGAATTTTAGTGTAATAATGAAATGAATTTATACTGTACTTTCAGGGCAATATTTCAATATTTAGAAAATGTTCATATTTTGGCTTAATAGATTATAATGGGCAGAGTTGTAATAGCAGCATAAATGAAAGGGAACATTCATTTATATGTAATTTCTACACTGTAATTTTGGCTAACATGAATGTTACTTGGGCTGAATTGAAATGTGGATTGAAATTTATTAACTGATCTCATGAATGTGAATGATTGTAAGGAAGAGTAAGATGTCTTGAATAAGACAATTGGAGAAAATTAGACAAGTAAGAATTGTGTGGTTTAAACAAAGTACCTAAGGTTGACAAAAATGGCCATTCTCAAGATTATGTATAGTTATGGAGGAATTACCAGGACAATCAAAATGGATTTCAGATAATTATTTGTACCAAGGTTTTGCTTATTTGCACATGAATAGGTCTTTTTCTAGACTTGCCTTGGCAAAATAAAGTTGATTCTTACAAATAAAAATGAGAGTATGGGGCCAGTCCAGGTCATAGAGTTTATAGAATGCAGATGGGCATTGCCATGTTGATGAACAATGAAGGGTTAACTATATAAGTATCACTGCAATGATCTCTTCTAGAGCCATCTGGCATTGTTTTTCAGATATACCTCTGAGGACTCATCAGAACCTCAAAGAAGTAACTCTGCTCACTGTCACAACTACTGTAATAGAATCTATTATTTCTACACCAATAGTCTTTAGAAAGTTGCCCTTTAAAAATTATATATACACACATTATACATCACATCCTTAGAGCAATAGAAATTGTATTAGAAATTTTTATTGTTGAGGATAACTGAGCTGGTTCCTTGAAGAAAAATACAGTCTAACTGCTAAAACTGAAATCCCACAAAATACAAGTAATGCTATGATAATTTTTTTGAATAGCTGGATAAAAAAGACATTAAGTTAAATCATGCAAACAAAATAAAGTTGAAAACATTACAAATATATAACTACCCTCTCTGTAAAGCAACATTATAATCTTATAGGTATAATATTAAATTGTAATCACAGATTTTTAAAGCTTATATTTCAAAATGAGCTGGTAAGATTTTTAGGTATAATCAGTTTTGAGGTATTCAACCATACTTCTGAGAGACACTAAATTTACTGGCTATCAAAATAAAATGCAAAGAAACAAGGAAACCAACATATCATTGCCTAATTTTAACCTTGAATAGTCATTTTTTCCCCTGGCAGTTACATGACGTATTTCCAACTCTTTAAAGGATAGATAATAATGTGAATAAGTTACTTAAATTAGACAATGAGACAATTCTGTGATCACCTAGTTCAAAATTTCTGCAGGAAAAAAAATCAACTTCATTGAACTTTATACATAAATGGAAGAGAGTTTAAGCACAAAAAGAACTAGAAAATGACAACTCCTAAATTAAGACCTTAGAAGCTGTTTCAAGAAAGTTTGAAAAGAAAATAACTTAGACTCTAAGACGATGTCAATAGCATCTGGAATAAAATATTTGTTTTTTGCTTTTTGTTTTTTAACACCTTGATTGGAGTATAATTGCTTTACACTGTTGTGTTAGTTTCTGCTGTATAACAAAGTGAATCAGCTGTAAGTATACATATATCCCCATAACTGCTCCCTCTTGCATCTCCCTCCTACCCTCCTTATCCCACGCCTCTAGGTGGACACAAAGCACTGAGGTGGTCTCCCCGTGCTATGCGATTGCTTCCCACTAGCTATCTATTTTACATTTGGTAGTGTATATATGTCAATGCAACTCTCTCACTTCGTCCCAGCTTACCCTTCCCACTCCCCGTGTCCTCAAGTCCATTCCTACTTCTGCATGTTTATTCCTGTCCTGCCCCTAGGTTCTTCAAAACCATTTTTTTTCTTTTTTCTTTTAGATTCCATATATATGTGTTAGCATACGGTATTTGTTTTTCTCTTTCTGACTTACTTCACTTTGTATGACAGACTTTAGGTCCATCCACCTCACTACAAATAAATCAATTTCATATCTTTTTATGGCTGAGTAATATTCCATTGTATATATGTGCCACATCTTCTGTACCCCTTCATCTGTTGATGGGCACTTAGGTTGCTTCCATGTCCTGGCTATTGTAAATAGTGCTGCAATGAACATTGTAGTACATGACTCTTTGAATTATGGTTTTCTCAGGGTATATGCCCTGCAGTGGGATTGCTGGGTCATATGGTAATACTATTTTTTGTTTTTTAAGGAAACTCCATACTGTTCTCCATAGTGACTGTATCAATTTACATACTCACCAATAGTGCAAGACAGTTCCCTTTTCTCCACATCCTCTCCAGCATATATTGTTTGTAGATTTTTTGATGATGGCCATTCTGACTGGTGTGAGGTGATACCTCACTATAGTTTTGCTTTGCATTTCTCTAATGATTAGTGATGTTGAGCATCCTTTCATGTATTTGTTGGCAATCTGTATATCTTCTTTGGAGAAACATCTATTTAGGTCTTCTGCCCCTTTTTGGATTGGGTTTTTTGTTTTTTTGACATTGAGCTGCATGGACTGCTTGTATATTTTGGAGATTAATCCTTTGTCAGTTGCTTCATTTGCAAATATTTTGTCCAATTCTGAGGGTTGCCTTTTAGTCTTGTTTATGGATTCTTTGCTATGCAAAAGCTTTTAAGTTTCATTAGGTCTCATTTGTTTATTTTTGTTTTATTTCCATTTCTCTAGGAGGTGGGTCAAAAAGGATCTTGCTGCGATTTATGTCATAGGGTCATAGAGTATTCTGCCTATGTTTTCCTCTAACAGTTTTCTAGTGTCCGGCCTTACATTTAGGTCTTTAATCCAGTTTCAGTTTATTTTTGTGTATGCTGTTAGGGAGTGTTCTAATTTCATTCTTTTACATATAGCTGTCCAGTTTTCCCAGCACCACTTATTGAAGAGGCTGTCTTTTCTCCATTGAATACTCTTGCCTCCTTTATCAAAGACAAGGTGACCATATGTGCATGGGTTTATCTTTGGGCTTTCTATCCTGTTCCATTGATCTATATTTCTGTTTTTGTGCCACTACCATACTGTCTTGATTACTGTATCTTTATAGTATAGTCTGAAGTCCGGGAGCCTGATTCCTCCACCTTTGTTTCTCTTTCTCAAGACTGCTTTGGCTATTTGGGTTCTTTTGTGTTTCCGAACAAATTGTAAAATTTTCTGTTCTACTTCTGTGAAAAATGCCATTGGTTGTTTGATAGGATTGCATTGAATCTGTAGATTGCTTTGGGTAGTATAGTCATTTTCACAATGTTGATTCTTTCTATCCAAGAACATGGTATATCTCTCCATCTGGTTGTATCATATTTAATTACATTCATCAGTGTCTTAGAGTATTCTGCATACAGGTCTTTTGTCTCCTTAGGTTTATTCCTAGGTATTTTACTCTGTTTGTTGCAATGTCAAATGGGACTGTTTCCTTAATTTCTCTTTCAGATTTTTCATCATTAGTGTATAGGCATGCAAGAGATTTCTGTGCACTAATTTCGTATCCTGCTATGTTACCAAATTCATTGATTAGCTCTAGTAGTTTTCTGGTAGCATCTTTAGGATTCTCTATGTGTAGTATCATGTCATCTGCAAAGAGTGACAGCTTAACTTCTTCTTTCTGATTTGGATTCCTTTTATTTCTTTTTCTTCTCTGATTGCTTTGGCTCAAACTTCCAAAACTATGTTGAATAATAGTGGTGAGAGTGGGTAACCTTGTCTTGTTCCTGATCTTAGTGGAAATGGTTTCAAATTTTCATCATTGAGAATGATGTTGGCTGTGGGTTTGTCATATATGGGCTTTATTATGTTGAGGTAAGTTCCCTCTATGCCTACTTTCTGGAGAGCTTTTATCATAAATGGGTGTTGAATTTTGTCAAAACATTTTTTCTGCATCTATTGAGATTATCATATTATTTTATCCTTCAGTTTGTTAATACGGTGTATCACATTGATTGATTTGCGTGTATTGAAGAATCCTTGCATTCCTGGAATAAACCCCACTTGGTCATGGTGTATGATCTGTTTAATGTGCTGTTGGATTCTGTTTGCTAGTATTTTGGTGAGGATTTTTGCATCTATTTTCATCAGTGATATTGGCCTGTAGTTTTCTTTCTTTGTGACATCTTTGTCTGGTTTTGGTGTCAGGGTGATGGTGGCCTCATAGAATGAGTTTGGGAGTGTTCCTCCCTCTGCTATATTTGGAAGATTTTGAGAAGGATCGGTGTTAACTCTTCTCTAAATGTTTGATAGAATTTGCCTGTGAAGCCATCTGGTCCTGGGCTTTCATTTGTTGGAATATTTTTAATCACAGTCTCAATTTCAGTGCTTGTGATTGGTCTGTTTATATTTTCTATTTCTTCCTGATTCAGTCTCGGAAGGTTGTGCTTTTCTAAGAATTTATCCATTTCTTCCAGGTTGTCCATTTTACTGGCACATAGTTGCTGGTAGTAATCTCTCATGATCCTTTGTGTTTCTGCAGGGTCAGTTGTTACTTCTTTTTCATTTCTAATCCTGTTGATTTGAGTCTTCTCCTTCTCTTTCTTGATGAGTCTGCCTATTGGTTTAGCAATTTTCTTTATCTTCTCAAAGAACCAACTTTTACTTTTATTGACCTTTGTTATTGTTTCCTTAATTTCTATTTCATTTATTTCTGATCTTTATGATTTCTTTCCTTCTGCTAACTATGGAGTATTTTTTTTTCCCTTTCTCTAATTGCTTTAGGTGTAAAGTTAGGTTTTTTATTTGAGATTTTTCTTTTCTCATGAGGTAGGAATGTATTGTTATAAACTTCCCTCTTAGAACTACTTTTGCTGCATCCCATAGATTTTGGGTCATCGTGTTTTCATTGTCATTTGTGTCTAGGCATTTTTAGATTTCTTCTTTGATTTCTTCAGTGATCTCTTGGTTATTTAGTAGCATATTGTTTAGCTTCCCTGTGTTTGTATTTTTTACAGTTTTTTTCCTGTAATTGCTATCTAGTCTCATAGCATTGTAGTTGGAAAAGATACATGATATGGTTTTAATTTTCTTAAATTTCCCAAGTCTTGATTTTTGACTCAAGATATGATCTATCTTGGAGAATGTTCCATGAGCACTTGAGAAGAAAGTATATTCTGTTGTTTTTGGATGGAATGTCCTATAAATATCAATTAAGTCCATCTTGTTTAATGTGTCATTTAAAGCTTGTCTTTCCTTGTTTATTTTCATTTTGATTGATCTGTCCATTGCTGAAAGTGGGGTGGGGTACTGTTATTGTGTTACTGTCAATTTCCCATTTTATGGATGTTAACATTTGCCTTATGTACTGAGGTGCTCCTATGTTGGGTGCATATATATTTACAATTGTTATATCTTCTTCTTGGATCGATCCCTTGATCATTATGTAATGTCCTTCTTTTTCTCTTGTAATAGTCTTTATTTTAAAGTCTATTTTGTCTCATATGAGAATTGCTACTCCATCTTTCTTTTGATTTCCATTTGCGTGGAATATCTTTTTCCATTCCCTCACTTTCAATCTGTATGTGTCCCTAGATCTGAAGTGCGTCTCTTGTAGACAGCATATGTATGGGTCTTGTTTTTCTATCCATTCAGCCAGTCTATATCTTTTGGTTGGAGCATTTAATCCATTTACATTTAAGGTTATCATCGATATGTATGTTTCTATTACCTTTTTCTTAATTGCTTTGGGTTTGTTTTTGTAGGTCTTTTCCTTCTCTTGTGTTTCCTTCCTAGAGAAGTTCCTTTAGCATTTTTTGTAAAACTGGTTTGGTGGTGCTGAATTCTCTTAAGTTTTGCTTGTCTGTAAAATGTTAATTTCTCTGTGGAATCTGAATGAGATCCTTGCTGGGTAAAGTAACCTTGGTTTTAGATTTTTCCCTTTCATCACTTTAAATATGTCCTGCCACTGCCTTCTGGCTTGCAGAGTTTCTGCTGAAAGATCAGATGTTAACCTTATGGGGATTCCTTTGCAAGTTATATGTTGCTTTTCCCTTGCTGCTTTCAATGTTTTTTCTTTGTATTTAACTTTCTATAGTTTGAATAATATATGTCTTGGTGTGTTTCTCCTAGGATTTATCGTGTATGGGACTCTTTTTGCTTCCTGGAGTTGATTGACCATTTCCTTTCCCATGTTAGGGAAGTTTTCAACTATAATCTCTTCAAATATTTTCTTAGTCCCTTTCTGTTTCTCTTCTTCTTCTGGGAGCCCTGTAATTCGAATGTTGGTGCGTTTAATGTTGTCCCAGAGGTCTCTGAGACCTTCCTCAATTCTTTTCATTCTTTTTTCTTTATTCTGCTCTGCAGTAGTTATTTCCACTATTTTATCTTCCAGGTCACTTATCCATTCTTCTGCCTCAGTTATTCTGCTATTGATTCCTTCTAGAGAATTTTTAATTTCATTTATTGTTTTGTTCATCACTGTTTTTTTGCTCTTTAGTTCTTCTCGGTCCTTGTTAAATGTTTCCTGTATTTTCTCCATTCTATTTCCAAGATTTTGGAACATCTTTACACTCATTACTCTGAATTCTTTTTCAGGTAGACGGCCTATTTCAACTTCATTTGTTTGTTCTGGTGCATTTTTACCTTGCTCCTTCATCTGCTGCATTTTTCTGTGTCTTCTTATTTTCCTTAACTTACTTTTCATCTTAGACTTCCCAGCCTCCAGAACGTTTCCTCGCAAAATAGAAGGGAAGATCCTTGAGAACAGGGAACATCCTTGTTTCTCTAGTGCCTATTACAATGCCTGATCCATCACAGAAACTCAATGTGTAATCGGGAAGAAAAAATCTGACTCCATTCTGGATCAGTTTCTTTTATTTCAACCTTTGTATTTGATTGCTTTTGCTTAGTCGTACTAGCCCAAGGAGGCATGAAACTGAGCAGCTTGTTTACTTTTTTAAAGCTAAAGTGAAGCTTAAAAGCAAAAACAGAGAGGGAAGCAACCATTTTTATTGTGGGAAAGTTGATATAAAGAAAGCCATTTTAAAAAGTGATAGCAGTATCCAAACAATAAAACATGAAAAATATATTACACTGAGTGTTCCAAAAGGATTTAAGTTAAAATTCTAAATTAATATTTAGTGAAACAATGAATGATTCTAAATAAACAGTCATTGGAGTCATAATTGAAAAATAATTTTCTGGGTATGAGATTTTTAAATCTCCTAAAATTACTTTAAAATAAATAAAATATAAACAATCTTGAGAAAGAAGAACAAAGATAGAGGTAATGTGCCCCCTAATTCAAACTATACTACAAAGCATGGTACTGGCAGAAAAGCAGATACATAGATCAATGAAACAGAAGAGAGATCCCAGAAATGAACCAACATTTATATGGTCAATTAATCTACAACAAAGGAGGCAAGAATATTCAGTGGGTAAAAGACAACTTCTTCAATAAATGGTGTTGGGAAAACTGGATAGCTACATGCAAAGAATCAAACTGGACTAATTTCTCATATCAGATACAGAAATAAACTCAAAATGGATTAAATGTAGGATGTGAAACAATACAACTCCTAGAAGAAAACATAGGCAGTAAGCTCTTTGATATAAGTCTTAGCAATATTTTTTGGATATGTTTCCTCAGGCAAACAAGAAAAACAGATGCAAAAGAAAAAGTAAATAAAGAGGATATCAAACTAAAAAGTGTTTGCACATCAAAGAAAACTACTAACAAAACGAAAAGGCTGCCTAGTAGATGGGAAAATTTTTTACAAACAATATATCTGATAAGGGGATAATATCTAAAATATACAAATAATTCATGCAACTCAACATCAAAAAAAAGAAACAACTTGATTAAAAAATGGGCAGAGGACCATTCAGGTCCCTTTGGTGACTAGAGGGAATCATGCACTTGGACATTTTTCCAAAGAAGAGATACAGATAGCCAACAAATACATGAAAAGATTCTCAACATCACTAATCATCAGGGAAATAAAATCAAAACCTCAATGAGATACCACCTCACACCTCTCAGAATGGTTATTATCAAAAAGACAAGAAATAACAAGTGTTGGCAAGGATGTGGAGAAAAGGGAATCCTTATGCACTGTTGGTGAGAACGTAAATTGGTGCAGCCTCTATGGAGTTTCCTCAAAAATTAAAAAGAACACTACCATATAATTAAGCAATTCTACTTCTGGGTATTCTTCAAAAAAAAAAAAACCCAAAATGCTAATTTTCAAAGATATATGCACCCATATGTTCATTACAGAATTATTCACAATAGCCAAGATATGGAAGCGAACTATATCTGCCAATTGATAGAAGAATGAATAAAGAAGATGTGGCATACATATATCACACACATACACACAATGGAATATTAATCAGCCATAGATAAGAGTGAAATTTTGCCATTTGTGATAACATGGATGGACCTATGTTATGTATTATGCTAAATGAAATTACTCATAAAAAGGCAAATAGAAAAAATGATTCCACTTATATGTGGGATCTAAAGAACAAAATATTCTCCCCAAGGAACAACGTGTCTGAGTCCCACATCAGGCTACTTAGCCTAGAAGTCCTTCACTGGGAAGTTGAGCCCCCAGAAATTTGGATTTAAAGGCCAGCAGGGCTAACTTTCAGGAGCCCCAGGGTCTGTGGGAGATAGATTCCTTTCTTAAAGGGCACACACAAAATTTCATATGCTCTGGGACCCAGAGCAGAAGCAGTAATTTAAAAGGAGCCTGAGTCAGACCCACCTCCTCATCTTGGAGACTCACTGGAGAGGCAGGAAACAACTGGAGCTCACCCCAAAGACACATAGATTTGTGGCATCCCTTTTGAGGAACTCATTCTACCACAAGAACACTGATGATAGAAAGTGGCATTTTGGAATCTTCCCTCTAGCTTATTAGCAACTGAACTCATCCCCACCCTCCAGCTTGTCTGCACTAGTACTTGGACACTTCAGGCCAAGCAACAATCTGGATGGTGACACATCTCCACCCATGAGCAGTCATGCTGCCCCTGAGCCCACAGCTGCCCTAGGACATGGCACTGTCCACAAGTGGTCCCAGAACCAAGCACCACACACCAATAAGCAGACACTAGTCTTAGGACCCCCAGGGCCCTGTAGCAGGAGACCCTGAGGCCCAGCTCTGCTCAGCAGTGGACAGGCACAAGTCCCAAGAAAACCGAGGCTCCAGCCCTTCTACCAGTGAGCAGACACACCAACTACAGATTACCCAGGGCAGTGCAACCAGAGATCCTGGGACATGGCTCTGCCCATTGGTGAGCTGGCACTAGGCCCAGGACCCCCTGGACCTTGGCTCCACCCTCCAGCAGGTGGACTCCATAACCAGGACACTACAGTCCCAAAGCCTGCCTTGTCAGACCCCAGCCAACACACCAGCAAGCTGGCATCAGCCCTGGGACTACCTGGGCCCAGGCCCTGCCCACCAGCAAGCCATGACAGCTCAGGGACACCTTGGGCCCCAAAGCCAATGGCTGTGGGATCCAGCCCTGCACACCAAAAGGCTAACAAGAGATTCAGGATCCCCAAGGCCCTGTAGCCAGCAACCCCAGGATGAGGCTCTGCCTACCATTGAGCTGGCACTGGCCCTGGGACCCACTGGGGTTCCCCAGCTATTTGTATTATGACCTGGCCCCACCAATCAGCAGCCAGCAACCTCCACAAAATTCAGGGCCTGGCAACCAAACAAACCAGGGGCCAGTCATGCCTGCCAGATTGCCTACAGTAATCAGCCAGCCACAATAAAAGGACACATGCAGTCCATATATGGTACACCTCTAGCTTTGGTGACTAGAGGGAATCATGCACTTGGAAACATAGGACATTTCTTACAAAAAGTCAGTTCTCCAAGACTGGGAAACTTAATCAACCTACCTGATACATAGAAATAAAAACAGCAAATTAGGTAAAATGAGGCAACAGAGGGATATACTCCAAATGAAGGAAGAAGATAAAATCCCAGAAGAACTAATGAAGTGGAAATAGGCAATCTACCCAATAAAGAATTCAAGGTAACGATCATAAAGATGACTGAAGAACTCAGGAGAAGAAAGGATGAAGAGGGTGAGAAGATAACATTTTTAACAAAGAGTTGGAAAATATGAAGAAAAACCAAATAGAACTGAAGAATAAAATAACTGAAATGAAAATATACTAGTAGGAAACAACAGTAGTTAAAAGATACAGAGGAACAGTTCAATGAGTTGGAAAAAAGAGTCATGGAAATCACTGAAGCCGAACAGATAAAAGAAAAAAAAAAAAAGAAATTAAGACAGTTCAAGAGATCTCTGTGACAACATCAAGCATACTATATTTGCATTATGAAGCTCCCAAAAGGAGAAGAAAGACAGATAAAGTGGCAGAAAATATATTTGAAAACGTAATAGCTGAAAACTTCCCTAACCTGGGAAAGGAAACAGATATACAGGTACAGAAAGTGCAGAGAGTCCCAAACAGGATCAACCCAAAGAGGACTATACAAAGACACACTGTAATTAAAATGGAACAAATTAAAGATAAAAAAAAATATTAAAATCAGCAAGAGAAAAACAAGTTACATACAAGGGAAATCCCATAAGGCCATCAGCTGACTTTTCAGTAGAAATTCTAGAGGTGAGAAAGGAGTAGCACAATAAACTTAAAGTGATGAAAGGGAAAAACCTACAACAAAGAATATTCTTCTTAGCAAAGCTTTCATTCAGATTTTGTGGAAAGATCAAAAGATTTAAGACAAGCAAATGATAAATGAGTTTTACACCACCGCACTAGCTTTACAAGAAAGGTTAAAAGGAATTCTCTAAGCAAAAAAGAAAAGGCCACAACTAGAAACATAAAAATTGTGAAAAAAAGCACACTAATTGGTAAAGCCAAACATACAGTAAAGGTAGTAGATAACCATGTACAAAGTTTGAAGAAAGATTAATAGACAAAAGTAGTAAAATTATCTATATCAGAAATAATTAGTTAAGGGACACATAAAACAAAAGGATGTAAAATATGATATCAAAAACAGTTATCATGGGGGAGGGGAGTAAAAATCAGGGTTATTAAAACATACTTGAAATAAAGAAATCAACAACTTAAAATAATCATGTGTGTGTGTGTGTGTGTGTGTGTGTATATATATATATATATATATATACACACACACATACATATATATACTCATATATACATACTCATAGATATATATCGCTACATACAAACCTCGTGGTAACCACAAAAGAAAATCTATTCTAGGTACATACACACAAAGAGAAAGGAATCCAAACATAACACTGAAGAGAGTCATCAAATCACATGAAAGGAGAACAAAAGAAGAAAGGAACAAAAAAGAATTACAAAAACAACCTCAAAACAATGTAACAAAATGACAGTAAGTACATACTTATCAATAATTACTTTAAATGTAAATGGACTAAATGATCAGTCAAAAGAGTGGGTGAATAGATACAAAAATAAGACCCATATCTATGTGGCTTACAAGAGACTCACATCAGATCTAAAGACACACACAGACTGAAAGTGAGGGATGGAAAACGTATTCCATGCAAAAGGAAATCAAAGAAAGCTGGGGTAGCAATACTCATATCAAAAAGTAGACTTTAAAACAAAGACTGTAATAAGAGACAAATGATGTTACATAATGTTCAAGTGATCAATCAAAGAAGATGTAACAACTGTAAATATATATGTACATAACATAGGAGCCCCTAAGAACATAAAGCTAATATTAAAAGACATAAAGGGAGAAACTGAGTAACACAACAATAATAGTGGACTTTAACACATCACTTACATTAATAAATGGAACATCCAGATAGTAAATCAATAAGGAATTACTGGTCAAAGTAACACATTAGAACAAATAGACTTAATACAAATATATAGAAGATTCCATCCAAAAGCAGCAGAATACACATTCTGTTCATGTGCACATGGACCATTCTCTAGGATAGATCAAATGTTAGGCCAAAAAACAAGTCTCAGGAAATTTTTTAAAAAGTGAAATCATATCAACTATTTTTTCCGACCATAATGCTATAGATTAGAAATCAACTACAGGAAAAAAAGCTGCAAAAAACACAAACGTGG
Organism: Balaenoptera musculus; assembly: GCF_009873245.2. Taxonomy (NCBI): domain Eukaryota; kingdom Metazoa; phylum Chordata; class Mammalia; order Artiodactyla; family Balaenopteridae; genus Balaenoptera; species Balaenoptera musculus. Next base: position 109,025,552 of record NC_045788.1, read on the forward strand.
AAGCTAAACAGTATGCTACTAAACAACTAATGGATCACTTAAGAAATCAAAGACAAAATTAAAAAATACCTGGAGATGAATGAAAACGAAAACACAATGATCAAAAATCTATGGGTAAACAGCAAAAGCAGTTCTAAGAGAGTTTATAGCCATATAAATCTCAAACAACCTAAGCCAGCACCTAAAGGAATTAGAAAAAACAAGCAAAACCCAAAGTTTGTAGAAGGAAAGAAATCATAAAGATCAGAGCAGAAATAAATGAGAGATTAAGAAACAATAGAAAACATTAATGAAACAGTTGTTTCTTTGAAAATATAAGCACAACTGATAATCCTTTAGACTCAAGAAGACTCCAGAAGGAAAAAGAGAGAGGGACTAAATCAATAATATCAGTAATGAAGAAGGAGAAGTTACAATTGACACTACAGAAATACAAAGTATCATAAGAGACTTATGAGAGACTTATCATAAGAGACTATCATATGAACAGCTATATATCAATAAAATGGACAACCTAGGAGAAATGGACATATTCATAACAATATAGAAATGTACAAACTTCTAGGACTGAACCAGGAAGAAATAGAAAATATAAATAGACCAATTACCAGTAATAAAATTTAAATAATAACCTTAAATCTTCCCAACAAACAAAAATTTTGGAATAGATGGCTTCACAGGTGAATTCTATCAAACATTTAGAGAATAAGTAACACCTATTCTTCTCTAATGATTCCAAAAAATTGCAGAGGAAGCAACACTTCAGAACTCATTCTACAAGGCCAACATCACCCTAATACCTAAATCAGACAAAGATACTACAAAAAAAGAGAAAATTACAGGCCATTATCACTGATGAACATAGAGGCAAAATTCCTCAACAACATATGAGCAAACTGAATTCAACAATACATATAAAGGATCATACACCATGAAGAAGTGTAATTTATCCTAGAGATGCAAGGATTGTTCAATATTTGAAAATCAATCAATGTGATACCCTACATTAACAAAATGAGAAAAACCATATGATGAACTCAATAGATGAAAAAAACTTTTGACAAAATTCAACATCCATTTATCATTAAAAACTCTTCAGAAGGTAGGCATAGAGGAACATGCCTCAACATAATAAAGGCCATATATGACAAGCCCAAAACTAACAACATACTCAGTGGTGAAAAGCTGAAAGCATATACTGTAAGGTCAGGAACAAGACACTCTCATTACTTTCACTGACACAATATTGGTAGTCCTACACACAGCAATCAGACAACAAAAAGAAATAAAAGGAATCCAGATTGGAAAGGAAGAAGTAAAACTGTCACTATTTGCAGAAGACATGATATTACACTTAGAAAATCCTAAAGATGCCACAAAAAAACTACTAGAGTTCATCAATGAATTTGGTAAAGCTGTAGGATACAAAATTAATATACAGAAGTGTGTTTCATTTCTATACGCTAATAACAAACTATGAGAAAAAGGAATTTAGAAAACAATCACACTTATCATCTCATCAAAAAGAATAAAATACCTGGGAATAAATCTAACTAATGAGGTAAAAGATGTGTACTTGGAAAAATATAAGACAATGCTGAAAGAAACTGAAGATGACACAAACACATAGAAAGATATATCATGTTCCTGGATTGGAAGAATTAATATTGTTAAAATGACCATACTACTCAAGGCTATCTAAGGATTCAATGCAATTCCTCTCAAAATACTGAATGCATTTTTCTCACAATCAGAAAAAATAGTTCTAAAATTTGTTTGGAAACACAAAATACCACGAATAACCAAAGCAATCTTGAGAAAGAAACACAGAGCTGGAGGTTTCACACTCCCTGACTTTACACTATACTACAAAACTAAAGTAATCAAAACTGTATGGTACTGGCACCAAAACAGAAACATATCAATAGAATAGAATAGGGAGCCCAGAAATAAACCCATACAGTTATGGTAAATTAATTATGACAAAGGGGACAAGAATATACAATGGGGAAAAGGCAATCTCTTCAATAAATGGTGGTGGGAAAACTGGAGAGCTACATATAAAACAACAAAATTAGAACATTTTCTCACACCATATACAAAAATAAACTCAAAATGGACTAAAGACCTAATTATAAGACAAAAAAATCATAAAGCTCCTAGAAGAAAACATAGGCAGAACACTCTTTGACAGAAAAAGTAGCAATATTTTTTTTGTATCTGTCTCCTAAGGCAAAGGAAACAAAAGAGAAAAATGAACAAATGGGATGTAATTAAACTTAAATGACACAGCAAAGAAATCCATCAACAAATGAAAAGATAACATACTGAATGGTAGAAAATATTTGCAAATGACATGACCAATAAGAGATTAATATTCAAAATATATATACAGTTCATGTAACTCAATACCAAAAAAAAACAAACAGTTAAAAAATGGGCAGAAGACATAAAGAGACAATTTTCTTAAGAAGATATACAGATGGCCAACAAGCACATGATAAATGCTCAGCACCATTAATTATTAGGGAAATGCAGGTTGAAACCACAATGAAATATCATCTCACATCTGTCAGAATGGCTATCATCAAAAAGACTACAAATAAAAAATATTGGCAAGGATGTGGAAAAAGGGGAATCCCTGTACATTGTTGGTGTGAATGTAAATTGGTGAACTTAAGGAAAATAGTATGGAGGTTCCTTTAAAAACTAAAAATAGAAATATAATCCAACAGTTCAATCCTTGGGTATAGATCTAAAGAATACAAAAATATTAATTTGAACAAATACATGTACCTCAGTATTCATAGCAGCATTACTTACAACTGCCAAGGTAGGAAAACAACTGAGTGTTTATCAACAGATGAATGGATAAAGAAGATGTGGTATATATATATATATATATATATATATATATATATATATATATATATATATATATATATACACACACACACACACACACACACACACATACACACAATGCAATAGCAGTTCATCTGTAAAAAAAGAATGAAATTCTGTCATTTACAACAATATGGATGGACGTGGAGGATATAATTCTTAGTGAAATAAGTCAGACAGAGAAAGATAACAGTATGTTATCATTTTTATGTGGAATCCAAGAAGCAAAACAAACAAATGAATGTAACAAAAAATTATGGTTTTCTCCAGATATATGCCCAGGAGTGGTTTTGTTGCATCATATGGTATCTCTATTTTTAGTTTTTTAAGGTACCTCTATACTGTTCTCCATAGTAGCTCTATCAATTTACATTCCCACCAACAGTGTAAGAGGGTTCCCTTTTCTCCACACGCTCTCCAGCATTTACTGTTTGTAGATTTTTTGATGGTGGCCATTCTGACTGGTGTGAGGTGATACCTCATCAAAGTTTTGATTTGCATTTCTCTAATAATTAGTGATGTTGAGCATCTTTTCATGTGTTTTTTGGCCATCTGTGTGTCTTCTTTGGAGAAATGTTTATTTAGATCTTCCACCCATTTTTTGATTGGGTTGTTTGTTGTTTTTTTTTGTTTGTTTTTTGTTTTGATATTGAGATGCATGAGCTGTTTCTATTTTGGAGGTTAATCCCTTGTCAGAAACAGACTCACACATACAGAGAACAAACTAGTGGTTTGTTACCAGCAGGGAGAGTGGTAGGGGATTAAGAGGTACAAACTACTATGTATAAAATAAATAAGATATAAGTATATATTATACAGCACAGGGAATATAGTCTGTATTTTATAATAACTTTAAATGGACTATAATCTATAAAAATATTGAATGACTATGTTGTACACCTGAAACTAATATAATACTGTTAACCAATTATACCTCAATAAAAGAAACAAAACAAAAAAACTGAACAAACCAGAAACAGAGTCATAGATATAGAGAACTTAAAACTTGTTTCCAGAGGGGAGGTGGATGGGGGATGAGGGAAATAAAAATTAATAATAAAATATATTTAAATTATTTTATATGGGGCATTAGTAAAGCTAAAATAATGCCCATCTTTTGACTTTGGAAACAAATACAAAACAATATTTTGAAAGAAAGTTTGAATACAAACTTTGATTATAATACATTGTTTTAATAAGACACCATTTATGCATAATTTATGATGCATCAATGATTCCTGCTTGTTAGTTTCAAATATTTTACATAATGTATACCTGTGTTTCTCATCAAGCAACTGGCACAACTCTCAATATCCCAGGAAAGGGAATTGACAATGTAATAAAATTTCTTTATTTCTTACTATAAAATTATGAAAACATATCATTTGTACATGTACACACTGCCAATATATTAATATGTAGATTTTTGTAGTGTGGTTTTGTGTCGTATTTTTATATAGAGAATTAGATAGGGAAGACTGAAAGACTTTGAAAAAAATAAATGATAAGTTGAGTGCAGGTTTATTTCTGGCCTTTTAAACTTAATAACATGCAGTGAGCATTTTACCATATATTTAAATATATCATTAATCATTTAGTTTATTACCAATTTTTCATGAGTATCTAGAACTAACTTTTTTAAGATAAATTAAAATATAAATGTTTATATTTTATGAAAGAAAATGTCTTTGAACTAGAATTTGAAGCAGACAAAATGGATTGGAAAAAAATTTATAACAAAGAACTTCCATTTGGTAAAAAGATAATTAGTTTTTCATAAGGAAATATTCTTAATAGGGACTCCTATGCTAAGAAATAATAGGGTATAATTAGTTTAGCAAGTAATACCAAATTAGCAAAATCAATGAAAGAAAGAGAAAGTCATATTACACTATTTAGGAAAGTGTCAATTAAAATGTATTTATTTGTATAACAGGAATGATTGGGAGTTGCTCTAAGGTGTGATGGATCTGAAAACCAGAGTAGCAAGCAACAGTTTTAAAGGTATTGGCTTTCTGTAGATGGAGATAAAGGAATAGATTTTTGGCAGTGCTAAAGAGAAGTTGGCTCTTTATAGCCACAAATTTAGCACTAGTACACACACACACACACACCAAACTGTATCAGTTACAAAAATGTGTAGAATTAGCAATCTTGACTGGTACAAAACTACAGTGATATCTTTGAAGTGTATATTCCAGAAGGCCATTACCTTCACCAACCTATGATTACAAGAGTGATATGAACCCATGTACTCAGCATGCTTGGACAGAAGTCTAAGTCATAAACTCTATTGTAACCATGTGCATACAAACACATAATAACAGGAATAACAACAAACAGCCAGTGAACACAGAATTCGGAAGCTGAAATTCTCCTGTGTGGAGAGAAGCAGATCTGAGAGAAACTGAAGAAAAGAGGCTGCCTGATTCCTGACAATCTTCCTGTCCCAAGTTTCAGTCCTTTCAAGGTCTAGCTAAATTTCCCCCTTTTTCTTAATTTGGATCCTTAAGAAAGCTACCCTTTGGTAGATGTTCATCTCTGCTTGGGGCTATTTGCAGTGGGCTTATCATACTTGCAACCAAAAGAGTCTTTATTCAAACTTTCAATTAGTACAGAAAAATATGTCTTCGTTGTCTTAATTTGAGGATAAAAATGAATTTATCCTAAATACAGAATGTAGAATAATAAATTTAATATTCCTAAATCCATCCAATTAGCCAGGAATATACAATAGATTATAATTTGACAGTATAGACAGTGAATATATTTTCCAGTGAAGCTGAGAACAGTGATTAATAAACAGAACAAGTGAATTGTTCTATCAAACATACAAGAAATGTATCTGACATTTGATCTTAAAGCAGGGTTTGCTCCAAATCTCTTACTTGTGTTTTTCTGAGTATTGTTTGGATAAAAATAAGTAGCAACAAATGTTGCTTCTTAGCATGAAGTACAATTCTGCAAGTGTGGGTGATTTCAACAAGTCTCAGATCTCCTAAGGGGTTCATGAGGGTTTAAAAATGACTCCTGGAGACACTGCAATGATAATAGGAGCTAATATTGAACCACTTGATACTATGTAATGAGTTACATATGAGAGTTTGGCATATAAAGTTAATTTAATTTTCACAAAAAAATCTATAAATCAATTTTTATTATTAGTCACCTTCAGCAGAAGACATTGAGGCACAAGGAAGTTCGATAAGTTGATCAGCTAAACAGAGGTAGCAAATCGTTCAGTCTGAGTTCAAAATTAGATCCCCTGTCTCCCAAGTCTATCTTTTAAAACCCTTAGGCTATATCTCCTCCTTGATATAGAACACGGTGTGACAGAAAGATCACTGAGCCTAGAGTTAGAACACTTAATTTCTGTTCTTAATTCTGCTAATTACTGTCTCTTGATCTTTATCAGATCACTTAATCTCTCTGCTTCAATTTTCTTAATCTGTACACTAGGAACAAGACTTGGTCTCTTGAGAATCAAAATATGATGATATAAGTGTAAAGTGTTTTATAAAAAACAAAGTTTAATAAAAAGAGTCTTGTGTTTTCTTTGGATCATCCTACTTTTGCCACAGTGTTTAAAATATATAATCTTAATAAATACTGAATTGATTATAAAGATTGTGTTGAAGCAGAGGAAACATACAGTTTTAGTGCAGTAGACAGGAAAAAACTTTGTGCCACTAACAAAAAGAGAAAACTAAAAGAGAAAAAAGTCACGAAGAGCTACTATATTGGACAATTTAAAATACAGGGCAAAAGAAGAAATTATACCAGTCCTTCTCAAACTTTTCCAAAAGACTGAAGAGGAGGGAACACTCCCAAAGTCATACTATGAGCCACCATCACCCAGATACCAAAAGCAGATAAAGACAATACCAAAAAAGGAAATTACAAGCCAATATGGTGCAGCCACTATGGAAAACAGTATGGAGGTTCTTCAAAAAACTAAAAATAGAGTTGCTATATTATCCAGCAAACCCACTCCTGGGTATATATCTGAAGAAAATTCTAATTAGAAAAGACACATGCACCCCATTTTTCATAGTGGAGCTATTTACAACAGCCAAGACATGGAAGCAACCTAAATGTCCATCAACAGATGAATGGATAAATATGTTGTCTATATACACAATGGAATATGACTCAGCCTTAAAAAAGAAGGAAATGCCATTTACAGAAACATTGATGGACCTGGAGATTAGCCTAATAGATGAAGTAAGTCAGAAAGAGAAAGACAAACACTATATGATATCACTTATTCGCAGAATCTAATGTATGACACAAATGAACTTACTTACGAAATAGAAACTGACTCACAGACATAGAAGACAAACGTATGGCTACCAAAGAGGAAGAGGGGTGGGGGAGGGATAAATTAGGAGTTTGGGATTAGCAGATACAAAGTACTATATATAAAATAGATAAACAACAAGGTCTATATTTAATATCCTATAATAAACCATAATGGATAAGAATACAAAAAAGAACATTTCTTATATATGTATAACTGAATCACTTTGCTGTACATCAGAAACTAGCACAGCATTGTAAATCAACTATACTTCAATAAAAATAAAAATAAATAAATAATAAAATAAAATATAGGGGCACACATATGTAGTTTAAAGGAACTTTAATTTGAGATGCTTGCAAAATATGACTGGAGCTTCTTGGAGAGGTTGAGACTGGAGATGGATTTGAAGGCATCAGTGTATAACTAGAATATATTTGTCAAAACCTTTATTTGTTTTCTATTGCTGTGGAATAAATTTCCACAAGCTTTATGGTATTAAAAAAAATGCTCATTTATTATCTCAAAGTTTCCTGGATCAGGATTCTGAGTATGAGTTTAATTGAGTCTTATGATCAGGGTATCACCACGCTGAACTAAAGTTATTGGCCAGGGCTGCAGTCTGAACTGAGGTTGGAGTCCTATTCCATGCTTAGTGGTTGTCTGTTGAATTCCATTCCTTAAATCCATAGAACTGGGAATCTCATAACTAGAGGTTGCCCTGCCATAAGACCCTCTCTACAGCATGGGAATTTCCTTCTTCAAGGACAACAGCAGAGCTCTGCTGATGCTCCTTTCCACTTTAAGGGTTTATCTGATTAAATCAAGCCTATCTAGGATTATCTCCCTTTTGATTAACACAAAGCCCACTGATCAGAGAATTTAACTACCTCTGAAAAATACTATTTTACCATATAATGTAACATAATCATGAGAGTGATATCCCATCATATTCATGGGTTCCACATTCATCTAAGGGAAAAGGAATACACAAGGAAATCAGGGATCAGGATTCATCTTAGCAGTCTGTCTATCACAGGAGAAATATATTATTCTTTCAACCTTTCTTTTCTGATTTCTCTGAAAAGACAAGATAATAAATCATGAACAAAGAAATCAAATTATTTCAGTAAATAAGTCTTCTGTATTTTATATGAGGCCTATATAATGAGACAATTATAAAATCACAAATAAGTAGTTTTAATTTTGTTTGATGATCTACCTATAGTATGGTATTAGAATACATTTTATTTGCAAAGACATAATACAATTTTCAATGCATTATCAGTATTACATAAGTAAAAATAAGTCTTTGGTTTTTGACATTTCCAATATATTAAAAATATGGTTTAAAAAGACCTTGAACTGATAATTGGAAAACATTCTATGAAATGTGGCTTATGCTTTCAAAGAGGAAACTCAATCAACTAAATTATAAATAGGTGAATTCATATCATTTTAAATATTTTTGTAACTTGAATGAAAATTTCAAAAGTAATTAAATAAATGCTCTGAATTAAGTTATGAGTTTTTAAAATTAATAAACTGGCTCTAGGAGTATATTTATAAAGATGACACTTTGAGTTTATAAAATATCAAAGCAAAGTTAGATAGTAGACCTCTTGATAAAAGAAAAAAATAAATAAAGCAAAAAAAATCACACACATATAAACAAATGAATAGAACTATTAAAGAAAGGAAGTGGCAAAATACTTTGATGCCTTATGTTCTTAACATGGTTGCTAGGAAAATATACAACATTCTAGGGAAAAAATGCAGCACTTAATACCCACCAAATTTTCTATTTTTCTAGAAAAAAGGTACTTTTTAAAGGTCAGTGCTCCAATTTATCCTTATGAATCAAAATTCTATTACTTTCAATAATAAATAGATTTATAAGAACTAAAACCTAAAGGAAAAATAAATATGACGTATCTAATAGGAAAGGTGATAGCCTGAGGAAAAAGAAAGCTGTCATTTCCTTGCTCCATTATGGCTTAATAGACAGTGGCCCCAAACCAAAGTGTTAGTCATCATTTACCTGCTGTGCTTTTAAGTGGGGTATAGTTCCTAGGGAGAGACTTAGTGATAAAGGAAAGATAATTCATTGAAATTGACAGTATTTCTAAATCAGAGATACCAGGAATTCCCAGTGAAGTAGGAAAATAATCTAACTGAATATAGATATAAAATATCCCTGAATACATGGAGTAAAACCTGGTATAGGAATTTAAACAAAATTGCATAAAAGAGAATAACATTCCTATCTAACAAAAATGACTATCCACATATTTCCTCTCACATCAAAAATATTTATCTATCAAGAATCCAGTGAATTAGCTTTTTTATCTGTGCTGTTGGACAACAGAAAAACAAATCAGAAATCAGTACTCTGCTCTCAAGTAAAGAGCTGAAGGGGAAAATAGCAAATTTTAGATACGTTGGACATGTGTTCTAAAGGAATTCTCCAACTTTAGATCAGTGTAAGTCAAGAGAGAGGGCTTCTTGTTAAATATGAGTAAAAGTAAAAACAAATATGGTAAACGTGAACTACTGAGGGTAAGAGAGATCAGCAAATGATGTGAATACGCATACACACACACACACACACACACACACACACACACACAATAAAAGAGAAATTTTCCAAAACTCTTTTTCACCATAGAAATTCTTAAATGACAAAATAAATAAATAAAGTAAAACATAAATGTTAAGACAACTGAATAGAGATTCAATGGAGATTTTAAGGTCAAAAACACAAAAGGTATCCAAAGGGCAACAATATAGAATTATTAAAGAAAATATAAATAATAAAAATTAACCAAACATAGCTGAAAATCAAATTAATAACATGGAGAAAATAGTTCAAATTGCCTTATAAATTTAGAGAAAAAATAGAGAAGTTTGTAAATATGAAAGGTAACACAAATAATTCAATAAATGAAAAGTAGACTTTTACTGTGTTAGAGAACTTGGAAATAGAACAGATTTTTCTTTTTTAAATGGAGAAATCGTTTCTTAACCAAAAGAAGAAATTATCTTCAAGTTGAAAGAATTGATGAAATCTATTAATACCAGGCAAAATTATTCAACATCAAACATAATACAAGGGAACTTTGATTCAGGTCATGACAGAATAAGTAATACAAGAGTAAATGATAGCTTTTTTGTATAAACAATTATAATAATTACATGAGATAACATTTCATAGACATTGGCTGTTAATACGTGACTGACATGTCTAAAGTAAGTGCCTTAAGACAGTTCAGCACTGTCTGGGACAATTTTCCAACTGCAGTAGAGGGAAGTTGGGTACAAGTAAAGCATTTCTGGTTTTTTTTTTTTTTAACTGAAGAGTCAGATATCAGAGTGTGGGAGTTCTAAATCAACTGGAATTTGTGAGGCATGATATTAGAGGAGAGGAAAACTCATAAATGTAGGCTTTACAAGTCTGTGTGGCAGCACCTTATGGGTCTCTGGCTAAGGGTTTGGTTATGAATGCAAATGGCAAGACATCATGAGGCAAATCAGATGCAGATGTCATGGGTGTGAGAGGAAATAGAGGTGCTAGAGTGCTGAAAATACACAAACCCAAACTGAGCAAACTGAAAAGAGAAATAGACAAAATTATAATTGTAGATTTTGATAACACTGAGAGTAAATTACCAAACAAATAAATTAATTAATAATTAATGCTATAGAATGCAAGTAATGCCATCACATGATTTTTATATAATTGACAGAATAATAGTACATACAACAACTTCAGAATGTGCATTCTTTTCAAGTGCACATGGAATTTTCACCAAGATAGACCATTTTGGGGACCATAAAAATGCATCAATACAAATTTTAGAAGGTTGAAATTATGCAAAGCATATTATCTACCACAGATAATTCAATCCAGTAACATTAAGGTATTTTATAAAGCTCTCAAATTTGGGGGAGTTAAGAAAACATACTCCTAAATAACCAAAGGTCAAAAAATAAGTCACAGTAGACATATATTGTAAATTGAATGGTATTACAACATAGTATATCAAAATTTGTGAGACAGAGTTAACCAGGGAAAAGTAAATTTATGGGTTTAAATGCTTATAGGAAAAAGAAGAGTTTAGAAAAAAAACCCTTACTTCAAATTCTGGCAATATTGCTGTTACTTTTACTAATTATTTTCTCCACTAAAAAATTGGATGAGACACATGAAACTGTTATTTTCTTACCTGGACTGCAGGCAGTACGTGAATGTGACGCATGGAAGAAGGGAAGCAAATGAGCTGCGTCCAATGATTGTCTCAGTATTTTCCTGGTGTCATCTTCCAGAATTAAGCACAGGAGAAAGGAACCCAAATAAAGCATAGTGGTCTTGCTGAGTTGAGAAGGAAGGGAATAGAATGTGTTAAGGCTTAGTTAGCTGGAATTGGTGGAGCAGAGAAACAACAGGAGGAAATTATGCAGAAACAGAGCTCCAGAAATAGGCATGAAATATCCTAGTGCCTTTGCTGAATACAAGCTGATCATGGGCTTGATGAAACTCCATAAGACTTTGTAGGGATGTACTAGGAAGTTATAAACTAAGCAATTTCCAGATTTCACACGTTACAATCAAAATTCAAACTCCAACAAGCCAGAGTCAAGAGTCCTGATTTAATATCCAGGGTGTTCAGTAGAAACTACGAAATGTTCGTGCATCAATAACTGGGCTAAACTAGCTTTATAGGGCAATAAAGTGCCACCTTAAGAAAACTTTTAAAAGGGAATTGAAAATAAAGCTGATGGGGCTTCCCTGGTGGCTCAGTGGTTGAGAATCTGCCTGCCAATGCAGAAGCTATGGGTTCGAGCCCTGGTCTGGGAAGATCCCATATGCCTCGGAGCAACTGGGCCCGTGAGCCACAATTACTGAGCCTGCGCGTCTGGAGCCTGTGCTCCGCAACAAGAGAGGCCGCGATAGTGAGAGGCCCGCGCACCGCGATGAAGAATGACCCCCACTTGCCGCAACTAGAGAAAGCCCTCGCACAGAAAGGAAGACTCAACACAGCCATAAAAATAAATAAATAAATAAACCCAAAATTAAAAAAAAAAGAAAAGAAAAGAAAGCTGATGTGCAAGTTTCTTATATACCTGCCTCAAAACAAATTTCAACATTTGGTTAAAGGAAGATAACAAAATCAAATACTCAACAGTGAAACTTCCCTAATATCCAATAACAAGTCAAAGATTACTCGACATGCAAAGAAACTGAAAAAACTCATCCACAGACAGTAGAAATATCTATCATTAGGAAAAGATAGACCTAGAAATGACAAGAAAGATGTTCTCTGACAAAGCTTTTTAAAGCCACTATTGTACATAGCTGAAAGATTTAAGAGAAAACATGAACAAAATGTGGAGAGAAGCAGAAGATATAAAAATAGAAAATCTAGAGGTGAAAATTGAATATGTACTGTTAAAAAAAAATAATTAAATGAGCCTAACACCAGATTAGGCACATGCAGAAGGGATGAATGCTTATATATACAAACGGAAGCACATATGAAAAAAATAACCAGAAAAAAGTCTCAGTGATCCTAGAGAAGTACATGTAATTGGAGTGGCAGAGGGGGAGTAAGAAAAATACGTGAATAAATAATGACAAAATTTTTTTCCCAATTTCATAAAAACTGTAAGCCCAGAAATCCAGGAATTTCAATAAAGACCAAACAAGATAACCACAAGAAACATGACATCAAGGCCTATAATGGTAAAATTACTGAAGATAAGTAACTTAAAGAAAAAAACAACAGTGTGGGGAGCTGTTTGATTCCTTACAATAGGTAAGGGAATCAAAAGGTAAGAACAGAGCAGATTTCTCATAAGAAAAGATACATTATAAAGAAGAACAAAAAGTAAAAAAGTAAAAAAACACATATGAACAATACTGGAGATAAAACATGTAGGACATGGGTGATAAAAATTTGTGCTCTTTATTTTTAATACACAGAGAAAATATATTCACTTGGAGACTGCAGTGCAAAAAATACTCTATCAGGTAATGTTTTCATAATTATTTTTAAATATTTAAATATAGAATATTTTAATACATGTGATTATATTTTTTACATTTAAGTTAAATTATATATATCTTACGTATCCCAGTATATATGCATAGTATTCATCTAAAACCATTTCATCTGTCTGCCTGTATATTCCTCTTTCTCTCTCTGTCTATATATATCCATCCAGCTTTGTATAACTGTTTATTTTTCTATCACTTCCACTCATTCATCCACATTTGTATTCATTCCTCTAGCTGTATATCCATACAACTATAAAAAGATATATATATACACATATATATATATATGAATCTGCAATGATTTTTTTCATTATTTTTCTATTTTTATTTTTATTTATTTTATTAACATCTTTATTGGAGTATAATTGCTTTACATATTTGTGTTAGTTTCTGCTGCATAACAAAGTGAATCACCTATACGTATACATGTATCCCCATATCCCCTCCCTCTTGCACCTCCACCTTACCCTCCCTATCCCACCCCTCTAAGTGGTCACAAAGCACCAAGCTGATCTCCCTGTGCTATGTAGCTGCTTCCCACTAGCTATCTATTTTACATTTGGTAGTCTATGTATTTCAATGCCACTCTCTCACTTCATCTCAAGCTTAACCTTCCCCCTCCCTTGTCCTCAAGTCCATACTCTATGTCTGCATCTTTATTCTTGTCCTGCCCCTAGGTTCTTCAGAACAATTTTTTTTTTTTTTAGGTTCCATATATATGTGTCAGCATATGGTATTTGTTTTTCTCTTTGTGACTTACTTCATTCTGTATGACAGACTCTAAGTCCATCTACCTCACTAAAAATAACTCAATTTCGTTTCTTTTTATGGCTCAGTAATATTCCATTGTTATATGTGCCACATCTTTATCCATTAATCTGTCGATGGACACTTAGGTTGCTTCCATATCCTGGCTATTGCAAATACTGCTGCAATGAACATTGTGGTACATGACTTTTTTTGAATTATGGTTTTCTCAGGGTGTATACCCAGGAGTGGGATTGCTGGGTCATATGGTAGTTCTATTTTTAGTTTTTTGAGGCACCTCCATACTGTTCTCCATAGTGACTGTATCAATTTACATTCCTACAAACAGTACAAGACAGTTCCCTTTTCTCCACAATCTCTCCAGCATTTATTGTTTGTAGATTTTTTGATGATGGCCATTCTGAACAGTGTGAGGTGATACCTCATTATAGTTTTGATTTGCATTTCTCTAATGATTAGTGATATTGAGCATCCTTTCATGTGTTTGTTGGCAATCTGTATATCTTCTTTAGAGAAATGTCTATTTAGGTCTTTGGCCCATTTTTGGATTGGGTTGTTTGTTTTATTGATATTGAGCTGCATGAACTGCTTGTATATTGTCGACATTAAACCCTTGTCAGTTGCTTCGTTTGCAAATATTTTCTCCCATTTTGAGGGTTGTCTTTTCATCTTTTTTATGGTTTCCTTTGCTGTGCAAAACCTTTTAAGTTTCATTAGGTCCCATTTGTTTATTTTTGTTTTTACTTCCATTTCTCTAGGAAGTGGGTCAAAAAGGATCTTGCTGTGATTTATGTCATGGAGTGTTCTGCTTATATTTTCCTCTAAGAGTTTTATAGTGTTGGGCCTTACCTTTAGGTCTTTAATCCATTTTGAGTTCATTTTTGTGTATGGTGTTAGGGAGTGTTCTAATTTCATTTTTTTATATCTAGTTGTCCAGTTTTCCCAGCACCACTTATGGAAGAGGCTGTCTTTTCTCCATTGTATATTCTTCCCTCCTTTACCAAAGATAAGGTGACCATATGTGCATAGGTTTATCTCTGGGCTTTCTATCCTGTTGCATTGATCTATATTTCTGTTTCTGTGCCAGTACCATATTGTCTTGGTTACTGTAGCTTTGTAGTATAGTCTGAAGCCAGGGAGCCTGATTCCTCCAGCTCTATTTTTCTTTCTCAAGATTGCTTTGGCTATTTGGGGTCTTTTGTGTTTCCATACAAATGGTGAAATTTTTTGTTCTAATTCTGTGAAAAATGCCATTGGTAGTTTGATAGGGATTGCATTGAATCTGTAGATTGCTTTGGGAAGTATAGTCACAGTGCTGATTCTTCCAACCCAACACATTTTCACAGTGTTGATTCTTCCAATCCAAGAACATGGTATATCTCTCCATCTGTTTGTATCATCTTTAATTTCTTTCATCAGTGTCTTATAGTTTTCTGAATACAGGTCGTTTGTCTTCTTAGGTAGGTTTATTCCTAGGCATTTTATTCTTTTTGTTGCAATGGTAAATGGGAGTGATTCCTTAATTTCTCTTTCAGATTTTTCATCATTACAGTATAGGAATGCAAGAGATTTCTGTGCATTAATTTTGTATCCTGCTACTTTTCCAAATTCATTGATTAGCTCTACTAGTTTTCTGGTAGCAGCTTTAGGAATCTCTATGTATAGTATCATGTCATGTGCAAACAGTGAAAGTTTTATTTCTTCTTTTCTGATTTGAATTCCTTTTATTTCTTTTTCTTCTCTGATTGCTGTGGCTAAAACTTCCAAAACTATGTTAAATAACAGTGGTGAGAGTGGGCAACCTTGTCTTGTTCCTGATCTTAGTGGAAAAGTTTTCAGTTTTTCACCATTGAGAACAATGTTAGCTCTGGGTTTGTCATATATGGCCTATATTATGTTGAGGTCAGTTCCCTCTATGCCTACTTTCTGGAGAGTTTTTATCATAAATGGGTGTTGAATTTTCTCAAAAGCTTTTTCTGCACCTATTGAGATGATCATATCATTTTTATCCTTCAATTTGTTAATATGGTTTATCACACTGTTTGATTTGCGTATATTGAAGAATCTTTGCATTCCTGGGATAAACCCCACTTGATCATGGTGTATGATCCATTTAATATGTTGTTGGATTCTGTTTGCTAGTATTTTGTTGAGGATTTTTGAATCTATGTTCATCAGTGATATTGGCTTATAGTTTTCTTTTTTGGGGACATCTTTGTCTGGTTTTGGTATCAGGGTGATGGTGGCCTCGTAGAATGAGTTTGGGAGTGTTCCTCCCTCTGGTATATTTTGGAGGAGTTTGAGAAGGACAGGAGTTAGTTCTTCTCTAAATGTTTGATAGAATTTGCCTGTGAAGCCATCTGGTCCTGGGCTTTTGTTTGTTGGAAGATTTTTAATCACAGTCTCAATTGCAGTGCTTGTGATTGTTCTGTTTATATTTTCTATTTCTTCCTGATTCAGTCTCCGAAGGTTGTGTTTTTCTAAGAATTTGTCCATTTCTTCCAGGTTGTCCATTTTACTGGCATATAGTTGCTGGTAGTAATCTCTCATTATTTTTCATACTTCTGCAGTGTAAGTTGTTACTTCTTTTTCATTTCTAATTCTGTTAATTTGAATCTTCTCTCTTTTTTTCTTCATGAGTCTGGCTAATGGTTTATCAACTTTGTTTATCTTCTCAAAGAACCAGCTTTTAGTTTTATTGATCTTTGCTATCATTGCCTTCATTTCTTTTTCATTTATTTCTGATCTGATTTTATTATTTCTTTCCCTCTGCTAACTTTACAGTTTTTTTGTTCTTCTTTCTCTAATTGCTTTAGGTGTAAGGTTAGGTTGTTTTTTTGTGATGTTTCTTGTTATTTGAATTAGGTTTGTATTGCTATAAACTTCCCTCTTAGAACTGATTTGCTGCATCCCATAGGTTTTGGGTCATCGTGATTTCATTGTCATTTGTTTCTAGGTATTTTTTTATTCCCTCTTTGATTTCTTCAGTGATCTCTTGGTTTTTTAGCAGTGTATTGTGTAGCCTCCTTGTGTTTGTATTTTTTACAGTTATTTTCCTGTAATTGATATCTATTCTCATGGCGTTGTGGTCAGAAAAGATACTTGATATGATTTCAATTTTCTTAAATTTACGAAGGCTTGATTTGTGACCCAAGATATGATCTATCCTGAAGAATGTTCCAAGAGTACTTCAGAAGAAAGTGTATTCTGCTGATTTTGTGTCATTTAAAGCTTGTGTTTCCTTATTTATTTCCATTTTGGTTGATCTGTCCATTGGTGAAAGTGGGGTGTTGAAGTCCCCTATTATGATTCTGTTACTGTTGATTTCCCATTTTATGGCTGTTAGCAGTTGCCTTATGTATTCAGGTGCTCCTATGTTGGGTGCATAAATATGTAGAATTGTTATATCTTCTTCCTGGATTGATCCCTTGATCATTATGTAGTCTCCTTCTTTGTCTCTTGTAATAGTATTTATTTTAAACTCTATTTTGTCTGATATGAGAAATGCTACTCCAGCTTTCTTTTGATTTCCATTTTCATGGAATATTTTTTCCATCCCCTCACTTTCAGTCTGTATGTGTCCCTAGGTCAGAAGTGGGTCTCTTGTAGACAGCATATATATGGTTCTTGTTTTTGTATTCATTCAGCCAGTCTGTGTCTTTTGGTTGGAGCATTTAATCCATTTACATTTAAGGTAATTATTTATATGTATGTTCCTATTACCATTTTCTTACTTGTTTTGGGTTTGTTATTGTAGGTCTTTTCCTTCTCTTGTGTTTCCTGCCTAGAGAAGTTCCTTTAGCATTTGTTATAAAGCTGGTTTGGTGATGTTGAATTCTCTTAGCTTTTGCTTGTCTGTAAAGGTCTGAATTTCTCTATTGAATCTGAATGAGATCCTTGCTACGTAGAATAACCTTGGTTGTAGGTTTTTCCCTTTCATCACTTTAAATATATCCTGCCACTCCATTCTGGCTTTCAGAGTTTCTGCTGAAAGTTCAGCTGTTTACCTTATGGGGATTCCCTTGTATGTTATTTGTTGCTTTTCCCTTGCTGCTTTTAATATTTTTTTCTTTGTATTTAATTTTTGATAGTTTGATTAATACGTGTCTTGGTCTTTCTCCTAGGATTTGTCCTGTATGGGACTCTCTGTGCTCCCCGGACTTGATTGATCATTTGCTTTCCCATGTTAGGGAAGTTTTCAACTATTATCTCTTCAAATATTTTCTCAGTCCCTTTCTTTTTCTCTTCTTCTTCTGGGAGCCCTATAATTCGAATGGTGGTGCATTTAATGTTGTCCCAGAAGTCTCTGAAATTGTACTAAATTCTTTTCATTCATTTTTCTTTATTCTGTTCTGTGGTAGTTATTTCCACTATTTTATCTTCCAGGTCACTTATCCGTTCTTCTGCCTCAGTTATTCTGCTATTGATTCCTTCTAGAGAATTTTTAATTTCATTTATTGTGTTGTTCATCACTGTTTGTTTGCTCTTTAGTTCTTCTAGGTCCTTATTAAACATTTCTTGTGTTTTCTCCATTCTATTTTCAAGATTTTGGATCATCTTTGCTATCATTACCCTGAATTCTTTTTCAGGTAGACTCTTATGTCTTCTTCATTTGTTTGGTCTGGTGGGTTTTTACCTTACTCCTTCATCTGCTGTGTATTTCTCTGTCTTCTCATTTTCCTTAATTTACTGTGTTTGGGGTCTTCTTTTTACAGGCCACATGTTCATAGTTCCCATTGTTTTAGGTGTCTGCCCCCAGTGGATAAGGTTGGTTCAGTGGCTCATGTAGGCTTCCTGCTGGAGGGGACTGGTGTTCTGGTGGATGAGGCTGGATCTTGTCTTTCTGTTGGGCAGGACCTCATCCAGTGGTGTGTTTTGGTGTGTCTCTGAACTTATTTTAGGAAGCCTCTCTGCTATTGGGTGGGGTTGTGTTCCTGTCTTGCTAGTTGTTTGGCATGGGGTGGCTAGCACTGGAGCTTGCTGGTCACTGAGTGGAGCTGGTCTTAGCATTGAAACAGAGATCTCTGGGAGAGCTTTCACCAATTGATGTTACATTGAGCTGGGAGGTCTCTGGTGGCCCAATGTCCTGAACTCGGCTCTCTCACCTCAGAGGCTCAGGCCTGACACCCGGCCGGAACACCAAGACCCTGTCAGCCATATAGCAAATGTAAAATGGATGGCTAGTGAGAAACTGCTGCATAGCACTGGGAAATCAGTTTGAGGCAATGATGTTTCTATGATTTTAAAATGTTTACATCTGCATGGTGATATTTTGGAGATTAAATTTTTTCACAAAATAGTTTTCATCTTTTTTATTGTTTTTACTTAAGTATGTTAGTCATTAAAATTATGGTATTATTAAAATGATTACATACTAAATCATAAAAAGGAAAACAGTACATACATTCATTCTCAAATACAATTTTTATTGCCATTGGTGCATGCCTCACAGAGAAGGGTTACTTTCTGCTTAGTATATGGAACAGCATGTGTCAATATTCCTGTTATGCACATAGTAATTCCTTGTAAATGTGAAATGTGTTTTTAGTAAATGTTGCTCAGAGAAAAAATGCATTAAGCAAACCCAGTAAGCGGTTAGAAGAAATAGCTGTGATGAGACTGTGCTTCTGAATATTTCTGCCATCACTCTTCATATGCTTAGCATCCCATGCTGTTCAGCATCTTTGCTTAGATAGTACTTTATTTTTACCTGCTCTGGAATTACAAACAAATGAACTTATTCAGCTGCCTGAAATAAATACCTTTATATTCTGAGAAGTTTTAATTCTACACTGAAGACAAAAATTAAAGATGCTGCTACTGATAAATATGCCTCATGCTTGCTATTTATTGATGTGTAACTTGAATTTGGTTAGTAAGACTTTTTTTCCCTAAGGAATTAAATCTATCTTAACCCTGTTGACCTTGGTAAAATGTCTAAAGTATGCTGTTTACGAGAAGCTAGCACTGCCATTTCTTGTAATTATACCATTTGACCAAGCAAGTTTAACTCAGAGGATGGTTGCTTATGTGAAAATTTAGACTGCAGCTCTAATTTATTTCTAGGGATATTTATAATACTTCAAATATGGTGAAGGACTACACCACATGGCCATCTCTTTAGTATAATTTGCCACTGGCTGTGGGCCTTATGCAGGGAAGCTTGATGAAAACCTTATATAGTCTTTACAAATGATTTTTAGTTAAGGATTTTTACAGTCTTCCCCAAATGACTTGTAGTGCTCTTATTTTCATCTAACTTCAGCAATTTGCAGCCCTGAACTAATTATTTTCAACACATACTTTGCCTGGAACTATTATTTTAGACGATGAGGTTGGATTTCCTATTTATTTCTGTGGTGTTTAAGGATATTGTTGAAAGAAGCCTCATCTATCCTGTCAGGAGGAAAATCTATGCCCAGTAAAATAACATCCTAAACAGATTACTGATGGTGACTAGACAGCATGACTAGATATTTTACTTCTCAGCACATTACTCATGCTTAGCAACAGTATATATTTTTAAACTTATAAATGAAGTGAGCTTGCCATTAATTTTCTACTCAGATTTAATGACAACCACTTCAATGTCGTTTAAAACATGTAGGCATTGTAATCAAACTGACTAAATTTGGAATCTGACTTCATCTTATCTTCCTTGTGTGACTTTAGACACCTAACTTAGCCTTTTTTTGTGATTCAGTTTCCTCATCTTTAAACTGGAGGTAAATTTACCTTTTAGATATATGTTATGGTGATTAGATATATTAATTCATTTTAAAGGTTTAGGTCTATATATCTCTGTGTTAATGAAAAATAAGTTCTAAGATTGATTTATCTGTCACTTATTTTTACCAAATATGCTAACCTATGCTAGAAATTACAAAACTAAACCAAGATTTATTCCCTATAATTACAGAAATGAGGACTGTTACCCAAATATAGATTCACTCTCATAATTCCATCTGAATAAGTACAAAGAAAATTCTTTTATAGCACATGAAAAATATAGAGCCATGAGACATGCCTGTATAGAGCTCACTGAAAATTATTTGAACTAGTAAAGATGATCCTACTATTATTTCAATACCCACTGATATAACTCAGATATCTTTGAAAAATGATTCTCTTTGTATTTAAATAGATGGGGGAAATAAAAATATATATATTTTTATTAATAGAACTTTATTTTGTTTTGTTTGGTATTTTTTTTTTCTACTTTGGAAGCTCTGTAACTCTGTGGCTGCAGTAATTTAGAAAACTGTGTGTAATACAAATGTTGCAGAAAGCCTACACATTCTCAATATGTTTACTGACTTTTGACAAAAATAGCATCTAAATCCTGAGAAACTTATGTATTTTTGAGGGATTTAAAGGCAATCTTAAACACCTTTATGAAAATTTTATTCCTTGAAACTTATAATAATTAAATATTTGCTATGAAAAAAAGGTATACATAAAAAGAACTCATAAAATTGTATTAATTTAGGTCAAGAAAACCATTAGCTACCTTCACAAGACACATAGTTAAATAGATTGTGAAAATACATTTTGTAAACACCCTATTTCCAAATAATCTTTTCTAAACCCACTGCCTCTGCAAAGTAACTTTTATCATACTCTTCTCAAGGAGCACAATTAATAAATGGTAAACCTCCAAAATTCTAAATTTTAAGTAACTTGTGGTTTGTTGACATTATATTAAAGCTCTTTGCTGTAGTTAGTAGTGATTGTACCTAATGATACTTCATGTTTTAATCAATTGTCCAAACTAAATATTTTAGAAGTCTTAATCTGACATGATTTGCAATGAATCAGAGTAAATAATTGTGACAAATGGCATATTCATACTTTAAACATCTAATTTTACCTTAAAACTTGAATTTATTAGTGACTTTTCCAATGTTAGTGAAAAGATACTTTTTTTAAAATGTGGATTTCCTATTTATATATTGACTTTGTTGTTTTTGCCTAGACCATTATCAACATACAGACATGTCTACTTCATGTAGAGAAAAACAGAAATTTGTGAGCCTTTTAAATACAATTATATTTTACATTTTTAATATTCAAAAATCACTTAAAGTTGTTTTCATATCTTATTCCTAACTTAATAGCTTCTTAAAAACTATTTTTCACATTTCAATGCACTCTGTGATTTCTAGAAAATCTATATGATTTCTATCACTCCAAAGCATTCTGTGTAATTTCTATAAATATGGTCACATATTTTATTTATTTGTATAATATTTAATAGAACTATATAATAATAACAACTGCATCAGGAATAAATAGATTTGGAAATAAAAACAAATAACTCTTGGCAAACATACAATTCAGCTACTGGGATCAGAAGTAAGTGTAATTGAGAGAGTCATCTACCAGGTCTAATTATTAATCCTGACATAGACATTGGATTATGTCTATTGATGTATGTTCAGTTTATATTTTCCTTTGTCATGTCCATTTCACTAAGTAGATCCAGGGAATATATTTTTCAAAAATTTCAATTTACAGCTCTAGAATCCGTTTGATTCTTTTTATTGTTTCTATCTTTGTTGAAAGTTTCTTCTTCTTTTTTTAACTGAGATCTCATGCATTAAAAATATATATTGCTTTAATTAACTGAATATAGTTATAATAGCCACTTGAATCTCTTAGTTCTAATGACTGTTTCTTCTCATGGCCAGTCTTGACTGCTCTTCATTTCATCCTAGTATGTATTCCATAGTCTTGGTTCTTCATATCTTGAGCAATTCTGGATTTAATATTAGACATTTTGAATGACCATTATTTATTTTTAGTTGTAGAGATTTTATTATTACTGTTATTATTATATTTTATTCAATGAATATTCTTTATTTTAACATGTAATTTTGTGGACTGAGTTTGAACTATGTACTCTTTTTCTTATATGCCATCTCCTCTGTCATGCATACCTTTTGTCTTTAGTTGGGCTGCTTGGGTCTGTTGGAAAAATACATGACTACTGGGTTAGACAGATATGTGGGTGAACAGAGCTTGTGGATTTTTGCTTTATTTTTTTCTCTTAAAATATTTTCCCTACTCGCTTTAGTGTCATGCTGTTTTTATCTCCTTCATTCTTCAAGCCAGAAAAAGCTGAGCTTTTGACATGTGCCCTCATTTGAAGCTGTGTGAGATGTGTGTACTGTCCATGGTCACAGGCTAAAAGCCAAGGATATGGGAACTTTCATGTACAGCTCCATATCTCCCCTCCTTCAAACAAGTGTGCATTCCCACTAGAGTCTGTCTGCTTTTGTTCACTCTCCAGTACCTTTTAACAGTCACTTTTGCCCTGCAGGTGAAGGGGTCTTTTAGTAGAGTCTTAGTCTTTCAGATGGAGAAACTGAACCAGCCTCATAAAACATTCTGTGCATTTTTAAAGTCCATACTGTAGGCTATTAGTTAGCTTTACATAGTTAAAATATAGATCACAAGGTTGTAATGTGCATAAAATTAGATGATAATGCATTCATATTGTAGAAAAAAATAAAATACCATATGTAAACTGAAGAGATAATGGTCATTAATCATTATAACACATGAAGGTAACAATTTTGAGATTTTGGTGTTCCATTCTAGTTTTTCTTATGAGTTATGTCTTATATTTTCTATTTATTGTAATATTATTTTAATAGTATGAATATCCTATTTTCCTTTTAACTGAATTATAGCAAATAGCAAATTAGGCTTAAATATCAACATTAATTTCAACTGCAATGCATTACTCTATTTACCATAAATACATATATGCTTACATATGTTTCATAAGATATGTGGAAATGCCAAATTCCTATCTTTGACATTAAATGCTCAAACTGATTAGTGTGAAATTTGTTGTGCTAAATAGCCTGAGAAGAGGGGAGCATGAAATTGACTTGACGTGTTAATATCATATTTTACAGTGAGTCACATTATAATTAAATGGGAAGTCTATTGTAACTTCACATGGTGCCTATGCCTTCAGAAAATACTCTATTTTAAACAATTCTGTGGGAATATTATTGGTCTCCAAAGGAGATATGCTTATTTGAAACCTTCTGAAGTTTCTGAGATTTACATATGTCCAAAGTTAGAGAAGACCCTTAGTGTCTAAATATTCAGAGTCTGAATGGAAAATAAACTAATGAGAAAATCAGAAGATGTGTTTAAACAAACCAGTGATACCTGTATTTTTAAACTGAAGCTGGTAAATATTTTATGTCTGATCCAGGAAACTTACCTGTGCCAAAATAAATGCTAAAGTGATATCTAAAGTCAATATCCAAACTGAAACCACCAGCCATTAATGAAAATAAAAGTTTATACCATTTTAACAATGAGGGAATTGTCCAGTTTCCTAGAAATATTATCTATATCTTTGCTCCCTCTCTAGTCAAATTTGAATCAACATTTTTTAATATTTGCAAAACTAGGCTTACTATCTCACTTGTATAGGACTGTATATACATATATTTTTTACATAAGAATCGGATGACATTTTTTAGTTACATTCTGGATCATCATAAAAAGGGTTACATTTATTACAACAATTCCTCTGCTCATAATTAGAAGCATGCAAATAATGTTGACAGCTGGGTTTAATGCCTTTTTATTTGATTTTAATGGGTTTATCCCTAAGAACAAAGTGACGATCAAAGAAGTTTTAATTTTGTCAAGGTCACAAATTGATTTGCACATGGTTTTGGTGTCAAGAAATAAGTTCAATCCCAATTTTTTTTTCCCATCTCTCCAGACCCTTAAAAAATTTTACTTGTAACTGTTCCCGGTAATATTACATCTTCCTCAAAATTCATATAAATTTTGGCTTATTTCTTCATATGAATGCCATGTCAGAGTAGCATGTTTTAAATTGAATATTTTCATGACAGAATTTATGAGTTGGACACAAGTTCAATGTAAACAAACAGTAGCTGCATATTTTTGTTTTTGCAAAGTCAGCTAATGGTTTGTTCATTGTGGAGGAACAATATAATGTGGTGGTTAGAGCATGGTCTCTGGAGCAGAACTATCTGGATTTACAACTTGGATCTGTGAATTAATATCAGTTTGACACCAGGCAACTTACTCTGTGCTCAATTTCCCTACCTTTAAAATAACAGTAATATATACACTTCAAAAAATTATGTAGGTTTTTGTCAAATTAATATTTAGAAAACACATAGAATTGTAACTGGTGCTATTCCTATTAAGTAAACACTGTATGACAAATATGAAAATAGCATTAGCTGTCTTGTTTGCTCTTTTAACCCCTGCATATGTCCAGAGATTTTACAAAATCCCCAATGAGCAAATTAGCATTTACATTAATAAATTATTTGTTTAAAGCACACAACACTGGCTAAATATTTGATGATTCTATTCTGTTTTTATATCCAAAAGTCTCTGTTCCTTAGCGTACTTTTCTAAAAATAAATAACACCCTTAAATTTGACAGATGAAATAGCTTAATTCAGTAGATTCTGAATAACAGAAGTCAGAAAATTGAAAATATTGTACCAAAGAAATGTGAGGAAAAAAAGGGACTACCTTTCAACACTATTAGATAGAACTCTGTATATGTGTTTGTGGGTGTGGAAAGCTAGTCAATACTTCTGTATTCATTCAGGAACTCTGGCATTACAGTGGCTGCATGCCTGGATAAGAATGTCTGGGAACACTTGGACTTAGAGCTTCAAGGCTACTTCTAGTTTGCAATAAACTGAAGTCACCAAAAACAAAACAAAACAAATCAACAAAAGAACTTGTTTGGCAATGACAAAATATCAAGGCACAGGAACTTATGTGAAAGAAGATGTAAGAGACTGTATGGATTAAACTACTAAATTCAAGACAGTATTTTGTGCCTAGTTTTTTTGTTTTTTTGTTTTCTTTTTTTTTGACTTCTTATTTAGGTAGTCAAAAACAGTCATTCAGCATTTTTGAGGACGTGCAGAGCCAAAAATTTCAAAAGTTGACTTAAAACAGTTACTTGGAAAATATTATACTGAGCAAAACCTGGGGAATACACCATTTTATTTTTTGCTTTAAGAGACTCACTATTAAATATATTCATAAAATGGAGATTGAAGATTCAGTATAAACATCAATTTGGACATTGAAGATACTTGTCCCTCAGTCACAACAAAGAACTCCTGCTTTGATGGAAGGTCTATTTAATTAATGAAATAATTCTGCTACTTTGAATTTTTTTAGCCATTTGAAAGTCTGGTTGAATTTCTATGTTGAATGTTTTAAATACATGAATATAAACTCAAAATAGGCTTTTAAAATAATTATATTTGGTATTTGAAGATCTATAATTTGTAGGTTTATGTTTATATTTTTCAAAGAAAATTATTATTTTAAAATTATTAACCTGCTTTTCTATAAATGAGAAACTACTTGAATCTAAATTATAGAAATTTATTAAAATTATCCAATTATTGTTTCAGATAACTTCTGTATATAATGCATTGTTGTCAGCATTGGGAATAAGCAGAAAGATTCTGATTCTATCCTGTGGATCTTCCCATATGTAACACTTGGGGAGTTTCGTAATGCAGACATGAGTGCTCTCTAAATTTTTGAAAATTCTAAAATATGAAAATTCATTATTTTAACGTGTGAGTCGAGATTTTTTTCTTTCTGAGTTCAAGTTCTTTTACTTTAACTACAAATTACATTGTAATCATAATATTGTGGAAATGCCAAAACTATATCTGCTTAGAAAAGTATTAAATTCATCATAAACAGTTAATGTCTGAAAGTCCTAGAGAGACTATTTAAATCAATAGAACTGACCAATGGCCTATATTTCAAGCTAGAGTAAAAATGTTTACAAATAGAAGCATGTCCAAAATGGGAGCTTAGTATAGTAAAATAAAGGTAATAGTGGATGGAAAACATTAGAGAATAAGGAATAAAAAGTGAAATGAGGAGCCCCTTGGGTCACACCTCATTCATTCATTTATATATTAATTCAGCAAATATTTATGAAGAGCTAGTTGCATGCCAAAAACTTTGCTAGGCACTGAAGACATGGGATGAAGTATATATGTGAATGGTTACCTCTTCTTAATGAAATGCTTAATGGGGAAGTGTTTGGAGAATGGCAAAAACATGTGACAGAAATAGATGCCATGCTTTATACTTATGTGGTTATATGTTTCATTCACTGGCTTGTTTTCTGATTTTTAAATGGACAGAATTTTTAAAAATAAATTCTAAAAATCCCTTCCAACCTAGAAAACATATAACTCAAGTTTGGAATCATAAAGAAAACTTTGTTTCTCTAGAGAAAATTGTTTACATTTTTTTAAGATCAATATTAGTTATAATTCTTATTATCACAAATTAGTTTGTGTATTTTGGATTGGCCTTTAGTAGATTCAAAGACAATTATATGACATAATTTTCCAGGACCCTTTGTAGCATGTATTTTCTACCTACAATCTCCCAAGCTTCATCTTACTATATTTTTGTCTTTGCTTTTCTTATTTATGTATTCTATTTAAAAGTTATTGTGTTAAATGTATACATTTATATAAACCTTTTTATTTTAGAGTTGCTTTAAAATTTGAGAAAAATTGTGAGGCTAATATAGAGAATTTCCATATACTTCATATGCAGTTTTTCTTACTGTTAACATCTCACTATAATATATATCTCACAACTGATGAGCCAGTACTGATACCTTATTACTTATAAAGTCCATGGTTTATTCACATTTTCTTAGTTTTAATCTATTATCTTTTATCTGTTCCAGAATCTCATGCAGGATCCCCCATTACATTTAGTCATACTGCCTCCTTAGTTTCCTTTTGGCTGTGACAATTTCTCAGACATTCCTTGTTTTGATGTTCTTGACAATTCTGAGATATTTTGGTCAGGGTTTTTTTTTTTTTTTTTTTTTTTAACATCTTTATTGGAGTATAATTGTTATAAAATATTGTGTTAGTTTTCTTCCTGTATAAACAAAGTGAATCAGCTATATGTATACCTATAACTCCGTGTCCCCTCCATCTTGCGTCTCCCTCACACCCTCCTTATCCCATGCCTCTAGGTGGTCACAAAGCACCAAGCTGATCTCCCTGTGCTATGTAGCTGCTTCTCACCAGCTATCTATTTTACATTTGGTAGTGTATATGTGTCAATGCTACTCTCTCACCTAGAGCTTACCCTTCACCCTCCCTGTGTCCTCAAGTCCATTCTCTATGTCTGCGTCTTTATTCCTGTCCTGCCCCTAGGTTCATCAGAACCATTTTTTTTTGATTCCATATATATGTGTTAGCATATGGATTTGTTTTTCTCTTTCTGACTTACTTCACTCTGTATGACAGACTCTAGGTCCATCCACCTCACTACAGATAACTCAATTTCGTTTCTTTTTATGGCTGAGTAATATTCCATTGTATATATGTGTCACATCTTCTTTATCCATTCATCTGTCATTGGACACCTAGGCTGCTTCCATGTCCTGACTATTGTAAATAGTGCTGCAATGAACATTGTGGTACATGACTCTTTTTGAATTATGGTTTTCTCAGGGTATATGCCTAGTAGTAGGATTGCTAGGTCATAGAGTAGTTTATATTTTTTAGATTTTAAGGAAACTCCATACTGTTCTCCTTAGTGGCTGTATCAATTTACATTCCTACCAACAGTGCAAGAGGGATCCCTTTTCTCCAAACCTCTCTCAGCTCTTATTGTTTGCAGATTTTTTGATGATGGCCATTCTGACTGGTGTGAGGTGATACCTCATTGTAGTTTTGATTTGCATTCCTCTAATGATTAGTGATGTTGAGCATCCTTTCATGTATTTGTTGGCAATCTACATATCTTCTTTGGAGAAATGTCTGTTTAGATATTTTGCCCATTTTTAGATTGGGTTGTTTGGTTTTTTTTGATATTGAGCTGCATGAGCTGCTTGTGTATTTTGGAGATTAATCCTTTGTCTCTTGCTTCATTTGCAAATATTTTCTCCCAGTCTGAGGTTGTCTTTTTGTCTTGTTTATGCTTTCCTTTGCTGTACAAAAGATTTGAGTTGCATTAGGTTCCATTTGTTTATTTTTGTTTTTATTTCCATTTCTCTAGGAGGTGGGTCAAAAAGGATCTTGCTGTGATTTATGTCATAGAGTGTTCTGCCTATGTTTTCCTCTAAGAGTTTTATAGTGTTTGGCTTTACATTTACATCTTTTCTTGAGTTCACTTTTGTGTATGGTGTTAGGGAGTGTTCTAATTTCATTCTTTACATGTGGCTGTCCGGTTTTCCCAGCACCACTTATTGAAGAGGCTGTCTTTTCTCCACTGTATATTCTTACCTCCTTTATCAAACTTAAGGTGATCGTATGTGTGTGGGTTTATCTCCAGGCTTTCTTTCCTGTTCCACTGATCTATATTTCTGCTTTTGTGCCACTATCATACTGTCTTGATTACTGTAGCTTTGTAGTATAGTCTGAAGTCAGGGAGCCTGATTTCTCCAGCTCCGTTTTTCTTTCTCAAGATTACTTTGGATATTCGGGGTCTTTCATGCTTCCATACAAATTGTGAAATTTTTTGTTTTAGTTCTGTGAAAAATGCCATTGGTAGTTTGATAGGGATTGCATTGAATCTGTAGATTACTTTGGGTATTATAGTCATGTTCACCATGTTGATTCTTCCAATCCAAGAACATGGTATATCTCTCCAACTGTTTGTATCATCTTTAATTTCTTTCATCAGTGTCTTATAGTTCTGCATACAGGTCTTTTGTCTCCTTAGGTAGGTTTATTCCTAAGCATTTTATTCTTTTTGCTACAATGGTAAATGGGAGTGTTTCCTTAATTTCTCTTTCAGAATTTTCATCACTAGTGCATAGGAATGCAAGAGATTTCTGTGCATTAATTATGTATCCTGCTACTTTACCAAATTCATTGATTAGCTCTACTAGTTTTCTGGTAGCATCTTTAGGATTCCCTATGTATAGTATCATGTCATCTGCAAACAGTGACAGTTTTATTTCTTCTTTTCCGATTTGGATTCCTTTTATTTCTTTTCCTTCTCTGATTGCTGTGGCTAAAATTTCCAAAACTATGTTGAATAACAGTGGGGAGTGTGGGCAATCTTTTTCTTCCTGATCTTAGTGGAAATGGTTTCAGTTTTTCACCATTGAGAATGATGTTGGCTGTGGGTCTGTCATATATGGCCTTTATTATGTTGAGGTCAGTTCCATCTATGCCTTCTTTCTGGATAATTTTTGTCATAAATGGGTCCTGAATTTTGCCAAAAGCTTTTTCTGCATCAATTGAGATTATTATATCATTTCTATCCTTTAGTTTGTTAATATGGTGTATCAAATTAATTGATTTGCATATATTGAAGAATCCTTTCCTGGGATAAACCCCACTTGATCATGGTGTATGATCCTTTTAATGTGCTATTGGATTCGGTTTGCTAGTATTTTGTTGAGGATTTCTGCATCTATGTTCATCAGTGATATTGGTCTGTAGTTTTCTTTTTTGTGACATCTTTTTCTGGTTTTTGTATCAGAGTGATGGTGGCCTCGTAGAAAGAGTTTGGGAGTGTTCCTCCCTCTGCTATATGTTGGAAGAGTTTGAGAAGGATAGGTGTTAGATCTTCTCTAAATGTTTGATAGAAGTCACCTGTGAAGCCATCTGGTTCTGGGATTTTGTTTGTTGGAAGATTTTTCATCACAGCTTCAATTTCAGTGCTTGTGATTCATCTGTTTATATTTTCTCTTTCTTACTGGTTAAGTCTCAGAAGATTGTGCTTTTCTAAGAATTTGTTCATTTCTTCCAGGTTGTCCATTTTATTGGCATACAGTTTACTTGTAGAATGCCCTCATGATTCTTTGTATTTCTGCAGGGTCAGTTGTTACTTCTCCCTTTTCAATTCTAATTCTGTTGATTTGAGTCTTCTCCCTTCTTTCCTTGATGAGTCTGGTTAGTGATTATCAATTTTTGTTTATCTTCTCCAAGAACCAGGTTTAGTTTTTATTTATCTTTGCTATCGTTTCCTTCATTCTTTTTCATTATTTCTAATTTGATCTTTATGATTTCTTTCCTTCTGCTAACTTTGGTTTTGTTGTTGTTGTTGATCTTCTTCTTTCTCTAATTGCTTTAGGTATAAAGTTAGATTGTTTATTTGAGACGTTTCTTCTTTCTTATGGTAGGACTGTATTGCTGTAAACTTCCCTCTTAGAAATGTTTTTGCTCCATCCCATAGGTTTTGGGTCATTGTGTTTTCGTTGTCATTTGTTTCTAGGTTTTTTTTGATTCCCTCTTTGATTTCATCAGTGATCTCTTGGTTATTTTGTAGCATATTGTTTACCCTCCATGTGTTTGTATTTTTTACAGTATTTTTCCTGTGATTGATATCTAGTCTCATGGCATTGTGGTCAGAAAAGATACTTGATACGA
Organism: Balaenoptera musculus; assembly: GCF_009873245.2. Classification (NCBI taxonomy): domain Eukaryota; kingdom Metazoa; phylum Chordata; class Mammalia; order Artiodactyla; family Balaenopteridae; genus Balaenoptera; species Balaenoptera musculus. Next base: position 109,057,002 of record NC_045788.1, read on the forward strand.
TTTCAAGTTTCTTAAATTTACCAAGACTTGATTTGTGACCCAAGATATGATCTATCCTGGAGAATGTTCCATGAGCACTTGAGAAGAAAGTGTATTCTGTTGTTTTTGGAAGGAATGTCTTATAAATATCAATTAAGTCCATCTTGTTTAATGTATCATTTAAAGCTTGTGTTTTCTTATTTATTTTCATTTTGGTTGACCTGTCCATTGGTGAAAGTGGGGTGTTAAAGTCCCTTACTATTATTGTGTTACTGTCGATGTCCCCTTTTATGGCTGTTAGCACTTGCCTTATGTATTGAGGTGCTCCTATATTGGGTGCATAAATATTTACAATTGTTATATCTTCTTCTTGGTTGATCCCTTCATCATTATGTAGTGTCCTTCTTTGTCTCTTGTAATAGTCTTTATTTTAAAGTCTGTTTTGTCTGATATGAGAACTGCTACTCCAACTTTCTTTTGATTTCCATTTGCATGGACTATCTATTTCCATCCCCTCATTTTCACTCTGTATGTGTCCCTAGGTCTGAATTGGGTCTCTTGTAGACAGCATATATACAGGTCTTGTTTTTGTATTCATTCAGCCAGTCTATGTCTTTTGGTTGGAGCATTTAATCCATTTACATTTAAGGTAATTATTGATATGTATGTTCCTTTTACCATTTTCTTAATTGTTTTGGGTTTGTTTTTGCAGATCTTTTCTTCTCTTGTGTTTCCTGCCTAGAAAAGTTCCTTTAGCATTTGTTGTAAAGCTGGTTTTGTGGTGTTGAATTCTCTTAGCTTTTGCTTGTCTGTAAAGGTTTTAATTTCTCCATCGAATCTGAATGAGATCCTTGCTGGGTAGAATAATCTTGGTTGTAGTTTTTTCCCTTTCATCACTTTAAATATATCTTGCCACTCCCTTCTGGCTTGCAGAGTTTCTGCTGAAAGAGCAGATGTTAACCTTATGTGGTTTCCCTTGTATGTTGTTTGTTGCTTTTCCCTCACTGCTTTTAATATTTTTTCTATGTATTTAGTTTTGGTAGTTTGGTTAACATGTGTCTTGGTGTGTTTCTTCTTGGATTTATCCTGTATGGGGCTCTCTGCACTTCCTGAACTTGACTGAATGTTTCCTCTCTCATGTTGGGGAAGTTTTCAACTATAATCTCTTCAAATATTTTCAAGTCCCTTTCTCTTTCTCTTCTCCTACTGGGATCCATGTAATTCGAACATTGGTGCATTTAGTGTTGTCTCAGAGGTCTCTGAGACTGTTCTCAATTATTTTCATTCTTTTTTCTTTATTCTGCTCTGCGGTAGTTATTTCCACTATTTTATCTTCCAGTTCACTTATTCATTCTTCTGCCTCAGTTATTCTGCTATTGAGTACTTCTAGACAATTTTTAAATTCATTTATTGTGTTGTTCATCACTGTTTGTTTGCTCTTTAGTTCTGCTCGGTACTTGTTAAATGTTTCTTGTATTTTCTCCATTCTATTTCCAGGATTATGGATCATCTTTACACTCATTACTGTGAATTCTTTTTGAGGTAGACTTCCTATTTCCTCTTCATTTGTTTGGTCTGGTGGGTTTTTACCTTGCTTCTTCATCTGCTGTGTATTTCTCTGTCTTCTCATTTTGTTTAACTTACTATGTTTGTGGTCTCCTCTTTTCAGGCTGCAGGTTTGTGGTTCCCATTGTTTTTGGTGTATGCCCCCAGTCAGTGAGCTTGGTTCAGTGGGTTGTGTAGGCTTCCTGGTGGAGGGGACTGGTGCCTGTGTTCTGTTGGGTGGGGCTGGATCTTATCTTTCTGGTGGGCAAGGTGGCGTCTGGTGGTCTGTTTTGGGGTGTCTGTGAACTTAGTATGATTTTAGGCAGCCTCTCTGCTAATTGTGGGGTTTTGTTCCTGTCTTGGTAGTTGTTTGACATGGGGCATCAACCCTGGAGCTTGATGACTGTTGGGTGGATCTGGGTCTTAGCGTTGAGATGGAGATCTCTGGGAGAGCTCTCACTGATTGATATTGCATGGGGCTGGGAGGTCTCTGGTGGTCCAATGTCCTGAACTTGGCTCTCCCATCTCAGAGGCTCAGGCCTGAAACCAGGCTGGAGGACCAAGACCCTGTCAGCCACATGGCTCAGAATAAAAGGTAGAAACAAAGAAAGAAAAACACATTTTTAAAATAAAATAAAATAATTAAAATTAAAAAATAATAATGAAAAAGAGAGAGCAACCAAACCAATAAACAAATTCACCAATGATAAGAAACACTAAAAACTATACTAAGATAAACATAAAAATCAGAAATAAGTCAGTCGCAGAGAGCAACCCCAAGTCTACAGTTGCTACCAAAGTCCACTGCCTCAATTTTGGGTTGATTCTTTGTCTCTTCAGGTATTCCACAGATGCAGGGTACTTCAAGTTGATTGTGGGGATTTAATCCGCTGCTCCTGAGGCTGCACGGAGAAATTTCCTCTTCTCATCTTTGTTCCCACAGCTCCTGGGTTTCAGCTTTGGTTTTGGTCCCACCCCTGCATGTAGGTTGCCCTCAGCCTTCTGTTCCCACCCAGACAGGACAGGGTTAGAGCAGCAGCTGCTTAGGGGGCTCTGGCTCACTCAGGCTGGGAGAGGGAAGGGTACGGTAGTTATAATTGGAGTGTGGGGTGAGCCTGTGGTGACAGAGGCAGTGGGACATTGCAATAGACTGAGGTGTGCTGTGTGTTCTCCTGGGGAAGTTGCCCCTGGATCATGGGACCCTGGCAGTGGTGGGCTGCACAGGCTTCTGGAGGGTGGCATGTGGATAGTGACATGTGCTTGCACACAGGATTCTTGGTGGCTGTAGCAGCAGCATTAGCATTTCATGCTCATCTCTGGTGTCTGAGCTGATAGCCATGGTTTGTCCCTGTCTCTGGAGCTCTTTTAGGCAGTGCTCTGCCTTCTGTAGGCAGACAGGGAAAGAATCCCCTCCTCACACACCCCAAAACAATGGTCTCTTGCCTCTTAGGCAGGTCCAGAGTTTTTCTGGGAGTCCTTCCCAGCTAGCTGTGGTGCTCTAGCCCCCTTTAGGCTATGTTCACGCAGCCAACTCCAGTCCTCTCCCTGGGATCTGATTTCCAAAGCCCGAGCCTCAGCCCCCAACCCCCACCTGCCCAGGCAGGTGAGCAGACAAGCCTCTCAGGCTGGTGAGTGCTGGTTGGCACTGATCCTCTGTGAGGGAATCTCTCCGCTTTGCCTTCTGTACCCCTGTTGCTGTGCTCTTCTCCATTGCTCTGAAGCTTCCCCCCACCCACCCCCATCTCCACCAGTAAAGGGGCTTCCTAGTGTGTGGAAACTTTTCTTCCTTCACACCTCCCTCGCAGAAGTGCAGGTCCTGTCCCTATTCTTTTGTCTCTGGTTTTTTTCTTTTTTCTTTTGCCTTACCCAGGTACGTGCTGAGTTTCTTGCCCTTTGGGAAGTCTGAGGTCTTCTGCCAGCATTCAGTAGGTGTTCTGTAGGAGTTATTCCACATGTAGATGTATTTTTGATGTATTTGTGGGGAGGAAGGTGATCTCCACATCTTACTCCTCTGCCATCTTGAAGGTCTCCCTGGTCAGGATTTTAGAATATCCCTCGATTGGAAATTCTCTGATTTTTTTTTTTTTTTTTTTTTGCATGATTAAACTGGGTTTTTGTGAGGAAAGCCACAGAGAGATAAAGGGCTGTTCTTGTGACATCCTATGAAGGGTACATACTGTCAATGTGAATTATCACTGTTGTTGTTAAATTCGGTCACCTGGCTGAGGTAGTATTTGTTAGATTTCCTCACTCTAAACTTTCCGTGTTCTCACATTGTACTCTTTGGAAAGAAGGCACTATGAGCATCTCATACTTGAGGAATGGAGGATTATGCTTCATCTCCTTAAGAGTGAAATATCTACACCAATCATTTGGAATTCTTTTGCAGAAGAGATATGTCTATTCCCTTCCATTTATTTATTTATTCAATCATTTATTTATTTATCAATATGGACTATTCCTTTTTATGCTTTGGGTTACAATCCAACTTAGTTTCTCTCTCTCTTCTCCCTTTTCTCTCCCTCTCTCTCTAGTTTGTTCAAACTGTTCCAGCCTTAGCCATTTAAACTCTTCCATGTGACTACAGTATGCTTTTAACATTATCTCCCCACCCCTTTTTATCTGAACACTTTATTACTTTCTGGCACAAGATGATCTAGATTCATCTTGCTCATTTGCTGCCCCAGTCCTAGAATCTGCCATTGTTCCAAGGAGCTCTGGTTCATTTAATGAGAGAATAGCACTAGAAACCAGTAGCTGAATGTTCATTGTACTCATTACTACTGGGGTGCCATTGTCTTTATGTCCTCTCAGCTGGCCAAGCAGGAGGCTATATGTATGAAGTCTAACCTGTGTATAGACACATATCTATAAACACTTCTATATGTAATCATCTGTGTCTATATTAAGCTACACTTAAGTTCACACTGATATCTCTAATTCTGATCCATTACCATGTGGAACATTCTAGCCTCCTTCCCTTGCTTATCTGTAACTTCCCACATCTACAGTGATACTCCTGGCTCCAGCCATTCATGAGTCATTTAATTAAGTGCTCAATTGCAGTATACCTGTATAGTATTTCCAGAATTGTTAACCTGTGCCCTATGGGACACAACTTCATCAACTAGAAATCAGTGTTTATGCACAGTTCCTTTTGCGATTAGTCTTACAGATTCCATTCATTTCCCTTCAAAGAGGTCAGCACCTTATTTCTCTGCTACCTTCACTAAGTGTGTTTCATATAATTTTAATACATTTAGATCCTTTGCCACATGCTGAATTCCATTCTTGGATCTTCTGACCTCATAAATGAATTTTTTAAAATTTGCTTTTGTGAATGATTACTCTTTGTCCTGTAAAGTTCTATGGATTTTGACAAATATATGTCTCATATTCACCATCAAAAAGAACAATCCCACCGCCCTTATAAAATCCCTTCTACTTCACCTATTCCATCCTCCTGCCCTCTACAATCCCAACCCCCACTACATGCACACACAGGTATGCCTGACAACCAGTGACCTAATATCTCTACAGTTATGCATTTTCCAGAATGGTATATATGGGAGTCACACAGTGTGTAGGTATTTCAGAATTTATTCTCTTACTTAGAAATATAAATTTTAGATTCATCCATGCATTTTTGTGGCTTGATAACTCGTTTCTTTTAATCACTTCATAATATTTTATTCTCTAAATGTTCCATAGCTTATCCATTCACCTATTGAAGGAAATTTTAATTGTTTCCAGTTTTGGGCAATTATGAATAAGCTGCTGTGAATATTTGTGTGCATATTTTTATGCACATTTTTTAATCAGTTGGTAAATACTTAGAATTCTGATTGCTGAATCAGACTATGTTTAGTTTTGTAAGAAACTGCAAAATTGTCTTTCAAAATAACAGTACTATGTTGTACCTCACCAACAACGAATAAGAGTTTCTTAACCATGTTTGGTATTGTCAGATTATTTGGACTTTAGTTATTCTAATGGGTGTGTACTGGCATTTGCCTAATGACATTATCCTCAACATCTTTTTATGTGCTGATTTGTCATTTGTACATCTCCTTTGGTGAGGTGTCTGTTAAGATAATTTGTTCATTTTTAATTATTTTTTTAGAGTTGAGTTTTAAAATATCTTTATATATTTTGGATATAATTCCTTTATTAGATATGTGTTTTACACAAATTTTCTCCCAAGATCTCTCCTATTATTTCATTCTCTTAAGAGTATCTTGTACACATTGGAAGTTTCTAATTGTAGTAGAGTCCATTTTTCATTTTTTTTCTTCTATGTTTTGTATTTATGTATCTGATATGTCATCATCAAAACCAAGATCATGTAGATATTCTTGTGATTTCTTCTGGAAATTTTATCTGTCTGTAGTTTACGTTTAGGTCTATGATCCATTTTGAGCTGAATTTTTGAAAAGAGTAAGGTCTGTGTCCAGAGTTTTTTTGGTTTTCTGTTTTTTGGGGTTTTTTTATATGGATATGCAGTTGTTCCAGCACCATTTGTTAAAAAGACTATTATTTCACCATTGATTTACCTTTGCATTTTTGCCCAAAATATCAGTTGACTATATTTGTATCAGTCTATTCTGGACTTTCTATTCTGTTTCATTCACCTATGTGTCTATTTTTTCCCCAATATCAATCTGTCTTGATTAATGTAGCTTTATATTATGTCTTGAAATCAAGCATGTCAGACCAACTTTCTTCTTCTTCAATATTATGCTGGCTATTCTGAGATTTTTTTTCCATATAAACTTTAGAATCAGTTTGTCAATAGCCATAAGGTAACTTCCTGAGATTTTGTTTGAGATTACATTGAATTTATAAAACAAGTTGGCAAAACTTGACAGCATAACAATTTTAAATCTTCCTATCAATAAACATGGACTAGCTATTCATTTATATTGATCTTTTGTTTCTATCATCAGTGTTTTGCTGTTTTCTGCATAAGATCCTATACATATTTTCTTAGATTTACACCTACATAATTTTTGTATTATTATAAATGGTATTATTTTATTAATTTCTAAATTCAATTGTTCATTACTGATATATTGAAAATAAATTTTAAAAACTATAGGCATTCTGCTACATTGCTTTGTCATTTATTAATTTCAGGAATATTTTTGTAGATTCTTTCCACTTTTCAGATAGACAATGATGTCATCTATGAATAAATTCATTTTTATGTCTTCCTTTTTACTCTCTGTACCTCTTATTTATTTTGTATTAAGAGTGGGGTGCTGAAGTCTTCAACTATAACTACCAATTTGTCTATTTCTTATTTCAGTTCTATTAATTTTGTCTCATGTATTATTGTACTCTCCTGTTAGTGCATACCTAGTTAAAATTATTATGTATTCTTAGAGAACTGACACTTTTATCATTACTGAATGTCTCTTTCATCCCTAATAATTTTCCTTCTTCTGAAGTCTGCTTTGTCTGAAATTAATATTGCAACTCCAGCTTTCTTTTAATTAATATTAGCATGTACATCTTTTACCATTCCTTAATGTTTAATGTATCTGAGGCTTAATATTTAAAGTGGGTATTTTGTAGAGGGGACATGAAGATGGTGGAGTATGAGGACACTGAGCTCATCCCCCCCCATAAACACATCAAAATACATCTACAGTAAAACAACTCTTGCTAAAAACAACTTGGAGACTGCCATAAATGCTTTTTTACAACCAAGACTATAAAGAAAGATCTACATGGAGTCAGGTAGGAAGGGAGGAAAAGCAATAGGATCAGGACCTGTGGCCATAGCAGGAGACACAGATGAGGAGGGGGATATCATGAGCTTGAGGATCTTCTATGAAGAATGAGGGGTTGAGTCACATATTGGGTATACCGGCCCTGGGGTCTGACACCAGGAAGATGAGTCCCCTGAGGTGGTTTGAAAACCAGTGGGACCTACCAAAGAGCTACAAGAAACCAAGACTCCATTTGTGAAGAGTGCATGCACATGCTTAATTCCTCCCAGGAACAGAATGGAGGAAGCATACTGAAAACTGCAGGAGGTGCTGGGCAGTTTCCCGTGACAATCCCAGAAAGTATCCAGCTCACACCGGTTGCCTGACTAGCCCCTTTGCTCTGGCACTGCTCTCCACTAGGGAAGAAGTGCTGTTGCCAAGGAGAGTGTGCACTCTTAGAGGGAACTGAGCTGGCTTGGACCCAACCCTGCCTCTGAACAAGGTGAAGGAAAACATCAGCATGCACAGAGGCAGCAGTTTGAAAATTGTCTGTGGCTCTGAGTGGCTTGGTGAACCATCCCAGCACACATCCTAGCCTGAAAAGGATGCCCCTCTTAATCCAGCTCTGCTCTCCACTAGGGTGGAGGCTGCTGTTGCCAAGGAGAGTACATACACTTAGAGGGAACAAAACCAGCTTAGACCAAAACCTAAGAGCTTCTACTTCAGCACCCAGAGCTCTGAACTCACACCTAATAGGGTGATGACTGACACTGAGCACAGTAGAAGCCTTGGATCACACCTGGCTCTGGCTCTAGATCCTCCATCTCCAGTCCACCTCCGACTAAGGACAGTATCTGCCAGCATACATCAGGGGAAGATGTGACTCATGCTCACTTCAGTTCCAGCTTTCCCACTAAAACCACTGAGCATACACTGACTGCATAGGGATGATCCCACCCAATGACACTCCTTAAAGACTAGGATAGGTAACTGTTTCACCTCATTTCATAGAGACAGATAAAGTTAAATAATAAGAGATACAGAAGAATATGTTTCAAATTAAAGAAAAAGAAAAAACTTTGAAAAAAACCCTAATAAAACAGAGGTAAATGATTTATCACATAATGAGTTCAAGCAATAGTAATAATAATACTAACTGAATGTGGGAAAAGAATAGATGAACACAGTGAGAATTTTAACAAGAAAAAGGAGAAAGTAGAGGCAGAGAGTTGAAGAATACAATAACTGAAATGAAAAATACACTAGAAGGTATTAACAGCAGACTAGGTGACTCAGAAGAATGCATGTGACCTACAAAATAGAATAATGAAAATCACCCAATCAGAACAGCAAAAAGGTTAAAAATGAGGATATTTTAAAGGACCTCTGAGACAACATACAATCTTCCAAAACTGAATCAGGAAAAATAGATAATCTTAACAGACGAATCCTTGTAGTAAAACTGAATCAGTAATCAAAAAACTCCCAGCAAACCAAAGTCCAGGGCTAGATGACTTCACAGGGAAATTCTACCAAACATATAAAGAAGAGCTAATACCTATTTTTTTAAACTATTACAAAAAATGGAAGACAACGGAACACTCCAAATTCATTTTATGAAGCCACAATTGCCTTGATAAAACTAGGCCTAGACACTTAAAAAAACAAACAAACAAAAAAAATTACAGGCCAATATCTCTGATGAATATAGAAGCAAAACGCTTTAACAAAATATTAGCAAACAGAATACAACTGTATATAAAAAGGATCATACAACATGATCAAGTGGGATTTATTCCTGGGATGCAAGGATGGTTCAATACCTGCAGATCAATCAATGCAATACACCACATTAACAAAATGAAGGATAGAAATCAAATGATCATCTCAACAGATGCAGGAAAAAAAGTGACAATGTATGTATAGAGGGAACATATCTCAAAATAATAGGCCATTTAAGACAAACCCACAACTAATCCTATACTCAATGGTAAAAAACTAAAAGCTTTTCCTCTAAAATCAGGAAAAAGACAAGGATGCCCACTCTCACTACTTCTAGCAGGATTGGAAGTCCAAGCCACAGCAATCAGACAAGAATAAAATGATAAAATGATTTTTAAAAAAAAGACCTATATGTAAGACCTAAAACCATAAAACTCCAAATTGGAAGGGAAGAAGTGAAACTGTCACCGTTTGCAGATGACATGATAGTATATATAGAAAAATTTAAAGTGTCCACACAAAAACTATTAGAACTAATAAATGAATTCAACAAAGCTGCAGGATACAAGATTACTATTTAGAAATATGTAGCTTTTCTATAGACAAATAATGAACTATCAGAAAGAAAAAGCAAGAAAGCAATACCGTTTAAAATCACATCAAAAAGAATAAGATACCAGGAATAAACCTAACCAAGGAGTTGAAAGACATTAACTTTGAAAAATATGAAACACTGATGAAGGACACTGAAGATGATACAAAGAAATGGAAAGATATTCTGTTTTCATGGATTGGAAGAATTAATATTTTAAAATGCACCTACAACCCAAAGGAATATACAGTTTTAATGCAATCCCCATCAACATTCTCATTATGTTTTCACAGAACTAGAACAAATAATCCTAACATTTATATGGAACCACAAAAGACCCCAAATAGCCAAAGAATTCTTGAGAAAAAAGAGCAAAGCTGGTGGTATCACTCTCCCTTACCTCAGACTATACTGCAGAGCTATAGTCATCTAAACAACATGGTACTGGCACAAAAACAGATAAAGTGATCAATGGAACAGAATAGAGAGCCCAGAAATAAATGTATGCACATATGGTCAATTAATCTATGATGAAGGAGGCAAAAATATACAATAGGAAAAAGACAGTGTCTTCAATAAGTGGTGCTGGGAAAACTGAAAAGCTACATAAAAAAGAATGAAATTAGAAGATTTTCTCACACCACATACAGAAATGAACTCAAAATGAATTAAATATTGTAAAACAACTATACCCCAATTTAAAAAAATGAAACCAGATCCTCAAGGGTTTTATAGATATGTGTGCAGTGGCACAGAAGAGAGGAGGGGGGAGATAAAGAGAGAAGAAGGAAAGACAAAAGTAGGAGGAGAATGAAGCTCTAATTCTGCTTTTCTCTGGACTGTTACCAGCATCTTCTGAATTAGCAAGTTTGTTTACCATCCGTCCTTCCCCCATCTGAAGATAAACTCACTTCTGCTTTACATGAAGCTGGCATGCTAATGGCACAGTGTAAGTGGACATTTCTCTCTGTATAACATTCTACTGTCTAATTAAAGTCAAAATTACAATGCATTCTGCTATGTGAATAAAGCCAAATTGATCCTCCAAAAAAAAAAAAAAAAAAAAGACCTATATGTAAGACCTAAAACCATAAAACTCCTAGAAAAAAACATAGGCAGAATACTCTTTGACGTAAGTCATAGCAATTTGAGAGGGGGAATTACCTATCTGCTCAGGCTATGGTAACAAACGTAAAAATAAACAAATGGGACCTAATTTAACTCAAAAGCTCTTGCACGGCAAAAGAAACCACTTACAAAATGAAAAGAAAACCAGTTGAAGGAGAGAAAATATTTGCAAGTGATATATCCAATAAGGGGTTACTATCCAAAGTATATGAAGAGCTCATACAACTCACATACAAAAAACAACCCAATTAAAAATGGGCAAAAGACCGGAATAGACATTTTTCCAAAGAAGATGTACAGATGGCCAACAGGCACATGAAAAGATGCTCAACATTACTAATCATCAGACAAATGCAAGTAAAAAACACAAGATATCACCTCACATCTGTCAAAATGGCTACTGTCAAAAAGACCACAAATAACACATTTTTAGGAGGATGTGGAGAAAAGGGTATCCTAGTACACTTTTGGTGGTAATGTAAATGTAAATTGGCATCCATCATGGAAAACAGTATGGAGCTTCCTAAAAAAAACTAAAAATAGAATGACCATATGATCCAGCAATTCCACTCCTGGAAATACAGCTGAAGAAAATGAAAACACTAATTTGAAAATATAGATGTACCCCAATGTTCATAGCAGCATTATTTATGATTGCCTAGATATGGAAGCAACCTAAGTGTCCATCAACAGATGAATGAATAAAGAAGAATTGGTATACACACACACATACAATGGAATATTAGTCATGAAAAAGAATGAAATTTTGCTATTTGCAACATCATGGGTGGCCCTGGAGGGTATTATGCTTAGTGAAATAAGTCACACAAAGAAAGACAAATACTGTACGTATCCCTTAAATGTGGAATCTAAAAAATAAAACAAAGGAATGAATATTACAGAACAGACTCATAGAATAATCTAGTGGTTACCAATGGGGAGCAGGATATGGGAAGGGGCAAGATAAGGGTAAGATATTAAGAGGTAAAGCTACTATGTATAAATTAAATAAGATACCATCATATATTATACAGTACCGGGAACATAGCCAATATTTTATAAACCTTTAAATGGAGTATAATCTATAAAAATATCCAATTACTATATTATACACCTGAAACGAATAATATAAATCAACTATACTATAATAACAAATTAAAAACAAAATAAATAAATGGGTATCATTGGCTTGCTCTGTCACCCATGCCAACAATCACTGTTTTTTGTTTGATGTATGTAGGCGGGTCACATTTAAAGTGATTGTTAATATAGTTGGATTAATGTTTATCATGTTTGTAACTATTTTCTATTTGTAAAATGATTTTCTTCTTTGCTCTCTTTTTCAGACTTAAATGGTCTCAAATGAACATTTTATGTGATTTCATTTTATCTTCTCTCTTAGCACATGAATTATACTCATTTTTTGTACTTTGGTGCTGTTTTCCCTAGTATTTTCAATATGCATTTTTAACTAATAAAAGTGTACTTTCTCATAACACTATTTTACTTTATATGTAGTGCAGGACCTTATAACAGTTTTCCAAATTTCTTCTTCCATCCCTTTTGATCTTGATACCACTCCTTTCACTTACCCAATATAATGTTAATATTACTACCTGGAAAAGACTTTTTTTCTTTTACTTCAACTGTAAATAAAAATACTTAAAAGATATTTTACTACTAATGTTTTTTCTTTCTTTATGTAAGCATAAACTTCTGATCTATATCTCTGTATCATTTACCTTCTACCTGAAGAACTTTAACATTTCTTGTAGAAAAGAACCACTGGCAATGAATTCCCTCAGTGTTTGAGAACAACTTTATTTCCCTTCACTTTTGAAGAATAATATTGTTGGATATAGAATTCTAGTTTGGTTGACTTTAGTTTTCACTCAGGATGTTGGCTTGCCTTGAAATATAATTTCTCTGAGGAGTCCAAGAAAAGTCATTGATTTTCAGTTTGTTCAGAATGGTCTTATTTAAAGACCTAGTGATGAGTTCTAATCTCTACACGTTGGAATGAAAATCAGAAGTCACAGGTATTTTTTTAAAGAAATTAGTGTTGCTATCAACAGTCATAAAATGGATTGCATTATCTAAGGTAAAATGATAATCAAATCACATATGACCTGTCTGTCTAATTATAACCAGTAGTGACACTAGCAGGTTATACTCACAGCTTCATTGGCTTCTTATGCCAGAGTATACCCATGACCCAACCTCACATTTTTCTCTATCTTTGGAGAGGTCCTTTATACTTTTTGTCATTCTTAGGTCATTATTATTTTTAAAGTCCTTATATGGTCTAATCAGGAATTCATGACCTGTTATCCACAAAATTCCCTATAAGCTTTATCTGAAACCTGACTTTCCCTGAAGACTTTCTTCTCTATCTATTCAATTGTGACTATTTTCTTTATCATATTTGTCTGACTTTGGTGTGCAGGTAAAGAAGATGCTCTTATTTCTTATTGATGCTTCCAGATTGATATTCATTCTTCCTATCAAAATACCACTCTTCCCATGAAGTTTGTAATATTAGAGTATATCTTACTCCTTCCAGTTGTTGTCATCTATAGAACTCTTTGCCATTCCTTGAAGAGTCACCCTTATCTCTAACATTATCCTCATCTAAGTCTTGGTAATTTTAATATACCCCTGTTCAGTCCTTTAAGTGCCATGGCTTTTCATTTCTTTGATCTATTTCTCTACAATGCTCTAGTCTTCATCCCTCTTCAACCATATACCTCATCCTTTTTCACCATCCTGACTTTGCCATTAAGTGTTACACATTATTTCTAAAGTCAGTTATAATTCCACATTTTGATAGCCACTTTACTTTCTCTTTTTCTTTAATGTTGTCAACCCCAACAAGTTTTGACTTCTAATTTATTGACCATAACACTCTTCCATTTTTTTTTTCATTCCTTTAATGGTCTTGCTTTCTTCTTAGTCAGGTTAGATTGATGTCATATGATGAATACGCTTTCAAAATTTATGACCTCACCAACTGTATCACACTTGTCTGGCACAAACACAATCATGGTCTGCAATCTATCCCACTATTAGTGTGGAAAGTAAAAATGCAGAAAAAAAGACAAGTTCACAATGTTCTGAGTGGGTGAAAGTCGATGAAATGGAGGGCATAAATAATTAGAAGTGATGTCCTTACAAAGAAACAGTTCATATAGACCAACAGGAGGGGAGGGAGAATAGATGGGCACAAATTCAGGGACTGAAGGAAAAGAAAGTATTTCATAAAATTTGTGAGAAATGTGATTTGGAAGTAAATTTCTAATGTTTAGGATTACACTGGAATTAAAGAGTAAATATATATAGTGGAGCTAATTGGCATTGCTATGTACTAATTATCCATAATGTTTGCTGGCCTGGGAACAGAAAAAATCAAACAAATTGTTGTGACTACCTTTAGGTTTTGGACTGGAAAAAATATGACCAAAATTACAAAATGTAAGCTCTGTATAGTGTAGGTAAAAAGAATACTCTGCTGTTTGACCCATGAAATTCAATCTTAATTGGAAGGAAAATAAAATCAAACATGGGTAGTTTGACAGAAATAACAACAAAAAATGAACAATTCAGAAGATTAAAGGTCAAGAGAGTGTACTATTGCGATGATCTAAATTAATTTTGTCTCCACCTCTCACTCTATTATATTTACCTAAGCTCTGTCAAACCTTTAAGACATGGACATTGCACTCTGGACCAGTTTCAGTCAATTTGCTGCTTGCCTAGCAACCTGAGTTTGTGAACTACCATTCTTTGAATGGAGACCATATTTTATACAATGATGCAAATCACAATTTTTCTGTCTGGTAATACTGGCACTCTATAGAAACAAAACCACATAGTTCATAATTTGAGCCTAAACTATCTCAAATATGTACATCTAATATAAGCTCAAGTTCAGAATTAGAGAAGGCATGATTCATCCACATACCTCACTTAATAAATAAAGACTTTATGTAACTGACACATGAAAAGATGCTCAACATCACTAATCATCAGGGAAATGCAAATCAAAACTATAATGAGTTCCCACCTCAAACCTATCAGAATAGCTATCATCAAAAAGCACACAAATAACAAATACTGGCGAGGATGAGAAGAAAAGGGAACCCTCATACACTGCTGGTGGGAATGTAAATTGGTGCAGTCACTGTGGAAAACAGTAGGGAGTTTTCTCAAAAAAACTAAAAATAGAACTACCATATGACCCAACAATTCCACTCCTTGGAATATATCTGAAAAAACCAAAAACACTAATTTGAAAAGTTACATGGACCCCAGTGTTCCTAGCAGCATTATTTACAATTGCCAAGATATGGAAGCAACCTAAGTATCCATCAACAGATGAATGTAATTTTGCCATTTGCAGAAACATGGATGGACTTTGAGGGTATTATGTTAAGCAAAGTAAGTCAAAGAAAAACATATGATATCACTTATATGTGGAGTCTAAAAAATACAACAAACTAGTGAATATAACATAAAAGAAGCAGACTCACAGATATAAAGAACAAACTAGTGGTTGCCAGTGGAGAGAGGGAAGAGGGAGGGGCAGTATAGGTATAGGGGGATTAAAAGGTACAAACTATTATGTATAAAATAAGCTACAAAGATATATTGTACAACACATGGAATATACCCAACATTTTATAATAATTATACATGGAGCATAATCTTTAAAAATTATGAATCAATATATTGTACACCTGTAACATATATTATACATGTAGTATACAACTACATTATACATGTAGTTGTAGTCTACAACTACATTTCAATTTAAAAAAAGACTTTATGGATATCATCAAGTATATTCAATATTATAATGTCACTCATATATGAACTATCAAATTCATTATGAACCTAGTTGAATTCACAGTTGTTTCACTTAGCACATTTAGAATACCAATAACCTTAAAGAGAGAGAGAAAAGTTCACAAAGGCACTCACAAAACTCTTTAAAACGTCATATTTTCTAACAAGTTATTTTTTTACCTTGAATACACTTGAAAAATTAGCACACTGAAATGTAGGCTTCATCAAAGCCAGCTTCCCTAGATCTGCTTTACATTAGTCCAAGTTCCAGTGGTAATTATTAGAGTTGGGTCATTTAACTGGCCTGTAATAAGAATACCAATGAGCCAGTTCTCTTAGAAAATTTCCCTATTGTAGATAGCTACCTCTTCAGTTTGAATATTTTAGTCATAAAAAACGGCTCTCTATACAAAACATATTATTTTCAAGCTTGAAAAAGGAAAATGTGTATGCAGGCCATCCTTAATAGCCCCACAGGAAAACTGCCCAAGGTATTCTAATGAATTATTCAGCCATTAGATAGAACTGATACCCTGAACTTACACGAAGATGGACCAAACTTTTCTAAGCAGTTTGATTTTAAGGAGTCAGTAGAGGGTGATTATGATACACTGTATCATTATTCACTGGAGCTAGGATCTAGGGTAATATGATGGAATGGCAGTTCTTGTGGGATTGGTGGGAAAAGAAGTTTGGCGAGCAATAATTAAATTAATCTAGCTTGAAAATCAGATTTGAAAAATACTTGAGTTATATCCCAGTAAATGTATTTTTCTAAACATTTAATACTTTGGAGTTATGAGTTCTTGAAGAAATGGTATATTGAAATGAAAATGTGTATACTTTGCTCCAAATGATGTCTCACAGCAACAGTTTTCAGGCTGATTTCTTTACACATTCTCTTTCTCTAGTTCCATTCCTCCTTCTGTGTGTGTGTGTGTGTGTGTGTGTGTGTGTGTGTGTGTGTGCTTTGCTCTTTTGCTTCAATCTTTTTCTTTTTTTTAAAAAATATTCCTTAGTAAGAACTTTTTTTTTTTAAACAGCTACTTTGTTTATTTATTTATTTATTTGTTTATTTTTATTTTTTTATTTTTTGGCTGTGTTGGGTCCTCGTTTTTCGTGCAAGGGCTTTCTCCAGTTGCGGCAAGCGGGGGCCACTCTTCATCGCGGTGCACGGGCCTCTCACTATCGCGGCCCCTTCCGTTGCGGGGCACAGGCTCCAGATGCACAGGCTCAGTAGTTGTGGCCCACGGGCCCAGTTGCTCCGCGGCATGTGGGATCTTCCCAGACCAGGGCTCGAACCCGTGTCCCCTGCATTAGCAGGCAGACTCTCAACCACTGCGCCACCAGGGAAGCCCTGCTTCAATCTTAAATACAGTGAAGCAGGGATAGAAGAAAAATGGTTAGAGTCCACTGACTCTGGAGGTGGCATCCAATTCAATTTATACAGACTATGTTGTGACCTGGTTCCTCTCATATCCAAATCTAGGTTTTACCTTTCCATTTGTTTCTGAGACCCTCTCCTACCACCACCACCACGACGGCCACCACCACTACTACCATCTTTAATAGATTTCCCTATTGCATAAGTTAATTGGAGCCACACTCTTCCTAACAACCAAATAATCTGAGTGACACTAAGGTCTCTGGCTGGTTGGTTATATACATTTTTAATACCATGTAAAATGAATACATATATATGTCCACCTTTAAGGCATGAGTGTTGTAAATCTTTTCTCAAGAAATCTTTCTGTAATTTGAATTTCTGTATATAGAATGAGACATTCTATGCTATAGGGGTAGGTTGTATAACAAAATCAACATCTCATTTTTTTATTATGTTCTAACATAATCATGGTCACTCAGTTTATTTGCCATACATAACACTTGTTATTCCATTTGCTTAAGAATTTATCACTGCCTTTGAAAAACCGACCAAGATAGTTTAATTTATTTAAATTTTAATGCAAAATACATCTTTTTTACAGAAAATAGATTTATAATTTTCTAATTGAAAAGAGTTAGGAAATTATATTATTTTAAAGTATTCCAGTGACTTCCCTGGTGGTGCAGTGGTTGAGAGTCCACCTGCCAGTGCAGTGGACACGCGTTCGACCCCTGGTCCGGGAGGATCCCACATGCAGCAGAGCAACTAAGCTTTCACGCCACAACTACTGAGCTCACATGTCACAACTACTGAAGCCCGTACACCTAGAGCCCGTGCTCCACAACAAGAGAAGCCACCACAATGAGAAGCACGCACACCGCAACGAAGAGTAGCCCCGCTCGCCACTAGAGAAAGCCTGCACGCAGCAACGAAGACCAAACGCAGCCAAAAATAAATTTAAAAATAAAAAGTATTCCAGAAATCAGAAAGCCAAAAAAAGCCCAAAAAACAACCCAGAAAACAAAAAACCTAATGTCTAGCTGTAGAAACCAGAGCAGCAGCTCTAGAAACTGCTAGGGGAAAATATATCTGAACAAGATTTATAAAGATGCATTCCTAGTAAAATCTTGTATAATTATCATCTATTTCAATGAGTTATTCTTTTTTCCTAGTGGTTATTTTGCCAGGGTGTATAAAATTCTAAAAGGACACCTTTTCTGCCTATCTACTACCTAGTTCTTCTGACGACAACTCAGAAAAGGTGACTGCAGGGATTCTCTCGGCAATATTCCCTGTTTGAAACTTTTACTTTAAATCAAATCCCTTATGGTGAATGTCAGACATATGCCCTCATTTTGTCTCCAGTAGGAGGAAAATTCTTAAAGTATATTTTTTCAAGGACAGTTGTAATATTGTAGTGGTTAATAGCACCAGTTTCTAGAGTCAGAACCTTACCTCTGTCTCATATTATCTTTGTGATTTTATGCAATCTGTTTCACCTATTGAAGCTTCCATTTCTCATACATAAGGCAAGAATATTAAAGGCACCTACTACATCCAGGGATTACTGTTATGATCAACTGAATAATATGTGTAAAATTATCAGCACACTGCCTGGCATTAGTATGTACTCAGTAAGTGTTTGCTATAAATTAATTGTATTTATGTAGCCTGTAAACAGATGAATCAGCATATTTTTTATTATCCTAAAAAATCATATTCATTGAAAAGACAATCTAAGTAAAATGTGTTATTCTTTCAAATATTTATTAAGTATCTCCTGTGTGATAAACATTGCTAAAAACTAATGAAATTTCATAGAGGAAGTATAGATCATAGGTGAAAATATCTAACAATTGTTTGCTGTGTGATTTTTAAGAGGAGTAGTTATTAATATCAACTAGGTCTATTTGGTTTTCAATTCTCAAACAAGTTTTGAATAGATAGTAATTGAACAAGAACAGCATAAATTCCTAACCCAATATTTTCTTCTAAGCCAAAGGACATCACAGATTTTAGCTGCTATAATACTATAAAGCCTTTTGAATACAAAGCCTCTAGTGCATGAAATGATTGATGATGATACCCCTGATGTTGTAAAGTTGTAATCTGTCTCTTGTTCAAACGGGATGCCAAGACAGCTAATAAATTTCCTAACACTGGAGAGACAGGCCTATGGCATGTAGAGGGGCAGTTGAAAGAGAACAGATCTTTTTCTGAGCTTGCTGAAGTACAGATCCAAAATCCCTAACCCCCAATAGTGTTTTTCTTAAGTCTGTTGCAGTCTTACTTGGCAGACAGACCTGATGCGAAGGATGGGAGGATGTTATAGTCTTTAGTCTACAGTCCTTGTGATAAATAGCATATTGATATTTTTTATTAGAGTGTGCTGCTATAGGCTCCACTGAGAGTGTTACACAATATCCAGTCTATACATTGCATTGCCTTTAAAAATTGAAAAATGTTTAATTCTGGAGTATAACTGGACTCAGGGGTTCTAAATAAGTAATTGTGGACTTTTTTTGAGAAACTAGAAGTGTTGTTTTCTTCTTCTAAATTGTACTTTCTCATATTTGTCAGTCACTACGTGTGTGTGTTCATGTTTTAAACATATTTCGTATATAGATATACAAATATATATTAAACATGTTTTAATATGTGGATAAATGTATCTTTTACATTCTCATAAAATGAGCACAAAAATGCAGATAATTTTATAGTGCATGAAAACCAGTAATAAACTGTTTTTTCAGAAAATTCATATCACCCTTTATTTTCTTTTGATTATTTTAAATGTGATTGATATATTTTCACATATATTTCTAGGATTTTTATTAAAATAGGAATATTTTTATACCCTGATAATTTACATTTTGTCTTTTGTGCCTAATTTGCTCATATAATTTGCCCTATTTTAGGTCGACAGCCATTTCTCATTCTTATTATTTTACAGTTATATTACTTCAATATGTGTTACAATTTTAAAATAATATTTTTGAATATAGATATTCACTAAAAATACTTAGATAGAAAAAACATTTTAAAAATTTTGTTAATTCTTCCTGTAAAGTTACATTTTGAAGTTCTTACACAAATTTCAGGTAGTTATCAACAGATTTTCTTATGTCAAAAATTGCAAATTTTAGCGGTTTTAACAATATTTTTATAGTATTGATATTTACTTGTGTAAAGTGTGAAGTGAAAGAGTTATATTTTCCCAAAATAATTAATTCATTTCCCAGGAGTCTTAATTTCGTTTTCATTTAGACTATTCATTTAATTGAATCACTATCTTTTCAAAATTAGGACAGGCAATGCTAATGGGCTTTATCTTGAGTGCCAATTTTGATGAAATGACTGTGAATATGCAATATGGTGAGAGTAACTGGAGTTCATGTTAAGACTTAGTGGCAGAGAGTGTCAGGATGGGTTATCCAAACCTCTCTTTGATGAAGGACAGGAAACTACTGGCACAGTTGCCTGTGTTTAAGCATATAAGTTTAAGGTTTTCATTTCTGCCTCATTTTTTTCTGAATATTTGATTAGTATCAAATCTCTTGCCAGCACTACCATATTGATTGTTAAATTTTCCATTTTATTTTAATATCTAGTATTAAAATTATCATAGTGTTTTTTTCTTTTTCCCAACATTTCTTTTCAGTTCTCACATTTCATACTTTCAAATAAACCTTAGAATAATAATATGTATTGCAATATATTTTTAATAACGCATAACAGAGAATTTGATTGAAATATCTTTAAATCTGTTAACTAATTCATGGAAAACTGAATTTCCTACAAGATTTAGTATACAAATACTGATAGTATTTTGTTTCTCAGGAAGTGGTAATAGGTGTTATACAGATGCTATTAATTTTATTTCACCTATTATTCTTTGCATAATGAATAAGAACATCTTATTATTTTTTAACTAATAAACATAGAGAAGTTATGATTTTTTTTTTTTCCTACCAGCATATCTAGGAAAACTACAAAATTTTTTGCTTGGTTACTTTATGTCTAATGAATTTACTGAGTGTTTTATATTTCAGTTGAATATATTTGGTTAACAAGGTAAATATTCATATTTTTGTGAAATGCCATTGTACCACAAAAATAGTTGTTTATTTTTTCTTTGTATTCCTGATTATTAGCACTAAAAAGTCCCTAATTATCTTTGTTAAATAAAAATAATACTATAATAATAAATAAATAATAATACTAATAATGGTGGCTATGTTTGCCTCCCTCCTGATTTGAGAAGACTAAAATGATTTATGGCAAAACATACTAAGTTTAAGGATGGAATATTTTATTCTACTAAAAAAATCAGTAGAGAAGCTTTAGTAGACTGCATCAAAAGATGTTACAGATTATATATCATGATGCTGTCATTCTTTTCCCCTTAGCTTAGTACTGCTCTTTATATATATCTACTACTGTTTATACATAAAAACACACAGTAATCAACAAAAATGGATACACAAATTTTATCTCTCTCTCTCTGTCTCTATTTATCGTTCTGTATATGTATCTGCTATCCTATCTGCTTTTCTGTTAACCACCTCTTCCTCTAATGCTCTGCCAAACTAGAAACAGTTTGTATGTCTGTCTCTCCTCAGAGGTGTTGAACATTCCTTGGAATTCAATCCTCTTAGTTGCATTGTGGCCTTAACTCTCTGATGGGTTAGAATAAGTTATGATTTTGTAGATTATTTGGATTTTTTCTCATTATTAGAATAGATACAATGTTTTTTTCTGTATTTGAAGCAGAATTCTACAGATTTATAATATATCATTTTTCATCAAAATTTTGTGCAAAATATTCTCTAATTTTCATTGGGATTTGTTATTACCCATGGTCAAGCTATTTAGGTAATTGTTATTTAATTACAAAATATATGAGGATTTTAAAATTATATTTGGGTTTCTGTTGTTGTTTCTGGCTTAATTCCACCATGCATTTCAGTGCTTTTTTATTTGTTGAAATCAGCTTTTTGTAACAATATTTGTTGAGATTAGCTTTTTGTAACAATGGCTAAATTTTGTAACTGTTTAGTTGTGTTTAGACAGTCATTCTCTTATATGTGTATATACACATATACACATGTTCAATTACATACACAAAGAAGAGAGAGAAAGATTGGGAGAGATTGCCATCATAATCCAAAAATCAGGTAAATTTTTATATGTGAATGATTATTATGTTACTTGCATGGCTTTTCTTTCTAGATAACCAAGTCTAGATGTCACACCATTTAATGAATTAAATTGCCAAACTGCTTTTTATAATATGTGAGTACACTTATAAATTGAGTAAAACAATGCCATAATTATGATTTGTAAGGTCTCTGATAAAAGTTGAAAAAAGACTGACAATGAAATTTCAATTTATACTTAGAACACAAATTTTAAAATACTACAATATGGATTTGTCCTTGAAACCAATTGTACTCTTTAGTTTTCTGTGGTTCCAACAAGAGCCAAGAAAATGTCTTTTTCCTAAGCTAATTTGAGTTTGTTATTTGCAAGTAAAGCTTTTCTTAGTCAAGTGGCTATACAACATGTGAAAATCCCTTTATATTTAAGGTAACCGTATAATTTATCATCTAGGTTGGGACACTTATGAGAATGAAAGGGAATGCTATTGATAATTTACACTTGGAAATAGGCATAAACCCAAGCTGTTCAGGGGAAACTTGAAAGTCTGTCCACTTTACCTTACACCACTTTAAGTTTGATTGTAATCAAACTTACAATCAGCTCTAACAGTGGCAATGATATATTTTGCCACCAACATTAATAATATTACTGTTTTACTAAAGAAACACACTTAGGTACAAACTGAAGTTAGCTAACAATAAATCTTAATTCAAATTAACTCACAAATGAGACATTTATTTTTTCTGCTTTCTATTTCCTCTTCCTCCACCTTTAAAATTCATGTCGACATTCTTTCTAGTAAGCTCCCTTAATTACTATAATTCAAGATGACCAAGACTTTATAGGCATACTAGTGTTCAAGTTGATCTTTGTTTTGTATGGAGGTATGATAGGATACCATTCAGATCCGTTCTAATTCTGAAAATCTTAATAAAATTTTTATTAAGGTGGTTGAGTTATTCTTAAATTATACAAATAGAAACTAAACAATAGAATCAACAAAGTGATAGTTAATTATATGCACAATCAAGCCAGTCTTTAAACTAAGTATGAAGTGCCATAATAACTGAATAATTGAAAGTTTGCTATATGCCAGTCATAGTTTTAAGTACTTTATATATAAATCAATTTGTCTCAGACTGCCATATTTTAAAACTCCAGGGGACATCATTTACACAGATACATGAGAATGGTAATTTTAGAGTGATGCAACTGTGTGGTCTTATTTAACCTTCTTAAAACCCTGTAAGTTGGTACTCCTGTTGTTCTCACTTTATGAATTAGTACAATGAGAAAAATTTAAATAACTTGTTCCAAGTATTTCAGCTAGTAAGTAGGGGAGCTGGTTTCAAAGCCTTCACTGTAAATACATTCACTCGTCAAAAAACTGTTTATTGAGCACCTCCTCTGCTCAAGGCACTGTACTAAGCACTGAGAATATGATTAGGATTTGTGGTTAGAATGGGATCTCTATCTCTCTCACTCTCTCTCTCTGCTCCAGCAGAAATTGTGTTACTGGTGTATAAAAGGAATCTTCTTGAATATGTTTAGTAATCTCATTTAAATTTATTCACTGTACTGAGTCCTTGATTCCAATTTAAAATATAAATATATGATATTTAAGAATTGTATATGCAAAGGATATAAAATGTATACCTACATGCGCAGTCTCCCATTTCTTTTAGTTTTTTCACTTCTGACATTTCTACTTTAATGGAAAGCATTAAATATTACTTAGAGAAAAAAATTACATGCTGAGAAACTATCAGTGTAATTGAGGGGGGGCAGAAAATAATGCAGGTAAATTTGTTTGGTTTTAGTTTGTGTTTAGGGATTTGGTAATGGCTTTATCGTAATGTAAAGTGGGATTCCAAGATCATTTATTTAGTAAAAAGAAATGTCATACAAATTATTATTTGTCACAAATGACATATTATTCTGAAAAATTTGTTTCTTGAACCTGTAATTTGAACAAATCAATGACTTCTAAATAATGAATAGTTGAAGGGAACAATTGCTAAATATTTCCACTACGTTTTGCCATAGCCATAATTTTTCTAATTTATACGGTGTTTTCCTATAAAAATATGAGAAAACAAGGCTTTTCTATCTTTTTGTAATAATTGCAAGACTGCTTTGGTAGCGTTTGATACAGAGTTATATAAAAGCTCTGGTAAATGGCATTATCCTTTTCTTCCTTAAAATCTTTACATAATAAGAATTTATTTCAGATTCAAAATGTGATAAATTGCCTGAAACAATATGCTACATTATTATTAGTATTTGAAAATCTTCCTATAAAATTCATAAAGATTTTCTTCATCTTCTTAAACATGTATTATTAATCTTTGAATTATTCAGTGCCTGAAAGCTGGTTAGCCACAATACACACCAACTGCATTTCATTTTTAAATACATTCAATGACTCAGCTCATTTTTCTTTTCTAATACAATTAGAAACAGATTATTGGCAATTTCCAGTTATTGCGCTTTGTCAAATCCCTCATTGACTACAATTTGTTAAATTTTCACTTTAAATGCAGACAGAGTAGGCCTGGGAAAAGTATACCAATAGTTATTTTTCATGACAATTATAGAAAAAGTGTAGTTAATGGAAATGTTATGCCTTGCTAGGCTAAATTCTTATATAGAAATATCACTTTAGGTAATTTATTAAATACCAATTTAGAAAAAAATAACTTAAACTCTGTTATAATATTTCCTAATGCTTTTAAAACTTTATTCAATATTTTTAATATATTTATTTTGGAGACATAGAAATACCCAAAAGCTTCCAAAAATTATTGTTACTATGTGGAATGCATGCTAGTACTTAACTTTCTTACTTTCAGATGTTCCATTTTGTAAAACGCTACTTATGAAAAATTAATTTCATGATGAATGCCTATAACAGTTACAGCTACTACCAAAAATGTACTAGTCCTTTGATAAATATATGTGTAATTGAATTGAATTGAATTGAATCATGGATGTTGAAACATTTTTTCATTTCCCATAGCAAAAATATTAATAGTATTTTCTTCCCAACCCTTAATTTTTAAAATTCATTTATTCGTATATTAGCCCCAGATATGTTTATTAAATATCTAATATCTAGAGAGAAAGCAGACAGAAATTTGAGGTTTGTGAGGATATATAAGATAGTATCATTACACAAAATGAGTTAATAACTTTAAAAGAGTAAGAAGGACATGAAGTATGAAAAGATAAATAACAACAAAAGGAAATATGCTTGAAATATTTATTTTCTATGAGTGTATAGGCCACTGAGGAATATGATTGCAATATTTTAATTCAAGGGAAAGAAATTAGTTAGATCTGTTGTCATATAAATAGTTACAGTTGAAAAAAGGTAGGTGCTAGAGCCATTCAATATTCAAGGAATATTTACTGATATTTACTGATCACCTAAAAAAAGCTTATAATCCCTATTGTATTGATTCACTTCATTAATTCTACTTAAACAGCCAAATATTGTTTAGTGAGTCAATTTACTCTACTGTTAACTAAGATACTTTTTTTTTTCCTTTAAGTAAATGCTCCTGGTTTAGGTTAATTTAGTTTCCTAATTATTGAAAAGATTGTGGTAATATTTCTGCAATGAATGATATTAATGTTGAAAACTTCTGTACATTTAACTAATAAATAATCTATAAAGTTAGAAATATTTTTAAATATGAAATAAGATATATTTGTATTGTTTTATTATTTTATCTGACATCTTCTACCTCTGTATTCAATTCTGCGTTTTTTAATGAAGCTAGTGGCCTTACAGATTATAACATAGTGTGGCAATTTCATTAGTGTAAGAGCATAAAAATTCTTAGATCATCAACACATTCAGTGAATAATATAATTGGCTTATTTCTAAAGCCATTGGTTCCATGGATGATTTAACCTCAAATCTCAAACTCTCTGTGGAAGTTCCAGTCTTATTGCAAAATCTAATTGGTCTCATGTTAATTTAGCTTGTAAATTATCTTCCTATTTTCCTTCTTGTCTAGTTTTGAATGATTTCCCCTTTGAAAATATTTAGAGCACCTTCAATACACATGCTTTCTCTGTTTCTTCTAACTGTCCTGTTATGATTGCTTCTGAAATCACATTTACCTAGGCCAATTATGAACCTGAGATATACTCTCGGGATCAGAGGATGGAATAAACTCTGGAAGAGGGGAAATTGATAGCAATCAAAATCTAATGGTTTAAGATACCCAGACTTAGTTATATATCCAGGGGAAAAGTATGCAAAAGTATGAAAAAAAATTGGTTTAGGGAACAGAAAGCTACAAGCCAAGGACATGAAAAAATGTGAGAAGACTATTGGAAATAATATTTGTTGACAATCAGAGACTCTCTCAATAAAAACTAGTTACTTCTAATCTTTTCTTCCGTTCTATAAATGCCTTATATAAGATTTCAACTTCTTTAACAAGTCTACAAAACAGACTTCATTACAATAAAATAACTTAAAGATAACCCCATAATAATTCTCATTTACTATGGGTCATCAAGCAATAAGAATTTATTTAAAAATATGGAGTTATATTGAACCAGTTCTACTTACAGATTAAAAATATTAATTTTTCATAGGGACGTTTCCCTAGCTCTGAAACTATAAAAGGATATAAAATGCTTTAAGCTTTTAAATAAGGTAGATGTTACAAATTTATATTGTTCATGGTTACAGTTTTTAAAATGTTTTTACTTTCAAAAGGCTTCAATTAAATTCCCCTTTCATATACTCCTTCAAAATTATGAAATAAATATAAAAATAGTACGAAATGTGTTACATGTATGCACAAGGAAGGGAAGCTCAAATTTATTTTTGAAAAATGTTCTAAGAATTGAAACACATGGGATTGGAATTAAGAAAAAAAATATGTCAATTAGTCTGTGATTTGGCACAAATTAAGGAAGGCCCATATTGGACACCAGAAAAGATTTTAATACATGGAGGATTAAAAATATAATTTTGAGGGGGGAAGATAGAGGAGAGCTAAAGGGAAAGGAATTTCCTTAATTAAGGAAATTTTAGAATAAACATACCTAAACATATACTGGTGACAACATTTTTAAGATGGTAATTCCATCTATACTATACATATATACATACATAAAATATGAGATCATCTGTTACACTACCCACCAAGGTTTTACTTTAATGCAATATGGAGCCAAAAGTAACTGAGGCAGAGTACCCAGATGCAGTATTCAGTAAAGACAAAATTCTTAAACACGGAAGCCTACCTCTCTCACCTTCTCAAATTTAGGCAATTCAGAGCTAGTGACAATATAGGAAAGCCCAATCAACATAGAAATGTTTAGTATACTTTTTCCGTTACCAAGGTTCCTGAGAGCCTCAAGGCGCAGACAGTTACCTCCCAACACAACAGGCAGTGTCGTGTCAAACCACCTTATGGTGTATCCCTCCTGGATAACTTAGTTCTCTCCTACACCTCATTGGTAACCATGGTCCTGAAAGTGGTGATAACAATGTCCTGGCTTTCCTTATGTTTTACAACTGTATATGTGATACTTAACAAATTTATTTAATCTAGTTAGTTCAGTTTCACTCGTTTTTATCTTATAAGAATCTTTGTGTATTATTTGGTCATTTGCTTTTCTTGCATAACATTTTGTAGAGAGACTGATTTGTGTAGTTGTTGTGTGGCTCATTCATTATCTTTGTTGTGTTACATTTCTTTGTCAGAATATGTCACATTTTATTTTCTATTCTCATGTAGTTGGATTATTTCTATCTTGAGACTATTGCAAATTTTGCTGTGATGAATATACTTATATGTGTATGGGAATAATTGAGATTTTTTTCTTTGTCAGACACACACACACATAAATCAGGGCCTTTCAGAAGTTGCAAAGACACAATATTCAATAGAAGAACAAAATTAGAGGACGGACACTACCTGACTCTAAGACTTACTGTAAAGCTATCAAGACAGTGTGGTACTGGAGAAAGAACAGACAAGTATATCAATGGAACAAAATAGAGAGCTCAGAAATAGATTCTCATAAATATAATCAACTGACCTTTGGCAAAAGAACAAAGGCAATACAATGGAGGAAAGATAGTCTTTTCAACAAACGATACTGGAAAAACTATACATCCACATGCAAAAACATGAATCTCAAGGCAAAACTTACACCTCTCTCAAAAATTAACAAATTGGATCACAGCCTAAATGTAAAATGGATAACTGTAAAACACCCAGGAAATAACATAGGAGAAAATCTAGATGCCCTTGGGTATGGTGATGAGTTTTAGATATAACGCCAAAGGCGCAATCCATGAAGGAAATAATTGATAAGCTAGACTTCATTAATATTAAAAATTTCTATTCTATAAAAGGCACTGTTAAGAGAATGAAAAAACAAATCACAGACTAAGAGAAACTATTTACAAACTTTTCACTTATCTGTTCAAAGACTGTTATCCAAAATATACGAAGAACACTTAAACCCCCCAAAATAAGAAAACAACAAGATTTTTAAAAAATGGGCCAAAAACCTTAACAGTCAGTACATCACATAAGATATACAGATGGGAAATAAGTATATGAAAAGATGCTCCATATTATATGTCATCAGAGAAATGAAAATTAAAACAACAATGCAATACTACTACACACCTATTAGAATGGCCAAAGTCCAGAACACTGACATTAAATGCTGGTGAGGATGTGGTGTAACAGGAATTCTCATTCATTTACGGTGGGAATGCAAAATGGAATAGTTTCTTTGGAAGACTATTTGGACATTTCTTACAAAATTAAAATACTCTTAACATACGATTCACAAATTTTGATCCTTGGTATTTTCCCAAAGGAGTTGAAAACATACCTCCATACAAAAGCAGGCATACAGATGTCTACAGCAGCTTTATTCATTGTTGTTAAAACGTGGAAGCAACCAAGATGTTCTTCAGCAGATGAATGGGTAAATAAACTGTGGTACCTTCAAAAAGTGGCATATCACTCAGCACTAAAAATAAATGAGCTAACAAATCATGAAAAAACACAAAGAAAGCTTAAATATTAGTAAGTGAAAGAAGATCATCTGAAAAGGTTACATACTGTATGATTCCAATTATACATTTCAGAAAAGGCAAAACTATCTAGACAATAAAAATATCAGTGGTTTCCAGGTGTTATGGGGGAGGGAGAGATGAATAGGCAGAGCAGAGAGGATTTTTTGGACAGTGAAACTACTCTATGATACTATAACAGTGGGCACATGTCATTATATGTTTGTCCAAACCCATAGAATGTACAACACCTGAGTGAACCCTAATGTAAACTATACATTTTGAGTGATAACCATGTGTCAAGGTAGATTCACCAATTATAATAAATGTACCACTCTGCTGGGGATATTGAAAATGGGGGAGGTTATGCATGTATAGATGTAGGGGGCATATGGGAAATCTCTGTACTTTATACTTGATAATGATTGCTGTAATCTTAAAACTGCTTTAAAAATAAACTCTATTTTAAAAAGTTGCAAAGACTTCATACTATCTCCATTTTTTGAGGGTACCCTCATATAGAAAAATTTTAAACTACCAAAAGAAAAATTAAAAACCTGCAACACCCTCCATTGAGAGATGATGTTCCTTCCTCTCAAACTTCAATAAAATGAGTAATGTTTTGGTCAACAGAATGTGGTAGAAGATGAGCAATAGAAAGTGATATAAATTCCACTTCACTCTCTCTTAGAACACACACTTTGGAAGCCCTGATCCTAAATATGAGAATTCTGGCCACCCTAACCATGATGGCTAGATCACAAGGAGAGAAAGAGATTCCTGAAGAATTTCAGTTGTTCCAGCTCTGAGCTGTTCAAGTCCTCCTATCCCAATTACCAGATTTGCAAATGTAGAACCCTTTGAGATAACCCAAGCCCCAGACAGTATTGTACTGCAACAGCTTGATGGACCCTAAGCTAGAATGGCCCAGCTGAGGCACTCCAATTCTTGATCCGCAGATATCATGAGAGATAATAATTACTATTGTTTTAAGCCATTTAAATGTCATTTAATTTGGGGTGACTAAACAAAAATAGTAACTGATAGAGAAATGTCTCATTATTCTGCAATTATTCTTGCTATCTTTATTTTTAACAATCATTTTAGATATACATTTAATCCAAGTTTAAAATTGATATTTTATTTTTCATTTCAAAGAAATCTTAGAGCAATTTGATTCTATTTACCATCTCCTGCACACACACAAACACACATACACCTATATGTTTATAATTTTTAGTATGCAAAAACTCATTATAATTGTTTTAAAATGTCAATGTCTGTTGACATTAACCCATACATTTACTGTTTCTGGAGGAATAAACAATCTTAGCCATTATAGCTTCTATTATTTCCTGTGTTATGTTCTCCTCTCTGTTTTTATCTGTCTGTCTCTCAAAATTCTGAACTCCCAAAACTTATTGATTAAAACATATGGCTCTCTCCCA
The DNA here is from genome assembly GCF_009873245.2 of Balaenoptera musculus. Classification (NCBI taxonomy): domain Eukaryota; kingdom Metazoa; phylum Chordata; class Mammalia; order Artiodactyla; family Balaenopteridae; genus Balaenoptera; species Balaenoptera musculus. The sequence continues at coordinate 109,087,591 of NC_045788.1, forward strand.
CATATATCTGAGCTTCTCTTTTATGTATTCCACCATTTTATTCCTCTTTGTTGAGTTCTGCATAATTTCTTCTCAACTTTATGTCAGTTTATTAATTTCCTCTCAACTATCTCTAAACCATTGTTTTAAAAATACATTATATTTCTATGCATTTTACATATGTATAAATTTTATTTTACAGTTCTATAAGTTCTACTTGTTTCTAAAACTATCAAAATACATAATTTAAAATTTTACCTAAATTTTTTGTTCTATAGTGATCCACATGTTTTAGAAATATAAATTTTTAGAGATCAATATTTTTATGTATTTTATATATTCTTAAATGTATAAAAGATATTGTTTAATAAAAATAGTATAAACTAGAATATATTGGGCAGTGGGATACTAAGTATAAATAATACTGTGTAATTGCTCTCAAAAAGTTTGCTATAATGTAAAAGAAAAGCAAAGGAAACAGAATTATTTCCAATGATACAATTCATGGGCTCCAAACTAAATCTGATAAGTACTAAGCTTGAATATCAGTATTGCCCCTAAAATATATAGTAAATGCCTTGACAGCTTAATTCATGTACAGATTTGTTTTGTCAATAATTTTTAATAATACATGATCTTCAAGATTATATATTATTAATTAAAAATATATTGGATAAATAAATTATAAGGCATATTTGGGGTAAGTATTTAGGTCCTATTGTTCTTTTTGCCCACTTGTATGAGTTACTTATATATGATATATTTGAGAGAAATGTCAGGTGGATTACTCTTCATTGCCAAGTGTGTTTCACTGCCCAATTTTTGGATTAGTAGTAGAACTAATGCTAAAGTAAGCTGTATCTAGATGTAACTGGAATAACAGAACAAGCAAATGAAAGGCTAATGCTGAGAAGTACAGGGAAAAGTGGTTCCTGTTGCTCAGGATAGCCAAGAGGAAGATAGCTCCTAGAGATCTGCCTGTCACTGCCCCATCGCCCAGATGTCAAGGGACTATCTGGCACTGTATCTCAGATAAGGCACTCACTTAGTATCACTTGGGTGAAAAGAGTCAAGAATAGCTAAGTTATTTGTTAATTAGAGGTATAATTTTGAAATTAATATTCTCCTCTCTTTGATGTGCAATAATATATGTGATATTTTATGGTATGATATGATATAAAATATTGTTGTATTTCACATGCCTTCTATAGAAATTACCTTCTCCACAAAACATTCTTAGAAGACTTTCAGGAAATATTCTGAATTTTGTAAACTAGAATGGAACACTGAGAGGAATAGATTGTGTCAAGTTAAAATGAAGAGAAAAATAGCCATTATAGGCAGAACCAGAGGGAAGAGAAGGCTGAAATTAAATTTATGTTTAGAACGTGTTCCAAATGGCCATGTTAAAAATTGTAATGCAATATTATAAAATAAACTCAGATACCTCTAAAAATTCAGAGATACCAAAAACACAGGATATATGTATACATATAGCTGATTCACTTTGCTGTACAGCAGAAACTAACACAACATTGTAAAGCAATTATAATCCAATAAAGATGTAAAAAAATAAATAAATAAAATAAAATAATGGCTGCTTTCAATATTTTCCTGTGGTCCACAATTTAATTTTTGATTTTGCAAGCCTTCTTTTAAATATATAGCTGATAAACACAGCCTCAGATTCCTAATTTTATACTAACCACTAGGCAACTAATTCTTATGTATTTCCTTTTTCAGTGATATTTTTCTTTACCCTTATCAGAGATAGTCAGCACATATTCATGTGACCTAAAGTGTAATATATTCAGCTTTATTACTGCCAGAATGACATACATTTTTTCAGTGGGATAGTGTTGTACAAAATTAAATCTCTCTTAATGGTGATCATTGTACAGGTGTAAGCCTGACCATGAAGTATTATTAAGTGCTATTGACCTATATATTTTCTGAATCATAATGTCCCTGAGTTTTAGTAATCAACTATATGCTAACTAGAAAAATAAAAACATTTTTAAACATTAAATAAACAGTTTTAAAAGGATATGTATTTTCAAGACTGATGAAAAAACTGTCATATTGCTAGTATTAGGACTAAGCAGTAGAAATCTTTAGAAAGCAATATGAAAATATGTATCTATAAAAATGATAATATTTGTACTTATTTCTAGTAATCTGTCATTGGAAAATAATGAAAAAATATGCATAAATATGTTTATCAGAATTTTAATATGTATAAAATCTTTATTATAGATACATATATGTATTCTACTCTAATATAATTTTTAAAAGCAGATTTTTTGAGAGAGTAGAAGATATGAGAGAGAAAGAGAATATATAGAATATATATTTTCTTTAAAACACTGTTACAATATATTTACTTAATTTTAAGTATAAATAATCTGCAGAAATAATAATATGTTAGCTGAGAAAGAACATTCTATAAATATGAATTGACATATGGACTCAGATTGGAAGACATGGGCATAATATATGTTAGTGTGTTAGAATTTTTGTAATAGTTTCTTCCTATTTCCAGATATTCTAAAAAATAATTAAAGAATTGAATTTTGAACTATTTTAAATATCCCAAATTCTTTAAAATAAAGAAAATTTATATGATAAAAATAGAAATGTTTCTTACTGTATTGGTTGCCAAAAAATGGATGGTTTAAAAGAACAGAAATTAATTATCTTGTAAATCTGGAGGTTGGAAGTCCAAAGTCAAGTTGTTAGCAGGGTTGGTTTGTTCTAAAAGTTATGAGGGAAAGATCTGTTTTAAGCCTCTCTCCTTGGCTTATAGATAGGATTCTTTATCTTCATACCATCTTCCCTCTATGCATGCTGTATCTGTATCCAAACTTCCTCTTTTACAAGGATATAATATTGGATTAGGGTCCACCCTATTGACCTCATGTTAATTACAACGACCCATTTCCAAACAATGTCACATTCCTAGGTATTGGGGATTAGGACTTTGTCATATGAATTTGGGGTAAGACACTATTCAACTCATAGCCCTATGCCTTCTTGCCCCCAAACAGTCATGCCCTTCTAACATGCAAACTGCATTCACCTCATCCCAACATTCCCCAAAGTCTTAACCCATTCTAGATCAGCTCCAAATCCAAAATCTCATCTAAATAGCATGTAAATCAGATATGGATGAGACCCCAGATATGAATCATCTTGAGGTTAAATTCCACTTTAGCTGTGAACCTATGAAACAGACAAGTTATTTGCTTTGAAAATGCAAAGGTAAGACAGGCATAGGATAGACATTCCAATTCCAAAAGGGAGAAATCAGAAGAAAGAATGTGGTCATGGGCCTAAGTAAGTTTAAAATCTAGCAGGCACATTCCATTTGATTATAAGGCTTGAAACTAATCCTTTTTGGCTTGATGCTCTGTTCTCCAGATCCAAAAGCATGGCAATCAAGTGGCCTAAGCTCACTTGAACTTAGAGGAAGATGGCCCAGTCCTCCAGGCTGTCTCCAGACTCTTTGGGCCTCTGGTGGCAGTGGCAACTGCTCCCCACTCTGGTTTCTGAATTATCTTTGTGGTCATTCTTTCCTTTTCTTAAAGGATAACATGTGTTCATAACTGAATAACTCCATTAATCCATTTTCTGTCTATAGAGTGCCAGAAATTCAATGCCCTTCTTTCATTCTGTTCCACCTTGTTTCCCTTCAGTCCAAGCTAGAAGTATTTCTGCTAAGATGGTTGATTAGATCCTCAAGTCATGCACCAAATCTCTTTAGCAAACTCAACCAGTCACACCTTTGGCATTCTCCCCCAAAACATACTTTTTGCTTAACAGTTTCTTCTTCAATTTATCTCTGTCCTCTGGTGTTTTACTATAAGTAGCATAAGAAAGTAGGGCTCCGCCTTTTAACATTTTCCTCAGAAATCTTCTCAGCTAGATATGTAAGTTCATTGCTTATAAATTTTACTTTCCATCCAACAGAACATTATTCAGTCAAATCCACTGCCACCTTATGACAACATTTATTTAAGAAAATACTCTTTTCCAAGGAAGGTACAAAGCAAGTTGTATAATATTTCCTGCAAGTGCAATGAAGTTTCAGCTGTTTTTTCTTTAGGAGCTCCAAACACTCTTTCCATGAAAGATGCTCTCAAAGAAAACGCTCTGATAGATCAGAGGCAGGAGACTATTAGTCTTATAGATAACACTGTCACAAGAAGTCTTCCAAATGAAAAGATAGACTGGACACAAGCTCATTTAGGAAGTAAGGCTTGGACACCATTAATACATGTATGGAGTACAGTCTTCGTCAGATTCTTATTTCATATTCATGAAAATTCAGACACTCTCTAAAACATTCTGGTCAACCCACATATTATCAATATTCAATTTCAATGAGTACCTATTTCTAATATTCATTATAATAATCAATGAATCATTAATTTTAATTTCATCAATTCTCACACATTACAGATATTTACTAAACTAATAACTAATCACCTTATTTGATCAGAATTAAAGGAAGCTGAAGCGTTTATAGTACCAGTGTCTAAATTCTATCCTTTTTGATAAAATGCTAGATGGCATCCTCTGATATGAATTTGTGATGAGATAGTAACTGCACCAGGGCATAATTTTAAGTACTACCCATATACATAGTATCACAATATTTTGAAGTGTTTTTAAATAAATTATTGTCATCATGAAAAATTGAAATTCTTAAAATTTTGAGCAATAATATAAGAGTAGGTGATGCTAGGGAAAATGTATTGAAAATAATGCATTTTATGAGAAAGGAATAGAGCAGTAACAACAACAAAATATGGAGATGATAAATCTAAAATAAATTTTAACTGATGATTTATTAGTCTCCATATATGTATGCCCTGGGATAACACTTGAGAGCTAGCCACAAAATAAATTTTTATAACATCTTATATGATCCAACCCCTTCTTTATCAAGCTTTGATATACCGCTTTTGGCAGCAGGGAGATTGGTTGTTTTGAGGTGGTAGTGCAACCTTTCACCTGCCAAGACATTTCATTATATCCTGTCTTCTGTAAAGTTAAGCCTCTACTTCTGAAGATGAGTATAATTTAATCCCGAGACAGGGGCAAATCTAAAACTATTTTTAAAGTTTAAAGTGTGCCGTATTTCAAATCTATGCTTCCCTAAATATTGGCATGCTTTTGCTTGCAGCCCTCAAGCTTATTTTGTAGCATTTTGAAATTCTTTTTCTGGAAGCAAGGTTATTGATAATTTCCACTGTGTCTGTCATTTTATGTTTTGTTTGTTTTCTTTGATCGCCACACCATGGAAATGAGCATTTTATTTATAAATATGCTGTATTTCAAAACAAGTTGCATAAATGTCTGTTTATTCAATTAAGACTAAATGATTCCTTTAGAAGAATTGAAAACTTGTGGAATATATTAACAAAAGGAAACGATGTAAATGAACCTATGTATCTATAGAGTCTTCTATGAATCTTGAAAAAAATTAGATGAAAAAATACATCTAAAATGATTAAACACATCCTTACAAAAATCAGTATCATATGACAAGCTTTGTATTTTTATGATATAACCATATTATAAGGTGACTAGAATCTAATAATATACTTTGATCCTCATAATTACTTGATTTTAATAAAACTGTAAATGTGGCATGTGATTGTTAACTGAAATCAGTATAGTTGCAGAAGCTATTGTAGGCATGTATTAATAAATACTCAAGTATGCACAACAATATGAGCAAATTGTTTTGTGGTATTCATGATAACAGTATTCTTTGTTAAAATGATACTCTGAGCATAGTGTTGACCCAATTTTTGGCTAGAAATACAGAATTTTATTCTGTAAAAAATTTGTATTATATAAATATATTTTTTCTTAACTTTCACAACTACTAGGTTCAACTATAATTTTGATTTCATATCTCTAATAAACTTGTGGCCATCCACTACAAATGTCATAGCTTGGGAGTGTTTTTGGAAACATGTTATCTATTTATCTATCTATCTATCCATCCATAATCTATCTATCCATCCATCCATCAAAAATGTATCTTGTTACATATAATGCATCAATGTTACAATTGATAATCTGAATTTTAAATACAGAAAGGAGTAGAATCAAATTAAATTACTGCAGTTTGGAGCTGACCTTTCATTAGCAAGCAAAACTTTCAGGATGTAAACCATCCCTGTTACATTCTTTATTAAACAGAATTTAAACTAGTTAATATAGCATATTTATAAAAGATCATATATAAAATTCAATATTGTTATAATTACTTCAGAGCATTTCTACAAAATTAAAAAAGTAAAATTTGTATTGTGTATTATTTGATTTTAAGATGACTATATGAGAAAATCCTGATTATGCTTCAGAATTCTTTTGGGAGATGTAGTTTTATGCTAGTTTACATTGGCTTTCTCTTTTAGTACATTACTTTAGAGCTATATTCCCATCCAATGCAGCCTGAGGATTGAAAAAATCCCTAGATGCCAGCTTCTTGATTACAAGGAAGAAATTAGTAATAGAATCTATATTTGCATTCCTTAGATGGAGAGATAAAAATCTCATGAGAGTAATTCAGTGAGCTGCATTTCTAAGAGAGTCATACCTAGAAGAGCAAAATGCATGTTGGAAAAATAAAAAAAGGTGTAATACCATCTATGTATTTAGATGTATTTATTTAAATTTATCTCAACTTTATTTTTCCATGATAGTCTAATATAACATATTAGAACAATTAAGATTGAATTCCAGTCTAAACCATAGTACAGATTATTTGACTGTATATATTCCACTATTTTGAAGAATGTTCTGTCTTTGTGAAGTGTTACCCTTTTCATGTTTATTTTCAAAAAAGTAGATTAAGAATTTCTACAAAGAAAGAAGAGAATATCTGCAAAACATAAAGAAACAAAGTAAGAATCTGTAATCAACTCTCTGCTAATTAAAGAATATTCATTTGCTCACACACACTTTAATAATGGTATATTAAGGATTTAATTCACAAGAATTTTAAAAAAAGAAAAACATTCTACAAGATCAGTGGAATATATACCTCACTAAATATATCACTATATTACGTATAGCATATTTAAATAATGAAAATTCATTTCATGCAAAAATGATTGCACATATTTTATCTTAAAAGTCTTTTTGTGAGTACCAATTTACAATAAAAAATGTCAAATTGATTAGTCCAACATAAGTTATTGTTCATAGCTGAGGAGGCATTTTATCTATATATGCATCAAGTTGCCTACTTTATAAACGTAAGTAGACATCCTTTCAGATTATCATGACCATTTTATGGGTGAGCAAATAAAATTGTTTAGCTAATTATTCAGTCAATAAGGGGCATAATGAGATTCAAGCAATTTGCACACAAACGGTAAGGCTGAGAACTTGCCTTGTTCCACCTCTTTCCTGGATCTTACCAATAAATGTCTAACATATTGGCCTCCATTTGATGTCCTCCTTTCTCAACCACTTGTTCACACTTCAAACCACTGTGATCTAGATTTGCCCAATCACCCTTCTGAAACTATTTGTATTGAAGTTAGTTAGCTCCTCAAACATGGATCACCCAACAGACAAATTATTTTTTCAACTTTTAAGTTACTTAATCTCATTGCTAAACTTTAATAATTTTGGCTACTCCCTCTTTATTAAGGAAAACAAATACCCCTTCTGATGTTTTTATAATACCTCCCTTGATTCTCAATCTGAATTTACAGCTAAGTCTCCCTTGTGGACTACATTCTTTAATGTCAAATGCTTAAGTGGTTAGCATTCCCTACATTTCTCTGATCAGTCCTGGCACTTCCAGCAGTGAAATATTCCAAACAAGGACACAATTAATAATTTACATTATGATAACTTCTAATTTTTTATGGCCAGTGGAGAGTATCTCACTGGAACCCATACACATGTATTTGTTTTCCCCCTAATTGGATCTACTACATGGCCAAAAGGAGACTCAATATCATATTCCAAATTGAATTTCATATTTGTCCTGATAATTCTAAAGCCTACTCTGTTCTCTCTGACTTGTTGGGTTATACTGCCATCTACCTAATCCTAACCCATGAAAGCTGAGATGATATTATTACATGCATATTTATTGTAACAGATATACATCATCCAGAAATCTTGAAACATCCTTATAATAGTTGTATAGCTCTCAATTACTGTCATAATATTCACCTATATATTTGGTATTTTATACAACCTATAAAAGATCAAATGAAACTGAAATTTAGTGGATTACAAAATAGGAAGTAAAACTTGGCTTTTAGTATTATATTTGCAAGATAGGAATGCATAGACTTTATATTAATTTATATAAGCAAAACAATTCTATAGCACAGACTGTACCATTAACTGGTGAAAATCTATTTGCATAATTTTGGCCTTTGTACAAATTTTTGCCTTTTACCTAAAACACAGTGAATTAAGAAATATGTCAACTTGATTTAATGGTTAGGGCAGTCCGTTTTTGCAGATGTGAATACTGCTGCAAAAATGCTGCTTTTCTATCCCTGAAAAGTCACATTTTTTGACAAGCTTGACATTTCTTATGGTGGGTTTTGCATTTCTTCAGACAGTATCAAATATTCAAAGATTTGATATAAACCTACTTGCATATCTTTAAACCAAGTTTAATTCAAATGGGTGAAAAAAGCAATCCCTAAAAAATAAGTGCTTCTCCCTGGCTTTTGGCATCTGATGAAAAAAGACTGTGCATATCTCAAATAAATAAACACAAAGAGACAAATTTTAAAATGAATCAATCAAAGGAATCAGGACATGTGACATAATTTTTTACTCAGAGAAAGCCATGTGTAGAGATAAAATGATTGGGTTTGTGAAAATTAGACAACAGTAATGTCCCTTTCTCCTGGCTACCTCACAAGTTTTCTCTTAGTCAGAGTTCCAAGAGGCTAGCAGATAAGTTTAAACTTATTACTATTCAATAAACTGTTCAAGCCATAGAAGTAGCAGTCGTGTTTTACAGCTCACTTTTCCTAGCTGTCCCTCTCCAATCCATCAACATGTTTGATTATCTCTACCTGTGAAGCAACCACAAAGCTGCCCTCTTCTCATCAGTTTCACCATTACCTTGCTTGTTCAAGCCACCACTATCTCTCCCTTGAAAAACCCTGCTGCTACTTATAAATTCCTAAAGTCCATTCTCCACACAGCAGCCAGTGTGATCTTGAAAATAATCAGATACTATCACTTCCTGGTCATGGTTTCTACCATGACCAACATAAACAGTGATAGGGTAGGGTCCAGTGCAAAAGTATATATGGTGGCAAATATACCATGTATTGAAATTTGCCTGGATATTTTAAAGTTATACGTAGTGCTAATAAAATGTTAAATAAACTATATTGTCTGTGTAGTTTGACAATATGTCATTATAAAAATTTGATTTTGGAGCTTATGGATTCCTCAGAATTCTGAATGTGGTCTCACAGGGCAAGCTGTTCACCAGGCACCAAGACCCTGACCCAAATTCTGCCCCACTTCTCACCCACAACCTTACTTTGTTTCAGAGCTCAAGGTATATCTTGTGCATGAATTTGGACATCCCAACCCTTATATCCAAGCTTTGTCCATACTCCTCAAAGGTAGCCAAAGGGCTACTATTTTGGCCACTCTTTGAGACTTGAGTAAGCACACTGTCTATATGGTACACCTTCTGAAGAATGGACCTAAGTAGACCTTTGAAGCCAACTACAGGGACAGAAAATTCTGGAGCCTCAGGCACCTGAAGCATCTTATGGGTAGAGCGGGAAGAGTGTCTGAGGGGAGGGCTCCTCACCATTTAGCAAGTAGCACAGCTGGGGGAGGCAGGAGAGACCTTTCTAAATAACAAGGAAAGGACAAGGGGCCTCTTTGCCTTGGACTAAGAGTAACACCTAGAATAAAATCCAAACATTTATCATGGTCTACAACACCATACTTGCTATGACTCTTCTCCATCTCTCAAGGTTCACTTTCTATCACTTTTTATTGCTTACTTGCTTACAGTATCTGTGAATCAGGAGTCTGGGCATGACTAACCTGGGTAATTTGCTTAGATCTCACAAGGCTGCAAAAAATGTATCAGTCAGGCTGCATTTTCATCTAGAGATGACAATTTGTGAATTTAATGGTGTAAGTGGACAACATGGCAAGGGACTGTGGGAAGTCTGTAAGATGTGGGGGCAGTTTCTGATTGAAAGCCAGCAAAGAAATTAATTCTGTCAATAACCTGAACGAGCTTGTAAGCGGATCCTTCCAAAGTCGAGCCTCCCAATGAGAATGCAGTTTGGCCAACATCTTGATTGTAATCTCATGAGACTCTGAGCAAAGACCCAGGTAAGAGGTGCCAGAGCCCTTACCCAGGATTGTGAAAAAATAATTGTGTTTATTTTAAACTGCTAAATGTGTGGTAATTTATTATGAAGGAATAGAAAATGAACATAGACAGTGCTACTGTTTCTCTCTTCTGTGTACTTTCATTCCTCCTTTCATTCCTTTCCTTCTTCTTTCCAAAAACATTACTAAGTATTCTTTATGTGCCTGCCTAATTTTAGGTCCTGGAGGTGCTGAGAGTTGGACCAGGCACTGGGAATTTTCTAACAAATTTAGACTCAGTAATCTACTTATATTCTACCTACTTCTAAAAGGATTTAAGGAAATTAACAACGGAAATGCATATTTCAGTGTGAGTACAATAACCACAGTGAAAATAATAGATAAGTCAGGAATATTACTGAGAAGTATACAGTTATTAATCTACTTAGAGAGATTTATTCTATGAGTTGTATTGGTTTGAAAATTCTACAACTATATGGATTTTTAGGTTTCCAAGTCTTTGGAAAGTTATCCATTTATGCTTCTGTAATGATCTACTAGCATTTTAAGACTTTAATTTGTCTTTGTTTTTCTTCTTTGGTACTAAATTTCAAACATTTTGATGTAAGAAATGTTCACGAGTGTGTGCCATTCTAGGCCTTAAAACAAAATTGGGGTAATTTCTCCTTAGTAATGAATCAATAACCCTCTTATGGAGTTTTATTTTAGTCAAAACAAAAGATTCCCTTCAGGGATATTCTAATTCATGTGGAATTCTAAACTGAGCTTAAAATCCACTGAGTCTATATAATTCAAAGAGGCAGCATGGAATACTAAAAAAGGTAGGAGATTCATTGTCATAAGGTTTGCATTCTGTCTCAGTATCAGTCACTTATTAGCACTGTAACTTTGGATAAATATTTTAATTCACTGGAGACTTGATTTTTCATCTATAAAAGATTAAAGGTAACATGTCAGTAAAATTGCTTTAAATTTGTATGGAAATTCAAAATATAAGTAGTAAAATACTGAACTAACCATATTACCTACAAATCAGGATATTGTTCAAAAATGCTATTTAGGGGCTTCCCTGGTGGTGCAGTGGTTGAGAATCTGCCTGCCAATGCAGGGGACACGGGTTCGAGCCCTGGTCTGGGAAGATACCACATGCCGCGGAGCAACTAGGCCCATGAGCCACAATTACTGAGCCTGCACGTCTGGAGCCTGTGCTCCGCAACAAGAGAGGCCGCGATAATGAGAGGCTTGTGCACCGCGATGAAGAGTGGCCCCCACTTGCCACAACTAGAGAAAGCCCTCGCACAGAAACGAAGACCCAACACAGCCATAAATAAATAAATAAATAAACAAACAAACAAACAAACCCAAAAAGTTAAAAAAAAAAATGCTATTTAAATGCCTCCAAATTTGTCATCTCCTTAGAAGTAAAAGACTTAGTGTAAATCTTACTCTGGCTACTTAAGAAATGTCAATAGGGATGAAATTAGGAAATGGTTAAAGCCTGCAGAATAGTGCATATCTATGAATCTAGAAAAAAGGGAGTGATCCTTCTTTTATTTAATCTGCTGCCTAGTTACTTAGTATGGAAATCTGGACTGACAAGAGAACTACGCCATTCAAATTAGGAGAGTGAACTCTTGAGAGATAATAGACTTAGAACTTGGGTTTTGATGGGGTTACTAGAAAAACAGATATGGCAGTTCTCAAAGCTACTAGCAATTTCAGTTGATTTTTCTGGTTGAAAGGCTGTAGCTGATGACCACAAATCAATTACAGTTAACTTATTTTTCCTCACTGTTCAAAAATTAGACTTGAACAGCAAGGGACTTGTTTCTATGAACGGAGGGTATGATGAACAATTGGGAAAATTACTCTCTCACTAGGGAGCATTGGTAAATTGAAATAGTACAGGAAAAAAAAATTCTTAAAAAAACTTGGGGAAAATTCTGGACACTTTATTTCAAGAAATATCCAAGCATTTCGCTGGAAGTATTTGTGAAAGTAATCTCAGTAAATAAAGCAATCTCAAATTCCATCTTTCTCAGTATCTGTATATCTGAATGTATTAAGCATAAGAAAGCCACATTTTTAAAAACGTATGCCCTGTAAGGAATAGATTGTCTGCCAAAACATTTCTAAAATAATACAGTCATGGCATTGCACGTTTAGAATTTAAAAAATAGTACTTTCAGACATTGGATAACATGGTATTAGCCAAACGTCATAAAGTAAAATATTTGGTATTTTATTTATTTATTCCTATGTTTAGATATTTTTTAAAATGAAATATTCAGAATTATGTTGAGATCTGAATTCAAAGTGCATGTATGATATAGTAGAATGTGGATACAGATTGGGAGGAAAAATAGATTTAAAGTAAGAAGATTTAGGTAAGCAGAGTATTCATCTTATTCAATATTTGCCTATGTAACAGCCATTGTACATTTCCAAATCTCAGCTATCTATCAGATAAAGATGCAATTATTTTCCAACAGAATTATAACATTACAATAGTAGTATAAGGTCATTGTTAACTAGAAAATGTATCATAAATACTAAGTTTCAAAGGTTTTATATTTTATGTAAGCATTTATGAAGTGGTCTATATATAGTTGTCTTTAAGTTTTTATCTGGGTATATCTTTAAGTTTTTATCTGTTTGGGTATGATAATTAATGATTGGGATTTTCAGGCTCTTTTCTCTTAGTGTATGTTTTTCTGATCATCTCATTGGTCATTATACCTATCAGAATAATTGGTGTTCAGGAAAAGAGAGTCAGAATTTATAAAACAATTATATAACTTTGGTAACTGTAGTAACAAACTTTCATATGAGGTTTGAGAATAGCCAAAGGTGTTCATGTAGTCCACTTTTATATCAATAACCTGTGTAACATTATATCTGTGCCTATAACGAAAAGAGATGCATTTTCCTTTTCTCATATTGGTTGACAAAATACAACCTTAAAAAATCTACTGCTAAGGGAATGAAAATAAACAATATTATTTGTATATACACTTTTAGAATACTCCTTGATATGTAATTGGAACAAAATGAAAAATTACATTTCAAATAAGATTATTTTTTGTTTTCGTTCAAAACATGATTTTGCCATAAGTAGTATCTTCAGGGAATATATAAAGAGAACTGTTAATGACTTTTGTCATGTATTGGATTTTACAAAACAACATTTAGATATATAGTTGTATCTAAATATAATTTGGTATTTTTTTTTTTTTTTTTAATGATTGGAGACATAAATGAAATGCAAACATAGGCATTTTATTTTTATCTTAAAATATTCCCAGAAGTAACAAGGTAGCACTTTAAGTAAGTGTAACAAAAATAAAATGGAGAAAAAGAAAGGTTGCTCTCAAAATTGGTAATTACTCCTCTACTGATATGTTATATTATTCAAGTGGCAATTTTTAGTAGACAACTGATACAATATTATCTTAGCAAATGCACCTGTAATATTCAATATGAAGGATTTGTTTTTATAACAGTTGTTACCAGAATTAAAAAAATCTAAGTAATTATATTAATGGACTGTATCCAACTCTGCCTTACATCCTCATCACTGTTAAGCTTCACATTCTTACAGTATTTCTCTGTTGTAAGAAGATAACATGATGATTTATAACTGATTACCACATCTATAATAAATTGGTAAAAAAAAACTGTTAACAACAATTTTAATATTTTTAAATTAACCATTTATAATTGCAGGGTAATATAAATATAGATGATAGAGTTAAAGATAGAGATAGATGCATTGTTTCTCAGAATTTTTCTTCCATACTAAAGAATAAATTTTTGGCCAAGGAATATAGAAATAATATGTAATATTATACATTTGACTGATTATAACCTACTTGTATAAGGTCCTTTCCCTGAATATAATCCACTTGTAAAGCAACGTTGGAATTTGTAGTTTTAAGATATGACTGATATTTGGGAGACTTATAGAATCAGTATTTAACTTATAATCACAATTTTTTGAGGTAGATGATACAAGACACTTAAAAATATTTCATATAATCTACTGTACCATTATCGATTCTGATTCTAATAAAAATGGCATTTAAGAGGTATTAATATATTTCTCAGTGCTTTCAGATAAATTAGTTACTACTTTTATATTTAAGTTTCTGCCATTTAAGATCACAGTAGAAAATAATCTAGAAAAGTAAAGTGATCTAGAAGGTGAAGGATCTTATTTATAACAATAAGAAAATTAGTTACACCTAGTAGACTTATTCAGCATGCATGACAGTTGTTATTAAACATTCAAGACCCTATTATTTTGATAACAGGAATAATATGAACAATGGGCAGTGTTCTATTCAAATGTCAAGGGTGAAGATGGTTAATTAAGCTGTTCAGATGTCTACAGAGCAAATGAAGTGAAATAAAAGATAGGTGCAAACAATAGAACATATTCCAGGGAGCTGTTCATGTAATTACTGTTCATAAATGCAGGCCAAGGGTAATATTGTCAATTATTCCTTTGGGGAATAATCTTTAAAAATGACACCATAAATAGTTAAAAAAGCAGATATCTATTCATTAAATCCATAGTGAAAACCTCAAGGAAAATTTACTGATGTTCTCAAAATAAATAAGAAGGAATGTGTGATAATAATGTTAATAATAGAAGAGTAAAATCTTAAAAATTCATTTTCCAATGCAGAAACCATTTTATTTAAGTATCATCAATTCCAAAGTAAGGGTTTAAGAAACTAATCATTACCAAAGGGAATATGTGGATAGCATTTTATTTTTAAAAAATGGCAATAATGCAAACTTATAGGATGTTTAGAATTTAGAGCAAAGAAATTATAGGGAAATTGAATTAACTATTGAAACACGATGTACTTAGAATTAATGTACACTTTTAATAGGTCTTTAAAGTTAGAGTTGGAGTCTATAGATAGAAAAATCTGAGAATAAGAGAAAAGAAACTACTTACCTAAAATCACAGCTAGTCAATCATAGAACCAAGACAGAAACCCATATTAGAAATTCATGAAAGAAACTTAACAGTTACTGAGTACCTAATGAAAAAAGAAGCACTAGGGACTTGGGGCAGAAAAAATGACTAAGATAAAAGAAAAAGCCTCAAGAATTCCTCTGGCAAGTAGCATCATACAAAGTATTATAAAATGATATACGAATGGACTTCCACTTCTGAAAATACAGTATATACTAAATTTTTCCTATTCTTCACAACAAGTACAACTTAAAACTCTGAAAATTACAACATACACATATACAGACAAGAAGACTCTGAAAAGCAGAAAAAAAGAATATAGAATGACTAGGAACTTTAAAACACAAAGAAAAGCATGAGTTTTGAGTTCCCTACATTTTCTTTTTGCTTCATTTATCCCAGAATAGGTACTGGAGAAGCCAGGAACCTATAAATGTCAATGAGCACAGACCTAAAATAGTTATAACAAAAGTCTACTCTCTCAAATCAAAGAACCTAAAAAGGAGATCCTAGCAATGAGACAATATCTCATTATGGCCTTGATTTGCATTTCCCTGATGACTGGTAATGTTAAGCAACTTTTCATTTGCTTGTTGGTCAGTTGTATATCTCTGGAAATTTTTCTTTTGAGGTTCTTTGCTCATTTTTTAATTGGATTTTTGTGTTGTCCTTGTTAAGTGGTAGGAGTTCCTTATATACTGTAGATATAAAACTCTTAAATTTATGGTTTGCAAATATTTTCTCTCATTTCATTGGTTGCCTTTTCACTCTGTTGACTGTTTCTTTTGCTGCACAGAAGTTTTTAAGTTTGATGTACTCCCATTTGTCTATTTTTTCCTTCGTTGACTGTGTTTCTGGTGTCATAACCAAGAAATCTTCCTTGGTTAAGTTTAGTCCTAAGTATTTTCTTCTTTTTGATGCAATCATAAAGGGGATTGTTTTATTAATCTTTTTTTTTAGATTGTTCATTGTTAGTACGTAGAAACAGAACTGATTTATGTGTGTTGATTTTATATCCTGCAACTTCACTGAATTTGTTTATTATTTCTACCAGTTTTGGGTGGAATCTTAAGTGTTTTCTATATTTAAGATCATGTCATTTTTGGATAGAGATAATTGTATTTCACTGTTTCCAATTTAGAGGTCTTTCATTTATTTTTCTTGCCTCATTGCTCTAGCTAGGACTTCCAATACTATACTGAGAAGTACTGAGAGTGGGCATTCTTTCCTTGTTCCTGATTTTAGAGAGAAAGCTTTCAGGTTTTCACCATTGAATACAATGTTAGCTGTGGGCTTTTTTGCTGACTTGTTAAAAAAAATTATTGAAGTATAGTTGATTTACAATGTTGTGTTAGTTTCAGGTGTACAGCAAAGTGAATCAGTTATACATTTACATATATCCACACTTTTTTTTAGATTCTTTTTTCATAAGGCCATTATAGAGAATTGAGTAGAGTTCCCTGTGCTATGCAATAGGTTCTTATTAGTTATTTATTTTATATATAGTAGTGTGTATATGTCAATCCCAATCTCTCAAATTATCCCTTCCCCCCTTTCCCCCAGTAACCATAGTTTGTTTTCTACATCTGTGACTCTACTTCTGTTTTGTAAATAAGTTAATTTGTACCCTTTTTTTTTTATTTTAGATTCCACATATAGGTGACATCATATGATATTTGTCTTTCTGTGTCTGACTTACTTCACTCAGTATGACAATCTCTAGGTCCATCCATATTGCTGCAAATGGCATCATTAGCTCTTTTTTATGGCTGAGTAATATTCCATTGTATATATGTACCACATTTTCTTTATCCATTCTTCTGTTGATGGGCATTTAGGTTGCTTCCATGTCCTTGCTATTGTAAATAGCGCCTCAATGAACATTGGGGTGCATGTCTTTTCGAATTACAGTTTTCTCCAGGTATATGCCTAGGAGTGGGATTGCTGGGTGATATGGTATTTTTAGTTTTTTAGGGAACCTCCATACTGTTCTCCATAGTGACTGTACCAATTTACATTCCCACCAACAGGGCAAGAGGGTTCCCTTTTCTCCACATCCTCTCCAGCATTTATTATTTGTAGATTTTTTTGATGATGGCCATTCTGACCAGTGTGAGGTGATACCTCATTGTAGTTTTGATTTGCATTTCTCTAATAATTAGTGATGTTGAGCATCTTTTCATGTGCTTTTTGGCCATCTGTATGTCTTCTTTGGAGAAATGTCTATTTAGATCTTCCACCCATTTGATTATGTTGAATTACTTTCCTTCTACTTTGTTTGTTCGTTTTTTAATCAGGAAGGGATGTTGAATTTTCAAGTATTTTTTCTGTATTACTTGAGATGATCATGTGGCTTTGCTCATTCTGTTAATATCATATATTATAGTCATTGTTTATCAGATGTTGAAAATCCTTGCATTCCAAATAACAAATCTCACTGGTCATGGTGTATAATCCTTTTAATTTATTGTTGAATTTCATTTTCTAGTGTTTTGTTGAGGATTTTGGCATCAGTATTCATCAGGGATATTGATCTGTGGTATTCTTGTAATATTTTTGTCTAGTTTTGGCACTAGGGTAATGCTGGCCTAACAAAAAGAGTTTGGAAGTATTCCTTTTATTTAATTTTTTGGAAGAATTTGAGAAAGTTTGGTGCTAATTCTTTAGAATTCTTTAGAATTCCCCAAGTGATACCATCTGGCCCTGGGCTTATTTTTGGGGACTTTTTTTTTTTTTTTTTGATTACTGATTCAATCTCCTTATTTGGTATAAGTCTATTTAGATTTTTTTATTTCTTCAGGATCCACTCTTGGTAGATTATGTGTTTCTAGAAATTTTTTTTTTTTGTATGTTATCTAATTTGTTGATAATTGTTCATGGTAGTCTATTATAATCCTTTTCTTCGCTGTGGAATCCATTGTACTGTCTCCTGTTTTATTTCTAATTTTTGCTATCTGAGTCTTTTCCTTTTATTCTTAGTTAAGAATTTGTCAATTTTATTGATTTTTAAAGTAATCAACTATTATTTTGTTCATATTTTCTATTGTTTTTCTATTTCTATTTCATTTATTTCTGCTCCAATATTTATTATTGCCCTTTTCCTGCTAACTTTACATTTATTTTGTTATTCTTTTAGTTCCTTGAGGTATAAAGTTAGCTCACTGATGAGGTTCTACAAGTCCCTTAGGGTTTCTTTGCTTTTCTTCATTCTTTTTCCTTTTTCTTCCTCCAATTCTATAATTTCAAATGACCTATCTTTGAGTTCACTGATATTTTTTCTTCTGCTTGATCATGTCTGATGTTGAAACTCTCCAGTGAACTTTTCAATTCTGTTATTGTAATTTGAAGACCCAGAATTTCTCTTTGGTTCTTTTTATAGTTTCTATATCTTTGTTGATGTTCTCATTTTGTTCATGCCTAATTTTCCAGATTTTATTTAGTTATGTATCTGTGTTCTCTAGTGGCACACTGAGAATCTTTAACATGATTATTTTGAATTCTTTATTACTTTATCACATACCTCATAGACGTTCATTTCTTTAGGGCTGGTTTCTACAGATCGTTATTGTTGTTTTTGTTGTTTTGATTGGGCCATGATTTCCTGTTTCCTTCTGTGCCTTGTTATATTTGTGGTAATTTGTGAATTTGAAAAAAAAAAAACAAAACAAAACTGTCATCTCTCCCAGGCTTTACAGACTGTCTTCATACAAAGAACGAACTTCACCAACTATCTCATCTAGAGATTCTGGCAGCTTATCAAACCTTTAATCCAGATGTATCTTTTCTGGGCTTACGTTTGTAATTTCCCAATTAGAGAAATTTACCAGTTTTTTTTTTTTTTTTTCTTTTTTTTCCCCATGTGCTTGTCAGCTCTTACTCTAATGAGCAAGGTCTCTGGGCTGCAATAAGCCACAAAGGTACATTTTTGTTCTCAGCAGCCCCCAGGCATCCAAAGTAAACTGATTCCCTGTCAGTGCTCTGAGTCAGGCAAGACAGTAACCAGTCCTTCTGGCAGCTCCTAGAAAAGCTGGAATGTTTGATATACATCCCACACTTACCTTTGTCTCCTAAGGGAGAAGCTACAAGCTGGATAATGTCTCCTGATTGCTCTGAGCTATGCCAGTGTGGAGGAAGGGCTGACATGGTTGAAATGAAACACTTTTATTTACCCGTTTAACTTTGGAATGTCTTGGCTTTGAGCTTGGCTAAGACATTGTTACTTCTTAAAAGTTTTCTGTAGTTCTTATTGGATTTTGGATCATATATCATTAAGTCAGTTTCTCTGTGGGGGAATGAGCTCTGGATCTTCCTGCCCCACCATCTTGCTGACATCACTTTCCACTTACAACTGACTTTTGACAAATGTGCAAAATTAATTCAAGGGAAGAAAGATGACCCTTTTAACAAATGTTGATGGAGAAACTAGACAGCTTCAAAACAGTAAACCTAAACTTAAGTCTCACACCATATATAAAAATACATCATTGCTATGAACTGAATGTTTTTGTCCCTCCAAAATTCATATTTTGAAATCCCACCTCACAATGTGATGGTATTAGGAAGTGATGTCTTTGGGAGGTAGTTTGATTAGATGAGGTCACAAGGGAAGATCTCTAATGAATGTGATTAGTGCCTTAATAAGAGTCATGAGAAAGCTTGTTGCCCTCTGCTTTCTGCCATGTGAGGATATTATGAAAAGTGAGCAGTTTGCAACCTGAAAGAGAGCCTTCATCAGAACTAGACGTTGCTGGTCCCTTGGATTTCCAGAATCCAGAACTGTGAGAACTAATTTCTGTTGTTATAAGCCACCCAGTTTATGGCATTTCTGATACAGCAGCTCAAACAGATGGAGACAATCATGTAATTAAATAAAATGTAAAATTAAAACAGAGAAAAATTATAGGCTGAAATCTTCCATATCTAGGATTAAGCTAAGAATTCTTAGATATGAACCAAAAACATGATGAATAGAAGAAAAAATTGATAATTTAGACTTTCTCAAAATTAAAGAAGAAAGTTTTGTTCTGTGAAAGACAAAAATACAAGCTACTTATTGAATTTTCAAACCACATATCTAACAATGGACAAGTATCTTGAGTAGATCAATAATTATCAAATTCAATGGTACAAATAAATCAAAGAATCCAATTAGAAAATGAGCAGAAAATATGAAGGGATTTTTTTTTTTTTTTTTTTTTTTTTTTTACAGAAGAGGATGTATAGATGGCAAATAAGCACATGAAAACATGTTCAACATTTGCTATTAGGGAAATGCAGATGTAAACCACAATGGAATATTACTACACACTTATCAGAATGGCTCAAGTGAAAAATAGTGACAATACCAAATACTGACAAGGATGTGGAGAAACTGGATTACTCATACATTGCTGTTGGGAATGTAAAATGCTATAGCTACTCTGTAAAAATTTGGCAAGTATACAGTTTTTCCAATACCATTTGTTGTAATGATTATCCTTCCCTCATTAAGTTGCTTGGAATATTTATTGAAAAATCTGTTGACTATACAGGCATGGGTCTGTTCCTATACCTTCTATTCTGTTCCATTGATCTGTATGGCTATATTATTGCTAATGATATCCTATCTTACTTAAAATTTAGAGTAAAATTTGAAATTCAATTGTATAGTTTTCTGCAAGTTTGCTCTTCTTTTGAAAGATTGTTCTTTATTTTTCTAGGTTGATTGAATTTGCATTAAACGCTAGAATTTTGATTGGACTGTATTGAATCTATAGATCGACTTGTGGAGAACTGACATTTTAACAACACTGAGTTTCCTATTGCATTACAAGATATATTTCTTCATTTATTAAGTTCTTTATTTTATCTAAGAGTGTTTTGTAATTTTCAACATGGAGGAAACACAGCTCCGTATTCTTTCAAAATTTTTGCCATGTGTCCCATTTTTTATATTATTGTAAATCAATTTTTTAAATTTGTATTTACAATTGTATCTCTTTTATTTTTTTACCAATAAACTTACTACTTCCATAACTTTCAACTGTGTATTGCAGTTTGCGCTCCACATCATATCTCTTCAGCCAGAGAAAACTGGCTTTTCTTGTAGTACAGGCAGGACCACTGGCAGCAAATTCTCTAAATTATTTTTGTTATGTAAAAATAGTATCCTTTTGCTTTTAGAGGATAATTTTACCAGTAATAATTGACAGTAATAATTATTATTACTATTATTATTACCTATTGTTCTTTTCAGCATATTGAATGTCTTTTTTTATGTCTTCTGCACTTGATAGTTTCTGCTAAAAGCTCAATCATTAATTGTAACATTTCCCCCAATTTACATAGAAAAAACATACTGTTTGTTTTTACATAAATGTTTAAGATTTTCTCTTTATCTTAGGCTTTTAGTAGATTTATTATCATGGGTTAGATATTGCATTTTTGTGTTTTTATCCTACTTGTGACTTACTGAGCTTTTGGGATCTGTAAATCAGTAAATCTTGTACTCTGGCAAATTTGCAAAAATTTTGGCCATTGTTTATTCAGTAAATTTTTCTACACCTTTTTAAACTCCCTTCCCTTTCTGGGACTCTAGTTATATAAATTAGACACTTGATATTTTTTCACATGTCTCTGAGGCACTTTCAATTTTTTCCTTTAACCTTTTTTCTATTCTTTAGATTATAAAATTTTTCTTGATCTATTTTTAAGTTTGCTGATTCTCTATCCTATTAACTCAAATCTGATATTAAGCCAATCTTGTTACTTTTTCCTTTACAGCTACAATTACTTTTTAGCACTCAATTTATTTCTGTATAGTTTCCACTTCTCTGTTGAGATTTCCCATCTGTTCACACATTAAGATCAGTTTCCATTAATTTTGTAATATGTCTCTATAATTATTGAGGATATTTATGTAATAGTTGCTCTAAAATTTTGTCTAGAAATGAATTCAATCTGGGTCCATTCAGTTTCTACTGGTTGTCTTTCTTCCTTGTTATGAGTGACACTTTCCCTTTTCTTTGATGTAGATATTTTTTATTGAAAACTGGACATTATAGATCATGCATTTTTGTGGCTCTAGGTTCTGTTTTGTACTCTCTGTAATTTTCCTGCTCTTAGGGGATTTACCCTAGATTCTTAGTTGTTCTACCAACCTCAAGATCTGTCTTCTGACATCTCAAACTAGTAAGGCTTCTACTGACAATTGCCTGGGTAGCGCACAATTGGGAACTAATTAAAAAAACAATACAAAGCAACAAAATCCCAGATTTTACCCCATGAACCTCTGTCTTTAGAAAGTAATGTCTTTGTTTTCCTTTGGCTAAAATTTGCTGCCCCTCCTGCTGTCTTTCCCATGATTCTGAAGTTTAGATGACAGCCAAGAATATGGGCAAACTTACACACCAATTTTGGATCTTACTCTTTCTGCCATTCTCTAGCTGCCACACTTTGTCTTTAATTTCTCAATTACTCTTTTAGCACTAACCCCTGTTTACTGGCATCTTCAGTTGATAAAAATGAAGTTTTCTCTGCTTATTTTTTAAATAGCCTTGGGTGTTGGGGAGAGCACTCAGGCCAGAAAGCCAAAGACTTGCAATTCTCACCCAGCATTTTAAAGAATAAACTCTCCTCTAACTCTATTTTTCTTTTCACTCCTTTTTTTTTTTTTGAGTTTTATATGTGGGAGGAGTCACACTATCAATGTTACTAGAAGTTGTCCAGGTATAGATGTTTATGCCAATTTTTAAAAAATCCTCCTTTATATTGATTTAGCAAATATTAGGATAAATTTTGCTTAATAGTAGTCTTCTGGAAATGAAGAGAGGGGAAAATGGTTATGGACTAGAACAATTTATTGTTAAAAGTTACTGAGAAAAATAAAAAGAATTTACATATTAACCTAACACAGTGAATTTTTAGGTTCCCTGCCTGAAAGAGACACACTTGCAACTGGAAAGCCGGAGCTTCCCTATAGATATAATGTGGAGGTATCCACTCTTCTCCCTGTGTTTCTGCAGGGTGGAGTCTGGAAATGTTAACTTATGCCTGTTGCTACTGACACATCAAGATCTAAAGAGAAAGCTGTTATATTGAAGTAAGTATATATTGATAAATAGGAGAAGATAGGGAAATAAAACATTTAGGCATTCTTCTCTAATGCTGCCTCCCCTTCACCACCATCCCTTTCCCAAATCTACTGTCAATCTTTTCACAAGTGCCCATAGCCCTCTTCACATACTAAATTTGCAGAACTTATACTGCTCATTCCTCAAAATATCTTGTGAAAGTCATAAGAATGCATATATCAGGTTCCTAAGTTCAGGATGTGCAATTGAGTGATGATCCCAGCTAATGTACTTTAATAACCATCACTATGTTCACACAAAAGCCATGCTTCCTGCGGCCAACTCTTAGCCAATGATTGAGCATACAAGAGATATTAAGGCAGCCCCATTCCTAGGAAACACAGGACTTTGCTGATGGGCAGCTTTGATTTGAGGACTCTCTAATCATTTTGCTGAGTTCTTTTACACCTACACTGCAGGCTAAGGTATCGGCACCCCCTCCTTCCTTCCTTCCTGTTCTCCTTCATACAAAGTCAGACCAGCCATAGTTTAATGGCTCTCATAGCCTAACCTGGATCCCACCCTACTGTCTTTAATACATACGTTGCAGAGCTAACCCTGTCTTGGTGTCTGTTTCTTTAAGGATTCAAATACAGATCTTAATCTATACCAGTCACCTTGGAAAAATTCCCCGGATAGGTACATTTTATTTTTTCTGTTAACTCTTTTTCTTCTCTCATTCCCCAAATACAGGAAAAAAAAGTAGAATATAAAGGAGAGAATTGATGGAGTGATTAAGTACAAGGGAAAACATTGTTTACATTTCCAAAATATTGATGGTAAACTTCTCAGACTGCTGTGTATTTGTTTAATTTTAGAAAAACATGGAAAAAAATCTCTGTTTGGCAGTGAATGAAATTTGCAGGAAATTGACTAGTTACTAAAGTCTAAATAACAAAAAAGGGAGAAGCTTGGGACACTTGCAATGAACTAAGATATACCTTATTCCTTAGATCTTTCACAATTACATAATTTCTCCTCAGGTATTTATTTTGAGGAAAGAGTCTTTACTATTTCTTTAGTAACCTGTCAAAATTAAAGTACCATCAAAAACCAACATGACTATGAATGCTGATAAAAACATTGCACCCAAATTCTGCTTCTGTTTGGTTAAAAATGGTAGCCCTTAGATTATCCAGGCTCTATTAGTATACTTTAAGGGTAAAATAATTACATAGATAACTCAAAATAAACAAGAATATAATTGCAGACCTATAGGTACACAGGGAACATAATTTGAAACCAATGACTTACAACTGAGGACATTTTTAAATCCAAACTCTTCATGATATGGCTATCACTTCCTTTTCTAACCTTATGTTCTACTTGAATGAGGGAAATGTTTAAGAAAATCATAGTACATGAACAATTACATAGCCACTGAAATTATATTATAAAAATGTTCCTGACACATGAATGTAATTTTTGCTGAAAAATTGAACTAAAACCTGTTTAGTTATATTATCTTAAATATGTAAAATACTGAAACAATAGTAATCACTGTTGATGGGAGTAAGAGGTTTTTCCCATTTTCAGAGTACAGGTCTTTCACCTCCTTGGTTAAGTTTATTCCTAGGTATTTTATTCTTTTTGATGCAATTTTAAATGTGATATTTTAAACTTTCTGTTTATGATAGTTCATTATTAGTGCATTGAAAAGCAATAAATTTCTGTGTATTAATTTTGTATCCTGCAACTTTGCTGAATTCATTTATTAATTCTAGTAGTTTTTGGGTGAAGGCTTTAGGGTTTTCTATAGGGTTTTCTATATAAAGTATCAAGTCGTCTGCAAAGAGTGACAGCTTTACTTCTTGTCTTCCAATTTAGATGTCTTTTATTTTTTTCTTGTCTGATGGCTGTGGCTAGAACTTCCAATACCATGTTAAATAGAACTGGCAAGAGTGGGCATCTTTGTCTTGTTCCTGATTTTAGGGGAAAAGCTATCAGCTTTTCACCTTTGTGTACAATGTTAGCTGTGGGTTTGTCATAAATGGTCTTTATTACATTGAAATATGTTCCCTCTATACCCACTTTGTTGAGATTTTTTATCATGAATGTATGTTAAATTCTGTCAAATGTTTTTTCTGTGTCTATTGAGATGATCATGTGATCTTTATCCTTCCTTCTGTTAATGTGCTGTATCACTTTGATTGATTTGCAAATGCTGAACCATCCTTATGACCCTGAAATAAACCCAACTTGTTCATGGTGTATGATCCTTTTTGTGTGTTGTTGGATTCAGTTTGCTAATATTTTGTTGAAGCTTTTTGTATCTATATTCATCAAATATATAGGCTTATAATTTTCCTTTTTGTAGGTCTTTGTCTGGTTTTGGTATCAGGGTAATGGTGGCCTTGCAGAATGAATTTGGGACTGTTCCACCCTCCTTAATTTTTTGGAATAGTTTGAGACGGAGAGATATTAGTTTTTCTTTATATGTTTGGTAGAATTCCTCTGTGGAGCCATCAAGTCCTGGATTTTGTTTGTCGGGAGGTTTTTTTTCTTTGTTTTTTGTTTTATATTACAAATTCAATTTCACTACTAGTGATTCATCTTTTCAAATTGTCTGTTTCTTCTTGAGTCAGTCTTGGCAGGTTATATGTTTTTAGAAATTTGTCCATTTCTTCCAGGTTATCTGATTTGTTGACATAACTGATCATAGTATTCTCTTTTGATTTTTTGTATCTATGTGGTATAAGTTGTTATTTCTCTTCTTTCATTTCTTCCCTTATTTGGATTCTCTCTCTTTTCTTGATGGGTCTGACTAAAGGTTAATTTTGTTTATCTTTTCTAAAAACCAGTTCTTGATTTCACTGATCTTTTCTATTGTTTTTCTTGATTTTTTTTTCCTCTCTGATCTTTAATATTTCCTGTCTCTGCTCACTTTGGACTTTGTTTGCTCTTCCTTTTCTAATTCTTTTAGGTGTTAGGTTGTTTACTTGAGATTTTTCTTGCTTGAGGAAGGCTTATATCACTGTAAACTTCCCTCATGGAACTGCCTTTGCTGCATCCCATGATTTTGGAGTATTGTGTTTTGATTTCCATTTGCCTTAAGGTGTTTTCTGATTTCCTCTTTGATTTCTTCATTGACCCATTGGTTTTTTAGTAGCATGCTGTTTATTCTCCATATGCTTGTTCTTTTCCCATTTTTCCTTCTGTAGTTGGTATCTGGTTTCATACTTTTATTGTCTCAAAAAAAATGTTTGATATAATTTCTAACCTCTTAAATTTGTTGAGGCTTGTTTTGTGGCCTAGCATTTGCTCTATCCTGGAGAATGTTCTATGCACTTCAAAAAAGATGTTTTGGTTATAATATCCTATAGATATCTCTTAAGTCCGAGTGGTTTATTGTATCATTTAAGACATTTTCTCATGTTTTAAATTGTTTTCCAAGCTGAAAAAATATTTTAAAATTTTACTGATCAAATATCAGTCTTCCAGGAATGTTAAAGAACAGAATACCAATGTGCTTCATGTAATCAAGAATTTTTTAAACCAGTGATCACACTTCAAGAAAATGCATATAAGTAATTCATGTCATTTATTCATCAGGAAAAAAAAATTTCTAATATGAGAATGGTTAGGATTTTATAAGACAAGTTAATTGTGAATGCATTCTGTTTTAAACATCTTTATTGGAGTATAATTGCTTTACAATAGTGTGTTAGTTTCTGCTCTATAACAAAGTGAATCAGTTATTCATATACATATGTTCCCATATCTCTTCCCTCTTGTGTCTCCCTCCCTCCCACCATCCCTATCCCACCCCTCTAGGTGGTCACAAAGCACCGAGCTGATCTCCCTGTGCTATGTGGCTGCTTCCTGCTAGCTATCTATTTTACATTTGGTAGTGTATATATGTCCATGCCACTCTCTCACCCTGTCACATCTTACCCCTCCCCTTCCCCATATCCTCAAGTCCATTCTCTAGTAGGTCTGTGTCTTTATTCCCATCTTGCCACTAGGTTCTTCATGACCTTTTTTTTTTTTTCCTTAGATTCCATATATATGTGTTAGCATACTGTATTTGTTTTTCTCTTTCTGACTTACTTCACTCTGTATGACAGTCTCTAGGTCCATCCACCTCACTACAAATACCTCCATTTCATTTCTTTTTATGGCTGAGTAATATTCCATTGTATATATGTGCCACATCTTCCTTATCCATTCATCTGATGATGGGCACTTAGGTTGCTTCCATGTCCTGGCTATTGTAAATAGAGCTGCAATGAACATTTTGGTACATGACTCTTTTTGAATTATGGTTTTCTCAGGGTATATGTCCAGTAGTGGGATTGCTGGGTCATATGGTAGTTCTATTTTTTTAAGGAACCTCCATACTGTTCTCCATAGTGGCTGTATCAATTTACATTCCCACCAACAGTGCAAGAGGGTTCGCTTTTCTCCACACCCTCTCCAGCATTTATTGTTTATAGATTTCTTGATGATGGCCATTCTGACCAGTGTGAGATGATATCTCATTGTAGTTTTGATTTGCATTTCTCTAATGATTAATGATGTTGAGCATTCTTTCATGTGTCTGTTCGTAATCTGTATATCTTCTTTGGAGAAATGCCTATTCAGGTCTTCTGCCCATTTTTGGATTGGGTTGTTTGTTTTTTTGTTTGTGAATGCATTTTTGAATGTCACAACACAAGTTTCTTTCACTCGTAAACAGTGTAAACACAGAGAAGTGTAATTTCTCACAGAAAAAAATCTTTTCTCAAATCTAAATAGTATTATCCATTGTTCAAACAGTAAAAAGTGGGAAAACACATCAGGCCAAGTAAACCTTTATGAAACATAGTTAATTATCAGAAGTGGAAACTATTTAATTATCTTATGAAAATATATCATGTTATACTTTGTCTTGGTGGCAAAACATATATGGTAGTATCGAAGAATGACAATCCTAACTGAGACACTAATTACTGGCATTTTACTGTATTTCACATAACACTGCTACAATAAAACAAATGTCTTGTTTTGGTTTGGTTTTGTTTTTATCTTGGTTTCTTTACTTATTTTGAAGATATTTTAACTGAGAGGGAAAATATATTTTAATATTTGGACAGATAGTCTTTACACAAGTACTCCTGGGCAATTTACACTTTGCAGATGTGGATCACTGAGCAAGAAAATAAATAGCTAAGACATTAATAAAAATAATTGGATGGCTTTTCTTGAAGTCTTATTCAGCTGTAGATATGACACATCAGTTCATTTGGTGCAAACATAGCCTGCAGTGGTGGCTGTATTACAAGGTCTGATTCAGATTGATAACTCAAAGTATCTCAGACAGTTCAACATTTACTTTAGAAATATCAAAAGCAATTAGGTCAAGAGTTTAGCATTTCATTAAAGCATAGTCTATTTGAACCTTTTACAAACATAAGAAAAGGATCTGCAATCAATAGATATCTATTTTATTAAGCTTTGGAAATTCTTACTGATTATCTCTGAGAAATAATCAGAAAAGAAGATCAGTTAGAAAGTAGAAAATAAATTATAAGAACATATTTTAAAATACAGAGTTTTCTACTCATTTCACCTTTATTTTCTTTTCTGTGAAGAACTGATTAAAGAGAATGAGATAAAATCAGATATAGGAATGTATGTTTCTATAACACAAAATGATTATCAATACTAATATTATTTTCACAACATCCTACTCTGAAGTACTTAAAAAACTTAAATGCTATGCCTTAGAGGACTGTAAGAATTGGAAAACTGCCTTCCTACCAACGTCTTCAAAAGGAAGCCTGGAGCAGAGTTCCAAGATATGACCATGTAGAATGCTATGATAGAAACATGCAGAATCCTAGCAAAATGGAGCTGCAAAGTCAAAGGAAGGCAGAGGGTTAAGAACAGGGAAGAACTCTAGAATAGAAAGATATCTAGGACAAACTTCCAAAGCCACTAAAAACTAAAGTCTTCTTAATGGATAAAGCAAATCTTCATCAATTATGTTCGTTTTCAGCTATAAGGTACAAGTGGAATTTATGGTAAATGACTCTACTTGTATGCCCTTGTATTCCCTCAAGATGATGCAGGGCACAAGAACTGAGTTATATCTGTAGAGTATAATCCTATCCCACAAGGAGATTGACCAGGCCTGAATGAAAATGAGCCAGTGTTGCTCTACTATATCATGTAAGCTTAGCAGAAAAGTACAGAGGCATAGAATTAGATCCAACACCAGCAATCACAGTATAGAGTGCAATTACCAGGAGACAGATAGTGCTGGAGATATTGGGACAGTAAAATGTTCAGGAAGGTTCTTTCATCAGAAGCCTGGAACTATCCTTTCCTGGTGGAGATATTATGCCCTTAACCTTGTGAGCTGGGACAAGTGTTGTGCATAACTGCATGCAATTCTGTGGAATTACTAAAGAAAGTTTGACTGTTTATTTAAAAAATAAAGGAAGTCCAGTAAGAAACAGATGGAATGGAAGGGAGAACACAGACAATACAAGTTTCAGTCCCACTTACTTTGCAACTTTCATTTAAGGTCTTCGATAAATAACAGGATAAGCAATGTAGCCTGGGCTGGACACTACTGCTGAATATAAGTACAAGACATTCACAGGGGGTGCCAAGTAAAGTCCAGAGGAAGATGAATGGAATTAAACACCAGAGGGACATGTTACAGGAATTAAATGATCAGAAAAATGCAGGTGGGCTTTAGAAACCCTATAGTGTCCATCCTTGAGAAGCTGCATCAAGCAAAAAAAAGGGAAAGAAATTTACCTGGTCTTCATGAGTTCCTGGCCCTTGAGCAGAGTAGAAACACCGAGGAAACAATATGTTCCTGAACAGCCTGAGGAATGATGATGCTTCTACTTTGGAAGTGAAGCTGGGAATCTTTATTATGGATACTAGAGAAGAACTGCTACAGCAGGTTTAGGAGAATATCAAACAAATACTACTGGACTCACCTATGCTAGGCTTGAGTAGCAAATATCTTATGTTAGAAACCTAAGACCCACACACTATCCTCCTCTTCCCCATTCACACACAGAGGTATGTGCACCTTGCCGTGTGAATAGCATCTTGTTAAAATTAAGAAAGGCTGTGAAGCAGATATGGAAATATTCAGAGTATAAGTCAAGTTTGGCAGATTTTGGCTTGTGGAGTAAATGTATCCCACTACATGTTTTTGGAAGTAAAATTATATTGGAACACAGCCATGCTCTATTATTACATATTGTCTATGGACACATTTGTGCTGCAAAGGCAGAGTTGAATAGTTGTGACAGAACTGCATAGATCCAAAAATTCTAAAATATTTATTATCTGTCTTTTTACAGACAAAGTTTGCCAATTCTTGTAAGATAGTAGGGTCAAGCAATAGGTTAAGGGTCCAAGGACAAAGCTCAAACTGGAAAAAATTTAATACTCATGAGCTACTTAATCCAAAAGGCAGTGGATCTCTAATGTGGGCTTCTTGGTCTAGGATGAGATGTTGCTAAGGATACTGTGGTTTTACTTCCTAATTTTTAATGACTAGGAGGGAATCTCAGCTGCTCTTGACCTATTTGGGATGGGACACAAGGAAGCAGATGGGGAACATCTCACCTTGCACAGCTAAGTTAGGGAGTAATATGCAATCAGCAGATAATATCTACATCAGCAGGTAATAAGAACAATGTAACACCCCATTTTGAATCTGCTATCAATAGCTATATGACAAACTAAATCCAAACTTAGTGGTTTAAAAATTGTGACCATTAATTTTAATCATGATTTTTGGATTTGCAATTTGCACTAGACTCAGCTAGACAATCCTGCAGCTCTCATCCATGTGTCTGTGGATGAGTGAGAGTCAATGGCCTCATTCTATGTCTGATGGTTATCTGGGATGACTGGGTTAACAGGGATACATGCTCTTATCCTTCTGCAGGTTAACCTGGGCTTATTCATATACTTAGGATCACAGGGTTTCAGAGAGAGCGCAAATCTCAAAGCTAAAGCACTTATAAGTCTTTGCTTCCATCAAGTTTGCTACAGTTTTATGGATCAAAAACCAGACAAATGGCCAGACCAAGGGTAAGTATGGGTTAGGACCACCCAAAGGCATGAATTATTTCAACAATTTAGCACAGAGTGACTGTTTAATAAGGTAACAAAAGTTGTAGACTAATGATAGGAACCTGTTTTAAGATGAATAAAAGTTAGTGCTATTTATCCATTGAGGAACAGAGATGGGGGATCCACACAAGTGCAACATGGTAAGCATCATGTTCTGATTACCAGGTAGTACTTCAACAGCCCAGAGAGAAGCCTCTCCCTCACACCGACAAATGGTAATGACCTGGAAGGAAGTGCTAAATGTGTCTATGGAGGGTTTGGGACACTATCTTAGCACTGGGAGGCAGAGTTGCCTCTTAAATTCCTTAATCCAGAGGCCTCAGAATTTGGCTAGTTCAGTAACTCTGTAAGGAGAACAGAGTGTCATAAAAATAGAAATGAATATTTCTGAGTAAATGGAAATGATGAAATTGGAGGTAGAAGTGAAAGGGCAAGGGATACACAAAGAATCCACCATTATCACAACAAATAATACTATGTTGAATGTTCTAGGACATCTTCTTTTACCCAGGTCATAGCTGGTTTATGACACAGTTATTACTCTTATTCTGATTCCATGGATTTTAAACCGAATACTCAAGGGAATTTTGTATCTCCATTCTAGAGATCCTGAAAGAGTTAAAATATGCTCCCATGGGAAGAAGCATATGAATGATTATCCCTTCTGGTTTAGTTATACAGGCCACACAAAACGGAGGAAATAATCCAGGGTATGGGCAGGGGAGTAGAAAAAGAAAGAGGGTTACAGGACAATTCAGAGTATCAAGTTCTCCTCCAAAACCTACTTGGTAGTGTCTGAAAGAAATAACTACTAGTTGTAGTTATTTTCTGCTTGCATGTATTACTGATGCTATCGTGCTGAAGTTCAGAAATAAATTTGTTCTAGGAATACACAAATAATTATAAAATATCATAAGCACTTACCAGTCACTATTCTCATCTCCTTATTAGCATTATCTAGGCCCCCATCTTTAGAGATTCTGATCTAGTTGTTGTGGAATGGTGTCTGAAAGCCTGTGATTGTTTTTAAAAATCAACCCAGGTGATTCTAACTTGCAGTCATCTAAATTAATCCACATCATACTTTATTCAGGAGGCACTAATATATTCCATTTTAAAGATGTGAAAACTGAAACAGAATGAGCTAATCAGTGTACCCAGATGTACTAGTTCATTATACAATATCCCCCATCACAGAATTAGTACATGTCAGCTTCAGGATTTGAACCTAGGAAACCTGATTCCAAAGCCTTTGCCACTACTCTCTCCTGGTCAGAAACATTTATCTCAAAACTATTAGCTCCTTTGATAGCACCACTTTATCAAAATCAAGGCCTAGTCAATTCGAACATTTTATAATACAACTCTAAGTAAAGAGTTGTCAGTTTCCCCTCTGGCCAGTGCAGGAATAGGCACTGGAAACTTGGAAATTTTCAGCCTACAGCTTCAGTCATCTGGTCTCTATGGCAGTACCATGGAAAGCCTGCTGATACAGTAGCATCCTCAATAGCAAAGAGGCTTTGGATATCAAAGTGTTGCCCAATTCATAGATTATCAGTGTGTGGCATAGATTCTGAATAGGATTTTTTTTTTTCCCTCAGGATGACCTTAGGAGTTGTAATCCCAAGCTAGACAAAGATTTGGAAAACATACAGAACCCAGTTGCATACCATCTTAACATTCATAAGACTTTTAAAGGTAAAATGACAAAACAATGAATGAAGCATAAACACATTATTTAAATCTAATTAAGCATTAGAGACAATAGGGTTGGATTTACAGACCCCAATTTGATTTGACAATTAAGTAATGATGATTCAAATACAGGGATATGACCACTTATTTCTTTATATATTTTAGTCCATGATATGATGAATATACTACACTCAGCATGGCAGCTGGGGTCATGAGAAAAATTGTGTTGATGTTCATAATAACAAATTATGGTACAGATTGACTCTCTGAGCAATAAACAATCTCAGGAGCCCCCAAAATTTGCTTGAGGAGGCCAACATTTTTTAGGATCATATTTTTTTTTAGTGAGTCAGTATTATTAACTTCTGGGAGATTTAGAATTTAGAGTAGAAATGCATTAAAACAAACCTATAAATGTTAGTAATTTTTGTGTTAAGTTTAGAAATCATGTATATTTGTACTTAAGCACTTGTGATTTATTTTAAAATGTGACCATGTTAGCAGTCAAACTAATGAATCTTATAATTCCAATTTTAATAAGTGTAATTGAGAATTAATATAGATTTTCCTAATTTATATTCAGTATTGTAACATTTAAGAGAACTTATGGTTTAGTTTACCACATTAAATTTACAAGAGTTATTTAAGTATTCAGGAAGGTTTTATTTGTTAATTAGACAATTGGAATACTTAAAAATAAATTGAATATATTAAATTTATGAATGCTGTTTAAAATGTTGAAGGTATTTAATTAACTAGGTTTGTAAATGGGGCCAAACACTAACCAAAACCCATTAAAATAGGTGGCAAAATTTTACCTTACAGAAATATAATTTTCATATGGAGAGCTTAAAAGCTTAAGGGAGAACTAGTTTTGGGATTTGTAAATTTAATAAATTGAATATTGGTTTTTGAAAATTAAGTAAACTCTAATCTTCTTAACATAAAAACCTCGAGAACATAATGAATTTTATAATGATTCTTAATGTTGCAGTATTTTTGGGTAATGCATGACATGGCAGCTTTGTCCTATGGCTAGTTTTTCCCTCTGGTTGCTAGTATGTACTCCTGTTCCATCATGCAAAAAACCCTGTGCTAAGCTCAGCACTGGCTTCAAACCCTATGTCAACCTTTTAACCATTTTTCCTGAAGCACCTGATGGCTCCTGTACTCTCAGAGGGTTACTGACTCCCTGCTTCAAAGTTAATAAACCTAATGGATATCAGAACTTTCTCCACCTATTCATGCCTTGAATTTCTACATGCTTGAAGGCTACGCTGTCCAGCGCATCATCGTGCGAGACGTAAGTGTTTCCTGAGTCTGGAGGGAACCCAATCAGCTGCAGTGGACTGTCATTTGTAACCCACTTGGCTCTTCTCACCAGTCCTTTATGCCTTCTGCTTTGACTCCTCCTCCCCCACAGCACATTCAAGTGTTCTATGGTTGAGGCTTTGGTATTATCGATAACTGTGATCATAACAGAAAAAAGTAATATATTTCCAGAAATGTTAATATAAATGAAAAATTGGCCATCATATCAGGCTTTGTATAATTTCTGTGCCTGGGTTTGAGAGAAGTAACCCATCTCCAGTGTCACCAGCCTAGTCCAAGTGATCTCTACCTTGATCTAGAATATATTAATGGTGTCCTAGTTGGATTTAACTAATTTTCTCATTGTCATTTTTTGATCAATTCAACACAAAATCAGTTCTTCATATAGCTGAAGTATACTATTTTAAATAACTCTTATCTGTTTGAAATATCCTACATTTAAAATCACTTGATGATTCTCCTGTTTTCTTTTAACAGTAACTCCAAAATCTTTTGAGGGCCTAAAAGGCCTATGGTATTAGGCATACACCAACACCTCTAACCTCACTACTTATCACCTTACCCCTGGTTGCTTTGCATACCTTGAATGACTATGCTTCCAACCCCTCTGACTAAACCCCTCAGGCATGAGACATTACTGATATTCCTCCCTCTAGATGACTTGACAGGGTGTTAGAAATATACCTGCTTCCAGGAGGTAAGCTGAATGTCATCATACACCATACTGATACCTATGGAAAAATTAAAAGTGATGCAAAGGAAAGAAATAAAGGGGGAGGGGAATTTTTAGACCTATTGTCATCTATTTTCATTTGTCAATAGAGAAAAATGTATCAACATTGCCCAATGACCTAAGACCTGGTGATATAACAAAAATAAGAATTTGACTTCATATAGAATACTTTAATAAAAAAAATTACTGTGATCCAATAAACCTATTTTTAATAAATTCTCTTGGTTTCAGAAGCATATTTGCCCTCAAAACTTTGAAATTTAAAGATTATACTAGCTAGTAGGTAATAATTACTTTGGGATAGCGTATATGAGTAAGACAGACATATACAGATATAGATATATATTTTTTCTTCTTTCCTTTTTATTTTTTAAAAATTTATTGAAGTATAGTTGATTTACAATGTTGTGTTAATTTCTACTGTACAGCAAAGTGATTCAGTTATACATATATATATATAAATTCTTCTTTATATTCTTTTCCATTATAGTTTATCACAGGGTATTGAATATATTTAGCTCCCTGTGTTATAGAGTAGGACCTTGTTGATTATCCATCCTATGTATAATAGTTTGCATCTGTTAATCCCAGACTCCAGATATATGTTTAAATTATTAAAAATGAAGAAAATAGAGATTATTTTTCTGCCTTAAAAGGAAACTGAACTTTGTAGTCAAAACTATTTCCTGCAAGCCATCATAAACCTCATTATGAGTTAGGAATTATTTAATCTTATTGAAAATTTATTTAGATTTATTTTTACCCAGCTATCAATCTCTGGATAAATTTGTATAATTTGATGAGAGGAGTGATTTCATTAAAAGTTACTCTGAACTAAAATCAGAGGACAAGGATAAATCCCCAACTGATTTGGATTCCATAAATTAAAGATAGGTGATAAATTCAAATATAAAAGTTTGAATATGCATAAATAAAAATAAAGTGTGCTTAAAAAATTAATGTATGATATAGCAGGAGAAATAATTAAACTAGGAAAGGGACAAATTTTCTAGTTCTTGGTGATGTTCATTTGTATATGAGTAATGTGTTATTTTACATAACTATTTAGTGTTCACTAAAGTTGGATATCTGGCAAAATGTCCTTGTGTCAATAAGCCATTAGCCATTTGTTCTCTCTTGTTATTTGAAATAAGGAAACAATACTGCTTTTAACATATTGCATACTTTAAACTTATGTTTACCCCAGTTACCTAAATTGTCTGTGAGATTTAATTACTGGTCTGATGATATTTCAATCAAGTGTCACTTAATGTTTTGACTTTAAGAAATAACTTCAAGTTACACGGCACCAGTAAAATCATATAAGCATAATACATTTATTTGTAAAACATCGATACTATTTAAACACTTTGAATTCAAAGTGTATTAATAATGTTA
Source organism: Balaenoptera musculus (assembly GCF_009873245.2). NCBI lineage: Eukaryota > Metazoa > Chordata > Mammalia > Artiodactyla > Balaenopteridae > Balaenoptera > Balaenoptera musculus. The sequence goes on from NC_045788.1 coordinate 109,124,294, forward strand.
AACTGTGTAAACACAATTTTAACACACTATATTAAGTGTACTCTATTTTTTAAATTTGGTGTTTCAGATTTGTTTATTTTAATTACCATTTTCAGTCTTCCCTCAGCATTTGTGAGGGGAATTGGTTCCAGGAACTCCTGCCCCTATACTGAAATCTGTGGTGCTCAAGTCCCTTATATAAAATGATGTAATACAGTCAGCCTTCTGGATCCACAGGTTTTGCCTGTGCAGATTCAGCCAACTGCAGACGGAAGTTTTAATCTTTGGTTGGTTGAATATGCAGATGTGAAACTCAAGAATACAGAGTGCTGACTGTATAGTTATTGAAAAAAAATCCAAGTATCAATGGACCCACACAGTTTGAACCCTTATTTTTCAAGGGCCAGCTGGATTTAGTTTTACTATCAAAAAAATAAGAAATTTGCATAAGAATTAATTCTAAATTTTTCTATAAAATAAAGAGAAGAAATTATATTTTAAAAGTTTCTTTAGGAAATGGGTTCCTTGAAAATTCTCATGTATCTCTAAATTACCTCTGCCAAATACACTAAGAGCTAATCCATAGTATGGTATTTTCTAAGAGCTTCTATGAATATATCTTTCTGGAAAATAGAGCAGGAAAGGGCATGTTGTTATAATTATCTTTAAAATTAAATTATTGAGAGTTTAACTCCTAATTGCCATATATTTAGGAATAAAATGAATTCTGGGTAGGTAAATTAGAATTTATAGAGTATCATTTTCAACTAAACACTAATGCTGGGAAATATCCATAGTGAATGAAGATCAATTAGTGTAATAAATAGATTATTTAAGTTTAGTCCTTAAATGTGAAAATGAGTTGCTCATTTTTGAAATTTAAGGGTCTATGCAAGAAAGAATCTCAGGAGGGAGTTATTGGAATTTTTAATAAGAATCAAAATAAAAAAGATACAATCTTCCCCATACCTGGAATTTATGGACATTTTACCATTTATTAAAATAGAATAATATAACACTTGCGTAAGAAGAATAATCAAGAAAAGATGACATTTATAGGAAATGGAAAGCCTAGTTTTTGGGATTGATTGTATCTGGGCTTTAATCACTACCACTTATTAATCAATACAAGCAAATTATTTAACCTAAAGCGTTTTCATTTTGATAAATAACCTGCAACTTTAGTATAATGAATCCGAGATGATCTTAAGACAAATAAAAGATTCTAAGCCAACCTTTAAATATGGAAACATTTTTTAAAGAAAAAAAGGTTTCTTTTTCAAAGAGGTAGAGCAGAAAAACAGAAAAAAACATTGAGTCATGGGGGACACTTGGGCAGTATCCAGCCAGTGTCTGATGTATTCAACAAAGGGTAATGTATTCATTCCAACTCTACATATTAACCATGTAAACTTGACGCTTTAACATCTACCCTACATGCATAATTTGTACATGCCTTCTTCTGAACAGCCCAGTAATATGCCTGAGTGCCTTGTCTTGGTGTCACTCCCTTCCGCAGGAAGTGTCCTCCTCCTGGGGTAATGCTTTTCAAATACAAACCAACAAATCCAGGGCCCATACCTCCACCCACTCCCTTGTTGGGCTCTCACACTCTGGGCCACTATACTGTAACTGCCCTGATCATCGCAGGACCAACTGCCAGACACTAGGGACAGTCCCTAGTCCCAGAGCCCACTGAAATCGTTCACACTAGCCAATCCTAAACCCGTTTATTCTGCCTCACCTTTTCATTCCTGTGGAAAGCACAATAAATACTCTTTCCTACATTCCCCCCACCCTCTGCCTACCACCACCCTCTGTGTTTTCTAAGTGGCCCTACTTACTGTGGTGTGCCCTCTCCTTGCAGGAACGCTGAGTAATAAACTGTCTTTTCAAAGGCAAGTGTCTTCTGATCTGGTAGCCTTACTGTACCTCAAATGTTCTAATAATACACTAGCTTTTAAAACAATGATGTATTTTTATCTATTGCTCTACATCAAAGGGTATAAAAAAACCTGAAACCAACTCTCATAATCTAAATTTTTTCTTCAACTTTGTTTTTAATTTAACCTATCATTTATTTAGATGATAGTTAGAGGAAGAGCTAACTAGATTTCTAGTCTTCTAAAAGTCTTTTTACTTATAATATATTAATTTATTAGCTTTTAATTTTTAAGTCTATATGAGTTAAGCTATATATGAGTTAAGCTATATATAAGTCTGCCCACAGGATACTGACTTATCCTGATAGTTAAGAGTTCATTCTTTAGGGTAATTTGGACAGAGGAAAATTAACTATTATTGCCACCTTGGGGGACCTGTCTGGCAGCCAGCTACATTTCTCTCACTTTGCTGCAAGAGCTTCATTTATCCAAAATGTTTCAGAAGTAATTGAGACAAAATTAGTATTATCATTGCCCAGAATAAGCATTCAATATTATGATTATCATTCCTATTTTTGTTGTTGTTATTATCTATGTGAAATTATCATTGATCATCATATCAGTTTAATCTTTAATGGTGATTGGTATATGTGATTATTCACTAAGTAATTTCTGTACAATCAGATTGGTTATTCTGTTCTATACTGTCATTTATCCCTAAATACTTTATTTTTTATTTATTTAGTTTTTGAATTTTATTTATTTTTTTATATAGCAGGTTCTTATTAGTTTATCCCTAAATACTTTAGACAGATTGTTTTTCCAAAATATCTTGTAATGTATTTCTTACATATGAATAGAATACATTCCAATTTGTTTACAAACATTACAACAAACAATATCAGTGAAAGTCATAATCAATAAAAGACAATATTAGTATCGTGGGTTTTAATGTTAAAGAGTGCCATGGAATCTGATCCTCAGTAGTAAAAAGTATAATATCTGAAATGATTTTACATGTTTTTCATTGAAAGTTAACCTCTGAAAGTCTCAATAAGACAACTGAATAAGAGCTTTCCAAGCATAAAGATCTGTCAATATTCACTGAAGAATTCTACCAAACATATAAAGAAAAACTTATACCAATCCTTCTCAAACTCTTCCAAAAGACTGACACCTAGGGAACACTCCCAAAGTCATTCTATGAAGCCACCGTCACTCTGATACCCAAACCAGACAAAAACACTACCAAGAAAGAAAATTACAGGTCAATATCTTTGATGAATATAGACACAAAAATCCTCAACAAAATATTTGCAAATCAAATCCAACAACACATAAAGAGGATCATACACCATGATCAAGCTGGATTCATCCCAGGGTCACAAGGACGGTTCAACAGATGCAAAACAATGTGACACACCACATCAACAAAAGAAAAGACAAAAACAACATCATCATCTCAATAGATGCAGAAAAAGCATTTGAAAAAAATCAATACCCATTTATGATTAAAAATCTTACCACAATTGGTATAGAGGGAACATGTCTCAACATAATACAAGCTATTTATGACAAACCCACAGCCAACACAATACTCAATGGTGAAAAGCTGAAAGCCTTTCTGTTAAAATCTGGAACAAAAGAAGGATGCCCACTCTCACCACGTCTATTCAACATAGTATTGGAAGTCCTAGACACAGCATTCAGACAAGAAACAGAAACAAAATGGTATCCAAATTGGAAGGAAAGAGGTAAAATTGTCATTATATGTAGATGACATGATACTATATATAGAAAACCCTATAGACTCCACACAATAACTATTAGAACTAATAATCAAATTCAGCAAGGTAGCAGGATACAACGTTAACATATGGAAATCTGTTGCATTTCTTTACACTCACAATAAAATATCAGAAGGGGAAAGTAAAAATAATCCTTTTTAAAACTGCATTAAAAAAAAAAAAAAAAAACTGACCAAGGAGGTGAAAGACTTATATGCTGAGAAGCATAAAATATTGATAAAGGAAACTGAAGATAATTCAAAAAAATGGAGATATCCTATGCTCCTGGATTGGAAGAATTAATATTGTTAGCATTGCCATACTACCCAAAGCAATCTACAGATTTCATGTGATCCCTATCAAATTACCCATGACACTTTTCACAGAACTAGAACAAATAATCCTAAACTTTATATGGAACCATAAAAGACCCAGAATTGCCAAAGCAACCCTGAGGAAAAAGAACAAAGCAGGAGGCATAACGTTCCCAGACTTCACAGAATACTACAAAGCCACAGAAATCAAAACAGCATGGCACTGGAACAAAAACAGACATAGGGATCAAGGGAACAGAATAGAGACCCCAGAAATAAACCCACACACCTATGGTCAATTGATCTTCGACAAAGGAGGCAAGAATATACAATGGAGAAAAGACAGTCTCTTCAGCAAGTGATGTTGGGGAAGCTGGACAGCCACATGTAAATCAACGAAGTTAGAAAACTCCCTCACACCATGCACAAAAATAAACTCAAATGGCTTAGAGACTCAAATATAAGACATGGCACCATAAAACTACTAGAAGAGAACATGGGCAAAACATTCTGTGACATAAATTGTACCAATGTTTTCTTAGGTTAGTCTCCCAAGAAAATAGAAATAAAAGCAAAATAAACAAATGGGACCTAATCAAACTTATAAGCTTTTTTCTTTTTTGAGATTTTAGAAGGAGAGTGTTGTATATTTTATTTTTTAAATATCTTTATTGGAGTATAATTGCTTTACAATATTGAGTTAGTTTCTGCTGTACAACAAAGTAAATCAGCTATATGTATACATATATCCCCATATTCCCTCCCTCTTGAGCCTCTCTCCCACCCTCCCTATCCCACCCCTCTAGATCGTCACAAAGCATCAAGCTGATCTCCCTGTGCTATGCAGAAACTTCCCACTAGCCATCCATTTTACATTTGGTAGTGTATATGTGTCAGTGCTATTCTCTCACTTCGTCCCAGCTTCCCCTTGCCCTCTGTGTCCTCAAATCCATTCTCTACATCTGCATCTTTATTCCTACCCTGCCACTAGGTTCATCAGTACCATGTTTTTGGATTCCATATATGTGTGTTAGCATAAGGAAACCATAAACAAAACGAAAACATAACCTATGGACTGGGAGGAAATATTTGCAAACAATGAAACTGACAAGGGCTTAATTTCCAAAATATACAAACAGCCCATACAACTCAATAACAAAAACAAACAAACAGCCCAATCAAAAAAAATGGGCTGAAGACCTAAATAGACATTTCTTGAAAGAAGACCTACAGTTGGCAAAGAGGCACATGAAAAGATGCTCAACATTGCTAATCATTAGAAAAATGCAAATCAAAACTACAATGAGATATCATCTCATACCAGTCAGAATGGCTATCACCAAAAAGTGTACAAATAATAAATGCTGGAGAGGGTGTGGAGAAAAGCGAACACTCCTAAACTGCTGGTGGGAATATAAATTGGTGCAGCCACTATGGAGAATAATACGGAGGTTCCTTAAAAAACTAAAAATAGAGTTACCATATGATACAGCAATCCAATTCCTACACATATAACTGGAGAAAATTATAATTTGAAAAAATACATGCACCCCATTTTTCATAGCAGTCCTATTTACAATAGCCAAGACATGGAAACAACCTAAATGTTCACTGACAGAGGAATGGATAAAGACGATATGGTATATATATACAATAGAATGTTACTCAGCCATAAAAAAAGAATGAAATAATGCCATTTGCTGCAACATGGATGGAACTAGAGATTATCATACTAAGTGAAGTCAGTAAGAGAAAGACAAAACCATATGATATCTCTTATATGTGGAATATCAAAAAATGATACAAATGAACTTATTTACAAAGCAGAAATAGACTTACAGACATAGAGAACAAATTTATAGTTACCAAAGGGGAAAGGGTGTGGATAAATTAGGAGTCTGGGATTAGCATACATAAACTACTATATATAAAATAAAAAGCAAGGTCCTACTTTGTAGCACAAGGAACTATATTCAATATCTTGTAATAAACTATAATGTAAAAGAACCTGAAAAAGAATATATGCATTATGTGTATATATAAAACCAAATCACTTTGCTGTTCACCAGAAAATTACACAACATTGTAAGTAAACTATACTTAAAAAAAAGATCTGCCAATATTGTAAAAATTCATAATATAATTGTATATCATATATCTAAAATCACAATAAAATTATATTGATAAAATTAGAAATAATTTATGAGAAACAGGCATATAATTTGACCATGAATATTCACTTGTGTTCATATATTTAAAGCATTAAATATATAAAGAAACATATAAAGCTGTATTTAAAAAATACATGTATATTTTGATGAGAAAAATACATTGCAGCATCTTACAGATATAAGTATTTCATTTTACTAGCAAATAGTGAAGTGCTACAGGTAGAATTATATTGTGCAGATACTACCTTAAAAAGTACATGTTTTGGGCCTTTATACCTGACATTTCTAAAGGTAACATATACATAATTGTATAATAAACCTTGAATATGTTCATGCTATTCTGGCTAAGAGATTTAAAGAGCATGATGCTCTTATGCTGGAATAACATTCTTTAATTACTTTTTGTTGAATTTATCATTTTATCTTTTTTCATTATTTTCTACCATATCCTTTTAAATTGCTTTCAGAGGTACATATTTTTCCTCATATCCTAAATAATATATATATATTTTTTCAGTTGTGATACATAACATCCTTAACAAAAACACTTGAAACAAATATGTAGAATTTGATGTATATCTACAAATCTATTTAACTACCACCCAGATGAAGAAACAAAACATTTTTTCACACCAGATGTCCCCTTCCATGAGATTTATCACATACAGCTAATACGGTGCTTTCAAAATCAACACTGAAATAACAACTCCTTGGTATAGCAGTTCCATCCCCAAAACTGCTTCTCTTATGTATTCAAGCAGATGGAATTTTGACTTAACACAGGAATCTCCAAGTATCTCTAAACTGAAACAGTCAGAATGAAATAATCCCTTGATGACTCTTAAAAACTATGTCCACTAATACTTATGAGTATTAGTGTTAAAATCCCTGTTCTCTCAGGTGATCTGTCTTAATGTCAAATTAGATTCATAATGTAGTAAAAATTCACTCTGTAGAGTATCTCCCTATTTTTAACTAAAAACTTCACAAAGATACACACAATTTGGCAAAATTAGGATAATGCACACCACACTGAATATTGACAAGGATGAGTAAAGTGAAAAAAAAAGTCTCTCTTGAAGGATTAGTGCTCCACCCCCCAAAAAAGTAAAAAACAAAGATGCCATTCTGAGAAACTGGATTAAATATTTCAATCTAAAATAGAACTGATTTTAATAATTTATTTTACTTTATCCCCAATTTTTATAAGAAATATCACATTTTAAATGAATTTCTTCCGATTAAAAAAATTAATGACTCTAGTAGAAGTTTTAATTTGTAGAATTACATTTTTTGATGGAATATTGTCTGTCTAAATCACTTTTACAGTAAGGAAAGTAATAGATAATAGCTATATGTATAGTAGATAGACAGTAGGACATATCTACTTCTTAACTACCTCTCTGTTTCATAATGCTTGGTATGACATATCAGTGTTTATTTATAGCATTCCCCTTCACTTGCAGTCTACAATTTTCCTCACAGTAATAAAGAAGAAATTTCAAATGCAAAGTACATATGTAAGTCTATCAAATAAAATGTCCGAAGCTGTGTATGTTTGTATTGGATAGTGCATAGAATCTTTGATTTGATCTTTGTCAGTTGTATATCCTTGGTTTAATTAATTATTCTGAACCTCAATTTCTTCATTTATGAAAGAGAGATTGTTATATTTATCCATTTAGGCTGGATGTGTGGTTAGGAAAAAATATATTTCATAAAAAATGAAGCTTATTGAATAGCTATAGAAAACAAAGTATTCTCCCCACTTTTCATTCAATTTTCACTCTATATCTTCCTTTGTGTGAAAACTAGGACAAGTGACATAGCTTCTCATAACTCAGTTAGTTATTTAGTTCCTTGAGTCTTAAAAAACACCTTAGTTCAATAGTTAATGTATCTACCTAGTAAATATTTTAAAAACTTCAATCTTCATTTCAAGAAAAGTTTCTCTCTTCCCCTACTTAGACTGTTCCTAGTAAGTTGCCTACTGTGGGGAAGGGGACACATGAATGTTTTTTCTCTATATTCCTACCTTGCATTTTTCCTAATTTGGGGATGATTCAGGTGCCTTTAATATTGAAGTGGAGAAACAAAACTTAAGGGGCAACAAAGTCTATACTTAATTAGAAATATCGCGTGATGGTACTGACATTCCTTGTGCTTGGCAGATGGTTAAAGATTCTTTTTCTTGTGAGATACCATCATGAATCCTTCTCTATCACCACTAGTGGTCTCTCACAAGCTGTTCCACTAATTCAGGATACCGACCAAATAGATCTCTTTCACACTTGGAAGTCAAAAAGACTACATCCTTTTTGGGACAGTAGTCCCTTCCCTGCAAGTAGTCCTCTTGGAGGGAATATAGGACAATCCCAGGCCAGTTCTCTTTCACAAACATGGCCCACATACGGTACATTGAAAGTACTAATATGTTTTAATCCAAACGAGCTCTTAGAGAAAATACCACCCTAAATCCTTTGTCTCAAAGAAGGTATGCTGCCACATGTACACAGATTTTTAAGCATGTCTGACATCAGCCTGTTAGCCCAAGATCCAGGAAGCAATGTCACACTCATTGAGTGGTTTTATTGAAGACCCTTCTCTAGGCTTGAGACAAGGGTGAAGGATTCCCACGACATTATTATTATTATTATTATTTTGGTTAAGAAATGCCTATATATGGTTTTGGTAAAATTTAGCCTCTTATCAAAGTTAAAATCCTAAAAGTTTAAGTAGTGTGATATGAGAAAAGACAATATTTAGAGTGTGGTGAGACTCTTTACCTTTCTACACTTTTAGTTTGGCAAATATCTCACTTCACTTTAATATGCTAATATTAAAATGCTATTATGCTAATAATTACCCTCTCTGTCTTGGTGCCTCAGGTGAAACTTTAAAGTTCTGAGTTGGGTGTCTAGCACATAACATTTAGAAACTAATCATTGTTTTTGCCCATATAAATAAAATAATATCTATTATAATTTTAGACTAAAGATGTCTAAGGGAACCACATTCAGAAAAAGAGTTCCATGGAAAGGGCAATGATTTTATTTTGCCACTTCAGTGTTACGGTAAATAGATTTTATTGAATTGAAATAGACATTTCACCCTTAAAGAATACATGGTTGTTTTCCTATGATGTTGAGTTACATAGAGCCCTAGGAAATAGAAATGAATCAAGTTCTATTTCTTAGAGTGACGAACATACAGATGTTATCTATATTGGTTCTGTAGAGCTAGTAGTTTTGTGCTTTTTTTAAAATAATATTGGTTTGAGTCATTAATATGACTCTACATTACTATAATATTGACTACATACATATATATGTATATACATACACATACATATATAAAGTTTCTCAAATCATGTACATTTTTTGTTAAAACTAGGAAAGTACTCAGGCTTTAAGAGCACCTTAACCCTAAAAAATAAGTTTTAAAATTATTATTATTGGACTAAAATGGAAAATTTACTCTTCTTAGCAATAAAAGGCTACTCTAATAAATCAATTTGTGAAAGAAGGTAATTTTCCATGGCAAAGATTTTAATTCCATTGGAAACATGGTCTTGAATACAAATTTGGTAATTTTCTGGAAGAAAGAATAGGAAAACACACAGGAACCAAAACCAAAATCTGCCCACATAGACTAAGTTTTACAATATAAAAATTGTCATCTTCAAATATTGCAAACCACCTTTTAGATGTCCACCTAACCAATAGAGAAACACCAATGCTTTTATTTATAAAATCTGAAATTGGCATACTCCTAGATGGAAGGATTTTTATCTGTACAAAAATTAAGCAAGCAGATCTTAATAAAATGTAATTGTAATATGAGTATGTAGTAAGATTTAGTTGGACATATTAGGTCTATCTAAAGAGTCTCATAATTTACTCCATTGAAAAGCAAGTGCTAGTAAGATATTGGTGTTAAAACATCTTTAATAAGATGTTAACTAAAGAGTATGCAAAGCATCTTCACAATTCTTTTGTGTAGTAGTTTGATATGCAAACTTGCATGTGTCTCTGTTGTTTTATATTATATCGCAGCATGTAAATCATGAACATATAATTAGATCATTAAATATTACTAATAATATTTTAATGAGCATGCCAGAATCCATCATATATGATTGGTTTTATCAAAGGTAATATAAATAATACCACTGTAAATGATATAAATAAAATATTTATTCATTTTTCATTTTCTCCTCATAGGAGTGATTCTATAAATGGGAGAAATACTATGTCATAGAATATAAACTTTTACATGCCTACTCTGTATTGCCAAATTGCTTTTCAGAAAGGCTGTACCAATCTAGATGTCCAAATGTAAAAGTTAATATTTTGTTATACCACAGGGACATAGAACATCAATATGTATGACAGTTAACATGTGCACTTCTTTGAGCATTGAACACATGAGAACAAATGAGAATTTTATTTAAATTTCTTCTACAAATTATCCTGTGTTCATTAGTGTTCTTGATTGTACTATTTTTATTATTTATCACTGGATTTTAAGAATGTCTAAACTTTTGTTATAATTGCTGAAAAATTAGAGAATGCTTTGAATATGACTTTCAGATATATAATTCAGAAGGGAATTAAACAAAATTTAACAAGACATAAGAACAAAGAAAATGGATTTTTAAAAATGAGTATGATTAGTTTTCTTTGTTTTAGCAATAAACTGTTAGAATTCATTATGGAAAATAATTCCCTTCAAAATAGCAGTAACAACAAAAATAAAATAAAATAAATATATGTGTTAATAAATAAGCAGAAATTACCAGACTCATATTATAGAAATTGGAAAAGTAGTAACAATTGTTTTTTAATATTTTGAGAAAATTTAAACATGAGAAAGAATAAAAGACACCCTTATTACTCAATGTCTAGATTTAACAATTGCACCTGTACCTCACTAAATGACTTAAATTTGTTCTGAAGATCCCTGTTGTTAACTTGAAAGTTACTAAATGCACAAAACCAAAAAAAAAAAAGAAAGAAAAAATAACTTTAATTGGAAGAATTATGATGAGTACTATCTCAACTATGATAGCCAAACAATATCACACATTGAAAAGAAGAATTAAACAACATACTTTACATAAGTAGTAAGCAACATTTGGAAAGCAAATTTAAAGACTTTGTAGATAAAATATAATGTAGGAAAGGTTTACTTAACAGAGGAAACAGACTAGATAATGGGTGATAGTGAGTAAAGTTATGAGGAATCATTATTTAAAAGATGAATTATTTTATTATGCACCATTTTCTACATTGATTTTTTTTAGCCAAGTGCAGACTTATTTGCACTTAAAATAAACTCAAGGATAAATTTAGCACAGAAAATCTACCTTCAGGGCAATAATAAGGTTAAACAGCAAGAATACTTTGTAATGCATGGAAATGGTACATGTGGAAAATGGACTGGAAATTCATAATAAAAATGCCTTCTGTTCATTTCTTTTAATTGGTGTATGTATGAAAAGCAGAACATTTTGTCTTCATGCTAATATGGTGCACAATACAAATTTTTTCTATGTGATATATGAGAAACTGCTATGTTGAGTAAATTGGAGCGTGTGTCTTTCAAAAGCTGAACTGTTGAAATGTGACTCCTTTAGTTTAATGCTTTTGGTTAAAAAAAATATATATATATATATATATATATTAGTCCTAAAAAGGGAAAATAAAAGAAATTTCTGTCCAACAGTATAAGAAAAAGGCTTTTTGATGAAGAAGCAAGTTTTGTCTTTATTTTGCTGATTATTTTAAAGCTAATAGCACATATGAAACTTTGCCACTAAGGAATTTACCATGCATCTCTAAAAAAGGAGAGACATTTTCTAATATAAACAAAATATAATTATATCCTTATAATTTGAAAAATATACTGTTATCTAATATGCAGTTTATATTAAGTTTTCCCCCAATTACCCTTCAAATATCTTTTTAACCATTAACTTCAGTGGTGATTTTTTGACTATTAGAACATTTGTTTAGTAGAAATGGATTAGACTTCACTGGAATTCCACGTGTAAGATCTAAGACTAGTGGGCAGAAGTTATAGACGGACATATATCTGCTTATTTTAAGGAGTTTTCTATAACTACAATGACCTGCCTAGTAAAAAAATAAGTTTGTAGACATTGAAAGTATTTAAACAAAAGCTGGCTGGCCACATGTAAGGGATAAAGTAGTGAGTATTAATACACTGAGAAGTTGAACTAAATTACCTTCACTTCCACTCTAAGAGTCAATAATTTCATGGAAAATGTCATTGCTATATCACTTAAAATCTTTCCCATGATTAAAATAATTTTAAAATAAGTAAGGTATGTGAACTGTGAAGTTTATATTTAATAAGTAAATGTTATAGGAAATAAATACCATGCTACTGTTTCACTTATGTTTCACTAGTTTAGATACTCTTCTTCACTGAATAATTTCTTATAATAGATCTATAAAATTTCTTTAAGAAAATGCTTAATCCTTTGGCTTGAAACCACCAGAGCAAACAAACAAACAATTTTTTTTTTTTTTTGATCCTGGTAGACCAAGACAGTGGATAGTATTGAAATAACAAAGTATAAGAAATAAAAAAAAAAAGAGAGAGCTGCATAGATACAGAATTCTGGAGATTGGCAAAGAATCACCTTCACATGACCATCTGAGTACTACTCAATAAATATGTGAATAAACTACCAAGATTCACATGAATAATTCAGATAAAGGGTCAACACTCCCACAGGGCTGGGAGTAGATCCTGCTTCATCAGCCAGACTGGAAAAACTAATGATTCATCAGGCATGAGGTAGAGTACACAAGAGAGTGTCTTAGTATTAGGGAATACATAAGCTATAAAGAGAATTGTTCTAGTCCTTCCTAACTTTTCTTAACAGCAAGATCTCACAGGATCAAACATTCCAGGAAAATTAAATTGACTAGAAATAAAGCCAAATATATTATAAAAATATAAAAACACCCAGCATCTAACAAGGCAAAATTCACACTCTTGGTAGTCCAATACTTTAGCAGGTATATAATGGAGCATAGAAATACAAAACATAATGAAGAGATATATCACTTAGATGAACCTGTTCAAAACTGAAAAAGATAATAGAATTTTCAGAGAAACATATTAAAAGTTACCATAACTTTATTCTATGTGTTTAAAGAGTTGAGAGACATAAATATATCTGGTAGGCCCAAAAGGGCCCAAATTAAACTTCTTGAGATGAAAACTATACTGCAAATGACAAAGAATACTCTGAAGGAAATAACTAATTACAATAAATTATTGAAAAAGCTAATAAACTTGAAGACATAGAAATATTTTTCCAATTGAAACACAGAGATAAAAGAGACTCAAAATTCATGAACAAAGCACCAGTGAGCTGTGGGACTATTAAAGTGGTCAAATATATGTCTAACTGGAATCCATGAATGAATAGAAAAAGAGGTGGAAGTGAAAAGAAAAAAAATTTTGAAAAAAATAGATTAGTGTGATTTGAGTACATTCTAAATCTCAATGTACTCAAATAACTATAATCAAGAAGAAAACTACATGGCACATCTTAATCAAATTGCTTAAATATAGTGATAGAGACAAAGAGTATAAAAAAAAATGTTATGTGTCAAGGAAGAAATATAGGAATGACAATTTCTCATTGAAAAAAAAGAAAGGTAAGAGAAAAGCAGACTAAGAAATTTAAACACTTAAAGAAAACAAAAGCCATCTAGAATTCTAAATGCAGCAAAAATATTTTTCCAACTTGAAGGTCAAAAAAATAGACGTTTTAGACACACAAAAGCTAATATGTATATCATATATATTATATATATATCATATGTATATCATATATCATATATATATACACACACACATATATATAAATATAGTAAAAGAGGACTCACACTATAATATTAAAGGAAGTCTTTTAGGGAGAATGAAAATCATAACAGAAAAGAATCTGAATCAATACTGTCAAAAGAAGAGCATAGGCAATAGTAATTAAACAGATAAATCTATGAGTTTTTTAAAATAATTTAAATCTCATTAAATATAATTGATAGTTTAAATGCAAATAGTAATAATGTACTGTAAGCCTATAAAATAAACATTAAATAGATGACAGCAATAACTCAAAAGTTTAGTGATAGAAATAGAAGTATACTATTGCAAATACACTATTGTTTTTACACAACACATGGAATGAGATAGTATAATGTGCATGTAGACTAAGGTAAGCTAATGCTGTATACTGTATACTGCAAACCATAAAACAATCATTAAAATAAAAAAAAGTAAATAGCTAATAATCCAACAGAATAAATAATATGTTATTAATTTTACATAATTAATATTAAACTAGGAAGAAAATAGGAATTATAAAAAAACATAGAGGCCTGATGGAAAACAAAGAAAAAAATGATATAATAAAATCTAAGTATCTGAATAATCACATTTAATATAATAGTCTAAACCCCCAATTAAATGGCAGAGAATGCCAGATTTGATTCTTTTAGAAAGCAAGACCCAACTATATGCTACCCAAGGGAAGATACAAATAAGTTGAAAATGAAAGGATGGGAAAACAAATATCATACTAATCAAAAGAAAGCTAGAATGAGAGAGTCAATTTCTGAGAAAAGAATATTACCACTGTTAATGAAGGTCACTTCATAAGTATAAAGGGATCAATTTATTTAGTGCACATAATAATCTTAAATATTTATCCATCCAGTAACATCTTCAAAATACATGAAGCAAAACTGATAAAATAGCAAGGAGAAATAGACAAATACTATAGCTGGACATTTCAGTAGCCCTCTCTTAGTTAACTAAAGAAGTAGAGCATAAATCTATGAGATTATAGAAGATATAGAATGTTGAATAACACTATCAAACTGAGCTAAATGACATTAATAGAACACTACACTCAACAACAGCACAATGCACATTCTTTTTAAAAAACATCATATTTTGTACTAAAAAGAAGTTACATTAAATTTAAATGGATTCAACTCATATAAAGAATGTTCTTCGGCCAAAATGATATTAAGTTAGACATCAATAATAGGCATACTATACCTTGAATTTGACCATATATTTAGAAACTAAGTAATAAAATTCAAAATCACACATGGGTCAAAGAAGAAAAAATTTTAAAACATGAAATTAAAGATACCACAATTTAGGAGATGTCTTCAGAACATTATATAGCAAATATGTGTAACACAAAATAACTATGAAAAGAATAAAGGTTTCTAATCAATGAATTCTATTTTAATAATTTGAATAAGAAGAGCAAATTTAATTTAAAGAAAGTAGAAGAAAGAAAATAATAAAGATCAGAGTCAAAAATGAAACAGAGCACAGAGTAACAATTAAAAAATAAAATCAAGACCTAGTTTGCTGAAAATATCAATAAAATTCTATACATCTCCACAGACTATTAGAGAGGAAAAAAAAAAGAAGACAAATCAAACTATAAGGAATAAAACAGGTTACATCACTGAAACATCACTGATATTAAAAGGATAGTAAAGGCATATTTATGCCAATAAATGTAATGACTTAGACTAAATGTACAAATTTCTTGAAAAAAACAAATTGCCAAAGCTCATTCAAGGACAAACGATTATCCTGAATAGTCCCATATCTACAAAACCATTTGAGTATGTAGATAAAACCATTCTCACAAAGAAAATACCAGGTTTACATAGTTTTACTCTCAAAATCTACCAAATGTTTAAATAAAATACAGTAATGATAACAATTCCACAAAAACTTATCCAGAATGTAAAAGATAATTTCCAACTAATCTACCATTACCATGTTACCAAAACCATATAGAGACAGTACAAGAAAAGAAAATCATAGACAAGTGATTTTTATAAATATAAATACAATAACTTACAATAATAAGTCAAGTACAAAAATATAAAAAGATGGTTAATGAACATGACCAAGTGGATCATGACCAAGAGGATGTGAATTACTAATGTCAGAAATGAAGAGAGACATAACTATAGAGCTCAAGGATTTTAAAATAATAATAAGGAAATACTATGAACAATTCTACTGAGTGAAATAAACCAGTTCCTTGAAAAACACATTCTACCAAGATTCTCACAAGAAGAAATAGATGAGCTGAACAGGCCTCTATCTATTAAAGAAATTGAATCAATAATTAATAACCTCCCAAAACAGAGAGCACCAGGCCCAGATGTGTTCACCAAAGAATTCCACCAAACATTTAAGGAAGAAATATGCCAATTTACTACAATCATTTTCAGAGGATAAAAGCAGAGGGAATATTTTCTGGCTCATTTAACAAGGCAAGCATTATTCTAATACCAATACCAGAAAGACATTACAAGAAAACTACAAATCAATATCTCTCATGAACATAGATGCAAAAAATATTCAACAAAATATTAGCAAATTAAACCCAAGAAAGTACAAAAGTGTTTATATACCATGACCAAGTGGGATTTATCCCATTTATGCAAGGATGGTTCAACATTCAAAAATTAATGTAATGTTTCATATCAACAGACTAAAAGGAAAATTCACACTATTATATCAATAGATGCAAAAAAAAGCATTTGAAAAAATCCAACACTCATTTATGATAAAAACTCTTAGAAAACTAGAACTAGAGAGGAACTTTCTCAACTTGTTAAAGATTGTCTAAGAAAAACCTGTAGCTAAGATTGTAGTTAATGGTGAGAAGCTTGAGGCATATCCACTAAGATCAGGACAAGGCAAGGATGTCAACTCTCATCACTCCTTTTCAACATCATAGTGGAACTCCTTACTACTGCAATAAGGCAATAAAGGGAAATAAAAGGTATAGAGGTTGGAAAAGAAGACATAAAATATATATATTTTTTGCAGATGACATGATCATCTATGTACAAAATTTGAAAGAAGTGACCAAAAAAACCACCTGGTATTAGTAAGTGATTGATTATACCAAGGTTGCAGAATACAAAGTTAATACAGTTAAGTCAATTACATTCCTATATAATAGCAATGAATAAGTTGAATTTTGAATTAAAACATTATCATTTACATGAGCACCCCTCAAAATAAAACATTTAGGTATAAATCTAACAAAATATGGAAAAATCTGTATGAGAAAAACTACGTAACTCTGATGAATGAAACAAAAGTATAAATAGAGAGATATTTCATGTTCATTGATAGAAACATTAAATATTGTCAAAAATGTTAGTTCTTCACAACTTGATCTACAGATTCAATGCAATCTCAATCAAAATCCCAACAAACTATTTCATGGATATGGTGATTCTAAAGTTGACATGGAGAGGCAAAAGACCAGAATGGACAATACAATATTGAAGGACAAGAACAAGACACCAAGTCTTCCTATAAAGCTATAGTAATCAGGACAGTGTAGTGTTAAACAATCTGAGCAATGTAAAATAGAGACCACAGAAAAAGACCCCATAAATATAGTCATCTGGTCTTTGACAAAGAAGCAAAAACAGTACAATAGAGTACATATATTCCCTTCAACAACTGGTACTGGAACAATTGGACATACACATGCAAAAGAAATGAATCTGGACACAAACCTTATACCCTTCACAAAAATTAACACAAAATGTATTAGAGACCTAAATGTAAAATGCAAAACTATAAAACTTCTAGAATATACTATAGATGACTTTTGATATGGTGATACCTTTTTTAGATAAAATACCAAGGACACAATCTATGAAAGAAATAATTGATAAACTAGAATTTATTAAAATTAAAAATGTCTGCTCTCTGAATGTCAAGAAAATAAGACAAGCCAAGAACTGGGAGAAAATATTTGCAAAAGTCATATCTGATAAAGGAATGAAATATATACACACACACAAAACCAAAACTCTTAATAAAAAAAATAATAATAATTTCATTAAAAACTGGGCCAGGGCTTCCCTGGTGGCGCAGTGGTTGAGAATCTGCCTGCTAATGCAGGGGACACGGGTTCGAGCCCTGGTCTGGGAAGATCCCACATGCCACGGAGCGGCTGTGGCCCGTGAGCCACAACTACTGAGCCTGCACGTCTGGAGCCTGTGCCCCGCAACAGGAGGGGCCGCGATAGTGAAAGGCCCGCGCACCGCGATGAAGAGTGGTCCCCGCACCGCGATGAAGAGTGGCCCCCACTTGCCGCAACTAGAGAAAGCCCTCGCACGAACCGAAGACTCAGCACAACCAAAAATAAATAAATAAATAAATAAAAATAAAAAGAGTAGCTAAAAGGAGGAGGAAATTAAAAAAAAAAAAAAAAAAAACTGGGCCAAAGACCTTAACAGACACCTAACCAGAAAAGATGTATAGATGACAAGTAAACATATGAAAAGGTGTTCCACATTATCTGCAATCAGGGAAATGCAAGCAAAAACGAGATGTCACTACACATCTATTAGAATTGCCAAAATCCAGAAGACTGACAAAAGCAAATGCTGACAAGGATATGGTACAATACAAACTCTTATTCATTGCTGGTGGGAATGCTAAATGGTATAGACACTTTGAAGGACAGTTTGGCAGTTTCTAAAAAAACTAAATATACTCTTATCATACAATCCAGCAATCACACTCTTTGACATTTACCCAAAGGAGCTGAAAACATGTCCACACAAAATATCTCCACATGGATGTTTATAGTGGCTCTATTAATAATTGCCCAAACTTGGAAGCAAACAAGATGTCCTTCCATAGGTGAATGGATAAATAAACTGTGGTACATCCAGAAAATGGAATATTATTCAGCAGTAAAACGAAATGAGCTTTCAAACCGTGAAAAGACATGGAGAAAACTTAAATGCATATTACTAAGTGAAAGAAGCCAGTTTTAAAAGCTCTACATGTGTATGAGTCTAAATATATGACATTCTGTAAAACGCAAAACTAGGAAGACAGTAAAAAATATCAGTGGTTGCCAGGAGTTAGAGCATAGGAAAGATGAATATACAAAGTACAGAGTCTTTTTAGGGCAGTGAAAATACTCTTTATGTTATGATGATGGATATATGTCATTTACATTTGTCCAAAACTATAGAACATAGAACATCAAAGTCCAAGGGAAACTATGGACTTTGGGTAATTATGATGAGTCAATAGAGGCTCAGCTTTGGTTTTTAAAAAAGCCCCATTTTGGTGAGTGATATTGATAATGGGTGAGGGTATGCCTGTTGGTGGCAAAGGGTATATGGGAAATTTCTGTACCTCCCTCTCAATATTGTTGTAAACATAAAACTGCTCTAAAAATTAAAGCCTTAAAAATTAATCATGTAATTCAGTATCTGTATTAGTTCACTAGGGGTGCCATATCAAAATACCACAGACTGGGTGGTTTAAGTACAGAAATTTGTTTCCTCCCCCAGTTCTGATGAATGGATGTCCAAGATCAAAGTGTCAGCTGATTTGGCTTCCTCCGAGGTCTTTCTCCTTGGCTTGCAGATAGCTGCCTTCTCGCTGTGTGTTCACAAGGTCTTTCCTCTCTGCATATGTACTCTAGTGTTTTCTCTGGTTTCTATTTCCCCTTCTTATAAGGACACTAATCAGATTGGGTGAGGGCCTATCTTAATAGCCACATTTTAACTTAATTACCTCTTTAAAAGGCTCTATCACTGAATAAAGCTGCATTTGAAGGTACTGAGAGTTAGAACCCCTACTTATGAGTTTTGAAGGGAAAAAAATTTCAGTGTTTACAATAAAAAAAGTACCACATGTTTACAATAAAAAAAGTACCACATCATCTCAACAGACAGAAAAAAATGTCAGAATTCAAGTTCCAGTTCTCATAAAACCTCTCAGCAAACTAAAATAGAAGGAAGTTCCCTAGCATATGGAAACCTATAGCTAATACCATGTTTAACCATGAAAAACTGATTATTTTCTCCCTTAGATCAGGAACATGACTAACATGTTTACTCTCCTTAATTCTATTTAACATTGTACTAGAAGCTCTAGAAAGGGCATTGAGAGGAAGAAATAAGTTAAATGCATCCAGATTGAAAAGGGAAAAATAAAACTGCCCTTATTCACAAATTACATAATTATTTCAGTAGAAAATCCACTGAAATCTATAACAAAAGGTAATAGAGTAAGTCATTTAAAACAGTTGCTGGGTACAAGATCAATATGCAAAAATCAGCTGTATTTCTATATGCTAGTGACAATCAATTGGAAATTAAAATTTTAAAAAGCACCATTTTAATAGCATTAAAAATAGAAAATAAAGAAAAAATATTACAAAAGATGTGAAAACCTCTACAGTGTAAACTATAAAACATTGCTTACAGAAATTAAAGCAGAGCTAAATGAAAGGAGAGAGATATATTCTCAAGAGTTAGAACACTCAATATTTGTACAATATTTAAATCTCCCCCAACTAGCAATTAGATGTAACGTCATTCTATTTAAAGTCCAAATAGGCATTTTTAAAAGAAATTGACAGTTATTCTAAAATTAATTAGAAAATTCAAGTGATCTAGCATAGCTAAAACAACTTTGAAAGAGGATAACAAATTTGGAGTACTAACTACCTGATTTCAAGTTTTATTATAAAGCTACAGTAATCAGTAGAGTGTGGTATAAAGGTAAGCAAATAGAACAATGAAACAGAATTCAGTGTCCAGAATAGTCCCACACATATGGGAAACTGATTTCTGATAGAGGTGCAAAGGCAATGCAATTCAACAAATTGTCCGATACATTTGGATAACCATATGCAGAAAAGTAAACTTGTATCTATATTTCACAACATACACAAAAGTTAACTCAAAATATCATAGGCCTAAATACAAAACTAAAATTATATAATATCTAGAAGTAAACATGAGAGAACATCTTTGTGACCATGATTTACACAGAAATTGTTTTAAAAATTCTGACACCAAAAGCATTATTCATAAATGGACAAGTTATTAAATTGGACCTCATCAAATTAAAAACTTCTGCTCTTTGAAAGACACTGATAAGACTAAAGATAAACCACACATTGAGAGAAAATGTTTGCAAAGCATATATCTGAAAAAGGTCTTCTATTAAAAATATTAAAGTATACTTCAAACTTAATAATAAAAAACAGATAATCTAATAAAATATGGCCAAAATATCTGACTAGTCATTTTACTAAGGAAGATGGACAGATGGAAAAATGTGGAACAAATCTCAATATCATTAGGGAAAGGAAAAAATTAATGTATAATGTGATACTGCTACAGAACTATTAGAATGGCTAAAATTTAAGAAGACTATACCTGCAGTCAGCATAACATGGGGGAATTGGAATTCTTGTGCATAGTGGTAGAAATGTAAAATAGCACAACTGATTTGAAAAATTGTTTGATAGTGTCTTAAAAGTTATACACTTACCTATCATATGATACAGGCAATCCACTCCTAGGTATTATCCAGTGAAAATGAAGGCACGTGTCCATACAAATTCTTGAACACAAATGTTCACTGAAGCTCGTTTATAAAAATCCGGAAAAAATTCAGATGTCTTTCATCAAGTAAATGAGTAAACAAAATGTGGTAAACCCATAGAATGTATTACTAACTCATAAATAAAAAGTCATGAACCACTGATACATACTGCAATGTGGAAGAATTTCAAAATCATTTTGTTAATGAAAGAGAGACAAAAGAGTACACATTTTTATTCCATTTATATAAACTTCTAACATATGCTGATAAAAATCCCATCAGTGCTTGCCTGGAAGAGCACTGCACTGTAGCTTCAGGTGTTCCCAGTAACCAGAAAGGAGCAGAAGCAGCTGTGAGAGAACTGCTACTATCTGAAAAGCTTCTCGTGAGTCAGTTTAGGATTAGATTTTTGCTTTCTTTTCTATCACCACCACAAAAGAATAGAAATAGCTTTTACTACTGTTTGAATTGCCACTGCTTCCATGACTGTCAAAACTTACCTAGCCACAAAGATTCTGGCAAGTTGTAATCCAAATAAGCAATAAAACAAAACAAGGTTGAGCACTTAAGGGGACATGGTAACTGGAAAATAGAAGCCTAAACTAAGCTTAGTGGGTTGGAGTGATGTATCATTAGCATGTCTTTGCTGATTTAACCCCAGCACCAAAATAAGGGAAATTCAGAATATATTTAGACATCATTTAAACATCTTTAAGAGTCCCAAACCAAAAAGAGGGAGAGAGAGAGAGAGATAAGAAAATAATCCAATTCAATCAGAAAGTATTTGTTTTAAAATATATTTTTAAAAGAAATCTATGAAATAATACAGTACAAACAATGGGAAAATGGTAACGAAATAAAGGTAAAACAAGAATAGAAGTGTATCTATAATTGAAACTGGGTGATGTATACATGATTTTTAAAAGTAATATTCACATTAAATAGTTTTTTTTTTTAATAATTAAAGTGGTAATTAAGAGTTAAGTGAAGGAATTAGTCATGATTTGGGAGTGAAGTTTTAGATATAGCAGTCAGAAGAAACAGGTAATGATACAAACTGAATTCAGAAAGGAGATTTTGAAGCCAATCCTTTTTGAAAATATCTGCTTGAAATATCCATGCACATCTAGGAAAAGTTAGAATAACTGAAAAAATATGTATTTTTGAGGTCCAATATGTGCATCCCAGCTTTCTGGACAGTTAGTTAATTAACAAACTCCTTTGTTTAGGATGACAATCTCTACTCCCTTGAAATTATTAAGCTCTTTTTTAAGTACGTTTAATCTCAAGAAGCTTTATGATTAAATATGATAAAATAAATCATGCACATGGTGTTAGCAATTTTGTATTAAATTAAGGGAAATCTGTTTAAATTTGTTATGTAACATTTTTGTAACTTAGTAAATTTGGAGGACTTGATACATTAGGTTTCAGATTTTAATGTAATATGTGGAATTCTGTAAGTTTTTAAAGATTTGAATTAGGAATGTATATGATAATTTTTTTGATTTAGTCCATTAACACCATTGGACTATTTGAGCAAACTCAAAAAAAAAGTTCATTGTATTTATAAATTAAATATATTAAATTTAAAAGATGTTTAATCACTACAAAATTTTTCTTACTATGTCATATGAAATTAAACTGTTTGAAAGAAAATGGAATATATTATATTTTAAAGTCTGAATATGAGGAAATTTAAGTTGTAAACTGAAAATGATTATATAAAGGAATTTAATCTGCTTCACTTGAGGTAAACAAATGAATAAAACAAAATGTAATTTTCTTTATTAGATTTATAAATCTAATAGCATTAATTATAAGCTGAATTTAAATGCTTTAAGAATACTAGATTCTAGGGAAGAATCTAGTGTTTAAGAATACTAGAGCAGAGAAAGTGTGGAATTAGAGAGGTCACTAAATCTGAGAGATCATTAGGAAAAAAAATCAATTGTCTATGTGGCGGATTAGATATAAAGTTTACGGGGTAGGAAGGTTAAACTGTGATTCCTAGGTGTCTGGCCCCTTGGGACTGTTTGGAAATGTTGTCATTTACTGGGATAAGGAACTCTAAAGGAAGGCCATTTTAAGGGGTAGGGGTGCCTGGGTTTAGTTTCCCAGTATTGACTTTCGGGTTAATACATGTTTAGGATTCAGAGAAGATATCAGACCTAGGGATATAAATTTGGGAGTCATTTAGATATAGGTGTTTACCCAGGCCACCTAGGAAAATTTGTATAGAGAAGAAGAAATTTCAAGACAAAGTGTCAAAGAATCCCAACACTAATACTTGAGTAAATGAAGATGTGACGGCAAAAAAAAAAAAAGAGTGACCAAAGTGGTAGGAGAAAAACCAGCAAAGTTTTGCCAGGGAATCCAATAGAAGAGAGATTTTTTTTTAGTGCAAATAATCCTAAGAAGTTAAGCAAGATAAAACATAAAATGTCCACTAAATGTAAAGACACAGAGGTACTGGAAATCTGGAATCTTAGTCATTGGGAATCTTAGTAAGACTGGGAGTGTAAGGTTGAAATTGAATGAGGGGGTGTCAGGAAAGTTAATGAAAGAAGAAAGTCATGTATAATGGGAAGGAGACTGATAGGCTAGGCAACAGGAGGTGATGTGTGATCAGTATTGTGTGTTTAGTATTTTCCTTTAAGATAAGAGATACTGTAACATGGGGGACATGGAGATATTGAACATACAAGGGAAAATAGTTGAATTTTCAATTCTTGAGGTGAAAATAAGAACTGTAATCTACTGCACAGTTTAAAGTAGTCACCTAAAATATTTGGAGGAACACCTCCTTCACTGTACAAAAAGATAAACTGTAGACACAGAAAGATTGGTAGAAGGCATCCCTGTCTTAAACCTTCTGCATGGAGAAGATTCAGGGGAAGAAGGTCAGGTATTTATAAATAATAGGAAAGTTTTACAAATCATTGTTTTAGCAATTAGGGCATTGAATTTGAACATAGAAATTTAGTAGTATGCATCTATAGAAGTAAAGTGTCAAACTCCATTGCAGTCACATTTGAGGTTCTCGGGCCTGCATTTATCATGTCTGCAACATGCCGTTTATTATGAATATCTAACAAAGCACAAAAGTAACTTATAGATTATTTCCCTGTTAGTGTCTTTGCCGTGCAAGGTAAGGTAATTTAGGATGAATGTACTGTGAACATTTTGCTGGATCAGAAAGGAAACGAAGAAAGGATTGGCAGAATGAAGAAGGATCTGGGAACTGGGTGTCCTAATGAGAAGAAAAAATTTATTTATAGTTTTTTTCTTTGACTAAGAAAGTCATTTTTTTTTTTTCCTAGAGAGAAGAGGCATATGTTTGAATTGGTAATTTTAGAGATTAGAATCAGGGGAACCAAAAGTTTCTGTTGTTGAGAAGGCATTTTATTAAAAGTTTCAAAAAAAAAAAAAAAGCAGTCTGTAAATCAGGAGGGTAAGAAACTGGGGGACAAAGTCATCAGAAAAAAAGTTATCTATATAGTGTATGAAGCCATTCAAAGAACTGACCAATTTCTTTTGTGATAAGAGTAACAGCTTCCAAGAATTTAACAGATGTCAACTACTAGGAGGGAGGGAAAGATTGGTGGGAAGAGGGTTTAAACAATGGCCGGTATCACAAAACCTCATATGTATTTTACTTTTGTGGTGTTGTTTGTTGACTGGTTTTCCTAGAAAGTGGTAAAGAATTGGGCTAGAAACAATAATAAGGGTATCAACTGCCTGGCTGGAGGGGAGGTGCTGAAGAGGAAATTGTGTCTTTAGGGAAGAATAAGATTTCATTATCAAGAGAAGAAACAGGAAATTCTTTCATGAGGCGGTGATAAAGTCACCGAAAATGTTGTGTGAATTCCTGTAAGCAGAGTAGAATTTAAGAGATGGTGGATGAACCAAGGTCATAATTGAGATTTAGGACAGTTGGAGAGATTTGGCCTAGGAACTTACGTTTTGTGTATTTATGAAAACAAACAGGCCTAGGGATCTTGTTTAAAGAATTTTTGAGGTCTATTTTAGTTTTCTATTGTTGAGTGACAGATTACCACTAATTTAGTGGCTTAAAACAATACCCGTTTAACTCACATTTTTGTAGGTCAGAAGTCCGGACAGGCCTGAGAGTTTTCTGCTTAGAATTTCATAAGACCAAAATCAGGGACTCAACCAGGCTGGGTTCTTATCTGGAGTATCGGAGAATTTGCTTCCAAACTCATTCAAGTTGTTTGTAGGATCCAGTTCTTTGAGGTTGACTGAGGGCCCCGTTTTCTTAGTGGCTCTTAGTCGGGGGGCGGGGGTGGTGGTGCTCCTAGCTTCTAAAAGCTATCAGTCCCAGTTCTTTTTCAGGAAGTCTCCTCCATCTTTAAAGCCAAACAACAGCACATTAAATCACTCTCGTGGCTTGAATCTATTTAACCTTTCCTCTCTGCTTATAAGAGCTCATGTGATCAGATCAAGCCTACCAGATACTCTGTTTTTCTTAAGGTCAACTGTGCCATTAACATAATCAGCAAAGTAATATCTCCTCATATTATCAGTTTCTAGGGATTAGGGTTTGATATCTTCGGGAGACATTTTACAAATTCTGCCTACCATAAGGTTTTTGAGGAAGGTAGGAATTGGGCTTGGAGGCTGAACTAGTATCGCTCATCTACACCAACATCTTAACCTGGAGCACACATTAGAATCAATCGCTACTCAGGCTTGGGGTCTTCCCCAGAACAATCAAATTAGAATTTCTGAAGGTGGAGACTAGGGATCAGTGCAAAGCTTTCCAATCACCCTAATGTGTATCATCTGCTGTCTCTGCAGTTACAGGTTAACTCACTTAGGGCTATATATGTGGTAGCAACAACAGAAACAGTTCGAATTAACACTAGATTTTCTCAATCTCATTTGACTCTGAGGATTTCCCAGTGTCTCTTTCTAATTTCAAAGATTGAGAGGTCTAATTAAGTTGAATATTTGTGTGCACATTATGGTCCACATGTGAACAGTGCACACGTGCACATAGGAATCAATCTACAGATGGATGACAAGTAGGCCTTGCCAAATTTGGAGAATGACTTAAAAACATTCAAAACCTGCTGAAGCATTAAATACTTTCAAAGGTGGTTTATGCAATAGGAATATCAGATTTCTGAGTGAAACAGTGGACCCATTAAATATACCTATGGAGCATGAAAGCATTAGGAATATTATTTGATATTTTGGAAAGGCATATACAAGCCTTTGTAAAACTGGAAGCCTTTCTAGTGTAAATTTTTCTGGAATTATATTTACATCAAGTCAGAGCTTACTACTGTAATAACTAAATAATTCCAAATTATTCCCTAAATTTGAATTAAGCTTGATCATTCATAAATAATACATTTATTTCAAACTGACAAATTTCTAAGAAAACAACTAAAAGCACCACTAAGAATGGCCATACATTAAAAAATTAATTAAATATATTGACTATATGAAAATATTTGTATCCTTATTATATTTGAATCTGGATGTATGTTGCATATAACAAATATATAACTGACCTGTTTAAATTGTGAAATATTATTCTAATCTTCTGAAAAATTAAAAGACAATTATTGTCCTCAAAGACCTCAACAATCCAATGTGAGAGGCAGAAATAATAATTAATAATGACAATAATAGTAAGAACACTTGGTGAGTGATCTTGGTTGAAAGGTTCAAAAGCATTGACTAATTTAATCCTCACATCCACGGTGGCATTGGTACTTTTGTTTTTTAAGTCTCATTTCCCAGATGAGAAAATGAAGCCCAAAGAACTCCAGTAACTTGGCTCAGATTACACAGCTTTTTAGTTACTGTGGGAGTAAGATTGTAATTCAGGCAGTAAAGCTGCAGAAAGCATACTTTTAGCCACTTTGCTCTACCGACTTTGCAGTGGTAGGACTACTCTGACAAAACTACAATGTGGAACAAAATGCTTGAAGGTTTACATGCAAATGTAAATTATTTATTTAGATTTGAGAGGTGACATTTGAATTGAAGGTAGAATTTCACCAGTTACAAAATTTGCGAGGGCAGAGGATTCAAGACACTAGCAGTGTCATGAACTGAAGTCATAATGAGTAGTTTAAAACACTGAGACTGCATTATTATCTTTATTTTAGAAATCTCAAAGGGGTATTCATTACCTGCTCCCTTCATTATATCATCTCTTACCTATTCTTAAAATATTTTAATTTGACTTTTAACCATTCCATAGAAATATTTTCTCTGCGTTATCTTTCTCCACTTTATTGAGATTATTGGGTAAAATTATATAAAATTTTGTTGTCAAATTATTTGACACAAAAAATTGTATATATTTGTATATCTACCATAAGCATACAAGGAAACCAAATGTCAGAATTTTAAAAATATTTCATTATTTAGAGTTGCAAATTATTACCTCATTTTGATGACTTTTCTTACAACAATGGAAGTATCTAGATGTAATAAAGGGCATACATATAAACTACAACTAACAACATGCCTAATGATGAATTACTGAACACTTGCCATTATAATTGGAAACAGTATTTTAAGTTTTATCACTTCTATTCAAAATTTTACTGGAGTATGTAGTCAGTGTAATGACAAAAAAATGCATGAAGATTCAATGAGGTATTTTCTGGCCTCTCCCATTTAAACGAGTGTGTTTTGAACTGAGCTCTTGCTTCCTCTAGAACAAGACTGCACCATGATGGGAAGGGGGGTTGGGGCAAGTGTGAGTAAAAGTGACATGAAATTTCCCACTATTTTGAATGTGGCTTTTTCTTGAGTAGGTGTTCACTTGGTTACTGTAGACCTTTGATTGTTTCCCAGAGCTCTTATAAAGTTACTTTAGCTAGTCTCTAGTTTAGTAGTTTTTGTTTATTTGTTTGGATTTTAATATTTCTGTGTATGATGAGGGCTTAGAGCTTCCTAATCCACCATTTTGCTAATGTAACTCTGGAAACAGAGAACTTCTTGATATGGTTTGTTTCTCAGCAAATGTTGAAAATTATTTCAATGAATTAATACTAATAAACATTTATTTAATGTATCTCAGGGCCTGTACCAACATCACCAGTTTTTTTTAATCTTTCAATTCTCAGATTAAGAAAAGGTGGAGGTACAAATAATTAAAGCAATTTTTTTCTAACATTAACCTTCTCTGTTACTAACTCTGCAATACTGGGATTATTCTTTATATATATTTCATAGGATCATTATATTAATGCCATGATTTTTGAAATGAATTTGAAGTTCAGTGCATAAGGTATTGCAATTATTCAATAATTTGAAATTGCTATTGTTATCTTTATGTGGCTATATAGTATAAGATCCATATTTTATTTATTTTTTTTAATTTAATGTTTTATTGAAGTATAGTTGATTTACAATATTGTGCCACTCTCTGCTATACAGCAAAGTGATTCATTTATACACATATAGACATTCTTATTTTATATTCTTTTCCATTATGGTTTATCAAGGATACTGAAAATAGTTCCCTGTACTATTCAGTAAGACTTGTTTATCCATCCTATATATAATAGTTTTCATCTGCTAATCCCAATCTCCCAGTCCTTTCCTCTCCTGCCCCTCTTCCCCTTGGCAACCACAAGTCTGTTCTCTATTTCTGTGAGTCTCTTTCTGTTTTGTAGATAGGTTCATTTGTGCCACATTTTAGATTCCACATATAAATGATATCATATGGTATTTGTCTTTCTCTTTCTGACTTACTTAGCTTGGTATGATAATCTCTAGTTTTATCAATGTTGCTACAAATGACATTACCTCATTCCTTTATTATGGCTGAGTAGTATTCCATTGTATATATGTACTACATCTTCTTTATCCATTGATCTGTCAATGGACATTTAGGTTGTTTTCACGTTTTGGCTA
Organism: Balaenoptera musculus; assembly: GCF_009873245.2. NCBI lineage: Eukaryota > Metazoa > Chordata > Mammalia > Artiodactyla > Balaenopteridae > Balaenoptera > Balaenoptera musculus. The sequence goes on from NC_045788.1 coordinate 109,153,813, forward strand.
TTGTGAATAATGCTGCTATGAAAATACATGTGCATGTATCTATTTGAATTATAGTTTTGTCCAGGTATTGTGCCCAGGAGTGGGATTGCTGGATAATATGGTAATTCTATTTTTAGTTTTCTGAGGAATCTCTGCACTTTTCCAGTGTGGTTGCACCAAATTACATTCCCACCAACAGTGTAGGAGTGTTTCTCCACACCCTCTCCAGCATTTGTTATTTGTAGACTTTTAATGATGGCCATTCTGACTGGTGTGAGGAGGCAGTACTTCTTTGTAGTTTTGATTTGCATTTCTCTAATAATTAGTGATGTTAAGCATCTTCTCATGTGCCTACTGGCCATCTTCTTTTGAGAAATGTCTATTGAGGTCTTCTGCCCATTTTTCGATTGTGTTGTTTGCTTTTTTGTTGTTGAGTTGTATGAGCCGTTTGTATATTTTGAAATTTTGGAGATTAAGGCCTTGTCTGTTGCATTATTTGCAAAATTGTCTCTCATTCTGTAGGTTATCTTTTCTTTTCTTATGGTTTCCTTTGCTGTGCAAAAGCTTGTAAGTTTGATTAGGTCCCACTTATTTATTTTTGTTTTTATTTCTATTGCCTTGGGAGAGTGATCAAAGAAAATGTTGGTACAATTTATGTCAGAGAATATTTTTCCTATGCTCTCTTTCTGAGATTATTTTTGAACATGGCATGAGGGTATGTTCTAACTTCATTGATTTACATGCAACTGTCCAACTTTTCCAGCACCACTTGCTGAAGATACTGTCTTTTTCCCATTTTAGATTCTTCTCTCCTTTATCAAAGTCTAATTGACCGTAGGTGTGTGGGTTTATTTCTTGGCTCTCTATTCTGTTCCATTGATCTGTACGTCTGTTTTTATACCAACACCACACCATTTTGATTACTGTAGCTTTGTTGTATTGTCTGAAGTCTGGGAGAGTAATGTCTTCTGCTTTGTTTTTATCCTCAGGATTGCTTTGGCAATTCTGGATCGCTTATGGTTCCATATAAATTTTTGGATTATTTGTTCTAGTTCTGTGAAAAATGTCATGGGTATTTTGATAGGGATCACATTAAATCTGTAGATTGTTTTGGGTAGTATTGCCTTTTTAACAATATTCATTCTTCTAATCCAAGAGCATGAAATATCTTTCCATTTCTTTTCATCCCCTTCAATTTCCTTTATTAATGTTTCATAGTTCTCAGTATATAAGTCTTTCACCTCCTTGGTCAGGTTTATTCCTAGGTTTTTTGGGGGTTTTTTTGGTGCTTTTTTAAAAGGTATTTTTTTTAAACATTCCCTTTCTGATATTTCATTGTTAGTGTAAAGAAATGCAACTGATTTTTGAGTGTTAATCTTGTATCCTGCTACTTTGTTTAATTCATTTTTTAGATCTAGTAGTTTTTGTGTGGAGCCCTTAGGGTTTTCTATATATAGTCTCATGTCATCTGCATATAGTAACAATTTTACCTCTTCCCTTCCAAGTGGGATATATTTTATTTCTTTTTCTTGTCTAATTGCTGGGGCTAGAATTTCCAATACTATGTTGAAGAAAAGTGATGAGAGTGGGCATCCTCGTCTTGTTCCAGATTTTAGTGGGAAGGCTTTTAGCTTTTCACCATTGAGTATTATATTGGCTGTGGGTTTGTCATAAATAACTTCTATTACATTTAGATATGTTCCCTCTATTCTCACTTTGGTAAGAGTTTTTATCATGAATGGATGTTGAATTTTTTCAAATGCTTTTTCTACATCTATTGAGGTGATCATGTGTTTTTTTCACTTTTCTTTTGTTAATGTGGTGTTTACATTGATTGATTTGCAAATGTTGAACCATCCTGTGAACTTTGGATGAATCCCACTTGACCATGGTATATGATCTTTTTTATGTGTTGTTGGACTTAGTTTGGTAATATTTTGTTTAGAATTTTTATTCATTGAAGTTATTGGCCTGTAATGTCTTTTTTTTTGGTGGTGTCTTTGTTTGGTTTTGGTATCATGGTGATGGTGGTTTCATACAATGTCTTTGGGAGTGTTCTGTCCTCTTCAATCTTTTGGAAGAGTTTGAGAAGAATCAATAAAAATTCTTCTTTGTATGTTTGGTAGAATTTGCTTGTGAAGCCATCTGGTCCTGAACATTTGTTTGTGGGGAGTTTTTTGTTTGTTTGTTTTAAATAGCATGTTGTTTAGTCAACACGGAGTCAGATTTTTCTCATTTCTTTTCCTGTGGTTGTTTCATGCCATTGTGGTCAGAGAAGATGCTTGATATAATTTCTATACTCAAATTTGTTGAGGTCAGTTTTGTGCCCTAGTATGTAGTCAATCCTAGAGAATGTTCTGTGTGTGCTTGAAAAGAATGTATATTCTGTTTTGTTTTGGGATTTTCTGGATGTAATGTCCTGAAAATGTCAATTACATGTAACTGTTCTATTGTATCATTCAGGATCCCTATTGCCTTTTTGATTCTCTATCAGGAAGCTTTGTCCATTGATGTGAGTGGGGTGTTAAAGTCTCCTACTATTATTGTGTTCCCAATGATTTCTCCCTTTATGCCTGTTAGTATTTATTTTATGAACTTGGGTGCTCCTATATAAGGTGCATATAAGTTGATGATTGTAGTATCCTCTTCTTGTATTGATCCTTTTATCATTGTAGAGTGTCCTTCTTTCTCTTTCTTTATATTCTTTAAAGTCTATTTTGTCTGATGTGAGTATTTCAACTCCCACTCTCTTCTCATTTCTATTTGCCTGAAATATCTTTTTCCATCCCCTCACTTTCAATCTATGTGTGTCCTTTGCCCTAAGGAGGGTCTCTTGTAGGCAGCGTATCGTAGGCTCTTGTTTTTATCCAGTCTGCCACTCTATGACTTTTTAAAATATTTTATTTATTTATTTTTTACATAGCAGGTTCTTATTAGTTATCTATTTTACACATATTTGTGTATATATATCAATCCCAATCTCCCAATTCATCCCACCACCACCACCGTCTCCCCCTCTGCCCCTGCTTTCCCCCCTTGGTGTCCATACGTTTGTCCTCTACATCTGTGTTTCTATTTCTGCCTTGTAAACTGGTTCATCTGTACCATTTTTCTAGATTCCACATATATGCATTAATATATGATATTTGTTTTTCTCTTTCTGACTTACTTCACTCTGCATGACAGTCTCTAGGTCCATCGATGTCTCTACAAATGACCCAATTTTGTTCTTTTCAGGGTTGAGTAATATTCCATTGTATATATGTACCACATCTTCTTTATCCATTCATCTATACTGTTCTCCATAGTGGCTGTATCAATTTACAATCCCACCAACAGTGCAACAGGGTTCCATTTTCTCCACATCCTCTCCAGCATTTGTTGTTTGTAGATTTTCTGATGATGCCCATTCTAACCAGTGTGAGGTGATATTTCATTGTAGTTTTGATTTGTATTTCTCTAATTATTGGTGACATTGAACAGCTTTTCATGTGTCTCTTGGCCATCTGTTTATCTTCTTTGGAGAAATGTCTATTTAGGTCTTCTGCCCATTTTTTGATTTTTGTTTTTTTTAATATTGAGCTGTATGAGCTGTTTATATATTTCAGAGATTAATCCTTTGTCTATTGATTCATTTGCAAATATTTTCTCCCATTCTGAGGGTTGTCTTTTCATCTTGTTTGTAGTTTGCTTTGCAAAAGATTTTAAGTTTCATTAGGTCCTGTTTGTTTATTTTTGTTTTTATTTACATTACTCTAGGAGGTGTGTCAAAAAAGATCTTGCTGTGATTTATGTCAAAGAGAGTTCTTCCTATGTTTTCCTCTAAGAGTTTTACAGTGTCCAGTCTTACATTTAGGTCTTTAATCCATTTTGAGTTTATTTTTGTGTATGGTGTTAGGGAGTGTTCTAGTTTCATTCTTTTACATGTAGCTGTCCAGTTTACCCAGAACCACTTATCGAAGAGACTGTCTTTTCTCCATTCTATATCCTTGCCTCCTTTGTCATAGATTAGTTGACCATAGGTGCATGGGTTTATCTCTGAGCTTTCTATCCTGTTCCATTGATCTATATTTCTGTTTTTGTGCCTGTACCATATTGTCTTGATTACTGTAGGTTTGTAGTATAGTCTGAATTCAGGAAGTCTGATTCCTCCAGATCCGTTTTTTTCCCCTCAAGATTGCTTTGGCTATTCAGGGTCTTTTGTGTCTCCATACAAATTTTAAGATTTTTTGTTCTAGTTCTGTAAAAAATGCCATTGGTAGTTTGACAGGGATTGCACTGAATCTGTAGATTGCTTTGGGTAGTATAGTCATTTTCACAATGTTGATTCTTCCAACCCAAGAATATGATATATCTCTCCATCTGTTTGTGTCATCTTTGATTTCTTTCATCAGTGTCTTATAGTTTTCTGAGTACAGGTCTTTTACCTCCTTAGGTAGATTTATTCCTAGGTATTTTGTTTTTCTTGTTGCAATGGTGAATGGGATTGATTCCTTAATTTCTTTTTCTGATCTTTTGTTGTTAGTGTATAGGAATGCAAGAGATTCTATGCTGTAATTTTGTATCCTGCTACTTTACCAAATTTATTGATTAGCTCTAGTAGATTTCTGGTGACCTCTTTCAGATTCTCTATGTATAGTATCATGTCATCTGCAAACAATGACAGCTTCACTTCTTCCTTTGCGATTTTGATTCCTTTTATTTCTTTTCTTCTCTGATTGCCATGGCTAAGACTTCCAAAACTATGTTGAATAATAGTGGCAAGGGTGAACATCCTTGTCTTGTTCTTGATCTTAGAGGAAATGTTTTCAGTTTTTCACCATTGAAAATGATGTTTGGTGTGGGTTTGTTGTACATGGCCTTTATTATGGTGAGGTAGCTTCCCTCTATGCTCACTTTCTGGAGAGGTTCTATCACAAATTGGTGCTGAATTTTGTCAAAAGCTTCTTCTGCATCTATTGAAATGATCATATGATTTTTATTCTTCAATTTATTAATATGGTGTATCACAATTTATTTGCATATATTGAAGAAGCCTTGCATCCCTGGGATAAATTCCACTTGATCTTGGTGAATGATCCTTTTAATACGTTGTTGGACTCTGTTAATATTTTGTTCAGGATTTTTTCATCTATGTTCACCAGTGATATTGGTCTGTAATTTTCTTTTTTTTGTAGTATCTTTGTCTGGTTTTTGTATCAGGGTGATGGTCACCTCGTTGAATGAGTTTGGGAGTGTTCTTTCCTCTGCAGGTTTTTGGAAGAGTCTGAGAATGACGGGTGTTATCTCTTCTTTTAATGTTTGATAGAATTCACCTGTGAAGCCATCTGGCCCTGGACTTTTGTTTGTTGGGAGATTTTTAATCACAGTTTCAATTTCATTACTTGTGATTTGTCTGTTCATATTTTCTGTTTCTTCCTGGTTCAGCCTTGGAAGTTCACACCTTTCTAAGAATTTGTCCATTTCTTCCAGGTTGTCCATTTTATTGGCATAGAGTTGCTTGTAGTAGTTTCTTATGACACTTTGTATTTCTGCAGTGTTCATTGTAACTTCTCCTTTTTCATTTCTAATTTTATTGATTCGAGTCCTCTCCCTCCTGATGAGTCTGGCTAAAGGTTTATCAATTTTGTTTATCTTCCTAAAGAACCTGCTTTTAGTTTTATTGAGCTTTGCTGTTGTTTCCTTCATTTCTTTTTCATTTATTTCTGATCTGATTTTTATGATTTCTTTCCTTTTGCTAACTTTGGGGGGTTTTTTGTTCTTCTTTCTCTAATTGCTTTAGATGTAAGGTTAGGTTGTTTATTTGAGATTTTTCTTGTTTCTTGAGGTAGGATTGTCTTGCTATAAACTTCCCTCTTGCTATAAACTTCCCTCTTAGAAATGCTTTTGCTGCATCCCATAGGTTTTGGATCATCGTGTTTTCATTGTCATTTGTCTCTAGGTATTTTTTGATTTCCTCTTTGATTTCTTCAGTGACCTCTTGGTTATTTAGTAACGTATTGTTTAGTCTCCATGTATTTGTGTTTTTTACGTTGCTTTGCCTGTAATTCATTTCTAATCTCATAGTGTTGTGGTCAGAAAAGATGCTTGATATGATTTCAATTTTCTTAAATTTACCAAGGCTTGATCTGTGACCCAAGATGTGATCTATCCTGGAAAATGTCCCGTGTGCTCTTGAGAAGAAAGTGTAATCTGCTGTTTTCAGATGTAATGTCCTATAAATATCAATTAAATCTATCTGGTCTATTGTGTCATGTAAAGCTTGTGTTTTCTTATTAATTTTCTGTCTGGATGATGTATCCATTGGTGTAAGTGAGGTGTTTAAGTCCCCCACTATTATTGTGTTAATGTTGATTTCCTCTTTTATAGCTGTTAGCATTTTCCCTATGTATTGGCATGTGCTTATGTTGGGTGCATATGTAATTTTTATATCTTCTTAGATTGATTTCTTGATCATTATGTAGTGTCGTTCCCTGTCTCTTGTTACATTCTTTATTTTAAAGTCTACTTTGTCTGATATGAGAATTGCTACTCCAGCTTTCTTTTGATTTCCATTTGCATGGAATGTATTTTTCCACCCCCTCAATTTCAGTCTGTATGTTTCCCTAGGTCTGAAGTTGTTCTCTGTAGACAGCATATATATAGGTCTTGTTTTTGTATCCATTCAGCGAGCCTGTGTCTCTTGGTTGGAGCATTTAATCCATTCACATTTAAGGTGATTATCGATAAGTATGTGCCTATTACCATTTAATTAATTGTTTTTGGTTTGTTTTTGTAGGTTCTTTTCTTTTCTTGTGTCCCCCACTTAGAGAAGTTCCTTTAGCATTTGTTGTAGAGCTGGTTTGGTGGTGCTGAATTCTCTTACCCTTTGCTTGTCAGTAAAGCTTTTCATTTCTCTGTTGAACAAACGATCCATATTTTAAAGTTGATTGGCTCCAAAGTATGAGATTTTACTACACTATATTTTGGGCCAGTATTTAATATAATGTTAGAACACCTAATATTTCTCTCTATGATAGTAAAACAATATTAATGTAGTATGATCTAGCAGCCATGCTGATGCCAAACAAACACTGGTAAACATAAACCTTAATTTTTAATTTCTTCTTGTATGGCTTTAACAAGAAATTACAATGAAAGACGTTACAAAAGCACTTTTTTTAATGGGGGAGAAGCTGGAAAGAAGAAGGGTAGTCATTTATTTACAGTATTATGATTTCTATAGGCATATTTTCTGAGAACTTCCTAGCAATGAGAAGAAATATTATGATCAACATTGTCATTTTAAATTTTTCTAAGCCACATTTCTTCTTGTAAGCAAGCTTTAATTCTGTCAGACAGAAGAGGAAATATGTTGAATAGTTTTATTATATTTTATATGAATATACACCATGTCTTTTCCAACTCTCTGTGCATTTAAAATGCTACAAGAATTTTTAAAAAGGTAAAACAGACAAATACAAACATATTTAATTAATACTCTCTTGATATGCAAAGACTTCCGATAAATGAGCAAACTATACTTCATGCTACTACTCTCATCTATTTTGGCATATTTTGAAATTCTAAAATTAAATGTTTTCTATATTCTAGACATGTAAATATTTGAATAAAATATACAAACACAAATCTTTTAAAAATCGTTTTATAGGCAATACTACACATTTGTCATTTAAAACTAAAATAATTCACATAATTAAGTTCTAATTAACACAAATAATACCTCTATTTATTTGTGTCGGAAACGTTTGTTAAATAAATGGTTGCTTAAAATTGTTTAGATAAACAGAGAACGCCATTTTTATGTTGGCTGAACTTTACGAGTGTTATTAAAATTAATTCAGATACTAAATTGAATTAATTATGAAACAAGTCATAATGGCTTTTCTTTTTGTTAGATGGCAGAGAAGAGATGTTGTTAATTATAGGGAAGTGGAAGATTGGACAGTAGTTGTTAAGAGTTAGAATTGACCTTTAAAACTATGGTCCAGTTTTCTCTGGGCTCATAATTTTAAGTGACTCTCCTAAACTTCTCAAGATGTCATCAAATACTGGTTTGGAGTCCAGAATGTGAATCTTCTTGTAAAGATTTTTTTCCCCACCAAAAAACTGTATCCTTAAGTGATGTGTTTCTTTTACTTCCTCCAAATATTTTTTATGAAATTATCAGCAAATGAACATACTTGATATGTAAGTAAACAGCAAAAGATTAGCAACTCACCAGATTTACTTGTTTTTCCTTCTCTCTTACAACCAGCCAAAGAAGAAATTTTTCCCATGAGTCTATCCAGTCTATATATGGTAAGGTGACAAAATATCCCTAAGTGACAATGATCAATTCTAGATTTTCATTTTACCATCTCACTGGCTTTTCAGTGGTAGTTGAAACAACTGATCACTCCTACTTTCTTTAAATGTCTTTTCACATATACTCCACTAGAATACATATACTCCACTAGATTTCCTTTTACTTCACTGGTCATTCCTTATGTTTCCAATTTTCTGAATCTTCCTCCATGTCTCAAACCCTGAATGTTAGAATATTTCATAGCTTATCTTTCTAGCACTTTTCCTTTTCATCTATAGTCTACTGAAGTATTCACTTCAAGTCCCTTGAGTTTAATTAGCACATATTCACTAATTCCCAAATCTTTTTCTCAACCCTCGATTACCAGTTTTAGGTGTGTTTGTGTAATTACCTATGAAACACAGCTTATATTAATAATACAGATGGGTCTACCCTTAAAATATAACTTGAATGTAACTATATATCACCATGCATGGGTATAATCCTTGTCCAATCACTCATCTCTTTTCGTCTCGAGTCCTTCTCTCCTCTTGCCTATTCAATATCCTCCTAACTAGTCTCCTTGCTTAAACTAATAACTCCATGTAGTCAATTCTCCATTAATCAGCTAGAATAATATAAATCAGCAAAGCATACTGTATTATTTTGCTGCTTAATGTGTTCCAGTGTGTTCCTACAAAGTTAGAACAAAATTCAAAGTATTATCAGGGCCTAGATGATATGGCTTCACAGTTTCCTATTACTGCTGTAACAAAATACCACAAATTTAGTGGCTTAAAACAATACAAATGTATTATTTTGTAGTCCTGGAGATTAGAAGTCTAAAATGGGTGGCACTGGGCTAAAATCAAGGTGTCTGGAGGATTTTGTTCCTTCTGGAAGCTCTAGGTGAGAATTCATATTTTCACTTTTTCTACTTTCTCTCACCTGCCCACATTCCTTGGCTTATGGCCTCCTTCCATCTTTAAAGCCAACAATGGCTGGTTGAGTATTTTTTTTTTTTCCACACACACACACTGTATTTTATTTTTATAAGAGATAAATAGACTGACACCAAGCATTGTACATGGATGACCACAACAAAAGCAACAATGATTGCAATTACCAAACATGAAACACACTCATACTATGTCATAATATTCACATTCAGTCCAGTAATCCTGCACTGTAACAGCTCCTTTACTTTGCAGTGAAAATTTATTTGTATATTCTTTGCCTCTGAGTCCTTGTTGGATTTTTTTTTTTTTAATTCAGACAGAAAGTCACAAAAATTATACTCATCCTCATCAGTTCACTCAGTCCCATGTAATTAATTTTTTTTTTTCATCTTGATCTTTTGTTAGCACTTTTATGAGTTCATCAGTTTTTCATTAGAGTTCTGAAAATGCTTATTCATTCAGTTCAACAGTACAGTCAGTTACCAGAAACCTGTACTTGTCAGAGTCTTTTCCATGAATTTCTTAAAGATGAAACCCTTTTATAGGAACATATTTGCAAAAGCATCAGAGTACACCCAGAACTGTCTGTAAATGACAAAAGACTTAAAAATGACCACAGTTAAAAATTTGATGAAAGTTCATAACAAGGCAGTTGACAAGAAAATTAGTTATTTCTGAGATATACATTTTAAGGTAATAACTAGGATTATCACTTATAACATTATACCAGAACATATAAGATTTTTAGAAATTTCATGTAATGTCTGAAACATTTATATTAACATATTTCCATACAAATAACCCAATGAAAGTTTAGTATTAGTTGTTTTGTTTGTTTGTTTTTTTATACTGCAGGTTCTTATTAGGCATCTATTTTATACACATCAGTGTATACATGTCAATCCCAATCGCCCAATTCAGCACACCACCATCCCCAGCCCACCGCAGTTTTCCCCCCTTGGTGTCCATATGTCCATTCTCTACATCTGTGTCTCAACCTCTGCCCTGCAAACTGGCTCATCTGTACCATTTTTCTAGGTTCCACATACATGCGTTAATATACGATATTTGTTTTTCTCTTTCTGACTTACTTCACTCTGTATGACAGTCTCTAGATCCATCCACTTCTCAACAAATGACTCAATTTCGTTCCTTTTTATGGCTGAGTAATATTCCATTGTATATATGTACCACATCTTCTTTATCCATTCCTCTGTTGATGGGCATTTAGGTTGCTTCCATGACCTGGCTATTGTAAATAGTGCTGCAATGAACATTCGGGTGCATGTGTCATTTTGAATTACGGTTTTCTCTGGGTATATGCCCAGTAGTGGGATTGCTGGGTCATATGGTAATTCTATTTTTAGTTTTTTAAGGAACCTCCATATTGTTCTCCATAGTGGCTGTATCAATTTACATTCCCACCAACAGTGCAAGAGGGTTCCCTTTTCTCCACACCCTCTCCAGCATTTGTTGTTTGTAGATTTTCTGATGATGCCCATTCTAACTGGTGTGAGGTGATACCTCATTGTAGTTTTGATTTGCATTTCTCTAATAATTAGTGATGTTAAGCATCTTTTCATGTGCTTCGTGGCCGTCTGTATGTCTTCTTTGGAGAAATGTCTATTTAGGTCTTCTGCCCATTTTTGGATTGGGGTGTTTGTTTCTTTAATATTGAGCTGAATGAGCTGTTTATATATTTTGGAGATTAATCCTTTGTCCGTTGATTCGTTTGCAAATATTTTCTCCCATTCTGAGGGTTGTCTTTTCGTCTTGTTTATGGTTTCCTTTGCTGTGCAAAAGCTTTGAAGTTTCATTAGGTCCCATTTGTTTATTTTTGTTTTTATTTCCATTACTCTAGGAAGTGGATCAAAAAAGATCTTGCTGTGATTTATGTCAAAGAGTGTTCTTCCTATGTTTTCCTCTAAGAGTTTTATAGTGTCCAGTCTTACATTTAGGTCTCGAATCCATTTTGAGTTTATTTTTGTGTATGGTGTTAGGGAGTATTCTAATTTCATTCTTTTACATGTAGCTGTCCAGTTTTCCCAGCACCACTTATTGAAGAGACTGTCTTTTCTCCATTGTATATCTTTGCCTCCTTTGTCATAGATTAGTTGACCATAGGTGCGTGGGTTTATCGCTGGGCTTTCTATCTTGTTCCATTGATCTATGTTTCTGTTTTTGTGTCAGTACCATATTGTCTTGATTACTGTAGCTTTGTAGTATAGTCTGAAGTCAGGGAGTCTGATTCCTCCAGCTCCGTTTTTTTCCCTCAAGACTGCTTTGGCTATTCGGGGTCTTTTGTGTCTCCATACAAATTTTAAGATGATTTGTTCTAGTTCCGTAAAAAATGCCATTGGTAATTTGATAGGGATCGCATTGAATCTGTAGATTGCTTTGGGTAGTATAGTCATTTTCACAATGTTGATTCTTCCAATCCAAGAACATGGTATATCTCTCCATCTGTTGGTATCATCTTTAATTTCTTTCATCAGTGTCTTATAGTTTTCTGCATACAGGTCTTTTGTCTCCCTAGGTAGGTTTATTCCTAGGTATTTTATTCTTTTTGTTGCAATGGTAAATGGAAGTGTTTCCATAATTTCTCTTTCAGATTTTTCATCATTAGTGTATAGGAATGCAAGAGATTTCTGTGCATTCATTTTGTATCCTGCAACTTTACCATATTCATTCATTAGCTCTAGCAGTTTTCTGGTGGCAGTTTTAGGATTCTCTATGTATAGTATCATGTCATCCGCAAACAGTGACAGTTTTACTTCTTCTTTTCCAATTTGTATTCCTTTTATTTCTTTTTCTTCTCTGATTGCCGTGGCTAAGACTTCCAGAACTATGTTGAATAATAGTGGTGAGAGTGGACATCCTTGTCTCGTTCCTGATCTTAGAGGAAATGCTTTCAGTTTTTCACCATTGAGAATGATGTTTGCTGTGCGTTTGTCATATATGGCATTTATTATGTGGAGGTAGGTTCCCTGTATGCCCACTTTCTGGAGAGTTTTTATCATAAATGGGTGTTGAATTTTGTCAAAAGCTTTTTCTGCATCTATTGAGATGACCATATGGTTTTTATTCTTCAATTTGTTAATATGGTGTATCACATTGATTGATTTGTGTATATTGAAGAATCCTTGCATCCCTGGGATAAATCCCACTTGATCGTGGTGTATGATCCTTTTAATGTGTTGTTGGATTCTGTTTGCTAGTATTTTGTTGAGGATTTTTGCATCTATATTCATCAGTGATATTGGTCTGTAATTTTCTTTCTTTGTAGTGTCTTTGTCTGGTTTTGGTATCAGGGTGATGGTGGCCTCATAGAATGAGTTTGGGAGTGTTCCTTCCTCTAAAATTTTTTGGAATAGTTTGAGAAGGATAGGTGTTAGCTCTTCTCTAAATGTTTGATAGAATTCACCTGTGAGGCCATCTGGTCCTGGACTTTTGTTTGTTGGAAGATTTTTAATCACAGTTTCAATTTCATTGCTTGTGATTGGCCTGTTCATATTTTCTATTTCTTCCTGGTTCAGTCTTGGAAGGTTATACCTATCTAAGAATTTGTCCATTTCTTCCAGGTTGTCCATTTTATTGGCATAGAGTTGCTTGTAGTAGTCTCTTAGGATGCTTTGTATTTCTGCGGTGTCTGTTGTAACTTCTCCTTTTTCATTTCTAATTTTATTGAGTCCTCTCCCTCTTTTTCTTGATGAGCCTGGCTAATGGTTTATCAATTTTGTTTATCTTCTCAAAGAACCAGCTTTTAGTTTTATTGATCTTTGCTATTGTTTTCTTTGTGTCTATTTCATTTATTTCTGCTCTGATCTTTATGATTTCTTTCCTTCTGCTAACTTTGGGTTTTGTTTGTTCTTCTTTCTCTAGTTTCTTTAGGTGTAAGGTTAGATTGTTTATTTGAGATTTTTCTTGTTTCTTTAGGTAGGCTTGTATAGCTATAAACTTCCCTCTTAGAACTGCTTTTGCTGCATCCCATAGGTTTTGGGTTGTCGTGTTTTCATTGTCATTTGTCTCTAGGTATTTTTTGATTTCTTCTTTGATTTCTTCAGTGATCTCTTGGTTATTTAGTAACGTATTGTTTAGCCTCCATGTGTTTGTCTTTTTTACGTTTTTTTCCCTGTAATTCATTTCTAATCTCATAGCATTGTGGTCAGAAAAGATGCTTGATATGATTTCAATTTTCTTAAATTTACTGAGGCTTGATTTGTGACCCAAGATGTGATCTATCCTGGAGAATGTTCCGTGCGCACTTGAGAAGAATGTGTAATCTGCTGTTTTTGGATGGAATGTCCTATAAATATCAATTAAATCTATCTGGTCTATTGTGTCATTTAAAGCTTCTGTTTCCTTATTTATTTTCATTTTGGATGATCTGTCCATTGGTGTAAGTGAGGTGTTAAAGTCCCCCACTATTATTGTGTTACTGTCAATTTCCTCTTTTATGGCTGTTAGCAGTTGCCTTATGTATTGAGGTGCTCCTATGTTGGGTGCGTATATATTTATAATTGTTATATCTTCTTCTTGGATTGATCCCTTGATCATTATGTAGTGTCCTTCTTTGTCTCTTGTAACATTCTTTACTTTAAAGTCTATTTTATCTGATATGAGTATAGCTACTCCAGCTTTCTTTTGATTTCCATTTGCATGGAATATCTTTTTCCATCCCCTCACTTTCAGTCTGTATGTGTCCCTAGGTCTAAAGTGGGTCTCTTGTAGACAGCATATATATGGGTGTTGTTTTTGTATCCATTCAGCAAGCCTGTGTCTTTTGGGTGGAGCATTTAATCCATTCACGTTTAAGGTAATTATCGATATGTATGTTCCTATGACCATTTTCTTAATTGTTTTGGGTTTGCTTTTGTAGGTCGTTTTCTTCTCTTGTGTTTCCCACTTAGAGAAGTTCCTTTAGCATTTATTGTAGAGCTGGTTTGGTGGTGCTGAATTCTCTTAGCTTTTGCTTGTCTGTAAAGCTTTTGATTTCTCCATCAAATCTAAATGAGATCCTTGCCGGGTAGAGTAATCTTGCTTGTAGGTTCTTCCCTTTCATCACTTTAAGTATATCATGCCACTCCCTTCTGGCTTGTAGAGTTTCTGCTGAGAAATCAGCTGTTAACCTTATGGAAGTTCCCTTGTATGTTATTTGTCGTTTTTCCCTTGCTGCTTTCAATAATTTTTCTTTGTCTTTAATTTTCGCCATTTTGATTACTATGTGTCTCGGTGTGTTTCTCCTTGGGTTTATCCTGTATGGGACTCTCTGCGCTTCCTGGACTTGGGTGGCTATTTCCTTTCCCATGTTAGGGAAGTTTTCGACTATAATCTCTTCAAATATTTTCTCTGGTCCTTTCTCTCTCTCTTCTCCTTCTGGGACCCCTATAATGCGAATGTTGTTGCGTTTAATGTTGTCCCAGAGGTCTCTTAGGCTGTCTTCATTTCTTTTCATTCTTTTTTCTTTAGTCTGTTCCGCAGCAGTGAATTCCACCATTCTGTCTTCCAGGTCACTTATCTGTTCTTCTGCCTCAGTTATTCTGCTATTGATTCCTTCTAGTGTAGTTTTCATTTCAGTTATTGTATTGGTCATCTCTGTTTGTTTGTTCTTTAATTCTTCTAGGTCTTTGTTAATCATTTCTTGCATCTTCTCAATCTTTGCCTCCATTCTTATTCCGAGGTCCTGGATCATCTTCACTATCATTATTCTGAATTCTTTTTCTGGAAGGTTGCCTATCTCCACTTCATTTAGTTGTTTTTCTGGGGTTTTTTCTTGTTCCTTCATCTGATATATAGCCCTCTGCCTTTTCATCTTCTCTATCTTTCTGTAACTGTGGGTTTTGGTCCACAGGCTGCAGGACTGTAGTTTTTCTTGCTTTTGCTGTCTGCCCTCTGGTGGTTGAGGCGATCTAAGAGGCTTGATGGGAGGCTCTGGTGGTGGGTAGAGCTGACTGTTGCTGTGGTGGATAGAGCTCCATAACACTTTAATCCACTTGACTGTTGATGGGTGGGGCTGGGTTCCCTCCCTGTTGGTTGTTTTGCCTGAGGCAACCCAACACTGGAGCCTACCTGGGCTCTTTGATGGGGTTAATGGCAGACTCTGGGAGGGCTCACGCCAAGGAGCACTTCCCAGAACCTCCGCTGCCAGTGTCCTTGTCCCCAAGGTGAAACAGAGCCACCTCCCACCTCTGCAGGAGAACCCCCAACACTAGCAGGTAGGTCTGGTTCAGTCTCCCCCAGGGTCACTGCTCCTTCCCCTGGGTCCCGATGTGCACACTACTTTGTGTGTGCCCTCCAAGAGTGGGGTCTCTGTTTCCCCCAGTCCTGTCAAAGTCCTGCAATCAATTCCCACTAGGCTTCAAAGTCTGATTCTCTAGGAATTCCTCCTCCCGTTGCCGGACCCCCAGGTTGGGAAGCCTGACGTGGGGCTCAGAACCTTCACTCCAGTGGGTGGACTTCTGTGGTATAAGTGTTCGCCAGTCTGTGAGTCACCCACCCAGCAGTTATGGGATTTGATTTTACTCTGATTGCGCCCCTCCTACCATCTCACTGTGGCTTCTCCTCTGTCCTTGGACGTGGGGTATCCTCCTTGGTGAGTTCCAGTGTCTTCCTGTCGATGATTGTCCAGTAGCCAGTTGTGATTCTGGTGCTCTCACAAGAGGGAGTGAGAGCACGTCCTTCTACTCCGCCATCTTGTTTAATCCCGAGTATTTTTTATTTGTATTAGTCTGACACTGACGTTCCTGCCTTACTCTTTTACTTATAAGAACCTTAGTGATTACAGGGGGCCAACCCTGATAATCTGGCAGAATTATCTCATCTCAAAATTAGCTGAAAGGTAAACATAATTTCATCTGTAATCTTAACTCTCCTTCGCCATTTAACATAACATATTCACAGAATACCAGAATTAGGATATGGACAATTTTGTGGGGCCATTATTCTGACTAGCCCATGGCCCTTGGCTACATCTTTACCCACCTATTCTAAAATTTCCTGCTTCATTCCCTGTGTTAATACTAGTGACCTTGATTTTCTTCCAACATAAATCAAACTTCTTCCAATGTCAAGGAATATAAATGTCTGCTTCTTTCTACTTCGAATAGTCTTCTCACATGATTTCAAATGACTTTTTTCTTCTTTTATTCAGATTCTGTCCAAATTCACACCTCAAGAAGTTTTCCTTCATCATTCTACTCATAATTCGTTTTGACTCCTTAAATCTTTTTCCAATTAACCATCTTCATTACTTATAAATATAGCCTGTATCTACCAGTATCTATCAATCATTACATTGTATTTTTATATAGTAATGCATCTATATATGTGTATATATAAATTTTTCTGAGTCCCAAATTAGAATATAAACTCATTGAAGCTGAAATATAGTTCCATATTATTTATCAACTTATTGTCAGTAACTGAAACAGTGCTTGGTACATTGTAGGTGCTCCATAAACATTTACTGAATAAAGAAAAATACCTTTAAAGAATACTTTGTAATTACAGACTGCCATCTGTTAATCTACACTATCCATTTTAGACCCTTTGAGAAAAAAAATTCAAAGATAAAATATGACAAGCTTCTTGAAGTATTAGAATTGGGATACTAATATTTTGAATTGTTGTTTAAATTTATATCAATTCATCTCTGGGATATAACTAGTATTCTGCACTTTGGGCATTTCAGAAAAATTTAAATATAATATAATACATATTATAATTGGAGCACTGTTAATGCTGACTTCTATTCAATATGGCAGATTTAAGTTTGTGTGAGAGAGTCTCACTTCTCATTTTGTCTCTCAAAAGATATAGCAATTAATATAGAATCATTTTAGAAAAAAACTTAGTTCAAACCAGAAAGGAAAACATTACAAAATCAGAAAGATAAAACAGAAATCATAGCATCATAGTTAATATTTGTGAGTCAGACTTAAATGCAGATAAATCACAGGTAAATCAGAATTATATAAATACTTGAACAACTAGAAATTTGGATGTTAACATCTACATAGGGACAAGAAACAAGCACTTTACCTTTTGCTATAAAATCTGGATCTGTATTATCACATAAAGACAGTAGTTAAAACTGGCACATCACCAAAATGAAATTTAGAACTTCTTGTTTTATTCTGGAACCCTGCTGACCATTCAGGATCATAAGTAAAGAGACACTGAGAAATCAGAGCCCGAAATATGCATCATTCTTGGAAATGGGTTCTAAATTTATATTATCAAAAGGGTGGAGAAAGTCCAAATAAATCTGCATGACAACATGTTGTGACCTTGTATACTAATCTATAGTAAGTTCAAATGTGAACTCAGGGAACTGGATAAATAAAAAGTACATCACAATAAACTTGAACTCAAAAAAAGAAAATAAAAATTACAGCATAGAATCAGGTTATTCCAGAAACAAACAAAAAAAAAATGTATTTCGTCAAATGAATGAGCAGTAATGGAAATTTTAAAGAGTCACTGAAATAAATATTTTCAAAATATTCACAGATATAGTATCACTTATAAGTCAAGAATTTATTATGAAAATTGATCTCTAATTTTTGAAGAAGTATATTTGAATAAGACCAAAATTACAGAAGTTAACAATGTATTCACTGAAAGGAGAATTCTGAGAAGAAGGAAAAGTAGGAAGCGTGAGGAAACTGTCTCCCCACTAGACAAAAATTGCAATGACAAAATCTCTCTGCTGTAACTATTTTGGAACCCTGGAGTCTATTGAAGGTTTACAACTTCCAGGAAAAGCCTTGGATGGTAAACTGCAGTTAATTTTGGTCAATTTTAGCTCTTAGCATAGTAGAAATTACCCATGCCCCACCCCAGACGTGTGACAAGCAGCTGTTCATTGGTTTCTGGAGAGATCAGCATACAGCTTACAGGAGCTAAGGCAGGCAAAAAAGGGCCTTGTCCTCCAAATATCAAGAATCAATGCTCTAATAACTAATTACTGCTTCTGATCACAGAGGTACAGACAAAACGCCTAGCAGTCATTGTTTTGCTTCCCCACATTGTGGCAGGTTCCTCTTCCTCTAGCTGAAATGATTTTCAGGGGATTTAAATGGTCAGTGCTCTTTCCCTCCCTTCATTTTTCTCTTTTCTTCTTTCAGGGAGCCAGAGATTCAGAAGCAACTGCATATACTGGGAAAATAAAAAGTGACCATACATGCCCAGGAAAAGGTGAAGACTCAGCAAAGACCAGAGAATACCTTAAGTTTACATCTCAGGTTGATTCTTGGACTAGAGACAGCCTATAACAATAAAATATAATAATAATAAAAAAGCACCAGAAAAACCTGAGGAGAGAGTCTGATTTCCAGAGTTATCATATTATTAGACTTAAATGTCCAGTTTTTAACAATAACATCAACAAAAATCACAAGAAATACAAAGAAATGAGAAAGCATGATCCATTCAAAAAAATTAAATCAACCGAAACTGCCCCTGGGAAAGACCTGGTAACAGATTTACTATACAAAAATTTTAAAATGACTGTCTTAAAGATGCTGAAAGAACAAAAGGAAGTTGAAGAGAAAGTTACAAAAACAATGTTTGAACAAAATGAGAATAACAATAAAGAAATAGAAAATGAAAAAAAGAAAAAGAAATTCTGGAGCTGAAAATTACAATAAATGAAATAAAAATTACTAGAAGAATTCAAAGACTGAGTTGAGCAGGAAGAAGGAAGAATTCACAAACTTGAAGATAGGACAATAGAAATTACTGAGTCCGAGGAACAGGAAAAAAAAAAATTAAGAAAAGTGAACAGAACCTAAGGTATCAGTGGGACACCAGCAAAAAGATAAGCATGTTCATTGTGGGAGTACAGAAGGAGACAAGAGAAAGAAAGGGGCAGATAAAATTTCAGAAAAAATAGTCACTGAAAACTTCCCAAATTTGATGAAAGACATTAATATAAGCATTCAAAAATTCAATAATCTCCAAGTAAGATGAACTCAAAGAGGCCCACACTGAAACACATAATCAAACTTTTGAAATCCAAAGAGAAATAATCTTGAAAGCAGAGGGAAACAACTCATCATATCACATACAAAGTCTCCTCAATAAGATCATCAGAAGATTTCTCCTCAGCAACTTTGAAGGCCAGAAGACAGTGGGCTGATACAAAGTGCTAAAAGAAAAAAACTTAATTAAACTGTCAACCACAAATCCTATATCCAGCAAAACGATCCTTCAGAAGTGAGGGAGAAATTAAGATATTCCCAAATAAACAAAATCTGAGGGAGTTTGTTGCTACTAAACCCTGCCCAGCAAAAATTGCTCAAGGGAGTACTGCAGCATGAAATGAAAGGACACTAGTCAGTAACGTGAAAGAGTATGAAAAAATGAATATCTCAATAAATTAATATCTCAATAAAGGTAAATAGATGGGTGATTATACAAGTTAGTATTATTGTAAGAACAGTTTGTAACTCCATTATTCGTTTTCTACATGATTTAAGAGATGAACACATCTTAAAAGACAATAATTACTCTAAAAGCTAGTATTACTGTAAATTTGTCTGGTAATTCCATATTTTGTTTTCTACATAATTTAAAAGCCTAATGAATTTAAAATAATTATTAGTTTATGCTTTCCAGCACACAACTTAGAAAGGCACAACAACAACCAAAAGGAGTATGGATAGTACTCTTAAAGAGTAGACTTTCATATGTTATTAAAGTTAAGCTGCTATAATTTAAATTAGAGTGTTATAACTTTAGGACATTAAATGTATCTCATAATAACCACAAAGAAAATAGCTATAGAATATATGCAAAAAGAAATGAGAAAATAATTTAAACATTTTGCTACAAAAAAAAAAAAAAAATCAACTAAACACACACCAGAAAGAGAGGAATGCAGGAAATGAGGAACAAATAATTATAACGTGTATAGAAAACAAATAGCAAAATGACAGAAGTGAGTTCCTCTTTTTCTGTAATTATTTTTAACTGTAAATAGATTAAACTCTCCCATCAAAAGACAGATATTGGCAGAATGAATAAGAAAAGAAGAACCAGTTATATGCTATCTGCAAGGGGCTCATTTTAGATCCCAAAACACAAATATACTGAAAGCGAAAGGATGAAAAAAAGTTTTTCCATGCAAATGGTAACTAAAAGAGAGCAGGGGTAGCTATACTAATTTTAGACAAAATAAACTTTAAGTGAAAAAAGACTACTTGGTCATTTAATAAGAAATGTGTATAAAAAAAAGAAAAAAGACTACTTGAGACAAAGAAGGATATCATATATTAATAAAAGATTCAAACGGGTGAAATGATACAGTAATTATAAATATCTTTGCACGTAAAAGAAACCATCAAAATATATGAAGCAAAAATTGACAGAATTGAAGAGTGAAAAAGACAGTGAAAAGACAGCTTATAATAGTTGGATATTTTAATACCCCGCTGTCAATAATGGATAGAACATATAGACAGAAGATGAACAAGGAAATAGAGGACTTAAACAACATAAGAAACAAACAAGATCTAATAGACATATAGAAAACACAATATCCAAATACAACAACATACACATTCTTCTCAAGTACACATGGGACATTTTCCAGGATAGATTATATGTTAGGTCACAAATTAAATCTAAATAGATTAAAAATACTCAGATATCATATCTAACCACAATGGGATAAAGTTAGAAATTAATAACACAAGTAAAACTAGAAAATTCAAAAAAGTGTGGAAATTAAGCCACACATTTGTAAACAACAAATAGATCAAGGAAGGAATCACAAGGAAAATTAAAATCACTTAGAGACAAATGAAAATGAAATACAACGTACCAAAACATATGAGACACAATGAGAGCAATACTAAGGGAAAAATTTATAGCTGTAAAGACTCATATTGAAAGGGAAGAAATATCTCAAATTAACAACCTGACTTTACAAATAAAGGAACTAGAAAAATATGAACAAATTAAACCAAAACCTAGCAAAAGGAAGAAAATAATAAAGATTAGAGCAGAAGTAAATGAAATAGAGAATGGAAACACAAATGAGAAAATCAAAGCAATCTAAAATTCATTCGTTGTATGTATAACTGATTCACTTTGCTGTACACCTGAAACTAACACAACATTGTAAATCAACTCTACTCCAATAAAAATTTTTAAAAATTCATTCTTTGAAATCAAAAATCAACAAACCTTTAGCTGATGGACTAAGAAAAAAGACAGAAGAGTCAAGTTACTAAAGTCAGAAATTAAAGTGGAAACATTACTACTGATACTACATTAATAAAAAGGATTAGAAAGATATACTGTTAACAATTATGACAGCCAATTGGATAACCTAGGTGAAATGAACAAATATCTAGAAACACAAAACCTAACAAGAGTAAATCACAAAAAAATAGAAAATCTGAATTGACATAACAAAGATATTGATTGAGTAATCAAAAATCTCCCCCAAAAAGCCCTAAACATAATTAATTCACTGGTGAATTCTACCAGATAATTTGTAAATATTAAGCATATATTGAGAACCCCTAAAACTCAACAACAACAAAAACCTAATTCAAATATGAGCAAAGGACATGAATAGATATTTCTCCAGAGAAGAAATACAAATGACCAGTAAGCAAGTGAAGAGATGCTTAACATTGCTAATCATTAGGGAAATGAATATTAAAACTATAGTGACATACCATTTCACTCCTATTAGGATGGCTACTATCAAAAGAAAAAAAAGAAAGAAATTACAAGTGTTGATGAGTATATAGAGAAATTGGAACCCTTGTGCACTGTTAGTGGAAATGCAAAATGGTACAACTACTGTGGAAAACAGTATTGCTGTTCCTCAAGAAAAATTTTTTAAATTAAAACAGAACTAACAAATGATCCAACAATTCCACTTCTGGGTATACAACCAAAAGAATTGGAAGCAGGGTCTCAAAGAGATATTTGTACACCCACGTTCATAGCAGTAGTAGTCACAATAGCTACAATGTGGCAGTAACCCAGTGTTCATTGATGGATGAATGGACAGGCAAAATGTGGTATATACATACAATGGAATATTAGTCATTCTTAGCAAGAAAGGAAATTCTGACATATGCTATTACATGGATGAACCCTGAGGACATTCTGAGATAAGACAGTCACAAAAAGATAAATACTGTATGATTCTATCTATATGAAGTATTTAGAGTGGTCAAAAATCATAGAGACAGAAAGCAGAATGGTGGTTGCTAGGGTCTGGAGTGAGGGAGCAAAGGAGACTTACCATTTACTAGTTTCAGTTTTACAATATGAATGTTTTACAATATGAAAAGAATTATGGAGATGAGTAGTGGTAATGGTTACACAACATTTTGAATGTATTTAATACTACTGAAGTATATACTTAAAAATGTTTAAAATGGTAAATTTTATGCTTGTGTATTTTACCATAGGTAAAAAATACATATATGTAAATATTCATTGATATTAAAAAGTCACTGGATAAGTTAAAACATATACAAGTGAATACATACTTATGCTTCCCTTGCTAACCAAAACTTCCTTACATGCCATCCATAGATTATGACATTCTTTACCTGGATTAATGGTTCTGGCTGGCCTTACCTCAGGAATTTGCATATCAAGAGAAAGCCAAACCTCAAGCCCCACTCTCATTATCCCTTAGATTGGAGTTTCATTCTAGCATGCTTCAGGAGACCAATAAAGCCTGAGGAGATATAGACCACCAAAAATATTTCAAGACATGACTAATTTATACAAGCTCATTTGTGGAGAATATATGTGGATATGTATTCTGACAATGCTGGACCACAAGGTAAAAAAAAAGTTTTGGCTGAATGGATTGATTCATTCAGTAGTTCTCATTCAGAGGTGATTTTGCTCTCAAGGGGACATTTCATAAATTCTGCAAACATTTTTGCTTGTCAGCACTGGAAGAGGTATAATTGGTATCCAATGGTTGGAAGCCAAGCATGCTGCTAAATATCTTACAATGAACGAGGATAATACCCTACAATAAAGAATTTTAGCCAAGTGTCAAATGTGACCAGATTAAGGAACCATGATATAGATGCATTTACCACACAGTCTAGATTTAATATGTTAACCTATGCAACTAGTTCTCATTGTTTATTTGGTTGGTTCAATGTGAGAAGATGAAACAAAATTGAGTTATCATAAAATCCTTAGAATTATGTGGTAAATATCAATAAATGACTATTGGAATAGATTACAATATATGGCATAACTATTCCACTATTATATTGTTCACCTTAGAGACTGAGAAGATTGTCTTACCATCAAGGCATTGAGAAATTAAAAGTGTGGCAATTTCTTAAGGACATCGGTAGATGTGGCGGTAGAAATGGAAGATATTTCAATGGAGATGGCTCAATCCCAGAGTGTCAGAGACATAATAGAACATTTATCTGACAGAGTTAAAATATTGGACAGAAAGGTCAAAATAATGATCAAAGAGTCTAACCTATAAGGATACTTGGTAGGAGGAAATTGACCAGGGCGTCCCTAGGACCAAAATATATGGATACCCCCTTTAAATTCCTATTTTATTTTCTATAGCCAAAAGAATACTCTAGAGTCTGATGATTAAAGAGGTCAGACTGGAGTTACCAAGGTTTTTGAAATGATTTTACCCAAATTCCAGTTCTGAGTCATTTCACAGCTTCAGGGTTATTCAAATGAAAGGGGAAAGAAGTACTGAAAAAGAAATCTGAAATGATATCACTGGTATGTATAATGCATTTTCAACCTATTTCACAGCTGCAAAGAGACCTGCAGCAATTTAGCAGTTTGCATGGCAAAACAAAAGGGGAATAGTTTTGTCCTTTTTGAAATAAAATCCTGCCATGTGGAGCAGATTCGAAATAATCCTTAGAATATAATGACTTGTACAATGACGTCAGTCATCCAACTTCCCCTACAGCCTTGGGCTTGCTGACGTTTTGAGACAAATAAAACAAAGTGAATCTGATGCTACAATGGAGGCTATTCGGAACTGATCAAAAGAGACTTCACCTCACCAAGACTGATCACATCCACCATTGAAGGCACAACATACCTCATCTTCAAGTCTCTCCAATGGAACATAACCCAGGATTTGGTGACAGATGAATATATTTGACCCATTTTTCAAATCACACATGAAATTTATTTATTTATTCCATAAATATTTATTAAGTCCCTATTGTATATGAAAGATAGTTCTGGTTTGGGGTACATTACAGAAAAAAAAATACAATAAAAATAACCAAAAGTCTTTCCTTTGTAGATCTTACATTCTCATCGGGAGCAAGGCAAAAATAACCAGTGAATATCATAAGAAAGAAAGTTATATGACATATTGTACGCTGATAAACATGATGGAGGACACAAGTGAAACTGAGTTAGAGGATCCAGCATGTCTGGTTGCCGAGGTAGGGTAGTGAATGTAGTCCACTCTAAGATCATATTTGAATAAAGATTTGAAGGAGGCTGGTACTGAGTCAGGTGGATAACTGGGAAAACATTGTTTTGAGCAGAGAAAACTTTGCACATAGTCAGGGTAATGAATAAGAATGACAAGGAGGTCATCGTGACGGGGTAAGAGTGAGGAGGCAAGGGGGACAGTAATAGGATAAGTCAGAGAAGTAAAATAAACATATGGCAGGGACCTGTATTCCTACTATAGTTCTGAAACATTAGATGCCAGAAATATTCAGCAAGCAGTACTGGTGACTACCACTATGTGGTCTTCTGTTCTCCCAATACTTGACTCATTCTTCTCCATGTTACATACTCTTACCCCCTCACAAAGGAAAAATCCTAGAAGTTATAGCTAGCTATGGCATTAGTCTCAAAGTCCACGACCTATGTGTATTGTGTAGTAGTCTCATTACCCAGTCTAGGTGCAGCTCTGTTTGATCCTGTGACCATGAATTGAAAGGACAAGTTATGCCCCCATACATCCCAAGCACAATGGTGGAACAAGGACAAGGTAGCCATAATATGCAGTCCCCATAATAAAGAGGAGGGTAAGACATAGCCAATGATGTGCTAGTGTCAGAATATACTGGCTTGCAAGGCCCAACTATTAAATTTTCAGGAAATTTGTAAGTCAGTTAACATTATATTGGTAGTTTGAAATTAGCCATGGTGGGGATATGTCTACCAGGGAAATCAGCAAATACTACAAATCAGGATTATTTTTCCCCAGGTAGCTGGTTGTCAAATATTTATCAATAAAAAACTGAGACATATCACAGTCATTTTTTAAATTTAACAGGACAGATGTTGGGGAGGTTCGTTACCCTGGGGTTGGGAATGATCATTGTTAATCTTTGATTCTGCTTCTGGAAATTAGAGAAGACCAGGCTCTCCTTGACAGCAGATTACTCAGCCTGCTTTCTGGACATTCAGGGGCATAAGGGATAATTTCTGGCCTTAAACTGTCCAGACTACTGGTTCTTTTGAAAGCACAATGATTTCAAGAATCCAAAGGCATGGTACTTCTTTAATTCCAATATATTCCATGTGCCACAAACAAAACACAATATTATTTTTGAGATACAGATCTCACACCTATTTCTTTGATTGCTAACTCATGTGTCTTTTTCTCTATTTCTTTCCAGTTATGTTGAAACTCTTATGCTTTAGTGAGAAAGTTACATACCTATTCTTTTTTCCCTAAGGCATTTTGTACATTTGAAAGGATATAAATTCAAGTAGGTGCTACATTCTTAACTCGATCTTTGCTCTGAAACACTTTAATCCATTCATTGGCTTTAAAAGTGACAGAAAGCAGTTCAGCAGTTGCCTGTCGAGGCTGTAGAGGAGGGCTGGATTACAAAAAGCACAAGAAAACCTTACGGACTGGTGGCATTGTTCCTATTCTTGTTTGTGGCAGTGGTTTCTTGGATTGTGTACATATGTTAAATCTGATCTTCATATACACTTTGAAAATATGCAGGTTGTCGTGTTTCTTAGAAATAAATGTGAAGTCCATACTTTCATCTGATCTTTACAAACCAGCTTTTAAGGTTTCATCTTTTTCTATTGGTGAGGAGGTGGAAGGGTAGAGAGGAAAAAATGGCCACTTCTTAGTGTGCTTGTCCCCTTTATACTTAGTGAATGAACTGATCATTTTTGTCTTGTCAGTGTCAATAGAACACAATACATACTATTAACATTCTATTTTTTAAAGTCTTCACCTAAAGCTAATACATTAGATTAAGTCAAATATTTAACTATTGACTAACATTCCGCAAGGCTCTAGTATCTTCATTGCTTGTCACCAGGCCTATAAGCCACAGCCACGCATGTTAAGATTTTGTAACAAAAGCCCTCCAAATATAATTTTGTGATGTTTAAAATAATTGATATCTCACTAACTTTTGCAATTAGTGCAATGGCCTTAGAGTAGTAATTTACCTGGCAGATATCAAAACGACAAGGAGGGCATATGCACATACATCAACAGGTTGGCAGGGACTTAACTACTTGTCCTTACTCTGAGATTCAAGTTACCAGACCAACTGCTATCTGGAACTATGTTGGTAGCTCCCTGTACAGGCAAGTAGTAGAAATAGATTTGCTGCAAGAGGAAGTGACCAAGAAATAATCAATTGTGTTTGGGGAGTAGAGTGCTTGTAACTGAGATTATGGAAGACTTATGAATATTGGTAATGACAAGGTCTAGAGTATGACCATGGGATTGAGGGGACATTAGAGCAACTGGAGGACAAGATCATTAGTCAAGAGAATTTCAAACAACTGAGAAGCTAAGGCATCAGACTTATCATCTAGGTGTATATTGACATTGCTAAAAAATTAGTATTGGAGTAGAACTGGGGACAGTAGCATAAACCATGAGTTAAAATTACTGAGACATGAAGTGAAGTGAGTTGAGCTCATAAATATTCACTGTTGCCTTGAGAGAAAAAGTAGTAAGCACAAAAGTGATAGCCACCCATATTTTTATCTATGGTGTGTTACGACTACAACTATATTTTAATACATTTTACATTTATATTAAAATTTTCTCTTCACTAATTTTTACACAATTTAGGTGATGGTTAAATTTGCATTTTAGTTCATAGATTACAGTATATTGATATGCGATCATAAAGTGGCATGAGGGAAAATGGAGAATTTTAGAGAAAATATCTGATAAACTTTAGAGTTGAAGAGAGAGTGCATTTTTGTTTGTACTAGGTAATGGTATATTATGTTTAGAAATATTTCTTGAAGAAAAATGTCTAAAGTGTTGAATTATAGTGACTCTATTACTTAGGGACCTGAAGGTCTGACACAAGAAATGTTTCATAATATTGGAATTTGTGGAATGCAGCAGTTATATCCCCCTATAGACATGGAAAAGGACAGATACCTTTTATCCTTTCTTGCACATTGGACAGTATGGGATACTATGTTTCCATTAAGAAGGAACAGTATAGCATCTTTTCAGATGGATATAGCAATATTCAGTCTCTAGAATTCAGTGGAAGTGGTTGTAAAGCCAGTATCCAGTGTCCTGCATTAATGGTGTTGGCTAAGAAGCTAACAAAATGTCATGGTCAGCAGCGGTGGCAGTGTTCTCTCTGGACTCCTTTTGTGGTATGCTCTTGTTTGTGCCCATTGCTTTGCTTTCCTGTACTTATGCTCATTTACTGATTTCCATTCTTCTGCCCCCGTAAGTCAGGATTTGTTTTCTCCTTAAACCAGGCAGTTTATTTGTTTTGCTTGCAATCTAGAACACTGACTGTAAGGTGTCTCAGAGATATAATAAACAGAATGGGGGACGAGAAAACCTTCGTACAAATAAAGTCTGAACATTGTCTGGAATAGGAGAAAGACATGAGTCCTCAAATTAAAAGATCACGTCAAGTTTCAAGCAAGAAATACAAAAAAACAATTTCACCAGAGACTCATCAGACTGAAATTGCAGAATATCAAAGAGAGAAAAAAAAAAAAAGTAAAGCCTTCTTTAAAAAGACTGAAAGACTGACAGATTTCTCATTTGTAACAATAGATTCCAGAGACAGTAGAATAATGCATTCAAAATAATATATTCAAAATAACTGTCAATCTAGAATTTGATTCTTGTTTTACCCACCATTCAAGAATGAGAGGAATTCAAGCTTTTTTTAGACCAAAATTATGTTACTCCTTATAGGCCTTTACTAAGAAAAATGCCACAATACAAACTTCAGAAAGAAGAAAATGAATACAGAAAGGATGATGATCTTTTAAAAATGATGATAAATGAAAATTGATAACATAATGTGGTAAATAAGTATTCATTGCAAAAATTAAAAATCAAAAAATTTAAAGCAGTAACCCACCTCTGCTTTTAAAAAAATAACATTTGAGTATAGTTTACAATCTAAAGTGCATCTACTTTAAGTGTATATTTAATGCAGTTTGAAATACGTATGATGGTTTTGTAACCTCCAGAACAGTCAAGACATAAAGTTCTGCCATCAACCCAAAAGTTCCTTTGTGTCCCTTCCCAGTCAATTCCTGTGTAGTGACATAGAAGTTCACTGCTCAGCTCCTTCAAGAGAACACGTTATAGGGAGAGTGGTTGTCTCCTCTCTGGATCCACAAATGCTTTCATGGCTGCCTCTTCTAAATCCATAATGCATTCATGACAAGACTATGCTTCCAGCAGGCTTCTCCCAGCAAAGGATTTAGCACTGCAGAAGTACTAATGCTGGCCCCTTCCTCAAGGCTGTGGGGCTCTCCCTACATTATCCACACTAGCCTGGCCACAAAGGAAAACAGAGCTGTAGTCATCTCTGACTCTTCCTACCCACCCAGCCCACAACTTCTCCCTCCCCTTAGTCTTCACAGGCATTTCCCCAGTAAATCTCCTGCACATTGAATCCCACTTGGTGTGTGATGCTCAGAGGACTCAAACTGACACAGATGCTAAGGAAAGTGGCCCAAGAAACCATTTGTAAAATGAGGTTTTGAAACTGGCTCATATATCAGGCCAGAGGACCATGTTTAGATTTGCTTTCTATAGTTTAGATTTTTATACAGATATAAAATTTATATTATTGAATATGCTTCTCTAAAATTATGCATGCCCCATAACGTCAACATCTCAGATTCTGATCGACCCACATACTGCTCCCCAACAAACTTGGAGGGGGTACTCTTTCCCCCATGCATTTGACTGTTAAGAATTATTCTGTTAAGAAATTTCCTCCAATGAAAGTAGTGACTAACTACATAAATGCCACTTTTAGTGTAACAATAATGCCTGAAAGAATTTTATGACAATTAATGTAAAATAAGTAAACTATATTTTTGTTTTGTTTTTTTCTCACTTGGCTTTTAAAAGATAGACTATTTTGTCATGCTTTTTCTCCTCCATTGTTGGTTACTACTGTAATGGACAATGAATCCCTAAAGAGGTAATCACTGGGAACCCATGTCCAAAGCTCGTTGTATATGTAGATGTTAGATAAGCAGTTGATTTGGTATAAATATTGAATAATTCTGGAGAGCAATTTATCCAGGAGTTTTTCTTGCCAGTCCATATGGACACTTGAGTTTTAGGGTTTTATTCTTTTTGTTTAAGGTTCATTTTTCTTTGTATAAGAAGTAAACTGGAAGTCAAAGCAACATAAGTCATTCTAAATATTTACACCTTAGAACAGAGTAGAGCCTAGAGAAAGCAAAAAAGCATGATTTGCTGAACAGGAAGGAACTTAAATAAGGTAGAAAAAGGAGTTTAGAAGTAAGACAACAATGAACCACTATTAACAGAAACAAGGGAAATATCACTAGTCTGCTTAGTACTGACCCTTTTTGTACTTTGTCAAAAGAAAATCTGTGATTTCTAAAAAATGTTTTGAAGATTGTTTTTGTTTTATAAGAATCAACTTAGATTTTTCCATTTAAGCATCTTTTTTTGGTTGAAAAACATGCCTTCGTAATCACTAAAAAAAGCTACTAGAATAAAAGTCTCTACTTCTTAAATTAAGTACAAAAATATATTCTAAAATAGCTAGTAAATACCGGTATTCATTTTATAGTCAGACATAGTATATTGCTTTTTGTAAAAGAGTTAGGGTCCCTGATGATAAATGCTGCAAAAATAGTTCATGTTCAGTCTAAAACAAAATTGGCAGTAAAGATTAAACTCACATTATACTAGAAAGGCACAGGGTTTCAACTTGAGCCTCAAGCAACTAGAAGTTCTAGTTAGAAATGTGTCAGTAAGATTAAATAGTTCAGGCTTTCCTCCGGGTAACGTGGACAAGACTGAATTTTCAAACATACTTTATTGTTAAAGAATGGTAGTTGATATTGGAAAGTAGCTTTTGTTCAGTAAATATTAATAAGGCTTTATTATGTGCCAGGAACAGTTCTAGGTTCTAAGCTTACAGCAGTAAACAAAACAAACAAAACCTGTACATTATGAAGCTTATATTTTAGTAAGTCAACTTCTAAGTCAAGATATAAAAATTTCCAGTGTAAGGAACTTCATATACTGTTTTTCAAATATTTGTAGTTAAATTTGGATAACTTTAAAACATATTCCCTAGGCTGTGGTGAAAATATAACTCTTGTATTTTTTATTATAAAACTAAAAATATCCCTCATGTCTAAACATAATTAGGTACCACTCAAACAGAAAGTAAAATTCCCTCGGAAATGTTTTATCATTTGTGTGTGTGTGTTTCTGTGTAATTGACTAAATTACAACTTAGTGTTTTAAAAAATTACTATAAAATGTAGAACTAAAAAGGAATTCAGTATGAACAATATATAATTCAAAATTCCTGTATCACCTAATGAATATTTTGAGGTAATCAGTTCATTTTTATGTCCCCAATATATTATTTTTATCGTAAAGTGCTATAAACTTAATTTTCTGAACAATCAACTGCTATGTTCCATGCAAATCATCTAAATTAGTACTAAAAATTAGCAACTTTAAAAGATTTCATTCACATAGCAGATTGTCTATGAGTAATAGTAAAATTATTGATTAAATTATTTCATTGCTGGTTGTACAGATATTTTTTCAAATAGAAAATTAAACCTCAGAATTATAATAAATTTTATTTATAGACCTTAGGATAATATTCCATTCTAGGTAACTCTGCAATATTTGAGTTTGTAAACTGACTTTCACAGGACTTTATTCGGCTAAGGAATCTGATCCAACCAATTCATGAGAAGAAAAACCATACTATTTACAACTGTCTTTACTAGCTCCTGATTAATAATAGGTCATATTCATTTGAATCTAAGTTTATTAAAATAAATAATCAAGTGAATATTTTAAAAAATAATTTTAAACTATAGAAATATAGGCAAATAATGAATGAGCATGTCTCACTGCAGAAATATTGTTCCAGTGTAGATACTGATTTTGAGATAATTTATACACTACCTAAAAGCTTTTCTAAGTTGGCTGGTATGGTTAATCATGGAGTTTAGACTTTACTCAACATTTCCTTGCTTCTCTGGTTTCCATTTAGACCTTTAACATCATTTCAGCACTATTGTTTTGGTTCAGTACCTTCTTGCTAAACAGCTCAGAATTTCCGCCAGGGTCCCTATGGGCTCAATGCTGGACCCACTAAAACTTTCTTTGACAAATAACCTTCTGGTAAGTGTGACTTGTGTGGCAAAAGCACACTTATTCATGGCTGATATAGTCTTGTGGCAAAAGAACATAAAATTGAAGTTATAGTTAATAACCTGTCACTTGGTATTATGCCTGAATTTTTGCTCTTTTACAGCTAAGGTTGTACGAGTATTTCCATTAAAAATTGATTTTCAGTGGTTTGTAACTTAAGTGCAAATGCTCTGTCCATGAGAGATGAAAACTGATACATGAGTGCATCCCTTAGGAGCCAATGCATAATTAAATTTGCATGGTTGTTTTAAAGTTAAATCACAGTAAGTTAAGGGTGATATAAAAAAGCCATGCGTTTAGGGGAATATTGTAAATTAAATTTAGGTTAGATTCCTTTAATTTTTAATTAGCAAATGCTATTAATTTAAATAATCATTTTGATTTCATAGAAATTATAAAAATATCAAAGTACATAACATTTTTGCCTTTAAGAATGCGTAGGTTCAACCACTTGTTAGTTATCAATATTAGGAACATTCTACAAAAAACATGCTTTGGATTTTGTTGATATTCACTTTATATAAATGAATCTTATTATTTGTAACCTTAAAAATCATTTAATTATTTGAACCAATAGATAATTATCAATTACTTTCTCTTCACAAGATACTGTACCAGGTGCTGAGGGTTCAAAAATAAATGATACTGTATATCTGCCTGGAGGAGTTAACAGTCTATCATGGTGGAAAAGAAAATAGCACATAACATTATATAAGTGGCATACAGAAATGGTCTCAGAAGAAGGCAGGGCTGAAAGTTGGGAGTGGAGGATTTCAACTATTGTCCACAAAACAAGTGAATTTGGAGAGAATAGCTTCACCAAAGCCATAGAAAGGAATGCAATCATGTTTTTGAATGATCTAGGGACACACTACAGGAAAGGAAGAATCAGGATAAAAATCAGACCTAAGTAGTGTATATATGTCCATGCCACTCTCACTTCGTCCCAGCTTACCCTTCCCCCTCCCCGTGTCCTCAAGTCCATTCATTATGACTGTGTCTTTATTCCTGTCCTGATTCACTTTGCTATAAAGCAGAAACTAACATACCACTGTAAAGCAATTACACTCCAATAAAGATGCTAAAAAAAAAAAAAAAAATCAGGCCTAGGGCCACAATTTCATCACTAAGCAATAGGATATCACTGACTGTTTTTAAGCAGAACTTTGTCAATGTCAGAAGGCTATTTGTAGAAGATTAATCTGGAAAAACTGTAAATTGGAGTTATTGTATTTTGTTTGAGAGCATGGACTCAGGTCAGATTCCTGGGTTTCAATCCCAACAGCAATATTCCCTTGCTTTGTGAATTTGGGAATGCCTTTCATCTCTCTGGTTTACAAGTGGTTTAACATGGAAATGCAGATAAAAGATGATAAATACAATACCTCTTGTGTGCAGTTGTAAAAATTAAATGAGAGAATACACATAAGCACATGGCACTATGCTTAAATACAATGATAAGTACTAGCTGTTATCGTTATTAAGGTGAATGAACAGAGAGAAAGAAAATATATTAAAAAAATTGAAAATAAAGGCAATTGTTCAAGATGGAATTACTCATGAGCCTGAATGAGGGCTTTAATCAGCAGGAATCAAAATAAAATTATGCATTAAATATATAAAGTGTGAAGGTGAAATAAGCAAGACTAGGAAGTAGATTGGATTTGAGTGGTGAGAGAATTGTGAGGAAAATAATTATTTCTAGATTTCAAGCCTGGATGACTGGGAGTATGAAGGTAGTTTCTTGATCATAAAAGGGACACCATTAATCATAATGATATGGTTAAGGGATGAGTTTAAATATAAATGTTAAAGCTCCATGTGTTCATTGGATATATAACTATCCAGAAGGTAGTTGTAAATAAGACGAGGAACTTTAGTATAAAGTTTCCTTTAAAATGTATAAGAACAAAATTTAAGTTTACAACTGCAATATATGGAGATGCACAACCACCGTTCTAATTCTTCATTGCCCGTGTTCATAATCCTTGCATTATAACACACATAAATAAAAGTAATATGCATACTTAAAAAGTGTTTTAAAAATATACATGTATAATACCAAAGATTACTCTGTAAACTATCACGTGTTTAGTCAACTGGAAATATGTAAATAACTCTACAAAATCTGGGAGAAGATGACAATGTAAATTACAAAGATGAAATACAAGTGTAAACAATACACAGCTAAAAATATCTTTGACTTTCCTAGAAACAAAAAATGCAAAGCAATATGATATATTTACATACGCAAAACTTAAAAATTATTGTCTTCAATAAATAATATCTAGAGTATCAAGATTATAGGAAAAATAATATTCTCCTCCAACACAATATTCTGAATATATCAGTGATGTTCCTACAGTATTAGTTCCTGAATCTTCTTTTATCCTTTTGGATATAGTGTTGCTGTTACTGAACCAAACTTGGTTCCACTCACCCACAAGCAGTAAAGCCAACCTACTGACACTGGGTAGTGGTGAAGGAAAGTGCAGCCTTTATTGTAGGTGCTAGACAAGTACTGCAGGGCTGCTAATGCTCAAAAAACCTGAGCTCCTTGATGGGTTTCAGGGAAGACATTTTTAAGGGCAAGGTGAGAGAGGGGAGTGACAGGTTGTGTGATCAGCTCATGTACAATTCTACGATTGGTTGATGGTGAGTTAACAGGTTGGTGTCACAGCGGTTAACATCAATTCTCAGGTTCCTGCCCATCTTGGGGCTACATGCTCATGGTCATCATGCAGTTAACTTCCTTCATTTAGTGCGGGTTTTAGTAAAACAACTCAGGAATATGCATCACATACTGTTATCTATGTACTTCAGGGAGAAACTAAAGATTCTGTGACTGCCATATGGCTGATTTACTGCTTAAATGGTTACCAGTTCTCCTGGCCAAACTATTATTTTTGTCAGTGCATGTTCACATCCTTTTAATAATTAATTCTTGGGCCAGGATTTTGTGACTCCGGGGAGGGCTGGGAGACTACAGCTTTTCTACAAACAAGAGGCAGGCAGAGTACATGGGGGAGGGTCTGTCCGGGGAAGGCCCCATAGGATCTGGCTTGGTTACACTGCTACCTTTTATTTAAGCAGCAAATGTGAGTCCTCTAAATTATTTTCTGTGATCTTAATTTATTTCCTGGCACCAGTTTTTGGAGAATATTTTCTTTAGATATATCTTGAATTTATCCCTTAGTTTCCATTATGAATCCTACCAACAAATCTAGATATTTTAGACTAATGGATAATTACAAGTACTTTTAAGCTTTTCTTCATCTCTCTAAAATGTCCCTTATCCAACATATTCTTCATTCTGTTCCGAGAACAATATTTCAAAAAATTCACAATGCTTAAATAATCCATTCTTCATTATAACATGTGTGTTGTAAAGGGAGGAACCAAGAAGCATCAAAAAAGGAAAGACTCATTCTTTGGTGTATTTATTCCCCTTGAGAATAATAATTATTATAATAATGGTTAATAATAATAATAATATTACTGAAGGAAATATTTAGCCCTTTCTTCCTGTAGAAAGTAACAAAAAGAAAGATGTGGCCATTGACTAAAAAATTATGGCTAAGGAACCCAAACACATAGATAAGTTTCCCTTGCTATTATCAACTGCAATCTTGCAGTACATACTGATTAACCTAAATCTATTCACTTCTTTGGATGGCAGATAGTGGTGAAGCAGGGAGAAAAGTCAATTACCAAAGAGAGAACATGTGCAAAGAATAAAACCTCAATGAGCAAAATAAAACAAAATAAAAACAATTTACAACCATCAAACACACACACACAAACTGAGGAATTAAATGAAACTCAATTTGTGGAATAAATTCCACATCAATATTTCTTAAATATTGCCCATCTAACAAAATATAATATAGTGAAATGCCTGCAGAAGGTAAAAATATGCAAGAAGTGTAGTGAAATGCATTAAACTATAAAATAATTCAGAGATAAGAAATATATGGAATTGCTATCATTTTTTTAATAGAAATTGTGGTGAATGGACATTAAATAAATGTAAGGGGGTTAATGAACCATGATTATAAAAATAGAAGACAGAAAATAGAATAAGTCAAAGTAACAGAACAGAGATGGGTGGTAGAGAAAGAATACAATTTGAGAAACAAGAAAATCTGACTTTGAGTTTCTGCTTCACTGCATATTCACTGTATAAGCCTGGGGAATTCACATTCCCTCTTTGAATATCTATTTCCAAACCTATAAGATAGAATGTAAAAAAAAAAATTGTTTTATCTATCTGGAAGATACATACGGGGGTTTGGAGTTAACTCCAAGTGCCACAGCAATATCACAGCAAGGTGTTCATTTTATTACTGTAAGGCACAATGACTAAAGCAGAAAGAAGGAAAAGTTTACATGAAAAATGCATAGATCTAAGTGGACATTACTGTTCACTTGGCCACTGGCCAAGGTGTCCAGGTATTCATTTTTTAGTTTACTCACTAAACATTTATGAAATCACTACTGTAAACCAAACATCATGTCAAATATCAGTGGGGGAATCTGGTGACCCTCAGGTACTGAAAGAAAGAGGTCCCTGATCAGTATGTTGTAAGAGAGTGGTCACAGAAATGACACATAAAAGGGATGCCTAGTCTGAGATTAGAGGTGACAGCATTGGAAATGAAGGGTGATAAGGACTATGACAATTTTAGTGGAAGTTTTGAATTCTTTTAAAGGCATCTTGGGAAGTAACTGGGATTATGTGTTACTGACAGTTGTCCTCTTTGGATTCTTAATGTACATTTATCAAGCAAATATTACTTTTGTGCTTATGATAAAATATTGAAATTTTGAGAAAAACTATTGTGCTTAAATTTTGCCTAGTTTTAATTATTTTTATTTTATGAAAAACATAAAAATAAACAGAAAAAGACGCCAGATGTTAAAGAAACTGTGTCTTGTAAAGAGAGCAGGTTTCTGATAAAATAAGCAACAAGCATAAATAAAAGTTTATCAGTATCAGTCTTCAGAAAATCATAATATAAATGCTATCAAGGAGAATATGTTATAGATAAGTTATATTCTAAATAGAAGATTCATGTAGTGATTTATTAGAATTTATTCAGGTCTTCCAAGCCTAAATTTTTTTGATGTTATCAACATTAATGTTTTTGCAATTCAAGGGCTTATAGTTGGAAATTGCAATGCTAATAAATATGTTTCAGCTAGGCCTGGCATGATATCTACATTCTTCCTGTTAATTTATAATATCACATTACTCTTTAAGTATTTTATATATGAAAGCTTATACATATCATACCTCATTATTCTCTATAAACTTGTTATTGTTTTTGTCCTTCCTACAACAGTATTTTTTTTTTTGTATGTATGACTAATCTTTTCAATGGATTGAGGAAATTTCCATGCAACTAAACTTTATATGGAGTGAAAGTCATATGTGGAATTACTTGACTTTAATCAGTTTGGTTTAGCCGTAAGTCCCATTTTAATTATTGTCATTTTCTTTCAGTCCTAAACCTGTCAATTCTAAGTAAGACCTGGCTTGTAATATTATACTTCTTCTTGACATTTAAGTCTTTTTCCAGCATTCTAATTTTTTATTAACCTTTATGTCTACATTTAACACTTTACTCTTTGCATTTTAAGCACATTTTTTTTTTCTTAGATGGGCACAGAGTAATGTCAACATGTTTCCCTTCACACCATCTTAGCTGCTATCTCCCTATTTTTTTTTTTTTTTAGAAATTCACGTTCATTTATTTATTTATTTATTTATTTATTTATTTATTTATTTATTTATTTATGACTGTGTTGAGTCTTCGTTTCTGTGCGAGGGCGTTCTCTAGTTGCAGCAAGTGGGGACCACTCTTCATCGTGGTGCGCGGGCCTCTCACCATCGCGGCCTCTCTTGTTGCGGAGCACAAGCTCCAGACGCGCAGGCTCAGTAGTTGTGGCTCACGGGCCTAGTTGCTCCACGGCATGTGGGATCTTCCCAGACCAGGGCTCGAACCCGTGTCCCCTGCATTGGCAGGCAGACTCTCAACCACTGCGCCACCAGGGAAGCCCCATCTCCCTATTTTATGTTAAAAAAAAGAACAATTTTTCTATGGCTAACTCTGAACCATGGCATAAGCCCTATAACCAGGATGCTCCAATGATTAAAATATTCTAGAAACAAAATTTGTAGTGTGTCCCTAATATTTTTTCTCTGATATTACTTCATCTAGAAAGAAATGATATCAAGTCATGTTATTTTCCAACCTCAAAGCATTTAGTTTCTCCCTCTTTCAGTTTCTCATTGTATTATTTTTCTAGTCATTTGCCCTTTGGACATAATCTGATGTAGCTAAAATTTGCAACTGGTAAAGGATAGTTTGCTTTGGGATAATCTTCAAATTTTCCTGTATATTGATTTACCTTCATTTAAAATAGATAATAATACTTGACTAACTTGCATGGCCAGCAGGCTTCTTTGACTTTACAAATGTCATTGAGGCACCTGAATGCAAAAAAGAAATTGAAATCCAGGACATTATTACTGTTGTTATGTAGAAAAATGATATTAAAATACAACTGTATCTTTACACTTCCCCTGGGCCATTGTCCTTTATGTGTTCACTTTATTCACTCTTCCCAGTGTTAGACTGCCATGAATATAAATTTCATAGGAGATTAAAGGCTACTAAACACAGTATGTATGCTTGAAACACCCCCTGTAAGGCAAGAATTAGTTAAGCTTTTTGGTCTCCTCCTCCTAAATTTATATAAAGGTCTACGCCTTTAGTAAGTATATTTTATTTTCATGGGAATATGACTTAGTCGGCATATGTATAACTACATGGAGATACTGAATGTGTTGGAAAGATAAAATATGTTCACTTAAAATCTAATTTTTCACATGAATTACTTGCCTTAGTAGAGTGGACGGTGCATTCTTAAATCGTGCATGGCAGAATTTTATTGTCTCTCTTCAGTCATTTACAATAAATGTTTTGTCTTGTAATGGTTTTAATGTCAGTCTTTCTAAGTGTAAAATGCAAGTTTAAAAATACATCTGAGGGAAGAAAGTTTATGGATGTGCATATTTTTAGGTTACATTTTGACCCACATTTTCCAGAGATAGTACATGAGGTTTTATTATTCCCCTGGTTTCCTTTCAGAGCAATGGGTCCTGATTACTTGGAACAAAGTGATATGGTTTCGTGTAAAATCAGTTGCCATGTTGCTTGGATAAGGACAGCAATCTCTTCAGCCTCCTGAGACTTTCCAATGAGGTTAAAATGTGCCTACAGATGTCAGAAGCATGTATACAAATTAGTTAGGGAAGGAAGAGAGTGAAAAAAAAATGTGCAAAGAGCTTCATATGGTGATAGACACTGGAATTTAACATTAGCAATTGTTTTGAGTGCTACAAGTTTCATAAATTTCAGAGGAAATAAAATAATGATAAATATTGAAAATTAACACAAAGGCTTGCAGTTTGTAATTGATTTCCCTTTCATTTGACATTCAATAATTTGAGGTCAGAAAGAAGTGTTTATCCTTTCAGGAAGGAAAAAAGCAATTGCTATAAATGTATTTTTTTTCTCTTAAGTATTATTTTGACATAATTTCAAATTCATAGAAAAGTTGCAAGAATAGTGCAAAGCATTCCTTTAATTTCCTTCCCCAAATGTTAACATTTTAATATACTTGAGAATAAGTTGCAGGTATAGTGTTCCTTCACCCCTAAATGTTTCAGTATATTTCCTAAGAACCTGGACTACTAACACAAAGCTCTTTTCCATTATCACAGCACAAGCAACAATTTCGGGAAATTAACCTCAATATGGTGCTATTATCTAATATACAGACATTATTCGCATTTCACCAATTGTCCCACTGATGCCCTTTAGAGCAAAATAAAATGCGGGATCATGTATTGCCATCAACTGTCATGTCTCTTTAGTCTTTTAATCTGAA
Source organism: Balaenoptera musculus (assembly GCF_009873245.2). Taxonomy (NCBI): domain Eukaryota; kingdom Metazoa; phylum Chordata; class Mammalia; order Artiodactyla; family Balaenopteridae; genus Balaenoptera; species Balaenoptera musculus. Next base: position 109,193,663 of record NC_045788.1, read on the forward strand.
ATAGTTCCTCAGTTCTTAATTCTGTTTCATGCATTGATATTTTTAAAGTTCATAGTCCATACATTTTGTACAGTGTCCCTCAATCTGGGTTTATCTTTTATTTTATCATGATTAGATTCAGGGCATACAGTTTTGTCAGGAATACTTAGAAACATTATTGTGCTTTTCTCTCAGGAGGCCTATGAAATTGTTTTGTCCCATTTCTGGAACATCAGTGATGTTACCACTGATCGCTGGGGTAAGATGGTGTCAGGTTTCTCCGGATGTAAAGTTAAATGTAAACATCTTTGCACACAGACTGTTTGTTTGTTAAGTTTTGCCACTTTTCCTTTATAACTCCCGCTAAAGTCTTACCTGTTTTTTCCCAAAGTGTATGTAAAGGTAAGGTACAACAAATACATTTTTAAGGGTACTAGTGTGAAGTACAAAAGGAAAAAAAAAATGAGAGAAGGAAGGAAGGAGGAAAGAGAGAGAGGAAAGGAGAAAGAAAAGCAAAAACAGCGTTGGCCTCAGGCAGATCTGTGCTTAGAATTTTGTTTTGCTATTTATTCTGAGTTTTGTTTTGTCTTCTGAAATATGAAGACAATAAATAAATAATAGACAATAAATAAAATAATATATTTTACCTTCCTTCGTTGTTTCAGATAAAAAATCAAATATATATGGGCATGGGAAGAGCAAGTGCGCATCGTTATACGTTAGCTATCATATATATTGTGAGCTCCGATCAGTTACCAAAAATAATTAGGAGAAGTTAGTGTGAATTTCTATTGGAATCCAGAAAAGGCAAAGTGAACTGCAAATTTATTATCTGGTAAAGCTCATATTAGTTGTGCCATCCTTGGCCCTGATCATTCAAACTGGAAAATGTATGTGTCTTGAGCAGAGTCTACTGACCATTACTTCAAAAAAAGTCTTCTGCTGGATCTGAGCTGTTGAAATACACCAAAATATGCAACTCGTTCCATATTTCATGTTATTACATTGTCAAATTCTCAGGATAAATATCTTCCAGCCATGAAAGATGGTAACACTCAGTACATTCCCTCACTTTAATTTTCACCTTGGCACTTCAGAAAAAAAGAGATGGCACACAACTCTGAAAGTATTCTCATTGTCTATTATAAAAATATTGACAATATAAATATTATTTCAAAAGTAATAGAATAGCAGATCAAAGTAGTAAAGTTGAAAATCATGCAGGTGGGCTCTATTTTAGATTTCAAAGAAAAAATATATAGAACATATACATTGTTTGGTGATAAGTAAGAGAAATGCATTCTGTTCTCAAGAAATCATTTTTATTATATTAACTAAAATTAACAAATTCATTATACCTCTTCATTATGGTTTAGATAATCCAATATTTTTATTTCATTGCATTTAATTTATACAGGAGAATCCATTTTGTTTCAGATTAAATGCTTTATTTAAAAAAAAAATGGAACGGGCTTCCCTGGTGGCGCAGTGGTTGAGAATCTGCCTGCCAATGCAGGGGACACGAGTTCGAGCCCTGGTCTGGGAAGATCCCACATGCCGTGGAGCAACTAGGCCCGTGAGCCACAACTACTGAGCCTGCGCGTCTGGAGCCTGTGCTCCGCAGCAAGAGAGGCCGCGACAGTGAGAGGCCCGCGCACCGCGATGAAGAGTGGCCCCCACTTGCCGCAACTAGAGAAAGCCCTCGCACAGAAACGAAGACCCAACACAGCCAAAAATAAATAAATAATAAATAAATAAAAGATGGAACATATGATTATTATTGTAATGTTTACTCTAGAATTCCTCTGAAGCAAAATGACAACTCTCTGCTGAATTACATGCAGTAGAAAAAGTTATTGTAAAATTTATCAAAATGATAGAATTTCACATAAATGTTTCAGTGTTTACTTGAGGATATTCTGTAGCACACATTGTTGGTAGCTTTCTGAGCATCCTCCATCCTTTTTCTTCCTTGTTAGCAAAAATCTATTTTATATGCCAGGTGACCATATCTTTCAAGACAACTTTCTGGCCCCAGGAAGTAAATTTTATCAATCTAAACAAAAACAGATAAATTAGGAATAGGAGTATGCTACAAGAATGAGGATATGGTGCATTTCTCAATAGTGGGTCAGGGGAAGACATCTGCTAAGGCCTTCTAGAAAACAAATAGAAGGAATGATGTTTGATTATGACCCTACCTCCAGTGCTGAAATTTTTTGTGATGAGGAGAGCAAGCTAGATCATAAAATCTACATGCTAAGGATGACAGAACAGAAAGATTAGAAACAAAAATCAAACAAACAAAAGAAATCTGAATACTTGATAACATTGTAAAACTGTTCAATTAACCAATCCTGGAATTGCAGACTTTTTCTTATCTGAGAAGTAATGTAGCTTTATTAAGTCATTTATGGTTTGTATTTATGTTAACTGCAGCCCAAACAATCCTATTTCAGGTGCTCTGACAGGAAAGTAAAGAGATAAATAACATTATTCATTAAAAAATTATTTTGAGCATTTACTCTAACTGCAAATCACTGTGCTGGGTGCTAAGGATGCATTTAGATCAAGACATGCTTCTAGTCATCAGTTGATTTTCATAATAATTAAAAATATTTAAAGAAAAAATGAGTATGCCTTAAAAATTAAAACACATACACTTCAATGAACAAATATAACATTAACTGCACATTGTATTAACTAGTTCTAAGGGGAATCAAGTGAGATAATCCTGCAAAATTCCAGACAAATCCTGGCACATGGTAAGCCCTAATGACTTAACTAATAGTAGTAATATTTAAATATAAATATTACTAGAACAAAGCTTTGTAATATAATGACATATTCTGAATTGCGATAAAAAAGCTTGTTTTAATGTAAAGAAAAGTTATGTAAAATGGTAAACAATTGTTTAAACTTTATTTCAAATCAAATGTTGCTTTAGAAAGAAAAAAAAGTCACCTGAAATTGCACTTAAAAATGGGTATTAACTATTTAAACTTAAGCTATTTAAAACTTAAGCACTGTAAAAAAATGTACAACTTCTTAAATTAGGGTGGTCTCATGCTACTACATGAAGTTCTGGGAATTTGAAGATTATAGAACTCTGTGCCTTTACAAAAGAACCCATGCATCTGTGGTTACTCCCAGGGAGCCCTGCTTTGAATAAGCAGTATATTAGCCTTCTTCAAAATGTTTTTCCAAAATCTTGCTTAAGCAAGTGAAATTAAGGCACTCTCTGATCCTAGCAAAAGAAGTGTCATGAAAATGGTAATATCAATGAATATTAATAAAATGTTAATAAATCACTAGCCCATGGGTGGAAAGGTAATCCTACCACATACTCTTAAATCCTTCATCAGAACAGTCCAAACATCAGAATTTCCATTTCTGTTTATATTTCCCTCCATCATAATTGCTAGTTTGTCACTATTTCTTTACTTGCTTGGAGGCATTATTCTAACTGAATACATTTTGCGTGTAGAGAAGAATCCCCACTCATCAAGACTGTCAATTTCACCACTTCTCCTTTTAGTTTTTCTCGTTAGTTACTCTCCTTCTGCTTTTACTTACTTAAGACATGTCACTCATTCAGCAGATGCACTGACAGATACTTGACTGACATGTAAATTTATTCACAGAAAAGAACGTTTTTGTTCTAACATTTTATTTTTATCTGCGTGCCATTTTTATTTTACAGATTATAAAGCCATATTCATATTAAAAAGCATCTTTAAATAAAGAGCAATTTGCCATATCAATATTGTCTTCCCACTTCTTTTATTTCCATGGCCTTAGAAGGCTTACTGAAAATAACATTTCTCACATGCAGAGATGGTAATCCAAGTAATGGTGAATAGCCACCCTTCCTCTCTCTCTTTTTTTTATAATTATTTCTGGTTTATTCAATGTACACAGGGAAAAATGTATCATCTTTCTATATCATGGAGACAAGTGGATTGACATATACTCTGCTTGTCCTTTTCTGAACTGCTTGAAGAGATTATAATTTATGGGCAATAGGAAATAAAATAGTCAAATTCAATAACCTAGGAACAGGAATCAAGAAGAAAATCTGTCTTATATTTTATTTACGAAAGACCCTATATAAAAATGACAAATTCTCCTTTGCATGTCAGCGAAATGAGAAAAAGGGCTTCTTAAAATTATTGTTTTTATTCCCTTTAACAGTTTAGGTATTGAAATCTAATAGTTCTTTTGTAAAATGGTGTCCGAATATATATATTTTCTTTATATTAAAAAGTATGTATATCAAGTATAATTTTTTGAGGAAAAAAAAATAACACAGACCAACATACCCATAGAACCAGTCATCCCGGATGTTAGAAATGAACCATTAGCTATGCTCACTGAGCACATGTCAAGTCAAAAGCAACCCACACACAGCACTCATCGACAGCCTAGTAGTCTTGGACATAATTGGAGTAGATAATATGAATGTCTATCAGATGCTGTACATGACACTTTATCCCATTAAGCTAGTTCTTTCTGTGACTATTACTGCTCAAGTAGTCCTCAAAAGCTAGAAGGTCTCCATTTGTAAGGTCACTTGATCGTTTCCAAATAACTTAGGGGATACTCATGTCAATATAATAACTGGGGTGAATAAATGGGAACTCTCCCTTCCTGCAGTAGGCTACTAGTATTTGTTAGGTATGTCACAATAGTTCACCACTTATGAAACCTTTCTCAGAGATATTTACTCTTGCAGCATATTTATTGTAAGTCTAGAATCTATACACTAGAATCAAGAGTAGTTCAAAATTTCAAAGAAATACTTTATATCACAATGTGGATTTTGGAGAGAGGAGTCAAAAAGAAAAATATGTGAGAACAATTAATAGGATAAATATAAGAGTTTGAAATTGAATAAAAATAGACTAATGGAGTGTTTTCTTATAAACTGTATGAAGGTTAAAATTCAATGTTTTGGTTAGCATTTGATCTTGAGTGTCTAGTGCAGATGTTGCTAGCACATAGTGAGTACTTAATTAACAACTGCTGAATGAATGAACAAATGAATGAATACCCAAGAGCTACATTTTGAAAAGACCCATATGAGCCACTACTTAGGCTAAATTCTTAATACTTTCATCTTTTCAATTTGCAACTGTGCATTGCTTTTAAACCTAAGTTTAAAAAAATCATTAGTTTATTAATTTCAACTGGGTGTTTCAGAAACAAGAAAATGTGTACTCTTTTCAGAGTTCTGTTATCTCTGGTACTCTTAACATAAAGTTAAAATCATTGCTCCAATAACTACTCATCCATATTTCGTACACCTAGTTTACCTATTTATAAGAATTCTTGAAAACAAAGGACCGAGCAAACAACAAACATAATTACTTGGACATTATTCTTTGAATACATGTTGAGTTATTGAAATTTGTCTTCAGTGGGTCCAAATATACACTAACATGAGGCAAGGAAAACATGTTGTTAATGATACACAAAGTTAGTTTTTCTAGCTCTGAGGTCATAAAATAATTTTCATCTCAGTTTTTAATTGACTCATTTTTTTCTATTACCTGGAGGACACCATTATGAGCCGACACCTGTTGGAAGAAGTTTGCTTGACACTTTCAGCTCATTCTTCTGTTGTATTTGTAGCCACTTACCAGATGTGCTCACTGGACAACTGATTACCTGGGCATGGCTGTAAATGCTTCATGATGTACTTGGATATGAGTTTTACCTACAAAATACTGAGGCAGTCATTTCTTTGGCATGAAAAAGTATGAGTCCAAAACTTCACTGCTTCATGATAAACCAAGATGACTGATGAATCGTAATTTCTCAGAAAAGCTGACTTTTAACAAAATAAATGTACTTCAGGACACTTATACATCCCCAGTTCCTTGGTATTTACAGCCTTTCCGTTCCAAATGCCTGGGATAAATCCATTTCATTTGTGGCTATTTCCATAGACAAGAGCCCTAGATAGAGCCTAATTTCCTTTTATCAACATTGTTTAATACTATTTGTTCACTGTGACTTTAGTATTGACATTTCTGTTTAATGTTTCTACAAGAGTTCTTCCTCAGGAAGCTATTCTCTGAATAATCTAAGAAATATTTTAAAAAAAATAATGGCCTTGTAGAAAAAGAAAACATTGTTTTATAAAGGAGTTGAATGATTTATGTGGGTTAATGTGACTTTTTAAACTTTTATTACCGAATATTTGTTCATTATAGAATATGAAAATAATGAAGAAAAGTAGTAAGGAAAAAAATCTGTGTATTCAACATATTTGTTCTATTTTCCTTCTATGTATAGATTTTTAAAAAATATACCTGTGTAAATGTGTAAGTGGGTACATATGACATGAAATGTATTATCATATTCCCATGTTATTACATATTTCCATTAGTGCCTATTTTAACAATTTTATAGTATTTTTGCTATGCAAGCTGCAAACATTTTTCTGGCCTTACTCAATGTCCAACAACTTGTCCATTTCTTTTGTAATGAAAACTATGACTTTTTTCTTATATTTTGTACATTTATTCCTAGCAATTCCACTCTCAATTATATTTCTCTTATTTTTGTGATAATTTAAAATATTTAATTAGTAAATGCATGTGAAATGTATTCAACTATATGGTGTCAATAAAAATTCTAGGTGAGTCAATATACGTGACATGCATTTTTGTTTTTCCTTACACTGGATTATATGGCTATTACTCTTTGGAAAATAATGTTTAACATAGTATATTCTCACTGGTAACATAATGCATGTAAAAATTATTTGCTTTGTGTTTATTATCTTTGAATTGATCTTATTAGATTCATATTTCACTTGATTATTATGGATTTTTTGGACATAAAGTCACAATGTACAAATAATATTAAAATTCCTCATTTTTTATACAGTATTTATCAGCATTCAAAAGACAACCTTTAGCTTTTACTGCATAAGTCCACGCTTAATATTATTCCTATGTTCTGTGCCTGCTTATTTTGTGAATAATTCCACTGGGAAGTTGAAATGCTTCTCTGTGCCTGGAAAGTGAGTATTCCACCTCTCAAAATCGAGAATTGTAGTGTAATTTAATGAGCAAAGGTACCCATCTTTGTAAATAAGCTTGTAAAATGAAACAGAAATGAGAGCATTTATTCATAAAGTTCCACGTAGAGGACAAGCATCATTTCGCCAGCCCAGGCAGTATGCCTTTTACCCTTTTCTCGCTATCTGCACCACAATATTCCTTCAGGAGCTATTATAAACATGCTCCATCACACACAGGTCTGTCGAGAATGCCAGTAAAGGTACCCATCCCACTCTGGCAAAATGATGGGCACAGGACACGGGCAAGAACAATCAGTGTCTCTTCACCCTGAGAATCGGGATCTTCCAGCTACATAAGGCTGGAAAATGATGGGTTTGTTTAAACAATCTGGGAGGTTGCTAGAAACATTTCCTGCTAACTATAGTCCCTTTCCTGAGCATCATTGTTCATAACATGTGTTTGAATCCTCCGAGCCATTTTTTTTTTTAAATTGTATTTATTTATTTATTTATTTACTTACTTACTTACTTATTTATTTATTTATGGCTGTGTTGGGTCTTCGTTTCTGTGCGAGGGCTTTCTCCAGTTGCGGCAAGCGGGGGCCACTCTTCATCGCGGTGCACGGGCCTCTCACTATCGCGGCCTCTCTCGTTGCGGAGCATAGGCTCCAGACGCGCAGGCTCAGTAGTTGTGGCTCACGGGCCTAGTTGCTCCGCGGCAGGTGGGATCTTCCCAGACCAGGGCTCGAACCCGTGTCCCCTGAATTGGCAAGCAGATTCTCAACCACTGCGCCACCAGGGAAGCCCATCTGAGGCATTTTTTACTTTCCAATAATTTATTTTTCTTTTTCCTTTTTTTTTTTCTCTTTTCTTTAGTTTTATGTCACACTTAGCCAGATATGGCATCTGGTGCTTAAACACAGAGGGCCCTGAAATATTTCTTAAGAAAAAAATTAGGAAAAAATGTAATAATGTTAATCTTTCAAAGTTAACTTCATACACGGTAATAATTTGATACGTATTTTGAAAAGAATTTAAAGAAGAAAATATTGATTGCTAAATTACTGGATTCTATTTTTAATTTTTAAGATTTTAAAATATTTTTTTCTAAATGTGCATATACACACATACTTGTGTGTATATGTGTGTGTAATGTGTATAGACAGGTCTATTTTGTCAAATGTGCTTGAGTATTAAATAATAATGTTAAATATAATTCTATAAGTTTTATATGTCATATATTATATACTATAAAATTATATATATGATTATATATTATATATTACATATATTATTATATGCAGACACACAGACACGCATGTATGTATTATTGTACATGCAATTTTGTAGCCTATTCTTTTAATAATGTATAATTTAACTTTTTAATATTGTTTTTATAGGTACATATTGTTCAAAATTTTATGTGTATTATAATGTAATTAACTATTTCCTACCTGGAAACATTTAGAATATTTAAAAGTATACTTACATTTTATTTTCTACTAATACTGTAATTAATATTAAATGATAAAAATTAATATTAAATATCTATGTTTCACAATTTTCTTTGAGAATTTACTAGAAAGTGAATTGTTTAGTTTATGAGAAAATAGTTTTTTTTTAATTTAAATAATGAATGTTAGATTCTGCTCCCACATATGAAGGAGCTATGCTAGGTAATTTGTAGGTGAGTTATTTTACATTTCTGTATATTGGGACAAATAATATAAGGAGGCAGAGGAAACAAATATTCTTTATATTTTTAAAGTCTCTTTAAGAACTTATTCAAACAATCAAATCCTTTGAAGAACTTCAAAACAGATATTTGTGTAAACAAACATGCTTTTAGTTTGTGACTTTACAACATTATAAAAAAAAAAACTTTGTGAGCAGGAATTGAGTTCAAACTAGCTTTTCCATCAGTCTAGAGGGAATAAAAACATTAGGTTTGACTTTGCCAATCATTATCCAGCTGCTCTATATGTGGCTCTATGCATTTTTACCAACTCATATCATTTTTAAATTAGTTTAATTAAATATATGTTTAGACACACTCTCTGGGCATTTTAATATAGGGTATTCTCAAAAATATTAAGTGTTCCATAAACTTAATAACAACAGTCAGAAATTATAATTTCACAAAAAGAGATGAACAATAGATACCACCAAGTAAATCACAAACTGTCTTCAACCAGTGCCTCAGGCTATAGGGACTTTTGAAATTTTTATTTTTAGATTCTTTTCAGAAATTTTGAATCTGGATTCCATAGTTAGCTTCCATATATGCATTCATATTCTTCTCCATATGTCTCAAATCTCTATATTTACAGGATCTTTTTCAGAAAGCATGATTTTTTAAGTAATATGTTGCAGATATTGTGTTCCTGTCTGTCTAGTGGTTCTGCCTCAGGGCTGCATATTAAGCCAACAATTTCCACACTGAAAAGGCTTTCCCATGATGAAATGTTATTGCTTCAGGTATGCTAATGACTTTTCTTGAAGGGCAACATATAAAAATAAAAATGAGCTACCTATTCCTGGTATATATATGTATAAAGGCTTCCCAATTATATGTCTTCTCCAAATGTCTCCTGTGTAATTTACTGAGTGATATTTTCTGATCAGATTCAGCCTTTACATTGATTTGATCCCTCAGTATGAAATAAAACTAGCCTTTGACCAAACCAAAACTTGAAGAAAATAAGAAGAGTTCTATAATCCCGCAGCCAGAGTGTGTGTCTGTATAAAGGTTTGACAAAGGATTGATACTGTCAGTCGGCTTTCTAATTAAGGAATATAACAATGTGGAAAAAAAAAAGTTTTCTAAGTTTTTTTTTTTTTCTTTCAAAGTTTTCTATATGGCTTCTTGTTATGGGGTGATGTGAAAGACAGAGAAAGAGATGATTATGAAAAATCATTCAACCTTTCCACCCAAGAGTTCAAGTCTTTGGACAACAGCTGTCAGTTAAAATCCATATACTTACATTTTAGTCTTGAAAAAATCTTTCACATGGAAGTATCAATTATTTTTAATTTTATAGAAAATATTGAATTATATTGATTTAGCATCTGGTAAAATACTTGATTAAAATAAAACTTTATAAATATACCAAGCTAGCTCATTAATGTGAGATGTAGTGTTTGTTTCCTCCATTTTAGCATTTTGTTTTAAATTATGAGGATACACTTCTAATATTTTCTTATCTGTTACCATAAAACAAAAGTCTGAAAAGAGAGAACTCTCACCTTAATATTAAGGAGAACATATGTAATATTTCTAAAATCACTGCTATTGAAATACATTTACTACGCAAGAATGTTAGCTTTGAAATTGATATTATAAAGCTACTGTTGTGCACTGTTGTGACTAAATAGGAAAACATATATGTTGCTTATCAGTAAATAATTAATGAGGTTAACCTAATTATTATTGTATTTGATAAACTGCAATAAAAGATTATAATATAATTTTGGTGCTTATTATTCAAGATTCTGTTATTAATGTTTAAATATATTTTTCTGATTTGATGGTATCAAGATACCAGATGAACCTACCTAAACTACTACTTTTTAGAAACCACTCATTTCTTTATCAAATATTAATTGAAAACCTAATATTTACCAGTGACCATCTAAGGCTCTGGAGATATATGAATAAATGGCATAAACAAAGCAGGAAACACATAGAGTAAATTTTCTACCAGGATCATATAGCAAATAAGAGAAACAAAAGGAAAAATGTGGCAATTTTAGATAATAAGAGTGATATTAAAGAAATACATTTTAGACATTTTAGGAGTTGTAGGATGAGAACTAATTTACAGAGCCTGGTAACAAAACTCCTGTCTGAATAGAACTGAAACAAATGGTAAAAGACAAGAGGTGAAAATTGTTCTAGCAGAAAGAATTGCAAGTTCAAAGACCCTGCAGTAGATTTATGTGCAGTGTATTTAAGGCACAGACACAAGAAGGGTTTGGCTGGAATTTCATGAACAAGGGAGAAGAGTGATAGCAACTGACATTGGATATATAGTCAGGGATCAGATCAAGTGAGGCATCTTAGGCTTTGGTCTGGGGTTTGGACTTAATTCTATGTTAAAGATGGTCAGTTTGAGAAGTTGATTAGACATACAAATGGAGATGCTTGAGAAATCTCGAAAGAGAAAAGAGGGCTGGAGATACATTAGTCATCTGCATACGGTTGCTATTTAAAGTTTTGGAAATACCTGAAAAATGCTGGAGAAGGTCGCAAGAGAACCAGGAGGCAGAAGAAAACCTGAGGGTGTGGTTTCACAGAAATCTAGGGAAAGTGGTCAACAGCTAAACATGGAGGGAGAATGTAGTAGGATAAGAACAGAAAGCAGACTACTGGACTTCACAAAAGGAGGTCTTTGATGCTTAAATGGAGTGATAAGGAATGACCCCCAACTGAAGTGCGTTTAGGATGGAAGAGGGGTGAATAGGAGGAATATTAACCGTGTTGTGAAATTGGGCCATAATTGGGGAGGAAGGGAATAAGGTCAGAGTGGAACACAGGGAATCATGGGATCGAGACAAGTTTATTTTTTTCAAAGTGAGTAGGATTAATGCACGTTTTCACGTAGATGAGAATTTTTTGTTAGCAATAGAAGGTGAAGCAGGTTATACACAACGTTTGCAGTCCAGTCCATGTGAAATACAGAGCTCAGGTCGAGGGTGTGCTCCCAGAAGGAATCAGAAAACTGCTTTTGTTGTGCTAGCAGGAACTGCAGACTAGGGAGGTGTAAACCAGCAAGGTAGTGACTGCAATGGTCAGAAGATGAGTAGTCCTCGTCTCATGATATATATATTCTAACAGACAGAGCTACAACATTTGAGGATTGTAGAGTGAATTATAAAAAAAAAAAAAAAAAACTTAGGGAAAAAAATACACATACATACTTTATAACATAAAGCCTGTTTCTTCATCCATCTTTCAGTCTGGTTCAGAGAATTCTCTTTGGAGCTTTCAAAACACTTCTATCTCAAAGCAAACTACCTTGCACTTTAATTGTCATTCTATTTATGCAGAGTAAGTATAATCTAGTATTCTCTTTATATCCTGAGTTAAGCCATTAGCCTTTGGAAATTTTAGTGTGCAAAAAATTGTGTCTCTGGAATTTTGGACAAATCACTGTTTACCCTATAGCCTCTAAATAAATTGTTTTTGGTTTTTTTTTTTGGTAACTCATATGGAAAAATATAAGTAGCATGTGTGTTTTTGTATCTTTGACAAGTCACTTTACTTTTCTGGGTTTCAATACGTTTGACAAACTTAAAAAGAACTTTAGAAAGTACTCCAATTAAGATTACAATCATTTGTCATTTGTGGAGTTTTATCATCTAATGCTTCTTTTGACTAACAAATTATATACAAAATAGTCGACTTTCAAATAATATTGTTCAAATTTATGGTGATAGAAAATCAGAATCTAAGGTGTTATGTTCCACTGAGTGAAGTTATGGTGTTTAAATACTGAAAGATTTTAATAAATGAATGTCAGATTCTATTGATGTTTTAATTTGTTAGAACATATCTTCTAGAGGTGTATTGTATCAATGGTGATCTTAATTGAAGAGGCTTGCAAATCACTCTATAATGTTTTCTTTAATTGGTCTGAAATACATTAAGGGGTCCTCTGAAATCAAATCCATATTTATAATAGGAAGATGTTTATAGAATATCTAGCTTATGTGACTTTAATCTATACCTATTAAAATCCATATAATATTGAGACAAAGGAGATTCATGTTTACCTCATATCACACAAAATTGTCATGATTTATTAGAATTTGAAAGAAGTTACAAAAGGCATGTGTCGAGGCAAAAGCCTGAGAAAATTCATGATGCTAAATTTTACTTTTCTATTTGATATAAAAGAGATGATATTTTTTCTTGAAATTCCAATGAGAATGATTCATAGTATTTAAATACTGAAATTAATTTAGCAATATTATGATTATGTATATCACTGTTTAGTTTTTCAGAGAAATGAGACATTTTTTAATCTGATATTTTGAAAAATTAAACTCATTCTGGAAGCATTTTTTTTCAAAAAGATCTTTACAGTTGCATGAATTAATGATCAATTTTAAATGTTATCCAATCTTATAAGGGAAATAAATTAAGGAATATATGTGTTTTTAATAGTCATACATGGTTAAAATTACCATTTATTTAACGTCAGCACATTAAGGTGAATGAAATTATAAGTGTGTAATCTGCTAACTTACCCTTCCTAGTTATGAGTGTTGGTTTTGTTCTATTATTTATGGCTATAGATGTAGGCAGTCTCTCAATGTACACTGCCCATTTTTCTATGTCACTCCACTGGCAATGCTTGCTGACTAAATAAATTTTTCTGCCTAGAAGTCACTGGATATTTCACAACACCACTTGGAATATTTCTTATATTCACTTTGTTCATATTCAGTTTATGTTGGCATTTTAATAGAAAGCACATACTTAAATACTATGTGCCTCAATAGCTTTTGACTTGGTTCTACCTAGAAACACTGAGGTCTGGCAAGAATTGCTGTGTGATATTATTAGATGAATATTTGGGAGGTCTTGTTTTAATTCATCTTCTCCCATAATTGATTTTGAAAATATATAGTAGAGAGTAGAAACCACTTAAGTGCCTAGAAATAACTTCTATGCCAGATTAAAATATCACAGATATAATATACATTTATAGACATATTCTAACTTTCCTTTTGGTAAATCAGCATATGGAAAGAAGTACATTCTTTCTTCAACTATTTTCTCATTTGTATCTTAGAATTTTACTCATATGAAACTATGCTGCAAAGTTAGATGATCTCTTGGCAGGCCCTTCCTTCAAAATCAAATCCAAGCTCAGGGCTTCCAGAGAGTTCTTCATTATTAATTATACAGTGTATTCTTCACTCCTGTACTGATTGCAAATTTAGTCTACATCATTCTGTAGCTGTGCTCTTTTTTTGCCACTGCATTATTATTACTCAGAAAGCAATTTGTGTGGGATCATCTTTCCAAGTATTTTGAAGTCATGTCAGGTAAAGCACAACTGGTTTATTAGCTTTGTAAGAAAAATAATCAGGCCTCCTCTCATTTTATATATTAACTATTTAATGTAGCATTTACAATAATAACTTGTACATAACTGAGGATAAATCAGTATTGATTAGTTGATTGATCTGTGTTTAATTTGGTAACTCCCCTAATATGCATTTTTCTCATTTGTGATACTTTATGTACTTTTAAAAAATACCTCCTCATCTTCAAGGAAAATCTATAGATTTACATATACATCTAATTTAATTAATTTTATATGAAGGGAAAACATTATATAATTTACTGTTATATACTTAAGACTCTAGGAATGACAATTCTAATATTAATAAATTTTAAAACATCTTTACTTTTTCCGTTGTTGAGTTACATACAAATGCATTGTTATGAATAGGACTATGACTACGTTTGTTCAAGGATTTTTCTTATTTTATGTTTTCCTTAACAAAAAATTATTAAATAATTTTTGAAGTCAATTATCAATAAAAGTGATCAAGTTGAGTCTTATCTAGATTCTAAAATTAAGAAAAAATGACAACAATTTTGTATGTACTGTTTCGAAAATTTGGATGAAAGATGATAAACGAACTTGCCATCAGAGTAGCTAATAAAGAATAGGATATAGATATATATTTAGTATCTTTTCCCTTTTTACTCAAGAATGCAGAGATTTCATACCGAAGCAATTTCATCAAGTAGTTTATGTTTCATATGACTACATGTTTTTAATCATTTAGTTCTCTTGTTTGGGCATAAAAACCACGCAATAAATTCTTAATGGTCACTTATTAATAAATGGTAACAGAGGTCGAGATACAGGAAAAAAAATAATTTGTAAATAGCAAATATTTTCATCTGGACAAGGAAACAAAGCATTATTTTTCCCCCAGAAAACTACCCTAAGTTTTTAAGAACGATAAGGCTGTGCTTCAATTTTTAAGTAATTTACTCTCCAGTGAAAAGCATAATTGTCTTCATCCTAGACATATACACAAAGAAAAAAAATCAGCTGGTGGCATGTAGGCCAAGTAAAGTGACTGGGCAGAGGAACTACAAAGTGAGTGGGTATTCAGAAGAAACAGAGTCCCAGAGAGAAGAAGCTGCATCCTAGAATTGAGATAACTCCCCTCTTTTCCAAAGAGACAATAGGAATTTGATCTCTGAAAAGGTAGAGGATCAATATCTGGATTAGATCTTATAATCATATCTAGACTATCACTTTGTTTAGATCATTATTGTATAGAAATTATATTGTTATCATTTACTTTAGTTGAATCTCCATTACTAATTTAGAACATCTAACCCATAATTCCAATTCCAGCACTGTGCACCATGGGGATTTGGTGTCTCATCTTTGAGGTATGGTTTCTGGTTTAGTCAGCATTACCACAGGGTTCTCATTAAGAACAAATGAGGCTAACATATATATGAAAACTATAAAGTGAATAGTTGAAGGACAATATACTATAGTATTCATCATCTCTAATGGAGAGATATCAATGACCTGAAATTTTGAGTGGAATCTAAACCTTGATCATTACACTTAACCTTATTGCTGTTTTTATTAGCATTTAATTGTTCCATTTATTGGCATAACTCCTTTCATTTTGTGTAAAAATATTCATTTTGTGTAAAAATATTCAATCTAGATCAGATTTGAATCCTTTTAGACTTTTTATGATCTTTTCTTTCTTATCATTAATCATTAGTGTTCAACACGTTCTAGTTAGTCTAATTAACATAATTCCACATAATTACAGGTGTGGAACTGACACAAGTTATTTCCAAGTTACTTTACTCATAACATATCAAAGGAAATCCTAAAATAATGTCGTATCTCAATTTGGCTATATAAGAATATTTGAATTTTTAAATTGTGATTTTTTTTGATTATATAATTTTTCTTATAGGCAGGAAATTGGAACACTCATTTTACATATAAGAAAATAAATATTAAATAATTTTCCTCAAATTTTAAGGAGTCAGTTTTATATGACATAAGGATAAGAGCTTTTCTTCTACTCATCCAGATACATTTATTTTTTTTCCACAAACATATACAGCATTTTGTCTATCATTTAAAATCTCAAAATATAAGGTCATAACAGAAATGGTTTAGTGCAACCTACTGCAATTCTGTTCAAGCTCTGATATTTAGGAGGAATTGAAGAGGGATTTCCAACGGTAATAATTTTTCAAACTACTATTTCCCAGACTGTTAAATGAAAGAAAAGAAAAAAAGAAAAAAAAAAAAAAAAAGCAACTGCAATTTTCTAGACATGGTACAGACTGGAAAAGAGAAAACTAAATGTTATTTGCTGATTTTATTTTAGGCTAACTTGTTTATATTAATGGACTGAAAGCATTTTAGTCATTTTTAAAGTTTTCCTCAGCTTAAATAGCCCATCGCCCAAAAAGGAAACAATAAACCACATAACTCAATTATAAAATGTCAAAGCTTAAGAGCTAGTGTTCACAAAGCACCATTATGAGATTTCAATAGCACTGAGACCTGCTCAGGTTAACCTGCCAACTGTGTCCTATTTGCAAGTAAAATGTGCCCTCTTTCCTAATCAACTGCTCTAGAGCTGATTATTTCCCATTTATTTAATGCTATCTGCCAGGCCTCCCAAATGTTTTAGTCCTTATTTTAGACCATCTCAGACTCATTAGCCTTTTGCCTGACAGTGCCAATGTGACTGTCTGACAGCCTGAAACTTGGAGATGTTACGCCATTGAGTGTCAAGAGCTTTCCAGGAAAAAAGTGTTTTTTAAAAAATGAACATATATTTAAATAATGCCAGTTTATGCAGCAAGGTAACAAAGCCAAATATTTTAAATTATGTCTGGTATGCCAGAATATTATTTTTTCAAATACAACTAGAATAAAATGTTTTTTCCATGATTTTGAAAGCAATATCCCTTCTAAAATTTTCCATGACCATGTTTTCCTTTTGCAATAAGCTATATGTTTGTAGAATAATTATCTTCGATTAGATTTAAACATTAAATCACCGTTTTTGATCTTGTCCAAAAATAATCAAATAGCAGCACTTTTATATGGTTTAATATAATATATAAAAAGTGTTATGTTATAGAAACACACTTTTCACATTTATAGATAAACTTTAAATTCACAAGGCAAATTAAATCTATTTGCCAACTAATTATTTTACATTTCTCAAAGAATCAAAATTAATTCTTCAGTGATTTAAATTAACAAGGACTAAGCCAGTACAACAGGAAAAAAGAAAGGCTTCTCTATCTAATTGTGAAAACATACTAAGTGACCAAAAAGTAATTTTAATATTAATCCAAATCTGTAGAAATTAGCCATGTGCTCAGTGAATTTAGATTAGGTTTTCATGCTGTTTTGGGTGCCACCAACATTTAGCTTGGATTGCCAACCTAAACTGGCTAGGTCACCTTAGGGAAAACCTAAACTCTCCAGGACTACTGTGATCTGGAGGAAAACAAATCAACTGAAGGAAGATAAAGAGGATCTAATGTTATAAATTTACATACAAGAACCATAAAAATCCCATTACCTTATAACTTTGTGCTAGGCACTTTGAACACAATTATGTAAAGCTTCAGAAATGGTACCTATCAGAGGTCGCACAGGTAATCTTGACAGCTGAAGAATCTAGTGATCCCAAAGCCTTGGATCCCTCCTTTATCTCACTCTGTTCTCTTAAAATCCCATTGCATGCGTTTGCTGAGTGTTTAGCTAAGCTGCTTCTTGGGATTGGATCTTTGTGTCCATTTTGTTTGACCAGTGGGCTTGCAGGGATCTTAAATTGACATTTGCCCCCTCATGCAAGCTCATACCCTAGATACAAGCAAAGATTTGTCCCTGAGATACTTCATTCCACAGCCCTTTTGTCAACAGTCTCTCTTGCCTCCTAGCACCAGTATGCCCTATGTGACCCTTGTGGGATTTACTAAAACCCCAGTCTTTTGGTTTGAATTGACCAATCAGGCCATAGCCACAGAATCCCAATGCCTCCCCCACCATCTATGGTCACTAATAAAGACTTGTGCCCCAAGTCCTGTCTCTGTCTGCATTCTGCCTTGACCTTGCCATGTGGCCCCTCAAGGTGTGTCTTAATTCTTCCACAACTGAAGAACTGTGAATAATAAACTTCTCTATTTCAATTTCTCTTTTAATCTGTTTGCTGAACCGTGTTTCACCATCAGACACCCTGTGCTCCACTTAAATGTTTATTTAATAAAGTCATAACAGCATCTTCTTCTTATTATTATTATATTAAAGGGGGAAAATCAACTGACCTGACAACCACTATATATATAAACATAATAAAAATGATTTCAAAAACACAGGCCAAAAAAACCAAGTTACACATCAGACTGTGAATTCTCAAGGTTCATTTTTAAGGCTTTTCAAATGAAGCATGCTCGTATTCGTTTTTAGTTTATTAAATACTTTTAGACCAAGATTTATGCTTGTTATATAAATTAAAGATCATGTGCCAATGATATATTAGTATATAATTTCAGTGACTAGATAAAAGTCATTGGTTAAAACATGTTTCCCAAAAAATCACTTTATATAAGAAAATAAATTTCAAGTGAAAAACTTGAGTATAATTATCAGGCAACTAGAATAAAAATAAATCTTAATACATAACAGGGAAACAAAGCAAGACTAGTATAAATTCAGGATGTCATAGTTAACAGTGTTAAGAAGCTTATAAGAGAATGATCCCAAAACAGCTGTTCCAATATGGTTCCAAGATGGCTGACACATAAATGTCACCATACACCAGTGAAAGCACTCTTGTAATTTTAACTGCAGAAAAGTTAAACTTTAATTTATGAACAAGATCAAATATTTAAATAGGTAAAACAAGCTTAAGGAATGGAAGAACGTAAGCAAGGTTAAACTATTAAAAGTTTTTGAACAGTAAAAGTAATCACCAATTGCAAAGTATCGATAGTTCATAAGTAGAGTGTAAAAAAGTGAAAGATGTCAACATATTTCAAATTTATTTTAATACACATATATAATTATATACCTATCTACATATTAATATCTATATAAATCTGTATCTATATATTTATATATAATCTCTGAAGTAAAGGGAAAAATAATGATCAAAACTTATTTTAAAGACAGATAAATACCTAAGACTCCTTCAAAGAGAAAGCCATCCAATGTCATTAACACATATATGGATTGCATAAACATTAATCGGTGTCATACTAATAGTATTTGGCAATATATTCACAATGTGTAAACTATAAAACTGACAGAAAAAAGTCATGGACCTCACCTTTAACATGTTTTAGAGGCAGTAACCAAGAGGAATTGGCTCCAATATTATAGACTCTTAAAAATATGGCCCCTTTTCTACAAGTTTTTTGTGCTTGCATTCTACTTCATTTCCATTTCCCCTTTCCCTTCACATTTCATGCCATTGTTTAGAATTCTGTCATGGTTTTATTTTCCTCACGTAAAAATTATGTACCAATCCTGGATAGGCTTTTGGTGTCCCCTGTCCTTCAGCCTTTCTTTTGGAAAAGAAGCTAGACTTATGCTGCCGAGTCATGAGGGGGGAATAAAAGGTTAGAGCCAAACTGACCTTTCTGCTCCCTGCATAGGCATCATAGATGGGCCTACAGCAAGTTCAGCCTAGAGAGCTGTGACCACCCTGCTCTCACACTGAGAACAAAGTCACCTTCACAGTATGCAGAAAACTTCTGCCACTCTTTTTTTCCCCTCTCTGTGGGGAGAAACCTCACTAGTGACACTTCTGAACCTGACCTTCCAGCATGACAAGACAATCTTCAGGATACCATGCTGCTTATATGGCTAAAGCCACTGCTTCACACTGTTTAGAATTTCACCCTTTGACATACTACACTATCTTTAAAGTTGAGAAATTTAGTCTTATAACGGTCTTGGCTTTCTTCAAATTAGTTCTAGTTATGCCTTTTGCCTTTCTTAACTTTAGTGGTAACCAAAATATTTCACATCTCAGCAGTATGGTTCTCAACCTACTAGCTCTTAAGAAGATATATGACTGTGGCAAATAACATATCTCCTTGTCTTTCTTCCCTTATTATTTACTTTAATTCTTAAAACTAAAAAATTACTATTAAATAGATTTCTGATTCCAATGAAAATAGAGTAACAGGGGTTATATTAACACTTCTTCCTATAACAAAAACATAAACAATAAAATGGGCAAAAATATGGCCAAGAAGCACATGAAAAGCTGCTCAACATCACTAATCATTAGAGAAATGCAAATCAAAACTACAATGAGGTATCATCTCACACCAGTTAGAATGGGCATCATCAGAAAATCTACAAACAACAAATGCTGGAGAGGGTGTGGAGAAAAAGGGAACCCTCTTGCACTGTTGGTGGGAATGTAAATTGATACAGCCACTATGGAAAACAGTATGGAGGTTCCTTAAAAAACTAAAAATAGACTTACCATATGACCCAGCAATCCCACTACTGGGCATATACCCAGAGAAAACCATAATTCAAAAAGACACATGCACCCCAATATTCATTGCAGCACTATTTACAATAGCCAGGTCATGGAAGCAACCTAAATGCCCATCAACAAACAAGTGGATAAAGAAGATGTGGTACATATATACAATGGAATATTACTCAGCCATAAAAAGGAATGAAATTGGGTCATTTGTAGAGATGTGGATGGATCTAGAGACTGTCAGACAGAGTGAAGTAAGTCAGAAAGAGTAAAACAAATATCGTATATTAATGCATATATGTGGAACCTAGAAAAATGGTATAGATGAACTGGTTTGCAGGGCAGAAATAGAGACACCGATGTAGAGAACAAACATATGGACACCAAGGGGGGAAAGTGGTGGTGGGGGGGGTTGGTGGTGTGATGAATTGGGAGATTGGGATTGACATATATACACTAATATGTATAAAATGGATAACTAATAAGAACCTGCTGTATAAAAAAATAAATAAAATTAAATTAAAAAAAAAACAGGCAAAAATATGTAATTCAATGGTTTTCAAGACAATGGACATCAAACAATAGAAGACATTAAACCCTTGGATACTGGAAAGAGGTGAGGTGAGCCCTATTATTGCTTTCTGTTTTGGGAGAGTTTTAGAAATGACACCAGGAGAAGGAATCTAAGAAGAACCCAGAAATCACAATATTTGAAGAGACAGAGTTAAGAGCGCAGCAAACCAAAGTAGATAGAGTTGCAGGATATAGTACCAATTATTAAAAGTGATACAGAGAAAGAAACCCAGAAATCTGCAAATACTCAGCAGAATGTATTTCTTGAGTATTCGGTAGAATATTGATCATCATATTGCATACAATAAAACTACCTGAAAACATGTAATTATGAATATTTGTGTCTCCAAAATATTGATGTTGAAATTTAGTCCCCAATGTGACAGTATTAGGTGCCTTTGGAAGGTAATTGAGTCATGAGGGTAGAGCCCTCACAAAAGGGATTAGTGCACTTATAAGAAAAGCCCAGAGAGCTAGCTTGCTCTCTTTTCTCCATGTAAGACTATAAGAAGTCTGCAGTCTACAAACTGGAAGAGGGTACTCACCAAAATCATACCATTCCAGCACACTGATTTTGGACTTCAGGCCTTCAGAACTGTGAGAAATAAATATTTATTGTTTAAGCCACCCAGTCTATGGTAATTTGTTATTACAGTCCAAACTAAGACAGAAATTGGTACTGAGAAATAAAGTGTTGATGTAAAACACTACATCAGTGTAAAACACTTCCACTAAAAATGTGGAAGCAGCTTTGGAACTGGGTAGTGGGAAGAGGTTGGAAAAGTATTGAAAAACACTCTAGAAAAAGCCAAGATTGTCAAAAAGGGATTTTTAAAGGCAAATCTGATGAGGTCTCAGAAATGTAAAGAAACCTTTGTTTTCTTAGAGAATATATAAATAATGTACAGAATGTTGGTAGAAATACAGACAGTAAAGTCTATTTTGATGAGGTCTCAGGCAGAAATGAGGAACTGCTATTGGACAATAAAGGAAAGGCAATCCTTGCTATAAAGTGGCTAAGAAATTAGCTAAACTGTGTCCCTGTTCTAGTGTTGAGTGGAAGGTAAAACTTGCAAGCAATAGAATTAGACATTTAGGGGAGGAGAAAATTACTGAATCAACATTTTGGTCCACCTGACTTCTTATGGTAAAACACAAGAAGAGGGAAATGACTGGAAGACTGAATTATTAAGCAAAAAGGAACTAGAACTTAAATGTGGAAAATTCTCAGCCTATCCATATTGCAAAAAATGAGGAAGCATGCTCAGAAGAGAATACTAAGGGTATGGCTAAGCAACCACTTGATAAGGATATTAGTATGCTTATGAACTCTGGACTTAATCAACTACCCCAACAAGAAAACTACAGTTTGAACTGAAGAGGAAAGAGACAGGACAGAATTAAGAAATGTTGTCAGACTTCATAGATTTACAGGATGGGACCATGGGGCTATTTGGTTGTGAATGTACTCTAGTTTTTAACATAAGGGAAGAATGATCCCCTAAGATGATTCAAAGATTATCAGGCCTGCTTCCTCAATTTCAAAAGTGGGGGCCATTGTTTCATTTTTAATAGGGCAGTCAATATCTACCCAAAGGCATGGAGGCTTGATCTCTACCCAGCAAAGGTCTGGGGACAGGAACCTCTCCTGTTCTTCTGTAGCAGTAGGACCACTACCCTAGTGGGCCTGAAGGGCAAAACAGGGGGCCCAAAGTGTTTATTATCAATACTTAAGATCTCTTGCCTTCCTAGGATTTGGACTTGTTTGGGACCCATCATCATTTTCTTCTTCCCTTTTCCTTCCTTTGGAATGGGAATGTCTAACCTATTCCTGTCCCATCAATGTATTTTGGAAACATATAACTTGTTTGGTTTTACAAGTTGACAGCTGGGGAGAAATTCTGCCTCCGGATGAATCATACCTTGAGATTCACCCATATCTAATTTAGATTATATTTTGATGAGACTTTAGATTTTAGAGTTAGTGCTGGAATGAGTCAAGATTTTGGGGGATGTTGGGCTGGAATAAATGTAATTTTTATATAAGAGGGACATGAATTTTGGTGGCTAGGGGCAGAATGTTATGGGCTGAATATTTATGTCCCTTTAAAATGAATATATTGACATTTAATCCCCAACATGGTGATATTAT
Source organism: Balaenoptera musculus (assembly GCF_009873245.2). Taxonomy (NCBI): domain Eukaryota; kingdom Metazoa; phylum Chordata; class Mammalia; order Artiodactyla; family Balaenopteridae; genus Balaenoptera; species Balaenoptera musculus. The sequence goes on from NC_045788.1 coordinate 109,216,945, forward strand.
GAAGAGGAGCCTTTGAAACATAATTAGATCATGATGGTAGAGTCCTCATGGATGGGATGAATGCCCTTATAAGAAAAGGCCAGAGAACTAGCTTACTCTCTTTCTGCCATGTGAAGATACAAGAATAAGTCTTCAATCTGCAAAGTCAAAGAGAGCTCTTACTAGAACCTGACCACGCTGACACCTAGTTTCACACTTCTAGCCTCCAGAACTATGAGAAACAAATTTCTGGGTTTTTTTTTTTTTTTTTTTTTTTTTTTGCTGTTGTTTGTTTGTTTTAATAAGCCACCCACTCTCTGGTACTTTGTCATTGCAGCCAGACTGACTAAGACACATGGAAATAACTATCCAAAAGGATAAAAAGGAACAGTACCTGACACTCACAGAAGAAGCCTTCAAAATTCACAGGATACTGGGAAAACTACCCAGAATGGTTTTGCCTCAGTTGGGGGGCGGGGGGTTAATTAACCCTAGACTAAGTTCTCTTCTTGTCCCATCTAACAACTGCTAAAAGCAAGAAATAATTAAGCGTAACTACATTCCAGAACAAAGCTCAATAATAGGTGTAGGACTACAAAATATCCAGCACAAAAAGAGTAAAATGCACAATGTCTGCTGTATTAGTTAGGGTTCTCCTGAGAAACAGAACGGAATGTGTATATATCTGTCTGTCTATTTATCTATGTATCTATCTATGCATCGAGAGATTTTAAGGGATTGGCTAAAGTCATTGTAGAAGGGCTTGGTAAGTCCAAAATCTGCCAGCCTAGAATCGCAGGGAAGAGTTTCAACTGGAATCAGAGGCATTTTCTTGGCAGAACTCCTTCTTGCTTGAGGGAGATCAGTCTTTGTTCTACTAAGGTCTTCAACTGATTGGATGGGACTCATCAATATGATATAGGGTAATCTACCTTACTTAAAGTCCACTAATTTAAATGTTAATCTCATCCAAAGAAACACCTTCACAGAGGCATCCAAAATAATATATGTTGAAATATCTTGACACTGTTGCCTAGCTAATTTGAACCATAAAATTAACCATCACATCAGGCAATCAATTAAACAATATTCAGAATGCAAAGAAGCAGGAAAATGTGATGTCATAAGGCAAAAAGAAATTAATCAATTGAAATCATCCCAGAAGTGACACGGATACTAAAATCAACCATCAAGAATATTAAAAGAGTGTATATATCAATTTTATATTTTTTTAACAAGTATATTTTTGAAAAGATAAATAAAATTGATAAGCCTCTAGCTCAGTTAAGAAAAAAAGAGGATATCAATTGCTAATATCAGAAAATGGGAAGTCATCATTACAGATCCCTGGGCATTAAAAGGATAATACAGGAACAGTTTGAACAATTCTACGCCCATAAATTTGATAACATAGATTACAAAAAAACCTCACCGCTATTGTCATACTTAATTGTGAGAAACTGGAAGCTTTCCCACTAAGATCAAGAGCAAGGCAGGATATATTCTCTCAACACTGCTTTTCAACATTTTATGGAAGTACTGGCTAATGTAATCAGGCAAAAGAAAGAAATAAAAGGTGTATAGATTGGAAAGGAATAAATAAAACTATCTTTGCTCGCAGACGTCTATGTAGAAAATCAGAAAGAATTGACCTAAACACTCCTGGAACTAATAAACAATTATAGCAAGGTTGAAAGACACAAAGTTAACAAACAAAATCAATTATGTACAGATCTCTATAAGGACAACAAACTCCAATGAACAAAATCAAAGGACTAAATAAATGGAGTGACATTACATATTCATGGATAGGAAGATTCAATATTGTCAAGATGTCACTTCTTCCCAACTTGATCTATAGATTCAATGCAATGCTAATCAAAATCCCAGCAAGTTATTTTATGGATATCTATATAAATTTTTTTCTGAGTTTATATGAAATGGCAAAATACTCAGTATAGCAAAGACAATATTGAAGGAGATGAGCAAATTTGGAGGAGAGACACTAACTGACTTCAAGACTGTAAAGTTACAGTTATCAAGATAGTGTGGCATTGGCGAGGTAATAGACAAATAGACCAATGGAACAAAATAGAGAGTCCAGGAATAGAGTCCCATAAACATAGTCAACTGATGTTTGATATAGGAGCAAAGGCAATACAATGGAGCAAATGTGTTTCCAACAAATGTTGCTATAACAACTGGATATCCACATGCAAAAAAGTGTATCTAGACACATATCTTAAACCCTTCATAAATATTAACTCAAAATGAATGAAAACAGTAAATGTAAAACTAACTATAAAACTCCTAGAAGATAACATAGGAAAAAACCTAGATGATCTTGGGTATGACAATGGCTTTTTAGATACAACAAAAAAAGGCATGTTCCATGAAAGAAATAATTGATAATCTGGACTTTATTAAAAATAAAAAACTTCTGCTTGAGAAAGATAATGTCAAGAGAATGAAAAGATAAACAGCAGAATGAGAGGAAGTATTTGCTAAAGATACATACGATAAAGGACTATTATCCAAAATACACAAATAACTCTTAAAACTCAAAAATATGAAAACATCTGGATTAAAAATTGACAAAAGACTTGAATAGACACTTCATCAAAGAAGATATACAAATGGCAAATAAGCATATTAAAATTTTTGTCTACATTTTATGCCTTCAGGGAAATGCAAATTAAAACAAAGATGAGGACCACTACACACCTGCTAGAATGGCCAAGATTCCAAACTCTGACAACATGAAATGTTGACGAGGGTGTGGAGCAAACAGAAACTCTCATTCATTGCTGGTGATAATGCAAAATGGCACAGCCTCCTTGGAAGACAGTTTGACACTTTCTTACAAAACTAAACATAATCTTACCATATAGTCCAGTTATCACACACCTTGGTATTTACCCAGCAGCTGAAAGCTTATGTCCATACAAAAACCAGCACAAAAATGTTTATAATAGCTTTATTCATAATTGGCCAAACTCAGAAGCAACCAAGACTTTTTCTGTAGGTTAAGGTTAAATACACTGTGGTATGTCCAGATAATGGAACACTATTCAGAGTTAAAAAGAGATGAGCTATCAAGTCATGAAAAGACATAGAGAAACCTGAAATTCATATTGTTAAGTGAAAGAAGCCAATCTGAAAAGGCTACATACTGTATGATTCCAACTATATGACATTTTGGAAAAGGTAAAACAATGGAGAAAATAAAAAGATCAGTGGTTGTCACAGGTTGGAGCAAGGTGGGATGAATAGGTGGAACACAGGATTTTCAGGGCATTGAAAGTAGTCTTTGTTATACTATAATGATGGATACATGTGATCATACAGTAGTCCAAACCTATAGAATGTACAGCACCTAGAGTGAACCCTAATGTAGACTATGGACTTCAGTTGATTATGATGTGTCAATGTAGGTTCATCAATTGTAACAAATGTACCTCTCTGGTGGGGGATGTTGATAATGGGGGAAGCTATGCATACGTGGGAGCAGGGTCTATATGGGAAATATCTGCACCTTCCCCTCAGTTTTGCTCTGAACCTAAAACTGCTCAAAAAAAGATCAACTCTTAAATAAGAACTACTCATATGAAGTCATTCATACGTATAGAAGGAAGGAACTTCTTTAACCTAAAAAAAAAATGTATGAAATAATAAGAGAATGTCATATTTTATAATTAATGAAGACTTTCTAAGTTCTATAACAAAATAAACATCACTGCTCTCATCACGCGTATCCAAACTTTATTGCCGTTATTAACCAGTGCAATAAATCAAGAAAATAAGTAAAAGCACACATGTTTGAAAGTAAGAAGAAAATTGTCTTATTCACAGGTGATGTCAATAGAATATACAAAAAAGCTCTAGAACTGAATTTAGCATGGATGCAGTATACTAGACCAACATAAAATAATCAAATGTATTTCTACATGTTTATTAGCATATTTCAATAAGTTGTCAAAAACTGAATAAAAATCTTTTAATAATAGCATAAAAATATAAAATAATTTGTGGGAAATCAAGACTAAAGGTGTTTAGGATCTGTACTATGAAAACTATAAAATATTGCTGAGAGAAGAAGATATAGATAAAAGGAGATATATACTAGGTATAATCAAAGTTGTTAGGATTTCAATTCCTCCTTAAAATGGTCTATAGATTCATGTATATCCCAATCAAAATTTCAGTACACTCTTTGTGGAAATAGAAAATCTGATTGATTCTAAAATTCAAAAACAGAATAACAACAACAAAAAAAAACTGAAAAAGAACAAAGTTGGAGGGTTAATTGTATTTAATTTTGTTTTCTTATAAAACGGCATATGAGATTGTGTGGTATTGGCATGAAGAGAAAAAAAATTCACCAGTGGAACAGAGAATCTAGATGTATATCAAAAATATATGGACAAAATTTTTAGTCTTTCATTTAGACTTTATTATGAACTTATAATAAATTGCAAAAATAGAGTACCTCGGGGCTTCCCTGGTGGAGTAGTGGTTAAGAATCCTCCTGCCAATGCAGGGGACACGGGTTTGAGCCCTGGTCCAGGAAGATACCACATGCCGCGGAGCAACTAAGCCCGTGTGCCACAACTACTGAAGCCCACACGCCTAGAGCCTGTGCTCCGCAACAATAGAAGCCACTGCAATGAGAAGCCTGCACACCACAACGAAGAGCAGCCCCCCGCTCACCGCAACTAGAGAAAGCCCGCATGCAGCAACGAAGACCCAACGCAGCCAAAAATAAATAAATAAAATATATGAATTTAAAAAATAAAATAAAATAGAGTACCTTGAATCCTTCACCTAGCTCCCCACAATGGTGACATCTTACACAACTGTAGTACAATCATAACCACAAAATTGACATTGACTCAATACTGTTAATTAGAACACAGACCTTACTCAGTTTTTACCAGTTTTAGACAATTTTTGACAAAAGTACAAAGGTAATTTAGTGGAGAAAAAATAATTATTTTCAACAAATATTGCAAGAACAATTGGGTATCCTTATACAAATATATAAAAACTAACTAAAATGGATGGTAGAGCTAAAAATGAAACCTAAAACTATAAAACATCTAGGAAAAAAAAATAAGTGAAAACCTTTGTGATATTTGGTTCTTTGTGACCTATTTCTTACATACAAGGATAAGGAACATTCCATTTAATCAAAATTAAAAAATTTTGTTCTTCAGAAGATTAATAAAAGGCAAGCCATGAAGTGGGTGAAAATATTCACAAAACATGTATCTGATTAAAAATTTTATCCAGTATTTCTTATCCAAACTTGTTAATAAGAAAACAAAATATATAAATATTAGAAATATTAGAAATTATTTAAACAGATCCTTTACTAAGAAGATATATGGATGGCATAATATCATGAAAAGATGCTCCATATCACTAGTTATTAGGGAAATGAAAACTTACCCCACAAATGATATACATTTGGACATCTATTAAAATGACTAAAAGTAAAGACTGAAGATATCTAGAATTTGCAAGGATGTGGAAGAATTGGAACTGTCATGCACTTAGTGGGAATGTTTACTGGCACAAACTTGAAAAACAGTTCGGCAGTTTCTTAAAAATTATACATATACCTACCATACAAGAGATCCGTTCTACTCCTGGGTATTTACTCAAGGGAAAAGAGTATATACTTTCTCACAGAGTTGTACACAAATGTCTATAGTAACTTCATTGTGATAGCCAGAGCTGGAAACAACTTAAATGCCCATCAATGGGTGACTGAAAAATAATGTTTGGTAAATCCATGTAACGGAGTACTACTCTGTAATGTAAATTAACCAGCTACATGCAACGACATGGAAAGGTCACAAAAGAATTATGTTGATATAGAAGCCAGTCCAAAAAAAGTACATTTGGTTTGATTTCATTAATATGAATATACGAAAATGCAAATTAACCTATAATGACAGAGAGCAGATCAATTTTTTTTTTTTAATTTATTTATTTTTGGCTGTGTTGGGTCTTCGTTGCTGTGCATGGGCTTTCTCTAGTTGCGGCGAGTGGGGGCTACTCTTCGCTGTGGTGCGTGGACTTCTCATTGTGGTGGCTTCTCTTGTTTCAAAGCACAAGCTCTAGGTGCACAGGCTTCAGTAGTTGTGGCTCACAGGCTCTAGAGCGCAGGCTCAGTAGTTGTGGTGCATGGGCTTAGTTGCTCTGTGGCAGGTGGGATCTTCCCAGACCAGAGCTTGAACCCATGCCCCCCGCATTGGCAGGCAGACTCTCAACCTCTGCATCACCAGGGAAGCCTGCAGATCAATTCTTGTTTGGAGAGAGGAACAGGGGAGATGGGAGTGATTACAAAGGGCATGAGAAAACTTCTGGGGGTGAAGATAAGTTCCCTCTATTGATTGTTATGATGGTTTCATCACATATGTCAAAACTCATCAATTGGTACAATTTAAAAATAATGCATTTTGTTGAATGTTAATGATACTTCACAAAATATCATTAATAAATTGAGCACTTGTTTGTAGCAAGAATCACTTAAATTGCTGTTTGACTTTCCCCAACAAACTTATCTAATTTATTTATCTTATACAAAGTTATTTATGTATGCTAATATCAATCATTCTTCTACAGTTTAAGATTTTTTTTGTCTCATCAATATATCAAAATAATACATGCTGAACCATAGTATAATTAATAATTGATCCTTTGCATGGTCTAAAAGGGAAAATGAATATTTATTTTCATGACTTTGGAAGGTATTTTCTTTTAAAGGCCAATGTATAATAAACACATTTTGTAATAGCTGCATGATTTCTATTGTTTAAATAAAATCTTGAACAAATGATTATTTTTTGTGTCTGCATCTTAATATAGTAAATGAAAGGACATGAAAATTTGGTTGTAACATTTATTATAAAACACATAAACAAACCAAGACAATGATTTCTAGTTTCATGAGAAAATATTCAATTCACTGACCCACCAATAGAATAGTAAGAGTCATTAAACATATACATCTTCTTCATAATTCATTGATTCATTGCTAGTTTATGATTTAAAATTTTAATACCTAATATAATACCATGGACAAATGGAATTAAATTTGATAAAGCCCTAAGGTATCCTAGACAAAGATAACAAGGATGCTAACATTATTTGTTATCAAACAACAACAACAAAAAACTGGTATGAAACATAGGTACACTGTCAAAAGTACTATTTGAAAATTAAAGAAAAACTCCACAAAAGGAAAAAAAAACACTTAAAGTTTAAATACACACAGAGACACACAAACACATGCACATACATTTCTGTTAAATATGAATATATTTATGGGAATTAACATACAAGTATAATTATAATACACAAATAGAAACACATTTCTGGATAGCCAGTTTCTGTCATTCTATGTAAAGGGATCACTATTTTCATTTCATATATTTTCCAAGTTTATATATTCAGTAGGATTGGGAGGATTGGACCATTTTGTGTTGAAAATTGACATCCTCAATTGTGCTTAAAAACAAATATAATGATTTTCTTTTCTCTACATATCATGAACATTTCTTCAAATACTCATTATTGTTTTCATATAACATTTTCAGTTCTGTAATTCCAGATATGTTATAGTGTTCTCACTTATCATTGAAATATTTTCATATCTTTATAACATATCCAATGAATGACATTTTATTTGAGGCACCAAAATTTTAGTGTTTACAATCAGAAGTTCTAAACTAGGAGGATGAGATATGAGAAATATTTTTAAGGAAGAGGAGAGATATTCTAAAGTGAAATAGCAACTAAATATTACATGTGTTTATGGGTGTGTGCCTTCATAATTTCTAATTCCTTCAGAGGTCTGAGTAAAATAATAATTGCTTGATATTTCTGTACATATTTTATTGTAGTCCTAGTTTTAGGTCTTCATTAAAATTCACAAAAACTTTGATGTTTTACAGTGAAAATAATGAAACTTAACAAATAACTTCCTTGATACAAGGCAAAGTTTATGGACATGAAAATAATATTTAAAATAGACTTAATGGATAATTTTAGAAGAGAAAATAGATGGATACATGTATCTTTTTGTCTATTCTGCATTGTACTTTTTGATCTGTGTATCGTTACTTTGGTTGACTGTTATTGAAGAATTAAAAGCAAAAAACTCAAAACTGTTCTCAAGAGTTCTGTAGGAAGCACTGAACTGATCCTGTTGGAGCATCATCTGCCATGTCCCAGAAATTAAGCAACAGAAAGAAAATCAAATCCTTTTATTGACATGTGCTTCACATTATCTGATATGCAATCTGAATCCCATATTGAGATATACCATAGGTGTGACATTTTCTGCTTTTTGTCCTTTTAAAGTCTTCTAAACGCTAATCAAAATATCAGGATTATGCAAAGGATTGTCAGCTGTAAGAAAATGCATTTCAGTTGAGTTCATATTCCCTTAGGGGAAAAATAATCATCTGAATCACATTATGTATATTTGTAACCAAAGCCAGTATGAGGATTTCTACTGGTGATGATTATTAACACCCTATCTATGAGCTGGAAACTAAGCCGTTAGAGAGGATTTTTTTTCTAGATCCACAACTGTCAGACGTTTAAGAAGAAAAGACTTATGTTTTTTAATATGTTTCTTTAGATTTTTGAAATAAATAAATCCATATCAATTGAGACAGTTTAATTTTTTTTTTAAGTTTTCTGCTTAAATGGGACAATTTACACTTTAAGGTGAAACTTCTGAACCTAAATGTTTTGAGTAAAATTTTCCATTTGAAGTGAGCTTGTTTTCCGTTAGTTTAGCATTTACACTCTGCTATTCAACCCCTCCCAGCCCAGAAAAAGTGGGAAGCAAATGTGAAAGCTTTGTCTCTTTTCCTGTCTTTCTTCAAATCTGAATGACCTGGAATAGTCCATATTAAATGAGAAGTCAAAAACTATTTAATCAAATAAATGAAACAGTAATGATTCAATAACATGTGAAAAGAAAAAGGAAAAAAAAAAAGCTGCATGGGCTGGTAAGTGAGGAGTCTGGTTCCTGGCTAAATAGCCTGTGTCTGATTTTTCAAGCCTGACCAGAAGCAATTACAAAGGCTGTACCTGTTAGGCTTCAGGGGGCACCAGAGTTGCACACAGCCTTTGCCTTGCAGTCTCCCAAGGGAGTTGCAGTCAAGGATTCAGGGTCCTCAGCTGGCCATGCTTTTATACATATCTGCATTCCTCCCCCAGGCACTTCTGCTGAGAACATTTTATAGAGGGAACTGGGGGGAAACTTAAAGACATTTTTCTCCATTCTGACTCAGCATTCAGCACTTTTCTAGTCCTAACCCTTACCCCTGTCCTTCCCCACTGACCATCAGATGTCCCTTGGAAGTGAAAAGATCCCTGTGTCTGTGCTGACCAGGCCTGGAGCTGTTCCCATGTTGAAAAATTGATGTTGGGAGAGCCAACAATTTCTTAGGTTTGGCCTCTTGCTTACACCATGGGAGTAAGTGATTAAAAACTGGAGGGTTATTTTCATTTTAGTTTGTTGTTATAACTGACTATTCCTATATCTGGCAGCTCAGCTCTCCAGCTCAGTTCTGAAATTTCCACTTGGGTCTTCGCTATGTATTTTATCGCTTTGCTAAGACTTTCGATGTTTTTTTCTGAGACTGTGTATTTTTTCATTCATTTCTGGCATATTCATAATTGCTGGTCAAAGCAACTTTATAATATCTTTTAAAAAATCTTTGTCAGATAATTTAAACATCTTTATCATCTCAGGGGTTTGGCAACTATTGATTGTCTTTTGTGTTCAGTTTGAGGTCTTCCTGGTTCATAGTATGATGAGTGATTTTTCTGTTGAAACCTTAACATGTCATATGACTCTGGGTCTTATTTAAACCTTCTATTTTAGGTAGCTTTCTTTGACCCTGCACAGGAGTGGCATCTAGTTATAGCCCAGTGGGGATAGAAGCCCAAGTTTCCCAATCAGTCAGAGGAAGGAGGACTCCTCATCCTTGCTGGGTGGGAATAGGAGTTTCAGCTCCCATGTAGCCATCCACTGATACGTCCTTGGCCGAGAGTGCTAGGGGTTCCTTGTTACTACTCCCCAACATGGGCTTCTGACACCAATGTGAGGGAGAGGTGTGCCAGGATGGGGTGAAAGTCCAGGTTCCTTATTTAGTCTTCTCTGATCCTACCCTGATGGGATGAGAGATTGGCAGAAGGTGGGGGTACTTCTTTATTGACAACAAGGAGAGAAATTTGTGTTCCCACTTAGCCATTGGTGATTTGGGTCTGGGTGGCCCACAGTTGCTGCTTTTTATTTGTTTGTTTTTGTTTTCATATGTTTTTTGGATATTTGGCTGCAATGGTGCAGTCATTTTCTAAAGGTTTTCAGCCTAGCTAAGTTCCCCATTTCCTGGTCCTTTGGCTATAATGAGCAGGCTTTTGTTGGGTCTCTTATTGTCTGTGTCCATTGATATTTCCAAGTTATTGGATTCTCTGGCACCCATTTTGGTTAATTGAGGCAAAAAGAAAAGCTAGAGAATTCAAAACCATGTAGGTCGTTGTGTAGAGATCACTAGTTTTTCTACCTTCTTCTCTCCAATTTTCTGAGTCTTCTTATGTATGTTTTACACATAATACCCAAGATTTTTATACTAGCAGGCAGGGTTGTTGGGTTCTTTTTTGTTTTGTTTTTAATTTCCTAACAGGCAGAATAGGGAGAAATGTATCTACTCAACCTTCCTGGAAGAAAGAGCCAACACATGGTATTATTTTAGTCAAAACTATTAATAGCATGCAACTGTATTTAAATATAATAATTTACTCTTTTAGATGAAAAGTTCAATATCATCATTTCATACATGTTTGAAAGACTCCAAAGTCTTTAGGGTTATTCCAAATGAATATAGTGAAAACTAACAATTTTCAGAAGTATTTTATTTCTGATATGATATATATAAAATATATTTATATATATAAATTTATATAAATTCATAAAATATTTTAAATTCCTTTATTAGCTCTGTGTGCTTCACATGAGAGACAAAAAAAGAAAATACTTTTTCTACATGAGAGAAAAAAAAGAAAATACTTTTTCTTCCCTATTTGCATTGATATTGGTAATGAGAACAAAGGATTTCATCAGTATTTTCTGGTCTATTTTAGAAGGTGAAGCACTCCTTACTTCCATTTAGAATTATCTCACAACTAATCAGGTAAAAAATTGGAAATCTATTATGGAACTGAGCCAGATTTTTTTATTCATAGTTTCTCTCTTGCTTGAGACTACATAAATCTTCTCCCTAGTTTCTGCTGCCACTATTGAATTATAAGTGTAGTGACTTTCACCTTTTGAAATAAGAAATAAGCAAAACACTGCCACTTTAACAAAAAAGAAATGTTACTATTGCTTTAATTCAGCAACATTATCTAAATAGCAGGTGTATCTGATTTGGTTTAATTTATAATAAGTATAACAACATTGAAAGATAAACTGAAGTTTTAGAAATCAAATCCAAATAAAACGATAATATATGGAAAACAATTTTACCCTTTATGTATGAACACATAATTTCCACTTTTGTTTGGTATTTACTTGATACTTCAGTCTTTTGATCAGAACACAGAAATGTGTATTTAACTTGATCACATTGAAAATCATTTCCAACATGTTTTATGTGTGACTGGTGGAGTTTATTATGTACTTCTGAATGTAAATCAAAGGCTTTAAAGCTAATAACTTTAATAACAATTATTATGTGTTTGACTTATCATAGTAATCATTGGCATTTTTGGTATTACCAGCACATAATATAAAGCAGAAAAAAAATATACAAATGCATAAAGACCTACTGTAGTGAAACATCTGACTGTAGAATCTGGGGCAGTGGTGTATATTACACATAACTCCATCTAGGCAAGTTTTCCCACCCCAGTTCCTCATTATTGAAACAAGTTTCTGATCTACATGGCTTTCATGTGTCTAAATTGAAAATGCTTTACTTTTAAGAGATATTTTCTACTCCCATTATTATCCTAATTTTTATGTCACCATTGGAAAGAAATTTAATCATTCTAGGACTCAGAATCCTCTGTAAATGAAGAGGGTTTTAGGAACAACTGATCCCTTCTTACTCTGTCTAGCAGTCTCTGATACCTATGGAATGCAACAGAGGGAAATTTTGACCTCTTCACATGTAGCACTTTTCAACCTTGTAAAACCTTTCACTCCCTTTGTATAAAAAATATTTTGTAACATTCCTTTCCTATCTTGGAATGAAAGTCATAGATACCATAACCTACCTGCACAAATCATTAAAAATAATCCATATCAGTATAACACTCTACCAATAAAATAAAAAGATAAAGAAGAAAGGTAATTAAAAGTAAAACAATATAAATTCCAATAAGCAAATGTCCAATGTTATTGTACAATAGAAAATATGATGACAGAGTGAAATGTTTACACCTAATTCTACAGCTGCCAATGCAGAAAGATGTGCTGTTCTCATAATTCAGATATCATGAACATTGCTGCTGTTAATGACATGACTCTACAAAATAGTGATAAACGCAAAGGAAAATCTGAACAAAATCAAATACAAGCTAACCTTGATTTTAGTTCTATTCTTGGAAAATTCCATTTATTTATTAAAATTGTGCAAAAATATTTGACTTTCAAGTATAAATTATCTTCTAGTCTTATTAAGCAACATTTCACACACATGATTGACAATCATTTGTTAAGATAGCCCACCATGATCATTGCAAGGTGTCCAGCAATATGTCCTCCAAATGATGATAATCAAAAATATGCTCACAAAACTCTAAAAGGTCCTTTAGGTAGCTGCACTAGCCCGTTCTGAAGTTATTGTTCTAATGGTACACACAGTCTTTGCAGTTCAGAGAGATTCTGGACAAATGTATTTTTTAAAAAAAGCAAAACAAACAGTGTAGTCAGGAAATTTTACATGAAACTGAACATTCAGGAAAGTAGTGTTTTTATTTTCCATCTTGTATGTGTTATCCTTTTTTTGGGTAGACTTCTATGTATCTGTACTTCCTAAATTGAATATCTAAAGTCTTCACTATATATGGTAGTTGTTTATATACTATTTTAAATGAGTCTCTGGCCATCCAAATGTTCAAATCTCTTATAAGATTTCTCCAAACCACTGAGGACTCTTCTGCATTGGTCATACCTCTAGGATGGAATTTAAAATAGCCCCATTTATCCAACATGCTTTTCTATCCTCCAACACAAGAGAAGCATCTACTTTGAAACACACTGCTTGGAAAAAAAATTAAATAAATAAAAAGAGAATAAGAAGGAGGAAGAGAAGGATAAGAAAAAGGAGAAGAGGAGTCATCATTAAAGGAGAAGGAGATGGAGAAGGAGAAATAACACATGCATAAGTGTATAGGCATATATATGGATATATCTTGTTATCATTTTCAAAATTGTTTCTGAAAAACACTGATAGTGGAAGATTACCCTTCCCTATAAAGACTTATGGATAAACAAGTTTAAGTACTGCAGACCATGAAATGTTTTCTTAGGTGCCGCACCAAGTTTATAATCACGAATCTGAATACCCCCACATTCAATCCACACTCATATTTCTCCCTTACTCTCTTTCAACAAACTGGCTGTCTCAGTTTTATGCATGCCTCTTTGCTGCACTGTATCATGCCAGTATATGAGGCCAGGGATCCTATTTGATTCATCTTACTCATACACCAGCCCATGGGATTTTGTTTCATATTCAGCAAGTAAGTAAAATATACTAGATTTAAAGTGATTCTGAAAATGACAAATTCAGTGTCTTCTACTTTGCTAAGAACATAGGAGCCCTATGCCAATTGTTTGCTCTCAGCATATACCCTACTCCTGACAATGGTCAAAATGAAAACTTAACAATACCTCTGGGGCCAACATATCTGATGAACGAAGCTCCTAATCTATGCATCCTGACCTTTTAAAAATATGCCTATTTTAAATGTTTTAACCAGATTAAGTTGCTTAACAGAGTTCATTAATCATAGTATGCCTTATATAAATAAAGTAGTTGAGGGACAGAGTAAGCCAGTTTAAAAAATCTTATAATGTAAAAAGCATGGGAAGAAGGTAGTGGGATGTGTTAAATTTCTGTAGCAAATATTAGAAAATACTGCATTTGAAAGAGACTGCAGATCTCCTAAGTACAGAGATACTCTCAACAAAATCTGTCTTTTTCTCTACTTTCTTACATACGTTTATATATAAGAGAACCTACTTACCTTGACTTGCCAAGGATGAGTGGCTGAGAGAAGGGAAGTAATAAGAAACTTGAAAGATTTTGAGCACTTTCTGCTTTGTGTTGCAATTTCTTTCTTTCACTAACTTTCCAATTCTAAGAAAACTAAAACTCTCAATGATTATAGAGCAATATTTTCTTTCTGTTAGAACTAACCCACATTTTTTTTCCCTGAGATTTCTGTTTTTGCATTTTTGCAACACCTTTCCTTTAGGGAACTCAAGGTATTATATAAAATGTCAGTAAGTCTAATAAACTGTGTAATATATGCTGGTGGTGGCATGTGTGTATGTCTGTGCTTTCCAGATTTTTCTCCTTACAATCTCTTGGCATTATTTTTGTCTCTAAATCTCTGTATCCTCCCTCTCTCTCTCTCTCTCTCTCTCAGTCTGTCTATCTCTCTCTCAATCTCTATTTCTCTCAATCTATTTTGAATATAAGAGGGGAGAATGTAGGTTCTAAAAATGTACTCAATCCCCAAATAGCCTCCCCAGATCCTTAATCTTGCTAATGTTTCACCCTTGATTATATTCTTTCTTGCTGCCACCAAGTTTTAACCCCATGATTCCCACTGTAGTTTCAGCAGAATTATGCTTGTCACATAACTGATTCAACATAGAAGACCTGGCCTTAGCCACTTCAATTAATTACTACTACCCAAGTGATTCTGGGTTTCCAAGTCCTTTGTGGAGGTATGTACCTTATTAAATTGCCAGGGAAAGTCCTTATGCCTGTATGAAGAATTGGATTTTTTCCATGCTTCACTTGTCTGTCCACATTTGATTTACTTACATTATTGCTTGAGGAAAGCAAGATACTGGTGATCTAAAAAGCCTCTTGAATAGGTAGTATCCCTTTTGCCAAGTAAGCAAAAATAATTCATTTTTATTAATCACATTGAAAGCCAAATTGACACGTTACAGATTTTACTTATTAGTCTTTTTTCTCATACATTTCTCCTTGTACAAGGATTCAAGTCTCTGGTCCCCTTTCTCAACAATATCTTACTAATTCACACAGCTTTGTCAAAAATTCTCATATCAGTGTTGCTTATTCATACAATTTCTAATTATAAACATAAATGTGTTTCTTCATTATTTCTGTCCTAGGGCAATTCACGCACTTAAAAATAATAATGCTACCCAAATAGGGGAAAGGGTAAATATGTATACAAATTGCTTTAAGGGCTGTGTGAAAGTTCAGAGTTACTCAGATTTAGTTATAGTTAACTATACATATAGAGTTAAAAATGTACATTAAGATATGAGTAAAAATTTGTAATGAGAGTCTGTTGCCTATTTGATACTAGCATTTAAATGCATAATTTTATATGTCCTTCCAGTCAAAGAAGTTTAGGAAGTGCAGAATACTAATCAATTTATCTGACATCACTACTTTGAAAAATCATTTAGTTAATTTGACAGACCTTACGACATCATCTAAATGGAGCCGGGTGTATAAGTAGTCTATTGTATCATATAGTGGTAAGTGGAAAAGAAAATCAGATATCGGTTCCATCGCATTATGTACTCTTTTTTTTTTTTTTTTTTTTTTCACACACACACACACACACACTGTATTTTATTTTTACAAGAGATAAATAGACTGACATCAAGCACTGTACATGGATGACCACAACAAAAGCAACAATGATTGCAATTACCAAACATGAAACACACTCATACTATGTCATAATATTGAAATTGAAGCTCTTATGTAGGCACTTACATAACAAGAGATCCAAAAACAAATTTCTTTTTCTTTCCAAAAAATGTTTACACTACTTATTTATTCTGAAAAATTAGCATTTACAACTTTTTTGCCCTTTACCATTATGTTAAATATCCCTCCACTCCAATATAGATGGGCTTGTGTATATTTATTTGTAATTCTGTGGTTTGTCTTCATACATGAGGACTGAAGAAAGAAAAAATAAATCAATATTTTTATTTACAGCTGATAGCTCTTTTTCTCTAACTTTAGTTACTAGTGCCAGGGTTCCTTATATCATAGTTCTGTTAGACCACAAGAGAGCAATCAGTTACAGTAAGTGCCATTTTAATAATAGATATTATTAGAAAATATCTTATGAAAATTTTTAATAATCACTCTAAGATTAACTTTTAAAAATATATTTTGTTGGGGCTTCCCTGGTGGCGCAGTGGTTGAGAATCTGCCTGCCAATGCAGGGGACACGGGTTCGAGCCCTGGTCTGGGAAGATCCCACATGCCGCGGAGCAACTAGGCCCGTGAGCCACAATACTAGCCTGCATGTCTGGAGCCTGTGCTCTGCAACAAGAGAGGCCGCAATAATGAGGGGCCCGCGCAACGCGAGAAGGAGTTGGGCCCCCACTTGCCGCATACTAGAGAAAAGCCCTCGCCCAGAACGAAGACCCAACACAGCCATTAAATAAATAAATAAAATAAATAAAATAAACCCAAAAGTTTAAAAAATATATATATATATATTTTGTATCTCATCTGTATTTAAAAGAAATAAGTAGATCTTTAGTACTGAAATGATTATCTGCATTTGATTTGCTTCAAATATTTTTGATACTCTGAAACCTAATATTTAGGGGTATCATTTCATTGAGGTTGAGGTTGCTATACTTCTTGTTCACTTAAATAACATGAAAGACTTAGAATAGATTTATTCTATGACCCAATTCAAAATCACTTAAATTTGCCAGTTGAATGATCTTCAGAGTTTTAACAGGCTTTATTCCATGCAGTTGTCTTAATTAAACTTGAACTTATATAGTAAGTGAATAGATTAAATTTTTAAAGCATTCAATTTATTTTAAAGCAGACATAGTAAGATTAACTGCTTGGGTACCATTGTGGACAACTGGCCGTTCTAAATAACATAGTTTTCTTTCCAGAAATATTTTTGAATTACTGAAATAAATTTCTTGAAAATAATTTAACTGAAATTATAATTCAAAAAATTAACTTTGTTTTGGTCCAACAGATGCTACCACAAGGAGGAAAAGTGTTTATGACTAGGATCTTCCTAACTCAGAAATTTCGACACCCTGTTTTCCTTTTACAATATGTGTTCTTTCTACCTTTTGAAGTATTTTTTACACAGTGCCTCAAATGTATGGACAGAGGGTTTTAAATGGCCATAGGTAAATGCCAACAAAAAACATAAATTGTTAAGATCCCACGTAGTTATTGGTGATAATAATAAATGCTAATATTACAAATTTCCAAGTAAAAATAAAATATTTTTTTATTTCAGGTCCATTTTAAAATACTGCCTTCCTGAAGTTTTAGTTTAAATAAAATAATCCCCTCTAATCTTTACAATTCCAAACATCTTTTATATTTTTAATAGACTATGGGACTCTTAAAAACATATGTTTGTATTTGTTTGTTCCTGATTTTGACTGGTTTTCTAGAAAGCATAATACCTCATACTCTCCAGCCTCTTCTTCCTTTCTGGAATGTTAGGGGGTTCTTTCTCACAATTTCTGAAAAATCAGCCTTCTTGTTGGTGTCTGCAACCCTCGTCCTGCTAAGGTTTGTAAAAAAGGAGTGTCCAACACACAGAAAGGTCTTAATACATTATTTATTGTGGGAGCAGGAAGCTGAATGAATGAATGAATGAATGATGAAAATTAAATTTCAAAGTAAAGTAAAAACTGTGCAGAGAGGAGGCAATATTTGGCAGAAATATAAATAAGATGTTGCTGCAGAAAATACTATATCATTTCTTGTTTTATTTGGGCAACTCAGCATCTTTCCAGGAAAATGGGAAGAGAAGGTGATAAAGATACAGGTTGCTCAATTAGTCTCTGGGGAGAGAAACCTGTGGTGTGTACTGTGAATTCCTTGGCCTACCCTCTAGGATTTACTCTTTATTCTGCTCACACCTACACCTCATTCCCAGGCTGAACTCCCATCACAGCTGGGCTCCTGAAATTACGCAGTCTCTAGTAGGGATATTTCTAATGCATCTTGTATACTTGGTTTTCCAGTTAACATCTTCACTTGGATATCTAGAGGGCATTTCAAATTTCGTATCCTAATAACTACATTCTTGGTACCCCACTCCGATTGCAAGCATACTCCTTCTTGTTCTGCCACATGCCAGTTGTTAGCAATTTCGTTTTTCAGTTATGGATCAAAAATATCACGTATGTCTTTGACACTGAATACCTATTCAATCAGCAAATCTTTTATTTGCTCTAACATTTATCTTAGATCTGACTACTCATCATTTCTACTACCACCTCCTGAGGCTACAATATTTTTATGGGCTGAACTCTGTCCTCTCCAAATTCCTGTGTTGAAGCCCGAACACCAAGTACTTCAGAATGTGACTCTATTTGGAAATAGGCCCTTTAAAGATTTGGTGAAATTAAATTGAGATCATTAGAGTGGGCCCTGATTCAACTGGACTGGTGTCCCTATAAGAAGAAAAGATAGAACACACAGAGGGACACCAGGGATGTATGAGCACAAAGGAAAAGCCATGGGAAGACAGCTAGAAGGTGGCCGTCTGCAAACCAAGGAGAAAGTCTTCAGAGGAAACCAAACATGACAACACCTTGATCTTAGACTTCTAACATTTGGAACTGCGAGAAAATCAATTTTTGTCATATAAACCAACCAACCTGTGGTATATTGTTATAGCAGCCCTAGCAAACTAATACAGACACCGTTATCTCCCACCCACACTGTTACAATGGTGCCTGATGTTTCTGTTTTTACTGGAACTCTCTATATCACTCACCACACAATACCTAATATTACTCTTTCAGAACAAATTTTAATACATGACTTTTCGGCTCAAGGCAGTCCAAGTATTTCCCATCTCACTCAGAATAAAATACACAACTTATTCCTTTGAACTGCTGGCGTGTATTATCTTTCCCAGAGCTACTTCTCTGGCCTAGGCTCCTTCCAGGACCCTCTCCCCTCCCCACACTAACCACAGTGGATCCCTAACGAAACCAAGCAGGACCCTATGGGGCCTTCTCAGGACAGACCCCCCCCCATGTCCTCCACCTGCCTCTTGTTTGCAGAAAAACTTTAGTTTCCTAGGCCTTCCCCAAGTTCCAAAGAATAAATTTAATCAGAGAAGGGAGAAAATGCAGAAATAAAGGAAAAGAGTCAAGCAAGATAGAATAATTTAGCCCTTAAACAAAGTCAAGGGCCTTTAGTTCCTCCTCAAGGGTTGTAGATAATACTCTGAGCCAAATCCTTTGAGCTGTTTTACAGATACTGAAACCCCCAGCAGGTGGAAGAAGTTAACTGTATGCTGCCCACAAGCACGTAGACCCCAGACCGGTTGGAACCAGAAGGTTGATGATGTTGATTCCCAATTACCTCACCACCAATTAATCAGAAGAATGTCCACAAGCTGATCACACACACCACTACCCTCCTCCCTCACCTCATCTTTAAAAACATTTCCCTGAAAGCCATCGGGGAGTTTGGGTCTTTTAAGCACTAGCTGCTTGGACTACTTGCTTGGCATCCTGTAGTAAATGCTGCATTTTCCTTAACCAAAATCCCATGTCAGTAGATTGACTTTACTGTGAGAGGGTAAAGATTTGGTTCAGTAACACTAGCTATTCTTTTAACACATCTGGCATGCTTTTGCCTCAGGGCCTTTGCACATATGGTTTATCTGTTTTCAACTCTTTCTCACAGTTTTCCATACCGTGCACCTTAACCTTCTTTCATATTTCTGTTCTAATACAAACTTATCTGAGAGGGCTTTCCTGCCAACTCTCTTTAAAAGAATAACTGCCTTCCTATAAGTTCATATTCTGTAATCTTTTTTTTTTCTGCTTCATTCCCTTCATAGCAAAACTATTTACATGTTTACATGTGTCTGGACTCTTCCATCAGCAAACGTAAGCTGCATTCACAATGTTTAGCTGCTTCCCAAATAGTTTATAGCACATATTTGATAATAAATATTATTAAATACATAAATTATCCAAATAATTTCTTAAGAATAGGTATCAATATAGATCACCAGGCCAATTGTTTGGCCTGCCCTTACTTTTGTAGTCTGATTAGGTAGCTTTTTTCCCTCCTATTTCTAATTTTTCTAGAGTTGTTTCATGGTTTTACCTAATCTTTTCTTTTTTCCACTGTACCAATTTAGAATCTGTTCCTGGTATGGCTTGTCTCCTTGGTTAAAATTATTTGTAATTGTAAAATATAATCTTAATTCTCATTCATTTAATTATCTAAAATTTATTTTGTGACAATGTTTAACATCAAAATAGTTTTTCTAGTTATTTTTTTCTTTTCTTTTTTGCTATTTTGGTTGTTGCTATTGTTGCCTGTTTCTTTTGTTTTCTTCCAAAGATACCAAGTATTTGATTGGAAAGAAAGTGTAGAGAGACTGGAGATAGCTAAGATACAATATCTCTCTTTTCTCTTTCTTCTCTTTTCATCCCATATAACCTAATTTCAAACATTTCAATTTCCTCATGCTGTTTCCTAGCTCAAGATTCTTTCCACCATCCATCACTTTTGGCATATGTCTCCTCACTCATATATAGTATCCCTAAAAGGAAATACAAAAGTGCTGCACATACAAAAGTTGTGTCTAGTCCTAAGAAGAAATCAGGGATTGAGTTATTTGTAGTGAGGTGGATGGACTTAGAATCTGTCATACAGAGTGAAGTAAGTCAGAAAGAGAAAAACAAATACCGTATGCTAACACATATATGGAATCTAAAAAAAAAAAAAAGGTCATGAAGAACCTAAGGGCAGGACAGGAATAAAGATGCAGACCTACTAGAGAATGGACTTGAGGACACGGGGAGGGGGAAGGGTAAGCTGGGACAAAGTGAGAGAGCAGCATGGACATATATACACTACCAAATATTAAAAAAAAAAAAGAAATCAGGGAGATGATTATTTAGTTTAAAGAAGACAATTGTGAAATACTTGGTGTAAATAAGTATACTGTGTGATGTAGATCTGATCTGAGGCTGCAACCTATCTCCTGTTTACATTTCAATATCTCCTGAAATTGAGATTTTATTACAAAACAAAAGTGAAACTTGGGAATGCACTTTTGCTGAAAATTAAATTCTTAGCCTCTCAAAAGTAGCAAATGTTTTGCTGGAATTACTATATTCTGATCTTATGCTTTCATAATAACAAATACGAATCATTTCTATCTAATTTATTTGGTTTCACATTTCAAATAGTCACATCCTTGTAACTGCATTATATCACTGAGTTTTACACGTGGATGAGAAAAAATAAAATAGCTTATGCAAGCGGCATGTTAAAAATATATCCCTCAAAAGTTAAAATTTAAATTTTCAGAATGAAAGCTCAGCCATGTCAAACACAATGTGACAAATGAGTTCCATAATTAATCACCCACAAAATTATGACAACAACAGGAGCCAAAATATTTATACAGCTCCTAGGAAAAAGACTCCTAGGTAATGCAGGGCATGACTTACTTTACATATTGTGTTAGTTTCCTAGTGCTACTGTAACAAACTACCTCAAATTTAATGACTTAAAACAACACAAATTTGTTTTCTTACGGTTCTGAAGGTCAGAAGTTTCCAATCATGGTGTCAATAGGGCAGCATTCTCTCTTGAGGCTTCAGGGAAAATTTGTTTCTTTGTCTTTTTCAGCTCTTCCAGGCTGCCTGTATTCCTTGGCTCCTAGTTCCTTCCTAGAACCACTCCAACTTTGAGTCCTAGCCCCTAGTACCAACTGACCCACCTGTCTCCTTCTTATAAGAACGTTAGTGATTACATTGGGTCCACCTGGATAACCCAGGCAAATCTTCTTATCTCAAATCCTACGTTAATCACACCTGCAAAGTCTCTTTTACCATTGAGGTAACACAGTCACAGGCTCCATGCAGTGGAATGTAGCTGCCGTTGGGAGGAGTATATTCAACCCACCACACATGCAAATAAAATTTGAATACACACACACACATGCATATGTGTAACTGTTTATGTATATGTATCAAATTGTTCAAATAAAGCATTGGATATATTCAGTTGATTCAGTTGCATTATGTAGTACTAGCAGATAAAAATGCCAAACATAGATAATCTTTTTTGGGAGTTCTGTATAAAACATTCTGCATTCTTCTCAGAATCAGCTCGTCTGTAACTGATCTTCTGTTTTCCCTTTTCTTGCCTCTGACAGTCTCATTGACAATGTTCTTATTTGTGCTGGGAGAATATTAGTGTTGCCTGCTAGGCACATTGGGCAGTCAGGCACATTGGTCACTGTCTAGTATTGATTAAATTTCACTATATCAAAATTCGCAGTATATCTCAGCCCCTAGATTTCAGCACATCATCATGTTAAAGCTACTTCAACAATCTTGCCATTTCAATTTTTCATGCTTTTTCATTTGTTTGTTATTTTGACAATCATATACCACAACACATACCAATAGGTAATACTGTAGAAAAATATGAAAAACTTCAGTATCAAAATTGTCCAATTTCATGTCATAGATAAAGTCACTTTAACATAACAGTGACCCAGGAATATTTCAAAATCATGTATTTGATAAACTTCTCCTAATTTATCATACTAAGTTTCTACTACTCTATTATTAGTGGAGAGGGGCACTTTAGACCCCGATACCAGTGTTTCTTCCTTCCAGTCTGTTCCATGTTTATTTAAAGGTTTTACAGTTTGGCAGGCTACAGTTAGGCCAATTCTGCCCATGACCACTTGTTTAAATATCAACCATGGCTGCTTTTACACTATAGAGACAGAGTTAAGTAATTGCAACAGAGACCCTCTACCTATAAAGCTGAAAATAGTTTCTATCTTCTTCTTTACAGAAAATTTTGCTGACCCTTTTGTACAAGGATTGGATCTCATCAGTGCGTAGAAGGTGATGTTTTTAAGGCACCTAAACTATATTTGTTGCATATACACATATATATGAGTGTGTATATGTATGTATATACACATATATATGTCTTATATTTGATGCCAAGTTATAATGTATTATACAACACCAAGTAGTAAAAACAGTTTAATGTAGTTGAATATGCTAAGTCCAAGTTATCAATCAAGCAGGTGGCAAATTTTTATCTATTCCTATCTGTACCACTGTACTATATCATCATTTCAACTCTCAAGATCTGCCCTGATCCTCTAGGGTTGATTGGGAAACAGAATAACTTTTGACAAGATATAAATATAGATATGGATATAGATGATATAGATGATATATATCCTCCATTACCCTCTATTTCCTCTACTAAGAATCAGGTTCAAACTAACACTGTCTTTCAGTTGTACTGTTACACATCTACTTTGTGCTCCTAACCCCTGACTGTTGCAGTAGAAAGCCAATACATGCTTTGTAAACTTAAACTGATGTTTTCTCTTTGCTTAAAACCCTGGACTGGTTCTCGTTGCTCTTAGGATAAAAGAAAAATGATGAGGATGACCTACAAGCCTCTGACTCTGAAACCAGTTTATTCTGCCTCCTCACATTTCACTCCTTGCTCACTATGGTCAAGGTACACTGTCCATCTATTACTTCCCAGAATGATCGAATCTCTTTTTCCTCCTTAGAGCCTTCATTCCCCTAGTGCTTCAGGTCTCAGCTTAAATTTCAGTGAGGGAAAAGTGCTTTCTTTTATTGCTCAAAATACATTAAATCACTCCATTGATTTTTCTCATAACATTCTATTCTTTTCCTTCACAGCACTTAAGATAATTTATAATATTGTTTATATGTGTGTGTTTCTTTATTAAATGTCAATATCCCCCAGTAGACATGCCCCAGCAGACTATAAACTTAACATGGAAAGAAACGAAGTCTGGTCTACTTTATCCCCCACTCCATGCCAAGACCTAGCATAAGGCACAGCAGCTGACTGACATTAAATAAATCATTCTTGAATATTTCTTTGTTATAGTTATCTAGTGTTTTTCTGATTTTACTACTTTATACTTGATATTTTGGAAATTATTTTCATTCCCCAGCAAAATTCTCCTTTCTATTTTGCGGCTTTGTCTTCCACTTAGCTTTCAGCATGGTCTTCTCATACCATGGGAACCACTGGCTACCTTGGAGACCTTACCACTACTTGTTACCTGTATCTATGTTTGTCAGGTGACCTAGTACGAGTTAGTTTGAAATAAATCTGTTCTAACAGAGATATATCACACAGAGATATATTTCCACTTTCCTCTCACTGAAGCAACTGAAATCACACCCAAATAGCACAAGTGGAATTATTTTTCAGTTGACTTGTTAGAAAGAAAAAACAAAAACAGGGCAGTCTGCAGAGTCCAGAACAACAGACAGATCAGACATTTCTCATGCTGTTCATCCACTGAACTAGTCACTTATAAAAGAGAAGAGAGATGAGCAGGAAAGGACATGTATTACTCTGGACCTACTAACTTCGGTATAATTAGCCAGACCAAAAAATTGTTACTCTAAGTAATACCTGTAGATATGGCAACATGCATTTAATAATTGCAACACTCCAAAGTAAATCTCTATAGTTAACAAATAATAAACCATAGATTTTTATATGTTCCATATAATGAGTAATGGAATTTTATGATTCATATTTATTTACATTATGCCAGAGAGCAAGCTCTAATAAAGTAAGGATTTTTATTTATTTTGTGTACTTTTATTTTTTTAACATCTTTATTGGAGTATAATTGCTTTACAATGGCGTGTTAGTTTCTGCTGTATAACAAAGTGAATCGGCTATACGTATACATATATCCCCATATCCTCTCCCTCTTGTGTCTCCCTCCCACCCTCCCTATCCCACCCCTCTAGGTGGACACAAAGCACCTAGCTATTTTCCCTGTGCTATGCGGCTGCTTCCCACTAGCTATCTATTTTACATTTGGTAGTATATAATATCTAAGGGGAGTAGAACAATGACTGGTTACATAGTGAATATTCATAAGTTTTGTTGAATTATTGAATTAGTACTCTTTTTGTCACATTTAATATTTTATCTGTTTCATAGGAAGACTCTTTTTAGCTAGGAGAAAAATTAAGCCTCACAAAAGTCAACAAACGAATAAATAAACCCCTTTTTTCATAACTCTATTTATCACACTTTATTCTCATACAAATTAATTTCAATTTTAGGGAAGCTTGAAATAAATTGCAAATGTGATTAATAAGCCTGTGACACTAAGGATTCCTTTCTTTCCACAAAGTAAAATATTCCTGAAATCTATCAGTATGAATTAAAGTTTCAATAATCTGAAAATAATGCCAATTTTCTAGAAACCATGGACTTCGAGGAGTATTTTGATTCCCCCCTTTTCACAGAGCTCTGGTGTCTTATCTAGATCTGGAGACCTGAGGACAAAGATGAGTATTTTCACACCTTCTATTTAAAATGTTTCCCCTGAATCCCCATTAAGCAATGGCATTTTAAGTGAAATTCTTACCCACACAGGTCTATAAATAAACTCTGCCTATAAAGTGCCAGTATGACTTGTTGAACAGTAGAAAGATGATTTTTTTGTATGAGACCTATCTCACCAGTTTTGCAAAGTGGAAAAAAACAAATGCTTTGCAGTCCTCAGACATGTTAATTCTCTATTAATCCAGAAAGCACTCAAATGATAGAATCCATTAAAAAGTGGCCTCTTTTTGCCAAGTTAGGGATTGGAGAGAATTTTAATAGTCAAACATGAACAAAGAAAATGTATCAATATATGAAAATATAAGAAGATAAAGACCTATCAGACTTAAGAATAAGTACACTGAGATGAGTAGGTAGAACAGGTACTCCTGAGTTGCTGCCCTAGATGCTGGTGTAGGACAAAACACCACAGGAGCTGCCACATGGGCTTCTACTCGTGGCCAAATTTGGAAGGCAGAAATTAGGCAGCTAAATCCCCTTCAATTGGAAATTCTGTTACTAATTATTCAGGAACTTTGCTACAAGGTAATCCACTAATCATATTATACTTGATCTAGGTATAGCCTCAGATTTACTTTTCTCTTCATATATTTACATTGTTAATACAAACTGAAACAATTCCATGCATAATGGTTTGTAAGGATTCAAACTATAGTGGTTTTGTTTTGTTTTCTAAAGGACAAAGAAATACTGGCTGGGAATGGAGAAGTGAAACAGAAAAGGGCTGGCAGCAAACAAAGCAAGATTTATAAAGACAACATTGGGAATTCCCTGGCGGTCCAGTGGTTGGGACTATGTCTTTCACTGCTGAGGGACCAGGTTCAATCCCTGGTCAGGGATGGCCAAAAAAAAAAAAAAAAGTGACAACTACTACTGGGGGTGACTGAAGCAGTGTAGAACTCACTCTTCTATTACATCACCAGGGGAATATTTATATTCCACCTCCCATCAATAGTTAATCAAGCATTGCTCACAGAAGGTGTTAATTTCCCACCTCTCTGGCCTAACTCCTGCGCAGGCAAAGAGACCCTCTCTGGCTTCAGAGAGACCCTTCAGACAGTGATGTGGATACTGGTGATAGAAAATTGGTAAAGCCTGAGGGAGTGAGTGATGCACTAGAGTCTGCTACTCTATGTTATTAGATATTCTTATTTTAAAAAAATGTTTTAATGAATGCATAGTATTTCATTATTTGATTAAACCCTAAGTATATTAAACCTATGCCTTATTTCATTTCTGAAAGACCAAGAATATCTGCAAAAGTGTTAATATTCAGTTTTATTATGTAAAAAGGTCTTACACTGGAATTAATGAATCAATAGTTGAAAGAAATGACTATTCTTAAATATTTGATATATACTGCAAAATTATCTTTCAGAACATTTGTACCAATCTTTATACATCCAGTTGTGACATGAGAGAGAGAGCCCTTCCAATGCACACAGTGGGCTATTATTTTTTTTACCCTTGTCAAAGTGGGAAGAGAAAATTTATCTAATAAATGTTTTAATTTGATGTTATTTGATTACTAGTGTTTTCTATAGCTGCTCTAACAAATTACCACAAACTTGGTAACATAAAACAATAGAAATGTATTATCATCTAATTCTGGAAGTCAAAAGTTTGAAATGGGCCTCATTGGTCTTAAATAAAGGTGTTACAGAGCTGCATTTTTTCTGGAGGCTCCAGGTAGAAGAGATCCATTTCTTTGCCTTTTCCAGCTTCTAGAGGCTGCCCACTTTGCTGGCCTCATGTCTGTTGCCATTTTCAAAGCCCTTGCAGTTTTTCTCACCACACATTGATCTGATTCTTTTGTCTTTCTCTTCTATATTTTAAGGACCCTCAGGGTTGTATTGGGCCCACCCACAGAATCCAGGATTATCTCCTTATTTTAAGGGAAGTTAGCAACCTTAATTCCATCAGCAACCTTAATTTCCCCTTGCCATTGCAAGGGAGGCAAAAAGGTACCTCTACTCTCTTAGCATCTTTGGCTGGACCTGAGAATTAACTTGATGTAATATAATTTAACAGGAGAAAAGCATGTAAATTTATTTAATATAAGTTTTACATGACATGGGAGCCTTCATAAGGAAATGAAGACTCAAAAAGTGGCAAAACCCAAGAGTTTACATAATATATTAGATTGAACAAAGAGAGGCAATTGCGGAAAAGTAATTAAACATATGGGGAGATTAAAGCAACATAAAAGTTATTTTAACAACGTGTGTTTGTACAGAATATTGTGGGCCTCGACTCCCCATCTCTGGTGATAAGAATCTGTCTTTCTGATATGAAGAGGGCACCTTTCTCACAAGACTTTTATCTTCTGCTTTCAGGAAAACAAAGGAGAGGTCAGAGAACCCTTCTTGCACCTGCTGCTCTCTAAGTATCTTTAACTCAAAATAATCTTTATGCCAAAGTGGCATATTTTGGGGTGGCAAATTCCATCACCTTTCACCCTGTAGCACAACATGTTCACAGGTCCCAGAGATGACAATGTGGGCATCTTTGGGGAGAGCGATTATTCTTTTTACCAACACTAGTAAAGCTGAATATTTAGCATATTTTACTCTCAATCTGTACTTTTTCTGTGAATGCTTTATTTATGGTTTTTGCTATTAGAGAGTTGATATTTTTCTTCTTGATTTCTTTTTTTAAAATAATACATCTTATAAAGTCTGGTACATTATTTATTTATTTATTTATTTATATTTTGGCTGCTCTGTGTCTTAGTTGTGGCATGTGGGATCTTCGTTGAAGATTTCTTAGTTGTGGCATGTGGACTTCTTAGTTGCAGCATGCGGACTTCTTAGTTGCGGCATGCAAACTCTTAGTTGTGGCATGCATGCGGGACCTAGTTCCCGGACCAGGGATCGACCCCCAGCCCCTTGTATTGGGAGCATGGAGTCTTACCCACTGGACCACCAGGGAAGTCCCATTCTTCTTGATTTCTAAATGTATCTTTTTAAATATATGTTAACCCTGCTATACACCTTTTTCTCCAAGTTTTTCATTTACCTCTTAATTCTGTCCCATTTTTACTCTTATAAATATAATTCTATATATTGATGCCCCGTGCTTTTAATTACACTTTTGGTTACTTGTGTTTATTTTTCCCTTTATTCCCACACATAGTATTATAATCATTCTTATTTTCATCCTATTTTTTATCATTTCCTTTTAATTTCTATTAATTCTATCTGTAAAGTCTTCATCTAGAACACATAGTTATTGTATGCTTTCAGAGGTCACATAATGTTTTCTTTATGAATAAAGCATTTGTAGATGTAGATCATATTCATTTTGAGAATATATTGCTTCAATTTTTGTTATGTTCTTTTTGTTTGATACAAAACTTTATTCTTTCAATTAGTTTGTAAGCTCATTAGGGATATAAGATGTATCTTTAACTTTGTCCTTATTACTTCTGCTTCTTGAAAACCATTGGTCACGTAAAAATTGTATTGACATATTGAAAAATATAAGCAGATTCACAGAATTTTTTAGCTAAAATGTGGTAACAAATTTCACAGCTACTGTCAGAAGTACTAGCAAATCACACAGCAACAGTGTGGTGTGATATCTTTGTGTCTGTCGTGATTATGTAAATAAGACACAGTGAGAGTAAATTTGAATAACATTTATTTAAGATTTAAGCTGAGAAATTGAAATGCAAATGAATTATACATTTTCAAATGTAGGTGGTCTTTTGAAGTGAATATTGTTATTTGTAGCTGATTGATTGTATTATAATTTGGAATTAATTTAGTTCAATGAGAACTTATTTTAGGAATTATAAAAGTTAGCATATTAATTTAATATATATGCATTTTAAGTTTAGAATTTGACTTTTGGGAAGTAGTCTGTTGTGTAAAGAGCCGTCATATTAAAAATACAACTTTATTGAAATCACATCACTTCCCAAGCTTATATGTTATTAATCTAGCTTCTTCCCAGTTGTTTCCAGTATGACTCATATGTTCCATTAATAAAATTGCCCAGGTTCTCTTCATGGCTAGTTAGTATAATCAATTAGATTGATCAAGAGTATAAAGCTACACTACAGCTATCCTCTAATTTTTAACACTTCTTGAGTTCATTTTTAACTTTGTTAATGTCAGCATATTTGTTCTCTGTGTGGTTCAAAGGAATAGTCATGATTATCCTCTGACTTGAAAATGAAGAGATGGGAGAATTATTTTCAGCCCAAAGTACTAAATTTTGATCAGTACTGCAGCATACTCAAAACACAATCCATGTAATATTTATTATATTTGGAATATGTAAATGGCAGATGTTTCAGAAAATTTCCCTGAATGAGAATTTAAATATGATTTTAATCAGGTTGGTGTGTGTGTGTGTGTGTGTGTGCACTCACGCAAAAAAATCTATATATACATATAACGAATTTCATGAAAAATTTAAAACCATGAATGGATAAATTCATTTAACGAATATTTATTTATTGTACCAATGACATGGTTTGCATTCTAGTGAAAAGAGCAACATAAATATTTAGAATACAATTTGGAAAAAGAATAGCATTAGGCACAAAATTCTATGAGTATGAGGACTGTTTGATTTTTTAAAAAGGCTTTTGTGTTAGTCTGGGACCTCAATGAAGTAAATACCAAGAAGGAGTTAAGTTAGAAGTGCAAGAGATTTATTGGGGATAACACCAGTGAAGAGTTAGTGAGTAGAAAGGGCAGGATTGTCAGACAGAACTTCAGACTGTGATGAAGATCTGACCCCTGTGAAGTAGAGGGGGGAAAAAGGAAAATTGGATAGGAAGAGCTTCAGACTTGAGTGCAGCTCTTAAAAAACCCTAACCACCATGATAGTTTGCTCCAGTGCAAAGATTGTCCATGAGTGAGTGTCCTGTGATGGGAAAAAACGGCCCAGCACTAGAACCTCTGCTGTGTACAATCATTCAATGGAAACTGGGGAGAGGGTGGCCTCACGTCAAATGCTGTGGTGAATCCACAAAGTACTACAGCTGAAGACTGTTGGCTAACTGCGCTCTATGTAGCAGGTTATCTCTCTCTCTCTCTCTCTTTTTTTTTTGCCACACCATGCGGCATGTGGCATCTTAGTTCCCCGACCAGGGATCAAATCCATGCCCCCTGTAGTGGAAATGCAGAGTCTTAAACACTGGACCACCAGGGAAATCCTGGCAGGTTATCTCTAGAAGAGAGTTCTGTGCGATGCATCTTCATGGCTGCCAGAGATTTATAGAAAATATGGCTCTAAATTTAATCTTCCCACATCAGCAATTATTTGTTGAATGTCTACCTTGTGTCAGATGACAGAAATTTTTTTTCTAAGTAGTTCTTCATCTGTTTTACAAGAGGTATAAAAGTGCTCATGAACGGGAAATATATGCATCATCAGTGTTATTGAAGGCCTGGTACCATGTTGTGTGGTCTATAATTTTGTGTGGCTGGATAAATCATGGGATAAGAAGTTATAAACATAGGTTAACTCTAGATGATGGGGTGCCTCATATTCTGCCTTTTTATTCCAAAGGCAATTGTAAACCATTTTACCAATAAATGTGACAAAGCCAGGTTTGGTTTTAATAATAATTTAGTGGATGTCTAGAGAATTGAGCAGAGAGAGGAAAAGGGTAGTTGTGTGAAAATCAATTAAAAGGTATTATTTCAGGAACAATAAAGACAGGGCATTAATAAGCAAACAACTGAGGGAAAAAAGGAAAAGGCAAGGACTAGAGAAATATGCAGGACTTAGCAAATGGATATATGATAACACTTCTAATTAAAGAGGAGATAGAGAAGGAATAGCAGGTCTGTTTTGAATCTTTGTCAATCAGCAACTGCATCTTCATCATCATCATCATCATCATCATCAATAATGTTTGACTGAGGAGTGAGCAAGATGGAAGAAATTAGTATTCTAACGCACTGAGTTTGAATGACCAGCTATACGTTAGGGGGAGATGCAAGTAGGCAGATGAAAATACAGTCTGTGTCTTAAAGTAGGCATCTAATAATATATTTGGCAAAATTTTGTGTATAATAATAACATAGCATTTTGGGAATGGGTATAATTATCTAGGGAATCTAGAGAAAAGAGATGAATGTTAGAAACAGAACTCTTAAGAGTTTTTGTATATGCAGAGAACCAAGAAGCGGGTGGTAATTAAGGAGAGTATTGGTGAGCCCTTTAGAGTACTCTCATTAGAATCATAGTGGTAGGTATTGTACATCAGCAATTGAAAGATGAAGAAAGCAAAGTATATGATCTTTTTTGAAATTTAACAGTAAGAGTTTAAAAAAAATGATAGTTCTTTGTATATTGGTGTAGAGACAAATGTAAGGTTTGTTATTTTTACTATTGTTGTTATCATT
This sequence comes from Balaenoptera musculus, assembly GCF_009873245.2. Classification (NCBI taxonomy): domain Eukaryota; kingdom Metazoa; phylum Chordata; class Mammalia; order Artiodactyla; family Balaenopteridae; genus Balaenoptera; species Balaenoptera musculus. The sequence goes on from NC_045788.1 coordinate 109,248,995, forward strand.
ATTGTTGTTGAGGGTGAAAGTTTCTTGAGTATATGAGTAACGTGAGAAGGAGGAATTAGTGGAGGACAGATTGTAGATACAAAAGAGAGAGGGATGATTAATTAATCAAGCTCCAGAAGAGATAACAACGAAGTAATCAAAATTTATCTTCCAGTTTCACAAATATAAATAAAATTTGTCCTCACATTTAAAAAATGTCCTTTTTCCCCAATGATCATGTCACATAAAGAAAAGATTTGGATTTCTGTTCTCAGTAACAACCAATATTAGGTTATATCATAGCATCTTGAAATTTCATTATGTGTGTTTATACTATTGTAATCTATGTATAATACCAAGCAATTCTGTGAAGAAACTGTGTTCCAGATTCCTCAGGTACAAAATAGGGATAAAAAATACAACAATAGATAAATTATTAAAATATCTTATAACTTTATTGTATATATGTATGTTAAATGCATATTTCAAATCATTCCTATTTGGATTTTGTGCCCCAGGCTGTGTGAGGTTTATATGAATTAGTACGTATAAAGAGATTAAAACAATGCCTACATAGTAGGCAAAGTAAATAGCAAATAGTTACTGTTATTGTATTATATTGTATTGACAAGTAAACTTATCATAGTCTTACATACAAATGTTCAGGGGTTTATTTATAAAATACCAAACTAAAACCAACCCAAATTTTCTTCAACAAGAAAATGGATAAACAAATGTGGCATACCCATCAATGTAATACTACTGTTCACCAACAAAAAAGCAACAGACTGGCAATGTACACGATATGGATAAATCTCAAACACATTATACTGAACAAAAGAAGCTGGAAACAAGAGTGCACCCACTACGATGTGATGCATATGCCATTCAAGAAAGCACAAATCCAGTCTGTAATGTAAGGAAGAAGATCAGTGATTGCCTGGGGCGAAGTGAGTGTGTGACCCAGGGAACTATTTCGGGAGATATTCCATATCATTTATATAACAGCATTATTGAGTTATAGTTTACATCTCTTACAATTCACACATTTGAAGTGTATAATTCAATGTTTTTTTAGTATATTCACAGATATGAGCAATCATCATCATAGTCAATTTTAGAGGGAGGGAGAGTGCACTCTTGGTTTAGATAACACAGACTCTTACAGTTCCTCCTGAGTTTTAGTAGATTTTCTGGAATGAATTTTTCTTCATTTGTTGTATGCCTTTACAGCCATTTCCAGAGACTTTAAAAACAATTTTCACCAGTTTCTCTGGAGAGCATATTAGCTAAGTTCTCATGTTCTCATGGTGTTAGTGGTTCTCCTCCATATCTTGAATGTAAACGTGGTTACACCAGTATATTGTGTTGGCCAAAAATTCATTCGTTTTTTTTCCTTAAGGTGTTACGGAAAAACCAGAACGAACTTTTTGGCCAACCCAATATAAATTAGTCAAAAATCATGGGAATATACTCAAATATGGAAGCATTTTATTTTATTTAATTTATACTTTAACAAATTTTACTTGAAATCTTTTTCTAATTGTCAATTTAAGAGGAAAGGCAAGGATATTATTGAAAAAGCACCAAAGTGCACTGCATTAGTAGTTTAAATAGTGACATAATTTAAGGATTTCAAATCATTTTATTGTGAGGTTGAATGGATGAGCTTTAATGCCTCGTACACGGCTGAGAGTGTATGATGTTGTTGCTGTATTACTGGAACATGTTATTTTCATATTCCAGATTATATGTTAAGGAATCAAGTGTGGAACCAGAATTTGGGGGGCTAGATTTTGTACAATTTCAGAGTACTCTTTAAGAAAACGATCCAAAAGTATCATACATTGCAAATTTTGCCAATGTATTTTTGCCAGATATTTGTTAGCAATATATGATCCTGTAAACACAACTGAAGCTTGAGCTTTGTTAACTCCATGTCATGTCTGCCTCTGTGAGGAATCATTTCTTTTGTCCCAAGACTCCTTTTCTCAAGCTATGTATTTTCCCAAAACTCTGATTGCTTGGGAACAGATTATAATGTGGTTTCCAGTGTTGCTCTTGGTAAAGATAGAAACAAGGAACATAATTCTGTGACATCTTTAATTTACTACTATTCCAGTGTTGGTTTTGCTAAGGATATAAATGAGGAACTTATTTACATGACATCTTCGATTTACCACCATTTAAGTGAGTTCATTTGAAGAATATTATTAGTATATATACAGTAAATAATTTTCAATTTTACCAAGGTGGTAGGGATGTCATTTAACTTGACTTCTTTTTAACTAACCTGGTGTGTTATATTTCTCCAGGGTAAATGAAATTTTATTAAATGTTTAGAATTTTTCAGTGTGATATATCCTTTTTTAATATGAAGAAAATGACATATAAAATATTTAACATTTAAAACTGATAACATTAGACATTTAGTCTGATAACACTGCTGAGTGTTATCAGACTAAAACCAAAACATAAGAATGTTGAGAGAATGGGAAGTAATGGAGAGGTAGAATTACCTATAGAACACAAGAAAAGAGTTTCATGAATGCAAAATAAGCAGTTTGAAGAATTCTAAAGAGGAAAAATAGGGTTCATTGTTTCTCCATATCCCAGGGCAATAGAGAAAAGAAAACTTAAAAGGACAATTTAAAAATTGTTAAAAGGACAATTCCTTCATATCTAATGACACACAAAAATCAGATGCTGTCAAGCAAATACTGTTCATATATCACCTGAGACAACAAATAAATAAATTGAACACATGAAATAAAGTAAAACTCTATTTATAAATATATTACTATTTATTGTCTGCCAGATTCTCTGCTAGTTGTGGTTGGGCTACAGTAAAATCCTATAGGGCAAGGGTTAACCATTTCCTCTGACAGGAACTTAAGGATATTGTTCTATTCTGAAAGATTCATGAGTGATATCTTAAAAAAACTAATGAATGACTTTTACAGAAATATCAGTAGGCAATTATATTGATCCTATTTACTTTTTATTTCTGTTTCAACTTTTGCCTTTTTCACTGAAGAGCATAAAATAAAACAGCAATGGTTTTCCATTATAAAAATCATAGGTCATATTTTACCACTGGACCTGCTATTAGATTATTAAATCTATACACTCTGTAGGGCAAGGTAGTTTAAATAGATAATTTGATTACACTTCCCCTTGTCTTTTTTTAATCAAATGCCCCCAGCAGGAGAGATACATTTAAATAGCGTGTATTATAAATTATAATATTCACTGTTAGATATGTTTAAATTACTTTTATATTTTCTTTTAAGTTTTGCCAGTCGCTGGCTGTGTGACCTTAGGCAAGGTAATTTTTCCTTAAATAAGAAAAAAACCTATATATTTGCCAATGTACTTGAGCACCCTTTTTTTTTTTTTTTTTTTTTGATGGAATACAATGCAGTGCTTTAGTGTAAATGGTATTTATTTCTGTGGAATGATGGAGTTGCACTATTACATAAGATCTTGAGTGACTAGACAGCATGGTAATGAGTACAGAATTTTATGTCCAGTTGCCTTGGGTTTGAAATTTAGCTTCAATATTTATTAAATCTGTGATTTTGGAAAAGCTTATTAACCTAAATGAAGAATATGTTTTCTATGAACTACAGGCATAATAACAGGTGTCATAAGGATTAAATAAGCTTAAGCATGAGAGTTCAGTTCATTTAAAAGTCATTAGGTCTCATTGTTATGAAATCCTATACTCTCTATAAAATATGCTTTATAAAGAAAAAATATTGATTTTTTTAAAATTTTAAACTATATTGATTATAGAGAAGAACAAAGAGTTGGAGAATAAAACGGTCATTTTCTCCCAGAAGTTTCTATCCCGTCTTTCTCAGGTTGAAGGTTTTGCTTGGGATATTTTCTTGGTACAACAAACAAGCCTGCTAAGACACCTCAGAGTATATTTATAGGCTCCCAAATTCAATGTATCTTTGGGAGCAAACGTGACTTATCAGATAATCACCTATTATTTAGGAGAGAGATGCTACATAGATTTTTTTCTCTCCTCTTGTTGTTTTTTTTTTTTTCCTATAAGATGTTCTGTAAAAACTCGTCTTTTTCCTGCAAGTAAATGCTATTAGAAATAATAAAACACAATCTATAGGATCACTAACTTACTTAAAGATAAGTGCTAAAAATTAGAATGTATTTGTCATCATTAACTTAATAGTATCTGCCTCCATAATTCCCTAGTGTTCACCATGGAAATTTACTAGCTTGGAACCATAGGAAACTGTTTTTAGCTTTGGAAATATAATAACTGTTCTTAGAATTTTAAAGAAAGATGTCACTCAATTCTGTATGCCAAATTTGTTCTCAGGCACAGAATTCTTTAGTAACTTAAATCTGGCTTGTCCTGCTTCTACTTCACATCTCGCATATTTACTTTAATTTTAAACTCGAATGCAAAGCAATGTTACATCAATATTTAGAGTGCTGATGATTGGTGATGGCCATAACTCAATCGTATGTCAAGAAGATATGGCATTTTATGGGGACCAATTAAGATCAACGTCAACACTTGGCTTTCCAGTAAATGACATGGTAAACACTTGGCAGAATAATAAACAATGCTTCCCATTCATCACTGAAAAGACATGTATTTCCTTGCAAGCTCTTTTGGGTACGAATCTAATAATGTGTTGTCTAAGTCCATCTTTAGTTAATTGTTAGCCAATGACAAGAGAGATAGTTAAAAAGAATGTGGTATTTCCTGAATTATATGATTAACCTTATTTCTATATTCTAAACTAATTTGAACTCATAAAGAAACATAATATTGTATGCTAAAAAAAATTAAATTTATTGAACTAATCCACCATATTTATGAACACAATTATGAAAAAGCAGCAATGACATCAAAACATACTGAGATTAAAGAAATTTTTACTGAGCAGGATATTTTACAGGAGTGGTGGCTGAAGGCAGTTATGAAAGAGAGAAGAAAAGGTAGAAATCTTTCTGAAAATATTGGAAGTAAGAAATCTGAAAGATTTCTTTCTGAAAATAAGGCCAGGTAACCAACTCCATTTCACTAGGAATCCCTTTCTTCGTTCAATCCAATATTCATGTAACATACTTGTACCCTTACTCCTTTTATAACTTACTTCTAAGGTTCGAAGAATTGGAGCAGTAAAAAGAAATGAGATGTATGAAAATGCATATAGAAATAAGGAGTGCTAAAGGGTAAAGAAATTAAGTCATTTAAAGGCTTATTCCATTTTTAAAGCCAGGTAAAATTATCTCTTTGGACTCTTTTTCTGCTCTTTGCCTTTCCTATTAGAAAGCCTAAAGTTTTCATAGTAATTTAAAATATTTTCCTTTAACATTAAAAAAAATGCTGTTTATTAAAATGGATTTTTTCTCTAAGTATTCCTCTCATATTTGTTATCTTTAATTCTGCACTGTATGTTTAATTTTACCTTTATATTAGGATTATTTTTTCCACAATGCAGGAAAAATTATACAACTGTTGAAAATAGTAGTAATATCACTGTACTATTAGTAGACTTCAATTTGTAAGTGAAATTATTAAGTAATTATTATTAAGTATTATCTGTGCTTTTCTGCTACCACTTAAAGTTGTGTATTAAAATTTTAATTTTCCAGAAGTAAACAAGAGGGTTACTTTTACATGACACCTATTTGAGATACATTTACCATATTAATATACTGTTCTCAAAAATGTGTTTCTCTCATACAAAGACAAATCCATGTCAATATATAATTTCAGCAAAATGAACAGTGAATGATGTAGCTTAATTTGGTAAGTGGTTAGAAGGTGAGCCAAAACATCACAATACCTGCCTTAAGATTAGAACTAGACTCCTATGCTTTGTTTTCATGAAATTATGTGAAGATAGCATTGAGAAACCTAAAATAAATTTGTGCTAAAAATTTAAGGGCTGGTGAATATGAAGAAAATATATGATATTGGTACACAAGTCACTTTTGTCACATATAATAAATTTTATTACAAAAAGTTTACATAAAATATGATTAAGTGATTTGTGAACCAGGCATGTGATATATTAAAATATTATTAAGGTGAATTACTTATTTGGTTGTCTGACAATTATAGGACAGTTTTTTTCTACTGGGATTCATTGTAGGTTCTTATCTAAGCATGTTTGCAATCAAGTAGTATAGTTTTATATGCAGCCCACACTCTAATTAGCACATTCTAATTTCCAGCTTAAAAGAAAACCATAAGTAGCATATGGCTTAAAACATTTTATTGTTTACAACTAAGCTGCATGCCTCACTGTAAGATGAAAATTAAATCTTTCTTTGCTTTGATTGAGCCGTGCTCCTTGACTTTTTATTTTCATCGGATAATTAAATGACTAAACAAGATGAAATGAGTTACCTAATTTTGTTAGGAATTAGAGGTAATTTAGGTTTGAGAAACTACTTTTCTGAGTATCAGAATGTTTTCCTCATGTCAACTCTCCTGAACTTGATAGTACTTAATTTTTCATTTCTGACATTTATATCAAATATATATTATAGTGAATATGTTTATAATAAATGAATGCATTTGTGTTTAGATTGTCTTTTAAAAATATATTTAATATCCTAGGACTGTCTCACTTTTAAAATAATCATCAAATATGAAGAATAGCCTGCAATATATTTAATTTTTATAGCATGCCTTAGGAAAAACAAAAACATTTCAAAACAATAATTCTATATATTGTTGTTAGATAAATATAGGCATGCCATGAGGCCCTAGAGTCACTGAGACAGTGTGCTGATGCAGGTATAACATATGACCTGAAAAAAACAACCTGTACTGAGAGTCAACCATGAAACCATGGAAATCCTTGGTCTCCCTCCCAATTCCTTTTCTACATTTCCATGCTCTGCCTAGATTACTTCTTCTTTATTCTCTCACCTATTCAGACCATGGAGAGATCAGACCTATTCTCTTTTCCAGTGGTGGACTATTCCATTGTTTCAGTCTGGAGTGTCTATAAGAATAACCAACTTTTCACTTGCTAATATTGATCACTAATCCTACATTATTAAAGAAGCAGTCTCCTTCCCACCAGAGCTGAAGGTGCTAAGGAAAAGAGTGCAAAAAAATTTTTTTCACCACATTTTCTCTTTGGTGGAATAATTCAAACCATAGCAAAGGAGAGTGACGCTTCCTACCTTCTTTGTGAATACAGAAGTCAGGAGTATGATATTACTGTGTTCTCCACACAAGACCATTTTTAGCTATATAGGTGTGACTTCTGTGGACACAGTTGGTTTTAGGTGATGGTGAATCTCATGGAATCTCCAGTTGTTTCTGCATAAGTAGTGTTCTGTGGTCTCTGGACACCAATATTCTATCCACACTCTCACCCTCATATCATTACCTTGTAAAATCTGAAGTCTTCTGATTAACGTTAAGGGAAAGACACTGACACTCCATCCAGTATAATAGCACAAGTGAACCAAATTCCCATAAACTTGAGAACATTGTCATTGTGTTTATCCCAGCCCACTTGCTCTCTCCACTAAACATGGTTTGCTAATCCTTTTGCTATCCAGTGGTTAGGTGGGTTCATTTTTCCCTTTAGTTCTCTAAGGGAAAGGTTGTGCAATGCAATATCTTATCAGCTATGTATAGCTGGACTTTATATACTGAAAATAGATATTGTGCTTCCTTTCAATAACCCACTATCATATATCTACTTATTGCCTAGAGCATGAGTCTGCTGTAGAGATTCTTCCTGTGTCAACCTAGCTGAAATCACAGAGTGTTTGTCTTTGTGCTCCTATAGAAAGCTGTTAGAGCCATCAATGAATAAAGATTGACCCTCATTTCACTGAAGATCATTAGTTAAAGTTCTTCAAGTCTTCATCCTTAACACTAACACCAAAAAGTAAGATTAGTAAGCAACCAGGATCTTCTCCAGCATTAAGTACCGTAGAGGAAGAGCTTCTATTACCAGAAACAAAAGGTTAGAGTATTTGAGCCACCTCTTCTACTGAAAACAATGACAATGCTGGATAAAATTTTTCTAAATTATTTAAGAATATTTAAGAAATGCAGGATATAAGAAACTATTTGTCAAAAAAATAAGAAAAGTATAAGCATGGAGATTGTATGAAAGACCTGAATATTAGTTTAAATGCTTTTGTCTTGAGAGCATCTGTTGAACAGGCTGTCTTGAGCTTGATATGATGCATACATGAGAAAAGGAGGTGGAATAAAGACTATGCAACTTCCCAAAGAGGTGAGTTTAATAGAAGACTACAGCATATTAAAATGGGATCTTAATGTATATTCTCAAGGTAATGATAAAAGAGAAGCAAACCTGATCTCTGACACCCAAACATAAATTTGCCTTGTCACTGAGAAAAACAAGGGCCATAAAAGGAAAGGAAAAAGGATTGTGAGATGCCGTAGAAATAACTGGCTTTGTCTCATATTAGCAGTTTTGATTTTCCTCACCAGGAGGGTCCAGGTGACCCTAAGCTGTGAGCTTTGTTGAAGACCCAAATGAATTGGGTTGCTTGGTAGAAGCAAGTAAAAATCCACTCTAGAGAAAAGTACTTCTGACATAGGTTTCAAATTATTGTTCAAAGGTAATAAGTGTAGTACAACAAAAAATAACATATCATACATGGTAACAAAGTGCCAGGAATCAAAATAAGCAGAAACATTATAGGGAAAGACTTTAGATATTATGATTATCAGACACATCTTCTAAACTATTACATTGAATATGGCAAAAGAAACAATATGAAGACTTCATAATATCAATAAGGAATCTAAAAGGATAAAAGGCAATAGTAGAAGGACAAAGAATCAAATAGACCTTCTATAAATGAAAAATACAATTTTCAAAATTAAACATTCAAAAGTTGGATTTAACAAGCGGTTAGATGCAGTTGAAGAAGAATATTTACACTAGAGTTTACATCAGAAACAGGTAGAGAACAAAAAAATAGAGAATAGTTTTAATGGACATTCCAAAAAAATGAGAGAGATAATGAGGAAAGAATTAATAGCTGAAATGATAATGGCTGAGTTTTTCCATGGCTAATAAAAACACCAATCTTGAGAGCAGGCAAGAAAAAAACATAGATTATCTTCAAAGGAGACACAAGCAGACTGACAATTAATTCTCAAGATCAACAAAAAAGTGAGTAAAAAAAAATTAAGTACTCAAAAATGAATTAACTGCCAACCTCTAGAAAAGTACCTTTCATGAGTTAAAGCAAAATAGAAAATTTGCCAAGAAAACCTGAGATTTCTCCACAAAGAAATCTCCATAAGAAGAAATTCTGATAGACTGATTTTAGACAATATTTCAGATAAAAAATTTAAGAGGCAAAAATAAATAATCCACATGCAAAATAATGAATTTGCACCCCTACCTTATACAACATACAAAAAGTGACTCAAAATGAATCAGAGACCTAGATGTGAGAGGAAAGGAAACACAATAGAGCAAAGATAGTCTCTTCAACAAATTGTGTTGGAACAACCAGACATAGAAAAAGAAAAAGAAAAAGAAAAAGAAAAAAAAAATCTAGATACAGATATTATACCCCTCACAAAAACTAACTCAAGATGGATCATAGACCTAAATATAAAATGCAAAACTATAAAACTCCTAGAAGATAACATTGGATAAAATATTTATATGACCTTGAGTATGGCAATGGTTTTTTAAATACAATACCAAATGTACCATGAAAGGAATAATTGATAAGCTGGACTTGATAAAAATTAAAAACTTCTGCTTTGCAAAAGACAATGCCAAGTGAATAAAGACAAATCATAGATTGGGAGAAGATATTTGCAAAAGACACGGCTGATAAAAGACTGGTGTCCAAAACATACAAAGAACTCTTAAAATTCAACAGTAAGAAAACAACAAACCTGATTAATAAATAAAAGAATATGAGTGGACATCTCTCCAAAGAAGATATATAGAAGACAAGTAAACTTATGTTATTAGGGAATCACAAATTAAAACAATTAGATACCACTGAACACCTATTAGAAAGGCTAAAATCCTAAAACACTGACAACATCAAATGCTGTCAAGGATTTGAACTAACAGGAACACTCATTCTCCGATGGTGGTAATGCAAAAGGTACTGCCACTTCGTTAGACAGATTGGTAGTTTCTGACAAAACTAAATATACTCTTACCATACAGTCATGATCACTGGTATCTATCTAAATGAATTGGAAACATATACACATGAAAACCTGCCCCATGGATGTTTATAGCAGCTTTACTGCCAAAACTTGAAAGTGACCAACATGTCCTTCAGTAGGTGAATGGATAAATAAACTGTGATACATCAAGACAATGGAATATTATTCAGCACTAAAAGAAATGAGCTATCAAGTCATAAAAAGACATGGAGGAACCTTAAATGCATATTACTAAGTCAAAGAAACCAATTTGAAAATGCTATGTACCTCATGATTCCAACTATATGGCATTTTGGAAAAGGCAAAACTATAGAAGCAATAAAAGAATCAGTGGTTGCTAGGGGTTAAGGGGGAGAAAAAGATTAACTGTCAGAGCGCAGAGGATTTTTAAGACAGTGAAACTATTCTGTATCAGTGGTGAACGCATGTCATTATACATTTGTCCAAACCCATAGCATATAAAAAACCAAGAGTGAACCTTAATATAAACTATGGACTTTGTGTGATAAAGATTTATCAATATAGGTTCGTCAATTATAACAAATGTATCAACAGTGAGAGATATCAATAGTGAGGGAGATTGTGCATCTGTTGGACTAGGAATATATGGAGGGGGATATGGGAATTCTGTGTACTTTCTGCTCAGTCATTGTTGTTTTTTTTTTAACATTTGTATTGGAGTATAATTGCTTTACATTGTTGTGTTAGTTTCTGCTGTATCACAAAGTGAATCAGCTATATGTATACATATATACCCATATACCCTCCCTCTTGCATCTCCCTCCCACCCTCCCTATCCCACTCATCTAGGTGGTCACAAAGCACCGAGCTGATCTCCCTGTGCTATTCGGCTGCTCAGTTTTACTGTGAACCTAAGACTGCTCTAAAAAATAAAGTTTATTAAGTTTAAAAAAAATAAATGAATTAATTGTACACAAAACAACATGGATGAATCTCAAAATAACTATGCTGAGTGGAAGAATTCAGAAAAAAAGAGTACACACATAAGATTTCATTTATATAAAGCTCTAGAAGAAAAAATTAATCTATTGCTTAGAGATGAGGGAGGCAGGAAGAAGTGTATTCCTATATGCACCTTATAAGCATCTTGCCAATTTCTTCAACATGCCTCTGTAATTTTAATTAGAATTGCATTTAACCTATAGTCCTATTTAAAGAAATTTGGCATTTTAACTGTATTGACTACAAGGTGATTTAAATTTGAAAAACAATTACTGTAATTCAATGAATTAGCAGATTCAAATAATGAAATTATTATATTGATAGCATCAGGAAAGAGTTAGATAAATTCAATATATTTAAGATAAAAATCCACAGAGAATTTAGAAGAGAAAATTATCTGAATAAGAGTATTTATGGAAAACTTACAGCAAACATCATACTTGTGATGGATCATTGAAAGAATCAGTAGTGCAACAAGAAGGGCTACTTCCACTACTTCTATTTAGAACTTCACTGGAAATTCGAAGCAGTAAAGTAAAGCAAGAAAATAAAATTGGAAGTATAAAAAATAGCAGGAAATAAATAAAACTGTCATTATTTGCAGATGATATGATTGTGTTCAGAGAAAAATCCAAAGGTTTGTAAATTATTAGAATAATAAGAAAGTTTATAAAGGATGCTGGATACAAAATCAATATGGATATCTATTTTCTACACCTATGAGCAATAAGCAGTTAACAAATGAAATTTTGAAAGATACTATTTATAATATTATAGAAAATATGAATTATCTGGAAAGAAATCTCACAATGTATGCAGGAATCCTCTATGGGAAAAATTATAAAACTTTATTGAGAAACATTTAAAAAGACCTAATTATATAGACAAACACAGCATGTTTATGTATTGTAAAGTATAATATCATGAAGATAAAACTCTTTTCAAACTGGTCTATAGATTCAATGCAATCACAGACAAAATATAAAGTTTTTTTGTTTTTTTTTTGTTGTTGTTGTTTTTTAGGAGAGAATATCCAATATTCTCTCTTGAAGAACAACATGGAACACTCACTTTCTTTACCAGCTGAAAGATTTAGTATTAAGCTATAATAATTAAAATACCATGGTGTTGGTTTAGGAAAACATAAGTAGAATAGAACAGATTTAAAAGCCCAGTTACAGACACCCAGGGATATGAAAACAACATATGACAGAGATGACACCACAAACCAGTGAAGAAATGACAAATTTTTCAATAAATGAAATGATGGAATTGGTTCTCCTTATGTGATAATATTTAACTTCAATACTGCCTTACACCACAAACAGCAAAAACAATTAAAGATAAAGACACAAATATCTCCCACAGCATTCTGTAAGATTTGGCCGTGGTTTTGTTTGTTCATTTGTTTTTTTCTATTTCAAGGCCATTAACAAACATTGGGTTTTCAATCCATTAACAGTAGTTGACTAACTAAACAGTCCTTGGAGAGATACTGCATAACTCAGTACCCACTTTCCTCAGTACCTCATCCCAATCCATCATATGTGAAAATATTGATAACTCTACTACTATTGGATGCTAGGAATTATCACTGCCTTAGTCCATTCAGGTTGCTGTAATAAAATGCCACAGATTGGGTGGCTTATAAGGAATGGAAATTTATTTCTCATAGTTCTGGAGGCTGGAAGTCTGAGATCAGGCTGCAGGTATGGTCAGATGAGTGCTCTCTTCCAGGTTGCAGACATCTTATATCCTAACATGACAGAGGTGAGAGGGATCTCTCCGGGGCCTCTTTTATTGATATAACGGCACTAATCCCATTCATGAGGTTTCTGCCTTCATGACCTAATCACTTCCCAAAGGCATCACCTTGGGCATTAGGTTATCAGCATACAAATTTTAGGGGAATATAAACCCTCAGTTGCTGTTTCCCAGTGAACTATCTGGTTCTAGAATGCCATTCTGAGGGTGTCCTTTCTATAGTTACATTTTACGGTTTCTCTCAAAGTAAACAAGCTCTGTGTGTTGTTGCTTTACTTTGAGAACTGATAGCTAGGTAGAGGAATGAGAAACTGGCTAGCATAAAACAAGAAAGAAGGGAAGCCAATTGAAAGGTGGGCTATCGAGCTGGTCACTGTTACAGGCAACGAGGGCTCTTCTCCCACAGGGTACACTCTGAGGAGCCATTCAGAAGGCATCTTAGAATTTTTCTCTCAAGCAGGATTGGGAGACAAAATACAGAACACTCAGGTAAGTTTGAATTTCAGATAAACAGCAACAATTTAAAATAAATCCCAAATATTACATGGGATTTATTTATAGTAAAATTTCCTTTTTATATAAAATTTAAATTTAATTGGTTTCTGGTATTTTTGTTTGCTAAATCTGGCAAACTTGCTTACAAGAAACACAAAAGAGTATTTATACATCAGCTTTTCCTCTCAATTGGTCAATGGTTGTCCCTTATGGTGTCAATTCCCTGGAATGTCCAGGCTAACGAATGAGTCGGAATGCTTGAATTAGGTTCTCACAGGTGTTCCATCTAGACAAGCCCCAGAGCCAAAAGTAAGAGGCATCTAACAAAGCTGAAGCCAAGTGCAGTCAAGTCCTTCCTGAACACAACTGACACAACTACCCTGGTAGTAACAATGGGAACCAAAACCATGTGAGCTTGAGTACTAGGCTTTACCATCCACAGGCATTTAAAATTCAAACCATTCATTGCAAACAGCATAGTTATGTGGGTCGGATTTCTAGCAAGAGACGTTTTCTTCTCATGGCCCAGCTAGGTGGCATACTTCTGTGATATATTCCCAGACACAGTCATAGAATTTTCTAGGTCCATTGATTGACTATACAACTTTTTACAGTTCCCAGCTTTATAAAGGGACCTCTGTTCTAACTCCCTGAGCATCTGGGACTGCTTTCTGTACTCCCAATGACCTGTAACCCTGAGGTCATAGTTAAATGTTTGTCAGTTCTGTGTGCCTGCTGACTTCAATTCTCCCCTACTGTTATGACTTGGAGTTAACCTTTTGTTTCTTTCACCTGAGGTTTTTATTTCTTGCTATGGAGATTGACTAAATATTTGTGTATATGTAGTGTTTTCCTGGTAGTGACATTTTTCTATTAATTCTGTGTGGTTGAAATGCAAAGGTAGTCTTTCCATTTTGGATCAGTATTTCATACCAACGAAAACACTCATTTTTGTTCCTAGTCTGTCTTTGTTGTGATCCAAGACTCCAAGAGAAAGTCCTTGAGTTGCCAGGTGGTGCTTTGTTGAAGTAGTTTTGGTAACAGGCATGAATTGAGACTGTTGTGTCTGTTGGCCCAGCTGCCTTGATCCTGGAGTCCAAGCCTATTTCCTGATAGCTTCAGCTCTCTCAATTTTCTCTCAACATTACAGAGGAATCTCTAAAGACAGAATAGATCCCTCTTGCCTCTTCTGGCTAAAATGTTTGGGTGCAATTGCCAAGGATATTCATTCCATCTAATAGTGTCGAAGCAAGGAAAATAAGTGCCTGCTTGTGAGGAAGTTCTGAAAACGATGAAATAACACCTTTCACTTCACAGAAAGAGAGCCTCACATGAGACGTCTGAAATTTCTTTTCCCCGGGCCTCCTTTTGTGCTTCCTTTACTCTCATCTTTTAGAGTATCATTGTTAATCCTGTTACAGGCAGTTTGGAGAGGTAACTGGATTACATTCTTTAGAGTGACTACCCAAAGACAGTAAATTTATCTTGCCAGTACTAGTAATCTTTCATGATATAATGTTGGTGATTATCTTACTAAAATCCATTCTCTGCCAAAGGATATTGGGAAGGCACAAAAGCTCTAATAGGGACAAGTATTTCATACTGCTCTGTGTAAGCATATGTTTGTGTATGTGTGTATGTGTATGTAATTAACACATGTATAAATGATATAGAGACAGCCTGTTGAAAGGTATTGTCTTTATCACTATGAATTTTCCATCTCTGTATCATTGAAGCTTAGAAATAATATTTAAAATTCTTAAATGCATTCTTTTCTCATAAAATCCTATTTTACCCCAATTATTGCTGAAATTTAGAAATTCTAGGACTTTATCTTTACATGTAATATAATCTTAATGTGAGAAAAAGTTCTAAGATCCTAATACCTGAAAAGAAGGAAGGGCCTGCTCTTTTCTAGCACTTGGTCTGGGACCCGTACCAGGAACTTGAGTGATGCCAGTGGCTGGAATAATACTTGAAATAAGAGTTGCAGAGAGTAGATTTTTTTATAGCCTTCCTTGTGTCATAATTGTTAATCACTCTCAGGTTTTTCAGAGTCAAGGAATGGCAGCCTTTATGGGACATTAGAGATGACAGACAGCAAGAGTTTCTATCTTTTAAAATGTATCATGCACAAAGTTAGGAATATATTTATGTCATTTTTCTTTAGTCTCATACACACACACATACACTCTAGAGGAGGCAAATTAGATGGCTTTCTCCATATCTCAGGCCATAGAAAATAAGACGTGAGCTATAGAAATAGAAGTAGGATTGGGTCTAAAAGTGTGGGGTTTGGAGTTGGAATTGAAAGAATTGTTAACAAATTGGATATCATTTTAAGGTAAGAAGAAGAATTGAAGATAAATTCTGTATTTGAGTTTGGGGAAGATGCAATCTAGTTATGCTTTTGTCCATGTGTATCAAAGGAAGGATGTCGGGGGAATTAACAAGCATAGTTTTGAATAGGCTATATAAAATGACTCAGAAATAAACATATGTACTATAAAAGCAAGCACAAAAATTTAGGCAACTAGAAGAAACTCTGCTCTCATTTGGTCATTAATCTGAGTCTGTGTACTCATACTTTAAAAAAATATATGGAGATAGATAGAAAGACAGATAGACAGATAGTTATAAAATACAATTATGTTGTTTCTACTACAAGTAAATGTTTTAGGAGATGGAAGTACTGCTAAATATACACAATCAAAATTAGTAATAACTAATTTATTAATAGTTATAAATAATAGCAGGTTTGAATGGTTAATACTAGACAATACTTACTGGTGTTTAATATAAAACTACACAGATCAAAGTGCTTACATATATAAATTAATTTAATTCTTACACATCTATGAAGTAGTTAACCCTATCTCCACTTTACAAAAAGGAAAATGAGGTAATGAGATGTTAAATAACTTGGTCAAAATTTTATGGACAAGACAATGTTTAATGTCTTGCTTCAAACACAAAACAAAACAAATCCAAAAATCACTTTAAAAAATCACAGATTTTTTGTTCTAGTACCTGTAGTAGCTTTTGAAAGAACTGCATTTCTATAAAAGATAAACACTATTTATGCATAATAAATAAATTCTTAAATGAATAATTTTTGTTAGAATATTGTTTAACAAGTGAAAAATAAAATCATAACAATTAGAGAGTAGACAAATAGACTAAAAAAAATTGCCATAAAGGAGAAATAATAATTCAAGAAAATCTAGCAACCTATGGCCACTTGGTATAGGGACCAAAAGCTCTATCAACATCTACAGTCCCAGGTAAATCATTATCTTTGCAAAATACAAAAGTAAAGTTTATTTAGAATTAAGAAAATAGTCTAAATTACAACCACAATATTCTATTTAAGAAAATAGAGGCAAGGTTTATATATTCAAAACATATTTGATGAAAACCTCTGTCGCTCACTTCGTATGGAGGAAAACTATTCATAGTTTTTGTGTGAATTTCCTACAGTTACTCTAACAGACTGTCACAGTTTTGGTTTGTCTCATGGTTCTGGACCAGAAGTTCAAACTCAAGCTGTCAGCAGGGCTGCACTCCTTCAAAGGCTCTAGGGAAGAATATTTCGTACCTCTTCCAGGTTCTGGTTGACTCAAAACATTTCTTGCAGCTGTATCACTCTAAGCTCTGCCTCTGTCTCCACATGCCCTTCTCCTGTGTCTGTGTCTTCATTTCTGTCTCTCATAAAAACACCTGTCATTGGATTTGGGGTCCACCAGGACAATGTATGTTCATCTCATCTTGAGATCTTTAACTTCATTCATCTGCAAAGACCCTTTTCCCAAATAAGTTCACATGCACAGTTTCCATGGACAAATCTTTCTTGGGGCCGTTATCTAAGCTATTGCATGTTTAAAGATAAAGTTTAGATAGAACATTTTTGGTTGCAAAGCGCAGAGAGTGGACAAACTAAATCAAGTAGGAAGATATTATAATGATACATGTGAAGCTATGAGAGTTTTTTCCATGAAGATTTATGAAAATAGAATACATAATAGGGTAGGCCAAAGAGAAACTGGAGCAGGAGGGCAGCTCTAGATTCACACTGGCTCAAGGCACCCTAGAGGGAGAAGGTCACCAATCTTTGCTCTAGTCCTTTGCAGATAATATGTTTCTACTGACAATGTATATGTCTGCTTTATTCTTCACACTATAAATTGACTTATGCTGTTGGCTCACAAGCTCTGCTCTCCCATTAGTTGTCTTCTAAATGACATATCGTAGTTCTGCCAATCATGCGTTTTATACATATTATTTTCTCCTCTTACTTCTAAAATAGATGACTCTTTCTTAGATTTTAAATTTAAATTTCTGAATTAGAGAATCTGATTGTCTCAACTTACCTTTACTTGTCAGGTGGCAATGAGTGTCCTAGATGATACGTCAGGTTTTTTCCCTCTAGTCCAATTAGCTGTGGCTGGGAGTGAAGAGGTGGCAGTTGATGACTTTATGGTACAAAACCTTTCTATTGCAGAAGCAAGACTTGTGGATCAGGAATTGGAATATGGTCAGGGCAAGTAGCAATGCTTTGACACCTATAATAAAAAGGAAATTCATCAGTTCTTTGAACATTATATGAAACCTCAAATTTCTTTATGACATTACATAGATAGTAATTCATTTTGGCATGATGGAAATGATATTTTCCACCATAATAGTAACTTTTACCTTTTTAGAAGTTGATAGAGGAAAGAAAAAAATGGAATTTCTAATACATGAATCAATTTCAAATTTTTAAATATAAGATAAAATACATGTATTAGAGACCATTAGGAAACTATTTAACATATTTTTTTAAGAGTTTGAGCTTATCTTTAAAGGAAAAATAGTAATACCAACAACAACAACACAAATTTGGTCTCAAAATTATGTCTTAAATTGAAAGTAATATTAAAATACATGCTAGTGCTTACCTTTAGCTTTTAAGTTATAACAGGTTTTTTTTTTAACATCTTTATTGGAGTATAATTGCTTTACTATGGTGTGTTAGTTTCTGCTTTATAACAAAGTGAATCAGCTATACATATACATATATCCCTATATCTCCTCCCTCTTGCGTCTCCCTCCAACCCTCCCTATCCTACCCCTCTAAGTGGTCACAAAGCACTGTGCTGATCTCCCTGTGCTATGCGGCTGCTTCCCACTAGCTAGCTATTTTACATTTGGTAGTATATATAAGTCCATGCCATTCTCTCACGTTGTCCCATCTTACCCTTAAAAGGAAGGTATTTTAATCCTATTGATTAATGTTACTGCTAAAACTTTGTTCCCAATGCAATTTTGATAGTTGATCATTTATTAAAAATTAACAAAAAGCTTAATGCAGAGCATGTTGGTAGGGATTTAAGAAAAGACACCATAAGTGAGATTTAATTGACATATTCTGTGAGGTTTTAGTTTATCATTGAGAAAGAGGGTGGTCAATAGCAGAGCATTCTGGATTCTCATACCAGTCTTGTTTGCTAAATTAAACCTAAGTTAGTATTTCTAGATCACCAGACTCTCTAAGGTCATTGACAAGACCAAGTTTTTGTAAGTGAAATTTTGAGAGTCAGCCTGTGGACTCTAGGTAACACTCATCTGCAGTGCTACGTAAAGTTTGGTAAGTGGGACTTCAGCCTGGGCAATAACTTGGAATTCATTTGACATGTAGCATTTCAGCTGCTATCCTAGACCTTCTGAAACATATTCTGTTTTTTTATCAAGATTTCCAGGGGATTCTTTGGCACATTGCGTTTTAGAAGTCCTGCTCTGAGATAGTTCTACTCTTTGAAATCTTTCAGCAGGCATCCAGTTTTGTGGGAAGACAACTTAGCTTATCACAAAAATCTCAAAAACATGGGACTGGTTTATTGAGGTACCGCAACACCATACCACACTCTGATCCTCCCATAATGTATTTTTAAATTTTTTCTAATCATGCTTAAGCCAGGTGGCAGTGTCAGAATAAAACTGAATGTTCTGTCACTAAGCAAGTAGCCAGCCAGGAAACAAGATGCCTATCATTCAGGTTACCATATTTAGTTTGCCATGTTTAGCCAATTAAAATGCAGGATGCCTAGGTAAACCTGAATTTTAGATGAATAATAACTATTTTTTATTGTAAGCATGTCCCAAATATTGCATAGGACAGTTTTACGATACAAAAATTTTGTTGTTTATCTGAAAGCTATATTTAACTAGGCTTTCTGTATTTTATCTGACAACCCTACTATCATCTTTTCTCCAGGCCTTTCTAATTTCTTCAAATAATGTTCTTGGATCCTCCATCACTTGGCTCTGGATAGAAAAAACAAAACAAAACAAAACAAAACAAAACAAAACAAAACAAAAAAACCACACACACACAAGAGAAGGGAATAATGTATGTTGTGTGATATCAACATTCTACAAAAAACAACCACATGGTTTGTTTTCACTTCTTATTTCCTGGGGAGAGCTTAGGGATCTGGCTAATAATAGGGCTATTTCTGTCAACTCTCAATAAGGCCTGTAAGAGGGTGACTGACTCCAACTGTTGGTGGCTTTTTTGGAAAAAGGGCCCTTCAAGACATTTGTCCTCAGTACTGTGCTTTAGTTGTGATTACTGGACAACATACACAATATCCCACTGCATATGCAATATCTCCCCCTCTTGAAACATTCATTATTTTACAAAATATTCCCAGTCCTTAATTCAGACAGACAACAGATACCTACAAGATACAGTCACAATGTGAGCATTTGTTGTTCCGTCACTTTCATAGAGTAAAGGATGGTTCTTTCACTAACAATCAAATAGTTTTCCATGTAACTAAAAGAAAATCTGTCATCAAGGAATATTCCAGTGCTTTCTTTTCATTCTCACTGAAAAGAAGTAAGGCAAATATTAACCAATTCCAATTTGATTATTTTAGTCAATATATTTGGTAGATAATTATCCATAATAGTATTACCTGGGTAAGAAAAAGATTTATTTTAATATGGCTGTTTCTTTCTACAATTATACATTATACCAGATCATAGATAAAATATGCAGAAATTGTCCCCCTACTGAGAACACTGGTGGACTCAGGTATTCTAGTTCACTGATTTTCCAGGCAATAGAAGCTGACTGATTTAAGTCCCAATTGATTTTTACGTGTTAAATGTATTAAGTATGGAGGTTGCTCTAAAATACATTAGACACAACCCTGCTTTATTACATTTAATGTATTAGAAATAGTTTTGTGTTTTTGTATTTTCATGAGTTGAGCATATTATTTTAGATCTCAATTATTACCTTCTGTGGAAATACATAAATCACCACAGGGTCTACATAACAGATGTGTGAGACTGTGTGTCCCTTCACTAAAAGTTGATACACTGGCATGACTTTTTGGTATTTGCAACAGCTTTTTACTTTTCCCCAGTCTTCTCTATTTTTTTCAGCTTTTACTCATTTTTTTTTAGTACATCTACCTCTGGAATTATTACCATCACACTTTTTATCTCACTATTACACATGTAAAATGAATAAACTCTGATTCTAATTTTTGGCCTGAGGAGATAGCTGGTAAGTCTGCACAATAATTGAATTCATAACATTCTCAGATGGCTTTTTTTAGGGATGGAAAGTGGCTTATCTGCATTAGTCAGGAAAGTCTAGTCCAGGTGCTTCCTTAATATTGCATAAGAACTTCTAGTTTCAGCTGCAACATGTAAAGTCAACTTGAAAGTCATCACTTCTGTTCTTACAACAACAACAGAAAAGCTAACAAACTATAAATCAACTACTTTTCTTGGATCCATCAAACTGTCAAACAGCCACCCCAAAATCTGGAGTGTCAGGTGAATATGGAGAATCACAACTGAGATCTGCTTACCTGGAGAGGAAGTTGCTGAAGCAGTTTAAATGTAGGAACACTTAAATGTTAATTTTGACAATTTGCTGAAGGCTGAGTCTGAACTACTATGAGAATGAAAAAATCCTGGGGGCCTCAGTCTTAGGAGGACCTCCACCTATTCATGAGTCCTATCTCCAGGAACCCCATCAGATTCTCATGGTGATGAGTCATGAAAAAAATCCTCATATTTCTGGAAGGGGTAGGGAAACCATTTAAAAATACACCCAGAGTGTTATCCACAACAAAGCTCTACTTTTCAGGGGAACAGATTTTATCAGAGCCTTATTCATCTGGAAACAAGTGATGTCACTAAGAACAAAGGTAACAGGAGTAGCACACAAGCACTGTACTCTAGTAGATAAAATTGTTTTCCACAGAGCAGACGGTTGACAATCCTGATACAGATACATAAGTGTACTGGAAGTTCAGACTCAAGTAAATGGATGGCAGATTACAGGAACCAGGTTCTCAGTGTTGCTGTGGGAATTTATAGATAAATAAAGGTAGTAGGCTAGAATGATCCATGTGGTAGTGTATTAGTGTTGGAGGCACCCATCAATAAGAATTCGTGGTTAGCTTAATATAGATATAGAAGGTTGCATATAAAAATATGTATAGATATATAAACATACACAGGTTAGTATACACACATATTTCCTCACTCTGTCAGCTGAGAGGCCTAAAGGGAACACATACTCAGTAACAATGATCACATCTAGCATCCAAATCTTGGTCTTTGATACCATTCAGCAATGAAAGGAACCAGGTTCCTTGAAGAACTGGCTGATTCTAGGACTGATGTAAGAAATATACAAGATGAGCCTGGACATCTTATAATGCCAGAAAATCAAGAAGTAACTAAAAACAAACAAACAAACAAAAACCCCAACACACATACATTCATACAATAACACACGATAATGGGAGTATGTCTAAGTAGCACAGGATCCAACTGAAAGCTCCCAGTGGTCAAAGCTGGAACAATATGAACAATGAAAAAAAGTAGTAATGGATTATAACCAATACGAACATAAATACCTATGAGCTCACAAAGATATAAGTAATGATTAAACAAATTAATAAATGAGGGAGAAGAGGCAAATTTTCCATAGGGAGGAATTCCAAATAATTTATATAGATAATCTGCCCTTAAGGAAGTAGCATAACTCCTCGCTTCTTAAGTGTGGGCTGAAGACAATTAATTTCTTCAAAAAAAGCACAGTATGGAAAGGTGAGGGTAACTTTACAGTGGAGAACTTTGGTAAATGCTACCTCAGCCAGGCGATCAAGGTCAACATCAATAGTCATAAATCATGTTGACATTACTTACATTGATACCACGTAAGGAGATGATACTTTACGTCTCTGATCTTCCTCCCAATAACCCACAACCTAGTCTTATCATGAGAAAATTTCCAGACAAAATCAAATAATGGATCATCCTAAAAAATAGCAATAAGTACTGTCAAGGTCATAAAAACAAGGAAATTCTGAAAAACTGTTCAAGAGAAGCCTAAGGAGACATGACTAAACTAAACTAAATGTAATATTGTATCTTGGATAGGATTCTAAAACAGAAAAAGAAAATTGGGAAAAAGCTAAGGAAATCTAAACTGTGAACTTTAAAAATAATGTATGAATACCAGTTCATTAATTGTAACAAATTTACTAAAGTAAGATGTTAATAATAAGATACACTGGATTTTCTGTTTATGGAAACTCTACTATTTTCTCTATTTTCCTGTGAATTTAAAACTGTACTAAATGAAGTTTACCAAAAAGATGAAGATGTTCTTTTGGTTAAGGGCTTCATAAAGTAGTAGAAATACTGGATTCACACTGAGTATGAACTGTATATGATTTATTGGAATGTTAACTAAATGAAAAACTGTATGCTTAAACATACATATGTATGCATATAGGTATATGTTCTATATGTATACATGCATACATATGTATTCATATGTGTATATGTGTGTGTATATGTATATAAGTGAATATTCTTGGTAGGGTGAAGGGTTCATCTTGGTAGGGTGAAGGGTTCATCTTGGTAGGGTGAAGGGTGAAGGGTTCATCTAACTTAACATGCTATTGAAATAAATCAATAGGTATATTGAAAGAAATAGTAAACATAAGATGTTTTGGGAACAACTGGAAGGGGCACTTGACTACAGTTGAATGGAGGTTGGCAGATCAGGATATCAAAGCTACGAAATGATCACAGTCTGAGTAGAATTCATCAGAGTATGTGATAAGTGCATAGTTAAGATGGAGAAGGCATTAAATTTGTACAATATATATTTTGAGTGAGAGAGACCACATTCATGTAACTTTTATTATAGTATACTGTTATAATTGTTCTATTTTTAGTTATTGTTGCTAATCTCTTACTCTGCCTAATTTATAAATTAAGCTTTATCATAGATATGTATAAGAAAAAAAACATAGTATATATAGGGTTCAGAACTATCAGACATCCACTGGAAGTCTTGAAATGTATCCCCTGTGGATAAGAGGGGACTACTCTATTTCTTATTAAAAATCACAATAGCGTAGATAAGTTTATTATTTCAGAGGTATAATAGTTTGAGAAACGTGACAAAATCCTAGTTTGTGGGAATAGAAAGATGTGGCAGAAGTACAGTAGAGGGTGGAATATCTACTTAAGCAGATGACTATGGTATTGTGCAGATCATCCAAGTGGAAAATAATGTCACCAAGGAGATACAGGTGTTGCGATAATAAGAAGACAGTTAGGAGGTTAGTATATTACACTCAGTAGGAGAGGGAGCCTACACGGTGGTAGAGCTGGATATGAAACTCAGAAGAAACGGGACCTTATATGAAGATGGTAGAGTAATGAAGTGGAAGGGAAAACTGGAGGAACACCCAATTCAAAACACATGGATTTAGAAGAATGTACATCCCTCATCTCTCCAGAGGAAGTGATGGATCCCAGGGGAAACTAGGAAGATGGAGAAAATACTCTGTGAATGTAGAGAGCATCAACTAAAAACTGGCACTTGCTGACTGCCTCTACAATGATTAAGTCACAAGCTACTCCAGTCACTGACCTTCAACACACCCTGAAAGGAGTGTAGGGTGGAGATCAGGAATGAGGCACTGTGTACACTTGGAAAAAAACTGGCAGAACAGGCCTTCAGGTAGTTAGATATTTTCATGAGATTTTATGAGCCCAGTTCTTGCATCTCCTCATATCTAGAAAAGCACTAAAATCATAAGTTGTGACCCTGTTCCTTGTGACTAGTAGTAACCTTCAAGAGACTGGCAGCAACCTTCTGCAAAAATATGTGCTTGATTGTATGTACCCCCCTTCACCAAAATCACACATATACTGACCTCTCCCACCTACCTCTTGGGAGCAGTTCCTCAGAGCTATCTGAGATGCTGTCTCTTATGTTATAGTCCTCATTTTTCTCCAAATAAAACTTAACTAACAACTCTCACATTGTGTGGGGATTTTTTTTCAGTTGACAAGGAGCTACAAAGTAGATATTTTTCTGGGTTTGTGTGTGTGTGGGGGGGGGGGTGTCTCACTATCTACCTTTTCTATCTATTTATTTTTCACAAATACATTAATTGTATGTAAAATATTTTTTAAAATGTAATGCACT
The DNA here is from genome assembly GCF_009873245.2 of Balaenoptera musculus. Taxonomy (NCBI): domain Eukaryota; kingdom Metazoa; phylum Chordata; class Mammalia; order Artiodactyla; family Balaenopteridae; genus Balaenoptera; species Balaenoptera musculus. The sequence goes on from NC_045788.1 coordinate 109,273,924, forward strand.
TTTTTTTTCCAGTAATAGGTCACACTTTATTTTTTTAAATTAATTAATTAATTTATTTTTGACTCAGTTGGGTCATTGTTGCTGCGTGCGGGCTTTTTCCAGTTGCCGCGAGCTGGGGCTACTCTTCATTGCAGTGTGCTGGCTTCGGGCTTCTCATTGCGGTGGCTTCTCTTTGTTGCGGAGCACGGGCTCTAGGTGTGCAGCCTTCAGTAGTTGCGGCGCACGGGCTTAGTTGCTTCGCGGCATGTTTGATCTTCCTGGACCAGGACTCAAACCAGTGTCCCCTGCATTGACAGGTGGATTCTTCACCACTGCGCCACCAGGGAAGTCCCAATAGGTCATACTTTAAATAGAGAAGATGAGTGCCAGAAGGGACTTCTTCAAATCAGAGTGGCAGAACTAATTACTGATGAAAGGAAAAGTCAAAAAGAAGATGGATCTGTCCCACCACTAGAATTCAAACAAACAGCAACTTCTGTAAGTTACTGATAAAGACGAGGAAGTGATGGGAGAGCAAAGCTGTCAACAGGGACTGGGGAGGTAAGCGAGTAGGAGGGTGGGACCGGATAAATGTTGGAAAGAGGAGAGGGAAACTGAGACCACACCTAAGAAAATGTCCACTGCAAAGGATACCAACAGAAAATTCACAAAAGAAGAGGTAAAAATTGAGAAATATATTTGGAAATTTAAGCTTTACCAGTAAGCAAAGGAAAGCAAATTAAAAGATATATTTTCAAAAGCAATTAATTTGGCAAAGATTAAATAATAATGGCAGGAGTGTGAGTGAAGGGGCAGGAATTCAGAGTCCCTGCTGGAAAGCAGAGAAGCAAAACTTTCTAGAAAGAAAGCTGAAATACTCTTTGACTAACAATTCCACTTCTGAGAATTTATTCCTAGTAAGTAGACATGTGCACAAAGATTTATGTACAGATATTCATCACATTTATAACAGTGAAAAACTGGAAACAACCTAAATAGCCATCGGTAGGGGACTGAGGAAATAAATGGTAGTATAGCTTTGCAACGTACTAGCACACTGTCCTTATATACTGTTAGAGATGAATAATTGAAAAATCCTCATGATAAAGAAAAAAAATTTATAAAACAATAGTATATATAGTGTGATCCCACTTTTGTACAAAACCTAACTATAATGCATATGTACATATTTACATAGAAAAATACCTAGAAATGAATATCCCCAACATCATCAGAGGTTATCTCTTCATGTGAAAAGATGAGTGACTTTTACTGACACTGGAGTGCACATCTTTATTTTCCCCAAATATCCGACAGACATACTTTTTTTTAACATCTTTATTGGAGTATAATTGCTTTACAATGTTGTCAGTTTCTGCTGTATAACAAAGTGAATAAGCTGTATGTATACATATATCCCCATATGCCCTCCCTCTTGTGTCTCTCTCCGACCATCTCTATCCCACCCCTCTAGGTGGTCACAAAGCACTGAGCTGGTCTCCCTGTGCTAAGCAGCTGCTATCTATTTTACATTTGGCAGTGTATATATGTCAGTGCTACTCTCTCACTTCGGCCCAGGTTACCCTTCTCCCTACCTGTGTCCTCAAGTCCATTCTCTATGTCTGCATCTTTATTCTTGTCCTGCCCCTAGTTTCTTCAGAACCATTTTTCTTTTTTTTTTAGATTCCATATATATGCCGTAGCATACAGTATTTGTTTTTCTCTTTCTGACTTACTTAACTCTGTATCACAGACTCTAGGTCCACCCACCTCACTACAATTAACTCGTTTCTTTTTATGGCTGAGTAATATTCCATTGTATATATGTGCCACATCTTCTTTATCCATTCATCTGTTGATGGACACTTAGGTTGCTTGCATGTCCTGGCTATTGTAAATAGTGCTGCAGTGAACATTGTGGTACATGACTCTTTTTGAGTTATGGCTGTTTTCAGGATATATGCCCAATAGTGGGATTGCTGGGTCACATGGTAGTTCTATTTTTAGTTTTTTTTTTTTTTTTTAAACATCTTTATTGAAGTATAATTGCCTTACAATGGTGTGTTAGCTTCTGCTTTATAACAAAGTTAATCAGTTATACATATACAATATGTTCCCATATCTCTTCCCTCTTGCATCTCCCTCCCTCCCACCCTCCCCATCCCACCCCTCTAGGTGGTCACAAAGCACCGAGCTGATCTCCCTGTGCTATGCGGCTGCTTCCCACTAGCTATCTATTTTACATTTGGTAGTGTATATATGTCCATGACACTCTCTCACCCTGTCACATCTCACCCCACCCCCTCCCCATATCCTCAAGTCCATTCTCTAGTAGGTCTGTGTCTTCATTCCCGTCTTGCCACTAGGTTCTTCATGGCCTTTTTTTTTTTTTTTTTTTCCTTAGATTCCGTATATATGTGTTAGCATACTGTATTTGTTTTTCTCTTTCTGACTTACTTCACTCTGGATGACAGACTCTAACTCCATCCACCTCATTACAAATACCTCCATTTCATTTCCTTTTATGGCTGAGTAATATTCCATTGTATATATGTGCCACATCTTCTTTATCCATTCATCTGTCGATGGACATTTAGGTTGCTTCCATGTCCTGGCTATTGTAAATAGAGCTGCAATGAACATTTTGGTACATGACTCTTTTTGAACTATGGTTTTCTCAGGGTATATGCCCAGTAGTGGGATTGCTGGATCGTATGGTAGTTCTATTTGTAGTTTTTTAAGGAACCTCCATACTGTTCTCCATAGTGGCTGTATCAATTTACATTCCCACCAACAGTGCAAGAGAGTTCCCTTTCCTCCACACCCTCTCCAGCATTTATTGTTTCTAGATTTTTTGATGATGGCCATTCTGACCGGTGTGAGATGATATCTCATTGTAGTTTTGATTTGCATTTCTCTAATGATTAATGATGTTGAGCATTCTTTCATGTGTCTGTAGGTCATCTGTATATCTTCTTTGGAGAAATGTCTATTTAGGTCTTCTGCCCATTTTTGGATTGGATTGTTCGTATTTTTGTTATTGAGCTGCATGAGCTGCTTGTAAATCTTGGAGATTAATCCTTTGTCAGTTGCTTCATTTGCAAATATTTTCTCCCATTCTGATGGTAGTCTTTTGGTCTTGTTTATGGTTTCTTTTGCTGTGCAAAAGCTTTTAAGTTTCATTAGGTCCCATTTGTTTATTTGTGTTCTTATTTCCATTTCTCTGGGAGCTGGGTCAAAAAGAATCTTGCTGTGATGTATGTCATAGAGTGTTCTGCCTATGTTTTCCTCTAAGAGTTTGATAGTGTCTGGTCTTACACTTAGGTCTTTAATCCATTTTGAGTTTACTTTTGTGCATGGTGTCAGGGAGTGTTCTAATTTCATACTTTTACATGTATCTGTCCAATTTTCCCAGCACCACTTATTGAAGAGGCTGTCTTTTCTCCACTGTATATGCTTGCCCCCTTTATCAAAGATAAGGTGACCATATGTGCGTGGGTTTATCTCTGGGCTTTCTATCCTGTTCCATTGATCTATATTTCTGTTTTTGTGCCAGTACCAAACTGTCTTGATTACTGTAGCTTTGTAATATAGTCTGAAGTCAGGGAGCCTGATTCCCCCAGCTCCATTTTTCGTTCTCAAGATTGCTTTAGCTATTCGGGGTCTTTTGTGTTTCCATACAAATTGTGAAATTTTTTGTTCTAGTTCTGTGAAAAATGCCAGTGGTAGTTTGATAGGGATTGCATTGAATCTGTAGATTGCTTTGGGTAGTAGAGTCATTTTCACAATGTTGATTCTTCCAATCCAGGAACATGGTATATCTTTCCATCTATTTGTATCATCTTTAATTTCTTTCATCAGTGTCTTATAATTTTCTGCATACAGGTCTTTTGTCTCCTTAGGTAGGTTTATTCCTAGATATTTTATTCTTTTTGTTGCAATGGTAAACGGGAGTGTTTTCTTAATTTCACTTTCAGATTTTTTGTCATAAGTGTATAGAAATGCAAGAGATTTCTGTGCATTAATTTTGTATCCTGCTACTTTACCAAATTCATTGATTAGCTCTAGGAGTTTTCTGGTAGCATCTTTGGGATTCTCTGTATATAGTATCATGTCATCTGCAAACAGTGACAGCTTTACTTCTTCTTTTCCGATTTGGATTCCTTTTATTTCTTTGTCTTCTCTGATTGCTGTGGCTAACACTTCCAAAACTATGTTGAATAATAGTGGTGAGAGTGGGCAACCTTGTCTTGTTCCTGATCTTAGTGGAAATGGTTTCAGTTTTTCACCATTGAGGACAATGTTGGCTGTGGGTTTGTCATATTTGGCCTTTATTATGTTGAGGAAAGTTCCCTCTATGCCTACTTTCTGCAGGGCTTTTATCATAAATGGGTGTTGAATTTTGTCGAAAGCTTTCTCTGCCTCTATTGAGATGATCATATGGTTTTTCTCCTTCAATTTGTTAATATGGTGTATCACATTGATTGATTTGCGTATATTGAAGAATCCTTGCATTCCTGGGATAAACCCCACTTGATCATGGTGTATGATCCTTTTAATGTGCTGTTGGATTCTGTTTGCGAGTATTTTGTTGAGGATTTTTGCATCTATGTTCATCAGTGATATTGGCCTGTAGTTTTCTTTCTTTGTGACATCTTTGTCTGGTTTTGGTATCAGGGTGATGGTGTCCTCGTAGAATGAGTTTGGGAGTGTTCCTCCCTCTGCAATATTTTGGAAGAGTTTGAGAAGGATAGGTGTTAGCTCTTCTCTAAATGTTTGCTAGAATTCACCTGTGAAGCCATCTGGTCCTGGGCTTTTGTTTGTTGGAAGGTTTTTAATCACAGTTTCAATTTCAGTGCTTGTGATTGGTCTGTTCATATTTTCTATTTCTTCCTGGTTCAGTCTCGGCAGTTTGTGCATTTCTAAGAATCTGTCCATTTCTTCCAGGTTGTCCAATTTATTGGCATAGAGTTGCCTGTAGTAATCTCTCATGATCCTATGTATTTCTGCATTGTCAGTCGTTACTTCTCCTTTTTCATTTCTAATTCTATTAGTTTGAGTTTTCTCCCTTTTTTTCTTGATAAGTCGGGCTAATGGTTTATCAATTTTGTTTATCTTCTCAAAGAACCAGCTTTTAGTTTTATTGATCTTTGCTATCATTTCCTTCATTTCTTTTTCATTTATTTCTGATCTGATTGTTATGATTTCATTCCTTCTGCTAACTTTGGGGTTTTTTGTTCTTCTTTCTCTAATTGCTTTAGGCATAAGGTTAGGTTGTTTATTTGAGATGTTTCTTGTTTCTTAAGGTTGGATTGTATTGCTATAAACTTCCCTCTTAGAACTGCTTTTGCTGCATCACATAGGCTTTGGGTTGTCGTGTTTTCATTGTCATTTGTTTCTAGGTATTTTTTGATTTCCTCTTTCATTTCTTCAGTGATCTGTTGGTTATTAAGTAGTAATTGTTTAGCCTCCATGTGTTTGTATTTTTCACAGATTTCTTCCTGTAATTGATATCTAGTCTCATAGCATTGTGGCCAGAAAAGATACTTGATACGATTTCAATTTTCTTAAATTTATCAAGGCTTGATTTGTGACCTAAGATATTATCTGCCCTGGAGAATGTTCCATGAGCACTTGAGAAGAATGTGTATTCTATTGTTTTTGGATGGAATGTCTTATAAATATCAATTAAGTCCATCTTGTTTAATGTATCATTTAAAGCTTGTGTTTCCTTATTTATTTTCATTTTTGATGATCCGTCCATTGGTGAAAGTGGGGTGTTAAAGTCCCCTACTATGATTGTGTTACTGTCGATTTCCCCTTTTATGGTTGTTAGCATTTGCCTTATGTATGGAGGTGCTCCTATGTTGGGAACATAAATGTTTACAAGTGTTATATCTTCTTCATGGATTGATCCCTTGATCATTATGTAATGTCCTTCTTTGTCTCTTGTAATATTTTAAAGTCTATTTTGTCTGATATGAGAATTGCTACTCCAGCTTTCTTTTGATTTCCATTTGCATGGAATATCTTTTTCCATCCCCTCACTTTCAGTCTGTAAGTGTCCCTAGGTCTGAAATTGGTCTCTTGTAAACAGCATATATATGGGTCTTGGTTTTGTATCCATTCAGCCAGTCTATGTCTTTTGGTTGGAACATTTAATCCATTTACATTTAAGGTAATTATCGATACGTATGTTCCTATTACTATTTTCTTAATTGTTTTGGGTTTGTTTTTGTAGGTCTTTTCCTTCTCTTGTGTTTCCTGTCTGGAGAAGTTCCTTTGGTGTTTGTTGTGAAGCTGGTTTAGTGGTTCTGAATTCTGTTAACTTTTGCTTGTCTGTAAAGATTTCAATTTCTTCATCAAATCTGAATAAGTTCCTTGCTGTGTAGGGTAATCTTGGTTGTAGGTTTTTCTCTTTCATCACTTTAAATATGTCCTGCCACTCCCTTCTGGCTTGCAGAATTTCTGCTGAAAGATCAACTGTTAACCTTATGAGGATTCCCTTGAATGTTATTTGTTGCTTTTCCCTTGCTGCTTTTAATATTTTGTCTTTGTATTTAATTTTTGATGGTCTGATTAATATGTGTCTTGGCGTGTTTCTTCTTGGATTTATCCTGTATGGGACTCTCTGCCCTTCCTGCACTCGATTGACTATTTCTTTTCCCATATTAGGGAAGTTTTCAACTATAATCTTTTCAAATATTTTCTCAGTCCCTTTCTTTTTCTCTTCTTCTTCTGGGGCCCCTATAATTCGAATGTTGTTACGTTTAATGTTGTCCCTGATGTCTCTGAGACTGTCCTCAATTCTTTTCATTCTTTGTTCTGCTCTGCAGAATTTTTTTCCACTATTTTATCTTCCAGGTCACTTCTCCGTTCTTCTGCCTCAGGTATTCTCCTATTGATTCCTTCTAGAGAATTTTTAATTTCATTTATTGTGTTTTTCATCATTGCTTTTTTTGCTCGTTAGTTCTTCTTGGTCCTTGTTAAACTTTCTATTTTCTCCATTCTATTTCCAAGATTTTGGATCATCTTTACTATCACTACTCTGAGTTCTTTTTCAGGTAGACTGCTTATTTCCTCTTCATTTGTTTGCTCTGGTGGGTTTTTACTTTACTCCTTCATCTGCTGTGTATTTCTCTGTCTTCTCTTTTTGTTTAACTTACTGGTTTGGGGTCTTCTTTTCGTGGGCTGCAGGTTCGTAGTTCCCATTGTTTTTGGTGTCTACCCCCAGTGGGTGAGGCTAGTTCAGTGGCTTGTGTAAGCTTCCTGGTCGAGGGGACTGGTGCCTGTGTTTTGCTGGGTGGGGTTCAATCTTGTCTTTCTGATGCGTAGGTCCGTGTTCGATGGTGTGTTTTGGGGTGTCTGTGAACTTAGTATGATTTTAGGCAGCCTCTCTGTTAGTGGGTAGTGTTGTGTTCCTGTCTTGCTAGTTATTTGGCATGGGGTGTCCAACATAGGAGTTTCCTGGCCGTTGGATGGAGTTGGGTCTTAGTGTTGATACAGAGATTTCTGGGAGAGCGCTCTTTGATTGATATTATGTGGGGTTGGGTGGTCTCTTCTGGTTCTTTGTCCTGAATTCGGCTCTCCCACTTCAGAGGCTCATACCTGAGCAAGACCCTGTCAGCCACATGGTTATTTGTACACATCAGCTCCCTCTCTTCCACTTCATGGTTGTCAGCAACCCTGACCCTTTCTCCAAAAAGCGGACTCAGAAGGCTCTTTCCTTCTGCCCCAACAAAGTAACCCATGGGCTAGAAGAGTTGCCTAGCAACTCTTCTAATGCACTTTTAACATTCTAGGTGTTTAGTATTCCTAAAAGGTAATAGGAAAACTGGGGAAACATTATATTTTGTGTTTATCTTTAGCACATTGTCAAATATGCTAAAGCCAAATTATGTACATAAGCTGCTTGTGCCATGCTTACATAAGTTAATATGAAGTTATAACTTTGGGTGATTTATATCATGATTAAATTATTTTCCAAACTCTTTAAATAAGTTGAAAATGGCCATAGGCTTTGTTTCTCAGTAACATTGCCAGTTGTCCAGTTGCATAAAGGATGTCATTGAAAGCAAATGCAGAGACTCATCAGAATGGATAGCTTCTTCCAATCTTATCCATCATAGAGTCAGTGTGACTTTTATAGTGATATTAAATTTTTTAGCAGCAGTGAACAAAGATCATAAGTTTTAAAAAAATTAAAGAAAGATGACTTTGTGTAATTAGAAATTCAGTAAGTATGCAAATACCTACAGAGCTGGCAAGCTCTTTCTCTTCTTGTTTTACCATACTTCATAGAAAAGTTCCCAAGATGTTTTAAGCTATTACCTTAGTTCTTGACTTGGTAAACTGGCATGTCAACTAGATTTAAAAATAAATCTTTCACACTCTCCTCTTTGACTTACACAGCCTTTTTTCTTAAGCATTTTGACTTTTCTGGTGGTTAATAATTCTTCAAAGTTAAACCAGCTTGTCTTCATTGATTCTTTTCCCTATCAGCTGCTTTTGTTGCTCTCCTGTGCTTTTTGGGTTGTTTCTGTGAACCATTATGGCCTTAAGGTGATCAACTTGAAAGGAAGGGGAAACAAATGCTTGAATTTTCTACTAAATAAAAATGAATCTGGCTTTTCTCCTGTGTTGTGCCCGCTTTTTGTTTTGCACAGGGTTTTATTACTTTCCTTGGTCTTTCATCCTTCACCAGGTTTCAGGTTTTATTTTTTCCTTCTCCTCCGATATGTTTTATCTGTTCCAAGAAGAATTGTACGGTGATCTGACTGACATGCATAGCTTTCCTTCAATGAAATGCTGAGCCAGGTCAACCATTTATTTTATGTTTGTCTTTTTGCTTTCAGTAGCTTGCAGCCAGTGTAGCCTTGTTTGATTTGACAACTGCTTTCAGATGTATATCTAGCAGAGAGCAATTTTGCAAAGTCAGCCCAGACTCCAGACTCTTGAGAGCTCCGTGTTGTTGAATACTATTTAGTCACTGAAAGAGTCACTTTGCAATGAGAGTTTTGCAAGCTGAAGCTAAAAATATCAGGTGTATGATATCTGAATATTTAAAAAATCAGTCCAGAAACTGCCATCCTTGCCAGAACAAAGAAACTCTTTCTTGTTAATGCATAGATACCAGGTTTCCCTCATGGTGAGTTATTTCCCTTTTTATGGTTGTTACTGATGTTAATTTTAACTAGATCTTACTCATATTGAATGAGGAGGGTAGGGTAGGAGGAATGCTCAGGAAAGGGTCACAGTGTGATTTGCTCCAGTTTATTTTATTCTTAGAGCTGATACTTAGTGCTAGCTATACTATTGTTTTCCTGTTAGTTGTTTTCATTTTCTCTATTTCCATTGTTAGTACTTCTGTATATAACATCATCACCTTTAACATAAATAGGTACCACAAATTCATAGCTAGTTTCCCCAATTCTAATGTCTCTTTTCATCATTTTTAGACTATTTCTTTAGAAAAACAGCAAAACAATTCAGAAAAATTCTTACATAATTTCATTGCTCAAAAGCTTTTATTTAATTTGTATTTCCCATCCCAGTAATTTCAGTATGTCTTTACTTTTTAAATCTTGTCTGACCTGATTTCACCTTACCTACCTAAAGATATTTCAAAGATTTATTTTTTGTTCATAACAGCTTAATATCCTTCTTGCTCTAGACATATACCTCCTTATTATGCATTCATGAATGCTACTCCATTTACCTGTGAGTTTCTCTGTCCAACCCTCTGCCTATCTAAATCCTATATATTCCCACGCTTCCCAGAAAATCTCTATGTAACCCTCCCTACTAGTTCAGCTTTTATTAACCTTCACCTCCCTGAATACCTAGTTACAATAATTGAGCCACAGAATTTAGCAAATTTATGTCTGTGTATTCTGTTCTTGAAATGTGTAAGTGGTTGTTGGATCCACGATTATATTTTATGCTCTTTAATATAATAGCTTAATGTCTTACTTTTTTGTCTGAATATCTGTCTGTATGCATTCTACAGATCTTGCTGAAGGTGAAACATATACCAATTATAATGTAGTCTACTCATTTAAAACATATTTTCCTGCATATTATTTCAATTATTACTCTTCACAGAATTTGGGTCAGGTTAGTATTATCAGCTCCATTTTGCAACTTAGAGGAAGGAGTCTGGAAGAAGTTGAGTGAATTACCCAAAGCCCAGTGTTAGAATTTAGCCAATAAGTAATTAAATTCCAAGTAATCATCTTGGAAAAGGAAAAACCATTGTGTTCACCGGAACAAAACAATAAACCATGGCTACTTTTACATAGGACTTAATTTTAGGCACTTTAATTGTTAATATCAAATTCTTAAAAAGTTGAATGTATCAAGTCTAAAACATATTATTCCTTTTCCTCTATATCCCCTACCTTAAGGCAAATTCTGAATCCTTTTTTTTCTCTTTGTTTTCTACAATGCCTGACCTAATAAAATGGAATGACAAATGTGAAATGTTAAAGAAAGACAGTGTCCCAGTAAGATTTGAACATTTCTGGTTGTCTGATATGTGTGCCAGAATTTTAGCCCTGGATATAGGCAGTGAGAGCACAGGTGGCAACATCTCAGCATCAGTGAGCAAACTAGCAATGAAAGTTATAAGGAAACTTGAGGAGATGTTCAGGTGACACAGAGTTCAATGGGAGTTTGACATTGAACTGAAAAGGTATGTGTATCAACTCAGCTGGAGAGAGTTGTGTGGGAAGAGCTTTTGATAGCCTGCTACTCCCTTAGGGAATGACATGGGTATTATCCATTTTTGCAGTATAAAGCTACAAATGCAGGAGATTTCCTATACCCTGTAACATCTGACTAAATAAAGTATACAGTAGAGTTTCTGAAAAATGACTGTAAATGCCATAGGAATGCTTAAGTTTGGAAGACATGACCTCAACAGTTCTCAGTTCCTCAGAAAAGTGTCTCTTCTTTATTTGTACTTTACAGAATGCATTTTTAACAGCATGCTGCATTTGTCTATTGATTCATGGTCTACCAAATGTTTTCATAGGTACTTTCCACTGTGAGGTAGGTAGGGCAGGGATTCTTAGTTATGTTTCTTATATACTGGAAAAGAATATAGGAGGGTGATTAAATTTGTTTCAGAGTCACAAAGAGAAATAATTTAACCCGTATCCTTTGGTTTCCAAATTCAATATTTCTCCCCCATGAATGGAATATTTCTGATGAAACTCTGCCACTTAACTCTTGCCTGGGCAAAATTCTAGCTTGAATATAATAAAAAGTATTTAAAATTTTCACTTATTGGGAATTCATTTTGATGAGAAATCCCATTGTGTCACTAAATTGAATGTGAAAGTATGCCTAGAAGCTCAATAATTGTTTGTTGATTTAAAAAACTATGTACAAAACAGAGAATTTAAGGTCAGGTGGAAAAGCTGAAAAGTCTAATCAGTAAACTTGTGTAGTTTTACTGTAGAAAGGCCAGAAATAGAGAGGAAATGTCCCTAACAGAGTCCATAAAAATTACCTGCCCTTCCAAAAAGTAAAAGTATGTGAGTATATTAGCAAAAAAGGAGAATCAGAGGAAATTACCTTACTTTGACAGGTAAGGAGAAGCACTGATAATAGCCAGCAAAAAAAGCTTTTAATGTTGGAAGAAAGTTGTTACCTGGAGCATGGAATGAGACTAAGGCTGAAATGAGAAAATATCTCTTGGAAAAAATTGGAAGAATTCAAATCAGAACATCCTCATGTCATGTGTCCTGAGGGTAATTAAGGAAATGTCAGATGTCATTGATGAACCATTTGCCATTATCTTGAGGAAACCATGCAGGACAAGGAGTCCCTGAGGACTGGAGAAAGGAAAATGTTGTGTCCGTTCTTATTTTTCTTTAATGACCCTATTATATACTGGTCAGCTGAAAATCCATTCCACAATAAATCATTAATCCCAAAGATTCACCGTCAAACCTTCCTAGAAAACCATATGTAGCATGTCTAACAAGATAAATACTAAAAAACAAAACAAAAAGAACAAAAAACTATTATTTGATATTCTGTGTGAGAGCATGGTTTGCAAAACAAATGCTTTTAAAAGTAATTTTTGAAAATAACTTGAGAGACACATATCTCTAGTAAGTATTCTGACTTTAAAATAATTTAAACTTTAATATAAAATTCATCAAAAGGTTTTATAGGTTGATTAATAAGCAGACAATTCTTATATCATGGAAAACATTTTAAAAACACAGATGTTTTAGTCATAAATTATATTAACTGAAATCCAACTGCAAATCATAGGAAAATAAAAATAAACTAAGAAACATGTCTGAACCTAATTGCTGCAATCATTAAAATAAATTTTTAAATTTATGGGAGCTGCTAAAGATAATTAAATACATTTATATAAGGGAAATTAAAGTGAAATATGTTCTGTGAATCCCTACATTATCTAGGTATGTGTGTACAGATATACATACAATGACAGTAATATAAATGTGTAATATCTTCATGTATATTAGAAACTGCAGCAAAATAATATGGCCTTGGAAATACATACCATACAAAATAATATTTCCTTAAAATGGATATAGAAATCAAAATGAATCTAAAAGAAAAAACTAAATTCGGATAATACTGATAGAGTCAATTAAAGGAACTACAAGTATAGGTTGACTTTCTAAGTTAAAAAAGCAATCTATTTATTATAATCATGATTTTCATTATTGAATGAAATAATATACGTAAAAGCCCTAAAGATTTCATTGAGCATAGTAAGGCATACCTTGAAGGTATCATGGGTTTTGTTTTAAACCACCACAATAAGGCAAATATTACAGTAAACTGAGTCACACAAATTTTTGGTTTCCCAGTGCATACAGAAGTTATGCTTATACTGTAGTCTATTAAGTGTGCAATAGCATTATGTCTAAAAGTACATACTTTAATTAAAAAGTGCTTTATTGCTAAAAATTCTAACCATCATCTGAGACCTTATCAAGTCATAATATCTTTGCAAGAGTACATTCAAGATCACTGATCACAGATCACCATAACAAATATACTAATAATGAAAAAGTTTGAAATATTTTGAGAATTACCAAAATGTGACACAGAGACATGAAGTGGGCAAATGCTGTTGGAAAAATTGTGCCAAAAGACTTGTTTGAGGCAGGGCTACCCCAAACCTTCAATTTGTAAAAAACACAATATCGGCAAAGCACAATAAAGTGAAGTGCAATAAAACGAGGTATGCCTGTACTTACTAAATGGTGGTGATTTGTATTATTATTCATTTTCCTTTATGATAACTGTCAGATACCATAGACAAGAGCAAAGGAATCAATTTAATTCTAGAAATTTGAATAGGTGCTTATTTTGATGCTCTTAGTAGCTTTCATATTGACTTTTGTTTCAAATTATGTTTATTTGATCAACAGGCTTTTGCCCTAATTCCTAAATCTGCTCACAAAGAATGTGGGGACACTTGATGATGAATATGATGCATTGTTGCCTCTGAGATTGCTCTGACACACACTCTTATGCTTCCTTCATAAAGAGAAAGAGAATTATACACTTACATACACCATTCACGTTCACACAATATTTCAGGCCCTGTTAGAATCCCCATATGGTTTTAGGCCCTTACTTGGAAGGCTACCAGGATTTTTGTGTGGCTAATCAGAAATCAATGTGTAAATCTGTGCCCTGTTACAATGAAATTGTTAACAACTCTGCTCATTCAGATTCTGGACAATATCTTTCATCTGGATCTCTACTTCTTGTTAGTTCTGAGTATAGTGACCCTGGTGACTAGTAATGGTCCTTAGGGCTCAACTGCAAGAGTGGTTGCCAGTAGCTAGGCATCACCCATGGTGGAATATTGTGTAGTATCCAACAGGAAACATTATTTCTTTTCATTCAATAAAAATATCTAGATATTTGGATAAAGGAATTGCCAATATGCTAAATTCACAGGTAATAATAATATATTAGGTAGCTAATATTGCTAAAGGTTAAAGAAAAATAACTTACATTATCTTTAAGATTTAGTACACTGTCCAAAAGAAAATAATAAAATCCATTAAAAGTAAATTCAAGGTCATCTATTTAAAAGTAGAGTGTAATATTGCCTAGACAAAGACAGGTGAGCATAGTACAGAATAAAACAGGAAAGTTTCAAACTGATTACAAATTATAAACAATGTAATATTTTTATAACTTGTAAACATAATATTCAGAAAAATACAGAGAATAAAATAAATAATGGTGTAATTTGATTAAACAGTAATAAAACCTAAAATTTTGTCATAATTGCTTTATGTCATTTTAACAATAAAAAGTAAAACATTACTTTTGAAATCAAATTTGTAATTATCCCAATTTCTTTTTTCTCTCTCCTTTCATCACCACAGTCTATCACTATTATGAATTTGGCGTGTGAAGTCTATGTTTTGTGTAATATATTGCACACATACATACACAAATCTCAAAAGAATTTATGACTATCTATATTATACAAATTTTACATAAATGTAATCATACCATACATGTCTCTCTGAAAGTTGCTTTTTCACTCATGTTATGATTTTGAGATTTATCAGTATTATTCATACAATTATAGTTAATTTTAGGAGCAATATTTCTTTACGAACAAGCCATATTTTTCCTAATGTTTTCTATGTTGCTTAAGGTTTTTTCTGTTTTCTTTATTACTATAAAAATTAATAAAGAGAAACCTCCATTAAAAAGAGTCAAGAGACTATCATACACTACAATGATAGCAGAGCCCACCAGGAGGAAGACTTCCTCTTCATTCCTGGTAAGATCTCAGCCAATGAGAAGTCATGAACTCTTTGTTTGCTATAGTACTCCCAACTTCCTTTTCCCCCTCTATAAAAGAGTTCTCCTCCCCAGTTTTGAAGGGAGTTTGCAGGTGGCTCACCATGGTTGCAGACCCCATATTGCAAATCTCTGCTGATCTCCAAAACACCTATTCTTACTGAATAAATAAGTGGCAGGCTATTTGTGTTTTTTGGGGGGGGGTTTGGGTTTTTTTAAATTAATTAATTAATTGATTGATTTTATTTTTGGCTGTGCTGGGTCTTCGCTGCTGTGTGTGGGCCTTCTCCTGTTGTGGTGAGCGGGGGCCTTCGCTGCGGTGCATGGGTCCCATTGTCGTGGCTTCTTTTGTTGTGGAGCACGGGCTCCAGTCACACAGGCCTCCATAGTTGTGACACATGGGTTCAGTAGTTGTGGCGCACAGGCTTAGTTGCTCTGCGGCATGTGGGACCTTCCCGGTCCAGGGCTCGAACCCGTGTCCCTTGCATTGGTAGGCAGATTCCCAACCACTTCGCCACCAGGGAAGCCCCAGGCTATTTGTTTTATGTCAACATTTTCGTGGCCCCTACAGGATCCAGAGGTGACCCATGACAACTCTGAGGTTGGTAAGCAAAGAGGTGCAGTATCCACTTTGAGTCTATTGTTGCTCACTGCTTTTCTCTCTGACTCAGGAGTTTGAGGGTAAGCTTTTCTCCTGGATCTGAGCTTCTTCTCCCCCCACTGCCCCCCACACACACTTTGCATTTGGAAGCTCTCCAGGCTTTATTTCCGATCTATTTTAAGGTTTATGTTCTTTCTCATTAAGGCCCTGTTCTGTTTGTGAGTATTCATTAGGCACTTAGGCCCGATTTTGAAATCAGGCAGTTCCAACTGGAACTGGCTAGCCTTCAGCCCATTCCTTTAGGAACAGGGACTGTTCCATTGGAACTGTGCCAGTTCAGACTTCAGCCCAATTTACTTTGGAATAAGAGAGGTTCTATTGGAACTGTGCTGAGTAACTTCTGGCCTGGCTACTCTGGGACCAGACTATTCTCTTCAAACTCACTGGTATTGATATTAGACCTGTAGGCTATTAGGGCTGTTTGAACTGTTTGAGCTGTTTAAACTGTTTGAGATGTTTAGGCTGTTTGAAAATTACTCTCTTACTGTAGAAAAAACAAAAACAGAAAGAAAAAAAAAACCCTCTGAGAAATGGGATCCCAATTATCTAAATATTTTGAGGGCTTCCTCCTTACAGGGACCCCAGCAGATTTTATGTTTGAAAACCACAGTCCTTCCTCTTGTGCATTTCTAACTAAAGGGACTGGTCTGATCAAAGGCAATTTAGAATATCAATGACCATTATGGAGAACTTTTGATATTCCCTAACTTACTTTTCTTAAAACTGAATTGGACAACCTAGCTCTAAAATTTCCCAAACTGAATAGAAAGCTTATTTAAACAGGTACTTTGAGGCTTCCCAAACATTATTAGGAGCTTAAAAATTGCCTCTCTGCAAAATAAGGCATTAAGATTAACTGAGGAAAACTAAGGATTAAAGAAAGAGAAAATGGCTTCCAAAGCCTCATGTTCTTCTTTCCTGGCTTCTTTGTCTCAGGTCTCACCTCCAGAGGCATCTTTCTTTTCTCTTTCTGTGCTGCCTATACCTCTTCTGTACCCTCAGTTCCCCATAATAATTCTCTTGCTGAACTTCCCTTCTTCTCTGAAACTCTCCCCACTCATTTTTCCTCTGAACTTATAAGAACCTGTCACTTTAAAGTTACGCCTTCTGAGAATCCATAGTCTAAATTCTTAATTTCTTATACTACCTTAACTAAAGCTGTACTGTGAGCCATACTCAAATGTTTTCTCAAAGGAACCAAAGATCTTCACAGATTTAGTGAAGAATTTAATGTAGTCATTCAAACTTATCAACCTGGCTTCTCTGACTTATGTCAGCTAGTTCATATGCTTGTTAGGGAAGGCCAGGCTCAGCATTGGTTGAAAACTGTTAATTAGAAAAATTCTAAAAGGTATCTAGGATTACAATTCTAAAAGGAGACCGCTAAGTTATATGATTAGGCTCAGGCAATCACTAGGCAACATCATCCAGCAATGCCTAAGACTTTCTCAAAGCCTGTTGATTGAAGCAAAATTCAGGCTTGCACAGAAAAATCTGATGAATCTGGTCATGACTATTATAATCAACTTCAGATTATTAAAAAAAAAAAAATCTAGTCTTCCTTTAGATGTTGATTTCACCCAAGTAGCTTTTAACTCTATATTTATTAATGGGTTGAACCAGGACATTTCCCTTCTAGTGAAAAGGACCAGGATGGAATGGGAAACTATGTATGCCCACTCCAGATTTAGTTAATCTGGCAATCCATTTCTCTCACACTCTAGATGAGTCACCTAAAAGGAAGACTGACAAAATTCTTAATCTTCAACTCCAGCAATTGAAGGCCCCTAAACAAAACCAAACCCCACCTAGTTTCTGTTGTTATTGCAAAAATCCAGAATATCTGAAAAGAGATTGTTACAAATTTAAGCACTTTAGGCACTTTCAGTCCTCTCACCAGAGGGCTTACCATCATCCTCCCATCCTCCCAATTCTCAGAGATGGGGCTCTGAGGAACTACAGGACCTCTCCCTAATCCTCCCTCTTAATTGGTTTGGAGAAATATTTCTCCAGATTGAGAATGGATCTCCTCAAGTCCTAACTGACACTGAAGACACACTCTCAGTGCTCAAGCCCACTACTATAAAATAGCCCCTGCCTCAGAGTTTAAATAGTGGAGATCTCTAATAAACCTGAAGAGTTCCCTGTCTCTGAACCCATTCTCTGTTGTTTAGGCCCTTTGAAAAATGCACACTCTTTTCTCCTCGGTTTTTCTGCTCCTATCCATTTATTAGGCAGAGACTTTTCGGGAATTTCTCCCTTTCTAAAGGGGGAAATACTTCTAGAAATTGACAATAGTCATCAAAGTAACCAACTAGGTGATTTAAATGAACTTTGACATCTTTATTTGCTTTGTTTTTCACCGTACTAAAGCTGACTCTGGAAACACTAATGATTTGTCCCTATTGAATCAGCTACCACCCTCCTTAAGGGCAAAATCTCCAGTTGGTATTTGCAAAATTCACAGTGCAGCTCCCACCAAGATTCAAATAGATCATTCAAAACCTCTTCCCATAATTAATCAATATCTTACACGTAAAGAAAGCCTTCAAGGCATAAAGCCCATAATAGAAGATTACAAGGCTCATGGACTCATTTTCCCTTGTATTAGTCCCTGTAACACTCCTATTTCACTGATGAGAAAACCAAAAGGCTGATGGTGGAGGTTCATTCAAGACCTCTGAGAAATAAACAGCATTGTTATCCCTCAACACCTCCATGTTCCTAATCCTCATCTGTTACTAACATCCTTTTCCACCAGAAACAAATTTTTTACTGTAATTGATGTATGCAGTTTATTTTTTAGTATTCAAATTGATGAATTTTAGCCAATACCTTTTTGCTTTCACTTAGGAAGAAAAAAAATTTACCTGGACAGTTATGCCTCAGGTTTTTACTGAGAGTCCTTCTTATTTCTCCCAAATCCCCAAAACTGATCTGGATGACATAAAGTTCCCTAGAGGTTCTACTTTGTTGCAATAGGTGATTTGCTTCTTTGCTTTCCTTCTCAAGCCTCCTCACAGAAAGACAGCACCCACATGCTAAAGCTTTTAGCCTTAAAGGGACATAGGGTCACCAAGGCAAAGTTGCAGTTCTGATATGAGAACAAGGGCTACATCTAGATTCAGATAGGCTTCATGGTGTTATAAGTTTCCCCAAACCCCAAACTAAGTGCCAACTGCAGGATTTTCTTGGGCTTTAATTGTTGCCAAATTTGGAATCGAAATTTCTTTCTTATGGCCAAAACTCTGTATGTTTTTTGCTAAAGAAAAACCTGGTCCAATTTTGTAAGAACTGGAGGACATAGCCTTTGAGGCCTTAAAGGAGAGTGTGATGAATCCATCTGCTCTTGGGCGTTTCAATGATCAGATTCCCTTTTTCCTCTTCGTCTATGAAAAAGAAGGAAATGCCCTTTGGGTACTAACCAAAAACACGGGACCATCTTAGCCGCAAGGGTTATTATAGCCAGCAATTTGACCCTGTGCCATAGGGATACACACTTGTCTTGAAGCCATTACTGCTACTGCCCTTTTGGTTAAGGTTACTGAGAAGACCATTGTGGGATCCACTTTAACCATTTTTTTTTATGCAGTAAAAGCTCTCCTGAATTCTCATCACACTCAACATTTCTCAGTCAGCCATCTCACCTCCTATAAAGTTCTTTTGTTAATTGCTCCTCACATAACTCTTTTCCACTGTTATAAGCTTAACTGTGTTACTCTTCTCCCCTTCATCACTGACAAAAAGTCAGGTTCACCTCCTGACTCCTTGTGATGAGGTGGAGGAAATTCCTTTGGGTAACAGTGACTTCTCATGGTTCACTGATGATAGTTATTTTAAAAATGACAATGACAAATATTGTGTTGGATATGCTATTGCAACTTCTTTTGATGTTGTTGAGGCAGCACCTTTACCTATGGCTAGTTTGGCCTAATTGGCTGAATTATACATCTTTACATGGGCTTGTAATTTAGACAAGGGCAAAATAGCCAATATTTATACTGATAGTAGATATGCTTTTGGAGTAGTTGGTGATTTTGGAATGTTGTGGAAGCAACATGGCTTCCTTACTTCCAGGAAAAATAAAATTTAAAATGGACTCTATGCTCAGGAATTATTGAATGAAACACTTTTACCTGCCATTTTAGCTATTATTAAGATGCTGGGGCATTCTAAACTTGACTCTCCGGAAACTAAGGGAAATCACCTGGCTGACATTTCCACAAGGAATACTGCCTTTAAAGGAACCAACAGCAGTCAAACCTCTGTCATGGTCCGAAGGGATATTTCTACAAATGATACCTTAGAAAAACTGTCTATAGAAGCCCACCAATTGGCCTGAAAAAAAGGAAAAAAAAAAGATTGGAAATTCAATAACTGTTGGCTTGATAAAAAGAGGAAGCCCTTGTTGGAACCAAATAAACAACCCAGTCGACTGGAGACTCTAAAATTCCCAATACTCAGTAAGGCCACAAAAAGTGCCTATGTCACTTGTCCCACTTGTTTGAAATATAACCCAGAGAATCTTGTTTGTACTCTTCCTGGACATTTTAAACAGCCTAATGAACCATTTGAGATCTGGAAAATGAATTTTATGAAACTTCCATCTCATGGATATAAATATGTTTTAGTCATAGTTTGTATGTTTTCACACTGGACTGAAGCCTTCCTTTGCAGACAGGCTACAGCCTCTTCTGTGGCTAAAGTCCTTTTGGAAAAGATTACACCTACCTGGTGAACTCCTTTTGATCATCAGATTGATTGAGGAACCCATTTACCAGTCAGGTACTTTGACAAGTCTGTACTGTTTGGCCGGTTTCACAACACTTCCACCATGCTTACCAACCTCAAACCTCTGGTTTAGTCCAATACACTAATGGCATTATTAAGACTCAGCTGACAAAATTTGTAGCATCCCTTCAAATACCTTGGCTAAAAGCATTGTTATTGGTCCTTCTGAATCTCAGACCCATCCCTTTTGGAACTCATAAACTCTCACACTTTGAAATAGTCACAGGATGCCCAATGCACTTGGCTTCTGCCTCACCGGACCCACAACTGATAAAAGGAGAGATACTCCAATATCCCAAAGGCCTAATTGCTTCTATTAAAAATAGGTATGGTTTGGTAGGGCAATCTTTTCACAGTGCACTTTAGGGAGATAAAGACCTTAAGCATCACATGCTGCAATGCAGAGATTTCATCTATTGAAAAAGACACCTCCAGAAAGACTCTCTATAACCTCACTGAAATGACCCCTATAAGATACCACTAACCAAACTTTGTGCTGCCAAACTCCAAACCCCGAATTCCAATTCTTTGTCAATTCCAAATAAACTCATTTTTTTGCTAAAGAAATAACTGGCAGTCTATTTTTTTAGGTCAATATTTTTTTAAAAAATTGTAAGAAGCACTCTTATTTTATTGTGCACATGTGCACAATTCCTCTAGAATATATATTTAGAAGAAAATTTTCTGGGTCTCAAGAAAATTAGTATCTGTACCAATTTAAACTCATATTATCAGCACATGAGAGATTCTTTTTCTCCACATTCATTTTAATGCTTGACACATATTTATAAATGAATTTCTATATAGTACAGATTATATAATAGCACTTTATTTTAGTTTGGTAATACATTCTTATTAGAACATTAGTTTCAATATTGATCATATTTCGAGATAGATGTAGAAAATTTTAAAAATTCCAGAAAAACGTAAAATAGGTGGTTGATTTCCACTAATAAATAGATATTTTAAGAACAGGCTGTTAATGCTGGAATATTTAATTAAAATATTTTATAAGACATGTTGAATTTTAAGGCATGCATTTAGTCATATTCCTTAACATTCACGAAGAAACAAAACAGGTAGAAGATTGGAGGTACCATTGACCCTCTCCCTGTGTTCAATTAATTTGTTACAGTGGCTCACAGAACCATTTTACCTACTAGATTACCAGTTTGTTATAAAAGGATATAACTCAGGAACAGCCAAATAGAAGAGATGCATAGAGCAAAGCATGGGAAAAGGGTTTGGAGCTTTCATGCTTTCTGAGTAAGCTACTCTCCCTGAATCTGCACATGTTCACCAACTGGGAAGCCCTCTGAACCTCTTCTTTTTGAGTTTTTATGGAGGCTTCATGACATAGGCATGATTGACTAAATCACTGGCTATTGGCCATCAATTCAACCTCCAGCCCCTTTCCTCTCCTCAGAGATCAGAGGATGGGATTGATAGTTCCAACTCTCCAATTAGATAATTGGTTCTCCTGGTAACCACTCCCAGTCTTAAAGTGCTTTCCAAAAATCACCTCATTAACATAAACTGAGTTGTGGTTAAAATGGGTTTGTTATGTATATCAAGACACCTTTATAGCTTTTATCACTTAGGAAATTCTAAGGGTTTTAGGAGCTCTGTGCCAGAAACTAAGACAAATACTTTCTAATTTTCATTTTAATTTCATCTGTTATTTAGGAATATACTATTTACTTTCTAAGTATTTGGAGATTTTCCAGATATAATTATATTATGGAATTCCAATTTAATTTCATTGGGGTTAGAGAGCATACTTTGCATAATGAATAATATTAAATTTATTTAGACTTATTTTATGTGCCAGAGTATGGCTTATCTTTGCAAATGTTCCACGTCTAATTGAAAAGAACAAATATTCTCTTGTTGTTCAGTGGAGTGTTCTATAAATTTCAGTTAGGGTAAGTTAGTTGGTGTTGTCTTCTAGATCCTTACAGATTTTCTCTTTACTTTTTCTACTAATAGTTCAGAGAGAAATACTGAACATTCTAGCTATAGTTGTGGCTATGGTTATTTCTTCTTGATTCTATTTTGAATATCTGTTATTAGGTAACATACTTTTGTTTTAGGGTTGCTATGTCCTCTTGAAGGATTTAATCCTTTATCATTGTGAACTGAACCTCTTTACTATTAGTAATATGTTTTGTCTGAAATCTACTTTATCTGATATTAATAAAGTCATTCCAGCTTCTTTTGATTAGTGTTAGCATTGTGTATTGTTTTGTATACTTTTGCTTTTATTGTCTCTTTGTATTTAAAGCATGTTTCTTATTGGCAGCATACAGTTGTGTTGTGTTTTTATTATGATAATCTCAGCTTTTAAATTGGGGTGTTTAGATCATTTATGTTTAATGTGATTATTAATATAATTGAATTAAAATATATCATTTTGTTATTTCTTTTCTGTTTGTACCATCTATCCTTTGGTCCATTTTTCACTTTTCCTACTTTCTTCATATAATTGGCTTATTAATTTTATTATTTATTATTCCATTTTATCTTCTTTTTTTGATTATCAACTATAACTTTCTATTATAATTTTTAGTAGTGCTTTAGATTCCAAACCGTATATCTTTTTAAAAACCTTACAAAATTGGTTCTTATTTTTCTTCTCCAGTCCTTATACAATTGTTGTTATATATTTTACTTCTACATATGCTAAATAATCAGAAGTACTTTGCTAACATTTTAATAATTATCTTTTTAAAATATATCCTTTATACTTACTGCATTTCTGATTCTATTTATTCTTTGTGTAGATACAGATTTTCTTATGTATCATATTTCTTCTGCCTAAAGGATTATCTTTAACATTTTTTGTATGGCAAGTCAGTCAGTGATCAATTCTTTCAGTTTTATATGTCTGTAAAAGCATTTATTCTATGTTTTTGAGGAATAGTTTCACTATATATAGAACTCTGACTTATCTTTCTTTTTTCTTTCAATTCTTTAAAGATGCTGCTCATTGCCCTTTGACTTGCATTGCTTTTAACGATAAAAAGTTACTGCCATTCTTATCTTTGTTATGTATGTGATTTATATTTTTTCCTGTGGATGGTTTTAAGATTTTCTGTAAATTACTGTTTTTAAGCAATTTGATTATAAGATGACCACACGTTGCTTTTTTTATGTTCCTTGAGTTCATTGAGCTACTTGAAGTTCATTAAACTACTTGACACTGAGGGTATATTTTATAGAAAATTTGGATAATTTTCTGCTGTAGTTCCTCGTCTCCTTTCATAATTTCGTTTACTTATACAGCTGGCCCCCAATTTATGATGATTCAACTTATAATTTTTCAACTTTATGTAGGTGTGAAAGTGATTTGCATTCAGTAGAAACCATACTTTGAATTTTGATCTTTTATTGGGCTAGCAATATATAGCACAATACTCTCTTGTGATGCTGGATATCAGCAGGGAGCCTCAGCTCCCAGTCAATTATGCAATCAAGAGGGTAAACAACCGATACACTTACAACCCTTCTGTACCCAGACAACAATTTGTTTTTCACTTTCAGTACAATATTCAATAAATTACCTGAGTTATTCAACTCTTTTTTATGAAATAGGCTTTGTGTTAGATGATTTTGCCCAACTGTAGGATAATATAAGTGTTGTAAGAACATTTAAGGTAGGCTAGGCTAAGCTATGATGTTTGGTAGGTTAGATGCATTAAATGCATTTTTGCCTTATGATATTTTCAACTTATAATGGGTTTACTGGGACATAACCCCATTGTAAATTAAGGAATATTTGTATTAGGTTGCTTGAGGTTATTTCATAACACATTTATGCTCTAACTTTTAAGACATTTTAAAAGTTTTATTTAAAACAGTTTCTACTTCTGTGTTTTTATATTCATTGCCCTGTTTCTTTTCAGTGGTTATTATACTGTTAATCATATTTAGTATATAGTATATTTTGTATCAGATGTTACATTAAATTGAATCTGGTTTAAACATTTATGATACATATTATGCTATATATCTTTGATATAAAATATTTATAATATAGTCTGTGTCTCCACTTAATCAGCTCAAACTTTTCTCACCTTCTTACATGGAATATAATTGTATTAACTATTTTAATGCTCTCATCTACTGATTCTATCATATGTGTCCTCTTGATCTATTTCTATTGTTTGCTTTGTCTTCATTATGGGGTTGTATTCTCCTGCTTCTTTGCATACCCAGTAATTTTTGACTGACAGATATTGTAATTTTTACCTTGTAATTGAGTATTTTTATATTTTTATGCAACTCTTTGAGCTTTGTTCTGGAATGCAATCAGCTTTGCTATTTTTGAAGCTTCCTTTTACAGTTTTGTTAGATGGAGCAGAAGAACTTTAGTCTAAGGTTCAGTTTGCCCCACTACTTAGGCAATACATCTAAGTACTGTGTCCAATGCCTTGTGAATTATAAGAATAGTGAGTACATAAACTATTCCTGTTCCTGTGTGAGCCAGGTGATTCCATCTGCTGCTTTTGGGTGCTTATTTCTCCAGCATTTGTTCATGTCCTGACCTACATGTGGTGATACTGTTCAGCTGAATATTAAGAGAGGACCCCTGAAGAGCTCTTGAACTCTTTGTGGAGCTCTCTGCTTCTGGTTCACTGTTTTGCAAACATTATCTGTGCGTCCTCCGTGAATTTCTCAGTTCCATCCCCTCAATACATAAATCCTGACAGGTTCCTCCTGGCTTTCACCTCCCTGTGCTGTGACCTGGAACTCTCTGCAGTCAGTATTCTGGGGCAATCATGGACTCATTTTATTTGTTTTGCCTCTGTCATGGGTTAGAGTCCTGCACTGCCTGATAACCAGTATCTAAAAATCATTGTTTCCTATATTTTTTCCAAATTTTAAGTTGTTTCATGCAAAAAGTAAATGTGGTCCCTCTTACTCTGTCTTGACCAGAAGAAGAAATCAAACAATTGTGAATTTTTCCATAGGTAAATCAACTCAACAAACCTAACTTTAAAAAATAAATAAGTACATCAGTTTTTAATTGAAAGAAAGGAAGGCATTAGCTCCTTTTGTTGTTGCTATAAAAAAGAATTTCTTGAACACTTGGGCGAAAACTCTTTGGAAATAAGAAAATGTATGTTTTACTGAGGAGAGATCTATGTGAAAAACTCATAAGAACTAGATGGTTGACTCAGCTGTGCTTAGCTTTCAAAAATGAATTTTAATAGCACAAAAGAAAATGCTTAGAGTATAATCTCAGGGACATAGAAATTACCCAGATTCAATAAAAGATTATTTGGTCCAGAAATAATGTTTCTCATTAAATAAGCAAACGTATCCTAGATATTTAAACCTATCATTTCTTGCCACTTAAATGATAATTAATTATTTATTGCACATAAAAAATATTGACTTTTCTGGGAATTAATTTAATGTAGTATTAAATGAAGTGAGTTTTGTCAAGGAGAGAGGCAATGAAAAGTGGGCTGTTTTGCAAGCAACCAAAGTAGTGGGCTTGGGCAGGTAGAGGGCAGATTTAGAGAGGTTAGACAGAGATGCATTAAAGGTGTTAAAGTCTGCTTTAAACCCCTACAATTTTTCCAGGAGCTTTGACAGGAAGAGTATGTCTACCGAGTTGCATTTCTCAAACAATCTGCAGCATTATCCACAAATTGTTTACCAGAACAGGGTTTTGAACTCCTGGAGTCAGTATCTGTGTCCTGACCCTCTCATATATCTCCTTTTAAAAATGTAGTAAATCACAGCTGCAGTCCCTTCCCTCTGGCTATACAAGGAAGACATGCCCGTTATTAATCATAACGAGCACTTCCTATATCATAGGAAGTGCATAAATGAAAAAAAAAATTAGTCACCGACAATCTCCTCCCTTTGCCAGCACAGAAATAACTATTATTTTGTCTCTCTATTCTAGCATAAATAATTGTTGCACTTATATTGTACATTCAGTTCATATCCTGATTTTTACATATCCTGATTTTTATTATAACAATTTCTAACAGCATGTATATGTTTCATAAATATTTTAATGATTGCATAATTATCCATCTTCTATTTCTGGACATTTAGAGTGTTTTCATTTTTCAGTGTTATTAATAAACCTGTGATAACCTGTAAATCTTCATTTCCTTATCCCTTTCTTAATAGGAAAATTTGTACATGCCGTTTCAAAGTTAGAATCTGATAGAATTTCTGAGGTAATTTCCAGGTTATCATTATACTCTCTTCAAGTATTTTTATCATTTGTGATTATATATGAGTTTACCTTTGTATATTTAATGAGGTTATTTTAAAAATAATTTGCATGGACCTTTCATATAAATTAAGACTTCTACAACACTAAATAATAACTTGCCTTTTGTGTCTTGGATCACTTTTATTACAATGTTAATGTCACTGCTCTTGAGATTTTCTACAATCATTGACAATTAACATTTGGGAGAATTTCTGATCCACACAAGTAAACAGACAAACAAACAAATACTTCCAAAGACCAGTCTCAAAAATAGTTTAATAAAGTTAGCATACTTATAGCTCCCATAGCAATTACTTGAAGGGGAAAAAATGTTTCCAAGAAGGTGTGGAATTTTGTGTGTTTGTTCACACCACTCATTTATAATATTATAATGTTTAACAATATTACAAACTAGAAGAATTTACGTGACTTAGGTTAAGTACATTTGACTCAATCTCTTGAAAATTGTAGTTGTCTGATTATGTAGAGAAGGTAGATACTTGCAATATTCTAAATTGCTTGAGTGCCTATTTGTAGAGATATTTCACCCTGGACCTCATTAAATAAATTACCATTTTTTAGCCTATTCATTGTTTCTCTGTGCTTACCCAGCTGCCTTTAGAGAGACAAGTCCCAAAGAAAGCAGGACAATTGTGTAGTTCACTGAGTGGTGAGAATAAATAACTCCCAGTGAATCGCTTTACACAGCATCATTACACATCTCTAATTTGGCTATCGGAGAAGAAGGAACAAATCCATGTTGGATATCTAATTTTCCCCACTCTTATTTTGCTCATAGTTTTCTGTTTGTTTTTCCTAAAATATAAACATCGATATATTCACATATCTTAATAAAACATTTTAATATATTTAATGAACTCTGCTTTTAAAAATTGTCATAAATCTTATAAACTCAGGGAAAACCCTTCAACATAATTAGCAACAGGGAATGAGGAAACAAAAAGACTTTGTGACACTTTTCAGCATGTGAAATTGTTCTTTTTCCCTCATTTTTCAAAAAGGGGAATAGATGTCTATCAATCATTTACAGGCATAAAACCAACATGTATTCATATTTCTAGCAAGAAAAAGAGACAAACAGACATGCTTCTGCAAATTTTTCTGTAGCTGATTATTTATTATTCCATATTTAATAATATAATAATATTATTTCCACTTTTATGTCTAAATTGTTAAGTCCTGTGACAGGTGGTATTTTTTACATCTAGTAACAATAACTTTAAGTTGAAATTGTGTTTCAAATTGTCTTATGTCAAGAGATTTCTCATGTACACATAAAGTAACATCTTCACATGCTCTGCTTACCATAAAATCTTACCCCTGTCACCTTCCCAAATTTGAGGACCTAGGGTAGTACCATGTTAGAAAACTTCAGAGAAATTAGAAATGGTCCTTATAGCATTCTAGTTGATGATTTAAATCTGCAAAGTGAATCTATTTCATCTGGGTAATTTCTTTCTGTCCTTTAATAAAGCAAAATAAAATCATGCCTAATACATAAATACTGTCATATCAACAAATATTTTTGATATAAATATAACATGGACATTACATACAAATACGTATTTACAAAATAAGAACTTACATATAGAAACTTACATTGAATGAAGTATTTTCTATAGACTAAACACAGCTGACCCTTAAGACCACAACTGGCAAGCCATAGTACTTCTTCAGGCTTTCTCTTCAAGCTGAAGTCACCTATTCATTTATTTGATTATCTGTTTTAACTCTACTCTGTCACTTGCTATTCCCAAAGAAACTGAAAAATAGGAGCACAGTTTTGGTTTAACCCTCACCTCATGTGACTTTTCTGTACCCCACCCTGTATAACAAATGATCATTGTGAAATATGGAATCCCCTCTTCATTTATTTGATCTGCATTTTTGCTCCTGTCAGCTTTCGTGACACATCATGATGTAACTGGAAGAAGCCTGGGATTGGAATCCTGGTTCCAGCACTAGTATGACTTGGAGGTGTGTTTATCTACATTTCAGTTGTAATGTCCTCGTCTAAAATATGAAAGAATGCAATAAATGTTCCCTAAGCTTCCTCTCAGTTCTAGTTTTCTAAAATATGGTCTTCTCTCCTATAAAACCATGGAAATTCCTATGGAATTTCAGGGAACTGCAGTTGAAATCGTTTCCCAAATTGTACTGTCTTTGTAATGGGACAGATTTAAGCATAGGAACACAGGCTTCTTTTTTTTTTTTTTTTTTAACATCTTTATTGGAGTATAATTGCTTTACAATGGTGTGTTAGTTTCTGCTTTATAACAAAGTGAATCAGCTATACATATACATATATCCCCATATCTCTTCCCTCTTGCATGCTTCTTTTATTTGATAGCCTTTTATAGGAAATATCATAGCAGCTACTTTGAGGGTGAGCATTACAAAATTTCCCAAAAGGTGTTTCATCTTTTTAAAAAGTATAATTAACATACATGAAGTGCAATCAAATATTTTGGCTGTGGTTCCTGTGGGTTAAGGATTAAGGGTTAGAATGACCATATAATTTATTGTACCAACTAGAACCCTTTTAAAAGTGAAAAGAATTGTTGGTACAATAAATTATATGGTCATCCTAACTCTTAACCCACAGATTCCTAAAATTATAAAAATTTCTAGAACCTTAAGATATGTCTTAGCCCTAGTGGAAAGTATCATTTAAAACCTATCTAGCTTCATTTTGACTATCTTCATCTAGCAAAGCCAATTCCAGGAAATAACACATTGGAGGGAAAAAGAAAAGAAATTTACAAAATGTTTCTATGGAAGGGAAACTCTTCCTAATAGCTGAAGCTTTCTAAAGGTGATAACAACATCAGCAGTAGCAACAATGGCAGTGACAACAACTAACCATTGATCAACACCTATGCTATTTTAAGCATTTTCCAATTATTATATCATTTAACCTAAAAATAGCTATACAGTAGGCACTCTTACTACATTTTTTAAGAGAGAGAGGAACTCAGTCTTGAAGAACTTAAGAAACTCCTTCAAACTTGTCAAGCCAGCAAAGACAGAACCTGAGTTTGAAGCCAAGCAATCTGTCTCCTTAATGTGGACTCAAATACACTGAAAGTTTTCAAGAAAACTGTACACATTTTCTAAGATAATTATCAATATTAATGAATTCTAATGTTATTATTAACTCTTGAGTTTGTTTGGGAAATAGAACCTTAGCTGTGGTGAGAGATCATGGCTGTCTCAGTTTTCTCTCACATGCATATAGGGCATTTCTAGATGTTAAATTACACTTGCCTATACTAGAAAAACAGTAAACTCAATTCATGTTTAAACTGAGCAGTTATATATGAACTAGTGACCACTGAAATGTAAACTTAAGGAGAACTAGGCTTCACAGTTAATCCAGAAGCATTTAAGATATAAAAGGATAAAATAATCATAGGAAGCAACAGTGCACATTATTAAATACACTCGTTCTATTCTCTATTTTCTCTTGGAATTAACTGGAATCTTAAGAAATTTTAATACGAACATATGTAATAGTCATAAAATATTAAATGGTAATAGTAACATTATCCCTTGGAATGTCAAGTGTCACATGAGTATGATTGGAAAGAGGACAATAATAAAGTTTTCTTTTGAGTAGTATTAAGGGCAGGGAGTTTCCCATATAGGATGCTGGAAATTTTTCCAATAGGTCCCCAGTACCCTCTATGCACAAGTTTTGTCAGGTCACCAGAATCAAGAGAAACTAACCAATTTCCAATATCTACAACCAAAGAAACAGAAGACTTAAAGCTCTTTTATCAAGTCCACTAAGTAAGGCCATTTTAATTTATGCCTTTTGATCATCCATGACACTTCTATCCTCTGAAAAGATAGGAAAGAAAGTAAGAGGAGAGATTTAGCATATACAACACACTCACAAATGTGCACACACCTGTGCATATAAACACTGCATAACTATTAGTAAGATTATTTTTAAAATTATTCTTAATTTGGTTGAGCTCATGCACATGAAGGAGGAAAATGGAAATCTGACCTGGTGCTAAGATTTGTGCTTTTATCATCATGACTTATCCAAAGAGGCTCATGAATATCAGAAAGAAAAATACATTTTTGACTTTCATTAACAAATTTTTTTGTTTCTTTGTTTTAAACATGTGACTTCAGAATTTCTTACAATTTCTTTTCTTGCTACCAATAAAAGCCAAAAAATAATTTATTTTCCTATCAGTAAACACAAATAAACTAGATTTGAGGCTATATTTAATAGGAAGTTAATGACTAGGAAGTTAATAACTGATAAAGTCAATGAAGATGGTAATAATTTGTGAAAATAAAAACAGCTTAGGAGAATGGTGCCTAAGCCTTTGATTCCCTAATTTATTTTGGGTAAAGATCCATTTGATCTCACTGGATTTCAAATTCATTTTTGTGTGGAAGATAAATGACAAGTTTGAGGATCCAGTCTGAATGTCTGCAGAGTCAGTTCAGTGTTTAAACTATCTTATTCACTGAAGGATGGTTTGCTTATGAATTTTTTTGCCAAAATTGTTCTTGAAAACATATCATTTTTTCATAGAGTGATTTCATTTTTTGCCCCCAAGTTTACTAAATAATTATGTTCCAAGATGTGGTGTTTTGACCTGAAAGTTTCATGTGAATATGCATATTCAAATTTTATCTGATTCAATTGTTTCTAGTCAGAGACTATCATAAATAATAAACTGAACTGTGCGTCATATTTATATGGACCCCAAATGGTTTCTTTTGTGTGCCTAATCCCAGCAAGTGAGGTAGCATTTTCTATGCATCTTGAATCTGGTTTTCCCATGTGCGATTTCCATATATTTTGATGCACACTTGTGTTTAGTCTTTTCCCACCCCACACAACCCTTCCTTAAAGGTGTTTTAGCACTTCTAAGTGCAGTTTGAGTGCAAGAGATACATCAGCTTCAAATCACAAAAGTTGTCTGCCTGAAAATGTATCACCTAATTTTCTAACAGCTTCCAAAGAATGCTTCTCTCACATCCCTCCTTCATCAAACCAATATTAAGTTCTTCCTTCTTTGGTTCCAAATACCATAAATACTCATTATATTACATTTTTACAATGGTTTGTTTATTTTCAATGTATTTATTGCTTATTTAAAACTTGTTTTTATTGTTCAACTGATTTTTATTTCTCTTGGTGAAAATCATTTGATTATTCTGAGTTGGATCATAATTTCTTCCTCCAAAATTCATGAAAATATTTTACACATTTAATGGATTTTTAATTTGTAGCAGATATTTCAGAAACAAAGTCATAAAAGTTAGAGATAGTCATCATTTTAGCAAAATGCAAAAAGTAAAACTAGCAATGAACTTAAGTTGCCTAGAAAAAGTTATGTTCATGCTAAGCAGGCTTGGGAGGAAACAATGTTTTATTCTTGAGGGCAAAAATCCAGAAAAATTAACACAAATATAACTTTGATGTTTGTAGAATAAATGTTCAGTTCCATTCAGTATTCAATAAATAAAAAGTCAATTTCCCTAATATAATGAACTACTGAAGTCTTCAGTTTATAAAATTCAAAATCCATTGCTATGTACACAATGCCTTGGGTACATATTGAAATTCATAGCACTATTTGTTATATCCTGCACCAACCATAAGGCTTCTAATTATTCCTTGAACATGTTAGTTGGGAGGTACACTCTTGCTTTGGCATCTTTATTTATATGTTCCTTCTTCTATCAAATATCCATTTGATTTACTCCATTACTTCCATCAGGTCTTTGCTCAGATATTAAATCCTAAAATAAGGCCCATGAAGACCATCAGTTGATACTTCAACTTGTACTTCCCTCATCCTGTCTA
The DNA here is from genome assembly GCF_009873245.2 of Balaenoptera musculus. NCBI lineage: Eukaryota > Metazoa > Chordata > Mammalia > Artiodactyla > Balaenopteridae > Balaenoptera > Balaenoptera musculus. The sequence goes on from NC_045788.1 coordinate 109,306,285, forward strand.
GCATTCCTAGATCCTTTTTCCTGTTCTACATTTTATTTTTCAATAGAATGTATCACTATCTAATGTACTATATAAATTATAGTTAATTATAATATGGCTTATACAAAAATACTTATTGTGGTTAATAAGGTCTATTGTTTAATACCTGTCTTCTCCATTGGAATGTAATCTCACTGAGAGTAGAAATACTTACCTTTTTATTAACTCACATAGTTCAGGCATTCAATGAATATTTGTTGACTAAATGAATGCATGGACTATTCAGATTATTGGGCAATTAGATTTTGTTTACCTATATTTGTCAAGTTCATCTCTATTGTTTAAGACCTAGTAAATAATAGAATAAACACTGACATTAAAAATAAAGCTTAATATAGAATCCAGGATGATAGTAGACAAAAAATGTTTGTTTAATTTGAACCAGAAAATAAACTTGAATTTCCAAATTAACAATGAATTGAATACCTCTTTTTATATATTACCTTGTGATACTTAAGTTGAGGGAAAAAAATCCAACCTTCCTCCCCAGCAAAAAGTGTGAGAGGATACAAGAATAGACAAATAATATTTGGGGGGACGATAATGATATAAAGAAATTAGCAGGAAAAAATAACCTGAACACCAAACCAGAACAAATGAAGTCTAATAAGAAGCAACTTTAGTCTCTTTATAGAAGTTCCTTAGTTGTCAGGCTTTGTATGTTCCTGATAACTAAGAAGGACAAAGGGAGATATGACTGAAACAGGGAATTTGTAAGAAAGCCTATGTAAGGAAGTTAAATCTCAGGATGTCTTTTAAATATGGAGCCAGTTGAGTACTTACTCTTTTTGTCAGGTTTATTCTATGAAGAAACTTAACTAGAAAGGTTCAGGCTCAGGATCCTCAGTCAAAGAGTAACACAGGGAAAAGGCAAGTACTGAAAGAGTGGGATTAAATGAAAATCTTTAAATTGAAAAAATTAAAATCTCCAACTTCTCTGGGGCTGTTCAGTTTTAGAACAATGGTAGTCACATGTAAACATTTACTCTCTTCCATCACTCCACCCCAGTCAGAAACTGAATAGCCCTAGAGAAAAGACTATTGCATACTGATATTTAGAGATCCCCTTCCTGGAAATCCTAATAGTTGGCAAGTTCCCAGTCCATGGTCATATTCCCAGAAAGTTTAACCTGCTATGTAATACCTCAGAAATAAATACGAATGGACATTTAAGAATCATTGGAGATTTGAAGAAAGACAGTGAGAGATAACAATCAAACTAGAAAGAAAAAAAAATCCTTGGGTAAAAAGCTAGAGATAATCTCTGAAGATATAATATTTTCAAAATGGTGAGATATTTTTATCCATGAAACAGAAATTAGCTATAAAAAAAGAGAGGACATGAAATATATTTTTGGAACTAAAATGTGAGTCAAAATATATAAATCTTGTTCTTTTTAATATGGCTAAGAATATTAGATGTAAGTAATCATGCAGATATTTTAGCAACACCAACAGTAACAAAAACAGAAGGAAAAAAGGGCATGTTAAATTGGGAAGAAAAACAAGAAAACTAGAGTCTGGTCCAATATACAACTAATACAAATCCCACAAGGAGAGAACAGAGAAAAAGGAGGAAAGAGAACCACTGAAAGCTAATACAAGTAAGTATCCTAGACTTAAGGGAAAGGATTTTTAGATTGAGGGTATCTAGAACAAATGATGAATAAATCACACACTTTGAAACTGTTGTTGTACCTGAAGTTGGGAAGGTCTAGAATTTAGTCTACTTACATGTTAATCTGTGTACAGATCTCCAGATGAGAGATTGAACCTTTTATTACACATGACAGAGTAGTATCATAATAGTAGTCCCCCACACCCCAATTTCCCAAAGAGTTAGGACAGAGCCTGCTCTAACCTGCATGTGCAGTAGGGTTTGTACCACAAAAGAGGAACTTCCAAATTCTCATAGCCATACAGAAAGGATGGTACATCTGGCCCTCTCACCTCTGGGAGAGGGAACCTTTGCTCTGGAAGAGGAGAAAATCTCTACCTTTTCTTCATCTCTCCGTAATCTGAATAAATAGCTTCAGGAAAGAGAAAACATTAAATTCCCCCAGAGAAATAGACAATCTCTAATGTCCAAAGCATGTTTGCCCTTCAAGCACACCTTTAACCTAGGTTGTCAGTAATCTTTGCTCAGTAAGTCATAAAAATGCAGAAATGTGAGAATATTCATGGAGCATTGTCTCCCAAAACATAGTTTCAAACCTCTGAAGAATGAAAATAAAGTGAAGATGCTAATAAAGATAGAAAAAAAAAAAAAAAAAAGACAAACATGGCATTTGATTTCCCAACAAAACCAGAAGGAAGAAGACAAAAGTGCAATGCCTTCAAAATTCTAAAGAGAGATAATTTTCACCTGGGATTCATAAAACCTTAATTAACAATGATGATAAAATAAGAAAATTTTCAAGCTTAAATATCTCAAAAATGTACCATTTATACAAATCATTATCAATACTTTTCTGGAAACCACATTCTAGCAAAATGAAGAAAAAAAAAAACAAACAACTGATACAAAGAAGAAGATAAGCAAGAGGAAGAGCCAGCTGTTTCACTGGCCTAGAGAATTAGGGTACAAATAGGGGCAAAAGAATGGAGGGGCCAAAAGGATTGAATTCAGTAAAGAAAATTAATTGGAACTGATACATCACCTGATGTGCTTCACCATGTGGGAAATTGTATTCTGATAGAACGTTTGGAAGTACTATGAATGGCAATATAAAATTAGGAAAGAAATGAAAACTTGAAGTAAATAACTCTAGGAAAAAAATGTACAGAAAGAAAAGATTGTCGTAGTACACTACTTGACACAACTCTGAAAGTTTATACAGCCCCAATTAAGTAGAAAGAGAATATTTAAATAACTAAATAGTATGTCATATCCACATTGGTAAGGCAATGTAAGAAAATAACATTGAAACACATTATTTATAAACATGAAGGCAATAACCACAAGAAATAACTAAAATGTTGAAAATCTTTCTCTCCAGGGAGTGGAAATAGAGTGGGATGGACAAAATGTACAAGTGCTCATAAATACTATTTGAATTTTTAAATCACTGTGTATCTTCCTTGGTAAAATAATGAAAATGTAACCGTTAAGGCAGAACAAAAGAAGAAATATTGTACCTTAAAGTTACAGGACTATAATAAATTTCAAGATTTACACTAAGCAATTTTTCAAAATATTAGTTAATTAGCAGCAATAGCAGAAGTCGTTGAACTAGTAGTTAAAGTAGTTAATTTTTACTGGAACCAAGATTCTCTCCTTTTTTTTTTTTTTTTTCAGTATGAGAACAGTCAATTGAAATTAACTCCAGTGATATAGCTAATGAATTGAAGATGCTTTGACAGAAATATATTGCCATTTCCTTATTTACAAGAAAGGCCACAATTATGATGTCTATGATATTTAGTTGATGATGACAATGATCATATAGCAAAGTGTTCATGGTTTTGTCCAAATTATTTATGTAAAAAATGTAGAAATTATTCATATTTCTATAATTGATCACTTCCCTTTTGTTAGCAATACCATTAATTCTCCAGTATAGTCATCAATTGTGCTGTTTATCATAATGTAATAAAGCTCAATCGGTAACTCTGAAGACTTTGGTGAATAGAGATGATATTTTTAATGTGCTGGAGACATTAAATTAATCTGAGGAGAATTACATGTCTAATGTTTTTGAATTTGAGAATTTTTTTTTTTCCTACATATGACTCAGCATAGCATTTCATTCCCTTCAGAACCCCAGTAATGGTAGTTCCAGCCATTCAAACTCCTCTTTTAAGACTATTTCCTTTAAGGGACTTCTTCCAATCAAGCATTATGGAAAGACTAAACACATTGTTTTTATAAATATAAGTATGAAACAAATCACCTCCTTGTGAAGTCTATAACACATTTTAATTGGATACAAAGCAATGAAGCATACATATGCATCACGATCATGAAGATGAACTGTTCTTGCCTCCAGGGAAGGCATGAATATAGATTGATGCATAAAGTGCAACGTTATGGACTCACCCCTAGAGGATAAAAATGCATCTTATTTTGATTGTTTTCCAGTGGATTTGGCAAGATTAAATTAACAAAGTTTAGAGAATGCACTTGGATCATTCAGACCAAAATAGTTGCAGTGTATTGCAGTGAACATTGTAACTGATATATTTAATGCATTTTGAAACTCCTCTCATAATATTCTGCTCTCTGCACTAAAATAATTCATTAACTTTTAGGGTGACATTAACATCATCTACCTTAATAATGTAACACTAATTTTTCATTGTGAATGACAAAAGACAGAGTAGGAAATAGTATGATACTGATTTTTTTACCAAGTGATTTACTAGATTCAGCTTCTAGGGACCAGGAAGAAGGAGCAGTCACTCAAAAAAAGTCTCCTTTAGCTGGAATTCAAGGGTTTAGCATATTATTTAGTGCTCTGGTTTAAATGTAGGTACACTAAATTCCCAAACAGAATTTTGTATAACTTTATCAATATTTCTAGTTTTGCACTTATGAAGCAGTATTTTATAGTTTGTTATAGACTTTTCAATTTCTTCTACTTTATTTTCTGAGATTAAGAAACATATCCCTAACTTCTTCTAATTCATACAAATTAGACCAGTGATTTTATGTAATAGGTGCTAAATAAATGCTTGGCAAATGAAGAAAAGTTAATAGGGAATGATATTTTGGAGATGGGTAGGTCAATCCATTTTTATATATTAGAGACTTTCTAGTATTTGAATCCCCAAGAAATATCTATATAAACATTATTTAAACAAACCCAGATTTCAGTCACAAAGTATCTGAGGATTGTGTTTAAATTTTTCACTTAATACCTTTGAAGAACTCTTCTTCTCAAGGTGAACAAAGACCCCATTTAGTCGAGTCAAACAAATAAATTCCTGTCTTAAATCTGTTCTAAGTCTCACCAATGTGTTAGAATATAGATGATGTCATCTGGTCTTTTCTAAACATTTTTCTATCTTAGCATCTTTGATTTAACATTTTAGGCTCTTCTCACTCTCTGTTGCTGATTCTTACTCCATTAAATGTTGAATTGCACCAGGACTTACCATGAAGCTTTTGATTTTCTCTATATAAATTATTTTTCTTTCTGGTATCATCCCCAGCCTTGCTCTAAACACCATTTTCATTGATGACTCTCAGCCTCCTCTCTCAGATGAGAACCAAATGTTGATTTGACCTCTCTATTCCTAAATCTAACAGGCCTCTCAAATTTAACATGCCAAAAAAAAGATCATTTGATTACCAATCCCATCCCTGATTTTTTCCTTATACATTTTTTCATCTTAGGAGATGCCATCACTGTATACTCAGTTGCTTGAGTCGAAAACTAGGAGGCATTCTTAATTTCTCCCTTTTCTCATTCCTCATACCAAGGCTTCTAGATTCCATCTTAAATGCCAAACTCAAATCCATCCACTTCTCTATGCCTGCCACCACCAGTAAACTCAAGTTAAGATTTTCTCATCTGGACCTTAGAAATTGTCTCCTAATCACATTCCCTGCTCCAATTTTTGCCCCACCCTTCAACCTATTTACTATATAGAAGCCAGAGGATTTATTTTAAAAGCATAAGTCAGACAGTGTCTTTACAGCTTACAACCTCTTAAGAGATATATGATATATTCAGAATATAGTCCACACTCCTTACTTGGAGGGCTCTATACTGGCATATCTCATTTTATTGCACTTTGCTTTATTGCACTTCACAGATAGGTATTTTTTATAAACTGAAGGCAACTCGGCATTGAGCAAGCCTATTGGTGCCATTTTTCTAACAGCACTTGCTCACATTATGTCTCTGTGTCACATTTTGGTAATTCTTTCAATATTTCAAACTTCTTCATTATGATTATATTTGTTATGGTGATCTGCAATCAGTGATCATTGATGTTACTATTATAATTGTTTTGAGGCACCACGAACCACACCCATATAATATGGTGAATTTGATCAATAGATGTTGTGTTGTGTGTGTTCTGACTACTCTACTGACTAACCATTCCCCCATCTCTCTTTCCTCTCAAGCCTCCCTATTCCCTGAGACACAACAATATTGAAATTAGGCCAATTAATAACTTCAGTGGCCTCTAAGTTGTTCAAGTAAAAGGAAGAGTCACACATCGCTCAATTTAAATCAAAGGTTAGAAATGATTAAGCTTAGTGAGGAAGGTGTGTCCAAAGCAGAGAGAGGTTAAAAGCTAGGCCTCTTGTGCCAAACAGATAGTCAAGTTGTTAAGGCAAAATAAAACTTGAAGGAAATTAAAAGTGCTACTCCAGTGAACACACAAATGGTAACAAAGTGAAACAGCCTTATTGCTGATAAAGACAAAGTCTTAGTGGTCTGGATAAAAGATCAAATCAGCCACAATATTCTCTTAAGCCAAAGTCTAATCCAGAACAAGGCCTTAACTTTCTTTAGTTCTATGAAGGCTGAGAGAGCCAAGATAGGCACAGAAGAAAAGTTTGAAGATATCTGAGATTGGTTTGTGAGGTTTAAGAAAAGAAAGCCCTTTCCATAACACAAAAGTGCAAGGTGAAACAGCAAGTGCTAATAAAGAAGATCTAGCAAGTTATCCAGAAGAACTAGCTAAGATAATTAATAAAGATGGTTAAACTAAAAAACAGATTTCCAGTGTAGACAAAACAGCCTTATATTGGGAGAAGATGCCATACAGGACTTCCATAGCTAGAGAGGAGGAGTCAATGCCTGACTTCAAAGGACAGGCTGACTCTCTTGTTAAGGGCTAATGAAGCTAGTGACTTGAATTTGAAGCCAATGTTTATTTACCATTCTGAAAATCTTAGGGCTCTTAAGAATTATGCTAAATCTACTCTGCCTGTGCTCTACAAATAGAAAAACAAAGCCTGGATGATGGCACATATGCTCAAAACATTATTTACTGAATGTTTCAAGCTCATTGCTGAGAACTACTGCTCAGAAAAAAAAAAATCTTTCAAAATACGATTGCTCATTTACAATGCATCTCTTCTCCCAAGAGCTCTGATGGAGATGTACAATAAGATTCATGTTGTTTTCATGTCTGCTAACACAACAACCATTTTGCAGCCCATGAATTAAGGAGTAATTTTGACTTTGAAGTCTTATTACTTAAGAAACGCATGTCATAAGGCTCCAACTGCCACAAATAGTGATTCCTCTGATGAATTGGGCAAAGTGAATTGAAAACCTCTAGAAAGGAGTCACCATCTGTCATTAAGAACATTCATGATTCATGGAAAGAGGTCAAAACATGAACATTAACAGGAGTTTAAAGAGGTTGATTCTAATTCTCATGGATGCCTTTGAGGGGTTCAAGACTTCAGTGGATGGACTTCCCTAGTGGCGCAGTGGTTAAGAATCTGCCTGCCAATGCAGGGGACATGGGTTTGAGCCCTGGTCCGGGAAGATTCCACATGTCGCAGAGCAACTAAGCCCGTGCGCCACAACTACTGAGCCTGCGCTCTAGAGCCCACGAGCCACAACTACTGAAGCCCTCAGGCCACAACTACTGAAGCCCATGTGCCTAGAGCCTGTGTCCCACAACAAGAGAAGTCACTGCAATAAGAAGCCCGTGCACCACAATGAAGACCCAATGCAGCCAAAAATAAATACATAAATAAATAAATTTTAAAAATATAAAGTATCTTTATAAAAAATAAAAAAGACTTCAGTGGAGGAAGTAACTGCAGATGTGGTGGATGTAGCAAGAGAAGTAGAATTAGACTTGGAGTCTGAAGATGTGACTGAATTGCTCCAATCTCATGATAAAACTTGAATTGATGAAGGGTTGCTTCTTACAGATGAGCCAAGAAAGTGTTTTGTTGAGATGGAATCTACTCCTGGTGAAGATGTTGGGGAGATTGTAAAAATGACAAAAAAATATTTAGAATGTTACATAAACTTAGTTGATGAGGCAGTGGCAGGGTTTTAGAGGATTGACTCCAATTTTGAAAGAAGTACTACTCTGGGTAAAATGCCATCAAACAGCATTGCATGCTAAAGAGAAATTATTTGTGAAAGAAGAGTCAATCCATGCAGCAAACTCCACTGTTGTCTTATTTTAAGAAATTACCACAGCCACCCCAACCTTCAGCAACCATCACCCTGATCAGTCAGCAGCCATCAACATTCAGGCAAGTCCCTTCAACCAGCAAAAAGATTATGACTCACTGAAGGCTCAGATGATGGTTAGCATTTTTAGCAATAATATATTTTTTTAAGTAAGGCATGTACATTGCTTTTTTAGTCATAATGTTATTTCATGCTTAATAGACTATAGTATAGTGTAAATATAACTTTTATATACACTTGGAAACCAAAAATTCCTGGGACTCAATTTATTGTGGTGGTCTGGAATAAAACCTGCAATATCTCCAAGGTTCACCTGTACTTTCTGGCTCTGCTTGTCTCTCTAACATCATCTTGAACAATTATTATCCTCACTCACCAAGATCAAAGCACACTGGTGTATTTATTTAGTCAGCTAAGTGCTTGAATCAAGAACTTTCTGGATTCAAACACTTAGCTGATCCTATATTGGATGTTCTTTGTCTGTATTGTTGTATAGTTGGCACTTTCATTTCATTCAGGTCTTAGTTCCAAAGTCACCTCCGAAGCAGAATTGGCAGATAAATACAGGATGCCCAGTTAAATTTGAGCTTCAGACTAACAATATTTTTTAGTGTAGGAATGTTGCATAGGACACAAATATACAAATAAAAAATATGTTGGCTATCTTAAATTTAGATTCAAATGGTATTTGCTCAATCTGGTAATCCAACTCCCAGAGGCCTCCTCTGGCCTACTGTATCTCACCCTGCATAATGTTTTATTGCACTAAACACATATTGTGATTGCTTTGTTTATTTATATATTTACTTCATTAGATTACAAAGTCCCAGGAGGACAGTGACCTTTTCTATCATTTTTAGTAGAATAACTTTCTTGACACATAGTAGGTACTCAATACATAATTCACTAATGAGTGAATTAAATCAATCTATTATTTTGAAAAGTATGCCAAATTAGAGCCAGAGGCCTGAGTTCTAGCCTGGACTCTTACCCTCACCTTCCAATGAGTTTATGCAAACTGCATAATTTTCTGAGGGTCAGATTTTTCATCTCTATATTGGGAGAATCAATACCAGTTCTTCTTACTTCACAGAATGGTTAAAAACACTAAATCCTATGTTTATTGTATTTTTACATTTTCTAAAGTGCTAAAATTAAAAAAAATTAACACTATGAAAAACACAATGAAAATAAATATTGTTAAAATGGCCATACTACCCAAAGCAATATACAGATTCAATGCAATTCATATCAAAATTCTTATGTCATTTTTCACAGAAATAGAAAAAACAATCCTAAAATTCTTTTATGGAACCATAAAGGACCCAGACCAGCCAAAGCATCTTGAGAAAGAAGAACAAAGCCAGAGGTATTGTGCTTCTTTATTTCAAAATATACTAAAAGACAAAGTAATTAAAACAGCATCTCCAAAATATATAAACAGCCCATGCAGCTCAGTATTAGAAAAACAAACAACGCAATCCAAAAATGGGCAGAAGACTTAAATAGACATTTCTCCAAAGAAGACATACAGATGGCCAACAAACACATGAAAAAATGCTCAACATCACTAATTATTAGAGAAATGCAAATCAAAACTACAATGAAGTATCACCTCACACCAGTTAGAATGGGCATCATCAGAAAATCTACAAACAATAAATGCTGGAGAGGGTGTGGAGAAAAGGGAACCCTCTTGCACTGTTGGTGGGAATGTAAGTTGATAGAGCCACTATGGAGAACAATATGGAGGTTCCTTAAAAAACTAAAAATAGAATTACCATATGATCCAGGAATCCCACTACTGGGCATATACCCAGAGAAAACCATAATTCAAAAAGACACACACACCCCAATGTTCATTGCAGCACTATTTACAACAGCCAGGTCATGGAAGCAACCTAAATGTCCATTGACAGACGAATGGATAAAGAAGGTGTGGTACGTACATACAGTGGAATATTACTCAGCCATAAAAGGAATGAAATTGGGTCATTTGTAGAGACGTGGATGGACCTAGAGACTGTCATACAGAGTGAAGTAAGTTAGAAAGAGAAAAACAAATATTGTATATTAACACATATGTGTGGACTCTAGAAAAATAGTACAGATGAACCAGTTTGCAAGGCAGAAATAGAGACACAGATGTAGAGAACAAACGTATGGACACCAAGGGGGAAAAGTCGGAGGTGGAGGGTTGGGATGAATTGGAAGATTGGGATTGACATATATACATTAAAATGTTTAAAATAGCTAACTAATAAGAACCTGCTGTATGGCACAGGGAATTCCACTTCTCTGTACAGTAGAAACTAACACAACATTGTAAAAACAACTATACCCCAATAAAAAAAGAAATTAAAAAAAAAGGAAAAAAGAAACAAAAGAGCATGGTATTGGTATAAAAACAGACACATAGATCAATGGAACAGAATAGAGAGCCCATAAATAAACCTACATATTTATGGTCATTCTTTAATGACAGAGGGGCCAAGAATTTACAATGTGGGAAGGACAGGCTCTTTAATGAATGGCGTTAGAGAAACTGGACAGCCACATGCAAAAGAATGAAACTGGACCACTATCTTACACCAGGCACAAAAATTAACTCAAAATGGATTAAAGACTCTAATGTTAAGACATGAAATCATAAAACTCCTAGAAGAAAACATAGGCACTATGCTCCTTGACATAGGCCTTGGAAATAATATTTTGAAACTGACACCAAAAGCAAAAGCAACAAAAGCAAAAATAAACAAGTGGGACTACATCAAACTAAAAAGCCTCTGAACAGCAAAGGAAATCATCAACAAAATGGAAAGGCAACCCACTGAATGGGAGAAAATGTTTGCAAATTTTATGTCTGTTAAGGGGCTAATATCCAAAACATGAAGAACTCATACAATTCAATAGCAATAAAACAATCCAAAAAAAAAAAAAAAAAAAAAACAATCCAATTAAAAAGTGGGTAGAAGATCTGAAGAGATATTTTTCCATAGAAGACATATAGATGGGCAACAGGTACATGAAAAGATGCCCTACATCACTAATCATTAGGGAAAAGCAAATCGAAACCACAATGAGATATCATGTCATACCTCTTAGAACGGCTATTACAAAGACAAGAGAAAACAAGTGTTGGCAAGGATGTGGAGAAAAGGAAACGCTTGTGCACTGTTTCTGGGAATGTAAATTGGTACAGCCACCACGGAAAATGGTATGGAGGTTCTGCAAAAAATTAAACATAGAACTACCATATGATCCAGCAATTCCACTTCTGGGTACCTATCCAAAGAAAATGAAACATTAACTTGAAAAACATCTATATATATAAATATATAGCCCGCATATTCATTGCAAGATTATTTACCTAGCCACAAGATATGGAAACAACCTAAGCATCCATTGATGGATGAATGCATAAATAAAATGTGATACATATACATAAATTAAATATTATTCAATCATAAAATAGAATGAAATCTTGCCATTAAGGACAACATGGATGGACCTTTAGGGCATTATGCTAAGTGAAACAAGTGAGACAGAGAAAGACAAATACCATATGGTCTGTCTAATATGTGGAATAGAATATATAAAGAAATAACAAGCTAAATAGACACAGAGAACAGACTGGTGGTTTCCAAAGGGGGAGGAGGGTAGAAGGCAGAGAAATGAGTAAACTGTTGTTGTGGTGTTTGTTTTTTTCTTTTTTCGTTTAAGCAAATTAAATTTTATAATAACCTCTTATTACCAAATCCAATGTCAAATTTTCAGATTCTGTTTTGCTTTTTTCCCCAGTTTTATTGAGATATAATTGACATACATCACTATATTGTGAAATGATTACCACAATAAGTTTAGTTAGCATTCATCATCTCATATAGATACAATAAAAAGAGAAAGCACAAAAAGAATTATTTTTCTTTGTGATGAGAAGTCTTACAATTTTCTCTTTTAACAATTTTCTTTTGTATCACACATCAGTGCTAAATATAGTCACCATGTTGTATATTACATCCCTACTACTTATATATCTGTACCTGGAAGTTTGTACCTTTTGACCACCTTCCTCCAATTTCCTAGGAGTATTCAACAATGTTAACCACAAAAAGAACACCTATAATGAACATATAATAATTTTAAAAATTCCAGTTTGCCTGATGATATCTGATACATGAGAAGATATAAGTTGCACCTTAATGCAATTCAAGACTAAAGATATAGCTTTACTAGGTGAAAAGAATCTGTAAAATACTGTTTAAAGGAAAGGTAGACTATGTCTTTCATTTTCTTTAACTTCTCTGCTATCACCTCAAATATAAGCAGCTAAGGTTGTGTGGAACTGAATTGAATGTGGTATACATTTTTCAGACTCTTCATTAGTCATTGGGGGGATGAGTGTTACAATAAAATTTTAGTTCAGTAAGTAGAAAAACTAACTGCTGTCAATGTGTGAGCATCACAGATCTGCAGTGAAGAGGAAAGGTGCTGTTGTAAAACCCCCTGGAGCCCAGAAGAGATGAGTCTATAGGAAAGATGTACAGTCACATATTCCCATATTCTCTGGGCTATTTTCCAACTAAACTTGTGGAACGAGACAGCTGTGCCCTTTAATCTGTTCCCTATTGCCTCTTTATATGGTTAGTTCCAAATGAGATATTTTGCCTGGTGCTTGGATTGTCACTTTATGAATTCATGTCTAGTTTTGTGGAAGCACAATGTGTTGGTTTAATATTTATTGATCTCTCACAATATGTTAGGAGTGATACAGAAAATACACACAACTTGGTCCTTAATTTCTAGAAATTTAAAGTAAATATTACACATATTGGTTACAAGTAAATATTATAGACACAAACACACTCTACTCTTTTTGTCAGTGACTATTTGTAAAATGTACTTGTCTGATATGACAAATCAGCATAAGTAATTTGGAAGAAAGGGGTGATCAATAGTTTTAATGAAACCAATCTCTTCAGCCAATGGAGTTAGACTTTCTGATGACTTGTTTAGAATATTTTTGATTTGTCATTGGATGGCATTCATTTGGTAAACGTTTTATTGAAAAGAAATAAGCCAAATGTGTTTCCTTCAATATCTTTGGATGCTAGACAATTTTCTTCTTAAGAAATTTATTCCCAACGTACAGCATTTACAAAGAAAAGCAGAAACTATTTCTTAATTGATGTCATTAACAAATTAAAATGTAAGTGAATAGAAAATTAAATTACAATGGGAAAAAAAGGCAAATGTCCATGTCTCAGCATTATGGCTAGTACTCTAAGACATTAATTAATGTATGTATGCTTTACTCTCTGAGGTAATTATGATTATCACCTTTTTACAGAAAAGGTAACTAAAGTTTTTCAAAATTAAGTAAATTATCAAAATTCTCAGTTCAAACAAGTAGCACAGCCAGAAATCAAAACCCAAATCTTTCTGAATCCAACCTGAAATTGTTCATGAGTACTCTCCTAAACAAACATAAGAGAAAAGATCTGATGACATTGTGGAATGAAAGCTAGAATTGAATGAGTAACGTACTACTGTAGTTTAAAAAGCAACTGAACAGTTGGAGAAAAATGACCATTCAATTGTGTTCATAAATTTCCTCAAATCCCCTTATAGAAACAAACAGAGCCATTAGGATGGCAATAAAAAAAAAAAATTTCAATAAAACTAGTGGCATAATATGCCCAAGTACCCCAGAATGTAAGTGGGTCTTCTAAATCACTTATAACAAGGAGATCTGTAAGATCCACAGTGGTGCAGAGGATAATGAAGGGAAGATGAATAAGAGCCCTGCATTCAGGCAGTGACATCAGGGAAAATGACATCAAAATGGTGGACACTGGTTTAGGGCCACACCCCAGCCACACTTGAAACTGTCTCCTGGCTGATGCCATCACTGAGTTTTTAACAGACTATTTCATTAATCTGTCAAGACAGTGGTTTCTGGATGATGAAGCATGTGGTAGGATCAGTGAATTCCACAGGCTCGATTGATTGCTGCCCTTTCTTTTTGTAAAATGTGTTATTCAGTCAGAGGCAATGTTATGGGACACCACGGTTATGAATAAGGCATTTCTGTAAGTCTACAGATGATAATGCTGGAAAAAGAATTGAGAACCACAGGAAAAAAACGTATCTGGAATAAACTCCTAATCCCATATGGAAAAAAACCCTCTATCCTCACCAGGATAATGATTTCTAAAGGAATCCATTTTGCACAGTAACTAAAAGTCAAAAGTAAATTGATACCAATGAATGTAACTTTTAAATCAAATTGGTGCCATAACAACACAAAGAAATTATTTCATGATTGTATATTTTTATTGGAATTTACACTAAATCAATAGTTTAAAAAAATCTTAAATTACATCATGTTCTTAATTTTAGTAAGGACAATGGTATTTTGAAATATTATTAAATATAATTATAAGCTAAACCAAACAAGGAATAATCTAAAAGTCATTAGGAGAAAAGATTTTGTATGTACACAAAATAAATACAAATATAAAATAGAAGAAATTAATTAGACTTAAATTAGAAAAGTATAAACTTTTTTCTATTTTTCTAAATAATAATTATTTTTTAGCTCTGTCTTTCTAAAAGTTCTAGAATCATGACAAACCAATAACAATGAGCACATGGAGCACTTAGATTGTGATCTCTAAATATGATTTTTCACTGAAAGAATAAGAGCTCTTCAGAAATAGGTGATTCTAGATCTGGGTCAGGAAATATACAAGATCAGCCTGGAGCAATTAATTTTGTCACAAAGCATGGACAATATCATTATCCTTAAAAGAATATAGAAGCCAAGTTGAAGGGGAAATCACTGGCCAAGGCTGACAATTGGACCATCAAACAAAATAAGGACTGTAACTCACTGAAACATATGCAATTAGTTATTCTGAAAATGATAAATGCATGAATGTAATCAAGCATTGATACTGCATTTCCTGTACAACACAATTTCAGGGTAACTATAGCTGATGAGCGAGATTTCTTAAATAAAGGACTCCAGGTAATAATTGCAGAAGCAGTGATAGAATTAGAAAATCATCATTTCCAATCCCTAGCAAAATAATTAATCTAGACAAAACACATCAAAACTAGCTGGAAAAATAGTGATAGGAGACAATGGATGAATCAGGATAACAACATCAGAAATTATTGATCAAACTTGACTAGATATCAGAAAATCAGACATGATGACCTGATTTGCTGAAACACAATATACACAGATCTGCTAAAGTATTTTACCCCCAAAATTATTAATAAAAATATTGATCAGGTCTCTATAAAGAACAACTCGTCTATAGGAAATATAGAAAATCAGTCATGATGACCTGATTTGCTGAAACACAATATACACAGATCTGCTAAAGTATTTTACCCCCAAAATTATTAATAAAAATATTGATCAGGTCTCTATAAAGAACAACTCGTCTATAGGAAATATAGAAAATACAGGTATATGTTAGAAAACGCCACAAAGTTGAAATCAGCCAAATACTACACAACAGATTATCTAACCTGTTCAACCAATAAATAGAATAAGAATGAGAGGAGGGGAATATGTTACAGAATATAAGAGACAAGAAATATACCAGACCCATTCAACGAAGACACTCAAATGGCCAACAGGTACATGAAAAGGTGCTTGATACCACTAATCATCAGAGAAATGCAGATAAAAATCACATTGAGATGTTACCTCACAGCTGTCAGAATGGCTATTATCAAAAAGACAAGAGATAAAAATGCTGAGGGGATGTGGAGAAAAGGGAACAATTGTACACTGATGGTGGGAATGTAAATTGGTTCAGCCACTATGGAAAACAGTATGGACGTCCTTCAAGAAATTAAAAATAGAACTACAATATGACCCAGAAATCCCACTTCTGGATATATATCCGAAGGAAACAAAACCAGATCTCTAAGATATATCTGTACTCCCGTGTTCACTGCCATATTATTCAAAATAGTCAAGGTCTAGAAACAACCTAAGTGTTCATCAATAGATGAATATATCAAGAAAATGTAAAATATGTATATAAATGAAAATGTTTATATATGAATATGGAAATAGCTATATATAAATATAGAAATATTTATATAAATGTATATAAATATATTTATAGAAACATACATGGAATATTTTTCAGCCTCATAAAAGAAGGGAGAGGACCTTCAAGATGAAGGAGGAGTAAGACGTAGAGATCACCTTCCTCCCCACAAATACATCAAAAATACATCTATATGTGGAACAACTCCTACAGAACACATACTGAATGCTGGCAGAAGACCTCAGACTTCCCAAAAGGCAAGAAACTCCCAACGTACCTGGGTAGGGCAAAAGAAAAAAGAAAAAACAGAGACAAAAGAATAGGGACGGTACCTGCACTTCTGGGATGGAGCTGTGAAGGAGGAAAAGTTTCCACACACTAGGAAGTCCCTTCACTGGGGGAGACGGGGGTCAGACGAAGGGGGGGAAGCTTCAGAGTCATGGAAGAGAGCGCAGCAACAGGGGTGCCGAGGGCAAAGCTGAGAGGTTCCAGTAGAGAGGATCAGTACTGACCACGACTCACCAACCTAAGAGGCTTGTCTGCTCACCCACCAGGCGGGTGGGGGCTGGGAGCTGAGGCTCGGGCTTCGGAGGTCAGATCCCAGGGAGGGACTGGGGTTGGATGTGTGAACCTAGCCTGAAGGGGACTAGTGAGCCACAGCTAGCTGGGAAGGAATCTGGGGAAAAGTCTGGAACTGCCTAACAGTCAAGAGACCATTGTTTCAGGATGTGCGAGGAGAGGGGATTCAGAGCACCGACTAAACGAGCTTCAGAGACAGGCGTGAGCCACGGCTATCAGCACAGACACCAGAGACAGGCATGAAACACTAAGGCTGCTGCTGTAGCCACTAAGAATCCTGCGTGCAAGCACAGGTCACTGTCTACACCTCCCCTCGTGGGAGCCTGTGCAGCCCACCACTGCCAGGGTCCCATGATCCAGGGAAAACTTCCCTAGGAGAACACATGGCATGCCTCAGGCTGTTGCAACATCACGCCAACCTCTGCTGCTGCAGACTCTTCCCTCATTTGATACACCTCCCTCCCCCCGGCCTGAGTGAGCCAGAGCCCCCGAATCAGCCGCTCCTTTAACCCCCTCCTGTCTGGGGGAAGAACAGACGTCAGAGGGCGACTGACACACAAAGGCAGGACCAAATCCAAAGTTGAACCCCAGGAGTTGTGCAAACGAAGAAGAGAAAGGGAAATTTCTCTGTGCAGCCTCAGGAGCAGCAGATTAAATCTCCACAATCAACTTGATGTATCCTGCATCTGTGGAATACCTGAATAGACAATGAATCATCCCAAAATTGAGGCAATGGACTTTGGGAACAACTGTAGAATTGGGGTTTGCTGTATGCGACTGACTAGTTTCTGAGTTATACAGTTATCTTAGTTTAGTTTTTACTGCTTGTTATGATTGGTGTATTTGTTTATTGGTTTGGTTGCCCTTGTCTTTATTTTTAATTTCTTTTTTTATTTTAAAAATGTTTTTAATATTTGATTTTAATAACTTTATATTATCTTATTTGTTTTTCTTTCTTTTTTTTTCTCACTTTTCTTCTGAGCCATGTAGCTGACAGGGTCTTAGTGTTCTGACTGTGTGTCAGGCCTGAGGCTCTGAGGTGGGAGAGCTGACTTCAGGCCATTGGATCACCAGAGCCATCCTGGCCCCACATAATATCAATCAGCGAGAGCTCTCCCAGAGATCTCCATCTCAACGCTAAGACCCAGCTACACTCAACAACCAGCAATCTCCAATGCTGGACACCCCATGCCAAACAACTAGCAAGACAGGAACACAACCACACCCATTAGAAGAGAGGCTGCCTAAAATCATAATAAGGTCACAGACACCACAAAACACACCACCGGACGTGGTCCTGCCCACCAGAAAGACAAGTTCCAGCCTCATCCACCAGAACACAGGCACCAGTCCCCTCCACCAGGAAGCCTACACAACCCACTGAACCAACATTACTCACTGGCGGTATACACCAAAAACAACGGGAACTACAAACCTGCAGCCTGCGAAAAGGAGACCCCAAACACAGTAAGTTAAGCAAAATGAGAAGACAGAGAAATACACAGCAGATGAAGGAGCAAGGGAAAAACCCACCAGACCAAACAAATGAAGGGGAAATAGGCAGTCTACCTGAAAAAGAATTCAAGTAATGATAGTAAAGATGATCAAAAATCTTGCAAATAGAATGGAGAAAATACAAGAAACGTTTAACAAGGACATAGAAGAACTAAAGAGCCAACAAACAATGATGAACAACACAATAAAAACAATTAAAAATTCTCTAGAAGGAATCAATAGCAGAATAACTGAGGCAGAAGAATGGATAAGTGACCTGGAAGATAAAATAGTGGAAGTAGCTACTGCAGAGCAGAATAAAGAAAAAAGAATGAAAAGAATTGAAGACAGTCTCAGAGACCTCTGGGACAACATTAAACACACTCACATTCGAATTATAGGGGTCCCAGAAGAAGAAGAGAAAAAGAAAGGGACTGAGAAAATATTTAAAGAGATTATAGTTGAAAACTTCCATAATATGGGAAATGAAATAGTCAATCAAGTCAAGGAAGCTCAGAGAGTCCCATACAGGATAAATCCAAGGAGAAACACGCCAAGACACATATTAATTAAACTATCAAAAATTAAATACAAAGAAAGAATATTAAAAGCAGCAAGGGGAAACAACAAATAACATACAAGGGAATCCCCATCAGGTTAACAGCTGATCTTTCAGCAGAAACTCTGCAAGCCAGTGGGGAGTGACAGGACATATTTAAAGTGATGAAAAGGGAAAACCTACAACCAATATTACTCTACCCAGCAAGGATCTCATTCAGATTTGATGGAGAAATTAAAACCTTTACAAACAAGCAAAAGCTAAGAGAATTAAGGACCACCAAACCAGCTTTACAACAAATGCTAAAGGAACTTCTCTAGGCAGGAAACACAAAACAAGGAAAAGACCTACAATAACAAACCCCAAACAACTAAGAAAACGTTAATAGGAACATACATATCAATGGATTAAATGCTCCAAATGAAAGACACAGACGGGCTGAATGGATACAAAAACAAGACCCATATAAATGCTGTCTACAAGAGACCCACTTCAGACCTAGGGACACATACAGTCTGAAAGTGAGGGGATGGAAAAAGATATTCCATGGATATCAAAAGAAAGCAGGAGTAGCAATTCTCATATCAGACAAAATAGACTTTAAAGTAAAGACTATTAAAATGGACAAAGAAGGACACTACATAATGATCAAGGGATCAATCTAAGAGGAAGATATAACAATTATAAATATGCACTCAACATAGGAGCACCTCAATACATAAGGCAAATGATAACAGCCATAAAAGGGGAAATTGACAGTAACACAATCATAGTAGGGGACTTTAACACCCTACTTTCACAAATGGACAGATCATCCAAAATGAAATTAAATAAGGAAACCCAAGCTTTAAATCACACATTAAACAACATGGACTTAATTGATATTTATAAGACATTCCATCTAAAAACAGCAGGATACACTTTCCTCTCAAGTGCTCATAGAACATTCTCCAGGATAGATCATATCTTGGGTCACAAATCAAGCCTTGGTAAGTTTAAGAAAGTTGAAATCATATCATGTATCTTTTCTGACCACCACACTATGAGACTAGATATAAATTACAGGAATAAAACTATAAAAAATACAAACACATGGAGGCCAAACAATATGCTACTGAATAACCAAGGGATCACTGAGGAAATCAAAGAGGACATCAAAAAATACCTAGAAACAAATGACAATGAAAAAATGACGACCCAAAACCTATGGGATGCAGCAAAAGCAGTACTAAGAGGGAAGTTTATAGCAATACAATCCTACCTCAAGAAACAAGAAACACCTCAAATAAACAACCTAACCTTACACCTAAAGCAATTAGAGAAAGAAGAACAAAAAATCCCCAAAGTTAGCAGAAGGAAAGAAATCATAAAGATCAGATCAGAAATAAATGAAAAAGAAATGGAGAAAACAATAGCAAAGATCAATAAAACTAAAAGCTGGTTCTTTGAGAAGATAAACAAAATTGATAAACAATTAGCCAAACTCATCAAGAGAAAAAGGGAGAAGACTCAAATCAATAGATTTAGAAATAAAAAAGGAGAAGTAACAACTGATACTGCAGAAATACAAAGGATCATGAGAGATTACTATAAGCAACCATATGCCAATAAAATGGACAACCTAGAAGAAACGGACAAATTCTTAGAAAACCACAATCTTCCAAGACTGAACCAGGAAGAAATAGAAAATATAAACAGACCAATCACAAGCACTGAAATTGAAACTATGATTAAGAATCTTCCAACAAACACATGCCCTGGACCAGAGGGCTTCACAGGCGAATTCTACCAAACATTTAGAGAAGAGCTAAAGCCTATCCTTCTCAAACTCCTCCAAAATATAATAGAGGGAGGAACACTCCCAACCTCATTCTACGAGGCCACCATCACCCTGATACCAAACCCAGAGAAAGATGTTAAAAAAAAAGAAAACTACATGCCAATATCACTGATGAACATAGAGGCAAAAATCCTCAACAAAATACAAGCAAACAGAATACAACAACATATTAAAAGGATCATACACCATGATCAAGTTGGGTTTATCCCAGGAATGCAAGGATTCTTCAATATATGCAAATCAATCAATGTGATACACCATATTAACAAAAGGAAGGATACAAACCATATGATAATCTCCATAGAAGCAGAAAAAGCTTTTGACAAAAGTCAACATCGATTTATGATAAAAACTCTCCAGAAAGTAGGCAGAGAGAGGACTTATTTCAACAAAATAAAGGCCATATATGACAAACCCACAGTCAATACCATTCCCAATGGTGAAAAACTGAAACCATTTCCACTAAGATCAGGAACAAGACAAGGCTGTCCACTATCACCACTATTATTCAAAATAATTTTGGAAGTTTTAGCCACAGCAATCAGAGACTAAGAAGAAATAAATGGAATCCAAATCAGAAATGAAGAAGTTAAACTGTCACTCTTTGCAAATGGCATGATACTATACATAGAGAATCCTAAAAATGCTACCAGAAAACTACTAGAGCTAATGAATGAATTTGGTAAAGTAGCAGAATAGAAAATTAAGGCACAGAAGTCTCTTTCATTCCGATACACTAATGATGAAAAATTGGAAAGAGGAATTAAGGAAACACTCCCATTTACCATTGCAACAAAAAGAATAAAATACCTAAGAATAAACCTACCTAAGGAGACAAAAGATCTGTATGCAGAAAACTATAAGACACTGGTGAACTAAATTAAAGATGATACAAACAGATGGAGAGATATACCCTGTTCTTGGATTGGAAGAATCAACATGGTGAAAATGACTATACTGCCCAAAGCAAACTACAGATTCAGTGCAATCCCTACTGAACTACCAATGGCACTTTTCATAGAACTAGAACAAAAAATTGCACAATGTGTATGGAAACAACAAAAGACCCCGAATAGCCAAAGCAATCTTGAGAAAGAACAACAGAGCTGGAGGAATCAGGGTCCCTGAGTTCAGACTATACTACAAAGCTACAGTAATCAAGATAGTATGGTACTGGCAAAAAACAGAAATATAGGTCAATGGAACAGGATAGAAAGCCCAGAGGTAAACCCATGCACATAGGGTCACCTTATCTTTGGTAAAGGAGGCAAGAATATACAATGGAGAAAAGACAGCCTCTTCAATAAGTGGTGCTGGGAAAACTGGACAGCTACATCTAAAAGAATGGAATTAGAACACTCCCTAACACCATACACAAAAATAAACTCAAAATGGCTTAAAGACCTAAATTTAAGGCCAGCCATTATAAAACTCTTAGAGGAAAACATAGGCAGAACACCCTATGACATAAGTCACAGCAATATCCTTTTTGACCCACCTCCTAGAGAAATGGAAATAAAAACAAAAATAAACAAATGGGACCTAATGCAACTTAAAAGCTTTTGCACAGCAAAGGAAACCATAAACAAGACAAAAAGAGAGCCCTTAGAATGGGGAAAATATTTGCAAATGAAGCAAGTGACAAAGGATTAATCTCCAAAATATACAAGCAGCTCATGCAGCTCAATATCAAATAAACAAAGCACCCAATCCAAAAATGGCCAGAAGATCTAAATAGACATTTCTCCAAAGAAGATATACAGATTGCCAACAAACACATGAAAGGATGCTCAACATCACTAATCCTTGGAGAAATGCAAATCAAAAGTACCGTGAGGTGTCACCTGACACCGGTTAGAATGGCCATCATCAAAAATCTACAAACAAATTCTGGTGAGGGTGTGAAGAAAAGGGAACCCTTTTGCACTGTTGGTGGGAATGTAAATTGATGCAGCCACTATGGAGAACAGTATGGAGGTTCCTTAAAAAACTAAAAATAGAACTGCCATACGACCTAGCAATCCCACTACTGGGCATATACCCTGAGAAAACCATAATTTGAAAAGAGCCATGTACCACAATATTCATTGTAGCACTAGTTACAATAGCGAGGACATGGAAGCAACCGAAGTGTCCATCGACAGATGAATGAATAAAGAAGATGTGGCACATATTTCCAATGAAATATTACTCAGCCATAAATAGAAACGAAATTGAGTTATTTGTAGTGAGGTGGATGGACTTAGAGACTGTCATACAGAGTGAAGTTAAGTCAGAAAGAGAAAAACAAATACCGTATGCTAACACATATATATGGAATCTAAAAAAATGTTTTTAAAAATGGTTCTGAAGAATGTAGGGGCTGGACAGAAATAGAGACGCAGACATAGAGAATGGACCTGAGGACACGGGGAAGGTGAAGGGTAAGCTGGACGAAGTGAGAGAGTGGTATGGACATATATACACTACCAAATGTAAAATAGATAGCTAGTGGGAAGCAGCTGCATAGCACAGGGAGGTCAGCTCGGTGCTTTGTGACCACCTAGAGGGGTGGGATAGGAAGGGTGGGAGGGAGACACAAGAGGAAGTGGATATGGGAATATATGTATACGTATAGCTGATTCACTTTGTTATGCAGAAGAAACCAACACAACTATGTAAAGCAATTATACTCCAATAAAGATGTTTAAAAAAAAAGGGAATTTTGTCACTTGTGACAAAAATTATGAACCCAGAGTGCATTATGCTAAGTAAAATAAGCCAGACAGAAAAAAACAAATAATGCATGGTATCACTTATATATGGAATTTAAAAATTAAAAAAAAAAAGATGAACTCATAGAAACAGAGAGTAGAAAAGTAGTCACCAGGGAGTAGAGGGATGGGGAATAGGAATAGGTTGGTAAAAAGTTTCAAACTTTCACTTATAAGATGGGTAATTTCTTAGGATCTAATATAACATGGTTACTATAGTTGATAACACTGTATTGTGTAAGTGAACTTTGCTGAGAGTAGAATTTAAATGTTCTCACCAAAAAGAAAAGAAAGTTAATATGTGAGATGATGATTGTGGTAATTAACTCGACAGGCAGGGGACACTGCCACAATGTATATGTGTATCGTTTCCATGATATATGTTTAAATATCTTACAATTTTATTTGCCAATTATACCTCAATAAACTGAAAAGAAAATAATATGTCAAGCAAACACAAACTCATTTAGCCCTTGATTCAAATACCTAGTGCAAAATAAATTTTTACAAATAAAAGTAATACAGAAATTTAAACAGAAACAAGGCCTTAGATAGAGTTGAGTAAATATTAACTCATCCAGTGAAATAACTTTGTTGATACCGTTTTTACAAAATCCGTTTGTTGGAGGTAAATGTTGCAATATGCATGGGCAAAATAAAATCATATCTAGTATTTGTTTTAGGACCAAAACATCAAAATAATAATAATAATAATAATAATTGGAACAATTGAAGATCTTTAAAATAATGGTAACTGTGAAAGTGTGAGTGATGAGGATTTACAATACTCCTCTCTAATTTACAATTTTATAAAATATACAAAATATAATGGAAATTTTTAAAATATAGAAAATAAGAATCAGGTTGCTCCTCTCTATGGGCGAGTCTTTCTGAAGCTACACCTTGATAATGTTATTCAATTTAACATGGAACCACATTTCAGGATTAGGTTGAGTTTAGGCAAGAAAATGAATATTTAGGGAAATTTATAGAGAAAGCTTGTAGTAATTAGATTTTATAGAAATAAAAACAATAATGTGAAGGAAATAGGGAAACAATATCTTTCCATGTATACATTTTTATTATTTGCTCTGAAATTATTAGTGGTCATATAATTTGTGAATAGAGAACTAGTGAAACTACTCCTGACTCTGCCACATTGCTGATGCACCTTGGTGTGTTAGTTTTCATTATTGGCAGACATGCTGTGACCTCACTCTTACTCATAAAGTGAATTTCTTCTCCTCACTATCTTTATACACACCCTGCACTTCTTCAAGTTTAAGACTCACCACCTCCATGAAGTATTTCCTGACCAGCACAGTTACCATTATTCTCCATTTTCTTTGACCTCCTTATACATAATTATGTCACTATTTACCATGTAACTACATATTGCGTTGTCTTATTTTAATAGTTTGTGCATTCTACTTCTTTCTTACTATCGAGCCATAAATTCAGTGTTTAATCTTGTAATGCTTATTTTGTATTAAAATTGTGACCACTGTAAAGCAATTATACTCCAATAAAGATGTTAAAATAAAAGAACATAACTATTGATAAAAAAATTAAAAATAATAATAAATAAAATTTGTGTGTACATTAATTTTTTCTCTATACTAGAGCCTCCGTACATGTATTTGAATTTGTCTTCTTTATTATCTAGCTTCATATTAGTTTTCCAATAAAGTTTATTCAGGGAATAATTTTTAACAATTTGGAAGAAAGGAAACCAAAATATACTGAACCCTAGTATGCCAAGTACCATGCTAGGTTCTTAATATATGTTAAGTACTATTACGTTATTTTCCCAGGTTTAGAGAAGAGTAAGCTAATGATCAGAAAATATGTAATTTTCTAAGTTGCTAATAAATGGTGTAGCTGAGATCTGAACCCAACTTCTGAATTACTAAAAGGTTTTTTAAAATTGTTTTTATTGTCTCTGTAGGTGTGGAAGTAAAAAGTAACACAAAAATAGAGGGATAATAATAACATGAACACATTCGTGGTATGAAATTGTTTTCCTGTTTAAGAAAGAATGTTTTGTTCTATTTTCACACAAAATTCTTTTTTCTCTTCAAGAATTTTACTTCCTTCTTAGTGGCTTTCTTTCTAAAACGTGGTTTCCACCTTATCCGTGTACATTTCTTTAGCCTTGTGTGAGGATCAGTGACACACCACAGAAATGTATGGGTGTGAGCTCTTTTAATTTTTAATTAAAAATTGTAATTGCAACCAAGCCCTAAGAGATTAACACTCTCATGCTAAGACCCAGAACAGTGTGATTATCACCAGTATCTTCTGGTTAGTTAATGTGTCCACTAAGTTGTCTGTAACATCATCACTCATTTCAAAGTGTTTCTGTAAGAAAGTACCCCTGGTTTCCTTACCAGCAGGAAAATGAATGTGTAGCAAGAAAAAACAAAAATTGTTTCATGAAAAAGACACTCAGGAACACCTAGATTTTCCTCTGGGATTGTCTAATAATCAGAATAAGGAACTCTGCTTATGCCATCCAAGAAATGTATTCAACCCACTTTTGCTCCCCTCCTGTCAAACCCATTTTACCTTAGACAGAAAGGCATGCTATCCTACTGCACTACTGTCCCCTTACTTGGTTCAGCGGGGAAGTGCTATTATTACTCCCACTGCTCTTTTTTGCCTTCCGCTACGCTCAATACCGCTGGCTCTACGTAGTGCAGGATTATTGCCAGTAAATGGTCTATGAGAACAGACCAGGAGGAATGACAGCACATGACCGGTAAAAAAGGAGACAATGTTCCTCCATTCATATCTTTGTATTTTGTGTTGAGAAGCTTCAAAAGCGTGGTTACTGTTTATTTTCTCCCATGTTTTGTTCACTATTTTCTATAGCTGCTCCATTATGTTTGTTTCCCTCCACCCCCAATCTTTTTTGGTATTTTTTTGCCTGCAATTATTGGAAGCATTAGAAGCATGCAATTTTCCTTCACCTTTTGTAATGTATCAAACCAAAACATTGATATGAAAAGACTCATTATGCCATTTTAAATCAGTTTATACTAAATTAATATCATCAGGCTATTGTAGGAGAGCCACAGAAGAATCAAATATAACTAATACGTAGCTTTGATTATCAGTATAACAATGGTTTTTAAAATTCATCTGACAAACTGAACAGTTTTTAATGATCTAGCCCTCCCCCAGCATCAGAATTTATGGAGTCCCCTCTTTGTTTTCCACAAATTATTAAACTTCTGAATTTTCAGGGAAGATAGAATACAGGATCAATTTCAATCTTTATACTTTTGTAAGTAATTCTTTAAGTCCATTTACAAAAAGAAAAATCTCTATGTTCCACCCTAACACCTTACTCAGACTCAGGACCTCCCTTCTTCATCATCCCCATCACATCAAGGCTTGACATGTGTGGGTTTTTACTTGAAGCAGGTGCAATGAGTAAGGTCTCCCCCACTACCCACAACATGTAGAAAATACCTAAAACATGGTAGAGTTTAGTAACTATTAAATTAATGCATGATACCCATGCTTTAAATGTCTGTCCATTGATAAGAAAATCAATTTGACTGTATTTGCAATTCATTATATAGTGGGAAACTATACATTAAATCTGAAAAATGAAGACTGTTGGGAAATTAGCACTTTTAGGACATTCCTTGCATCATGATGTTTTGATATTAAATATGTAATCCATTTCTGTTTTCTGTACTATGACTGTGACACTGACGAACTGAAAACATTTGCTCCCAACGGTAATGAAGACATTATTCCCAGCATAGATTCTGTCCTAGCTATTTAATGCATTTTGACCTTTGTGTTTTTTGTCTCTTTTATGAGATTTTTGTGTCTGTGAACAGGTAACATTTCTAACTCATATTTGTACTCTCTCCATCACACAGTTTCGTGGACAAAGAAGACGCTCAATATTTATTGATAGAATACATGAGTTTAAAAATTCTAGTAAATATCAGTTATCAAATTTTCTGTTAATTGAAAAGATCTTTAATACAGCTGAATGTTTAATATTGTATTATATTACAGTAAAAGTCTCTAACATACTTAGTTGATGAAAGGTATACCATTTATATCTAAAGTATTAGTGCTCCAAATGGTCCCCTGATGCCTAGCATTCTGCTCTACCATCAAAACTCAAGCTATCTACAAAAGGAATCTATTTTGTGTATTTATAATCCTGTAATGATACCTTCAATATTACCTAAACTTTTTAAGGGTCACTCTTATGCACATATTTCATCTTTGCAGCATGAAAAAGCAAATATAAGAGTTGCTTTTAGGTATTGTTATTTATTAAAATATCTGTATGGGAAAACAAGAGACTTTTCCTATATATTCATAGCACAAATTTCACGTTTTGATTTCAAAGTTATTTAATGATATCTACAAAGACATATATGCCTATGTAACATACTATCCTGTTTTACTCACTCTGGCATCATAAATTTTGGTACTTCTTCCTAGAGTTATAAAATAACGTTTTCAGTTCAAGATTCACTTCTCTTCATAAACTCTCATTTTAGAAAATATCATAATAAGCTATAATAACTGAAGTTTTAAACAAGCTTACAATACATAGTGTTAATATTTGGCATTTCAAGAGTACAAATACAATATATCTATGATATTGATAAGTCTGGAGAAATTTAAGTGCAAGAGCAAACTTTTCTATGTGAATTTAAAACAAGCTCCAAAGGATATTTTGACTATGGTTTCTTTATTAGATAATATTGTATCAATGATAAATTTTCTGGGCCTGTTTATAAAATAGCATATAATTTTTAAATTAATTTTATTGGAGTAGTTAACTTCACAACGTTTAGTTTCTGCTGTACAGCAAAGTGAATCAGTTATACATATACATATATCCATTTTTTTTTAGATTCTTTTCTCACATAGGTTATTACAGGGTATTGAGTAGAGTCCCCTGTGCTATACAGCAGGTTCTTATTAGTTACCTATTTTATATGTAGTAGTGTATATGTCAATCCCAATCTCCCAATTTATCCCTCTCCGCGCTTCTCCCCTTGAGTAGTATATAATTTAAATGCTAAAGTATTTAGGAGTGAAGTCTTAAGATGTTTGCAAATGGTTTGAAATGATTCAGCAAAAAATAAAAGAGAAATAAAGAGAGCAAGAGAAAAAATGTGTGAATGTGAGTGAAGGTATACCTATACTTTTTTTCCCCACCTTTTTGCAGGTTTGAAGTTTTAAAGTAAAATGCTGGAAAAACTTAAATTATATATCTAGAATAAAGTGTGAAAGTGAGGGCCACTGTTATATTAATTTTTCCATTTGCTTGGTAACATTTACTAATTGCACATCAAAACTTGTCAATGAAGAGTGCCACTGAAATTTTTTATGATATATATTGAATTAGCACAATATAGTTATTGCAAACAATAAGCAGCAGGTTTTTCTACAAGCTATGGGTATGGATATCTTGCACTTTGTTAATATTCTTTTCTGATATTGAGGAACTACTGCTAAAGAAATAGCTCTTCATAATTCCCCACTGTGTTTCACACAAGTCAGTCTAAATAAACTTGGGAGTCTATTATTTATATTGTTATACATTACATTATATGCTGATGGATATTTGACATGTGGCCACATTATAATGAAAGCATGCAAATCTAGGTAATAAATAAGTCAGATTTTCTTGAAGTATGACATTGGAATAAGAAGGAGAGACTGAAATTACAGCCTGGTAATATTCTCTTATGTTTTGATGGAGACTAGGACCTAATATTCCAAAAAGCATTGCAACATTTGTTGGTTCTTTATAGGGCACTCTGAACACAGTGTACATTTTCGAAAGGAATCTCAGAGGTCTGCTGTTGAATCTCAATGTTTGCATTTGTAAATTTAAAGACATTAGACCAAATGATTCCTTATTTGAAACAAAAAAGAAAACCTGTATTTCTAATATATTTAATCCTATGAACTATAGTAATCATAGTAGGCATATACTTGCTGTTATGGGAAAATCTTTTTTCAAGATAAACTGAGCATATATTTTTGAAATCCTACTATGTGCTACACTTTAAAGTATTTTTCTTATTTCTTCTTTATAACAGCTCTGTGAGTTCGGTTTTATTCTCCCCATTTTCCAGTTGAGAAAGCTTAATCTCAAAGAGACAGACTAGTTCACAGAAAATCTCACAGTATGTTAGCGGAGTGCTTGGAATTTAAACCTAGATTTATCTGGTGGCAAAGGAACAAAGGAACAAAGGCATATATTCCCATAGTTTCTATACCACAAAACTGTCCCTCCCTTTAGGTCCTGGTTGCATCCGCTGTATTTACATCACAATTAGAAATTCATTCTTCTCTATCTAGTTCTGGAAGCATTTAATGTGTTCACTCAGAAATTAGTAGCTTAACTTCCTTTCCAGCCCATAGCACCTAACACAGATTTGAGCTGAGAGCAGCCATTAAATAAACAATTGATGATTAAAGTAATTGTTTCTATCTCTATTTCAACACAGGAGGCAGTGGCACTCTTGATTATGTTTTAATGTTATCCTTTTAGGTAGTTTTAGATATAATAAGCCATCTTTTTTTTCTTTTTTTTTTACAGTTCAGAGATGTTTTTAAATATCAAACTGTCAGCCAATTGCCAATCAACAAGTATATATTGAGTGATCTCAGTGTGCATTACCAGAATCTCCAACAGTAATTTCCATAAAAATGTAAGTTTCTCCAAAAATAGATGTAAATAAATTTCCTTACTGGTCTAAACTTGCCTTTCCCAACAGATCAGCATTTTTCATATGTACTTATGTAGATGTTTATTTGAAATAACTGCATCACTTCTAAATCATGTTACCCCAATTCTCTGCATGTCCTTGAAATTCCTTTATCATCCTCATCATGGTGTTGCATGTTCAGCCCTATTAGTTTTGAGCTTAATGCTGCGCAGTTTAGCTTGCTGATAAAAGCCTTATTGTAGTGTTTTTAATACCTACAGTGCCTCTGTGATTTAGCACAAATTAATTGTTCTTTTGTAGCTATTTTAGCTTTTTAGTACTTTGAAGCTGTTACTGAGGAGATAGACAAGGGGGAACTGTGGTTTACAGCACGACAGCTTAATTTACATAGGCAATGTGAAGTGGAATGATGAGGAAATTAAATCAAGGAAGAAAAAAAAAAAACTGCAGGATTGAAAAATATTTGTATTTGACTTGAACGTTCCAGCTTGAAAAACTACCTAAAGAGAACTACCCAGATGACTGCTGTGGCCTTTGCTTAAGTTTATCTGAACAACAGACTGAAAGACTAAAAGCTCATATTTCTTTAAAAAGCCGAAACAAATAAGGTTTATGATCTTAAGCAACACTCAGTTTGAAGTAGAGGATAGGGAGATAATTTATCATATATGAATATTTTCCAGAAAGTGATAAAAGAATTATCCCAGCCCGGGTGTCATCCATGTACGAGAGGAAATAGAAAGGGCATCTTTTCAATCACCTCTTTTATTTAATGACTCTGATGAATACCTCACACTCTCACTCCCTACGTATATGACTCTGAAGCAATCCTTTTCAGATTTTACCATTTGTGTTTTCACATATCTTATACTCCCATAAGGGACTAAATAGTCAATCATGTGGAATGTTTTAATACTCTTTATACCACTAAAAATTCTTTTTTAAAAATTATTTATTTATTTATTTATTTATTTATTTATGGCTGTGTTGGGTCTTCGTTGCTGCGCATGGGCTTTCTCTAGCTGTGGCGAGCAAGGGCTACTCTTTGTTGCGGTGTGTGGGCTTCTCATTGCAGTGGCTTCCCTTGTTGTGGAGCAGAGCTCTAGGTACGCAGGCTTCAGTAGTCTTGGCACGCAGGCTCAGTAGTTGTGGCTTGCAGGCTCTAGAGTGCAGTCTCAGTAGCTGTGGCACATGGGCTTAGTTGCTCCGTGGCATGTGGGATCTTCCCGGACCAGGGCTCGAACCCGTGTCCCCTGCATTGGATACTTAACCACTGTGCCACCAGGGAAGTTCCCCATTAAAAATTCTTGCAATGTGTTCTTTAATTAAAAAAACAAATAATTTAGGTGTTTAAACTTGGTGCTAGGGATAAAGGAATGAGTAGAAGCAGCACAGCACCTACCTTAAGGGAGCTTATACACTACATAAATATAAAATCAAAGTATGAATACACAATTGCAAATTAAAGCAGACAAAAGTTATAAATATTAATACTAAGCAATGCGATTCAATATTGTAAAAGGCTATGGCTGTGCAGATTATGGAATCAAGGAAGAAGTTAGGGTAAGAGTGAACTTAATGGATGAGGTTGTGATAGCCTATGTATGATTTGGTGGTAGATGGGATTAGAGAGGTGGCCAGGCTATGGGTATGTTTCAGTGTAAATCATTTTCCATTCCCTTACTTAAATGTTTTGTATGATTTTTCTAGTTTTTGGGGGGGATCTTAATATACGAGAAATGGCTGGGATCAGAGTGTAATTCATATTTTGAGTCATCATCATGAGGATGAAGCTCTGAAACATGATTGCTCCTTAGTCATTGTTTATTTCTAGAACACTGGGCCCCCTATGAAACCGGTTCATTTACTTCCAGGATTGGAAAGATGGTGAAGAAAGAGATGGTGTCAGAAAGAGAAGGAAAAGGTAGAAACACAGAGAAGGAAAGAAAGAGAAGAGGGAGACAGAAAGAGAAGTAGAAGGAGGAGAGATGGATGGATGGATGGATGAAAAAAAGAGAGAGAAGGAGAGATGGAGAGAAATTATGGGAAATATTGGTAGTGAATAAGGATTAGGGCAAAGCCGACATGAAAATTCTGATATGGAGGAAGCTGTGTTACCTGATACATAGGTTTTTCCAGTTTAATTTTAAGTGATACTATTACTGCTTAATATTTTCTTGTCTCTGATTTCCCAGGGTACATCACTCTAAAGAACAGTTAGCAGCACAGCAGGTTCACTGAGACGAATATGAAATTAAAGAAAGAATAGCTGACAACATCTGTGACTATCAAAAACATTAGTTTTAATGAACATTTGTTCTTAGGAAAAAAATTCTTTTGATAGTATTAGTGGTTATGCACTCAGTTTTTCTAGATCTGGACATGGGACGAGTCTGCTAAATACTATGAAGCAGTTAATGTATTGATTTAAAAATGGGTCTTGGTTCTGGTGTGAATATGATTTTTTTAAAACTATACGATATGTTTTAGTAGCAGAACTCCCCAAACATCCTAATGTGAAATTCTTACATTTATTTTCACAACTTTTAAAAAGTTTTGAGCTCTCTAATATTCTGTGTGTCACAGTGATTATACTTACACATAATTTTATTTCTGTGAATTAATGGCAAAGATCAAATTAATGAAACAAGATCAGGAATAGGTCAACTTTTTCTGTAATGGGCCAAAGAGTGAATATTTGAAGCTTTGCACATCATAAGGTCTCTGTCATAAGTAATCAACTCATGATTATAGCACAAAGTAGCCACAGGCAATACCACAACAAATGGGTCTGTCTGTGTTTTATTATGAGTTTATTTACAAAAACAGAAGACCTATTGGATTTAGCCCACAGGCCTAGTTTGGCAACTTCTTTAACAGCTACCTGCAAAATTTTATGAAAATTTTAAATAGCAGTAAATGCATGTATTCATTTACCTTTATATTATAGCTCATTATTTGAGAGATGCTAGAGATTATCATGTAGATATCAGGTGATAAAGAGAAAGAAATAAACAGCACATTTTTAAGTGGGCAGTCTTGAATAACTAAAAATGGAAAACAGTTGGAAACATGCAAAAACTAAGCAGTTTTGCTCATTAACTCAAACTATCAGTATTCCTGACATTTTATTTGCAATGTTTTTATGTGACAAATCTTTTTTCATTCATTACTCTGTAGTACTTATACATCTTTCATGTATTAATACTTTTTTAGGATATTATGTTAATAAAGTATTTCATACCTGCTTTGAAATTATATTGACTTCTTGTAACAAAAAAGATAACTCTACCTTTGATGTCTGACCTTACATAGGCTCCTTGGTTGCCTCTCTGCTTCTTTTTTTTTTTTAATTTAATTTTATTTATTTCTTTTTATAAAGCAGGCTCTTTATTTTTAATTTACTCTTCCTTTCTTTCTTTCTTTCTTTCTTTCTTTCTTTCGTTCTTTCTTTCTTTCTTCCTTTCTTTCTTTTTCTTTCTTTCTTTCTTTGTTTCTTTCTTTGTTTCTTTCCTTCCTTCTTTCCTTCCTTCCTTCCTTCCTCCCTCCCTCCCTTCTTTCTTTCTTTCTTTCTTTCTTTCTTTCTTTCTTTCTTTCTTTTGTCTTTCTGTCTTTCTTTTTTAAACATCTTTATTGGAGTATAATTGGTTTACAATGGCATGTAAGTTTCTGTTTATAACAAAGTGAATCAGCTATACATATACATACATCCTGGTATCTCCTCCCTTTTGTGTCTCCCTCCCACCCTACCTATCCACCCCTCTATGTGGACACAAAGCACTGACTGATCTCCTTGTGCTGTGCAGGTATTTCCCACTAGCTATCTATTTTACATTTGGTAGTGCATATATGTACATGCCACTCTCTCACTTCATCCCAGATTACCATTCCCCTTCCCCGTGTCCTCAAGTCCATTCTCTATGTCTGTGCCTCTATTCCTGTCCAGGCCATAGGTTCTCCAGAACCATTTTTTTTTTCTCTTTTTTTTTTAGATTCCATATATATATATATATGTGTTAGCATACAGTATTTGTTTTTATCTTTCTGACTTACTTCACTCTGTATGACAGTCTCGGGGTCCATCCACCTCACTACAAATAACTCAATTTCACTTCTTTTTATGGCTGAATAATATTCCACTGTATAAATGTGCCACACCTTCTTTATCCATTCATCTGTCGATGGACACTTAGGTTGCTTCCATGTCCTGGCTAATGTAAATAGAGTTTCAGTGAACATTGTGGTACATGACCTTTTTTGAATTATGGTTTTCTCAGAGTATATGGCCAGTAGTGGGATGGCTGGGTCACATGGTAGTTCTATTTTCAGTTGTTGCAGGAACCACCGTACTGTTCTCCATTGTGGCTGTATCAATTTACATTCCCACCAACAGTACAAGAGGGTTCCCTTTTTTCCACACCCTCTCCAGGATTTACTGTTTGTAGAATTTTTGATGATGGCCATTCTGACGGGTGTGAGTTGATACCTCATTGTAGTTTTGATTTGCATTTCTCCAAAGATTAGTGATACTGAGCATCCTTTCATGTGTCTGTTGGCAATCTGTATATCTTCTTTGGAGAAATGTCTATTTAGGTCTTCTGCCCATTTTTGGATTGGGTTGTTGGTTTTTTGGATATTGAGCTGAATGAGCTGCTTGTATATTTTGGAGATTAATCCTTTGTCAGTTGCTTCATTTGCAAATATTTTCTCCCATTCTGAGGGTTGTCTTTTCGTCTTGTTTATGGTTTCCTTTGCTGTGTAAAAGCTTTTAAGTTTCATTAGGTCCCGTTTGTTTATTTTTGTTTTTATTTCCATTTGTCTAGGAGGTAGGTCAAAAAGGATCTTGCTGTGACTTATGTCATAGGGTGTTCTGCCTATGTTTTCCTATAAGAGTTTTATAATGGCTGGCCTTAAATTTAGGTCTTTAAGCCATTCTGAGTTTATTTTTGTGTATGGTGTTAGGAAGTGTTCTAATTCCATTCTTTTAGATGTAGCTGTCCAGTTTTCCAAGCACCACTGTCTTATCTTGCCTCCTTTATCAAAGATAAGGTGACCATATATGTGTGGGTTTATCTCTGGGCTTTCTATCCTGTTCCATTGACCTATATTTCTGTTTTTGCACCAGTACCGTACTGCCTTGATTACTGTAGGTTTATAGTATAGTCTGAAGTCCGGGAGCCTGATTCCTCCAGTTCCATTTTTCTTTCTCAAGATTGCTTTGGCTATTCGGGGTCTTTTGTGCTTCCATACACATTGTGCAATCTTTTGTTCTAGTTCTGTGAAAAATGCCATTGGTAGCTTGATAGGGATTGCATTGAATCTGTAGTTTGCTTTGGGTAGTATAGTCATTTTCACCATGTTGATTCTTCCAATCCAAGAACAGGGTATATCTCTCCATCTGTTTGTATCATCTTTAATTTAGTTCACCAGTGCCTTATAGTTTTCTACATACAGGTCTTTTGTCTCCTTAGGTAAGTTTATTCCTAGGTATTTTATTCTTTTTGTTGCAATGGTAAATGGGAGTGTTTCCATAATTTCTCTTTCAAATTTTTCATCATCAGTGTATAGGAATGCAAGAGATTTCTGTGCATTAATTTTGTATCCTGCTAGTTTACCAAATTCATTGATTAGCTCTAGTAGTTTTCTGGTAGCATCTTTAGGATTCTCTATGTATAGTATCATGTCATCTGCAAACAGTGACAGTCTTACTTCTTCTTTTCTGATTTGGATTGCTTTTATTTCTTTTTCCTCTCTGATTGCTGTGGCTAAAACTCCCAAAATTATGTTGAATAATAGTGGTGAGAGTGGGCAACCTTGTCTTGCTCCTGATCTTAGTGGAAATGGTTTCAGTTTTTCGCCATTGAGAATGAAGTTGGCTGTGGGTTTGTCGTATATGGTCTTTATTATGTTGAGGTAAGTTCCCTCTATGCCTACTTTCTGGAGAGTATTTATCATAAATCAATGTTGAAATTTTCAAAACATTTTTCTGCATCTATTGAGATGATCGTATGTTTTTATCCTTCAATTTGTTAATATGGTGTATCACATTGATTGATTTGTGTATATTGAAGAATCCTTGCATTCCTGGGATAAACCCCACTTGATCATGTTGTATGATCTTTTTAATGTGCTGTTGGATTCTGTTTGCTAGTACTTTGTTGAGGAATTTTGCATTTATGTTCATCAGTGATATTGGACTGTCATTTTCTTTTTTTGTGGCATCTTTGTCTGGTTTTGGTGTCAGGGTGATAGTGGCCTCGTAGAATGAGTTTGGAAGTTTTCCTCACTCTGCTATATTTTGGAAGAGTTTGAGAAGGTTATGTGTTAGCTCTTCTCTAAATGTTTGATAGAATTCGCCTGTGAAGCCATCTGGTCCTGGGCTTTTGTTTGTTGGAAGATTTTTAATCAGTTTCAATATCAGTGTTTGTGATTGGTCTGTTTATATTTTCTATTTCTTCCTGATTCAGTCTCGGAAGGTGGTGCTTTTCTAAGAATTTGTCCATTTCTTTCAGGTTGTCCATTTTATTGGAATACAGTTGCTTGCAGTAATCTCTCATGATCCTTTGTATTTCTGCAGTATCAATTGTTACTTCTCTTTTTCCATTTCTAATTCTATTGATTTGTGTCTTCTCCCTTTTTTTCTTGATGAGTCTGGCTAATGGTTTGTCAATTTTGTTTATCTTCTCAAAGAACCAGCTTTTAGTTCTATTGATCTTTGCTATTGTTTCCTTCATTTCTTTTTCATTTATTTCTGATCTGATATTTATGATTTCTTTCCTTCTGCTAAGTTTGGAGAGTTTTTGTTCTTCTTTCTCTAATTGCTTTAGGTGTAAGGTTAGGTTGTTTATTTGAGATGTTTCTTGTTTCTCGAGGTAGGATTGTATTGCTATAAACTTCCTTCCTAGAACTGCTTTTGCTGCATCACATAGGTTTTGGGTCAACGTGTTTTCATTGTCATTTGTTTCTAGGTATTTTTTGATTTCTTCAGTGATCTCTTGGTTATTTAATAGTGTATTGTTTAGCCTCCATGTGTTTGTATTTTTTACAGATTTTCTCCTGTAATTGCTATCTAGTCTCATAGCATTGTGGTTAGAAAAGATACTTGATACGATTTCAATTTTCTTAAATTTATCAAGGCTTTCTTTGTGACCCAAGATATGATCTGTCCTGGAGAATGTTCCATGATCACTTGAGAAGAAAGTGTATTCTGTTTTTTTCAGATGGATTATCCTATAAATATCAATTAAGTCCATCTTGTTTAATGTATCATTTAAAGCTTGTGTTTCCTTA
The DNA here is from genome assembly GCF_009873245.2 of Balaenoptera musculus. Taxonomy (NCBI): domain Eukaryota; kingdom Metazoa; phylum Chordata; class Mammalia; order Artiodactyla; family Balaenopteridae; genus Balaenoptera; species Balaenoptera musculus. Next base: position 109,343,768 of record NC_045788.1, read on the forward strand.
TTTATTTTCATTTTGGATGATCTGTCCATTGGTGAAAGTGGGTGTTAAAGTCCCCTACTATACTGTGTTACTGTCGATTTCCCCTTTTAAAATGGCTGTTAGCACTTTCCTTATGTATTGAGGTGCTCCTATGTGGGTGCATAAATATTTACAATATTTATATCTTCTTCTTGGATTGATCCCTTCATCATTATGTAGTGTCCTTCTTTGTCTCTTGTAATAGTCTTTATTTTAAAGTCTATTTTGTCTGATATGAGAATTGCTACTCCAGCTTTCTTGTGATTTCCTTTTTCATGGAATATCTTTTTCCATCCCCTCACTTTCAGTCTGTATGTGTCCTTATGTCTCAACTGGGTCTCTTTTAGACAGCATATGTACAGGTCTTGTTTTTGCATCTATTCAGCCAGTCTATGTCTTTTGTTTGGAGCATTTAATCCATTTACATTTAAGGTAGTTATTGATATGTATGTTCCTATTACCATTTTCTTCATTGTTTTGGGTTTGTTATTGTACGTCTTTTCCTTCTCTTGTGTTTCCTGCCTAGAGAAGTTCCTTTAGCATTTGTTGTAAAGCTGGTTTGGTGGTGCTGAATTCTCTTAGCTTTTGTTTGTCTGTAAATGTTTTGATTTCTCCATCCAATCTGAATGAGATCCTTGTTGCATAGAGTAATCTTGGTTGTAGGTTCTTCCCTTTCATCACTTTAAATATGTCCTGCCACTCCCTTCTGGCTTGCAGAGCTTCTGCTGAAAGATCAGCTGTTACCCTTATGGGGATTCCCTTTATATTTATTGTTGTTTTTTCTCTGCTGTTTTTAATATTTTTTCCTTGTGTTTAATTTTTGATAGTTTGAGTAATATGTGTTTTCCTGTGTTTCTCCTTGGATTTATCCTGTATGGGACTCTCTGCTCTTCCTGGTCTTGATTGACTATTTTCTTACTTATTTAAGGAAGTTTTCAACTATAAGCTCTTCAAATATTTTCTCAGTTCTTTTTTTTTTCTCTTCTTCTTCTGCCACTGTATAATTCAAATATTGGTGTATTTAATATTGTCCCAGAGCTCTCTGAGACTGTCCTGAATTCTTTTCATCCTTTTTCTTTATTCTCCTTCATGGTAGTTGTTTCCACTATTTTATCTTCCAGGTCCCTTATCTCTTCTTCTGCCTCATTTATTCTGCTATTGATTCCTTCTAGAGAATTTTTAATTTCATTTAATGTGTTGTTCATCATTGTCTGTTTGCTGTTTAGTTCTTCTAGGTCTTTGTTAAACATTTCTTGTATTTTCTCCATTCTATTTCCAAGATTTTGGATCATCTTTACTATCATTACTCTGAGTTCTTTTTCAGATAGACTGCCTATGTCCTCTTCATTTGTTTGGTCTGGTGGGTTTTTACCTTGCTCCTTCATGTGCTGTGTATTTCTCTGTCTTCTCATTTTGCTTAACTTACTATGTTTGGAGTATCCATTTTGCAGGCTGCAAGTTCATAGTTCCTGTTGTTTTTGGTGTCTGCTACCAGTGGATAAATTAGTTCAGTTGGTTGTGTAGGCTTCCTGGTGGAGGGGACTGGTGCCTGTGTTCTGGTGGATGAGACTGGATCTTGTCTTTCTGGTGGGCAGGACCACGCCCGGTGGTGTGTTTTGGTGTGTCTGTGAACTTATTAAGATTTTAGGCAGCCTCTCTGCTAATGGGTGGTGTTGTGGTTCTTGTCTTGCTAGTTGTTTGGCATGGGGTGTCCAGCACTGTAGTTTGCTGGTTTTGAGTGGATCTGGGTCTTAGCGTTGAGATGGAGATCTCTGGGAGAGCTTTCACCATTTTATATTATGTGGGGCCGGGATGTCTCTGGTGGACCAATGTCCTGAACTCGGCTCTCCCACCTCAGAGGCTCAGGCTTGACACCTGGACAGAGCACCAAGACCCTGTCAGCCACACGGCTTTATCTTGTTCTTCACAACCTGAAGGAGCATGTTGCCTTGCAGCACACCTCAGCATAGGCCAGCGCACCACACAGGACAGGACAGGTAGGGGCTGGGGCCAGGTGGGGGAGGAGGAACTTGGGGGCCAAGGGCAGTGGTCATTTGCCCAGCACTGAGCAAAGCCTACCTCCAGGGCTAACTTTTGCCCTCCTCAGACCTGCTTCTGCTGCTGGTGGCCAGGCGGCCCTGGAACCTCAGGTCCTCACAGGCTCACCAAGCCAAGAAAGCTAGTTATCTATTTTATACATATTATTGTATATATGTCGATCCCAATCTCCCAGTTCATCCCACCACCACCACCCCCCACCCCGATTTCCCCCCTTGGTGTCTATATGTTTTTTCTTTACATCTGTATCTCTATTTCTGCCTTGCAAACTGGTTCATCAGTACCATTTTTCTAGATTCCACATATATGTGTTAATATACGATATTTGTTTTTCTTTTTCTGACTTACTTCATTCTGTATAACAGTCTCTAGGTCCATCCACATCTCTACAAATGACCCCATTTCGTTCCTTTTTATGGCTGAGTAATATTCCATTGTATATATGTACCACATCTTCTTTATCCATTCATCTGTCAATGGGGATTTAGGTTGCTTCCATGACGTGGTTATTGTAAATAGTGCCTGCAATGAACATTGGAGTGCATGTGTCTTTTTGAATTATGGTTTTCTCTGGGTATATCCCCAGTAGTGGGATTGCTGGCTCATATGGTAATTCTATTTTTAGTTTTTTAAGGCACCTCCATACTGTTCTGCATAGTGACTGCCCTTTCTGCTTCTTACACACCTGCTTCCTCACCACCTTTTTGACTTGTAAGAAAGACTGCTCATGCATGCTCTCTGCATCTGCAAGTTGGTGGGAAGTTCAGACAGCACAGCTTCCAGCCCACATGAGAATCGCCATTTTAGTTTCCAACCCCTCGCCACAATCAAAAGCTGAAGCCACTCCTTTCTTGCTTTTTTCTTCAGACTCCAGAGTAAGCTTTCCCCTCCTGGGAATCCTCAACTTGATATGAGCACTAAATGCACTTCATTTTTATTTACTGTTGATTAATTTGTATCATCTCTGTTTACATCTAAAAAAATTACAGGGTGGGTGACCATGTCAGCCTCTGGGCTGATTTATCAAAACATCCCCTTATATTAAAGGATCTCCTTATTTCCAACTCTTTGCACCTGATCTTCCATCTGCCTGGGACACTTTTGCATCTGAGAGTCAAATTATCTTCTTCCTCTTACTGCAGGTCTCTGCTCAATTGTCACATTATTAGAAAACATTCCTGACCACCTTCCATAAAATAGTAACTCCCAAAGAGCTCTCTTTCCCCTTACTCTTTTTTTCTTTTTCACGAGAGCTCTTATCATTGTCTAATATACACCTTACATTTACTTATTTGTTTTTTGACCCTTTTAGAATACATGCTTCATAATAACAGACATTTTCCATTTTGTTGGTTGCCAAAACTCTAGCACCTATAACATAATACATGACAAATGTTTATATGTCCTTCATAAGTTAATAATTCTGTATATGAGAGCATTGAGGTTATATTTAATTTTTGTTATATATCTCTCCAATCTCCTTGTGGTAATCTAATATTATTCTGTATATTTAAAAAATAAATATAAGGAATGAAACATGAGATATCTTTTAGATTTATGAGATATTAAATTTAGAAATTCCCAACAATAACACATCTATTTATTCCCTATTTGTTGGTGCAGCCAAATTTTTAAAAATTTTGGTCCCATAAATTATTTTCTTATCATTTTCTTTTTTTGGATGTAATAACATTCAACTACTCCCCACATACCTTGTTCACACAAATACCCTGCTTCCTCTTCATACTTAAAATTGTATAGCTTATTATTTTTCTTTCTGAAAGTTACTGAAGCAAAATACTGTTATAAATAATTCCTAGGCTTTTTCCATATATTGCCTTAATTTATAAAATAATTCAGTTGTATTTAATGAAATCAAAAATGCTATCAATTGTAAAATATATCATTATTATACATATTATTAAAAAAGAAAAAAATTACAATTAAAACAACATAATGCTTTCATTAGAATGTAAGTATAAGTACTTATAATATTTTATATTGTCAAGAGAGCCATTTTAGTTTTATTTACATAAATTTAGACATAGATGTAAATAAATATAATTAATATAGATAGATATCAAATAAACTGGATAGGGTATCCCTAAAACATCTTTTGAATCTTATTCTTCCAAATACTTTTCTACTTAGAGTCATCAAATTTATATTTCTTCAGAAGATATTCTCTGTGCATCAAGATGCGGAATTCATTCAAAGTTTTTCATTATTGTCAACAGGAATTTTTTTCCAAGCTGTAACTCTCATTCTGCAAATTTTGGGAGATCATACTTTATCATGCCAGAAATTTTTGTCAGATGTATTCAAACAACAATCAGGATTCATGTTACTTCTTCAAATCATGCTTAAATTATGTGTTGACTGAAACTATAAGAGTGCATTTATCCATTTGGGAAAAGTACCCTAGTTTATGCAATTACAAGCAACAACAATTATAAAATGGCTGCCCCTGGACAATAGCGAGGGGAATTCAGAGATGTTAATATGAGAGGTCTTCAAATGGACCACATATGTCATACCACAAGTCATTAATTTTAAGAACCCAAAAGATTATATGCTAAAACCCAAGCAGATGAGGGAATTCAGGCCTGCCCAAATTAATTTGGTTAGTAAGCAACTGACCTAGGACTAATTTTAAATCCCATATTCCTGCCTGATAATTTGGAATAAATTATGATTATACTTAAATTATTTGAGTTATAAATATTATGCAAAGATTTGTTTGTATTTAAAGTTTTTTCTCATGTTAGAATTGTAAAAATATGCAGTCCCAATGATATTTCTTATCTCTTTAAAATTTTACTTTTCCTACTGTTTTAGGTCTTTTAAAAATCACTGATTAGATTATGAAATAGAAGTGGAACTTTCTTTTTATGTTTTATATCTCAGTTAAAAATATATATTTGACTTGACAATTGGAAAGCCCTTACTTCTTATAATCTAGATGTTTGATTTAGTGGCAAAACACAATCTTAATGAGAATAATCAAACTTTGTTAAAATTATTATTTAAGCAGAGACAACTTTGTATACTTTCATTTATGGATAAAATTAAAGAATTTTACAAATAGAAAGTATTTTCCAGATCTATGATATCTAGAATAATTTACCATTGTTCCAGTGAAGAATGTGTGAACTAGAAGGTCAGTAACTCAGTGTCACACTGCTGGTTAGTGTCTGCATCCAAACAAAATCCAAGTCCTTGACACAAAGTTTGCTTTTCTTCCTAGTACTTTACGTGGGATGGATTATATTTGTGGATTATTTTTCTCATGAGTGAAAGTATTTTATATTCTTCCTCTGTATATACCTTTGCCTAGCACAGTGCACTGTTATGCAATAGGTATTCCTTAGATTGCCAGATGAATGAATATCTTAACCATCTGATCCAAAAAAAAAGAGTTTAAATGGGATAAATACTTTAGAAATACCAACAAATTTTGCCTAAATAAAATAGCATTTTTATATTTTTAAACACAGACTTTAGGGATGTTTTTGTCATTGCCTAACTATAATGATAGTCTCATCAGTTGTATACTTATATGGATATATATCTGTCTCTATCTATCTATCTATCTATCCTTCTACATAGTGTATATGTGTATAAACACACACACGCACACAAACACACACACAATGAAATGTGGTGTAAAAGAGGCAAGACTGTCTACTAGAATATAAAAGTTCCTACACAATCTTCCAGATGCCCTATAACAGTGGATGGAGTCTGGGACCTATATATAAGATATACAAGACAGCTATACAGATAGATTGGTAGATAGATATAGATATACATAGTTATGCTATCTATATAGATATGTTATAACATATATATGTATATAACTAGGCTGACTATTACTATTGTTAGGTTACTTTAAAAAATAGAATCAATAAAATAAGATAAATATGCTATTCTGATTTTTGAGGGTATGGTCTTAGTGGTTGCAGCGGCTAATCTAGACTGATAGATGCTTATGTATCTATAATATATGTATACATACACACAAACACACAGAATTGGCTATCATTTCTTTATGCTATTATTGGCTCATCAATTTGAGAATTGAGAATGCTATATGTTTTACTAAAAAGAAAGTAAAAAGTGATTATTTTCTCTGAAATAATATTCAGTCAAGACCATGTTTTAATTTTGTGAACTGTGGTTATGCACTATCCAGTTTCCAGAGTTGTTATCAACGTGCTTAGCCCTTAACAGTTAAGGAAACGAATCTCACTGCACAAGTATATTTGTAATGTTTTTCTGCAATATAGATTTAAAATTGTAATGTCTTTCAATCAGTCCATAAGCAACACTCAGGATTCCTCTGTCCAGATTCCAAAATTTAATTGAGGATTTCCTCCTTCCTTTGGGTTTTTTGACCTCATTGTGAGTGAGAAAAACATTTCCAGAACCTCTCCTAGGGGACATTCATCAGAGTCTAATTCTGTCTGATTCTTGCCCTCTGCTTTCACCTTATAGAATCTGATCTCATCTGTGGAAGCAAAAGCTTGCCTTTTGTTTAGACCTTGTGAAAGTCAAAATCCAACATTACCTTTTATTTTTCTCTGCAAAGTATGATGTAACAACAGAGAGCAGTGAGCATGGGACACTCTCTCCTCTCATCTTCCTAAATGGGAAAAGGGTCTGTAATCAGAACATTTCTGAGGCAAACGGAAATGTTAATAGTTTAAAATAGTATCAGACCACAGAAAAAAGAATCTATGGGGCTTCCCTGGTGGCGCAGTGGTTGGGAGTCTGCCTGCCAATGCAGGAGACATGGGTTCAGACCCTGGTCTGGGAAGATCCCACATGCCGCGGAGCAGCTGGGCCTGTGAGCCACAACTACGGAGCCTGCATTTCTGGAGCCTGTGCTCTGCAACGAGAGGCCACGATAGTGAGAGGCCCACGCACCGCGATGAAGAGTGGCCCCCGCTTGCCACAACTGGAGAGAGCCCTCGCGCAGAGACAAAGACCCAACACAGCCAAAAATAAATAAATAAATTAAATAAGCTACCAGAACATATTGTACAACATGGGGAATATAGCAATATTAAAAAAAAAAAAAAAAGAATCTATGGCGTTCATCCAACTGATATGAAAATCTTATCCATTAGGAGACAATTGGAAGTAACCTTAGTCTGAATTGTTCAGTATTTTAAGAACATAAGAACAAAAAATAACTCTAAATGACTTCCATAAGCCTTTTGTGTATATACATCGATAGATATATATAAATGACAAAGGTCACTGTGAATATGAAATAGAAATCATAGGGAGCAAACAATTACAAAGCTATCAGGCCCTTAACTAGCACTTTTATATAGGACATCATCTACCCCTTAAAACCATCCTATGCAGTAGATTCTCTTGTCCTTGTATTACATGTAAGAATGGAGTAAAAGATGGATTTGGGATTCCAACCAGGCCTGCCTGAAAGTAAACACTGAGCTTGTGCTGCCTTCAAATGTTCAACTAAAAATTGATCAAAAATGACAAATTTTGTCCAATGTAATTTCTTAAAACTATAAAGGAACATTAAATGTCAAGTCTGAGATCAAATAAAAAACAATACTTTTATTTTGGAGGAATATATTGATATTGCTCATGTTAAATGGAAATAGAGTATTAAAGTTATGAACTTCGTCCCAACTGGTCCAAATTCTTACTTTACAGCTTACTATTTGTGTGACCTTGGAAAATAACCCACACTCTAAAATGTACTCTCCTTTCTGAAATATGGGAATAATAATTTTGATATATATGCATGAGATACTGAATGTACATTTTTAAGGTGTCTGGATCATAGGAAGTACTCTATCAATGTAATTACTGATATTATTAACTCAAAAATTTATCCTGCTATATCAGCTCTTTAATATCTTACTCTGTCCAGTGATACATCCAACCATCTAACACCTTTAACAGGCAGATGCTTCATCTCTAGGTGGTGGTAACCACGGTGACATGGTGAGTATGAACAAGGACATCATCTCATTTCATGTATTTCTTCAGGGCTCTCCTCTCATCCTTAGTCAGCTTCCACTAATTATATATTCAGCACTGTGACCTTTATTACCAACAGTTGGCATTTTGTTTACATTGTTTTTTTTTTCACTTCAGAATATTTCCTAGACACTTGTTTACTATAGGTAAATATGAAAGCATAATATCATCTACATCAGTTCAGTATGCCTTTTCCCACTCACTAGGATACTTGCTTGGTACTTGGTCTAATTTCTGCAACATATAGAATATTCTCATAATAAGTAAAATTAAAAAAAATTATTTTAATCAATACTTTTCATTTAATGAGTGGAATCGCTTTCTTCTCAGGATACCTCCATCAGATAAAAGCAACACTGTTGGTAGGGACCTTCAAGATGTGGAGGAGTAAGATGTAGAGATCACCTTCCTCCCCATGATACATCAAAAATACATCTACATTGGAAGAACTCCTATAGAACACCTACTGAATGCTGGCAGAAGACCTCAGACTTCCCAAAAGGCAAGAAACTCCTCACGTACCTGGGTAGGGCAAAAGCAAAAACAGAGACAAAAGAATAGGGATAGGACCTCACCTCTGGGAGGGAGCTGTGAAGGAGGAAAAGTTTCCACACAGTAGGAAGCCCCTTCACTGGTAGAGACAGGGGGTGGTCGGGATGGGGGAAGTTTCAGAGCCACAGAAAAGAGCGCAGCAACAGGGGTGCAGAGGGAAAAGAGGAGAGATTCCAGCACAGAGGATCAGTGCTGACCAGCACTCACCAGCCTGAGACACTTCTCTGCACACCTGCTGGGGCAGGTGGGGGCTGGGAGCTGAGACTCAGGCTTTGGAGGTCAGATCCCCGGAAAAGGACTGGGGTTGGATGCGTGAACACAGCCTGAAGGGGGATAGTGTGCCACAGCTAACAGGGAGGGAATCTGGGAAAAAGTCTGGAACTGCCTAAGAGTCAAGAGACCATTGTTTCAGGGTGCGTGAGGAGAGGGGATTCAGAACACCACCTAAAGGAGCTTCACAGATAGGTGTGAGCCATCACTATCAGCGCAGACACCAGAGACAGGCATGAAATGCAAACACTGCTGCTGCATCCAACAAGAATCCTGTGTGCAAGCACAGGTCACTATCCACACCTCCCCTCCCAGGAGCCTGTGCAGCCTGCCACAGCCAGGGTCCAGTGATTTAGGGACAAATTCCCAAGGAGAACACATGGCACACCTCAGGCTGTTGCAACGTCATACTGGCCTCTGCTGCCGCAGGCTCATCCCGCAATTCCATGCCCCTCCCTCTCCCCAGCCTGAGTGAACCAGAGCCACCTAATCAGCCACTCCTTTATCCCCCTCCTGTCTGGGTGAAGAATAGATGCCAGAGGGTGAACTACATGCAGAGGCAGGGCCAAATCCAAAGCTGAACCCCAGCAGTTGTGTGAACAAAGAAGAGAAAGGGAAATTTCTCCATGCAGCCTCAGGAGGAGCAGATTAAATCTCCACAATCAACTTCATGTACCCTGCATCTGAGGTAAACCTGGATAGACAACGAATCTTCCCAAAATTGAGGTGGTGGACTTTGGGAGCAACTGTAGACTTGGGGTTTGCTTTCTGCATCTAAATAGTTTCTGATTTTATGTTTATCATAGGTAGTATTTAGAGTTTATTATCATTGGTAGATTTGTTTATTGATTTGGTTGCTCTCTTCTTTCTTTCTTTTTTTTTTTAATACTTTTTATTTTTTTACTTCAACAATTTTTAAAATTTTTATTTTAATAACTTTATTTTATTTTATTTTTTCTTTATTTCTTTTTTCTTTTTCTCACTTTTCTTCTGAGCCATGTCACTGACAGTGTTATGGTGCTCCAGCTGGAGGTCAGGCCTGAGCCTCTGAGATGGGAGAGCCAACTTCAGTACATTGGCCCACCAGAGCCCTCCTAGCCCTTTGTAATATCAATCAACAAGAGCTCTCCCAGAGATCTCTGTCTCAAAGCTAAGACCCAGCTCCACTCAAGGACCAGAAAGCTCCAGTGCTGGACACCCTATGCCAAACAACTAGCAAGACAGGAACACAACCCCACCCATTACCAGAGAGGTTGCCTAAAATCATAATAAGTTCACAGAAACACCAAAACACACCACCAGATGCGGGCCTGCCCACGAGAAAGACAAGATATAGTCTCATTCACCATAACACAGCAACAGTCCCCTCCACCAGGAAGCATACACAACCCACTGAACCAGCGTTACCCAATGGGGTCAGACACCAAAAACAATGGGAACTACGAACCTGCAGCCTGAAAAAAGGAGACCCTGCAGCCTGAAAAAAGGAGACCCCAAACACAGTAAGTTAAGCAAAATGAGAAGACAGAGAAATATGCAGCAGATGAAGGAGCAAGGTAAAAACCCACCAGACAAAACAAATGAAGGAGAAATAGGCAGTCTACCTTAAAAAGAATTCAGAATAATAATAGTAAAGATGATCCAAAATCTTGGAAATAGAATGGAGAAAATACAAGAAACATTTAACAAGGACCTAGAAGAACAAAGAGCAAACAAACAATGATGAACAACACAAGAAATGAAATTAAAAATTCTCTAGAAGGATTCAATAGCAGAATAACTGAGGCAGAAGAACGGTAAGTGACCTGGAAGATAAAATAGTAGAAATAACTACAACAGAGCAGAATAAAGAAAAAGAATGAAAGGAATTTAGGACAGTCTCAGAGACCTCTGGGACAACATTAAACACACCAACATTCAAATTATAAGGGTCCCAGAAGAAGAAGAGAAAAAGAAAGGGACTGAGAAAATATATGAAGAGACTACAGTTGAAAACTTCCCTAACATGGGAAAGGAAATAGTCTATCAAGTCCAGGAAGCACAGAGAGTCCCATACAGGATAAATCCAAGCAGAAACATGGGAAGACACATACTAATCAAACTTTCAAAAATTAAATACAAAGAAAAATATTAAAAGCAGCAAGAGAAAAGCAACAAATAACATACAAGGGAATCCCCCTCAGGTTAAAAGCTGATTTTTGAGCAGAAACTGCAAGCAAGTAGGGTGTGGCAGGACATATTTAAAGTGATGAAGGGGAAAAACCTACAACCAAGATTACTCGACCCAGCAAGAAATTCATTCAGATTCAATGGAGAAATTAAAACCTTTACAGAGAAGCAAAAGCTAAGAGAATTCAGAACCACAAAACCAGTTTTACAACAAATGCTGAAGGAACGTCTCTAGGCAGGAACACAAGACAAGGAAAAGACCTACAATAGCAAACCCAAAACAATTAAGAAAACGTTAATAGGAACATACATATTGATAATTACCTTAAATGTAAATGGATTAAATGCTCCAACCAAAAGACATACACTGGCTGAATGGACACAAAAACAACACCCATATATATGCTGTCTTCAAGAGACCCACTTCAGACCTATGGACACATACAGACTGAAAGTGAGGGGATGGAAAAATATATTCCATGCACATGGATATCAAAAGAAAGCTGGAGTAGCAATTCTCATATCAGAAAAAATAGACTTTAAAATAAAGACTATTACAAGAGACAAAGAAGGACACTACATTATGATCAAGGGATCAATCCAAGAAGAAGATAGAACAATTGTAAATATTAATGCACCCAACATAGGAGCACCACAATACATAAGGTAAATGCTAACAGCCATAAAGAGGGAAATCAACAGTAACACAATCATAGTAGGAGACTTTAACACCCCACCTTCACCAATAGACAGATCATCCAAAATGAAAATTAATAAGGAAACACAAGCTTTAAATGATACATTAAACAAGATGGACTTATTTGGTATTTATAGGACATTCCATCCAAAAACAACAGAATACACATTCTTCTCAAGTGCTCATGGAACATTCTCCAGGATAGATCATATCTTGGATCACAAAGAAAGCCTTGATAAATTTAAGAAAATTGAAATCATAACAAATATCTTTTCCGACCACAACGCTATGAGACTAGATATCAATTACAGGAAAAAACCTGTAAAAAATACAAACACATGGAGGCTAAACAATACACTACTAAATAACAAAGAGATCACTGAAGAAATCAAAGAGGATATCAAAAAATACCTAGAAACAAATGACAATGAAAATACGACGATCCAAAACCTATGGGATGGGGCAAAAGCGGTTCTAAGAGGGATGTATATAGCAATACAATCCCACCTCAAGAAACAAGAAACATCTCAAATAAACAACATAACTTTACACCAAAAGCAATTAGAGAAACAGAGCTAAAAAAACCCAAAATTAGCAGAAGGAAAGAAATCATAAAGGTCAGAAATAAATGAAAAAGAAGTGAAGAAAACAATAGCAAAGATCAATAAAACTAAAAGCTGGTTCTTTGAGAAGATAAACAAAATTAATAAACCATTAGCCACACTCATCAAGAAAAAAAAGGAGAAGACTTAAATCAATATAATTAGAAATGGAAAAGGAGAAGCAACAACTGACACTGCAGAAATACAAAGGATCACGAGAGATTACTACAAGCAACTCTATGCCAATACAGTGCACAACATGAAAGAAATGGACAAATTCTTAGAAAACCACAACCTTCCGAGACTGAACCAGGAAGAAATAGAAAATATAAACAGACGAATCACAAGCACTGAAATTAAAACTGTATTTAAAAATCTTCCAACAAACAAAAGCCCAGGACCAGATGGCTTCACAGGCTAATTTTATCAAACATATAGAGAAGAGTTAACAACTATCCTTCTCAAACTCCTGCAAAATATAGCAGAGGGAGGAACACTCCCAAACTCATTCTATGAGGCCTCCATCACCCTGATACCGAAACCAGAGAAGGATGCAACCAAAAAAGAAAACTACAGGCCAAAATCACTGATGAACATAGATGTAAAAATTCTCAACCAAATACTATCTAACAGAATTCAACAGCACATTAAAAGGATCATACACCATGATCAAGTGGGAGTTATCCCAGGAATGCAAGGATTCTTCAATATATGAAAATCAATCAACGTGTTATGGCATATTAACAAATTGAAGGATAAAAACCATGTGATCATCTCAACAGATGCAGAAAAAGCTTTCGACAAAAGTCAACACCGATTTACGATAAAAACTCTCCAGAAAGTAGGGATAGGGGGAACTTACCTCAACATAATAAAGGCCATATATGACAAACCCACAGCCAACATCATTCCCAATGTTGAAAAACTGAAACCATTTCCACTAAGATCAGGAGGAAGACAAAGTTGCCCACTCTCACCAATATTATTCAACATAATTTTGGAAGTTTTAGCCACAGCAATCAGAGACTAAAAAGAAATAAAAGTAATCCAAATCAGAAAAGAAGAAGCAAAATTGTCACTCTTTGCAGATGACATGATTCTGTACATAGAGAATGCTAAAGATGCTACCAGAAAACTACTAGAGCTAATCAATGAATTTGGTAAACTAGCAGGATACAAAATTAATGCACAGAAATTTCTTGCATTCCTTTACACTGATGATGAAAAATCTGAAAGAGAAATTAAGGAAACACTCCCATTTACCATTGCAACAAAAAGAATCAAATACCTAGGAATAAACCTACCGAAGGAGACAAAAGACCTGTATGCAGAAAACTATAAGACACTGATGAAAGAAATTAAAGATGATACAAACAGATGGAGAGATATACCATGTTCTTGTATTGGAAGAGTCAATATTGTGAAAATGACTATACTACCCAAAGCAATGTACAGGTTCAGTGCAATCCCTATCAAACTACCACTGGCATTTTTCACAGAACTAGAACAAAAAATTGCACAATGTGTATGGAAACACAAAAGACCCTGAAGAGCCAAAGCAATCTTGAGAAAGAAAAACAGAGCTGGAGGAATCAGGCTCCCAGACTTCAGACTATACTACAAAGCTGCAGTAATCAAGACAGTATGATCCTGGCAGAAAAACAGAAATATAGATCAATAGAACAGGATAGAAAGCTCAGAGATAAACCCACGCACACATGGTCACCTTGTCTTTGATAAAGGAGGCAAGAATATACAATGGAGAAAAGACAGCCTCTTCAATAAGTGGTGTTGGGAAAACTGGACAGCTACATGTAAAAGAATGAAATTAGAACACTCCCTAACACCATACACAAAAATAAACTCAAAATGGATTAAAGACATAAATGTAAGCCCAGACACTATAAAAATCTTAGAGGAAAACATAGGCAGTACACTCTATGACATAAATCACAGCAAGATCCTTCTTAACCCACCTCCTAGAGAAATGGAAATAAAAACTAAAATAAACAAATGGGACCTAATGTAACTTAAAAGGTTTTGCACAGCAAAGGATACCATAAACAATACAAAAAGAGAACCCTTAGAATGGGAGAAAATATTTGCAAATGATTCATTGACAAAGGATTAATCTCCAAAATATAGAAGCAGCTCATGCAGCTCAATATCAAATAAACAAATAACCCAATCCAAAAATGGCCAGAACACCTAAATAGACATTTCTCCAAAGAAGATATACAGATTGCCAACAAACACATGAAAGGATGCTCAACATCACTAATCATTAGAGAAATGAAAATGAAAACTACAGTGAGGTGTCACCTCACATTTCTCAGAATGGTCATCCTCAAAAAATCTACAAACAATAAATGCTAGAGAGTGTGTGGTGCATGGGAACCCTCTTGCACTGTTGGTGGGAATGTAAATTGATACAGCCACTATGGAGAACAGTATGGAGGTTCCTTAAAAAACTAAAAATAGAACTACCATATGACCCAGCAATCCCACTCCTGGCCATATATCCTGAGAAAACCATAATTCAAAAAGAGTCATGTACCACAATGTTCATTGCAGCTCTATTTGCAATAGCCAGGACATGGAAGCAACCGAAGTATCCATCAACAGATGAATGGATAAAGATGTGGCACATATATAAAGTGGAATATTATTCAGCCATAAAAAGAAGGCAAATTGAGTTATTTGTAGTGAGGTGGATGGACTTCGAGACTGTCATACAGAGTGAAGTAAGTCAGAAAGAGAAAAATAAATACTGTATGCTAACACATATATATGGAATCTAAAAATAATAATAATAATCGTTTTGAAGAACCTAGGGGCAGGACAGGAATAAAGACGCAGATGTAGAGAATGGACTTGAGGACATGGGGAGTGAGAAGGATAAGCTGGGATGAAGTGAGAGAGTGGCATGGACATATATACACTACCAAATGTAAAATAGATAGCTAGTGGGAATAGTGGCATAGCACAGGGAGGTCAGCTTGGTGCTCTGTGACCACCTAGAGGGGTGGGATAGGGAGGGTGGGAGGGAGACACAAGAGGGAGGGGATATGGGGATATATGTATATGTATAGCTGATTCAGTTTGTTATACAGCAGAAAGTAACACACAATTGTAAAGCAATTATAGTCCAATAAAGATGTTGAAAAAAAAAGCAGCAACTTTGCTGTGGCTGAAATAGAAGGGCAGAGCTTGAGCCTGTCTGCTCTGTTTCCCCTTTATTTCTCTGCCTGGCAGCTGAGGCATTCTGAATTGCTCAAGAGACATAGTTTAAAAACCAGTGCTCTAAGTCCTCCCCCGCCTTTCCTAATAGCCTTCTGCTATCTGTTCCTTCAATTTCCTTTATATTATCACAAAGGACAAAGAACTCTTAAAGTGTTTCTGTCTAATTCAAATGTAAAGGGACTAAGACATAAAAATGCTTATCTTATGTATTGACTAAAATCTATTCTTTGGTTTAAATTATCATCATCAATTATATATCCATATGTATATTTATCTTAACACTTTTTCTGTAGGCTAGGTAATTTTATATTGCATAGACAAATCTATCACTTTGAGCAACTTTTCTCAATTGGTCACCATCTTATAATTTTTTAAGTATGTATTATGTCTGGAGGCAACTTGTAAAATATCTCAACATAACTTTCTCTGTCAGTATGCAGAAAAGTAATGTTTTTCCAAGATTGGAAAAGATTATTCCCTCCATTCTGAGGTGTTCTTCTTAGGAAATAACAAAGTCCCCAGCAACATAAGGATTCATTATTTATTTTCATCAACAATGAGGAGGAAATGCTAACAAACAGGGAAGTCTGAAACTTGCATTCCATCATAGCTTTAAAATTCAAGCATGGTGCTTTACACAGCCCCATAAGTAGACATCATGGTTTAGGAGAGCAAATGTTCTCATAACACTTTACCATTCATAAGTGCTCTGTTTACATTGTCCAATTTTACCTTAAACATAACTTTTGATATAAATTGGAAAGACATTAATATTTCAATCTGAGGGATAATGAAATTGAAGTCCAGACAGTTTAAGTGACATGCTTAAAGCCATTTACCTGCTAAGGGATAACACTTAGGTGACCTAAATCCTCCTTATTCTTTTTACTACAGCATCCTGCCAATTATGTGTCACACATTCAGCTAAAATTAGGTGAGCTTTCAAAGTCACAAAAGGAGAAGGTGATTAAGTATAATTTTGAATAGACCATGTAAGGAAAAGACATTTTCTTACTTTGTTAAAAACAAGGCTAACTGATTGAGACTAAGAATGTGCATAAGAATAGAAAGCTGACTTCATTAATAATATCAAGGAATTATATTAGATAAATATTTTTCTTGAAAAAAGGCTTTTTACCAGAACTTTGTACAAAAAGCCATGTATCTAGAAAACAAACTTATGGTTACCAAAGGGGAAAGGTGGGGAGGGATAAATTAGGAGGTTTGGATTAACAGATAAAAACTACTATATATAAAACAGATAACCAACAAGGACCTACCGTATAGCACAAGAAACTACACTCAATATTTTTTTTTAATTGAAGTACAGTTGATTTACAATGTTGTATTAATTTCAGGTGTACAGCAAAGTGAT
Organism: Balaenoptera musculus; assembly: GCF_009873245.2. Classification (NCBI taxonomy): domain Eukaryota; kingdom Metazoa; phylum Chordata; class Mammalia; order Artiodactyla; family Balaenopteridae; genus Balaenoptera; species Balaenoptera musculus. The sequence continues at coordinate 109,360,773 of NC_045788.1, forward strand.
TCAGTTACATATATATATATCTTTTTCAGATTCTTTTTCATTACAGGTTATTACAAGATATTGAATATAGTTCCCTGTGCTATACAGCAGGACCTTGTTGGTTATCTGTTTTGTATATAGTAGTTTGTATCTGTTAATCCCAAACTCCTTATTCATCCCTCCCCCATTTTCTCCTTAGGTAACTATGAGTTTGTTTTCTATGTCTGTGGGTCTATTTCTGTTTTGTAAATAAGTTCAGTGGTATCATTTTTTTAGATTCCACATGTAAGTGATATCAGATAATATTTGTCTTTGTCTGACTTATTTCACTTAGTATGATAATCTCTAGGTCCATCCATGATGCTGCAAATGGCATTGTTTCATTCTTTTTTATGGCTGAGTAATATTCCATTATATATATATATACATATATATGTTCATCTATTGATGGACATTTAGGCTGCTTCCATGTTTTGGTTATTGTAAATAGTGTGGCTATGAACATTAGGGTGCATGTATCTTTTCAAATTAGAGTTTTAATCTTTTCCAGATATATACCCAGGAGTGGGGTTGCTGGATCATATGGTAGCTCTATTTTTAGTTTTCAAAGGAACCTCATAGCGGCTACACAAATTTACATTGCTACCAACAGTGTAGGAGGGTTCCCTTTTCTCCATGCCTCCTCCAGCATTTATTATTTGTAGACTTTTTGATGATGGCCATTCTGACCAGTGTGAGGTGATACCTCATTGTAGTTTTGATTTGTATTTCTCTAATAATTAGTGATGTTGAGTATATTTTTATGTGCCTGTTGGCCATCTCTATGTCTTTTTTGGAGAAATGTCTATTTAGTTCTTCTGACCATTTTTTGATTGGGTTGTTTGTTTTTTTGATATTGAGTTCTGTGAGCTGTTTGTATATTTTGGAAATTAACCCTTTGTCAGTCGCATCATTTGCAAATATTTTCTCTCATTCTGTTGATTGTCTTTTCATTTTGTTTATGGTTTTCTTTGCTGTGCAAAAGCTTATAAGTTGGATTAGGTCCCATTTGTTTATTTTTGCTTTTATTTCTTTTGCCTTGAGAGACTGACCTAAGAAAACATTTGTACAATTTATGTCAGAAAATATTTTGTCTGTTTGCTTCTAGGAATTTTATGGTATCATGTCTTATATTTGTCTTTTTTTTTTTTAAATTCATCTTTATTGGGTTATAATTGCTTCACAATGCTGTGTTAGTTTCTGTTGTACTACAAAGTGAATCAGCCATATGCATATATATGTCCCCATATCTCCTCCCTCTTGAGCCTCCCTCCCACCCTCCCTATCCCACCCCTCTAGGTCATCACAAAGCCCCGAGCTGCTCTCCCTGTACTATGCTGCTGCTTCCCACTAGCAATCTATTTTATATTTTGTAATAACCTCCAAGAGAAAAGAACCTGAAAAAGGATATATATATATATATATATATATATATATATATATATATATATACACATATATTTATATATATATATATATATATATTTATATATATATATCTGAATCATTGTGCTGGATACCTAAAACTAATATGATGTTGTAAATCAACTATAATAATTAAAAAAAAAAGCCATGTAGCTGTTCAGACTTGACTTTTTTTAAGTTAAAAGGAGAAATAAAATAGTTGCACCATTGTGGAGAAAAGGGAACCCTCTTGCACTGTTGGTGGGAATGTAAATTGATACAGCCACTATGGGGAACAGTATGGAGGTTCCTTAAAAAACTAAAAATAGAACTACCATACAACCCAGCAATCCCACTACTGGGCATATACCCTGAGAAAACCATAATTCAAAAAGTGTCATGTACCACAATGTTCATTCCAGCTCTATTTACGATAGCCAGGACATGGAAGCAACCTAAGTGTCCATCGACAGATGAATGGATAAAGAAGATGTGGCACATATGTACAATGGCATATTACTCAGCCATAAAAAAAATGAAATTGAGTTATTTGTAGTGAGGTGGATGGACCTAGAGTCTGTCATACAGAGTGAAGTAAGTCAGAAAGAGAAAAACAAATACCATATGCTAACACATATATATGGAATCTAAAAAAAAAAAAAAAATGGCTCTGAAGAACCTAGGGGCAGGACAGGAATAAAGACACAGACCTACTAGAGAATGGACTTGAGGACATGGGGAGATGGAAAGGTAAGCTGGGACGAAGTGAGAGAGTGGCATGGACATATATACACTACCAATAGATAGCTAGTGGGAAACAGCCACATAGCACTGAGAAATCAGCTCAGTGCTTTTTGTCCACCTAGAGGGGTGGGATAGGGAGGGTAGGAGGGAGATGCAAGAGGCAGGAAATATAGGGATATATGTTTATGTATAGCTGATTTACTTTGTTATACAGCAGAAACTAACACACCATTGTAAAGCAATTATACTCCAATAAAGATGTTTTTTAAAAAAAATAGTTACACCATTAATTTTATTTCATCCACATTTATTTACATCCCACTCTAAGCCAAGTAGTAAACTAGAGGCTTTGGTTTAAAGATTAATAAAACAAAGTCCTTGGTGGAGCACATTGCCAGCAGTCCAACAAATTTCTAATCCTTTTCCCTCTGTTAACCACAGAGCTAGGTGTGTCTGAGTTTTCTTGCCTTTAGGTGTAGCCATGTGGTTAAGTTTTCCACAATGGAATGTAAATGGAGATCAGATGAGTAACCATTTTTGTTTATAACTAAGGGGATTTCCAGGACATGGGAATTTTAGTGCTAAAATCAGGAAAGACCCAGGGAAACTGAGTTAGGGCCAGATAAAAGAAAAAGAGACCACAGATTTCTCATTCTTGAGGTCAAGGAGACCTCCCCGACTACACATGTGCAAAAAGACTCCTTGGGGGTCAAAAAGGAGAGGGCACCACCCTATAATAGGTGATGCTAAGCCTCTCATAGGCCTCTGGGCTGGAATCCGTCTTGGAAAAAAAAAGTCGCTCACCCATGTTGGGGAGGGTCCTAGGGCAGGGCAGGTGTGGAAAAAGAAACAAGATAATTGTCCAAAGGTAAACAAAGACCCGGAAGAACTGCCCTATATAAATGATTTAACCACCTCTGCTCACATCCTTTCTCTCTGGGTGTGTATCTCTGCCTTGTTTCCGTCTTAAATAAACAAACTGTTTCGTGTACTCTCTCACATGTTGTGCTGTGTCTCTAATAATAAACTTTGTACCTGTTTAGGAGTTTTTGCCTCCTTGAAACATTCTTTCCCTGGCAAGAGCCAGGGAAACTTTGCTTCTAGCCTCTAAGACTTGCTGGTCTAGTGGCTAGGATTCCTCCTGGTTTTCATCCAGGCTACCCAGGTTCAATTCCTGGGCAGGGAACTAAGATCACGCTTCAAGCCACTGCTCACTGCTGTCTTCTCGAGATCACGGATAGTCACCTTAATTGGAAATGATGTTTCCTGCCTTCTGGCCTGGTCTCTAAGGACCTCCTATATGATCTTCTCTATGCTTTTTCCCCTTTCCAGCAGATGAGCATGGAGATAACTGTGGTGACCTCAACAGCCACAACTTAACAAAGTCCAAGACTTTGTCAGCCTGGGTCCCTGTGTGACCACATGGAGGAAAGCCACCACAGACGAGGAGCCTCAAACCTAGAATCCCCAGTCTAGACTTCTTATAAATAATGGCAATAAACTTACTTTCTGAAAAGCCACTATATTTTGTGTCTACTTTTTAACCACACCTTATCTTTTCAAAATAAGAGTTCTTGAAATTAAATTACCAAAAGCATAATATAAAAAAAAAAAAAGCATAACAAATAGAGAATACTTTATTATAAAAAAAAAGAATTGAGCTTCCCTGGTGGCGCAGTGGTTAAGAATCTGCCTGCCAATGCAGGGGACACGGGTTCGAGCCCTGGTCTGGGAAGATCCCACATGCCCCGGGAGCAATTAAGCCCGTGTGCCACAGCTACTGAGCCTGCGCTCTAGAGCCGTGAGCCACAACTACTGACCTCGTGAGCCACAACTACTGAAGCCCATGTGCCTAGAGCCCATGCTCTGCTACAAGAGAAGCCACCACAATGAGAAGCCCGCGCACCACAAGGAAGTATATCCCCTGCTCACCGCAACTAGAGAAAGCCTGTGTGCAGCAATGAAGACCCAATGCAGCCAAAAATAAATAAATAAAATAAATAAATTTATTAAAAAAAATAAAACAGTAACAACTTGAACTTTGCATTTAAGGATATTTAAAATTGAAATGGAAATTTATTATGGTATATTAAAATGTATTTTTAAAAGGACATTTCTAGAGACACAGGATTACTTAAATAGATGATGGATGTAGCTAATGACTACTCCTTGGCCCAATAAATTGGTGAGATTATTACAAAAAAAGTACAATTTTGTCTGGATTTTTTAAAATAATAATAAAGAATGCAAATAGAGGAGTTATAAAGACCATCTACAGTCGAGTTATGTTACTTTGTTCCTACAATTAAAGCACTGTCAAAACAAAAAGGAAAAATAATGTTTTGATTTAAACAAGGACTCATTTTACAAAACTCCTCTTCATTGTGATCTATGGTTCTTTTATTGGCAGCATAAATAAAAGGAGAGATCTACTGCTTTGAAAAAGTCATTAATCTTTCAGGGTTTTTTTCAACAAACTATGCAATTATTTTGTTAGAGCAACTTCCTTTGCCTAATGCTATCTATCCTCCTCACAGTAAGAACTATACAATTCTCATATTAGTTACCTCATAAAGCAAAAGCTGTGTCTGAATATGATGGATATCAGGATGTGCATCTTAGGATTACAAAGATTGAGCAACTTTAATTCTTCCAATTATTTTCATAACCATGGGAATTTGAATTATTTATTTTCAAACAATATGGGTATTGTCACTGAAATGTTGGATTTCTGTTCTGTGGCCAGATACAGCCCTACAGAATTTGATTTTGTTTATTTAGAAGGGACTTTCATAAGGACTTATCACCAAAGAATAATTAAAAGTGAACTAAGAATGAGATTACATGGACTTCTGGTGATTCAAAACACTTATTAAGAATTGATCCACAATTATACCTCTTATAGTCACTTTCAGATCATTTTTGATCAAAATTCAACAAATAAAGTTGATATCTCTTAAGCAGTGTACTATTAATGGTTGATTTCCTCTGTCAAACTCCAGATATTTAGCTTTTCTCATAATGAGTAACTATGGACTATTGAGTTATTCATGTATGAGTGTTTTCTTGAAATGCTAAATGCATTAGAGATACATCCAAAAACAAGACAAACAAAACTGTGTATGGAGAAATCTTTTGGAGCAATCAAATAGTCACTGGTATACGTTTCTTATCATCAACACACTAAATAGAATCCTTTAGTGAATATTAATGTATAAAATACGTTTGCTCCTCAAACATACTTTATCTCAGGATATACTGATGGAAATTGGACAAGCATGAGTCCAGGTAACACATGAGAGTTGAGCCAGGTTTTTACGTGTATGATTCATGACCCTGGTGGATTTTCTCTGAATTGATTATGTCCATGTACTTGTTGCACATTTATCCGAATATAAATAATACAATAAAAAGCTTTGAACAATTTTCAAGTTGTAGAAATTATTTAAGAAGCAGAGGCAAAAATTAAGGATGGTACATCAAGGTATGTGAAAGCTTAAAATTTTAAAAAGAGTAACACTGCTAACCTGAAAAATAAACCACTATGTTATCAATTAAAATGCCAGGAAAATATAAAAAATGTATTAAGTTACAATCATAAGTTCAATGTAAAAAAAATCATCTATATAGATCAAGACATTAAAGTCTACTTAGTTTGGGACTGATAAAAAGAGTCTAATATAACAACTGGATCCATAAAATATATTTACCAAAAATAAAACAAATCTTAGCATTAGCAAATATAAAAGTAAAAATTATAATTTTATATTGAAGACAAATTTCTCTCTCTCTCTCTCTCTCTCTCTCTATATATATATATATATAAACAAACCATGATGAGAATGTAAAGTTCAAAAAGATTAACTAGAAATAAAGAGCTCCCAGCTAGCAAACACATATCAGCACATATTTGAAAAGAAGTATTTTTTATTTGCTAAGGGATTATAGATGTTTTAGGTAGAAAGTCTTAATTTCATCTAAAACTAATGTAAAGTTAGAGACAACAACAAAGTAATAATCTGAGAAATTATAATTTTATTATAGCTCTTTCTTGTAATATAAACTGTGCTTATAAATTTCATTTTCCTTTTTGTTATTTAATTCTCATTAACAACGTCAAACAACAGAGGTGTAAAAACATTTCTCTACAACCTGAAAAGTTGAAGGGCCTCTGAAGTGACTTGTAAAAGTTTATGTGCATATTTACATTATAATATGACTGATCACAGTAATTTATATTATGGATACCATTTGGGTGCAATATCACTAATTAAATCTCATCTTAAGCTCTAACAAATACATCCTATTGGGTTTAGCTTCATTATGTCTATCTAAGTTGATCCTCCATAAATTAAAATACAACCAAATTACAGATAATTCTACTGGTATATATGATAATTAAGATCAAATATTAAAATCTTATAATTAAACATCTAAATAATAATATTTTGAGAAAAGAAAAACTGACCGCTGGGGCGGCCGACTCACTCCTGGAGCATGTGCAGGAGGACATTTTTTTTTTTAATTTATTTTTGGCTGCATTGGGTCTTTATTGCTGCGTGCAGGCTATCTCTAGTTGCAGCAAGTGGGGGCTACTCTTCGTTGCATGGGCAGGGGTTTCTCATTGCAGTGGCTTCTCTTGTTGCAGAGCACAGGCTCTAGGCATGTGAGCCCTAGAGCATGTGGACTTCAGTACTTGTGGCCCACAGTCTCTAGAGTGAAGGCTCAGTAGTAGAGTACACGGGCTTAGTTGCTCTGCAGCATGTGGGATCTTCCTGGACCAGGGATCGAACCCATGTCCCCTGCATTGGCAGGCGGATTCCTAACTACTGTGCCACCACGGAAGTCCCAATAATATTTTGAGAAAAGAAAACTTTTCTATTATAAAGAGATGCTTCTGTAAGTTAACTGGTTAGATTGTATGTAAACTTAATGTAGCTTGTTTTCATGGTTGAGGTGTGAAATATTAGCATAAGCTTGTTACTTAACAATGTGAATTTACACACTTTCTCTCTTAACACACTGTCATATTTCACTACAAGAAAATTGCCTTTAAATATAAAACAGCTACATAAATATTGAAAGAGAGGAAAGGTGTAGGCAGTTTTCTGGAAACTTAATATAGATAGTTAAGCTGGGTAACAGAAATCTAAGGAACCATATTCTTCCAAAAAAGCAATGTGTTTTCCTGAATTAATCTGGATAATTATCTTAATTGCCTCCGATTTTGTAGAAATACTACAGAATTTTTGTGAACCATTTATGCACAGAAGGGAAAAAAACTGACCTTTTAAAATTCAGTGTATCTCTTTGACTCAGAGTATATCTAAATATTTTAACTTTCCAAATGTGTTTGGGAGGAAGAAAATTATTTTTATTGAAACACACTTTTCAATCAAAACAGTCAATAAGAATGTGACAGCCCTAAAATGTTGGGACATTATATTTTTGGAAAATAAGTGGTTATGATTGCTAAAAGATTATTTTTAGGGGATGGGAGCATTGCATTATGGCTCTCATTTATATTAACTATTTTCTTTAAAATGTTTTTGATAGAACCACAATTCTTCAACATTGGTTAATACTCTCTTAAGATGAAACAAAATAAAACATTTTTCCTGAACCTAAACCAGGCACCAGGCACTGTGCCAGGGACCGGAGCGTGAGGGAGTGTATGTGGATGGGAGAAGGGTAAGAGAGAGAGCAATTAGAAACATAAAAGTTTTCTCAGCAAAAGATCACAGTGGTGTTTATTGCTTACATAGCTTGTACTTAGAAAATAGTAGGTAGGGTATTTTGGCTTTATTTTCAAAGAGTGGATGAGTAGCTTTATTTGAAGGCAAGCTTATGTGATCACAAAATGATTCATTTGGATAATATGATGGTGATAGTTACCGAATTAAATATGCTGTAATGGAATAATTCCATGTCTTCTGCCAGAAAGACTTTACGGAAGTAGTATGAAACTTCATGCTTCCAAATGAATATTCCCTTTATATATTGTTGAATTATATTAAATAATCACATGTATGTCAATGAATTTAATTAAAGTAGAAATTTTTCATACTTTCCTCTCTCCTCCACTTACTTCAAAACATAAAGAATTTAGTAGCTCTTCAACTATAAAAGTATTTGTCTTTGTTTTTTTGTCTCAAATAAATACATGAGAAATAATTCTGCATCTAAACTTCAGAATCAGTTACTGTTCTCCTGTAAATAAAGCCATCTGTGGATAAAAAAGCAACCAGATAAAAGCTGTGAGTTGTTTTCTTTCTCTCTATGAAGTGCAATGGAGGAGAAAAACCTCAGGTAAAGCAATTGGCCACAATACAACAGGACAAATCCTAGACGGATTTATGAGATAAATGTTAAGAAATTAAATAAAAATTACTAAAACATGATGTAGGTAAATATTCATCCAGTCTCAGAAGAGGAAGGGAGCTTCTACATGTGGAATCAAGAAAAATACAATTCTGTTTGGGGCTACAAAAATATTAAACTCTACGTACACAAAAAAATTTGCTAATTAAATATATATAATAAATAGTTATTAATAAATAATAAGTTGTAAACCTCAATTGAAACAAAGCAAAGGCTGAAAAGAAAAAATGTCCACATTACCAGCAATGAAAAAAATGTATTTTCTAGATACCTTATATTAAATCGACATATTTAAAACCAAGAAGAATGTTTTAAAATATAATATTCATGTTGGGAGCAACGGTAAAATAAAATAAATAAGCAACTAAATAGCATGAGTTTTTCATAAAACAAAAAAGGCCAGCTGAAAAGTACCTTGAAATGAGATCATCATTCAACCTGTTCTTCTACAGTTATGAGATACCTCCACACTTTCCCTTTGGTTTCTTAACCATTCATCTGTAAACAACATTGCTATTCCAGGCCTCAAGAGATATTACCAGTTGCTTAGAACTAGGAAATACTCTGTTCTCTCCATCACGAGCTGAAGAGATGAATAACAATAACAATAAAGAGATGACTCTCTGAAGGAGTTATCTTCTTGCTAAACGTGTCCTAACAAAATCCAGCAGTTTGTGTTTAGAGTATTTGCTTCTTTATGAAGAAATAGTTCTTCTGCCTCTTCTTAATAATAGTGGTATATACAAAGTCATATTTTTTTGGAAGGCAAAGAAGCTGTGCCTCTGAGGACTAGAAACTCAGGACAGGTATGTTTCAATGTCAGGCATACAAGAATGAAAATGACAAATCTTTAGTGCTGCAGCACAGCCAAGGTGGCAGTGAGGATGTCTAGATCCTGGATGATATAGTGCCTGAGATAAAGGATTAATGAGAGAGGTAGTGTGTTACAGCTTCAAGCGTGTAGTGAAAGGAAACACCAGTTTCACATCACACGACCTTAGGTATAGTGATTAATTTTCCTGGGTTTTTCTAGTCATATGGAAAATATGTATAGTAACATTCAGCATTACATAGTGATTATGAGCACAAGCTCTCAAGCCAGACTGCCTGGGTTCAAATGCCAGCTCTACCTCTTACTACTAGAAGACTGTGGGCACCTTACTTAAACTCTTTGTACATAAGTTTCCTTCTCCACAATATGATATAATAATAAAGGTATTGGGGCTTCCCTGGTGGCGCAGTGGTTGAGGGTCTGCCTGCTAATGCAGGGGACACGGGTTCGAGCCCTGGTCTGGGAGGATCCCACATGCCGCGGAGCGGCTGGGCCCGTGCGCCACGGCTGCTGAGCCTGCGCGTCTGGAGCCTGTGCCCCGCAGCGGGAGGGGCCGCGGTGGTGAGAGGCCCGCGCACCGCGATGAAGAGCGGTCCCCGCACCGCGACGAAGAGTGGCCCCCACTTGCCGCAACTGGAGAAAGCCCTCGCACGAACCGAAGACCCAGCACAGCCAAAAATAAATAAATAAAATTAAATAGCCTACTTTAAAAAAAAAAAAATAATAAAGGTATTTCACAGGGTAGTTAGGAGGATTAAACAAGTTTATCCGTTTAAAATGCTGGGAGGAGTACCTGGCACCCATTAAGCACTCAATAAATATTAGCTATTTTATCAGTGGTCTTGGTCAGAAAATTTCTTGAGATTGCCTTCAATTCATAATCAATGTTTCTATGAGTCTGAGAAATTAATAAAATATCAGGATGCACTTCTGGGACAGTCAAAGGGAGAGATCATCAAACAAGGAATTATCAATGAAGTTTGTCTTAGTTTTTTGTCTAGGCATAGTTTTGAAAATGATGGGACAGTGCACTGATTTAATGCTATAATATTGCTTTACACAAACTGACTTTTACGCTCTGGAGATGAGAAATACTGCAGCTGAGCTTTGTTAAGTTACTATGTCAATGCAGTGCAGTTTCTTGGGTGGCTTCAGAAATCACAATACTATTCTGTCCAAAGTCTCAAGGTCAAATACATATGAAAGATGAGGTATAGAAAAGTTATTTTATTCCCTGAAAAAATAAAACAACATAGGATATCAACATTGAATTGGTTTCTCAGCTTCAACTATAATATCATAATGAGATTTTTAAGACATTGTTATTTAGATAACACAAGTTCATAATGTGCATAGGGTGTTTTATTTCCCAGTCAATAGACACAGTCAGTGACTACATAAAATGTAACAATCCTCAAGATATAATTCTTTAATGATAATACATGTATCTTTTCCTCACGGATTCTAGGAGATGTTTATTCAGTAGGTTTGTGGTGGGATCTATGTACATACATTTTTTTAGCAGTTCCTCAGAAGTTTCCCATCTGTACTCCCGGTTGGAAACACTGACCTATTTGATTTGCTTCAAACCCACTGAGACCTTATTATAATTAACTGACCCATGTCTCCATTAGAAATATCTTAACTATTCTTAGTTTTATTATACACACAACCACTTCGTGGGCAATCCCTATCACTTTTCTTCCCATGACTTCTCTCTATTTTCAAAGGAAACAGTGAGAAACCCTTTTTTCCCTTTTTCACTCTGCATGCTGTTGTTTTGATATTCTGCAGCTACAGTTGAAAGATATAACTGTATGTCAGTGGGCAGAAAAGCTACAAGTAACCATTGTTTGTTTTTTGTTTACAAGAAAAGCTCTATTTAGAGAAAAAAAACATTTCATATTTAAAATATATCATCAAGCTCTCTTCATGATAGAGACTTATCCTCTATAAGTTGACTATGTCAGAAATACACTTCAAAGATACTATGGGAGTGTATACAGCTTCAGAGGCAGCATCAATTTGAGATTAATTTCCAATAGAGTTGGCTAAACCAGTTAGCCAACACGGAGATGCAATAATAATAATCTCTTAAATTTGACACTGTATTGATGTAAATGTACTTTGAAAACTGTTAAAATGTTCCTAGAGCCAGAAATAGCAAAATACATATTACACATGTTAGATGAAAACAACTAACTTGACTTGATGGAAAACTATTAAGAGAGCATCCTGAAATGGTTCTGTGATATTAGAATTAGCTTTGAAATCCTTTTAGATTAACACTTTGTAAACATAACTTATTTAGTTAATAAATTTTCAAATAATATATGTAAATAATATTCCAAAAATGTTTCATAAAAAAGAAATTAGGAAATCACTAAATATAATTTATAGTGTAGAACTTTTCTGAGATTGTATATGCTTTATCTACAAATCAGTCTCTTAAAAGAATGTTAACTGATGGAATATTTCCTATATTTCCATTATTTGATAAAACCCATTCTGTTTTTAAGGATTTTTGTGATAATACTATCCCAAGGAATGAAACTTTAGTACAGTTAGATGTATATAGAAAGATGACACAAAATAACCTAGGAGATCCATATACAAAAAACAAGAAAAAAATAAATTTCATTTACCATAATTGAAACCGTAGACTTTGAGACTGAGTGAAATGGAAACCTGTTTTACCATTTTGACAATGATCAAAACTGACTGACAAACAATATGGGGCAACTCTTTTGTATAAAATCAAAACTGTTCTGCCATCTATTTTATAACAATTTGGTATTTCTTTACATTTTAATTATAATAAAATGACCTCTAAAATGCTTAATAGCATTTGTATATATAATTGATTGTGAAGCATCAGATGATAATGCTGAATAATAAAATTATATTTAGCTTCACATTTAAGAATACATACACTTCAAGGTATGAAAATAGATGCAAAACTCCTATCTTGTGCAGGTTAAATATTTCACAAAGCCTAAGTAAAATGTATTTAAATCAGAAGTCAGAATTTGATCTGTGGAACTTTAGGAAAACAATTTGATAGCCTCATAAATACACTAGGAATATTTGAAGAAAATGTCACATTTGATGAGAACTATATCATGACTATCATAAGTTAATATATGTATGAAATTGAAAAATATTAAAAGGCAGAATGAAGGAATGATGAGGATTTCATTTTAATAGATGAACAAAATAAAATATTTATCTTATTGAAAACAGTTTTTCTGTTTTGGATTTTTGTTTTCTTTTTCTCACATTACACAGGTGGTGATACAATTACTCCAAACTTATGAATTTATGATCAATTCTTGATAAAATAATGAAATCATTATAATCTTTGTTCAGGCTTATTGTTTTACTTAACAGAATTTTAATAATTTCAGAGCAGATTATAAAAGTAAGTACTAAGAACATTTAATCTTTCATTCATTCACATAAAGAAGTATTATGTCAGACACAAATATCTTCAAGGAGTTTATATCTTTTTAAGAAAGATGAGATATTATTTTTTGAATAATTACTCTGTGTCTGACACTGTATAAGGTGTTGGAGATACAATGTTGCTTTTTTAAGTTAAAGGTACTAATGTTAAAGCATTTACACAGTTTTACTAAAAATTTGAGAGAAATCAGATTAGTTGCAATAAAAACGATAAATGACCAAAATGTTTGGGCTAAGATATTTGTGGTCCCAAGTACACACATATAATACGCACTTTTAATGACAAAACTACATAACTTTTTACTCTTCTCATACTCTGAAAATTTATAGCTGCTTTGCTTCATCATTTCATTTCCAGGAAGTGTGAAATTAAAATGAGCCACACATACAGCTTTAAAATACTATGAGTTTTCATTACAGTTTCTATTCTGTCCTTTACTAGTTACGTGAAATTGAAGAAATGGCTTAACCTAAGCCCCAGTCAATTCATTTGTACAATGGGGTAGGAGTACTAATGGGGATCTAATTGCCATATGTCTGATTTAAAAGTAATAAGTCAAATTTAAAAACTGTTAAATAACATGTTTTATCCTGCTACCATCATAAATACAGTACATCTTCATCACAGTTTGCAAGGTCAGCTTTCAGTGTAAAATTCTGAGGACTCTCAAGTGTTCTACGCCATTTGTAGTAGGTCAGGGAAGCTGGTCGTCAGCCCATCTCACTTCCCTTTAGACACCTAGTTCTGTCTCAGACCATGTAGCTTCTTTCAAAACATGTGAAGATACCTCAGCCAGAAGCTCCAACCTCCATTCAAAGTTGCTTCAAGCAGCTGTCCCTTAACCATTATGTGCACCCCAAATCTGTCACCATAGTAAGCACTTGGGAGAATGGACGCCAGTAAGAGGCTCACACAAGCCTTAGAAGTGAACATGGGGCATTTTTGAGAGACAATTTCAGAGTCGAGGTTTACTCAGAACATAGTCTAGGATGGGAAACATGAGCTACAGGTAGCCACATATCACTGAGCCCTCAGACACCTTACCCCTTGGAGAGGGGTGTGTCCAGAAGAGGGACAGAGTGGAGCCTGGAAAAGCACAGGTCCCAGGGTATAGGTCCCCCGACAAAGCTGGTGATGACTGTACTTAACTCAAGGAAGTTTTGAAACAATAAATGAGATAATGGATGTAAAATGCTTGCTGTAACAGAATGACACATTTTAAATATTTATCAGATAGCAGCTTATTTTAGCACCTGATTTATGTAGGTGTGTGTTCTTTTCTTATTTCTGGATAACCGTCTTTAAACATCCATATGTTTATCATAATATGGTTTATTTTTATCCTCCAGTTATAAGACTTAGGACATAATAGCATAAAACTTATAAGAAAATGTCTGGATTCGGATTTTATAAGAAAGAAGGCATAAAAATTCAATATTTGAGAGAATTTTGTGAGCAAAATAAAGCTCTTTACATGTCATTAAAATGTTCTAATTGCCTGTTTAGAGAAAATACACTGTTATTGTTCCTTCAAACTATACAACTAAGAGATCATATTTGAAATACTTTATCAGAGCATGAGAAAACTGCATACTCATTTTTATTTTATGCCATTTTCAATTGACCAAATATTTTTATTTTTTAATATTTTATTTTTTAAAAAAATTTATTGGAGTATAGTTGATTTACAATGCTGTGTTAGACCAAGTATTTTTATAACAAATTATTATTGTCAATTCTGCTTTTTAAATATTTTGGAAAGAAAAATAAAACACTTATCTTACCAGTCATGATGGGCTAAGAACAACGATGGTTTATTTCTCATTTATGCCTCATGCTTATCTTGATTCTCTGGTGGCTTTGCTACAACTTGTCTGCACTCACAGACCCAAACTGATGGAGCCTCCTTTCTCCAGAACACTTCTGTTGTTATGACGCAGAGAGATTTGCAAATTGCATATCAGTTCCTAAAACTTCAATGGCAAAGCAAGACACATGGCCACAGCTAGATTTAAGAGGACAGAGACATGTCATTCTACTGTATCACTTAACTACAGCAAACAATAAGCTTATGTTTCTGTGGATTTACTGGGTAATGGCTGATTTAGGCTGGGCTTGGCTGGATGTCTCTGCTGTTTATATTGGGCTCTTATACCTCAGACCTCAGCTCTAACTCAGATATCTGTCTCCTTTTTCCTGAGGCACAGGCCTGTTCAGGCATGTTCTGCTCATAATAACGGTAGAAGTGCAAGAAGGCAAGCAGATATATGAAAGTCCTTGTAACACCTAAACTTGGAACTGGCATAATGGCATTTCCATTTAATTCAAATGTCCAAAGCAATTCACAAGGCTAAACACAAATCCAGGGACAGGAAAATATGTTCTGCCCCTTTAGTAGGAGAAACTGTGATATCACATGGCAAAGGTTGCAGATACATGGAGGGATGAAAAATGTCAGCCATTATTGCAATCTACCACATTACCATGTGACCAATGGAGGGAAGTAGAAATATTTGTCAATATCCCTTTACCTACCACAGAGTACTTTTTACACATTAATCATAAATATTGAAATTGATTCACCAAGTTTCAAGTAAAAAATATTTCCAATAAAATAAGAAATTATCCTTAATTTAAAGAATGACTCTTTATATATTGATAAATAATGTAATTTTCACATAACTAATATAAGTACATAGAATGGGGGAAATTTTACCTCATTTAGTACTCCTTTGATTGAAAATGGCAGAAAACCTGACTCTCACAGGCTTCTGATCTGTAATAAATCATTGTTTCTTTTGTAATCCATGACATCTTCTAAAATGGATATTATAAAGAATGTCTCTTGTAGGACTTTTCTTTCAGGGTCTGCTCTTCTTTAATAGGTCATTGATTGTGGCCTGGGAATTTAAATCTCTCTAATAATGACTGCTCTGCCTACGTCTTGATCTCAGCTTTGTGACTTCTGCCCAGGGGTAATTTGAAATCATGGCCAGTGGGTGGTAGGCACCATTACTATCCCCTTGCCTATATGCTGTATTTCATTAGCATTCTTTTTGGTGATGAAGGCAAACTTTGTGTGATACATCAACCTTTATGGGCAGAGAGCTAGCTGTGAAAGATACTCAGACCTAAGGATGGCATAATCTTCAATGTCTTCTTCAGATCTGGCCAAAGAAGGTAATGGAATAAAAAAAGAACCTTCCAGAGGGCAAAGCCAAGAACTAATCACAGGGAGTAAAATATGGGCATTATAAAACAATATTTTATACCACTAAGAGAGAGGGTCCTCAAAACACCTGCCCAGCAGTATTTTAGATTTGCTATGGATCTTTGACTATTGTCTACCCTTTTATGAAATAAATCATAGTATTTGTGGCAGCTAGTTGACCCTCTTGGGCCATTCTATATTCTCATATTTTAGTTCTTAGGTATGTGGATCGAGAGGAGCCACATCCAGACCTGATGTATAGATTATCATGAAATCCTAGACTTTTAATCTGAGTCTTGATGGGGTGAAAATTTTAGTGTCTTCCCTGAATATGTGTAAATGTGTTCTGTATGCAGAAGAAGTGAATGTACGAAAGCAATAGACAGTAGGTTGTATTATTGTTTACAGTTATATACTTCCTTACCACAAAAGAGACTATATATTCCTAGCCATTCCCACCTCCATGTAACTAATGTACTTCCCTGCATCGTGGTCATGTAATTTGATTTTCTGTCCAATGGAAAAGAGAAAGTATAAGTAAAGTATGCCATATCCAATCAGTAGATTTAAGAGCCATTATATGGCTTATTCATTTCTCTTTTCCTTCTGCCACAAAAACAAGGTAAAAGCTATACCCTTAGCTTGAATCCCAAGTTAAAGGATAAGTGAATCAAAGCTACAAAGCTACAGCCAACATACAGCCAACATGTCACATGAGTGAGCTACAAATATTTGTTAAGTGTATGACACTGAAATTTAGGGATTGCTACCATAGGCTTACTTAATAAAAACTGACTAATATCCCTTGCCTCTTTAAAAAATAAAATCATCTCTGTAATAAGTACTACTTTAAAGAGAATTGTCTCTTTTTATTAAAACTTTAAAAAATTCAAAAATTGAAACTAAATTAGTGGATAAGACTCCACGCTCCCAACACAGGGGGCCCGGGTTTGATCCCTGGTCAGGTAACTAGATCCCACATCCATCCGTAATTAAGAGTTCACATACCACAAATAAGGAGGCCATGTGCCACAACTAAGGAGGTGGCAAGCCAGAACTAAGGAGCCCTGGAGCCACGACTAAGACCCAGGGTAACCAAATAAATAAATAAATACATATATACATAAATACATAAATAAAAGAAATGAAGGCCAGGGACATGCAGCCCCCACTGCCAAAAAAAGAAAGAAAGAAACTAAATTAGGCTAGAACAAACTAATATCCTGACTGTTTTTGACTGAGTATTCTAATGCTATAGATTCAGTAGGCACAGGAGTCTGAGCCCCAGGTACTATAGAAAATAGCAAAACAATTCTTTTGTTAGTGGATGAAAATCATTTTCTGTCCTAGAAAGAATTTTGCTTCTTTAGCCCTACTTAATCTCAGCTAGTTTCACATTTTGGCACATGTTATTTACAATTAAAATAATGTTAACATATTTACTTGGAAAATTGATGTAAAAACACATAATAAGCAATATGGAGAACTTAGTGATAACTGAAAAAGCCAGATTATAAGTTATCTTAAAATAATTTTGATTTAGATGTAATATCCCTTCCTATCTGCTAAAGTTCTTTCATTTTCTCATCTTTTGTAATTATACATATTTTATTATCTAAACCCCAGTCTATTTTTTGCCCTTATAGATTCTTTCTGTTATATTAGATCTTATATTACATTGTCCATTCCATTTTTATGTTTGTACTACTATACTAATTTTTATTATTGTGCTTATCTCTGAAATTATTTTTTTCGGCCTATGATGGAAATCTAAGTTCTGAAATTTAGAAGGAATGTTTCTATTTTAACTTGCTTACAAATTACTTCACTTTAAAATATATAGCTTGGGTTCAATTTCTACCTTGAATACTGAAAAAAAGAGTGAGACATTGACAGAAATTTTATTTGGAGACTTAGTCGTTATCTCTTTAAAATGGAGGTATTAAAATCCAGCTCATATGGTAGTGCTATGAGAAGCAAATGATAAAATATTTCTCAAAGAATTAGCTTGATGTCTGATACATGATGAGTCTTCACCTTTTGTAAGGACAAGACTGTTTCCATTAAAAACAATAATATTGTAGTTGTAGCTCAGTTTGTAATAGGAGGCCAACAATAGAGACTTGAAAGGGAAGTCTAACTTTCAAAAATGGTTCAAGAGTCTCAGGGAGACCTGTTCAGAAGTCAACACAAAGATATAAAACCAGGGAATTGATTCCAGGGAAGCCCAGCAACAAAGCAAGTGGGATGCAACCATCATCAACAGACTAACAATGCAGGAACTAAGTACTTGGGAGATACAGATTGGAAGGCAGGCATGATTGGTTTATAGAAGTAGTGGGAAACTAAGCAGAACTCAAAGGTAAGGATGCAGGCAAAAGTTTGAAAACAAATAAACAACAAATGAAAAATAGGTTTGCACATAGAAATCAGAGTGCAAGGAATGGGTCTGGCATTGGGGATCTTTGCAAAAGTCTATGTGTAAGAACCAGGTAAAAAATGAAGGCCAAGCTTGTAGTAAGACAACTAGATGCTAACATTATAAGCTACTGATCTAAAGGTCCTTATATATTTCTCTGCTTAAAAAGAGTTTCAGTTTCAAGGATTAAGCAGTTCATTAAAATAATCTTTTCTGCATATACTTACTGTCATGTATAATCACTGGATAATGTGTCTTTGTTGACATGCTCTATCAGTAATGAGTTTTTCCCTCACCCCATTTCAAATAAAGATTGCACCAAAGAATTCAGATATTTGTCTTTTCTGTTTACATAGGCACATATAATGTGTGTGTGTGCATGTTTAAGTGTGTATTTGAATGGTGGGAAGATCTATGAGAGAGACTGAAAGAATGCATATTTGATGTGTGTGTGTGTGTGTGTGTGTGTGTGTGTGTGTGTGTGTGTGTGAAAGAGAAACTGAGAAAGATGAGCTTTAGAAATAACATGAAGTCACCCAGTTCACTCACACACCCAGTGCACCAATCTACACTGCAACAATTCTGGTAGTTCACTTGCCACCTCTAAGATGAGGACAGTCAAAAAGAGTAAGTTTAAGAGAAGTTCCTTCAACTTCTGAATAGTTCTAGCTATTAGAAAGCAGCTTTTTGTGCTATAACAGAAATTTCCTTCCTGCAATGTTTCAAAGCATCTTACCTCTACATTTCCGAACTATCTGGATATTTTTTTTAATGTGGCAACTCTTCAAATATTTGAAGATTGCACTCATGTACCCATGTACTCACCACATTAATTTTTCCACATTAAACGGTCCCATTATTTTCCAAATATTTCAGTGTCATGATGTCATAAATCTTTATCCTGGATCCCATTTCTAGAATGGTCCTAGAGTTATTTTTAAAATGTAATAGTCAAAAGTGAGAAATGGTCCAGATATGGTCAAATTTTTAAACTGTATTGTAAAATGATTTTCTTCTTCATTTTGAGTCCTAAACATATACAAATCCAGGCGAGGTTTTTTGTTTAATTTTTTGGCAGCCATCACACTGTTGACTCATATTGATCTTGTAATCAGTACATCCCTCTGTCATCCAATGGATTAGATTTCCCTTTGAATCACTGACATATGCATCCATTATAGCACTTTTCACATTTTATGGTAGCTATTTATGTCTGTCTTCCCTACTAGACTGTGAGTTTCTCAAGGGTAGGAACTATGTCTTATTCATCTTTGACCTACTAATTTAATAAAGTAAAAAATGTTTGTTGAATAAAAAAAGAAATATAAAAATTTGCTAAGCATGCTTTCTACTTTATAAAAATTCAAGACACTGAATACATTCGTCATGATAGCACACGGACATGTACCTAGAGATCTCCTTTCAGATTAATGTTCATCCTCAAAAACATTCCTTTTTTTAATGCCTTTTAACAAGTTACAAGTATACTTAACTATTCATGAATATGTACAGTATACATAATATACCCCAAAACATGAAGATTTTTGAAACAGTTGTCCTATATCTAAAACTTTCTCTTGAACTAAGAATCTGATAATGTACTGAACAATAAAAAAAGAGGAGATAAAAAGTTGCATGGCTTCTTTTGAGAAAGCATATGATCACTTATAGTTTTCCTATTTCTTTTCTATATCTCATTCTTTCCATGTCTCTCAATTGTCACATAACCTCTATGTAATAAACAATTCTAGAATTTTGCTAGAGAATAATGATAATTTACTGAATTCACCTTGTCCTTCTCTATGAAAATTGTAACATCTTTCCTTATTCTTCTTCTGGATTCTTCACTATTACTTAAAGAAACACTATAGTTTGGCAGTTTGTAATTTTATCCTCCACGTATAGGATAAAAGTACAAAATGAAGCCAGATAATTTAGACTGTTTTCTTTTTTTTTTTTTAAATCAGGAAAGGATTTTGGTCTTTATATTGTAAGGAATCTCTAAGTTTCAACATCCTTCTGTGTCCATCTGCTCTAATATTTAAATCTAAGGATCATTTTTTAAAGTAACCCCCCAAACACCTCATATAGGTGTTCTGTTTCTGTCAGCCATCTCAGCATTTTATCTCATGTGCTTCTAAAGAAAGATTTTTCCCTGAGTAGTTCTTATTCATGTTCCAAACACAATTAACTTCCTCAGTAGTTGAACAGCATAATCACATTTATATTTCATTTGTATTTCAGTCTTATTTGGCATTATTTCAATGTTTTGTGATTTTTTTTAACTATGCCAGTATATGCTGAACCACTGTCTAACAGGCAAGCATTTGATGTTAGCCATCACTGCTTTGTTCTCAAGGAAAATCTGCTTACCGTCATACTATGTTTAGAAGCTCCCTTGCCCCAACAAAGAGTGGGGAAAGCAAATCTCTGAGAGAAATGAATGAACTGTGATACTAGGCTTTTCAAATATCTACTGCAGAGGTTGGGGATGGCAGAGATTAAGAGCAGAGAAGTTTGGCTGCAATCTTGCAGAAGCCCATAGGTTACATGGTCAAGAGATTAATCAGAAGGTCTTTATAAAAATTGGACATAAAATCTGACATTTTAGTGGGAAACTGATCTTGAATAGGACCCAACTAGTGATGGAGTCTAGGGAATATTCAAGTTATACTTGAAGATATCTTTGGGGATGGGCAGGGGTGGTATTTCCTGCTAGTACATGTATAGGTGTTGGGAGTATTGCTTATGATGCAGACATTCCTACAAATATGGAATATTTGTCCTCACTGGCAGGTGAAGCCCATGAGACATTAGTTATATACAAAATTATATAGTACTGCCTTTTGGAGATCAGGCTGAAGTGCTAGAAGAGCATACCTGTGATCCATTCTTGTATAGCTTTTGATTCTTCTTCAACCGTTTGCTATAGGTATTGAATGAACTTTGATCTTGATTACATGTCTATAACAATACTGACCTTATTGCATAAATCTTATTTGAGATTTTACTATCATGGCTACTGTGAAAAAGAGCTAGAATGATCAGCTGCTTGAACTCCTGGACAGTATTGACCATCATTTCTCTTCCTACTGGTCTGAAATAGAGCTGCCAGTTCTCCTTATATCTGTTGGCCATCTACTGTCAGTAGAGATGGGACTCTTCATCCTACCAAGATGATTTGTTACAATAAAAAAAGGACCTTCAGCAATGTTTTGCTAGAAGATACATTCCCAAGCAAAAACAGACATCTTCATCTTTATAACTCTGATTAGCTACCTAACTCTCTTAATATGTAAAATAGGCATACTAATAATATCTACTTTATATGTTTGCTATTATGAGAATGTACTGATATTTAATAAGGGTGCAATAAATAGTAGCTATTGTTACTCCCCTATGATCTCTTGTGTTTCTTTTCAAAATTCAACATCTTCTTCCACAGCTGAGCAAGAAGGAACAAAATAATGTATTTAGTTTGGGTGAAATGATCTCTTTTAGAATCAAGGGTTGGAGGAAGGCTTTAAAAATATTTTAAAATTATTCTGCACTTTTCTACTCACATTGATTCTGAAATGTATATGCATATTTACTTAAACATTTCAAAGGTGTAAGAACATTAATAAAAGTACATTTTCTGTTTTAGAACACACAAGAATCTCACTTTGTATAAAGTATAATAACTTCATATGTCTCTAGATAAGCCATTTCTTTAATAAATATTTATTGAGTACCTACTATGTGCTGAACAAAATAAACATGGTCCTTACTTTCATGGATTGTGCTTTCTAATAGGGAAGACATAAAATAATCAAATAATCTCAAATAGAAACAAAATTACAAATTTATATAAATTATAGGGAGGGAATGATCAGGGTATTAATAAATTGCAGAAGTAAGAAGCAATCTAATTTGGACTTGGGAAGGCCAGGAGATGAAGAGGTGGAAGCTGAAAGATTATGAGCTACAGGTTTTGCTCCCTATGCCAATACTAAGTCTTATGAATAATTATTTTGTGATGAAAATACTATCTAATTATTTATTGTGAAAGTATATGTTTTTTAACATCTTCATTGGAGTATAATTGCTTTACAATGGTGTGTTAGTTTCTGCTGTATAACAAAGTGAATCAGCTATATGTATACATATATCCCCATATCCCCTCCCTCTTGCGTCTCCCTCCCACACTTCCTATCCCACCCCTCTAGGAGGTCACAAAGCACTGAGCTGATCTCCCTGTGCTATGTAACTCCTTCCCACTAGCTATCTATTTTACATTTGGTAGTGTATATATGACAATGCTACTCCCTCACTTCGTCCCAGCTTACACTTCCCCCTCCCCATGTCCTCAAGTCCATTCTCTACGTCTGCGTCTTTATTCCTGTCCTGTCCCTAGGTTCATCAGAACCATTTTTTCTTTTTTTTTTTAGATTCTATATATATGTATTAGCTACGGTATTTGTTTTTCTTTCTGACTTACTTCACTCTGTATGACAGACTCTAGGTCCATCCACCTCACTACCAATAACTCAATTTCGTTTCTTTTTACAGATGAGTAATATTCCATTGTATATATGTGAAAGTATATTTTTTGAAGTCCAAGTGTATGTGCTTTTCTCACGTATGAAGATGTGAGAATGAAAAAGATAGGCTTTTAGTTTCCTAAAACTTAGAAACTTTGGAGATTTCATATTATGAGAGTTGTTTCTTTCTGTGCCTTGATAAATGAAAGCATTATTTATCAACAGTGCAAGGATTAATTAGCAAATGTTTAAAAAATGTTTTGAATAACTGATTAGTGCTAACACTACTATTTATAATGTAGTCTTGCTAAAATTAACTTGAAATTTTGTGCTTTGTTCCCAGCCGAGCTGCTAGAGGATCTAAAACTTTCTCAGTCTCTATGAACACACTGTATTTAGCTGACAGGTCACCTGTCATTTATAATTAGTGTCAGAAAAGCAATAAAACAAAATGACAAGTTTTGCACCTGATATAACTTATCTTCTGTCAGGTCTCTCCTTAAATCTCTTATTGCTCTTTATCTTCACTGACATGTACTTTCTACATTTTGCTTCATATTGTATTGCTTTTTTTAAAAAAAATCTCTTTAGCCATTTGATTCTATTTCTTGCATTGTGCTTTGGTATCATGGAACAACATTTTCTTAATTAAGAAATAATTAAATTCAGATGTCACAAATATCTACTTCTTATCTCTTCTTGTACTTCACTGGAGAAGACAATCTGTTGGAACAGCTGCATGAACCACAAAATCGTCTTTGTACTTAGAGGCTAAACTATTTTAACTGCAATAAAATTTGCACTACAACTGCCGATACCCAGAAGGACATTTTGTTTCATGGTCTTATCTATTTTGTATCTCTCTGAGTAGCAGGAGATCTCAACACCCCTGTGCCAGACCTCATTTCCATATTGCCAGCATTTCTTAAAAGCTTTAGAAAATCAGCAAAGAAAGCTAAATTCAAAAAAACAAGGTGAGAATTTATAATAAAGGATAGGGGAAAGATGCCTGAGAAATAAAAGTGTCTGCTGAGGAGACAGTATATATCTGAAGAAAGCAGTGAATAATAAAGATCCTTAAGAACTGTTAGATAATATGGCAATCCCTTGATGCACTTTATGTAATTTTCATCTGTCAGTGGATATTCCACTTTCTCCAAATGGAATACAATTTGCAAAACTAAAAAGAAAAGAGAAAAGCAAGATGTCACAATCAGCAAAAATCAAATCCCAATCTCTAATTCAAGTAAAGATGAATAGAGAAGAAAATGTAAATATCTAGAAAGAAAATGTCATAAATATTAGCTTATTAAAATGAGATTTTATGCAAATAAAACCATACCTCACACCTGTTGGAAGACTATCATCAAAAAGACAAGAGATTTCAAGTGTTGTCAAGAGTACGGAGAAAAGAAATTTGTGCACTGTTGATGGGAATGTAAATTGGTGTAGCCATTACAAACATAAAACACCCGTATGGAGATTCCTCAAAAAAAATTACAAATAGAACTGTCATATGATTCATCAATCCCTCTTCAGGGTATATAGCCAAAGGAAACAAAATCATTATCTTGAAGTTGTGTCTGGACTCATGTTCATTGCAGCATTATCCATAATAGCCAAGGTATGGAAACAAACTAAATGTCTGTCAATGGATGAATGGACAAAGAAGATGTGAGACACATACATTCGATAGCATATTATTCAGCAATGAGAAAGAAGGAAATCCTGCCATTTGTGACAACCTGAATGGATCTTGAGGGCGTTATGCTAAGTGAAATAAGCCAGACAGAGAAAGACAAATACTGCATGGTATTACTTACACATGGAATCTGAAAAAAGTAAAACTTATAGCAACAGAGAGTAGAAAAGTAGTTACCAAGGGCTGGGGGTGGGGGAATTAGGTAGAGGTTGGTAAAAGGATATAAACTTTCAGCTATAAAATGAATCGGGTCTTCAGATCTTATGTATAACATGATGACTATAGTTGATAACACTATATTATACAATTGAAATTCGCTAAGGGAGTAGAATTTAAATGTTCTCACAAAAAAAAAAAAAAAAGATAAATATGTGAGAAATGTGAGGTGATGGATGTATTAATTAACTAGATGGGAAATTCTTTTTCACTATGTATATCAAATTATCATGATGTACACTTTAAATATCTTATAATTTTGTCAATTATATTTCAATAAATTTTTTTCAATGAAAAAATATTTTAACTTCTTGCAATAAGATCTAGTAGACTGGAGTTTATATTTTAACTTTAGCAAGATTTTATACAAGCTATTTGAAATAGGTAGATTTGGATAAAATATGTACTCAGTACTAAGAAAGAAAAGAGATGCAGTAAACTATATACATGATTTATATTTTTCTGTAAGATTAAAAAGGCCCAGAGCATACTGACTTTCTCTAAAGTTTTTAGTGAGAAGAGTAGGGATTAATGTAAAAAAAAAAAAATTTCCTCTTTAATGAATCACAGTCATGTTGGTGCAATGGCTAAGTCCAGTGGTTTCTAAAATTCTATGTACAGGTCAGCATTTAATATAATATTTTTACATATTAAAATTATATCTAAAATTAAGCCTTCCATCCAGGAAAATCATGTCACAGTAGTATTCAGAAAAGAAAGTCATGACTATTCTTATGATTTTAAAGTTTATATTTTGATTATTTCACTCTTCATGCACTTCTCAAAAAACTGTTGCAGACAGTATTCAGTATATATTGAATATTACGATTTGAAATAATATATATACCCCTGAATTAATAATTCTCTAAATGAATTTAATTGCTTCCTTTCAAACACATATATTATGTATCCCTAATTTATCTGCAAGCATTTTAATATCAGTATCCTTAAAGTTTCTTCCTTTTGTATTACCTCCAAGAAAATATTTAGGAAATAGTATGTGTATAGCAAATACTATTGACTGAGTGAAATTACACACTAAATTTTTGAACATTTTCACAAACTCTCAGTACAAATTTTATTACTATTATATTGTTATTAGGGGGTAGGCAAGATCACCTAAAGCTCACATCAGTGTTAGTTCAATACAAAAACATGAATGTTCTATTTGAAAGAAACACTACAATTGTTTGAGGTTATTTCAACATGAATGTAATCCTTGTTTTTTGGAAAGAAAACATGGATGATTCTAATTAAGGGAGTAGAAAGAGAAGTTGTTTAGGACTAAGTTAAGTATTAAATTATAAAGTCATATCCTAAGTTTTAAACTTTCTTAGTTATTAACATCATATGGAAGGCCCTATGTTATTTTTAACAGTCAATTAAAATATGCCTATTGTAGCAATATCTCAGCAGAGTGCCAAAGTTGGTCAGTGACCATCAATCTGAATTCTGCTATGTAGCCAATTGAATGTGTTCAGGGGTTACTCAGTACCAAGTGCCATCAACCCTTTGAGTTATATCTCTCAAGGCATAATTTCTCAAGGCATAATTCTTCTTCCAGAGCTCCAGATGGAAGTCCATTTAACCATAATGTATCTTATAATTATCGCAACTGACACTTTGACATTCCATTTTGGCCTGGAAGATTGACCCAGCTGTACAGTATATTACCTTTTCAGCATATCCTCTCTAATTTTTGTGGCATGGAAAAATAGTATCTCCAGATTCTCTAACTCACTGTGTGCTTGACAAATAATATTCTAACATCTGCAGTCTTGCTGTAAAAAGCAGGTACATGGATGACAGCAGTTTCAATCAAACCAGCTACGAATTACTCTCAGCTAGATGCTAGATTCTAGATCAGTTTTAGTGCTAATGAATGGGCACAGATTGACAAACCTGGAGGCTGAAGCTCTGCCCTATCCCCAGAATAACAAAAACCAAGCTTGCCCAGCACCAGGGTAAAGTGCAGAATATGTTCATTACAGATATGCTTTATTTTTGAGCAAGAGTTTGTGATGTGATACATTTTTACTATGGAGTTATTTGGCTACACTGTACTATAGAGTAAATTAATCACAGTTTCTTTTCATTAAAAAGGACAATTGACAATTTATCTACTATCCCCATTGCATGTCCACAAGATCCTCATTGAAACCTCCCCCAAAAGAGAAATAGCTCTCAGTCAGAAACTGTGATGCTTTTGAGATTTTACCAAACTTGCAATCTAACAAGTTACTCTGCCACAGTGTCAGAGATGATGGCAGAGGACATGAGATTTCTGGGTCAGAGACAAACGACTTTATTACCTACAGCACAACAAATGGCTTAAGTTTTATGTTCACATTGGTCCCCCTTACCTCCTAAATCACATGGGGGGTGATGCAAAGAAAATGGGATGAATGCTATATAAACATCCTTAAAAAGATATTCTAGGGCAAAAGTTATCGTGAGATATGTAGAAATGCAATGAAGAATTGCCCCCTCCCCATACCTTCTATATTAAAATTTTTCACTGGACATGAGATTTCAAAAAATTGTTCATACTATGCAAACATAGTAGATGATCTCTCACATGTCCTTAGAGACCTTAAAGAATTTTTTAAACTTTATTCTTTCCTTCCTTCTTTCCTTCCTTTTTTTCCTCCTTTCCTTCCTCCTTCCTTTCCTCCTCCCTCTCCCATCCCCTCCACCTCTTCCTCCTCCTTCTCATCCTCCTCATCTTTCTCCTCCTCCTTCTTCTAAATCTTCTAATTCTTCTTGTGCGTGTGTGTGTGTGTGTGTGTGTGTGTGTATGATAATATATATAACATTAGCTACATTGTTTTGGATAAAATTGTTTGGATATATTAGAAAGAGTATTAGAAAGGAAATATAGATCTGTTAGACAGATGGACGGGTGGAGGATATATCTATATATAGATATAGATACATAGGATACAATCATATTATTTTTTAAAAAATTAAGCTTTGCAGTACATGTATGTTCTTCAAAAGTTACAAACACTCTAGGCTTCATATTCTTTATCTGTCACTTAAGATTGACCAGGTAACCGCTCAGATTTCTTCCGGTTTTAGAAATCTGAGAATTTTTCTTTTCCTTTTGTTAAACAGAGAAACAGAGTAGTTGCTAACAGATGTCTTTTAATGAAGGATATTTTCCTATCTCTCTTTGTTTCAGTTTTAGAATATTGCTGTGTATTTGAACAAAACAGACAAAATTAATACAATGTGTTTAACCTAAGCATTAGAAGAATATAAAATAAGATTATTTCAACTAAAATTTCTCCATTTATCTTTTTCACTCCTCTTTGTCACTGTCTCATTTTGTCATTAACAATTTCTCAAATTCTTCTAATTTTGATTGCTATATTTAAGAACTGCTTGTTTGCTAGCATATCGTTCTGGCTTCTTATTAAAATGAACTGAAAAGAGGAAAAACCTGGTTCACTTTTTTCCTTCATTTACCACTCTTCTACTTGATTCTCAACATTTATGAACTCTCAATAACATAAAATAACATTTTGAGAAAAATAACTTTTTAACACTTTGAAATAGGAAAAATAGAAAAAATTATGGCGATAAAGCAGTAAGAAGAAAATTGTCTACATAAAATAAGAAGAGAGTATTTTATTTCATTTACAATGTTAATATATGGAAGCAGGAATATCTTTAAATTTGGAAGCGTAAGAATATAATCTACTGGATAAAAATGGATTAGAAGAAGGAAACAGAAGATATTCCTTTTAATGTTTATAATTTTGCCGTTTAATTCTGAGTTTGGATGGAAGAAAGGGATATTGAATATTGGGTTGTACATTCAGGGGGTAAAGACGACAGCAATTTCAGACTATTGGTGTCTTTTTATACTAATCATAGGAATTCTTATAACCAATCTGGCAACATTCCAAGCTCATTTCAGACCAATGTTTTATGAAACAAAGTGAAGAAGTCATCGTCTCACTTCTGAAATACTCTGGGCAAAATCATCTTTGTTTTCTTAGTTCTCAGAATCTATATGTACTGGTTCTCTTCTCAGATTATTTCATATCTTATATGTAAAATAAGCCTTAGAATAAAGAAACAAGTTAGATGCATTTAGTCATATCAGTTTCCTTATCTCTAAAATCATACTAAGTTTTTCTCACATACCTTCACTCTATCTCTGAGATGCCCTTGCTTCTTCTCTTTATTCTAATCCTAACCATCCTACAGAGTCCATTTCCTTCATGAAGCCATTACTTAGCGCTCCTACGCTTCTCTGAGTAGCCTTTTACTTAGAGGTCTTACCCTTCACTGAGTAGTAGTATACTAATATATAGTAGTATATAATATTAACACAGTATTACCCTGTAGCAAAAATGAAGTTACTTGAATACACAATTTTAACACATTTTTAATTTTCTTATCCTTTCTCTTCAGCTAGATTATAAATTATTGAGTAGGGGATACTATGTTGGTTCTAGGACAGTGCTGAGCATATTAGAATTAGTTGTAGAATAGTTTCTAATTTGAGTAGTTCTAATATTTTATGTGATATTTTATTCAATAGATATTAATTTTCCTAAACCTTTTACTTATTTTCTGAATTCTTTAATTTTTACTTAAATATAATTTATTAAAAGATTATTAAAAATTGAGTACACTGACATCTTTGACAGGATAAAAATAACTGATCAACAAGAATACTTAATTAAGAGAGTGATCCCTGCCTTTTCCAGCTCTTTTCTTATGAGCCCAATAAATAACACAGGGGTTCTTTGTAATATTTCTGCCTTATACCATGTATGATAAATTTTATTTCACCTAAAGACCAATTTCCCAGTGACATACAAAAATTAATTCAGGATCATCTGCCTCCTTACAGATAAGAAGCTTCTTTTATATCTCTGCATTATGAAAGTGTTGACTGGTAAAATGATATTATTTCTTAATATCAATTTAAATAGATGTGTTCTTTTAAAAATTATATTTCCTTTTCTACTTTATTCCAGCTTATTATTTTGGAATATTTCAGGGCAATTCTTTCAATTAATTTGAATTGAAGCTGAAAAATAATTTTGTAAGATTTGACCATTTGTCTAGAAGTTATTGAAAACTTTAACAGGTAGAACTTAGAGCAAATCAACATTATTATAGTTTCTTTAAGTTACGTAATGTATAAATCAAAAGAAAAAAACAGAATAGTTTCACTGTGACAAAAGTGAAGAATTTTATAAATCACTTTTGGAAACATGCAATGTTATTGCTTCCATTTTTATAATACTTTTCTAAATTTGTCAGTGTATATTTGGAAACTGATTAGATATCAAAAAAATGTGTTTTTTTGAATGACCTTTCTCAATAGTGAATCCTTTGTTACCTGTTAAATACTGCCTTTTCAAGAAAGCAAAATCGGTAAGAAGTCCATACTTAAAATTTGTTTTAATTCTTAATTTAGTTTTCATCTTCATGCAATGTATACAATAAAATAAATATCTAATGAATAGGAAACAAGGAGCAAAAAGAGTAGATCAAACAATAAAAATACTTACAAAAAACTATAAAACAGTCTCTGAAGTGGTACTTCTAATTATTTTTAGGCTATCAATGTGAAATATATTTTTATTTTATTTTTTATAAATGAATATGATGAAAATAATAACAAATGTGTTTTTATTTAACTTATATTAATACACTGAAATACTAAAGAATGAAATGTCCTTAATTTGGGAAGTTTCCTATCACATGAGTGTTTCATTGAACTCATGGTGAAAGGCCAATGAGTAAAATGTAGCCCATTTAACCCTCTGAATCAAACTGCTCAGTCTAATAGTGATTTCTGTATATTTGGCATACTGGTCATTATGTGCCAGGTTTATGTTTCCAATCATCAAACCAAATTCAATCAGACAAAGGTGAAGCACTCTTTAAAAAAGTGAACTTGACCTTACACTAGGGATTTGGACACAATGGGAAGCTTATGACCCTTTCAAGTGATCTCTACTAATTATTCCTCTTAGAAGGAATGTTGCAGTGTGCTTCTCCACAGAGTAGGTGGCTGAGATACCTGTGTTCTGTACAGACAGCTGCTTACACTGACAGGGAGCAGTTCATCAGGCAACAGCCCGATGCTTGGATCTTGAATAGCGAAGAAGGGAAAGTAAATGTGCCAGTGGACTACTTGACAGAAACTGAACTAGTAATAGAGCCCTGTTGACAGACGCATATTTTCCCAGTCCCACCTGTTTTCAAGGTAGAACTGGGAAGTTTTCCAAAATATCGCTCAAGAAACGAGGTGTTAAAACTATCTCACAGAGCAGGGCTCTTCAGTTTGAAACGCTGCCACCAGCCCCATCAAAATTGGATTCTAATACAAATGGTTATGACATACAAAAAAGGAAGTAAAGA
Source organism: Balaenoptera musculus (assembly GCF_009873245.2). Taxonomy (NCBI): domain Eukaryota; kingdom Metazoa; phylum Chordata; class Mammalia; order Artiodactyla; family Balaenopteridae; genus Balaenoptera; species Balaenoptera musculus. The sequence continues at coordinate 109,392,082 of NC_045788.1, forward strand.
GAGATACCATTTGGTCTGAGTACATCAGGTAAATATTGTAGTTTCCAAAAATATACTTATGAGCAAGTATCCATTCAATGACTAACATCGACTGAGTACTTTCTAGGTCTAGGAACGGCAAATGCAGAAATTAATAAGCAAATAAAACATGAAACACAAAACAGAGTTGGGATTAATTATATTTAAAATATTATATAATATGAAAACGTGTACTAAGTTTTCACACTTTTGGATAATTATCCCCGAGTGGTCTATAAAGCTGATCTTAACTAATTGACATTATTCCCCTCTGTTCCATTGAGAAATTTCTTACATTGACTTCATGATATACTACCCCAAATAACCAGGCAGGTGTTAAGCATTTGGCAGCTTCTGCTAACACTTTCTTGCATTGTACTGGGATGTAGTGTTCCAATTTACAACTGCAGTTATTATGTTCTCATGTTGGCTATATATATATACAGCCAAAAATATATATATTTGGGAACTAGGGAGAAGGTAGTCATTGAAATATATGAAAATATTTGATTTAGATTTTATTATATAGGTATGTGTTAATAACTCCTGTATACCATTGACATATACTGTACAATTCATGTGCTTTTTGTCAAACATTCTAAAGTAAAATTTCTTGAAATGGTGTAAGAATCACCTGTGTGATTGTTAAAAACATTGAAACACAGACCACATCTGGACTGATTAAATTTACATTTCCAGGTGTAGGTATTAGAGACCTTCATTTTTGAACAATGCCTTGAGCAATGCTTAGGCTCTCTGAAGTATGAGATTAAACAGAGATTTAGTATCATAACAGAGAGTCATATGAGGTTACTTAACTAAGTTTTAAATTTCTACTTCCTAATTTGAACCAAGAACATTTCATTAGCTGCCACAGAATTTCTCTCCTATATCAGAACAGAACTTATGTAACAGATTTCTTTATAAGGTAGAGCTAAATTGATTGGCTGTTTGAGAACAGATAGAGAAGGATTAGACATGGTAAGAAAAGGAGGTGATTAAAATTCAGATTACATCGTGCCTGTGGTAGAAATATGCCATTTCTGCAGTTTAAAACTGGTGCTGATGGATCGCTCTCTAGAGTGTCTGAAAGCGCTTTCTGAGAACTTGTGCAGAGCTGCAAGAAATATTTTTCCTTTGCCAAGTAATTTCAGAAATTCTCTGTAAAGCACATATATGCCTATCATTGAGCTTTTGGATTTCCTGTATTAGGATATGAAATGGGTGCAGCTATTAACATATTCTGACTGCCTGAATCTAACTGTTAAAGTGAGGATATGCAAATGAACAGCAGGCAGTGGGTTATTTCAGGTGAAGAGTTTTCTTTTTTATATGCAAGGTTCTCTAATTACCAGTTTTATATTCATACTGAAATGCATTTCTAAGTATATTTTACTCTAATGGCATCTAGATTAATTTTTCACTCAAGAAAAATCAGCTGAATGAATATTGCATAATTTTAAGAGCATTCCTGAGACTGAAGCAAAGACAGAAATCAATGCCCCTTGCTCCCAGACCACCACCCTGAAGCATACAATAGTGGGAATTCACATGTTGGGAAGTCTAAATTGAGACAAGAGCAGAGACCAACATCTTTCTTGGAAAGTGGCCCTCCTGAGTACCTAGGGAAACCAGCTCAGCCCTTCTGCATAAGCAAACCTGATAGTATAAGGGAATTAACACCCATAAGCAGCCCCTGAGTAAAAGGGATAGAGATGTATAGATACAACATCTGTTTCTTGTGTAGACAATTTTTAAGTTTATGCCAAGTCTCTTTGGAAGGTCTGAACGGGAATGAACCCATTGACCCCAGCAGTAACCAGCTCTTTCACGTATCTTTGGTTTTCCCTACTTGCACCCTTCATTCTTATGGTCCCCTACTCTTTTCTCCTGGTATTATTTCCCCAAATAAACTAGTTTCAAGCATGTTCTTGTTATTTTCAAGCCACAAAATACCTGTCTTTTATTATTACCCTTTTCAACTTTATACTTGGTGCCTGTGTCTTAAAAATCTTTTCTTAAATCTATATTTTTCTCTTTACAATCCCTCCCAAAAGTGATAGTAAATGTTGTTTAAGTACAAGCACAGATTATTAGTGTGTGATATATGTCACAATTTGATGAAAATTATGTTCACAGTACTGTGGTAGTGTTCTACTAAGAATGCACAGATCAATGTTAGAGCAAAGAAATGTGCACATTATTATGAAGTCTAGTAATTATTTTTAATACGATAGATTTGGTTAATTACAATGTCTTTGAATTTCTTGTCTTAGAATATAGACAATATAAGGGCAGAGAGTACATATACTCTTTTCTGAAGCATTGTTTTAATACTTCTTATGATGTTTAACATAGAGTTAGTGATGTTAAAATTTCAGACAGAAATGGTAGAAAAAATTGTATGTGTCTATTAACACTGCTGCCTTGCTAACTACTATAGAACCATGTAAAGATTGCTTTGTTTTATCAGTGTGGCAGTGTGGTTCCTGCCACACTTAGAGCCCATTTCAGTGACAAAGTCTCACATCAGCTTTCTTAGCCTACTGAAAAAAAGGATTATGGTATTTTCAGAGATGCTACCCCTTACCCCAATGAAATCTTTCTCAATACCTTGATAAAGGGTCATCTGAGCCTCCACTCAGAATAGTTTGGATTAGTGAGTGGTTGGACAGATTGCATAAAATAAATCCATTCAACATTCCTGGCTCCTTAGATCTTAGCATTCCTTCATCTACATTATGTCACAAAATGTCTGATAATAACAATTTTGTTTTTCATAGGTCACCGAAGAGTCTATGCTTAATTCAACATACTGAGCTGAGGAAAAGAAAAAACAAGAAAGAAAAACTGAGAGTTGCAGTTGCTTGAGTTTAAACATTGGCTCTAGAATGTCTGGTAAATGTACATAAATGGATAAATTTAGCCAGAATTAAAATTAAATTATTAATTTTTCTCTGGTCTTCAGAATCCATTCATAGGTGCCTATTTTCTGATTGTTGTAAAATCTCATCATTCTTTCTATGTGTAAGCCTTTTTCCTCCAAGATTTGACCTGGTAATTGGCCTCCTGGGTCATGTAGACAATCATCTCTAGTTATGAGGTCAATAAAGGCATTGGGGTAAGAAGTGAGGAGTGGTTTTCCAAGCAGAATAACTATAACATGGGATGTCATGACAGGGTCATTAGACAATGGAGAATCAGCATCATGACCAAGGGAAGAGGCACTGCTTTTGCTGGCAGAGGAGAACCAAGGAAATTTAGGGGCTTAGGGTCCTCTGAATGAACTGTACACTCCCATATTCCCATTACAAAACAGAGAGCCCCAGTCTTTTCCTACTAATGCCTTCTCTTTCATATACAAGATTTGGTGAGTGTGTGAATTCAAATCATCTTCTAATTAAAAAATAAAACATAGAACATTTTCAGGTTGACTTTTGACCATCTCACCTTCTCAATTTTTGTTGAGATTCTTTTACACTAATCATAGAAATTCTCTATTCTCTGACAGGTCCTTTGGCTAAGATTTTGGATTTTGAGGTCATAATTCTCAGTCTTTAAGTTATACAGACAACTCCATGTCTTAATATTCTTCATACTGATCATTCTGCTCCCAAAACTTTTCATTCAATGGACACTTCTTTCCAGATAAACTTGGAAGTACTTTAATTAACTGATGCACCACTTCATTCTGTGGGCTGACAAAAGTCCAATTTTCTTTAATTGTAGCCAACATCTCACTGCCCTTAGACCTAAACAGAACTAGTAATCAATTCCATATTCTTATTTTCTTTAGGATCTTTCCTTAGAAAACCACTTTAACTATGAACTTCCATATCAGAAAGAGGTTTTAGTCAAAAACAGTCTATATTACAATACTAATTTCTTAGTAATTTACTCAGAGAAATAGTAAATTATAAGTTTCTAGATAACTTATAGGATAACTGTGTAGAACAAAGAACACTCTAGGAAAAAAATGCCAAATTACAACATATGGATTTACTTTAACAAAAAGTTTACCACTGCCACCTTTCGACACCAGCAGTTCTATTTCTATAGACGAGGAAGTGCCCACTTAGGTTCTTCAGGACTGGGGTCTAGAAATTACACCACTGCTACCCTTGGGCGTTTAGAAACCTGTCCCACCATATGTGACAAAAGATAAATGTACCCCCACTTCCACCTCATGCTCTTCTTTTCAAATTGTAATTTTGCATGAATGATTCTAATTGGTGGAACTTAGAATAAATGCCTACACTCTAGCCATAAGGAAACTTGGACAAATGCATTTTAATTTTACCTTAATGTTAAAGGACTCATGTATTAGACTGAATAATGGCTTACAAAGATATCCATATTCTAATTCCTGGATCTGTGGATATGTTAGGTTAGGTTACATGGGAAAAAAAGGGATTTTTATAGTTGTGAGTCAGAAAGAGAGAGAGAAAGAGAGAGAAAGATAAGAATGGGAGGAGAATTCAGAAAGGAGAGAAGATGCTATATTGCTCCCTTTGAAAATGGAGGAAGGAGCTATAAGTCAAAGCATACAGGGATATTCTAGAAACTAGAAAAGGCAAGGAAATAGATTCCCTCCTAGAGCCCCCAGTAGGAATGCAGCCCTGTGGATCCATTTTAGATCTCTGACCTCTAAAACAGCAAGAGAAAAAATGTGCTTTTAGCCACTACCTTTGTGTTTATGTGTTACAGCAGCAATAGGAAAAAAAATACAACTTATGGGAAACTCTATACAGCATGTGTTCAAAAAAAAATTGGAAACACAGAAAATATCCACTTCAAATAAGAAAATAATGAAAGTCTTTCAACAGAAAAGTGATACAATGTCCCTTTAAAAATCCTTAACTATTGATCTATGCACCAACATGGAGAATTCTTAAAATAATTATGTTGTGTGAAAGAGGTCAGAGTACATACTAACTCTGTGTATTATTCTACTTATGATTCAATTTATGATCCTTAGAGAAAGAAAATAGATCAGTAGCTGACTACGGGTAGAGCAAGAAGGGGAGAGGGGCAGAACAGGAAAAAGAACTTACAAATGGAACTCTTACAAATGGATATGTTTGTTATCTTGATTTTGGTGATGGTTTCGTGGATGATTCCATGTCAGAACACCAAACTGTACACCTTAAATATGCAGTGTTAACAGTTAAAAGAACATTCTCACTACTATATAGAAAATAATTTACAGTGTGGGAGAGAAAAAAAAGTTTTCCTCAGGGAAACTTAGGGTCCTCAGGTGGATCTGAAAATTAAACTGACGAAGGCAGATTAACAGGAGAAAAGCATACAAATTTTATTAAAATTTTACAGGTACATGGGAGCCTTCATAAGAGAATGATGACCCAAAGAAGTGATCAGATCAGGAAGCTTTTACACTTTTTAGACAAAGAAATAATAGACTTGTGAAGAATTGACAAGACACAGCAGTTTGGACTGTGGGTAGTCTAACTAGGGCTAGTTGGTCCTTATCTTACTTAACTAGGAAGATAAGGGTTAGTTTAGTAAGGTTTGTTTCCTTGCAGATTCCTTTGATGCCTTCTCTGGCCTGACAAGCATCTGGGCCAATAAAAGAATTAATTTCCTGCCTTCAAGCAGAAAAGCGGAAGCTTTTTCTGTGTTTACTGTTGCTTAGTTGCCGTCAGCTCAAAATGGTTTTTATGTCAAAGAGGTATATTTTGGGGTGACATATTCTGGTTTCCTTTAATAGGGAGGCAAGAACATGAATGAGAACTGAATCAGTTAGAGGTATATCATGGTGATGGAGATGACGGATGATGGTCATGGATAAAATTGGTGATAGTAAAAATATAAAGCACGCATAGGTTCATGATATACTGGCAAATAGCCAACAGAACCTGCTGATATTTTGGCTAAGATGAAGGATATAGAAGCATCAAAAAAGACTTCTAAGTTTCCATCTTGAGCCCTGAGAGAAGGAAGACTAGATGAGAAACGTTTTGGGTAGTTGGGTGAAGTCAAGTATTCTGACTTAGTAAATTTGACATGCCTATGAAACATCTAAGTGGATATAACAAGCAAGTAGTATGGCCAAAAGTCTGGAGCTTAGAGGAGCAAACAGACTGAAATTAAAAATTTGAAAGTCAATAATGGAGCTTCCCAGGTGGTACAGTGGTTAAGAATCCGCCTACCAATGCAGGGGACACGGGTTCGAGCCCCAGTCCGGGAAGATCCCATATGCCGTGGAGCAACTAAGCCTGTGTGCCACCACTACTGAGCCTGTGCTCTGGAGCCCGCAAGCCACAGCTACTGAGCCCATGTGCCACAACTACTGAAGCCCGCGTGCCTAGAGCCCATGCTCCACAACAAGAGAGGCCACCACAATGAGAAGCCCGTGTCCCACAAAGAAGAGTAGCCCCCACTCGCCGCAACCAGAGAAAGCCTGCGCACAGCAACGAATACCCAACGTAGCCAAAAATAAATAAATAAATTTATTTTTTTTAAAAAGTCAATAATGCATAGAAAATACTTAAAGTTGTAGAATGGATATAATACAGAAGCAGAAGTAAAAAAGAAGACATCTCTGGAAGGAAAATATATGCAAAGATAAGCACTGCTCGGAACAACCAGCAATTTAAAACTTTTGAATTATTTCTGGAATTTTTCATTTAATATTATCAGACCTTGGTTGACCATTGGCAACTGAAACTGTGGAAAACAAAACTGCAGATAAGGGAGGACTGCTGCAAATTAAAGAGCAAATATAATACATAATGCTTAGTTTGATGTCTAACAATTGGCTATATAAATTATGATTCACCATATATCCACATATATGAGATGAATATACAGTTAAAAAAATCTTTCTAACAGTATCCTTCTCAAATATGTTAAATGTTTTTCTAATGCAGTAAAATTAGTAACAAAAAAACTAGGCTATGGAAAAGTTAAGGGCTACATTTAACAAAATAGGAATACTTGTGACTAAACTTTTGTTCAAGTTCTGAGTTTACTTTGCATTTTAAGAACCAAAAAAATAGTACTTGTGTATCCGAATAACATCAGACAAATAAACATAACATGATTTTGAATATGTATGATCCAAGATCTGATTAAGCATATTTATTTTCAGTTCAACTTTTCTGTTGTTATTTTAAGGGAAAATCAAGATTTTAACACAGATTGCAAGTAAAATAATAAATAAATGTCACATACATTAAGTGAAGATTCAACAAAATCACTGTCTTTAATTTTACACGAAAAAAAGTGCTTTCATCTGAAGCTGCATTTAAGTATTAATAATATCCTCATTACCTAATTTTTTATGGTAGTCACAAAACATTAAAGTAATATATCCATTCAAATGTCAAGATATTATTCCGAATTTCTTGGACTTGAATTGTGTTTTTCAGTTTAGGGTTTATAGCAGTTAAATATCTCCTGTTGGTCTACAAAATAATCCAGAAATTCTAGTCTTTCTGTGCATTCTCATAAGAAAATAAAAATTACCTGAATTTCAATTTTATGTATAACTAAAGTCTATTTCCTATTAGCCTATGAAGTGAGTTAGGGGATTCTAAAAGTTGTTATTCATAAACTAAAATGAGTGTGTTGCTACACTTTCCTGAGACAGATTTTTTTTTTTTGCTTTTTATCTCCTTGCTATATTTTTATATGCTCCATTTGAACATTCTGATAATTATGTTGATAATTTTCCAATATGTAGGATCTTCACTATTCTCTTTTTCACTACTTTTCAAGCAGAATGTATTGTCTTTGGGTTTCTTTTGCCCTCCTTAAGCAGGCCATGGTCAAAAGCTTCTCCTGAGTAAAAACAGAATTTGCAAAAGACACTGAGATTTCCCTGACCAACTATGACCTCTTATATATCATATAGCAAGATTTGGCACCTGGCAAGTCTGTGGTAGAATTGGAGATAATATACAGCTTGCTGCTGGTTGCTGCTATTACCAAACCCAAAGTAAAATGCATTTCTTCATAGTCAAAGCTATGAGAATATAAACTATAGAAGAGTGTGCACTCCTTGCAGCTTTTTGAAGTGTGACTCAGGTTACATAACTCCTGTATTGCCCTACTCAAAGCCTTCCAACAGCTTTTTTTTTTTTTCTTGTTTACAAATAGTATAATATCTAAAACCCTTGCCAGTGGCTTACAATGTTCCTCCTGACATGGAAATATGTCTCTTGGACTGACCTCGCACCTACCACTCTCCTCCTTTTTCCATCTGCTCCAGTCACACTGGGCTTCTACTTTTCCACAAATAGGCAAAGCATCTCTCCAGCTCAATGTTGTTGACCTTGCTATGCCCTCTTCCACAAATGCTCTTCTCTATATATTTACCTGCTATGTCTCCAACTTCTTGGGTCACTGCTCCCACTGCTCCAATGTCTCTTCTTCTGAGAGAACTCTCCTGACTGACTCCTTGTCATATTTTACCCCCACATTCTTCTTTTGTTTTTCCTTCATAGCACTGCTTGCTACATGACATTAAATTTTGATTTATATTTTTATTGTCTTTTTCACTACATTGCAACCCCCTGAGGGCAGGCTCTTTCCTTCTGTATTCACAGTCATAGCACAGTGACCCCACAAAAAATGCACTCATCAAACCTATGCTTAATGAAGGAAGAACTCCTCTACTGTTTAGAATTTGGCACATTCTTATGAATGTTCTTAAGAAATATTTATAGAATATTGAATGTCGTCAATGATTTGGTCATTATCTATGTTTGGGAAGCAGTCGCTCAACTCTTTCATTGTCCCCCATGCTTTATTTAAAAGGTTAGAAGCATCTTAGACTTAAGATCATCTTATCGAACCCTCATTTATACCTGTCCCAGGTCTGTCGCTATTATTGAATGCAAATGTGCTCAATGAGTAGTATCCATGAGAAAAATTTTATCTACCCTCGCCCAGCTCCTCTTAAAAATATATTGTTTTATTTTTAAATGAATAAATATATTGTTTCAAAATGATTTCATTTCTGGTTCATCTTATTCTGCACTGTCTTTTCTGAAGGTCAGGCTTTTTAAAAATATTCTCAATCCCTGATATTGATACTTTTAAGAGTGTGGTTCCATTTTAATATCAGCTCATGTGAATATCAAATGAGTGTGCATAAGCTTCTCCCACAGGAGAGTTTTGACATTAAGAAAATTAAAATATGCCTTAATCATAGAATGTTTTAACTGTTGTCTGACATTTTAAAGGATTTTCTCATGAATTTCAGAATAGATTATACTCCTGCTTGGCTTTTTGGGTATAAAAAATAATCTTCTAAGTGATTTAAACTTTATTTCTAATTTATAATAGAAAAAGTGCAAGAGGAAGGAGACAGAGACAGTGACAGAGACAGAGAATCTGTATGAAGAGGAGCTTTCTTTGTCTATGTGTCTTTTTGCCTAACAGGGAGCCAAGGATTTTTTTCTATTACAGAATCATATAGAGCTTGTTATTACAATTAACTTGAGTCCTGCAGGGATATAATAGACTTATTTTAACATGAATATACTTAGCTCTTTGCAAGGACTCCAAGGAGAAAATTTTTCTATTTTTTTTAACACTTCTGTAGGAGGCCAGACATTTAATTATCATTGGGGTATTCTTTCTTATAGGGAAAGGAATTCAGATTTTAAATATTTCTCTCTGACCATTGCCACACAAACTGAGGTTATTATATTTTCATGTGGCAGTTTTACATCTCTGAGTAACACTTGCTATTAATATTTGTCATTTGACATATATTTTTCATAGTTTAACGTGAAACTGGATTTTTCTCTTATTTATTTAAGATAAATGTATTCCTTATATTTGACATATGGAGTCAGAATGGCCTTCGTAGCATTTAAGAGTGATCTCTCTCCAATCCTGATACTCAAGCTCAAATATTCTACCAGTTCAAACCACTTCAAGTTTCCAGACTGTCACATGGCCACTGTTCTGCTGTATATTCAATAAATATTTACTGAACACTCATTATATGCTAGAGACTATTTTTGGCATTTGGCATGCATGAGTAATAAAAACAGGAAAAAATTCCTTGCTTTCATGTAGTTTAAAATCTTGGGAGTAGGTTACATAGCAGACAAAAACTAACACTAATAAATATAATAAATAAGTAGTTTGTATATTATGTTAGTAGGTACTAAATGCGCTGTGGGAAAAAACAGAGTATGGTCAAAGGGAACAATAGTACCACAGGGGGAATTTTGTGACTTAAATTCAGGTGATCAAGTTGGGTAGCACTGAGAAGTTAACATTTAAGTAAAGGTTGAAGAAAATGAGGAAAAATCATGTAAAGAAAAGCAGATAGAATATCAAGTCTAAAGGTCCTGAGAATAAACCTGCCTTTCATGTCTAAGGAAAAACAGATCATTCTGGATTCATGTGAACAGAAAAAGCAGTGAGGTAAGGGGGGTGGGGTGTTCACAGAGGTCCTTTTAAGAACTTTGGCTTTCAGGGGAATATTTTGTCATTAATGTTTAAAATGTCAATGTTATAAAGGAACTCTACAGAAATGTTCCTCTTTTTTCCCCCACCCTCTCTGTTGGACCATGATCTGGACTTTCCTAAATTAAATAGTTTTCCACTGGATTAAAGTAGAATATTCCTCTAAATAGCAAATGTCAAAATTCCCAGTGACTACACTCTGATTTCTCAAATGACATTTGCAATATTTTGTACAAAGTAAGGCATAATTATGTAGATAGATGACATTTGCACATGAATTTCTACCATGTGTATGACTTTGTTATTAAAACTTTCTATCCTTTAATCTGTAGAATGGGAATAATTTTATCTTCTATTTCACAGTTTTGTGCACTTCAAGTGAGAACTGAAAACAGCATCTGGAATATAAGAGTGTAGCAATGTAAGTAGTCAAATTTAACTACTAAATTTTTATTTTTTATAATAAGTTTCAGGCTGACTTCTAACATTTGAGGTAAAAATACATTTTTGTTTTCACATCAACTAAAATTTGAATATTTTGGATCAATTTTAGGCACACAAGCAACAGCTATATCAAACACTATAATTTATTTGAAACAAACAGAATTTGTAAAACTGAACCTAAAATATCTTAATGATTTTTCACTGGGCATTCTGTTTGTCATATATGTGACCAATAGTAACCTTAAGAGCAGTCTTTTTCAGAATATATCAAATTTATAACAAGTGATCTTTTTTCTACTATTAACAAAATTTTGACAGTATTTCTGAAGAAAACATTGTTAAAATGTTTTCTCATATGCTGAAAAATTTGGTAGATGAGAGTCCCTTTAAAATATTTATCTACTTCTGTCTAACCATACTGAAAGGGACTTGCAAAATATTTACCTGTGCAATGCCATGAACCTAACCAAACAGTGAAAACCTGGTTATAATTAATTTTTGAATTTCTGGCATCTAGATATTTTTACATCTTCTAAGATTTTAGAACATCATTTTGCTTCTCTCCTTGGAATCTATATGGTTGCTATGGGAAGAATCTAGTAGAAAAATTAGGCAAAAGGACTTTGAAGCCAGAGAAATGGAATTTAGATCTCTGATCCCTGTATTACTTTTATTTTGACTAAACCACAGTCCTAGTTAAATCTAACTGTACTTTTATCCCGTAAGTGTGCTCACACATCTGAACATGGCTATAGCGAAAAGTGATGATACTGTGCTGACTTGCCTTTGTTTATATGCACTTATATCCATTATCATGGATTTCATGTAGGTCCTAATGCCAGGCAATCATAACATTATTAATATATGGAAATATACTGCATTTCTGTACACTAACAATGAAATATCAGGAAGAGAAATTAAGGAATCAATCCCATTTATCATCACATCAAAAAGAATAAGCTACTTAGGAATAAACCTGCCTAAGATCCTGTACTCAGAAAACTATAAGACACTGATGAAAGAAGTTGAAGACAACATAAACAGATGGAAAGATATACCATGTTCTTGGATTGGAAGAATTAATATTGTTAAAATGACCAAACTAACCAAGGCAATCTACAGATTCAATGTAATCCCTATCAAAATACTGATAGCATTTTTCACAAAACTAGAACAAATAATGTTAAAATTTGTATGGAGACACAAAAGACCCTTAATAGACAAAACAAAGAAGAAGAGAGCTGTAGGAATCACACTCACTGAATTTAGACTATACTACAAAACTATGGTCATCAAAACAGTATAGTTCAGGCAAAAAAACCAGACACATAGATCAATGGAAAAGAATAGAAAGCCCAGAAATAAACTCAGGCACTTATGGTCAATTAATCTATGACAAAGGAGCCAAGAATACACAATGGAGAAAAGACAGTCTCTTCAATAAGTGGTGCTGGGAAAACTGGACAACTACATGCAAAAGAATAAAATTAGAACAGTCTCTAACACCTTATAAAAAAGTAAACTCAAAATAAATTAAAGAATTAAATGTAAGACTGGATAGTATAAAACTCCTAAAGGAAAGCATAGGTAGAACACTCTTTGAAATAAATTGCAGCAATATTTTTTTGTATCCATCTCTCAGAGTAATGGAAATAAAAAAATAAATAAATAAACAAATGGGACCTAATTAAACTTAAGAGTTTTTGCACAGCAAAGGAAATCATAAATAAGACGAAAAAACAACCTTCAGACTGGGAGAAAATATTTGCAAAAGAGGTTACCAACAAAGGATTAATTTCAAAAATATACAAACAGCTCATACACCTTAATATATATATAAAAAAAATCCTGATTTAAAAAATGGGCAGAAGACCTAAATAGACATTATTCGAAAGAGGAAATGTAGATGGCCAATATGTATATGAAAAGATGTTCGATGTTGCTAATCATCAGGGAATTATAAATCAAAACCACAATTAGATATCACCTCAGGCCTGTCAGAATGGCTGTCATGAAAAAGAACACAAAAAACAAATAGTGGTGAGGATGTGGAGAAAAGTGAACCCTTGAACACTGTTGGTGAGTATGTAAATTGGTGCAGCCACTGTGGAAAACAGTATGGAGATGTCACAAAAAACTAAAATTAGACCTGCCTTATGACTCAGCAATTCCACTCCTGGGTATATATCTGAAAAAAACAAAAACACTAATTCAAAAGCCACATGCACCCCAATGTTCATAGCAGCATTATTTACAATTACCAAGATATGGAAGCAACCTAAGTGTCCATCAGATGACTGGATAAAGAAGAAGTGATACACACACACACACAATGGAATACTTAGCCATAAAAAAAAGAATGAAATTCTGTCATTTGCAGCAACATGGATAGGCCTGGAGGGCATTATGCTAAGTTAAATAAGTCAGACAGAAAAAAACAAATATTATATAATATCACTTATATGTGGAACCTAAAAAATACAGCAAACTAGTGAATATAACAAAAAAGGAACAGACTCACAGATATAGAGGACAAATTAGTGGTTACCAGCTGGGAGATGGAAAAAGGAGGGGCAATAAAGTGTTAGGGGATTAAGAGATGAAAATTATTATGTATAAAATAAGCTACAAGGTTATATTGTACAATGCAGGGAATATAGCTAATATTTTATAATAAATATAAGTGGAATAGAACCTTTAAAAATTGTGAATCACTATATTGTATACCTGTAACTTATATAATATTGTATTAACTATACATCAATTAAAAAAAAATACATTCAGCACATGCTCACTTCTCAGTATCCTTGCCGCTATCATCTTGGTCTAAGGCACTGTGATCTCACAATTCTATTACTGAATGAGCCCAAAATAGGTCTCCCTGAATTTTCCTTGCCCCTGGGACACTCTATTCTCAACACTGAAGCCAGGTGGAATTTTTACCAGCTTTTATTGAAGCATAATTTGCATTTAAAAAAACTGCATACATTTAAAGGGTTCAACTGGGTAAGGTTTGACATGTGTATACACCCACAAAAACATCACAACAATCAACACACCACAATTAACATCAAATGTTTTCAACAATTTATGTTTAAAATATAAATCATATCATGTTCCTCATATGCTTTCCTCTTCACACAGAGTAAAAGTCAGAATCCTTTGACCTAGGAGGACTACATTATTTGACTTGTCACTTCTAAGAGTTCATGTCCCATCCTAAGTCTTCCTCCTCCACACACCTCTAACAAAATTGCCCACTATTCTTCCTCAAACATGCCCCATTACTCACAGCCCATTTGCTTGCTATCCATACACCCAGAATACTATTTTCCCATATCTTATATAGCTAGTCCCTCACTGCCCCCAGGTCTTTATTCAAAATGCACCTTCTTAGTGATACCTTCTAGAAACACCACACTAAATTTGGATCCCCATTCCCTTTCCCTACTTTATGTTTCTACTTAACACCTCTCACCATCTATATTACTATATATTTGCTGTATATAGTAACTCTATATAAATTTATACTATAGATATTACTTCTATATGCTATATAAATTACTATATATTTTCCTTAACTAACTTGTTCCTTGTCAGTTCTCCCTCTAGAATGTGAGGTCCATAAAAACACATATTTTGGTTTATTTTGCTCCCTGTCCTTTTTGAAGTGCCTAGAATAAGGTGTGGTCCATAGTAAGCATTCATTTAATATTTGTTGAATAATTAACCTAATAAACAATTCACAAGGTAAGTCATTTAGAGTGTTGGTCATGCATCCTTCATACATAATGGATGTATTCATTATTTATTCCTTTATACATAGTTATTATTGTGTGTTATTAACTATTTTTATAAAGTATTTTACTCTTCTGCTGTCACTTCCCAGGTAGCTGTTACAGAGACTGCAAGGAATCACACTCTTAGATTTTTTTGTAACTCTCCCCGCCTACGGGTATTCTTAGTGCCTCTCTTACCACTCTTCTTCCCTCTTCTCTTTTATTTTTATTTCATGCCCATCTGTGACTCCTGTTCTAGACTGTTGACAAAACAGAGTGGGCTGAGTCAGAAGTTCTATCATGTCTTGTGTATAAAGCAAACATCCTTAATATTATTTCCATAATTCCCAAAAAGAATAGGGAAATAATCTCAAAGATTTCTAAACTAATGACTTTGCCATAATTTTAACCACATTATTTTCCTTCAAAAATCTTTATTATTATTTTGGCTGCATTGGGTCTTCATTGTTGCATGTGGGCTTTCTCTAGTTGTGGCGAGCGGGGGCTTCTCTTTGCTGTGGTGCACAGGCTTCTCATTGTGGTGGCTTCTCTTGCTGTGGAGCATGGGCTCAGCAGTTGTGGCTCATGGGCTCTAGAGCACAGGCTCAGTAATTGTGGTGCTCGGCTTGTGGTATCTTCCTGGACCAGGGCTCAAACCCGTGTCCCCTGCATTGGCAGATGGATTCTTAACCACTGCACCACCAGGGAAGTCGCTCACATCATTTTCAAATTACTCACCTTATGCAGATTTCTTGTCAAATCAAAATTGCTAATATAATTTTAGAAAAAATTTTTTTTAATTTCATGATCTGCTTATCATGGTTTGCTTTGTGTGTTGTTTCCCTGAATTCAAACAAACACTGTTACTCAGAGCCTGTTTTATAATGTGTTCAAATTCTTCTTTCATAAATTAAATCCTAAATGTTTATTCTCTACATTCCGTGGGCATTAGAGGATCCCATGACAGCAAGCCTTCATTTGGAATTCTGGTCAAACGTGAAACTTTGTTATTTATTCCTAAACCATATCCTAATTCCACCCTACCTATCATTGGAATAAGGTGTGGATCGGCAGTAGAGATTGTCTGCCTCTCTTCCATATGGTGCTTCTGTGAAATAGCATAGTCATGACTGAGGCACTTGGAAAATGGTAGGGCCATTCTTCAAGCTATTATTGTCCTTCTTTATTTTTATATTATTTACTTTTCTTGTTTATTTCCTTCTATATTTTATTTCCTTCTTTGTTTACATTTAACATTTTAAAGTTGGAGCTTTGCTTCAAATTATTAGTTTTTTCAGTAATCAGAGAATCAGATAGTTCCCTGAAAAATAATTCCAGCATAAAATAAAAGGAAAAGTACATCTGAAATACTGGAATATTGACACTTGGTTATTGAGAAACTACATAAGAGATTGTAAAGTTCTAGATTTAAAAGGATATAAACAATGTGACGAAGAGACTAATTTAAATAAATATTGTATATTACACGTCATAATTTATTTCGTAGTTAAATATATCACCTTATTTTCCACCAAAAGTTTAGTAAAATGAGAATAACATATTTTTATTGTATGGTTTTGTTGATTCTAACTATGAGAAAGATGCACAAATAGAAGAACAGAGGAGACTACAGTTGATGGATAAATGCAAATGGAATTCCAAAAGCCTCCTGAAGTTAGAGAATCCCAGAAAAAAATTCTACAGGGAACATTGCCTTGTATTTACTTTTTGGAGAAAGAAAAAAAGAAAGCTATAGGTTTCTGGAATAGAAATACTTATATTTGAAGTCTTTGTTTAAAATTTTTTTTTAAAAATTAATGGAAGCAATTTTTTAAACTTCTGGACACCCCAAAATTAATACTTTTAAGATGATATGGATTCTATTTAATACTTATAGCTATGTACACATAAATGCATACATACCATGTAGCACTTCCTTTAGAAATTAAAGAATACTGTATCTCTAGCAAACTTTCATCAAAAGATATAAAGATATTATATTAAAATCATTATAATAATAAATTATTTTATTAGAAATTAGCAGCAAAGTAATCCCTTTATCTTAAGTGGATATAAAAGTTATAGGTAGGAATTGATTGGGGTCCAACCTCCTTCCCCCAGAAAAGGCAAGAATTTTTACTTAAAAAAAAATTTTTTTTTTTTAATTAAAAGTATACTAGCACTTAGCTGAGTGTCTGGCTCATAAGAAACACTCAATAAATATTTGTGGACAGGATGAATAAACTGAGAAGACTTGGAGCAGCGAAAGTCTTGAGGCATTGAGAGGAAAACAAAGGAGTGAACCAAATAAAACTACCTTTATCATCTTATTTTCACAAGGGTCAATTATAAACAGAAATAAAATATATACAAAAAACTATTGATAGATCTGAGGAAGTCCATGGATTTCCATGACTTTAACCTATTCTTAGTACCCAGGGCCTGATGACAACAGCCAGTCCCTTTGACCGAAGAGGTGGGACTGGAAGTAATGCGTGAAAACACAAAATAAATGAAATAGGGAAGTTTTCATTATACATTAATTACAGGTATTCAAGACAATATGTATTCTTTATTAATATTGCTACTCCTTTATCAGTTGGAATTCACTTGCTATTGCCCCCTATATTTACTCCTAAAATACAGAAATTTTTTTCATAAACAACAATTTTGTGGAATTTCTGTAACTTTTAATGATAGCTAAGGATAAGTATGTGTTCATCACAGTCATAAACACAATTTCCCTCAAATGGTTTATTTATACTTCCTGTTCATTCATATTTGTACTGTTGTATATTCATATGCATATACATATATATATATACATATGTGTGTATACATATATGTGTGTGTGTATCTCAAAAACCACAACTGACATAGTCAGACAAGCTTCCACAAGACATTTGGAGACTCCACACTTGTCATTTTGTACACAGCAAACCAGAGAAAGCCCTGTCTCTTTTCAGCAGTTAAAAAGAAATCCCCTCTGATTTGCTCAAAGCAGTAGCTTTAGGAAACAAAAACCTTTGGTAAGCTTTCAACACCATTACAAAATTAATAAGATTTCTCAGAGTTCTCCAATCATTTTATTCTTTTAACATTTTGACTCAACTATGGAGTATAAACTATATGAGAGCCAGCAAAATAAATATCATTTGAGGCAATAATCTTTCACTGGTGCCAAGCTGAAAGTCAGTCGTTTGGGGAGATTGAATCTGTCATAATACTGAACTGCTTTCTTATCAACAAGCCATTCCTTTTTAATAGGAGTAGAATCTTAAAAGGGATGGAAACAAATTAAATGAGGTTTATCAGTACGTCCTTCAAGATGTTATTGCACAATCTTCATTTGGGGACAATTTCAAAAGAGAAAGCAAACAGAATTTTGTGTCTGAGAGAAGTAATTAAATCCTCAATTTGCCTACAATCATTTATTTGTTAATGGTAGCAATTCCAAATTTGATTAATAACATGATCTCTTTCTGGTAATTAAACATTCTGCCAAATTTCCTAAAATTAAGATGTTCACAAAAAGCCACACAGACTGCCAAAGCTTTAAGAAGAATTCCTCAAGACTGAGGTTCTAATAAAGGGTTTCATAACTCTAATATCACTGTGCACTTCTAGAAAATAGCAAGATGATGGGAGTTTTCTATTGCACTGAAGTTGAGGGCTGATGTACATTTTTATTACTCCATGTGACTTTTCCCTCTGACTTCTACGTCATGCAGCCAGATATCAGGAGAACTAGTCTTGATAATATCATTGGGTTGAAAAATGCTCACATTATTAGCAGCATAGAAACATGTATAAAAATCTTACATTACAGTTGGCCTTAGAATTAGTGCTCACTTTCTTAGGCTCTGTAATGATTTTTAAATCATATTGTTCCACAAAATCTTTCAATATCATTAAGGAAGGTGATTTTGAAAAAGACATAAACATCTGACCTGAATCCATCTTTGCAGAGCAATATTGAATGGCAGGAAGAAAAAGCAGGACTATGAAGGCTCAGAAAACAAAAACAGAATAAAAGAGTTAAAAGAGAGTGTATTGAATGAAGAAAGCAAGAGATGAAGCACAAAAAAGAAGTAGAAAGGAAAAGAAAAAATCAAGGTGTAAAGGCATATTGTTCCCAGAATTATCTCATGTTCCTTTCGAAAATACAAGAACTATATGTTGTCTACGCCTGACCTATATTACCTGATTGTTCCTGCTAATTATTAATTATAATAATATAATTTTTAAATGATAATATAATTATGTAGGGTTATAAATGCTTTAGGCTAGATATTTGTGAATGCACACCAACTCATGAATGATTCAGAAATCTTGCTGTACATCTAAACCTCCTGTTTAGGAAACTGCTCAGTTTGGGCAGGTTTAGTAGATCTCTTGAGAGGGTTGTGCCACTTAGCAAAGATTCCTAAGGTGGAGGGTTGACTTTGGGGAAAGTATAATGTCTGTGAAAGAAGTTTACCCAATTTTCTCACTTCCCTAAAGAAACTGGAGATGGTACTCCACAGGTACTCCCTTCCAAACCCAAGGAAGTAGACCTGTAAGAAAAACTTCTGAAATTTGTGTTTGTCTTTCAAAAGCTAGGATCAACATCTCACTCCTGTTGGATGTATGTTTATGTGCAGCATGGGTTGATCTGTCATAGTATAGAAAAAGGACACTGTAGACAAAAGACTGTGTGCTGTAAGGAGGCAGAGAGAGGAAAAATATCAGTTCTGATTCTCTTGTCTTGAAGAGGTAAGGAAAATGGATTGGCTGTGCTCTGAGTTAGAAACTTGGAAGATGGTTGAGATCAGGGACTACGGAATCTGTAGGGATTGAGTCTCTCTGAGTAATGTGGTGTGATGTCACCATGTGGAAAACAGTCAGATAATGCAGTCATATCTCTAAAAGAACCGCCAAGGCCTAGGGAGATGCTCACAGGCAAAACCTGCTAAGACCTCCCGACACCACATCCAGCCACGGACTGAGCCATAAACTATGTCACCACTGGGACCAATACCAGAATTCAGCAACCTTGCCTTCATAGCTTTGTAATTACTCACAAAGTAAATAGCATTTATTACTGACATGGAGGATAACCTACTCACAAAGGGTGCTGGTATAAGAAATCTTCTTTTACTTTTCCCCCTCCTCTCACCAGTAGACAGGAGAAAACTCTGGGAAAATGCAAGGAATCAAAAGAGAATGAACAACTACATACCTTCAGTCCAGAGCTATGCTGGAGTAAGACGGATTATTTAAAAGATCAAAATTAGATTGAAATCAAATTGATTGCACTAAATTCCAGATCAAAGTTACCTTTCAAAAAGGGCATCAAACTGAAATTTTATCAAGGGCACTTGTTTCCTACCAGCAGAGGGAATTTGACATTGTATAGCTATTAGCAGCTATGAGAAAAAGTAAAGCATTTCTATATGTGTGCCTCCAATTGATTGAAACACCTCTGTGAAATCAATTACAAGAATTTACTGAGAGGTGATTCATTAATACTAACTGTCTTCACTCATCCCAATTGCAAACCCCTGTATTTATCAATTTTACAACTGGTATAAATGACATAATTATATATTGGGTAACAACCTTAAGATATATGGTTGAAGTCTTTTTGATAAAAATGAACTGACTTAAAAGAAAATAAGTTATTACAAAGAAAATGCAGTTTAAAAAGCCTTTACCTACTTATTGAGCAGAAACACAATTGCTCAGTAAGAGGACTTGAGGGTTACCATTTAGCCCTCTTGTGACAGGCAAATCCTTCTGCTCTTGAAAGACTGCGATTCAGTTTCTTATACTTCTCTCACATCAGTCACTAGAGGCACAATGGAAACAACTCCTAGCTCTAAAGGCCCAAGGAAGGAGGTAACATTTTTGAATGACTTCTTCTTTCAAAGAGTAAGCTGTAAAAGAAATGGGGAGGAGGAGGAGGGAGCCTTATAGGGGAGAGACATGCAGCACACACTGCTCTATCAGTAGGTTGGAATGCAAGAAAATCCATCTCACAGAAATATCAAAGATCCTCACTAGGGCAAGTCCCTGTTGAGCAGGCTTACTTCTTTCAGAAAGGACATGATCAAGAGCTCATTAAGCATGCAAAAATAAAACAAGTGCTCCAAGTGTTAAATGCAAACAGCATGAGGAAAATAATTGAAAAATTTTAAGTATTTTTAAGCATTTTAAAAAATACCCTGATAACGACCCATTCAATGTATGTGTTATTCTAATAATTTTTTTTTAAGATTTAAGAAAGAGAAGAAAGAAATTTAAGTATGGTACAAACACTGCAGTCAGAGAGCTGTAGCTGTGAAAATGAAGCCAATGGCTTAATGCATTTATTTTAGGATACGGAGATAAGTATTAAGGAACTGCATCCCGCCATTTTGTAATGTATTTTTATAGTCTAGTTTTCCCTAAAGCACAATTTAATGTGTACAAATGCAATATGTCATCACAAATATTGTTTATATTTTAGTTGTGTAATCGGATTAGCAAATTCATCTGCTAATTAAGAATGTATGCATCTTTAACTTTCCTAAAATTTAAAACACTGTCAATCTTTCCATTGTTAATAATAATAATAAGGGTAATAAGAAGAAGAAGAACAAAACTTGAATAAATTACTGTATGAAGTAACTTACAGTTTCTAACAAAAAGAAAGGATAAAGCCCTGGACAGTACAAAAATTTTAAATAAAAAATGAAGAGTGAGAAGTGGTAGGAAAGATCATTGGGGAGAAAAATTTTAAGGCTGAATTGCTTTTCCGAATCCATTCAGATTCCTAGAGAAATTGTTTTCAAGGTAACCTTTGGGAAGTACTGCTGTAGTAATTTCTTCAGTGTCCTCTGTGACTACACTCTCCATGTAACAAGAAAATTTCACCTACTCCAGGTGATTTGGGTCAATTTGATGTTATAAATTATTTTCTTATTTTCCCAAAATGCCTCAATCCTAACACCCAACCTTCGGTACCTCTTCTCTCACCAATTCTAGCTGATGAATTTCTTTTTTTCCAGTCCAGAGATCCCCAGGATTGAATGTGTAATGTATCCCCAATGCTTTTACTAGAATTTAGTAAAGAGGAACTATTACCTTCCTACACCCTGTTATGATTGCTCTACGTATGAAGTCTCAAATTGTATTAGATTTTGTTGCTGTATAACATTAGATTACAATGCCTCCTGTGCCTTCTGTGTTCATACATACCTTATTTCAAATGTAGGATTTTCAGGGGCACTAGTTTTCAGTTAATTCATTTTATGTGTGTGTGCATCTGTGTGTGCTCCTTCATACTGTTAAAACTTAAAGTGGCTTTATTATATGTGTTATATAAATGTTTCTAAGAAATAGGTCTTCTCATGCCCTCAGATGTTCTTTCTAAAAAAAAAAATAGCAATTAATATACTGTCCACATCTCATTATGTGATGGCAGAGTCATATTAAGTGCATGATAATTTACCTTACTTGTTCTTTAATACATACAATCTCAATCTCTTTTGCTTAAACTTATATGTTGGCTAAAATACACACTATGGTAAAAGTATTATACTCAATCCTGTTATTTCCTCAAATCATCCCCCAAAATTTCTTTCTCTCTTTAGTAATTAAAGTTGTTAAAATAACGTTTGCTAACTTATCCATAAATTTATCCAACCAAAGACTTATGTCCTATTATCATGCAGATATAAGGCTAATACTGAGAATACAAAGACAACAAGACAAAATCTCTACCCTCAGAGAAATTACAATGAAATAAGAAA
This sequence comes from Balaenoptera musculus, assembly GCF_009873245.2. Taxonomy (NCBI): domain Eukaryota; kingdom Metazoa; phylum Chordata; class Mammalia; order Artiodactyla; family Balaenopteridae; genus Balaenoptera; species Balaenoptera musculus. The sequence continues at coordinate 109,414,547 of NC_045788.1, forward strand.
GGCTCATGGATACTATAGGGTAATTCTTTGAGATATTGTCTTTGTTTTCCAGCTCTTGTAAGAAATTTCTATGATAGTTTTATACAATGCATATCAAATTACCACAATCAGTGGTTTAAAAATTACCCATCTACTGTCTCACAATTTTTGTAGGTTGGATGTCTGGATGCCGTGTAACTAGGTTTTCTGGTCAGAATTTCACAAAACTAAAATCAGTGTCAAACAAGCCATGTTCTCATCTGGAGCTCAGGGTCCCCTTCTAAGCTCACTGACTGTTTTTAGAAATTATTTCTTTGAAACTTTAGGATGAAAGTTCCTGTTTTACTGATACTTGTCAGCTGAGAGTCACTCTCAGATCCCAGAGACGGCCCACAGTTGCCTGCCACACAGCCCTCTTCACGATGTGACAAGTTGCTCATTTAAGGCCAGCAGAAGAGCATTTAATACACTTTTAAATTTCTCTGATCTTCCTTTTCTCTGACTTATAGACCTTCTTTTAGAATGTTTCGCCTGATTAGCTCAGGCCCTCTGACACTCAAGTGGAGAGAATTATACAAGTGTCCACACCAAGGAGAAGGAATCATGGAGCCGTCTTAGAATTCTGCTTGCAACACCTCCATTCTAATAAGGTTGTTAAAGTTTTTGGTTTTGTTTTTTTCTCTCCTCCCCCAACGAGGAGGTTGTTAGCAAACTTTATGTTTAAGGAACAAAGGAAAATTTGGAAGGCATCTAAAATTTAACCCCTACCCAGATTCATAAAGCAGATGGAATTCAAAGGTCCTAGAAGGCGAACATGCTGAAGTTTAGAAGTGATGGAAGTATGTCAATTTGAAGAAAAAAAATTTTAAGTGATTTTCTTGAGGGGAGAGAGGGTGGCTATATGGTTTTGGTAATTGCTGGGAAGTGGGCCATACAAGCTATCAGGCAATCAAGGCTGACTGAATTGCTAAGAGAGAATGAATTTTAGGCATCAAGATTCTGGATTCAGCTAAGACACCCCTGTCCAAACTTGACAGAGATCAGTGGAGCCTCTCTCAATGAGAATGAGAGGAATTGTCCTTGAGTGTGTTGGATCTCATAGGAATCTTTCCTAGCTTTAAGGAGGAGGAAGTTCTTTAACAAGGAAGCTGTTTAACAAGCCTAGAGCTGTAGATCCCTGTGGACAGAAAGTTGCAGCCCTGGAACAGGTGATCGGGCTTAAAGACCAAATTTCAATAAACAAATAAATGAAATGCTTCTTACTGCTGCACATCACAAAGTAAAATTCATCCCCATTACATGGGAACCAAAGTATTATAACTCAATGTGATAATAGCTATAACACAGGTATGCATGAAAAACTGGGGAATACAGAAAGCTCTAAGAGTGAAGCTAGAACATATCCTCCCAAAGGAAAAAAATATATCTTAGTTTTAAAATGAAGAGAGAGTAAGGGATAGATAGAAGGAATCATGATGGAAATAGAGGTAATCATGTAGGGAAAGGAGATCTTAGCATCCAATTCTTTTATACTTACAGATATAGACATAAAATTTCAAAAAGGTGGGGTAAGAGTATTATGTGGCCAAATGGTGAAACGAGGATTGTCATCCCATGATTAAGAAGTTTTAGGAAAGAATTTGTCTGGAAATAACAACTTCTATAAACAGAGGTTCCTTTTAACCACTTTTCTTTTTTATAAAGATTTTGAAAGGTTGAAGTGCTGTAGGCTTTCAAGTATTTCTTATTAATATGTACCAGTGGGAGATAAGTGTCTTATCAATAAACATGTTAATTGGGCTTAGTTGACAGTTGAGAGAGAAAGTTATATAATAGGGGTCACAGGGTCACAAGGTCCACAAGGGCTGTGCTGTTAATGTAAATTAGAGAAACAGCCTAAATTCAAGTATAATGCAAAAGAGGCGAGAGGAGCCTCTGTGAACTGGGGGCCACGTGACCTTTCTAGAGGGGCAGCTTCTAGTCGGTGCTCAACAATCGCTGTCATGTGGAAAGGCAGAGTTAACAGACCCAAAGTTGCTAATTGCTTCTAAGAAAAGCTGTAAATCTAGATTTAAGTATTGGTATTGGCTGCTGACTTGTGTGTGTGTGTTTCCATAGTGCAAGCACCAGGCAAAACATCTAAGGGCTGTACAAAGCTTGGAGCCAACAGTTTATGACCTCTTTTAGAAAGCAATAAAATATAATTTGCATGAGTTGGGGGGACTGATAGAAGAGTCTGGCATAGTGTAGGCAAAGGGCAAGTAGTCTCAGAGAAAAAAGAGAGAGAAATTGATAAGGGGAAAGGAGAATGCCAGAAGTAAACTTTACAGACTCTAGTGCTGCACCTACCAAGGATAAAATGAAAAGTTTATTACAGCCTTTATTGTAACCCAAATTTTCTATACCAAATTGTCAATGGAACACATTGCAATTCTGTCAGATAAGTGACGGTAAAATCTATTTAATCTCAGATCAAATCTAAACCTGGTATCTGGTGAAGTGTTTCACAATCACTATCTCTGCCCCTGAAAAGAACGGGATTGGGATGTTGGATCCACCAAAAATGGTTAAATGCTTAACATTTAGTGTGTGTGTGTCCACATGCACACATGATTATCTACAATTCTCAATTCTCTTAGGAAAAACTTAAATCTTTGCTTATGTATACAAAAATAAAATAAGTAGATTATAGCCTTATCTCTTACTCTGTTATGACTGCATAAGCTATGAAGACGAAGCAAATAATTTCTGCTTTTAACTAGTCCATTTTGGCAGCCAGAGTAAAAGTGAACTTTGTTTGTTCTCTTCTCCCAAAATCACAGGGGCATATGTTTGTCTGACCACAAATAATTCATTAAACTTTTGGCATTATTTGTTTCATAGGATTGCAAATTAGAGGAAGTATCAATATTAACTCAGATTTATTGAAAATACAAAGAAGTACAGGGCTAAATAAGTAAGGCCTAGTTGGAAAATGGTGGTATTTGGATTAGGAAATCATGTAGTTTTCCTTCACAGAAAGTGACTTTTTTTCAGCATAAGTAGAGTTTTTAGGAAAGTCAGAGAAAGATGACTCTGGAACTTCCAGTCTGGATCCTTAAGAAGATAATGTTTGGAGAGTTCCATTTCTGTCAAAGATTAGTCTCTGTCTCAGACTAATCAGACATTTTGCTTTCTACAGCACATTTATTGCCTCTGCTAGCTCAGATGATGTTGAAATCCTGCCTAGTTTATTGCTTTCTTTTCTCACGTTGAACCAGTCATGCCTCTCAGTGGTAAGTAAGAAAGCCATCTACTTTTAACATACTTAGGTGATATTAATTTGATAAATGACATAGCTAGTAGAAGGAATAGTCTAATGCTACATATATTTTTAAAATAGTGGCAGAAGTGACACATTAACATCTTTTTAAAGAAACAAAGTATTTCTAAGAAAGTAAATTGCTTTGATTAGGTTATTAGAGTTTCTAAGATCAGTATTTTTCAAAACAGGATTCAAACCACTGAAGAGGGACAAAGGTAGACATGGAAGGTTCCAAGCAACTTAGAGAATGACTGTAAGAGGGGCTGGGGTTCTGGAGAAACTCTGGCACTCATCTATCTGTCTAGTGGTTTTCTTGTCACCTCCATGTTAGCTGTGGGATTCCCCAGTGTGGAAACAGAAAGGCTCAGGGCCCCCGATCCCATAGTCTTATTGGGGATATTACAGATGACAGCAAAGTTAGCAGGCAATTTGACTAAACTTCTGGCTTTGAGACTCTGCCTGCTTCTTGACACCCTAGGAAGACAGCTAGATAGGAATTGCAGCCCCAAGCAATGATTGCTCTCAGCAATTTTTCATCCATTTTACATGGACAGAAGATACAGGCTCTAGTTCCCAGTTACACATGGTAAAATAGACTTTGGTCACCATAATCTCAAGTGGAACATTTTAGTTCCCAGTTATGTCACAGAAAATGACCTCCTGGCCACTCTTTTCTCCCTCGAGACTCAGGCATTAGCCCTACCTTGTTGAGTTTCTATTTTATTGCTAATCCACTAGGATGTTTAAATTATTTTGGCATGTGGTCTTGTCATACCTTTTTTCTTTCTTAAAAATAATTCATTTATTATTGATACATGCTGAAAGGAAAGGGAGATTTTAAAGCACATTTCAACAGTATCTGGACTAAAAGGTTAACATGCTTTTCTGATAGATAACTGCAAAAAGTTCACTTCCTTTCTTTGTTTATCTTGGAAGAATGCCTTTAAATTTGGAAGGACTATATCAGGTATATGTGCTTTTATTTTATTAACTACCTGTAAGATAGTTTCAGGGCAAAATGATTTGTTAAAACTGGGCTCAATCTATAAATAAAAGAAGCTGAATGTAGTATGTATAAATAATGCTAAAAATACTAAATTTCTCTGTGCAGTGTGTTTCCACAATATTAATAGTATTAAGAGTCAGTGGTTAGCCATTTAAATATTTAGACATGCCCTGGGGTAAACACTGCAGGTTGCATACTGCTCTTCTTTAACAAAAGAATCTTGGCATAGTTTTAGGTACCAATGTGCTCAGGTAGAAAACTACACCTACAGGTATCCTTGCAGGTAGTGGTGGCCATGTGACATGATTCTAAACAGCAAGATCTAAGCATAAATCTCCTGAGTAAGGCTTCTGGGAAGGCTATTTTTTTTTCTCCTGATGAAAGAGTCATCAACCATCCTTACCATTTACCCTTTTCCCCTTGTGTTGGATACAGAATCTCATGGCTGTAGCATAGCTACCATTTTATAACCATGGGGATAAAAGACACAGGCTAAGAAGAGTGAAGAAGAAAGATAAAAGGAGGCTGGGACTTTGAGCAGCTATTCCAGACCTGTAATACCTACCTTCCAACTACTTGTAACATGAGACAGACAAACCTAAATTCCCATTTTTACCACAGTTTGCCTTTTTTGTCAGGTATTCAATATAGGCAGCTGAACTCTATCCTAAATCACCTATGCTTTTATTATGATCCAGTACACGTAGGACCAAGCTTTCATTCAATACCCTTTCTTTACATATAGTTTATGTATATCATTAATTTTTCTATAATGAGAGTGTCAGTTTTATCTATAATCACAGTCACTATTAAAATGATCAGATGCATTTAACTCCTATAACTGTTCTTATTCAGAACATAGGTACAAGTAACAATAGGGCAAAAAAATGATTTTTTAGATGTGTGTTCCCTGATAGCATGACATCAGAGAATGAGGTTGTATTAGACACAGAGCTGCACCTCTGGATCTCCTTTCAAGAAAGGACTAGCTATACAGTTGAGGAGAGCAATAAGCGCATACTCTTCAGCTATGAGATCCTCCTGGGACTACCTCAGCTGCAGAGATCTCATCACCCAGAGCAGCCCGCATCTTGTGACTGAGAAGAGTAATATAAGGGTCCAGACACCTTGGTTTAATGTAGGACAATCTAATGGCCTCTTAGTCAGATGGGTCAAGAATTGGGGTGGGGGGGCAGAACTGAAGCTTAACTTCTTCCTCTGCCCAGTAATGTTTCTTTCCTCTTCCTTCGATGGGTGTTGATCCCAAATAACCATCTTACACTTTAAACTCCATCTTAGTATCTGCTGCCAGAGAATGCAACTTGCAATATTTGCACTGGGAGCAGTCCAAGAAAGCAGATGATAAGATGAGGTTTTAGAGTTGGATGATTCACCACCTGGTTGGCAGTAAGAACCCTATGACTGGTGATAGATGAAGCACAGGCAGCCACTGGCACAGTGTGGCAGTCCAACTTTTAAAACTTTCACCAGTGATGAATTGTAAATCTATTCTTGTGGAATAGACTACACTAGCCCACGTGATATTAGACATTAAAAATGTATTGACTATATAGTGGCTATAAGGATAAGGAATTGAATGACTATTGCTAGGCACCCCTGGCGCTCTATTAAAAGACAATGAAGAACAGAGGGTGTGTGACAGAAAACTAAAAGCCAGAGTCCTCTTTACACACAAAGAAGCTTATTTCCTCTAGTGAGAGGGCAAAGGACGAGAATGCCAACCATAAAACTGTACACAAAATATTTTTTTGACTTGGGGGCACTCTCCCAAGAGAAAATATTTAACGTCATGATAAAGACCCCAAGAAATGGTGTTAATTCATTACTAGGGTACCTCCTAGATACATGAAAAAGTGATGCTAAATTTCACTGAGTGAATTGAAATGCCAGAATTGCCATGGCAAACACTAAAGAATGGGATGAAAAACTTTGGGTAATGAGGCATGCTTCAAAGTATACCTCTTTTTTTTCCTTCATCCCAGGAAACTCTTCAGTTTTAAAACACCCAAAAAATTGATATTAGAGACTGTTATAGAATGTAGCTTAAACGAAGCATGGGGATGATGCCAGAAACAATAGAGGTATTTAACTTCCAGAAGTCCAGGGGAGGGGTCACAATTATTGCAACAACCTGCAAGGTCTAAGTGGCCACCAAAAAGTTCTGACCTACAGAGCGTTATGGAGATGTCTAATAAAATATAGTGTCCCTTGAGGCAAAATAAATGGACAGCTGATAAGGATAATACTTAGCAGGAAAAAATCAAGGATGAATGACTGGATAGCTGAGGCTGTATTCCCAATAAAAAGTTATGATTCCTTGTCTGGTTTCTACAACTGAGCCATTTGACTACTGTCAAATGGAATCCATCAACTGAAGATGTGGCTAGGTACTCAGGAGGAAAGATCCTACAACAATATGGCAAGTATACAAGATAATGTATCTTCCAGTAATTCCCCCAAAATTATCTATGGTCATTTACACAGGCACTGACTGTATACTGAGCAAAGAATAATACTCAGACATTGTGAAGACTGATGGATACTGTATCTGAGAGGACATTCATAACCAGAAACTTGGCATTATCATGGTACCTTTGGAGTGGGAGTACATAGGGCTGGGACAATAAAGGTAGTCCTGACCACAGTCTGACTGGCAGTATATACCCTCATTTTACAGAGACAACTAGTAGTCATATCCCTGATCCCCAAGTATATAATTGGCACAATTCCTATATTGAGTTCTTAGTCTGTAGGGCACAGGCTATCATAATGAGTAAAGTCAAGCAGAAGTCTTTGAAATCATACACAACCAGCCAAGATAGTAAATAAATAAAACCATCTCATCCTGGCCAAAGACTTTGGCAAAAACTAGTGCTACCCTTAGAGAGCCAAAGGATTCAGGAGTAGTGGTATCTGTCAATTCTTCATTTAATTCACCAGTGTGATCCCTGCAAAAGCAAGATGGACCCTGGAGAATGATTATAGACTATTTCAAGCTCAACAAAGTTGTATCCCTGACTACAGCCAACATGCAATATGTGGTATTTTTGCTAGAGCATATTAAGACTCCTCAGACACATCGTATTAGCCATAGATTTGGTAACTGAACTCTTTTCTATCATTACAAGAAAGGAGAATTAGATACTGTAGCACTCATGTGAAGCAGATGACAGTAAACGTTTTTCATTTTCTTCCCAAGGCTGTGTTAATTTTCTGTCCTGCCCGCTGTCATAATATAGTACAAAGTGACATGGACTGTCTCAGTATCTTGCAGAATATCAAATTGATCTTATACTGATAACACTGTATTGGTTGGGTAGGCTGAGCATGAATTGGACAGACTTGAGATCTTGGTAAGACACATGCACTCCAGAGACCAGGAGATTAATCTTGTGAATACTCAAGGATCTGTCATATTCATAAAATCTGCAAGGGTCTAGTGGCATGCCAAGCCATAATCTCCAAAACAAAAGACAAATTATTGCACCTTGTACTTCCTATCACAAAGAGGGAAGCACAATTTCTGATGGACCTCTTCTGGTACTAGAGATAGCAAAGTTCATACCTAGGAATATGCTCTGGATATTTACCAGGTAATCAAAAGACTTCCAGTTTCACATAGGCAGAACACTCTATGACATAAATCACAGCAAGATCCTTTTTGACCCACCTCCTAGAGAAATGGAAATAAAAACAAAAATAAACAAATGGGACCTAATGAAACTTAAAAGCTTTTGCACAGCAAAGGAAACCATAAACAAGATGAAAAGACAACCCTCAGAATGAGAGAAAATATTTGCAAATGAAGCAACTGACAAAGGATTAATCTCCAAAATATATAAGCAGCTCATGCAGCTCAATATCAAAAAACAAACCACCCAATCAAAAAATGGGCAGAAGATCTAAATAGACATTTCTCCAAAGAAGATATACAGATTGCCAACAGACACATGAAAGAATGCTCAACATCATTAATCATTAGAGAAATGCAAATCAAAACTACAATTAATTATCATCTCACACCGGTCAGAATGGCCATCATCAAAAAAATCTACAAACAACAAATGCTGGAGAGGGTGTAGAGAAAAGGGAACCCTCTTGCACTGTTGGTGGGAATGTAAATTGATACAGCCACTATGGAGAACAGTATGGAGGTTCCTTTAAGAACTAAAAATAGAACTACCATATGACCCAGCAATCCCAGTACTGGTCATATACCCTGAGAAAACCATAATTCAAAAAGAGTCATGTACCAAAATGTTCATGGCAGCTCTATTTACAATAGCCAGGACATGGAAGCAACCTAAATGTCCATTGACAGATGAATGGATAAAGAAGATGTGGCACATATATACAATGGAATATTACTCAGCCATAAAAAGAAACGAAACTGGGTTATTTGTAGTGAGGTGGATGGACCTAGAGACTGTCATACAGAGTGAACTAAGTCAGAAAGAAAAAAACAAATACTGTATGCTAACACATACATATGGAATCTAAAAAAAAAAAAAAAATGGTCATGAAGAACCTAGGGGCAAGATGGGAATAAAGATGCAGACCTACTAGAGAATGGACTTGAGGATACGGGGAGGGGGAAGGGTAAGCTGGGACAAAGTGAGAGAGTGGCATGGACATATATACACTACCAAACGTAAAATAGATAGCTAGTGGGAAGCAGCCACATAGCACAGGGAGATCAGCTCGGTGCTCTGTGACCACCTAGAGGGGTGAGATAGGGAGGGTGGGAGGGAGGGAGACGCAAGAGGGAAGAGATATGGGGACATAAGTATATGTATAACTGATTAAATTTGTTATAAAACAGAAACTAACACACCATTGTAAAGCAATTATACTCCAATAAAGATGTTAAAAAATAAATAAATAAAATAAAATAAAATAAGGAAAACAAAAAGATTTCAAGTTTCAGGTAGGACCTAAAGAAGGAAAGGGCTCTGGAATAGCTGCAAGGTGTGGTGCAAGCATTCCTGCCACTGTGGCCATGTTGTCTGGCAGATCTTATGAAGTTGGTGGTATCAGTAGGGGTAAAGATTCCATGGAGACTTTGTGGCAAGAATATTAGAAGCATGATGACATAGGTCCTGAGTTTCTGAAAGGAAGGCCATAAATTCTCCACCAGAGAATTATGTGCTTTTTGGGAAACAACTCTTGGCATGCCTCTAGACCCCAATAGGTATAGAAGACTTGACCATGGGACACTAAATGACCGGTTGGCTGGAGCTGCCATCATGAGCTGGATCCTAACAGACCTACCAAGCCATGTCCCAGCAATAATCTATGGAAAGATAAAGCAGTAAAGGCATAAATAAGCCTAAGCTGGACCAGCAGTCATAAGCATTATGGCATCAACCACTTTTGCACCAGCATCGTCCCTCAGTATCAGCCTATGGTTTTATGGAAGAATCCCACATGATCAGTTGAAGTAAGAAGAAAAACAAGCTTAGTTTACAAATGTGAGTACTAACTGAAATAGACATAAGTTGCATTCCGCTTAGGGGTGACCATAAAGAGAATCAGCAAAGGAAAATTCTCCTAAGGATTGGGAGACAAGAAAGACTGGTATGAAATCATGAGTATGGACATATATGAGTGGGTACAAAAAGTGAATAGATTGCATTATCCTTCTAATGCCCACTAGGAAGCATCCTTCATAGAAAAGGTGAAATGATTTAGGTCATTAATAAAAGCTGCTCTGTCACTGGGCAACCCAGTCCATTATAATGGATACGTGAATGAAGTGGCCACTGAGACAGAGATGGAGGCTACCATGTCTGATACCATGAATCCATATTTTTCAAAACTGAACCACCTACTACTGATACCAACCTGCCAGCAATAACGAACAGTGCTGAGCCCCTGTTATGGCACAATTCCTTAAAGAGACCAACAGTTACATTGTTTTAATTGCCTACATTTGGACTCTTCCATCCTGGAGTGACAGCTGTTTATTCTCATAGAGATTGTCACATATTCCATCCATGTGTTGACCTTCTCTGATTGCAGAGCCCAGTCAGCACTACAATATGAGAGCCTGTGGAAGTGTTTGCTCTCTCAACATGGAATCTCACATAAGATCATGTCAGACCAGGAGACCCATTTAATAGGTGGGGTGTGGGACCACTTATTGTATCTCATACACCATCACCCAGAAGCTTTCCCTGTTAGAACGCTATCATGTCCCAGTGTAGACATAACCAAAGTGCCAGGTCTATGAGGATGTTTTGCCATCCTCCAGCATGTAGCATTCATAAAACTGGGAGATGTTTTGCTGTACTGTGTCCTCCAAAGGAAGAATATATGGGTCTGTTAATAAAAAGTGCAAATCAGAATAGCTCCACTTACAAATATCCCCAATACTCACTTGGAAGCTTTGTGCTTCCCACCCTGACAACTTTGAGCTCTGGTCTTTGGTGAGATAGGGGTATAAAAATCTCAGCCATTTCTACCTGATGTAAGACATTCTGATGAGTGTTACTCATTTCAGTGTTCTCTGCTGAGTTGGCTAAAACTACATAGATCTTACATCATGACTTAACCTCTTTTTATCCCCCTTCTTGCCCTTCACTGGTGCACTTTCTTAATATACATCTTGCATCTGAAATTCTACTTCAGCATCTCCTGGAGAACCTAACCTGTGAAAGAGTTTTCAGTAATATTTTTACTCATGAGTAAAGAGATAATCAAGTTGTTAAGGAGCAGTTATAGGCATCTTTGTGATGCAAATTGTGCAAAATGCTGTGCATTATATATAGGAGTAGTATAGTATTATATGCTGTACTTTGGTTAAAGATGAGATGACTTTTCCAATAGTCACTGTTGAATATACAACTGGATATCACAGGAAAACTATGGAGGCATGAAAATGAAGGATGAATAAAAGGAAATAATGGGTAGGGGTTGGAAGTCTAACTCTGGAAGCTTATTAAGACTTTTTTGTTTTAATAAGCATATATTCAATTAGCATCTTTAATCTACAAATTAAAGAAGATGTCCGTATACCTCTCACATGGTCCTATAAAAATATAAAGAAGAATCATGATTCTGATTATTCTAAATGGCACCAATTACTTTAAAAGTAGTATTAGAGCTGTAGTGTTCATTCCCTTTACATTCCAAATCCTAAAATACTTTCTAGTAAGACTTCTGTTGCCTCTTTTTTAGATCTTTACTTTAAATTAATGGCTAGAATAATTTTCACTCTTTAACATCTAATATGCTAAATGTAGCATGAGGCTCGTATGTTACAGATTATCACTCACACTATATAACATGAACATTCAGTATGGAGCTACAGAGGTATTGACGAGATCCTTCAAATAATTAGCTAACATAAGCAAAACTCAAACTACCTTCTTGCCCAGTAAAGTTAATCCTATAGAGTCTCTTCTTTCTTCATGACTCTTATTATTTTCAAAAAAAAATGTTAAACAAAGCCATCATTGGAAAATTTCCAGTTATTTTCTCTTTGCTTCTCATCTATTCACTTCCTGCTCTGCATATAAAACTCTAATTAGACATACTGTTCAATTTTTCTTTTTATTCTCTTTTTTGTTTGGTTTTTACTTTTTTAGGTGTAGCTAATACACAGTAAATTGAGCAAATTCTAAGAATGTTGCTTGATACAAACATTTTTGTATACATCCATGAAATGGAACACTTCCAGTATTCCAGAAGGCATTACTATGTCACTTATAATCAATACCCAACAAAAGGTGATCAGTTTTCTGACATTTATCATCATAAATTTCCTCCTTTTCTCTCAACTTCTCTTCCATGTATTTTTTTAAAAATTTCTTTTTCTCTCTATGTATTATTCTCAATACTATTTTGTCCATTTTGGTTTTATTTTCAACAATTTTATGTTCAGTTCTATGTATTCTAATTGATTTTTTTCCAAATAGTCGTGTATTTGATTTTTTTCTGCAGAGTCATTATTATCATGTTAAACTATATTATTTATTCAATTTGTTTGTTTACTTGTGTTTTTGTCCTTCTGGAGCCAGTAGAATATCAGCTCTAAGAAAGCAGGGTTCTTATCTGCCTTGTTCACTGGTATAGCTCCTGACTAGAACAGCTCTATTTTCACAGTCAGTAAAAAATAATTTTTTAACAGATATATAGATCAATTAATAAAATTTCTTTGGACATATTTGTGTCTCTGCACACTCTAGTCGAAAGATCTTTTACCTCATCTCAAATACTGGTACCATCTCTTGACTTGTACTTTCCTCCTTTTCTTTCTTCCACACCTAAATCCATTCTACAGTGCTGCACCCAGTTTATTTACTTCTCTGTCTGAAATCTTTTCAAGCCTTTACATTTCTCCTAGAATAACAAAACTTTAACATATCCTACAAAGCCCACATAGTTGGATTTCTACGTATTTCTCCAGCCTCACCTTGTGCTACAACACTTTTAAATTCCTATTAAGCACCAGTTTCTCCCTGTTCAAGCATCTTATTTCCTGATCATCCCAACTACCCTCTTAGCTGATTATTTTCCATTAATATTTTGTTACCATTCTCATTAAGATAGTAAATATTCTGAGAAATCCTGAAATACATAAAGTTATTGAAATTTTCAAACCAACATTTCTTAAACTTATCAATTATAGGCTGTTCTATCATGGACTATCTATTAACATCACACTAAAAATTTGGAAAACATTGTATGTTCATCTACGAACCCATACAATTTTCCATACGCAGGGTGGAAAGAGGTGGCTGCGACTACATTAAGTAACTCAGGTATGATAACTACAGGATATATCAGAATATACTTGATATTCTAACTAGCTATCAATCATAAAAACATGTATTTAGTATAATGAAAACATTAGGACTTGAAAGCCTTTTGTATTAAAGTGATTATACCATAATATGATTTTGGTGAAATTTAACACATATCCAAAACACACACATTTATTTATTTATTCTCATTTTGGTTATAAGCCCTCCTAAAGCCCCTTTGGACCTTTCTGTTTCTTCCTTTTTTAGAGCTGATGTCTTCTTTTCAGGGCCTGAGGGCCTGGAGAATATAGTGTGTATTTGGATTTCTCAGAGTGACTGAAATCAAGTAGAGTACTATTGATATTATTGATAAAGTTAAAAAACAAGGCATCATGCTGACATTTGTGGAATACCTTTGCCAATAGACATGGGTATAGATTTTCTATTCTTAGCAGAGGTAAATCATGATATTGTGCTTGCTACTCAAGAGAGTTATAATATTTTACCCTTCAATAGCCTACAAGAAGGCTGAGTTTTGAAAAACTTTTCTGAAGTAGGTGATGATTGTCTCATGGTGAATATCACTATTTTACTATTTATCATGGATTACAGTTATTATCATTTTTTTAAAGAATATCCACAGTGAAGCATGGTGATGCTAACAGTATAAAAGTTATAGTGTGTGGACCTTGTCTGCTTCAAAGTCCTTCATTAATCATGAAACATCTTATTTATTATCTCTCTCTTTTCCTCTACTTCTTCACACTTGACACTATTTTCTCTCATGCTTCCTATATTTTGTCTCGTCATCTGTTCTTACATAATGAATTTTTCTCCAGACTTCTTCATATCATACTAGAAGCATTCTATAATATAATGGAAGCATTGCTGTTTCCACAGCAGCCCCACATCTATGTATTGATCCTGGTTTATTTCTTACACCTAACCTCTTAGTTAAAGATTCACTTACCTAATTGGAAGAAATAGAAATGCTCACTGTCACAGAGAATTTAGATTGATAGGTTACTAGATGGATGAAGCCAGAGCAACTGAAATGTGTCTTAAGGAGCCCAAAGCAGGAGTAACACTTAAGTTTTCTCACCTTACTATATGTTATTTTTATACAAACTGGTAACTACAAGCCAGATGTACACAAATATTAAAATTTTTATTACACAAATAAATTTCCTTTAAAGATACTCATTCCTTTCGGCAATGACAGTGAGATAGTTAATTTTAACTTAAGGGTTGTTTTTTTTTTTTCTTTTTTTCTAGTCTAAATCTCAATATTTTTGGACAAGTTATGTAATCAGATTCAAGAACTAACATTGCAGTCATGATTAGAAGCTCCCTTGTTGAGTGTTTACCACTTTTGAAGAGCTCTTCTGCTCCTCTGTCCTCCCTCTTCCTGGTCCATCACCTAAGGGAAACAGGGAGAGACATAGGGACAGATTGCCAGCACACACAATGGTGATAGGAGAGCACACCTGGTCTTGCAGTTCTTAGCTGGCTTTCTCTACTAGTGTTCCCATCATATCTCAGGTAAGATTGGGTGATGTCCAGGAGCTTAGGTTGTCCCACTCTCACTCATCATAAAGGACATCAAGTGATTCCTCTGTAATGTGACTACATGTGATAGAGGCTTAGGAGATCTTGTCAGGCAGTCTTTTTAGTGGAAGACTAGTATCTTCACGAACCCAGTTAACTTCCGTATCTATTTACTCAAACTAATAGGAAACCACGTTCTCATCATAATCCTCCTCCCCCACAGAAAAAAGAAGTTCTGGATCTATCAGCAGATTTTTCCAGTTAACAAATTCCAGTGGGAAGCGGCCAATCTCATAGTATCAGCAGCACCTTTTCATTTTCCAGAAGTGATCTTTGGGAGCATTTCCATTTTTGTAGATTGATCTAATATTCCTCAACAGTCTCCTTTCTACCTTCTTTTCCAACTCTTCTATAGCTCTCTTGAAGGCTTTCATTTAATTCTTTCCATAGAAAAGCAAAATGATGGGCTCTGCCTCTTTCCACCTAGGAAGAGATTAGGAGACCATGACTGACACTTGTGCAGGGGCTCCCCTTAACTTCACTGTTCTGAAATAGTGTCCTGATATAACATCTGATATAGAAAATACTCAGATGTTTCTACACAGGAAGTGGATGGTGGAAGTGGGGAAAATAAACCAAATGTAAGTTTCATGTCCCATGTTATGGCCACATGTAAATACTTCTTCTGTCATCTCTCTTACACTTTCTAGGCACAATTTGTAGTTTTTAACCTTCTGATCCAGTTTTTTTCTTTCTTTTTACCATCAAAAGAGCAAGTTTTTCTAGGAAGCCTGATTTTCAAGGTAAAATAATTGATATTTCCTTCAACATTCACTATATCACATGGATATATTTTTCTTTTCAATCCTTACGAATTGGAAATCAAAATTAAGTTTAACCAAACGCAATTGAACTAAAAATAATATGAGTGTACAATAATATGTCCCATTGTGTCAAAACAAGAGTTGGTAATTTGTTCACATATGCAAACCTCCTTGTTTCTCCTAGAGAGTTTTAGTCGGAAAAACTACACGCTTATATCACTTTTATAATGTAGCAATTACTAGTTCTTCAGAGTGTGTTTTCTCCTCTTTTTAAATGCAAATATTGTGGCTTTTTTTTTAAATTGTTTTCCTAACACCTATTTGAAAGGAAGTCTTAATTGAGCAAAGAAGGACATGATCTATAAAGGACAAGTAACACTGTTCTCTATTTCATAGGTATTTGACTCTAATAGACTATTGATTGGAGTCTGGTCTTGTAGTCAGAGAGCTCTAGGAAGACTCTATTTAAAATAAATGATTCTTTATATACTGCCTACCTTGAAGAAAAAGTGAACTTTTCATACCAAAATGTTCCACTATGAACTTCATGTAAAAACGTACAACTGAAGATTGATCACTAAGGCTAACATTAATAATTTTACTCTGAGTATAAATGCAGGTGGCACAAGTTATACTCTACTGCTAATAATAGGCAAGTTTTAATTTTTTATGATTATTAACAGTGCCACCTTTGTCATAAGTTAAGTTCTCGTGTGTGTGTGTGTGTGTGTGTGCGCGCACGTGTGACTGTTTCCAGCTTTCTATTGTCTTTCTTTGGTCTATTCATCTGTCCTCAGTCTTAAAACCCTATAAAACAAATCCTCAAACTCGGTTCCTTTTCATTTCGAAATACATTTTAGAAATAATTTCTTAAGGATGCTTATATCAGCTTTATTCAACATGGTCAAAAAGTGAAAATAGCTGAGGTATCCATCAATAGAAGAATAAACAAACTGCAGTATATGCATGCAAAGAAATACTACTCAGCAACAAAAAGGAATAAACTACTTATACACTACAGCATGCATGAATCTCAAAATCATTGTACAAGTGAAAGTTAGGCTTAGATTAAAAAGCCCATGCTCTATGATTCCATTTATATGAATTTCTAGAACAGGAAAAATTAAATTATGGTAGAAAATCAAGAGTAGCTATCTATGTCTGTTTCTGTTTTGTTAAATTTGTTCATTTGTTTTGTTTTTTTGATTCCACATATAAGTGAAATCATATGGTATTTGTCTTATTCTGTCTGATTTATTTCACTTAGCATAATACCCTTGAGGTCTATACATGTTGTCACAAGTGGCAAGATTTCATTGGGATGAGTGAAACAGGTGAAGGGGATTAAGAGGTATAAACTGTCAGTTATAAAAGAGGGGATATATGTATATGTTATAGCTGATTACTTTGCTGTATAGTAGAAACTAACACAACATTGTAAAGCAACTATACTCCAATAAAAATTTAACAAAAAAATAAAATAAATAAGTCATGGGGCTGTAATGCAACATTGGGAATATAGTCAATAATACAGCAATAATTTTATAGGGTGAAAGATGAAAGACTTATCATGATCATTTTATAATGTATAAAAATATCAAATAAATGTTGAAACTAATACATTATTGTAAGTCAATTATATTTCAATTAAAAATATTTTAAACAAACAAACAAAAAACCTTAAGAGTGGTTATCTTGAGAGGGAGCAAGGGTTGACTAGAAGGGGCTGTTAGGTAATGATTTATACTTTGGTAGGGTTAAGGTTACACAGGTTTCTACATTTGTCAGAACTCACTGAATGTTCATTTAAAATTTTTAGAATTCATTATATGCAAGTTTTACCTCAACAGAAAACTGTATATAAAAATTGAATTCTAGTTCAATTTTCAATTTTCAATAGCATACATGCTAATTAGGGGAAATTATACTGGTGTCTAAAATTTATTTTCAAATGCATCAAAAATAAGATAGTTTTGATGGCTAGAGGAATATTTACATAGTTATATGATAAAACAAGTATAGCAAAATATTAATAATAGAATCTAGGTTGTGGGTATATGAGAGTCCACTATAAAATTCTTTTTACTTTTCTATATGTTTAAAAATATTCATAAAAAATTGAATAAAAATGTTTAGATTATCTACGTACCATTGTGTAAGTTTGGATAAGTTGTAGTTGTAAGTTTCTCTAGGAATTTGTTCATTTCTTTTAAATTTTCAAAGATATTGTCATTAGTTTTATTCAAGTATTCTTTTACTACACTGTTAATATATCCAGGATCTAGAGTGATTAGTCCCTTTAAATTCTAATATCGATTATATTGTCCTATCAGTCTCATTTACTCTTCTTAAGGACCCACAGGTAGCTTAATTCTTTTATTAGATGATTAATTGTATTACTTGTTTTCTATGTTTATATATATATTTATTTATATATATGTGAATAACTCATTGATTTTATGCTTTTAATTTTTCTAATACATGTATTTAAGGCTATAAGTATCTCTCTATGCTCTGTTTACCTTCATACCACAAGTGTTTAGATTTTATATTATCATTAACTCTCAGTTTTAAATTATTTCAAATTCCAATTGTGCTTTTATCTTTTACCATGAGTTACTGAGAACTCTATCTTGATATTAAAACATATAATTAATTTTTAATTATTCTTTGCTCATTTAAATTTAGTTTATATCTGTATTCCATTTACTGATAATCACACTCACTGTCTTAATTTTAGTTAATATAATATATATTAATCTAAAGAGTTTCTATTTAGTACTTTTGCAAAGTTGTTATTACATTTTTATGGATTCCAATTTTCAATTGAAATACTTAAAATTTTAAGTCATTGAATAAAGAAAGCATAGCTATTTTTGTCAATTGTCTGATAATTCCAGTATCTGGATCCATTGACTGTAGGACAGATACTGTATTTTAAGAAATTACAGACATAATTTGAGGTCTGGAATAATGTTTTACTCCTCTAGAGAAGATTCCCATTTGCTTCTGACAGATGCTCAAAGATACTTACAAGGCAATCTCCTTGTCAAGGGTTAAAATGTCATGGGTCACTGATGACTTACAGAGGAACTCCGGTCAATTTTTTTTTAATTCCCCCTTATTTCTAGGATGTGGGTTTTTAGGATTACATTACAAAGTGATGAGAGTTCACTATGGCATTTCCTGGATTTTAATTTATGTCCCACTAGACCATCAAGGCTGTCAAAATCATTGCACAATTTTAATCCATGTCCTTGAGATCAGCAATTCTCCAAAGGCAAAAATGGCCCCAACCCAAATTGATAAAAACTTTGGATTTCTGTCCAGTTCTCAATTTGGACCAGTATTTATTTGCTATCTGGATAGTTTGCCAATTCTTTCAGGCAGGGAATTTCTAATATTTCACATATTTTTTTTCTAAATGTCCTCTAAAAGAGTGTTGGTCTGTGTCACCTAGTCTTTATTCTTAAATGTATTTACTACAGTATGATGAAGTTTAAAAATATATTGAATGCCACTGTTCTTTTTCAATGCTTTGATAATACCAATAAAGAATCTAAAGTCCAGATTTTATAAATACCCTAATTCACACAGTGAATTTGTGACAATTCCAGGACTCCCAGAAAATGCTATTTACATGGGGAAAATTTTGTTATTGCTTCTACTTTTGGAAATAATCTTGTAAGCTTCTGATCTTTCTATTAAGGTTATCTTTATAAAAAAGAAAGGAAGAATGTCAAACTAATGTCATGATTCACCTCCTTCATTCTTCAGTAGCCAAGAGAAAAATTTATTGTTCTGTTACTGTTTACACAATTTTAATCTTTTGACATAGAGAGAACATATATTTTATATCATGAGGAGTAATAGTAAACGCATGTTTGTTTGCACATACTATATATATTTATAATATAGAATGTATTTATGTTGTGTGCATGCAAAAATACATGAAAGATATATATGATGTATGTGTCTGTATATGTGTATGTGTCTGCATATGTTTGTGTGAGTGTGTTACTTGAACTAATAGAGTAAAACCTAAGGATAAAAAGGTAGGTAAATCAACATTTAAATTTATGCCATTATAATTATCAAGAAATTTGTTTTTCTATATTTATTTTAAAACATATTGTTATAATGAATATGTCACTACATTTGAACCTTGAACAATGCAGGGGTTAGGAGCACTAATTCTATGCTGTCAAAAATCCACATATAACTTACAGAAAGCCCTCTGGCTGCATTGTGGATTCAACAAACCACGTATCGCGTAGTACTGCAGTATTTACTATTGAAAAAATCTGCATTTAAGTGGATCCACATAGTTCAAACGCATGTAGTTCAAGGATAACTGTATAATAAAAACATTAATTTGCCTAAAAACATATTACAGAGAATATGGGAAACTTAAATAATCTTGTATTATAAGCTATATGTAATAATGTAAAAAAATGGAATTACATAGAACATTATGCCATTGTAAAAAGAAAACTGCAAATGAAATTATGGGTTTACTGACAAAGCAAATAGGCCTCACACTACTTTAATTAAAAAAATATTTTTAATTTTTAAAATCATGCCTCATAAAAATCCTTTGGTATATGAAAATAATAATAAGTAATGGCTAATATAAAAATGTTGTTTTTCTGATTTATAAAAATTCATCAATGTATATTAAAAAAAAAAAAAAACCCTCTGAACGTGTAGAGAAACTAATCAAGCTAATTATACCATGGTTTTCAGGCCTTCCCCACTTGGTCCTTCCACCTTTCTCTTCAGCAGTGGTCCCTGATCACACTGAATCACTACGAACACTGAGAATGTTAAACCACTAATAGACAATTGTCAAATGATGTATGAACAGTTTAATTGTTATTTAAAATGCCCTAAGATATTTTATGTAATTTAGAGAATGATGAGTGGGTATTAAACATGGTACTTAAGCCTTAGCTCATTCCAAGTTCTAATGCAGTCAAAATTCTTTAAAAATTTAGGTAAATATTTCATAAGTAGAAAGACCAAAGACCATTATACTCAAATGACCACGATTTATTTCTTTTGTGGTCTTTAGTTGTGATCATGATCCAATTTTTTTTTTTTTAAATCTTTATTGGAGTATAATTGCTTTACAATGGTGTGTTAGTTTCTGCTTTATAACAAAGTGAATCAGTTATACATATACATATGTTCCCATATCTCTTCCCTCTTGCATCTCCCCCCCTCCCACCCTCCCTATCCCACACCTCTAGGTGGTCACAAAGCACCAAGCTGATCTCCCTGTGCTATGTGGCTGCTTCCCACTAGCTATCTATTTTACGTTTGGTAGTGTATATATGTCCATGCCACTCTCTCACTTTGTTCCAGCTTACCCTTCCCCCTCCCCATATCCTCAAGTCCATTCTCTAGGAGGTCTGTGTCTTTATTTCCATCTTGCCCCTAGGTTCTTCATGACCATTTTTTGTTTCTTAGATTTCATATATATGTTAGCATACGGTACTTGTTTTTATCTTTCTGACTTACTTCACTCTGTATGATAGACTCTGGGTCCATCCACCTCACTACAAATAATTCAATTTTGTTTCTTTTTATGGCTGAGTAATATTCCATTGTATATATGTGTCACACCTTCTTTATCTATTCATCTGTTGATGGACACTTAGGTTGATACCATGTCCTGGCTATTGTAAATACTGCTGCAATGAACATTTTGGTACATGACTCTTTTTGAATTATGGTTTTCTCAGGGATACCCAGTAGTGGGATTGCTGGGTCGTATGGTAGTACTATTTTTAGTTCTTTAAGGAACCTCCATACTGTTCCCCATAGTGGCTGTATCAATTTACATTCCCACCAACAGTGCAAGAGGGTTCCCTTTTCTCCACACCCTCTCCAGCATTTATTGTTTCTAGATATTTTGATGATGGCCATTCTGACTGGTGTGAGATGATAATTCATTGTAGTTTTGATTTGCATTTCTCTAATGATTAATGATGTTGAGCATTCTTTCATGTGTTTCTTGACAATCTGTACATCTTCTTCAGAGAAATGTCTATTTAGGTCTTCAGCCCATTTTTGGATTGGGTTGTTTGTTTTTTTGATATTGAGCTACATGAGCTGCTTGTAAGTTTTGGAGATTAAACCTTTGTCAGTTGCTTCATTTGCAAATATTTTCTCCCATTCTGAGGGTTGTCTTTTCATCTTGTTTATGGTTTCCTTTGCTGTACAAAAGCTTTTAAGTTTCATTAGGTCCCATTTATTTATTTTTGTTTTTATTTCCATTTTCTAGGAGGTGGGTCAAAAAGGATCTTGCTGTGATTTATGTCATAGAGTGTTCTTCCTATGTTTTCTTCTAAGGGCTTAATAGCGTTTGGCCTTACATTTAGGTCTTTAATCCATTTTGAGTTTATTTTTGTGTATGGTGTTAGGGAGTGTTCTAATTTCATACATTTACATGTAGCTGTCCAGTTTTTCCAGCACCACTTATTGAAGAGGCTGTCTTTTCTCCACTGTATATTCTTGCCCCCTTTATCAAAGATAAGGTAACCATATGTGTGTGGGTTTATCTCTGGGCTTTCTATCCTGTTCCATTGATCTATATTTCTGTTTTTGTGCCAGTACCATACTGTCTTGATTACTGTAGCTTTGTAGTATACTCTGAAGTCAGGGAGCCTGAATCCTCCAGCTCCGTTTTTCTTTCTCAAGATTGCTTTGGCTATACAGGGTCTTTTGTGTTTCCATACAGATTGTGAAATTTTTTGCTCTAGTTCTGTGAAAAATGCCAGTAGTAGTTTGATAGGGATTGCACTGAATCTGTAGATTCCTTTGGGTAGTAGAGTTATTTTCACAATGTTGATTCTTCTAATCCAAGAACATGGTATATTTCTCCATCTATTTTTATCATCTTTAATTTCTTTCATCAGTGTCTTATAATTTCCCACATACAGGTCTTTTGTCTCCTTAGGTAGGTTTATTCCTAGATATTTTATTCTTTTTATTGCAATGGTAAAAGGGAGTGTTTTCTTAATTTCACTTTCAGATTTTTCATCATTAGTGTACAGGAATGCTAGAGATTTCTGTGCATTAATTTTGTATCCTGCTACTTTACAAAATTCATTGATTAGCTCTAGTAGTTTTCTGGTAGCATCTTTAGGATTCTTTATGTATAGTATCATGTCATCTGCAAACAGTGACAGTTTTGCTTCTTTTCTGATTTGGATTGCTTTTATTTCTTTTTAGTCTCTGATTGCTGTGGCTAAAACTTCCAAAATTATGTTGAATAATAGTGGTGAGAGTGAGCAACCTTGTCTTGTTCCTGATCTTAGTGGAAATGGTTTCTGTTTTTCACCATTGAGGACAATGTTGGCTGTGGGTTTGTCATATATGGCCTCTATTATATTGAGAAAAGTTCCCTCTATGCCTACTTTCTGGAGAGTTTTTACCATAAATCAGTGTTGAATTTTGATGAAAGCTTTCTCTGCATCTATTGAGATGATCATATGGTTTTCTTCAATTTGTTAATATGGTGTATCACATTGATTGATTTGTGTATATTGAAGAATCCTTGCATTCCTGGGATAAACCCCACTAGATCATGGTGTATGATCCTTTTAATGTGCTGTTGGATTCTGTTTCCTCGTATTTTGTTGAGGATTTTTGCCTCTGTGTTCATCAGGGATATTGGCCTGTAGTTTTCTTTCTTTGTGACATCTTTGCCTGGTTTTGGTATCAGGGTGATGGTGGCCTCGTAGAATGAGTTTCAGAGTGATCCTCCCTCTGCTATATTTTGGAAGAGTTTGAGAAGGATATGTGTTAGCTCTTCTCTAAATGTTTGATAGAATTCGCCTGTGAAGCCATCTGGTCCTGGGCTTTTGTTTGTTGGAAGATTTTTAATCATAGTTTCAATGTCAGTGCTTGTGATTGGTCTGTTTATATTTTCTATTTCTTCCTGGTTCAGTCTCGGCAGGTTGTGCATTTCTAAGAATTTGTCCATTTCTTCCAGGTTGTCCAATTTATTGGCATAGAGTTGCCTGTAGTAATCTCTCATGATCCTATGTATTTCTGCATTGTCAGTCGTTACTTCTCCTTTTTCATTTCTAATTCTATTAGTTTGAGTTTTCTCCCTTTTTTTCTTGATAAGTCGGGCTAATGGTTTATCAATTTTGTTTATCTTCTCAAAGAACCAGCTTTTAGTTTTATTGATCTTTGCTATCATTTCCTTCATTTCTTTTTCATTTATTTCTGATCTGATTGTTATGATTTCATTCCTTCTGCTAACTTTGGGGTTTTTTGTTCTTCTTTCTCTAATTGCTTTAGGCATAAGGTTAGGTTGTTTACTTGAGATGTTTCTTGTTTCTTAAGGTTGGATTGTATTGCTATAAACTTCCCTCTTAGAACTGCTTTTGCTGCATCATATAGGCTTTGGGTCGTCGTGTTTTCATTGTCATTTGTTTCTAGGTATTTTTTGATTTCCTCTTTCATTTCTTCAGTGATCTGTTATTAAGTAGTAATTGTTTAGCCTCCATGTGTTTGTATTTTTCACAGATTTCTTCCTGTAATTGATATCTAGTCTCATAGCATTGTGGCCAGAAAAGATACTTGATACGATTTCAATTTTCTTAAATTTATCAAGGCTTGATTTGTGACCTAAGATATTATCTGTCCTGGAGAATGTTCCATGAGCACTTGAGAAGAATGTGTATTCTATTGTTTTTGGATGGAATGTCTTATAAATATCAATTAAGTCCATCTTTTTTAATGTATCATTTAAAGCTTGTGTTTCCTTATTTATTTTCATTTTGGATGATTTGTCCATTGTTGAGAGTGGGGTGTTAAATTCCCTTACTATGATTGTTTTACTGTTGATTTCCCCTTTTATGGCCATTAGTATTTGCCTTATGTATTGAGGTGCTCCTATTTTAGATGCATAAATATTTACAATTGTTATATCTTCTTCTTGGATCGATCCCTTTATCATTATGTAGTGTCCTTCTTTGTCTCTTGTAATAGCCTTTATTTTAAAGTCTATTTTATCTGATATGAGAATTGCTACTCCAGCTTTCTTTTGATTTCCACTTGCATGGAATATCTTTTTCCATCCCCTCACTTTCAGTTTGTATGTGTCCCTAGGTCTGAAGTGGGTTTCTTGTAGACAGCATATATACGGGTCTTGTTTTTGTACCCTTTCAGCCAGTCTATGTCTTTGGGTTGGAGCATTTAATCTATTTACATTTAAGGTAATTATCAATATGTATGTTCCTATTACCATTTTCTTAATTGTTTTGGGTTTGTTATTGTAGGTGTTTTCCTTCTCTTGTGTTTCCTGTCTAGAGAAGTTCCTTTAGCATTTGTTGTAAAGCTGGTTTGGTGGTGCTGAATTCTCTTAGGTTTTGCTTGTCTGTAAAGGTTTTAATTTCTCCATCAAATCTGAATGAGATCCTTGCTGCATAGAGTAATCTTGGTTGTAGGTTTTTCTCCTTCATCACTTTAAATACGTCCTGCCACTCCCTTCTGGCTTGCAGAGTTTCTGCTGAAAGATCAGCTGTTAACCTTATGGGGATTCCCTGGTGTGTTACTTGTTGTTTTTCCCTTGCTGCTTTTAATATTTTTTCTTTGTATTGAATTTTTTATAGTTTGATTAATATGTGTCTTGGCGTGTTTCTCTTTGGATTTATCCTGTATGGGACTCTCTGTGTTTCCTGGACTTGATTAACTATTTCCTTTCCCATATTAGGGAAGTTTTCAACTATAATCTCCTCAAATATTTTCTCAGTCCCTTTCTTTTTCTCTTCTTCTTCTGGGACCCCTATAATTCGAATGTTGGTGTGTTTAATGTTGTCCCAGAGTCCCTGAGACTGTCCTCAACTCCTTTCATTCTTTTTTCTTTATTCTGCTCTGCAGTAGTTATTTCCACTATTTTATCTTCCAGGTCACTTCTCCGTTCTTCTGCCTCAGTGATTCTGCTACTGAACCTTTCTAGAGAATTTTTAATTTCATTTACTGTGTTGTTCATCATTGTTGTTTATTCTTTAGTTCTTCTTATTAATTACTTCTTGTATTTTCTCTATTCTATTTCCAAGATTTTAGATTATCTTTACTATCATTATTCTGAATTCTCTTTCAGGTAGACTGCCTATTTCCTCTTCATTTGTTAGGTCTGGTGGGTTTTTACCTTGCTCTTTCATCTGCTGTGTGTTTCTCTGTCTTCTCATTTTGCTTAACTTACTTTGTTTGGGGTCTCCTTTTCACAGGCTGCAGGTTCATAGTTCCTGTTGTTTTTGTTGTCTGTCCCCAGTGGCTAAGGGTGATTCAGTGGGTTGTGTAGGCTTCCTGGTGGAGGCAACTAGTGCCTGTGTTCTGGTGGTTGAGGCTGGATCTTTCCTTTCTGGTGGGCAGGTCCACGTCTGGTGGTGTGTTTTGGGGTGTCTGTGGCCTTATGATTTTAGGCAGCCTCTCTGCTAATGGATGGGTTTGTGTTCCTGTCGTGCTAGTTGTTTGGCATAGGGTGTCCAGCACTGTAGCTTGCTGGTCGTTGAGTGAAGCTGGGTCTTGGCGTTGAGATGGAGATCTCTGGGAGATTTTTGCCATTTGATATTACATGGAGCTGGGAGGTCTTTTGTGGATCAGTGTCCTGAACTTGGCTCTCCCACCTCAGAGGCACAGCCCTGATGCCTGGCTGGAGCACCAAGAGCCTTTCATCCACATGGCTCAGAATAAAAGGAAGAAAAAATGAAAGAAAGAAAGAAAGAAAGAAAGAAAGAAAGAAAGAAAGAAAGAAAGAAAGAAAGAAAGAAAGAAAGAAGATAAAATAAAGTAAAATAAAATAAAATGAAGTTATTAAAATAAAAAATAAAAAACAATTATTAAGAAAAAATTTTAGAAAAGTAAAAAAAAAAAAAAAAAAGGACAGACAGAACCCTAGAACAAATGGTAAAAGCAAATCTATAAAGACAAAATCACACACAGATACACAAAGCATACACATACACACTCACAAAAAGAGAAAAAGGGAAATAAATATATATATCTTTGCTCCCAAAGTCCACCTCCTCAAGTTGGGATCATTCGTTGTCTATTCAGGTATTCCGCAGATGCAGGGTACATCAAGTTGATTGTGGAGATTTAATCCGCTGCTCCTGAGGCTGCTGGCAGAAATTTCCCTTTCTCTTCTTTGTTTGCACAGCTCTCAGGGTTCAGCTTTGGATTTGGACCCGCCTCTGTGTGTAGGTTGCCTGAGGGCGTCTGTTCTTCACTCAGACAGGATGGGGTTAAAGGAGCAGCTGATTCGGGGGCTCTGGCTCACTCAGGCTGTGGGGAGGGAGGGGTATGGATGCGGGGCGAGCCTGCAGCAGCAGAGGTCAGCGTGACATTGCAGCAGCCTGAGGCATGCCATGTGTTCTCCTGGGGAAGTTTTCCCTGGATCACGGGACCCTGGCAGTGGCGGGCTGCACAGGTTCCTGGGAGGGGAGGTGTGGATAGTGACCTGTGCTTGCACACAGGCTTCTTGGTGGCTGTAGCAGCAGCCTTAGCATCCCATGCCCATCTCTGGGGTCCACGCTGATAGCCGTGGCTCACGCCCATCTCTGGAGCTCCTTTAAGCCGCACTGTTAATCCCCTCTCCTTGCACACCAGGAAACAAAGAGGAAAGAAAAAGTCTCTTGCCTCTTCGGCAGTTCCAGACTTTTTCCTGGACTCCCTCCCAGCTAGCTGTGGCACACTAGCCCCCTTCAGGCTGTGTTTATGCAGCCAACCCCAGTCCTCTCCCTGGGATCATACCTACGAAGCTGGAGCCTCAGCTCCCAGCCCACACTCGTCCCAGCGGGTGAGCGGACAAGCTTCTTGGGCCGCTGAGTGCTGCTCAGCAGGTATCCTCTGTGTGGGAATCTCTCTGCTTCGCCCTCTGCACCCCTGTGGCTGCGCTCTCTTCCGTGGCTCCAAAGCTCCCCCCTCTGCCACCCGCAGTCTCCGCCCACGAAGGGGCTTCCTAGTGTGTGGAAACCTTTTCTCCTTCACAGCTCTCTTCCACTGGTGCAGGTTCCATCCTTATTCATTTGTCTCTGTTTTTTCTTTTTTCTTTTGCCCTACCCAAGTGCATGGGGAGTTTCTTCCCTTTTGAGAGGTCTGAGGTCTTCTGCCAGCATTCAGTAGGTGTTCTGTAGGAGCTCTTCCACATGTAGATGTATTTCTGATGTATTTGTGGAGAGGAAGGTGATCTCCATGTCTTACTCTTCCGCCCTCTTGAAGCTCCCTCATGATCCAATTTTTTGATTGTAGGTTACTCCAAATATAAGATTGCAATAAAAGTAATTTTCATGCAATTTAAATACATGTTTTTCTTTGATTTTCAAAGTAATACTCAAAAGTTTCAATGATACAAAGTAATTTTTTTGTGGCCCCAATCACACAAAATAACCATGAAATAAGAATATTCACATATATGTTTCACCATGATCATTAACATAAATGACCTTTATGTATGTTGGATGATACGTTTGGTTTCTGCTTATTTTCTGTCTGATAAAAATTATTGGAAGATACATTTTATCCAACTTGTTTTACTTGGAACAAAGCACATTTCTGAAAATTTTATATTATTAGTTATTCTTATACACAGGTTAGAAAGGTATATGGGTTAAAAAACTGATCTATT
The DNA here is from genome assembly GCF_009873245.2 of Balaenoptera musculus. Classification (NCBI taxonomy): domain Eukaryota; kingdom Metazoa; phylum Chordata; class Mammalia; order Artiodactyla; family Balaenopteridae; genus Balaenoptera; species Balaenoptera musculus. The sequence continues at coordinate 109,442,625 of NC_045788.1, forward strand.
CCTGCTATTAGAGTACAACATGGGGATTGTGGAAATAAGAATGAAATATTTGAGTGACCAAAAGATTAACTTATATTTTCTTGGGAGAGGGAGCAAGTAAAGTCAACTTTTCTATGCCATATAACATCTAAAATAACTAGCAGATTATAGTTTCTACTAAAAGTTATAATAAAACAATTGTATGTGATTGACAGAAAGGAAAAAAGATGAAAGATGAAAGTTTTTTACTATAAAATAGTTAATAAAGTTACAATTGATGACCTCAAGGTATTGCAAGGTTTTGGAGTAATTTATGAATTATGAAAACATATATATGAATTGTGTGTGTGTTTAGTGTTAGAACTTTTTTATAATTTTTTTATTTGTTGGAAACTGATATTTCATATATAGATTATGGTTATGATAAAGCTATTAATAGGAATACTTAATTCCCTAGAGAATCTGATTGTCTCATCATGCCAGATATCAGAAAAAATTGCAATTATTTTTGGAGTGTCTAGAAAAAAATTCATTGATATGTACTTGGTTCAATAATATCATTGTGGTGTTATTTACAAGAAGAAAATTTTGGTATTTAAAAGAGGAAAATATTAATTCTGGTGAGGAGAAAAATGTGATTCAAAAAGTGACAAGAATAGATGTGGTCAGGAATAACTGAGAGCAGAGCCAGCTGATGGAGAAATCAACTTTCATCTCAGTGGTGATTATAAATATAGAGTAAGACTAAAGAGATAATTTTATATCCAAGCTATCAAAAACAAAAATATTTAAGTACTAATCAATTTTTATGATCCTAGAAGTACTACACTGGTGAATCTTCCAAAGAATGAGAAGTCCTCTTAAAAGTACCAATCATCAACTAGCTCTCCTTTTGAAGTAGTGATAAGCAAACCTCACTCTCATACATTAGCAAGAGAGAAACTGAATGGCAAAGATGTTAAATCAAATAATATTTTAACAAGAATTAGTTCTTCTGACTTTAAATCATTTTTTTCTGGTAATATCTATGGAAATACATTATGAATTAAAATTATTAAATATATACAGATGATTTCATCTTAGAGTATGATAATTCACCAACAGAGTTTGTTCAATTTTAGTTTGAAATAGGACACATCTGCAATATAAAAGTAAACATAAAAAAAGGAGCTCTTTAAATAGAAACTGTATCCAAGCTGGAGAGTAGATTTAGATTTCCAAAACGACCTCATATCGGTTCCTACCTATGTATAAAGCAAGTATTATCCATGTTAGAAATTTTAAAATAGCATTTGAAAATTAATTTCTGATTCTTGAATATAGTTCTGAGTGTACAGGAATAACTTAGTCTAATTTCAATATATATTTATATGTCTGATATAGAAAAGAGTGGAGCATAGGTTATGTATGTGTAGACAGATTGACAATGAAGGTAAAGAACTTTAAAATTCTTTAAGGTTTAAAGCATAATACAAATGTCCTGATTCATACTGACCAATCATATATGAAGAAATTGATAATACTGGCTTATATTTCTTAAACTTCGATAGCAGTGCTTCCAGAGTACAGTATCACTTTTTGTCTGAAGGTTTCCTATCAAGTATTCAGATTAAGCTCAAACACCTGATGCCTAGTGGAGGGTGGGCAACAGCAATTTAACTCATAATATCGAGAATGCAGGACTTGTTGGCTCTGACAAGTAGGAAACAAAAGATAACATCTGCTACTCCTGTTTTCCAATTCTATTAACTCTTTTGTTAATATAATCTTTACAATATTCATCTTCTCCCAGAAATAATTTCCACACAGAATAATTTGCATATTTCATGGACAATCAACATTTTCTTTTTACTTTTTTAATTCTGAGCTGCCCTAGATATCATTGGCACACAACTCAATTAACTTGGTGTTTGCTTCTCTTTAACTGGTTTACTAGATTAATTTCATCTTCTAACATGCAGTTGGAATGGTCTGCTCAACACACTATAGAGAAGTTTCATTCTGAACAAATATCCTTTATCCTTTCCTCCTTTGTTTTCTCCTAGCCATCAGTATCCTCCTTATGGGTTATTAAATCCTGTTCATTTAATATTCAATTTGCCTGCTGAATGGTCCCATCATCTTTACTCATCTGCTGCTACCTTTGTTCACACGCTGATTCTCTCACAATGGACACTAATTGCCTTGTAACTCAGTCTTTTCCCTTCTCCAGTGTATCAAGTAGAGGGCAGGTAAATTAATCTTCCTAAAATATGGTTTTGGAGAGGGCAGACAGCAGAAGCAAGAAGAACTACAATCCTTCAGCCTATGGAACAAAAACCACATTCACAGAAAGATAGGCAAGATGAAAAGGCAGAGGGCTATATACCAGATGAAGGAACAAGATAAAACCCCAGAAAAAAAACTAAATGAAGTGGAGATAGGCAACATTCCAGAAAAAGAATTCAGAATAATGATAGTGAAGATGATACAGGACCTCAGAAAGAGAATGGAGGCAAAGATCGAGAAGATACAAGAAATGTTTAACAAAGACCTCAAAGAATTAAAGAACAAACAAACAGAGATGAACAATACAATAACTGAAATGAAAACTACACTAGAAAGAATCAATAGCAGAATAACTTAGGCAGAAGAATGGATAAGTGACCTGGAAGACAGAATGGTGGAATTCACTGCTGTGGAACAGACTAAAGAAAAAAGAATGAAAAGAAATGAAGACAGCCTAAGAGACCTCTGGGACAACATTAAACGCAACAATATTCGCATTATAGGGGTCCCAGAGGGAGAAGAGACAGAGAAAAGACCAGAGAAAATATTTGAAGAAATTATAGTTGAAAACTCCCCTAATATGGGAAAGTAAATAGCCACCCAAGTACAGGAAGCACAGAGAGTCCCATACAGGATAAAACCAAGGAGAAACATGCCGAGACACATAGTAATCAAATTGGCAAAAATTAAAGACAAAGAAAAATTATTGAAAGCAGCAAGGGAAAAACAACAAATAACATACAAGGGAACTCCCATAAGGTTAACAGCTGATTTCTCAGCAGAAACTCTACAAGCCAGAAGGGAGTGGCATGATATACTTAAAGTGATGAAAGGGAAGAACCTACAACCAAAATTACTCTCCCTGGCAAGGATCTCATTCAGATGCGATGGAGAAATCAAAAGCTTTACAGACAAGCAAGAGCTAAGAGAATTCAGCACTACAAAACCAGCTCTACAACAAATGCTAAAGGAACTTCTCTAAGTGGGAAACACAAAAGAAGAAAAGGACCTACAAAAACAAACCAAAAACAATTAAGAAAATGGTCATAGGAACATACATATTGATAATTTCCTTAAACGTGAATGGATTAAATGCTCAAATCAAAAGACACAGGCTCGCTGAAAGGATACAAAAACAAGACCCATATATATGCTGTCTACAAGAGACCCACTTCAGACCTAGGGACACATTCAGACTGAAAGTGAGGGGATGGAAAAAGATATTCCATGCAAATGGAAATCAAAAGAAAGCTGGAGTAGCAATACTCATATCAAATAAATAGACTTTAAAATAAAGAATGTTACAAGAGACAAGAAAGGAAACTACATAATGATCAGGGGATCAATCCAAGAAGAAGATATAATAATTATAAATATATATGCACCCAACATAGGAGCACCTCAATACATAAGGCAACTGCTAACGGCTCTAAGAGGAAATCGACAGTAACACAATAATGGTGGGGGACATTAACACCTCACTTACACCAATGGACAGATCATCCAAAATGAAAATAAATAAGGAAACAGAAGCTTTAAAGAACACAATAGACGAGATAGATTTAATTGATATTTATAGGACATTCCATCCAAAAACAGCAAATTACACTTTCTTCTCAAGTGTGCATGGAACATTCTCCAGGATAGATCACATCTTGGGTCACAAATCAAGGTTCAGTAAATTTTAAAAAATTGAAATCATATCAAGCATCTTTTCTGACCACAATGTTATGAGATTAGAAATCAATTACAGGGAAAAAAACGTAAAAAAAACAAACACATGGAGACTAAACAATACGTTATTAAATAACCAAGAGATCACTAAAGAAATCAAAGACGAAATCAAAAAATACCTAGAGACAAATGACAATGAAAACACGATGATCCAAAACCTATGGGATGCAGCAAAAGCCGTTCTAAGAGGAAAGTTTATAGCTATACAACCCTACCTAAAGAAACAAGAAAAATCTCAAATAAACAATCTAACCTTACACCTAACGGAACTAGAGAAAGAAGAACAAACAAAACCCAAATTTGGCAGAAGGAAAGAAATCAGAAAGATCAGAGCAGAAATAAATGAAATAGAAACGAAGAGAACAATAGCAAAGATCAATAAAATAAAAAGCTGGTTCTTTGAGAAGATAAAAAGAAATTGATAAACCATCAGCCAGATTCATCAAGAAAAAGAGGGAGAGGACTCAAATCAATAAAATTAGAAATGAAAAAGGAGAAGTTACAACAGACACCACAGAAATACAAAGCATCCTAAGAGACTACTACAGGCAACTCTATACCAATAAAATGGACAACCAGGAAGAAATGGATAAATTCTTAGAAAGGTATAACCTTCCAAGACTGAACCAGGAAGAAATAGAAAATATGAACAGACCAATCACAAGTAATGAAATTGAAACTGTGATTAAAAATCTTCCAACAAACAAAAGCCCAGGACCGGATGGCTTCACAGGTGAGTCCTATCAAACATTTAGAAAAGAGCTCACACCCATCCTTCTGAAATGCTTCCAAAAAATTGCGGAGGAAGGAACACTCCCAAACTCATTCTATGAGGCCACCATCACCCTGATACCAAAACCAGACAAAGATACTACAAAAAAAGAAAATTACAGACCAATATCATTGATGAATATAGATGCAAAAATCCTCAACAGAATACTAGCAAACAGAATCCAACAACACATTAAAAGGATCATACACCATGATCAAGTGGGATTTATCCCAAGGATGCAAGGATTCTTCAATATACGCAAATCAATCAATGTGATACACCATATTAAAAAATTGAAGAACAAAAACCATATGATCATCTCAGTAGATGCAGAAAAAGCTTTTGACAAAATTCAACACCGATTTGTGATAAAACCTCTCCAGAAAGTGGGCACAGAGGGAACCTACCTCAACATAATAGAGGCCATATACGACAAACCAACAGCAAACATCATTCTCAATGGTGAAAAACTGAAAACATTTCCTCTAAGATTAGAAACAAGACAAGGCTGGCCACTCTCAACACTACTATTCAACATAGTTTTGGAAGTCCTAGCCACAGCAATCAGAGAAGAAAAAGAAATAAAAGGAACACAAATTTGAAAAGAAGAAGTAAAACTGTCACTGTTTGCAGATGACATGATACTATACATAGCGAATCCGAGAGATGCCACCAGAAAACTACTAGAGCTAATCAATGAATCTGGTAAAGTTGCAGGATACTAAATTAATGCACAGAAATATCTTGCATTCCTATATACTACTGATGAAACACCTGAAAGAGAAATTAAGGAAACACTCCCATTTGCCATTGCAACAAAAAGAGTCAAATACCTAGGAATAAACCTGCCTACGGAGACAAAAGACCTGTATGCAGAAAACTATAAGACACTGATGAAAGAAATTAAAAATGATACCAACAGATGGAGAGACATCCCATGTTCTTGGATTGGAAGAATCAATATTGTGAAAATGACTATACTACCCAAAGCAATCTACAGATTCGGTGCAATCCCTATCAAATTACCAATGGCATTTTTTACAAAACTAGAACAAAAAATCTTAAACTTTGTATGGAGACACAAAAGACCCTAAATAGTCAAAGCAGTCTTGAGGGAAAAAAACGGAGCTGGAGGAATCAGACTCCCTGACTTCAGACTATACTATAAAGCTATAATAATGAAGACAATATTGTACTGGCACAAAAACAGAAACATAGATCAATGGAACAAGATAGAAAGTCCAGAGATAAACCCATGCCCCTATGGTCAACTAATCTATGAAAAAGGAGGCAAGGATATACAATGGAGAAAAGACAGTCTCTTCAATAAGTGGTGCTGGGAAAACTGAACAGCTACATGTAAAAGAATGAAATTAGAACACTCCCTAAAACCATTCACAAAAATAAACTCAAAATGGATTAGAGACCTAAACATAAGACCAGACACTATAAAACTCTTAGAGGAAAACATACGAAGAACAATCTTTGACATAAATCACGGCAAGATCTTTTTTGATCCACCTCCTAGAGTAATGGAAATAAACAAAAATAAACAAATGGGACCTAATGAAACTTCAAAGCTTTTGCACAGCAAAGGAAACCATAAACAAGACGAAAAGACAACCCTCAGAATGGGAGAAAATATTTGCAAATGAAGCAACGGACAAACGATTAATCTCCAAAATATATAAACAGCTTATGCAGCTCAATATTAAAAAAACAAACAACCCAATCCAAAAATGGGTAGAAGACCTAAATAGACATTTCTCCAAAGAAGACATACAGATGGCCAAGAAGCACATGAAAAGATGCTCAACATCACTAATTATTAGAGAAATGCAAATCAAAACTACAATGAGGTATCACCTCACAACAGTTAGAATGGGCATCATTAGAAAATCTACAAGCAACAAATGCTGGAGAGGATGTGGAGAAAAGGGAACCCTCTTGTACTGTTGGTGGGAATGTAAATTGATACAGCCACTATGGTGAACAGTATGGAGGTTCGTTAAAAAACTAAAAATAGAGTTACCATATGATCCAGCAATCCCACTACTGGGCATATATCCAGAGAAAATCATAATTCAAACAGACGCATGCACCCCAATGTTCATTGCAGCACTATTTACAATAGCCAGGTCATGGAAGCAACCTAAATGCCCATCAACAGATGAATGGATAAAGAAGTTGTGGTACATATATACAATGGAATATTACTCAGCCATAAAAAGGAATGAAATTGGGTCATTTGTGGAGACGTGGATGCATCTACAGACTGTCATACAGAGTGAAGTCAGTCAGAAAGAGAAAAACAAATATCGTATATTAACACATATATGTGGAACCTAGAAAAATGGTACAGATGAACCAGTTTGCAGGGCAGAAATTGAGACACAGATGTAGAGAACAAACATATGGACACCATGGGGGGAAAGCGGCGGGGTGGTGGGGGTGGTGGAGTGATGAATTGGACGATTGGGATTGACATGTATACACTGATGTGTATAAAATTGATGACTAATAAGAACCTGTTGTATAAAATATATATATATATATATATATATATATATATATATATATATATGGTTTTGATCATCTCACTCCAACTTTACTGATTTTTTCATTGTCTACCAAAGACAGTAGAGATTTTTTTTACCTGGGTTTCAACTTCTGTCACATTGAATAAACATTTTTGTACATTTTATTCATGCAACCAAAATTTGTCATGGGACAGATACAGTGATGAATTCTGTCTGCCCAAAATGAAAAAGCAGTATTGCTGTTCTTCAAATTTTTAACATGTATTGAGAGAAGCACACATATGTAGCACTAATTTTTAGATGATAAACACTAGTTCACTACTGTATATAGAGTGAACAATTAATGCTGTTTCAAACAACCAAAAAATAAGAAATATTTTAGTTAGACTTGCATTTTTAGTTGGGGAACGCTCGCACATACTGTTAGTTTTCTGTAAATTATTTAAGTAGTGCATCTCTTTTCCATACGTCACTTTATTTTCTTAATAGCTTATTGTTCCCTCAAACTGGGATACTATTTTCTTAACCTATCTCTATAGAAATTTTTTCTCCTCTACCATTTTGTAAACTTGGCTATGGCAGTTAACCTGCTTTGTATTCTCCAACTTTAAAGCCCCTGGAGTTCTTAATACAATGCTTTGTATTTAATGAATACTCAGTGAATAAATGTTGAATAAATTTAAAACATGTGTAAAATGAGGTCTCTTTATGGTTTTAATTTCCATATATTTCATTACCAAAGAGAGTAAACTTTGTATATATTTTTATTCTCATTTATTGTTTCCTCTTCTGAGAAAAAAAAAAAAGACTCTTCATATTTTTTGTCTCTTCTTCCCATATTTTTTTCATATTGTTTTGTAGAATGGATTTAGAGATCCAACACAATACCTTTGTTGGTTACATATCTTACATGTATCTTTTTTCCCAGCCACACATATTTTAGAGTGATGTTATGTAAACAGAAGTTATGTTTATCAATAATTTTTATTCATTCTAGAATGATTTTTGTTTTAGAATTTTCGCAGCTATTATCTTTTTGAATATTTGCTCTCCCTCATTCTCTTTACCATTAATTCTGGAATTCTCATTTAATATACATTGTACTTCATTTTATTCTCCTTGATTCTGAACATGCCTTTTGTATTTTTCATCTCCATGTGTATCTCTGTTATATATGGAGTAATTTTTAGGTATATCTTTAATTCTACCAATTCTTTTTTAATCTTTGATTACTCTACTGTTTAAACTAGTTTCCCACCCCCAACTTTGGCATTTCAAACACTACGGAATTTCCTGACCTGGGATAGATGGAGTAAATATACTCTGCCTTGTCTCTCCCACTAAAAACAACTTTTAAATATTACCATGGAGTTATTTTATGACTCTAAAAATAAGTAATATCAAATGGATCAGAAAAGAAGAGCAGAATTAAAAGTACCACTGAATTGGCATAAAGTTACCAGGAGGGGGAAAAAAGAACAGAGAAAAATTAGGAAATAATTAAATAAGTAATAATGAAATATTGAAGTTTTCTGATTGAAAGTTTTATCAAATTTATGACAGGGAAGATTATAAAATGATATAGCCCTAAGTAAATCTTGAAAATATAAACAGGGATTCTGACAAGTTGCCAAATAGGAGAAGAATCATCTTTTAAATAATTGGAATCAACAACTTTAAACAGATACAGCATAAGTAATAGCATTTATAAAATTATTGGGAAAGAATGTTAATTCCCAATAATTCTATACCTAGTCAGGATATCATTCAACTATTATATAGTGGAAATGTAAATGTTTTCAGATATGTAAGGAAGGAGAGACAGTATCAACCTGCACTCTCTCTAAGAGCAATATCTAAGAGTTTAACCAAAAAATAAATATACCAGAGCAACTAATTAATTATGGGAAAATAGGAAAAGAGAAAAAATTAATGTGATCATGGACTTCATAAAAAAATATAAATACATCTAGGTAACTATAAAATCACTTGGAATATATAAAATATTAGTAACTTGGTAAAATGTTTGAAATCTAAATAAGTAGTAAAAAAGTGAAATGGCATATGTAAAAAAAAATAGCTTAATAAGGATTCTTGATATAGAGCCAGAATTCAAGGAAATTTAGTGTGTTCTGAAATTAAAATTCAAAAATTATTATAATAAAATGAGACACTTAAATGGCTAGAGAAGGGGCAAGTAAAAGTAAAAGTTACAACCTATCAGAATGAACATAGGGAAACAATGAGGACAAAGGTACTCTTCGTGAGGGATTAGGTGATATGGAAAAAGAGAAAGGAAAGAATCAAGACAATAAAGAGTAAAATAAAATGGAAAAGTTAAATATATCAATCATTGCAGTATAATAAATAGACTATATTCTCTAATGAACAGAGACTTTCAGTAAAAAACTGAAAACTAGCTCTATACTATTAAAAGAAAACTCTGAAGAAAAGGATAAAGTAAGCTTATAAATAGAAGTTGAATAAAGATACACTAGACAAATGTAAATAAAGAGAAAGAAGCAGAGGCAATATTTAATAATACTAAAGATGAATTTTAAGTCTCACTAAACAGAATGAAGAGTGACATATGAAAAAAGTAAGAATTTATGTAGAGAGAATAGTCAAACTTTTATACAGCAATTAAGAAAAAACTGTTAGATGACTAACCTGTTCAAATCCAATCTTGAAAGACAGAGAGAAAGAAAGAGACAGACAGAGCGAGAGAGTGAGACACAGAGAGAGAGAGAGAGAAATTGCTCACAATTCCAATACAATTTGATTGTGAAAGAAAAGATTCAGGTATGTATCTCATCAACAACATTGGAAACTAGAAAACAGTGAAATATTTACAAACTGATGGGACAAAATGATGGTAAGGCTTCTAAAAGCTGCAAAGATATAACAGCAACAGTGTCTGTGCAGGAAAAGTAGAACAAAGAGAAGTTGGAAAGATAACTCAGCATCCAAAAGACTTAATGGCTTTGTGTAGCAAAATTTACATTTCTCAAGGTGTGGAACAAACTTTATATCCATGTTGGCTGCTGCCTGAATAGTAGTTCCTTGTGTCACCATGGATCTGGTTGGTTTCCAAAAGGCAGAGGGGGTGACTATAAATAAAGAATCTTACCAAAAAAACATACTCCCAGATTCACTGTGCTTCTGTAGCATCAGAGAAAAGAATCTTTCCACTGTGAAATACCCAACAAGTCTTTTTTTCTTTGGATGGGGAGAAGCCCAGTAAGAACCAAAACACATAACTGTACCCCAAGAAATATTCCAGCATGAAACATGACCCTGATACTTCACTACCACCAAATTACCCCAAGTAGCATGGTTTACTAAATCCCAGTTACTTGGTGCTTATTATCAAAAATGAACCAACACAGAATCTATGCAAAGGTAATACAAGCAAATGAAAAAAGAAAAAGAAAAATAAGAAGTGATATAAATTATTTGAGAATAAATGGTGCAATAAAATAAATACAAATTTTACAAAATGCTATTGAATATAGTTAAATGATAACATTAAAAAAAATAATAAAAAGCAGGAAAGCAACACCTCAGAACAAACGGCAAACACAAGGAGATAAAATAGTGTATTTTTTTCTCAGAATAAAAGGTGGTAGAAATATTTCCCACAAATAAATATGACATTAATAGGAAAATAAGTAAAAACAGATGTCACAGGAAACAAAGTAAGGTGTCCCAAGATACTGATATCCTAAAAACATGGGTAAAAAGAATATTAATTGAATCAAAGAGAAGCTTATGGATATAGAAGACAGGAAAATAATAACCCACATATATGCACATACATGGACTCTTTAAGGAGAAAGCAAAACAACAGAATAGAACAAATCATAGGAGTTAAAGAAAAAAAGACAAAGAGATGAAACTCGTTCAAAACAGGAGTGGGAGATCCATGTAGCCTCAGAATTCTCCATAGTAATATATAAAATAAACTTAAGGAAAGAAGAACGAAGGGATTAAGATAGCAAAGAGTAAAACGATTTAAAACATACAACAAACCTATCGAAGTAAAAAATAAATTCACGGGCTTCCCTCGTGGCACAGTGGTTGAGAATCCGCCTGCCAATGCAGGAGACACGGGTTCGAGCCCTGGTCTGGGAGGATCCCACGTGCCGCGGAGCAACTGGGCCCGTGAGCCACAATTGCTGAGCCTGCGCGTCTGGAGCCTGTGCTCCGCAGCAAGAGGCCCCGATGGTGAGAGGCCCGCGCGCCGCGATGAAGAGTGGCCCCCACTTGCCGCAACTGGAGAAAGCCCTCGCACAGAAACGAAGACCCAGCACAGCCAGAAATATAAAAAAAATAAAATAAAAAAAAATTTAAAAAAAATAAAAAATAAAAAATAAATTCACATTTTGATTCTTTAAAACAACTCATCAAAAGATGAATTATCCACTTTATTTTGTCATAAGAGGACATTTAACAATTTTGATAATAGGTGGATTTCTAGGAAAAAAAATAACATTGATCAAAACTGCCTTCAAGAAATACAAATGAAAATATACCGAATTCCCATAGAAGTCAGAAATAAAGAAGCACAATCAGTTCACCCTTCCTCAAAAAAAAAAAAAAAAAAAAAATGGACCAGGGCACAAAAACTTTATGATGAAATTTTAGCAAAAAATTAACGACCATATAATTTAAAATTCATTAATTCACTTTCAATTATCAATAAGATAATTATTAATGAAACAACTAAAGAAGCTAGAAGCACATTAAAAAGTAATAAAATCAAAGTTATATTTATTCTAGGAAAGTAAGGATGGTTCAAAATTGGTAAATCACTTAATATGCCAGTCTACCAATAAATATTAGGAAAAATATAACATGAAAGTTCCTATCAGTGTTTAGAAGAGAATTAAACATCTTAAAGATGTTTAATATCCATTTTTACTTTTTAGTTTTAAAAGTCTATATAGTAGATTTATACTTCTTTAACCATAAAATAATCTCAGTTCATATATATACATAAGTAAAATAAGAATTTTAGAAGTAATTGTGAAAATAATTAGATACAAGAAATAAATTAGAACCATAAAAATGTGTGAGGAAGAGGAACAAATAAAATAATCTATATTATCAAATGATATTATTTTTAAATTTGGAAGATCTAAGTGAATCAACTAAGAAACTAATATAAATAATTTAAAAGAGTGGTATAAAAATTATATATAGAGCTGGAGGAACCAAGATGGCAGAGTAGAAGGACATGCTCTCACTCCCTCTTGCGAGAACACCAGAATCACAACTAGCTGCTAGACAACCATCGAAAGGAAGACACTGGAACCCACCAAAAAAGATAACCCACATCCAAAGACAAAGGAGAAGCCACAATGAGACAGTAGGAGGGGCGCAATCAGAGTAAAATCAAATCCCATAACTACTGGGTGGGTGACTCACAGACTGGCAAACACTTATACCACAGAAGTCCACCAAGTGGAGTGAAGGTTCTGAGCCCCACATCAGGCTTCCCAACCTGGGGGTCTGGAAATGGGAGGAGGAATTCATAGAGAATCAGACTTTGAAGCCTAGTGGGAATTGATTGCAGGACTTAGACAGGACTGGGGGAAACAGAGACCCCACTCTTGGAGGGCACACACAAAACAGTGTGAGCATCAGGACCCAGGGGAAGGAGCAGTGACCCCAGGGGAGACTGAACCAGACATACCTGCTAGTGTTGGAAGGTCTCCTGCAGAGGTGGGGGGTGGCTCTGTTTCACTGTGGGGACAAGGACACTGGCAGCAGAAGTTCTGGGAAGTACTCCTTGGCACAAGCCCTCCCAGAGTCTGTCATTAGCCCCACCAAAGAGCCCAGGTAGGCTCCAGTGTTGGGTTGCCTCAGGCAAAACAACCAACAGGGAGGGAACCCAGCCCCACCCATCAACAGTCAAGTGGATTAAAGTTTTACTGAGCTCTGACCACCACAGGAACAGTCAGCTCTACCCACCTCCAGAACCTCCCATCAAGCCTCTTAGATAGCCTCAACCACCAGAGGGCAGACAGGAGAAGCAAGAAAACTACAATCCTGAAGCCTGTGGAACAAAAACAACATTCACAGAAAGATAGGCAAGATGAAAAGGCAGAGGGCTATATACAAGATGAAGGAACAAGATAAAATCCCAGAAAAAAAACTAAATGAAGTGGAGATAGGCAACATTCCAGAAAAAGAATTCAGAATAATGATAGTGAAGATGATACAGGACCTCGGAAAAAGAATGGAGGCAAAGATCGAGAAGATGCAAGAAATATTTAACAAAGACATAGAAGAATTAAAGAACAAACAAACAGAGATGAACAATACAATAACTGAAATGAAAACTACACTAGAAGGAATCAATAACAGAATAACTGAGGCAGAAGAACGTATGAAAGACCTGGAAGACAGAATGGTGGAATTCACTGCTGCGGAACAAACTAAAGAAAAAAGAATGAAAAGAAATGAAGACAGCCTAAGGGACCTCTGGGACAACATTAAATGCAACAACAATCGCATTATAGGGGTCCCAGAAGGAGCAGAGAGAGAGAAAGGACCAGAAAAATATTTGAAGAGATTATAGTCGAAAACTTCCCTAACATGGGAAAGGAAATAGCCACCCAAGTCCAGCAAGCACAGAGAGTCCCATACAGGAGAAACCCAAGGAGAAACATGCCGAGACACGTATTAATCAAACTATCAAAAATTAAATACGAAGAAAAAATATTAAAAGCAGCAAGGGAAAAACAACAAGTAACACACCAGGGAATCCCCATAAGGTTAACAGCTGATTTCTCAGCAGAAACTCTACAAGCCAGAAGGGAGCGGCATGATATACTTAAAGTGATGAAAGGGAAGAACCTACAACCAAGATTACTCTACCCGGCAAGGATCTCATTTAGATTTGATGGAGAAATCAAAAGCTTTACAGACAAGCAAAAGCTAAGAGAATTCAGCACCACCAAACCAGCTCTACAACAAATGCTAAAGGAACTTCTCTAAGTGGGAAACACAAAAGAAGAAAAGGACGTACAAAAACAAACCCAAAACAATGAAGAAAATGGTCATAGGATCATACATATCAATAATTACCTTAAACGTGAATGGATTAAATGCTCCACCCAAAAGACACAGGCTTGCTGAATGGATACAAAAACAAGACCCATATATATGCTGTCTACAAGAGACCCACTTCAGACCTAGGGACACATACAGACTGAAAGTGAGGGGACGGAAAAAGATATTCCATGCAAATGGAAATCAAAAGAAAGCTGGAGTAGCTATACTCATATCAGATAAAATAGACTTTAAAATAAAGAATGTTACAAGAGACAAGGAAGGACACTACATAATGATCAAGGGATCAATCCAAGAAGAAGATATAACAATTATAAATATATATGCACCCAACATAAGAGCACCTCAATACATAAGGCAACTGCTAACAGCTATAAAAGAGGAAATCGACAGTAACACAGTAATAGTGGGGGACTTTAACACCTCACTTACACCAATGGACAGATCATCCAAAATGAAAATAAATAAGGAAACAGAAGCTTTAAATGACACAAGAGACCAGATAGATTTAATTGATATTTATAAGACATTCCATCCAAAAACAGCAGATTACACTTTCTTCTCAAGTGTGCACGGAACATTCTCCAGTATAGATCACATCTTGGGTCACAAATCAAGGCTCAGTAAATTTAAGAAAATTGAAATCATATAAAGCATCTTTTCTGAGCACAACACTATGAGATTAGAAATGAATTACAGGGAAAAAAACGTGAAAAACACAAACACATGGAGACTAAACAATACGTTACTAAATAACCAAGAGATCACTAAAGAAATCAAAGACGAAATCAAAAAATACCTAGAGACAAATGACAATGAAAACACGATGATCCAAAACCTATGGGATGCAGCAAAAGCTGTTCTAAGAGGAAAGTTTATAGCTATACAAGCCTACCTAAAGAAACAAGAAAAATCTCAAATAAACAATCTAACCTTACACCTAAAGGAACTAGAGAAAGAAGAACAAACAAAGCCCAAAGTTAACAGAAGGAAAGAAATCATAAAGATCAGAGCAGAAATAAATGAAATAGAAACAAAGAGAACAATAGCAAAGATCAACAAAACTAAAAGCTGGTTCTTTGAGAAGATAAAAAAAAATTGATAAACCATCAGCCAGATTCATCAAAAAAAGAGGGAGAGGACTCAAATCAATAAAATTAGAAATGGAAAAGGAGAAGTTACAACAGACACCACAGAAATACAAAGCATCCTAAGAGACTACTACAGGCAACTCTATACCATTAAAATGGACAACCAGGAAGAAATGGATAAATTCTTAGAAAGGTATAACCTTCCAAGACTGAACCAGGAAGAAATAGAAAATATAAACAGACCAATTGCAAGTAATGAAATTGAAACTGTGATTAAAAATCTTCCAACAAACAAAAGCCCAGGACCGGATGGCTTCACAGTTGAATCCTATCAAACATTTAGAGACGAGCTCACACCCATCCTTCTGAAACGCTACCAAAAAATTGCGGAGGAAGGAACACTCCCAAACTCATTCTATGAGGCCACCACCACCCTGATACCAAAACCAGACAAAGATACTACAAAAAAAGAAAATTACAGACCAATATCACTGATGAATATAGATGCAAAAATCCTCAACAAAATACTAGCAAACAGAATCCAACAACACATTAAAAGGATCATACACCACGATCAAGTGGGATTTATCCCAGGAATGCAAGGATTCTACAATATACGCAAATCAATCAATGTGATACACCATATTTCTAATTGAAGAATAAAAACCATATGATCATCTCAATAGATGCAGACAAAGCTTTTGACAAAATTCAACACCCATTTATGATAAATACTCTACAGAAAGTGGGCATAGAGGGAACTTACCTCAACATAATAAAGGCCATATACGACAAACCCACAGCAAACATCATTCTCAATGGTGAAAAACTGAAAGCATTTCCTCTAAGATCAGGAATGAGAAAAGGATGTCCACTCTCACCACTATTATTCAACATAGTTTTGGAAGTCCTAGCCACAGCAATCAGAGAAGAAAAAGAAATAAAAGGAATACAAATCGGAAAAGAAGAAGTAAAACTGTCACTGTTTGCAGATGACATGACACTATACATAGAGAATCCGAGATATGCCACCAGAAAACTCCTAGAGCTAATCAACGAATTTGGTAAAGTAGCAGGATACAAAATTAATGCACAGAAATGTCTTGCATTCCTATACACTAATGATGAAAAATCTGAAACAGTAGGAAACACTCCCATTTACCATTGCAACAAAAAGAATAAAATACCTAGGAACACACCTCCCTAGGGAGACAAAAGACCTGTATGCAGAAAACTATAAGACACTGATGAAAGAAATTAAAGATGATACCAACAGATGGAGAGATATCCCATGTTCTTGGATTGGAAGAATCAATATTGTGAAAATGACTATACTACCCAAAGCAATCTACAGATTCAATGCAATCCCTATCAAATTACCAATGGCATTTTTTACGGAACTAGAACAAATCATCTTAAAATTTGTATGGAGACACAAAAGACCCCGAATAGCCAAAGCAGTCTTGAGGGAAAAAAATGGAGCTGGAGGAATCAGACTCCCTGACTTCAGACTATACTACAAAGCTACAGTAATCAAGACAGTATGGTACTGGCACAAAAACAGAAACATAGATGAATGGAACAAGATAGAAAGCCCAGAGATAAACCCACACACCTATGGTCAACTAATCTATGACAAAGGAGGCAAAGATATACAATAGAGAAAAGACAGTCTCTTCAATAAGTGGTGCTGGGAAAACTGGACAGCTACATGTAAAAGAATGAAATTAGAACACTCCCTAACACCATACACAAAAATGAACTCAAAATGGATTCGAGACCTAAATGTAAGACCGGACACTATAAAACTCTTAGAGGAAAACATAGGAAGAACACTCTTTGACATAAATCACAGCAAGATCTTTTTTCATTCACCTCCTAGAGTAATGGAAATAAAAACAAAAATAAACAAAGGGACCTAATGAAACTTCAAAGCTTTTGCACAGCAAAGGAAACCATAAACAAGACGAAAAGACAACCCTCAGAATGGGAGAAAATATTTGCAAACGAATCAACGGACAAAGGATTAATCTCCAAAATATACAAACAGCTCATTCAGCTCAATATTAAAGAAACAAACAACCCTATCCAAAAATGGGCAGAAGACCTAAATATGCATTTCTCCAAAGAAGACATACATATGGCCAAGAAGCACATGAAAAGATGCTCAACATCACTAATTATTAGAGAAATGCAAATCAAAACTACAATGAGGTATCACCTCACAACAGTTAGAATGGGCATCATCAGAAAATCTACAAGCAACAAATGCTGGAGAGGATGTGGAGAAAAGGGAACCCTCTTGCACTGTTGGTGGGAATGTAAATTGATACAGCCACTATGGAGAACAGTATGGAGGTTTGTTAAGAAACTAAAAATAGAGTTACCATATGATCCAGCAACCCCACTACTGGTCATACACCCATAGAAAACCATAATTCAAAAAGACACATGCACCCCAATGTTCATTGCAGCACTATTTACAATAGCCAGGTCATGGAAGCAACCTAAATGCCCATTGACAGACGAATGGATAAAGAAGTTGTGGTACATATATACAATGGAACATTACTCAGCCATAAAAAGGAACGAAACTGAGTCATTTGTTGAGACGTGTATGGATCTAGAGACTGTCATACAGAGTGAAGTAAATCAGAAAGAGAAAAACAAATATCATATATTAACGCATGTATGTGGAACCTAGAAAAATGGTACAGATGAACCGGTTTGCAAGGCAGAAGTTGAGACACAGATGTAGAGAAAAAAATGTATGGACACCAAGGGGGGAAAACCGCGGTGGGGTGGGGATGGTGGTGTGCTGAATTGGACGATTGGGATTGACATGTATACACTGATGTGTATAAAATTGATGACTAATTAAAATAAAAAATGAAAAATCTATATATAGACATCAATATGTAATATAATCAAATTGAACACACACACAATGTAAGAAAATTTTGATTCCTAATAACTATGGATGTGCTATATAACTTAGGAATGATATTCATAAGAAATTTTTTTAAAAGTAAAATTTTAAAATGCTTCTGAAGGATAAAAATGCTCTGTACTGATCAAATAACAGGCCATCTTCTTGGATGAAAAAAAAAATCTATGCAGAAAAATTATCCTAAGAAAATAAATAGACAATGAATAAATCAGATAAAAAATGATGTGTACAACCCTTATTAAAGAAAAAGTTACCAATTTACCATAAATTGCATCATAAATTTAACATAATCTAAATAAAAACACTAACAGAAAGTCTTTTGGCTAGAAATGATTCTATGGAAAAAGGAAAGCATAAGTATCTTGAAAATTATGAAAGTTTTCCCTTTGATAAACAGATAAACAGGAGGGTCTTCCTATCAGTTAAAAAGCCTCAGTAATGTTAAGAACATTCTAATGGCATACGAATAAACCAATAAGTCCAAGGAGCAGACAGTTGAAAGTCCATACAAAAGCCAATATACAGTTTCAGATTTTTTATTTAATAAACACACCTCAAGTCACTGAAGGAATATATCGTGCTGGGATATTTGGTCAAAGAACTGGAGTAAAGTTAAGTACCATACCGTATATACTATACCTGATTAATTCCAAAAGGATTAAAATCTTAGAGATATATAAAACTTTAATAAAATACTAGAACAAATCATGGTGGTATTTTTATATAATCCTCAGGTAGTAAAGGCTTTTCTAACTTCCACACAAATCCCAGAAGCCATAAAAGATTTATAAAAAACAACTGCGTAAAATTTTAAAACTCTGCATAAAAATTATCAAGAGAGGGGTTAAATGAGTAAAAACACTAGGAAAAATATTCATCGCCCTTATATCAAAGCTATTTCTCTAACTTTTCCATATCAAACACCCTTGGGTAAATGGACTGATTGGTTGAGGCTCAGCCAAGAATCCGCGGATCTTGGATACCAGAAAACTAAGACACATATCTTCCAAACTCCAAGCCATTCTAGGCTTCTATCGCATACTGGTGGGAAGTTCTTTTAGTACTGAGCTACCACATTTAGCTAATAAAAATATTAACACCTCAATAGGGAAAAAAGACAACATGAATATATATTTTATAGAAGACAAAATTCACATCATTACAGGGTATAAGGTTAAGAGGGAAGATTGTCAATATATTATCTTCTATATATTTTGAGTTTTGAACTTAAATGAAAAGGAAAAAGATTTTAAATAAACCTCTGATTAAGCCTTAATCAAAACAGCAATCAAAACTGAATGTATGTACTGTCTAGGATCTCAATATAACAGAGATTAACACAGCAACTAGACTTCCTGGGTTCAAATATGCCACTTATTAAGTGTGTGAGCTTGGGCATTTTTTTTTAATGGCCATGCTTTAGTTTCCCATTGCCAAGTTGGGTAAAATAATACATACTTCAAAAAGATTTTGTAAGGATTTACTAAAATAATACATACAAAGTGCTAAAAGAATACCTGATCCACAAATATGATCTAAAATTAGCAAGCAATGAAATTAATGTTTCATATAAAAATGGGTCATAATAAAGATGTTCTTAAGTTATTCCCAGAAGAAAATGTATAACTCTCAATATTTTTCTCAATTAAAGAAAGAAAACTATTCACTTTTATTTACATATACTTGGAATTAAATATTTTTGTACACTTGGAATATTTGCCTAGTCTTTTGTCAAAACTCTCACCCACGAGTTTGTTCCTCAGTGATCAGCTGGCTTCATTTCTATAGCAGGAGCATTATAAATAGGCTTTCCACTATAATGTGTGGATATTGTTTTATTGTAATACAATTAGAGAGAATACTTTTGCTATAAATACTTGAGTCTTTCTAAATATTTATGGAAAAGAAAATAGAGTACCCAAGTTTGACTTGTAGAAAAAACTATGTTTCAGCCTACAGCACACTGAAATGTTATCTATTAATATCTGCTATTTAAACTAAATGTTATACTCTTAAAATATACTAAATACTTAACATTTTTGTTTTTTATAATTATTATGTAATTATACATAATGAATGTAAAAATCTTTAAGAAATGCTCTGAAAAGAGTTATGTAAATTATAATCCAGAGGTAACTAGTATTAATATTTTAGTATATATACATTTAAACTCTTTTTCAATCTATGAAAACAATCTATATATATCCACATATTATAGAATTAAATGTTTTTAATTGAATAACTTCTGTTTAAATATGCACATATAGCATATTTTAAAGACTTTAATGTGTTATATTTTAACTCACAGTAATAAAGAATATCAGATAAGTGTACCCTAGAATTATTGTGGATTTAATTCCAGACCACTACAATAAAGTGAATATCACAATAGAGTCCCACAACTTTTGTTTACACTATACTGTAGTCTATTAAGTGTGCAGTAGCACTATGCTTTAAAAAAACAATGTACATACATTAATTAAAAACACTTTACTACCAAAAAATGCTAACCATCATCTGAGCCTTCAGTGAGTTATAATTTTTTATATAACCTGCTGGTAGAGTGTTTGAAATACTGCGAGAGTTACCAAAATGTGACACAGAGATACAAAGTAAGCAAATGCTGTTTAAAAATGGCACTGGTAGACTTGCTCGACATAGGGTTGCCACAAACCTGCAATTTGTAAAAAATGCAATATCTGTGAAGCTCAATAAAGCAAAGAACATTAAAATGAGGCATGACTGTAAATTGTTTTGAATCTTTATCCAGAGTTACATTGGACAATGATCTAAAGCTAAATTTTGAAAATAACATACAGATTAACTTAATTCTCTTAACACTTAGCACACAAAGAACCAAAAAAATTTATTATTTACATTCTCAAAATAAGTTAAGAATGCTATTCTCAAGCCATTAAATTTTCAAACATTAATATTAGTATATCCTAATATAAAGTATTTTAAATTATATAAATATTTTATAATAATTTTGTAAATGCAAAAATCATCTAAATTGAGTTGTTTTTTTCACATAGACAATACCATTTTAATTTTAAACATGAGTAAATTGGAAGAAGAGTACCTTTATGATATTTATTGTGGTATTTATTATTCTTTATAGTAGAAAAAATGCTCCTCATAATTTGAGTATTGATAGATGATGTTGTGGATGTCACCCTTCTAAGAAAGCTATATTTATTGCAGATGGCATTTCGACCACAGACAAAGAAAATAGATAATCACTGTAACATTGTAACATGCGTGTTCTATGAATAAACACTGAATTTTTCAGTAAAAGGACAGAATCATTGAGTTAAATAGCTGAAGGCAGATATGGCATTTCTCCAAGAAAATTATTGTAGATGAGAGAAAACATTGAAGCAGGGACTTAGAGGTCTAATTTCTTTTCATTTAACTCCTCTTAAGAAGGCAGAGCAATAATTCTAATTTATAGCAATAATCTCTTATATGATTAACTAATGGTAGATAACTCAGAGTGTTTATAGTTGTTTATAATGCAGATGTGAGACAGAATGAAAAACAACAAAACTCACAAACCTGTGATGCCAATTATTCTTTTAAAACATACCTCTTCTACCATTAAATTGTCCTTTTAAGATATGCATCTAGAGATTAATTTATAAGAAATAATTGCCACTGAAGTTAACTACATAATAAAGCTGAAAACTTTCTCTCTATAGAAAACTATCCATAGATTTATGTAGTTAGAATGAAAACGGACCGATAGAATTAGAAAGGAAAATACATACACCTTATTGCAGCATTGCCACTCAACTTCAATCACATGGAGCTTTCATTTAAAAAAAAAAAAAAAAAAAAATCTGACCTGAAAACAGATTTATGAATCAGTATTTCAAAGAGAAAGACTAATCAATCTGTATGTGATTCTTATCCCCAAGAATGTTTGCAATACTGTCTTCTACAGCAATTCTTTAAAAACCCTAGGTTTAAGATTCTATGATATCACTCAGCAATCCATTACAGTTTCAGAAATTTGATAAAAGATTCATTTCTTTCATTAACCTCTACTAATTTATTAGCTATTAGTTATTTATTTATTTTTCTATTTCTCACAGAAATGCACAAGAATCAATTTTTCCCTTTTAATCCCAAGATAATGTCAGCAACTTCACAATATCATAATTGGAAAAAAAAACATTATGCATTTTTCCCATTTCTTCAATTTTTCCACAATTTCTATTAATTATTTCTGGTAAATCTTTGCTTTTGCATTTGGAATAGACACTTCACCAGGTATAGCAGAGATTTCAAGCACTTACTTGTCTCCAGTTCTCTTTTATTGCTCACAGAAGGCTTATACTTTTTGACCCCTTGAAGTTAGGTGATCATATGACTATATCTGAACAGTCGTCTCTGACAGTAATTGGCATGTATTACTTCTAAGTCAAAATGTTTGATTGTCAGTGAGAGACTCTCCAGAACTCTCTTTATCTGTGATCTTGCTGCAAAATCAGAATCATGTGTTGAGACGCAGGTGTTACAGGATTGAAACACCTTAAATAAATGAACCATAACTTCAAGGACAGCTGCCCTGGAGAGTTGTTCAGACCTATGGCAGAAACGTGTGAGCAAGTATGTTTACTGTATTTGCTGTTGAGATGTTGGAGTTTATTACTGCAGTGTAACCTGGGCTATCTTATAAATAAACTACCAGGTCACCATTATAGAATTATAGTACAATTTCAAATGAATCAACAACAATTTTCAAGTGTCCTCTCAATTATTCTTTCCAGCTGAAGGAGTGGCTTAACTGAATTCCCTTTGTGCACACACATAGCTAAGTATATAATCCCCGTGCCACTGAGCAGTCCACACTCTTCCGTGGCTGCCAACATCATTTCGTCTGTTCCCAGCGCCTTGAGAGTCTGTACTGTGCTGTCAAATTCCTCCCATGAAACACAGGAGACAGTGACAGTGAAAAGTGGTAGAACCTTATGTCACAGGCAGGAGTTACTAGGATTTCCTACAGTGTGACTGCTGCTCTCAACATGCTTCTCAAAAGTGTAAGGGTGCGATAATTTCATCTCGCCTCCCTCCAACCTAAATGCAAGGGGACTATCTGTACTTGGTAAGACTCACAGTGACAATTTTTCTATGTTCTCTTCCTTATATATGTCCTTCTTAAATTTATTCCTACTTCTGTGTTATGTCTATTCTGTACTAAATATACAACCAGACTTTATTTTCTGACTTCTTACCATAACTGTCAGCCTCATTTAAAGGATAGTGGGGGAGGGAAGTAAGAGAAGAAGCTGTTTGATTTCTTTTAATATAATTACCTTTCTTGAAAATATATATTATGAGATAAATGTAAATTATGTAAGGAATTATAGCTATGCCAATTTTCAGGCTTTTCAAATTTGGACACGTCACTCCAGTTTCCTGGGTCAAAAAGAAAGACCAGATTAATATGGTATCTAAAGGTACTTCTAGTACTTCACCTCTACTATTTATATGATCTATCATAAATTATATTTTGCATTTCTTGTGCATTTTTCAAGATATCCAATTTTTTTGTGGTCGTCTTGTTAACAATCTACCTGATTAAATTTAATTTACAAATTTCAAGCCCTTTTCCATTTTTTACTTTCAATAAAATTAATTCTCTAACCATATTTAAGATTATGTCTGAGAAATTTTGTTAGAATCTCTGTGAGCTTTCTTAGGAGCGTGTTGTCTAACGGGCTCCACTGCAGTTTTATCAAGTGTTGCACCATAATTTGTGGCAGATGATACAATGTGTTCCTCTACAGGAGTTTCTGCTTGTTCAGGAAAAAGAAAAAGTCCTCCATTATCTTGCTTTGAAAAAGAGCAATGGCATGTGGAAAATAAGATACCTGGATTGCAGCATTTTGAGAGTAGAACAAAGAAGAGGACATGGTTGTGCATCACTTACAGCTTTCACCAATCCCCTTGGTTTTAGACCCACACTTTACCCATAATTTCTGTGTAAATGGAGACCACAATTCCAGAGCTTCTCAGGATTCAATTCTCCAGAGAATGAATATCTAGATTACTGTTGAGGGTAGAAAGTTGGAGGCAAGGTAACTCCTTGGCTGTGAATACTAAGAGAAGTCTATCTTCTAGTCACTCTATCTGAAGTCATTCAAACCATGCTCCCATTTTCAGCTCTGTGTCTGGCTTTAGTATTCTAGGGTAAATGGCATCTCGAAATGTTCATATTTAGTGGGAAAACTGTCTTAATTCTAATCGGTGTTTAGCTCTACTGGAATTAGTGTTTAAGCTACACTAAAATATGAATCCCTTGTCTCTTTCAGAAGTTATTGATACTCCCTTTTTCTTTTGCCTCTTCACTTACTATTAGTTCATATGGATAAACACTCTTTTTATTTTATTCCTTTATATTTTGTGTAGGTTTTAGAGAGAAAATAAAGGGTATAATCAATTTAATGTGTTTTACTGAGAATCCTTTCTAGTTTAACTTTTTTTTTCTTTTTGAAAAGGATCCCATTCCGTCAATGGATTTCATATTTTTCCTGGGAAATAGATGATTCAAAAGGCAGTGAAATTCTTTGCCTGATTACTAATTTTTATTTTTATTTATCTCAGATTAACCTATGTTTCTATTTTCCATTTGTTCTATATTTATCTGACTCCATAAGGACAATTTTTCTCAGACAAAATATTTTTCTCTATAACAAATTGAAATTTATTTAAAAATATCGAGGAATAACAATTCCTTGATATTTGGATAAATGGCTGCAAAGTTTGATATTTTATGGAATATTATGTATATATTTGATAAAGGCAAGACTTTATCCTGAAATATGTAGATAATACAGATAAGATGCTTTGCTTGCTTGTCCAAAGGACACAGGAAATACCCCTGTTCACCAAATATGTAGACAAACAGTTTTTTTTCCTAAGATTCAAAGTTCTATTATTCAAAGTTAATTTGTGGACTTCTACTTTCCAGCTCCCTATGTAAGGAGCTAGGAATTGACCACTCTGTCCTAAAAACAAGTAAGAAACCGAACAGACTAAAAAATAAACATCTCTTCTCAAATCCATAAGAGGGGAAAACACAGGGCAAACCACTACCCCTAAAACTGGAGAGACAGAAAGGCAGGTGAATTCTGGAATTTGTGCCTTATCAGAGCAGCAGCTCACAGGTGGAAATCACTGTGGGAGCCAGTGCCAAGGTAGGGAAACCTTAACTGTAATTGACAATTTGCTGGAGGCTCAGCATGCACATGTCTGAGAGTTAAACATCTCCAAGAAGAACTAGTCATAGGTGAACCCTCACAATATCATGAGATTTACCACTAGGAGCTTGACAAGATGCCCACAGTAGTTACTGAGAAAAATCCCCTCAGGTTCTAGCAGGGGGAAGGAAAAAAAGAACCATTTTGAAATACACACTGTGCTTAACAAGTCCTGCCCTAAGGGAAACCTAGTTAACCAAAGCCTAATCTACTGGGTATTATGAGACCCTAACTAAACTGAGGGAAAGAAAATACCCAACTCTAGACTATTCTAGCCATCCTATTCCACCTAAGTGGAGAAAAAAACCGAGAAACTCTTGGGAAATTCAAAGTCCAGAGGCATAGATCCACTAAACACTGAGAACTGATCATAGTACTATGGAATTCTTCTGGTCTCTTCACACCCCACAACCACATTACTAAGGTCTGTTTACAGCAGTTACTATTACTCAGTGTATCAAATCTAGCTTTCAAGAAAAAGTACAAGGCACACCAAAAGGCAAAAAAATGCAATCTGAGGAGAGACCATTCATCAGAACCAGAGTTGTCAGGGATATTGGAATTATCAGACCAATAATTTAAAAAATTACAATTAATATGCTAAGGACTTTAATGGATAAAATAGAAAACATGCATGAACAGATAGGCAATGTAAACAGAGAGATGGAAATTCTAAGAAAGAAGCAAAAATGTTTTTTAAAAACTGTTTTTATTGCCCTTGTTCTTTGTTTCTATTTTTCTCATTCACTATTTTTCTACCTTTGGAATGAAGAGGCGTGAAGGATACCTTCGATGGGCTTTTTAGTTGATGGGGTATGGCTGAGAAAAGAATCTAAGATAAAGGGTATATGAATAGAATCCTTGAAAACTAAAATGCAAAGAGAACACAGACTGAAAGAAACAGTAGTAGAGAATATCCAATGTCTGTGGGACAGCCACTGAAAGAATAACATACACATAATGAGAATAACAGAAGAAGAAGAAAGAGAGAAAGGAAAAAAAGAAATACTTGAAATAATAATGACTGAGAATTTTCCCAAAATGATGTCAGATACCAATCCACGGATCCAAGAAGCTCAGAGTACTGCAAGCAGGATAAATGTCAAAAAAACAAACAAACAAACAAACAAAAACTACATGTAGGCATAACATTTTCAAACTACAGAAAATCAAAGATAAAGAAAAAAGCCTGAAAGAAGGAAAAGGAAAAAAAAAAAACACATAGAGGAAGAAAAATGAGAATTATTTTTTTCTAAGTCACACAAAATGAGGGAATTTGTTGCCAGTAAACCTGCTTTGCAAGAAATATTAAAAGTAGTTCTTCAGAGAGAAGAAAAGTAATATAGGTCAGAAATTCAAATCTACATAAAAAAAGGAAGAAAAGTAATATAGGTCAGAAATTTAAATCTACATAAAATCTACACATTTTTACTTGTTCTATATGGAACAAGTAAAAATAAACATGTGTTTTCTTATCTGTAAATAACCTGGCAGAAAACAGTTTGCTAAAAACAATAACAATATATTCTACTATATATGCTTATGCATATATGTACACATATACATGCATGTATATGTTTATGTATGTATGTTTATATGAAAGTATACAAATGAAATGATTGTCCTTTGAATTGATACAAGGGACAGGAGGGAAAATTGGGATTACTTTGTTATTATAAGGTACTCAAATTACCCATCAATTGGTATAGTGTTATTTAAAAGTGGTATTGGATTAGTGGTAAATATATATTGCAAAATCTAAGGAAACCATTAAAAAGTTTTTTAAAAACATAACAAATATGCTGAGAAAGAAGAGAAAATGAAGTGATAAAAAATATTCAATTAAAACCACAAAAGGCAGAAAAAGAGAGAAAGACAAAATAGAACAAAGAATAGGGCAACAAAGTCAAAGTAACATATGGTAAATATTGATCCAACTATATCAATAACCAATGTGAACATCACTCATCTAAATGTAACAATTAAAAGACAGAGATGCCAGAGTGTATCAAAAAGCAACACTCACCTACATGTTGTCCACAAGAAAACACCTTAAATTTGAACACATATATATAGATTAAAAGTAAATGGATGGTGGAAAATATAGCAGGCTAATGCTAATCTAAAGAAAGCAGAAGTAGCTAAATTAATTTCAGACAGATCAAACATCAAAGCAAGGAAAGTTATCAGGAATAAAAAAGGATGATATTAAACTAGAAATTAATAATCAATAACAAAGAAAACTGAAAATCCCCAAAATACATGGAAATTAAACAATCAACTTCTAAATAACATGTGGGTCGAAGAAGAAATCTCAAAATAAATTAAAAATATTTTGAATTAAATATTTTAAAAACCTATCAAAATTTGTGGGATACAGAAAAAGCAGTATTTAAATGAACATTTATAGCATTTAATGCATATAATAGAAAAGATCTAAAATTAATAATATAAATTTCTACCTTAGGAAACTAGAAAAAGAAGATCAAATTAAATCCGAAGTAAGCAGAAGGAAAGAAATAATAATAATTAGAGCAAACACCAATGAAGTTGAAAACAGAAAATCAATAGAGAAAAATCAACAAAACAAAATCTGCTTCTCTGAAAAAAAAATCCATAGCCTCTATCTAGGCTACCTAAGGAAAAAAAGAGAGAACACAAATTACTAATATCAGAAATGAAAGTGAGGACATCACTACTGCTCCCATGGACCATAAAATGATAAATATATGGACAACTCTATGCCTACAAACGTCATAATCTAGATAAAATAGATCAATTCCTTGAAAGATACAATCTGCCAAAATTCACACAAAAGGAAATAGACAACCTAAATAAGCCTATAACTATTAAAAAATTATCTCGCCCACCAGGAAGCAGACAGCACAAGCAAGAAAACTCCAGTCCTTCAGCCTGCAGACAGAGTCCACAAACACAGGCCAGACAGTACCCTGAGACTAGCTGGTCCCTGGCCCTTGAGTGATGAGAGGGAAGTGCACTGCTGGGGTGCATACGATGTCTCCTACAGAGGGCAACTTCTCCAAGGTCAAGAAATGTAACTAACCTACCACATACATTAAAAATAAAAATAGCAATTTAGATAAAATGAGGTGACAGAGGAATATGTTTCTGACAAAAGAAAAAGATAAAGCCCCAGAAGAAGAACTATGTGACATGGAAATAGGCAATCTACTTAAGTAAGAGTTCTGAGTAATGATTGTAAAGATGATCAAAGAACTCAGGAGGAGAATGCTTGAACAGAGTGAAAAATTAGATGTTTTCACAAAGAATTAGAAAATATAAAGAATCAAACAGAATTGAAGAATACAATAACTGAAATAAAAAATAAACTAGAAGGAATCAATAGTAGACTAAATGAGGCAGAAGAATGGATCAGTGAGCTGGAAGACAGAGTAGTGGAAATCACTGCCACCAAACAGAAGAAAGTAAAAAGAATAAAAAGAATAAAAAGAAATGAGGACAGTTTAAGACACCTCTGGGACATCAAGCAAGCTAA
This sequence comes from Balaenoptera musculus, assembly GCF_009873245.2. Lineage (NCBI taxonomy): Eukaryota > Metazoa > Chordata > Mammalia > Artiodactyla > Balaenopteridae > Balaenoptera > Balaenoptera musculus. The sequence continues at coordinate 109,471,824 of NC_045788.1, forward strand.
TTGCATTATAGGTTTCCCAGAAGGAGAAGAGAGAGACAGAGGGCCTGAGAAAATATTTGAAGAGATAATAACTAACCTTGGAAAGGAAACAGTTACCCAAGTTCAGGAAGCAAAGAGTCCCATACAGGATTAACCCACAGAGGAACACAAAAGACACGTTATAATCATAATGACAAAAATTAAAGATAAAGAGAGAATATTAGGAGGAACAAGTGAAAAGCAATGAATAACACACAAGGGAACTCCCATAAGGCTATGACCTGATTTTTCAGCAGAAACTCTGCAGGCCAGAAGGGAGTGGCACCATATACTTAAAGAGATGAAAGAGAAAAACTTACAACCAATAATACTCTAACCAGCAAGACTCTTATTCAGATTTGATGGAGAAATCAACAGCTTTACAGATAAGCAAAAGCTAAAAGGATTCAGCACTACCAAACCAGCTTTAGAACAAATGCTAAAGGAACTTCTCTAGGCAGTAAAGAAAAGGCCAAAACTAGAAACAAGAAAGTTATGAAATGGAAAATTTCATTGGTAAAGGCAAACATACAATAAAGATAGGAAACCATTCACACACAAAGCTAGTAGGGACGGTAAAAGACAAAAGTAGTAAAATCATCTGTATCTATAATAAGCAGATAAGGGATACAGAAAACAATTCAATGTAAAATATAATGTCAAAAACAGTAATTGGGATGAGAGGAGAATACAAATGCAAGGTATCTAAAATGCATTTGAAATTAAGAGATCAGCAACATATATATACTGCTATACAAAAACCTATGGTAATTGCAAAATAAAATCTATAAAACACACAGAAAAAGAAAAAGGAATCCAAACATAACACTAAAGATAGTCATCAAATGATAAGATAATAAAAGAAGAAAGGGGGAAAAAAGACTTGCAAAAACAAATCCAAAACAATGAACAAAATGGCAATAGGAACATACATATCAATAATTACCTTAAATGTAAATGGAATAAATGTTCCAACCAAAAGACACAGATGGCTGAATGGCTACAGAAACAAGGCCTGTATATTTGCTGCCTACAAAAGATTCACTTCAGATATCGAGATATACACAGACTGAAAGTGAGGGGCTGGAAAAAGATATTCCACAGAAATGAAAATCAAAAGAAAGTTGGAGTAGCAATACTTATATCAGACAAAGTAAACTTTAAAATAAAGATCATTACAAGAAACAAAGGATACTACATAATGATCAAAGGATCAATCCAAGAAGAAGCTATAACAGTTGTAAATATATACACACCCAACACAGGAGCACCTTAATATATAAGGCAAATGCTAACAGCCATAAAACTGGAAATTGATAGTAACACAATAATAGTGGGGGACTTTAACACCCTACTTATACCAATGGACAGATCACCCAGACAGAAAATCAATAAGAAAACCACAGGCCTTAAACGACACATTAGATCAGATGGACTTGGTTGATATTTATAGAGCATTTCATCCAAAAGCAGTGGGATACACATTCTTTTCAAGTGCACATGGAACATTCTCCAGGAAAGATCATATGCTGGGCCAAAAAGCAAGTCTTGGTAAATTTAAGAAGACTCAAATTGTATTAAATATCTTTTCTGACCACAATGTTATGAGGCTAGATAAGAACTACAGGAAAAAAAAAAAAACACTGAAAAAACACAAACACTTGGAGGGTAAATAATATGCTGCTAAACAACCAATGGATCACTGAAGAAATCATAGAGGAAATTAAAAAATACTTAGAGACAAATGAAAATGAAACATGATGGTCCAAAACCTATGGGACACAGCAAAAGCAGTACTAAGAGGGAATTTTATAGCAATACAAACTTACCTCAGGAAACAAGAAAAATCTCAAATAAACAACCTAAACTTATGCCTAAAGCAACTAGAGAAAGAAGAAAAAACAAAATTCAATGTTAGTATAAGGAAAGAAATCATAAAGATCAGAACAGAAATAAATAAAATAGAGACTAAAAAAAAACAATGGAAAAGATCAATGAAACTAAGAGCTGGTTCACTGAAATGATAAAATTGATAAAATTTTAGCCAGACACGTCAAGAAAAAAAAGAGAAAAGTCCCAAATAAAATGACAAATGATAAAAGAGAAGTTATAACCGACACATGACAGATATACAAAGGATCACAAGAGACTACTACTAGCAAATATATGCCAATAAGATGGACAATCTAGAAGAAATGGACAAATTCTTAGAAAGATACAATCTCCCAAGACTGAATCAGGAAGAAATAGAAAATATGACTAGACCAATTACCAGTACTGAAATTGAATGTGTGATTAGAAAACTCCCCCCCAAAAAAAAGTCCAGGACCAAACGGCTTCACAGGCAAATTCTATCTAACATTTAGAGAAGAATTAACACCTATCCTTCTGAAATTTTTCCACAAAATTGCAGAGGAAGAAACACTCCCAAACTCATTCTATGAGGCCACCATCACCCTGATATGAAAACCAGGAAAAGATATCACAAAAAAGAAAATTAGAGGCTAATATCACTGATAAACATAGATGTAGAAAGTCTTAACAAAATGCCAGCAAACCAACTCCAACAATACATTAAAAGGATCATACATCATGATTGAGTGGGATTTATCCCAGGGATGCCAGAATTTTTCAATAACCACAAATCAATCAATGTGATACACCACATTAACAAACTGAAGAATAAAAACCATATGATTTTCTCAATAGATGCAGAGAAAGGTTTTGATAAAATTCAACATCCATTTATGATTTAAAAAAAAAAACTCTTCAAAAAGTGGGCATAGAGGGAACATATTTAAACATAAAAAAGGTCATATATGACAAACTCACAGCTAACATTGTACTCAATGGTGAAAATATGAAAGCATTTCCTCTAAGATCAGGAATAAGACAAGGATGTCCACTCTCACCACTTTTATCCGACAGAATTTTGAAAGTTCTAGCCACAGCAGTCAGAGAAGAAAAAGAAATAAAAGGAATCTAAATTGGAAAAGAAGAAGTAAAATGGTCACTCTTTGCAGACAACAGGAGGCAATACATAGAAAACCCTAAAGACCAGAAAATACTAGAGCTCATCAATGAATTCAGTAAAGTTGCTGGATACAAAATTAATAGACAGAAATCTGTTACATTTTTATACACTAACAACAAAATATCAGAAAGAGAAATTAAGGAAACAATCCCATTTAACATCACATCAAAAAGTACTCCAAAAGTCTAAGATGCTGATGAAAGAAAATTGAAGACAACACACATGGAAGGATATACTGTGTTCTTGGATTGGAAGAATCAATATTGTTAAAATGACCATACTACTCAAGGCAATCTACAGATTCAATGTAATCCCTATCAAATTACCAATGGCATTTTTTTTCACAGAACTAGAACAAAAAACTTTAAAATTTGTGTGGAAACACAAAAGAATAGCCAAATTAATCTTGAGAAAGAAAAATGGAGCTGGAGTAAAGGAAAGAAAAATGGAGCTGGACTCCCTGACTTCAGACTACACTACAAAGCTTCAGTAATCAAAACTGCATGGCACTAGCACAAAAATAGACACGCAGATCAATGGAACAGAATAGAAAACCTGTTATTTCAAAGAAGCAGAGGCAATACTTTCTATCTCATTTTATAAGGCCAGGCTCCCCATAATAACAAAACCAGGAAATGGACACTCTAATAAAAGAAGACTACAGAACACTACCTCTACAGAAAATTACAGAAAAGAAAACCAACATGAACATAAATGCAAAAATCCCCAGTCAAACACTAGCAAATCTAATTCAATAGTGTATGAAAACAATTATGTATCACAACCAAGTGGGATTTATCCTACTTCTAGGCTGGATCAACATTCAAAAAGCAATTAATATAATTCACATCAACAAGCAAAGGAAGAAAAATCACATTACCATATCAATAGATACAGAAAAAGCATTTGACAAAAATCCAACACCCATTCATAATAAAAACTGTCAGTAAAGGAAAAGAGGGGAACCACCTCAACTTAACAAAGACCATCTATTAATACAAAAACCCCACAGACATCGTACATAAAGGTGAGAAACTCAAGATTTCCTGCTAAAATCAGAAACAAGGCAAGAATGTTCTATCTCACCACTGCTTTTCATCATCAGACTGGATGTTCTAGCTAATATAATAAGACAAGAAAAGGAAATAAAAGGTATACAGGTTGAGAAGGAAGAAATAAAATGAGTTTTTTGCATAGAAAAAGAACATATATGTAAAATATCCAAAAGAATCATCTACAAAAAACTCCTGGAGCTCATAAGTAATTATATTAAGTTTGCAGGACATAAGGTTAATATACAAAGGTCAATTGCTTTCCCCTTACACCAGCAATGAAGAAATGGAACTTGAAATTAAAAACACAGTGGAATTTACATTAGCACTCCCAAAATTAAAATACTTAGGTGTAAATCTAAAAATATGTAGAAGATCTATATGAGTAAAATTACAAAACTCTGTTGAATAAAATCAGAGAGGAACTAATGGAGAGATATTTCATGTTCACAGATAGGAAGACTAAATATTATCAAGTTATCTATTCTTCCCAAATTAATCTACAGATTCAAGGCAATCTCACTCAAGATCCCAGCAAGTTATTTCATAGATATTGACAAGCCGATTCTAAAGTTTTTGGAGAGGCAAAGGACCTAAAATATGCAAAACAATACTAAAGGAGAAGATCAAAGTTGAAAGACTGGTGTCCCCCAACTTCAAAAGTTATTACAAAGCTATGGTAATCAAGACAGTGTTGTATTGACAAAAGAATACACAGATAGATAAATGGAACCGAATAGAGAGCCCAGAAATAGAACCACAAAGTCATTTGAATTTTGACAAAGGAACAAAAGCAATACATACAATGGAACAAAGATAGTCTTCAACAAATGGTGCTGGAACAACTGGACATATACAAGCAAGAAAAGGAATCTAGACACAGGCTTACACCCTTCACAAAAATTAACTCAAAATGATCACTGACCTAAATGTAAAATGTAAAATTTATAGAGGATAATATAGGAGGAAACTTAGATGACCTTGAATATGGTGATACCTTTTTAGATACAACATCAAAGACATGACTGATGAAAGAAATAATTGATAAGCTGGATTTTAATAAAATTAAAATTTTCTGCTCTGTGAAAGATACTGTCAAGAGAATAAGACAAGCCACATACTAGGAGAAAATATTTGCAAAAGACACTTCTGATAAAAGAATGTTACCCAAAACATACAAAGAACTCTTAAAACTCAACAACAAGAAAACAAACAAACAACAACAAGAAAACAAACAACCCAATTAAAAAGTGAGCCAAGGACCTTAACAGTCACCTCACCAAAGAAGACACACAGATGGCAAATAAGCATGTGAAAAGGTGCTCCACATCATATGTCATCAGAAAAATGCAAATTAATACAACAAGATACCACTATACTAAGACCAAAATCAGGAACACTGACACCCAATGCTGGGAAGGATATGGTGCAACAGAAACTGTCATTCATTGCTGGTGGGAATGCAAAATTATACAACCACTTTGGAAGACAGTTTGGCAGTCTTTTACAGAACTAAACATCCTCTTATCATACAATCCAACAATCGAACTCCTTGGAATTTTCCCAAATACCATGGAGCACGTGGATGTTTATAGCAGGTTAAATCATAATTGCCAAATCTTGGAAGTAATCAAGATGTCCTTCAGTAGGTGAATGGATAAACAAACTCTGGTACAAACAGTCAATGGAATACTATTCAGTGCTTAAAAGAAATGAGCTATCAAGTCATGAAAAGACATGGAAGAAACATAAATTTATATTACTAAGTGAAAGAAGTTAATCTGAAAACACTACATGTTGTGTGACTTGAACTATATGGCACTCTGAAAAAGGAAAATCTATTGAGAGAGTAAAAAGATAAGTGGTTACCCAGGGGGTTGAAGAGAGGGATGAATAGGCAGAGCCTATTTTTAGGGCAATGAAAATATTCTGTAGATACTATAATGGTGGATACATTTACATACATTTGTCCAATCCCATATACAATCCCAAGAGTGAAATATAATGTACCTAAGGACTTCAGGTAATTATGATGTGTCAGTGTAGATTCATGAATGGTAACAAATGTTCAACTCTGGTGGGGGCAATGGATAAAGGGGGAGGCTAGGCCTGTGAGGAAGCAGAAGATATATGAGAAATCATTTTATCTTCCCTTCAATTTTGCTGTGAGACTGACACTGCTTTAAAAAAAAATAGTCTTAATTACAAAAGCAAACTTAATCTGAATGACTGTCTTACATATTTTGATAAATGATAATGCAGGGTTTTTCGGTGATTAAAATTTGAAAACAAAATATATTGGGATTTTAATATGGTATTAAATTTTAACACTCTAACAAAATTTTATTCATCACTCACAATAATCTAATGGTTTTCGTGATATTATTCTGTTTTCCTTCCATTTTTAATCCCTCAAAATATACCTTTTCAATAAATCACCTTGCTTAGTACCCAGGCAGATTATATGTCTGGGTATAAGAATTAATTGGATAGATGAATTAGTAGCTGGATAATAATGGAAATGAATAATAACAGTGCAAGAATACAGTTGAAATGAACTAATCAGAAAATATAATATTGACATAAATATATAGCTTAACTATATATGCATTATATATGTAAAATATCATAATAAAACTTTCAGGTTTTTTTTTTTTTCACTTTGTGGCTGGATCAAAAGAGTAATATAATGCCAAATGGGAATTCCACCATTAGGTATATACCCATCAGAAATGCCTGCCAAAACACATGTACAACAATGTTTATAGTATTAATTATCATAGCTCCAAGCAGAAGACTAGAAAAACGTCCATTCACTGTGGGGTGGATAAAGGAAGTGTACATATTACACAATAGAATACCATATAGAACTGTGAATAAATAAGTTGATACTACACACAATATCAACGAAAATAACACATATAATACTGAGCAGTGAAGCCAGTCACAAAAGGGAGAATTCTATTTACATGTAATCTAAAACAGACAAAACTACTACATAGTCAAGAGTTGAGATAATGTTACACGGGTGAACAGAGTGATAACAATAGAAAAGGGAGCAGAATGGGGCTTTCAAAGATGCAGGTCAGGTTCTTTTTCTTGATCTGGGTGCTGGTTTCATGAGTGTATTCAATTCATAAAAGTTGTCATTTAGGAATTACACACTTTTTTGTTATTCTACAATTGTTTTCTAAATCTTTAGATATCCATGTATATCTTTAATGACTTAACTTTGAAATAAACAAATAAAAATGCCCATCACTTTTAATTATTACACAAGTATAGCAGATCTGCATATACTAATTTACATAAAACACAGGCTTGAGTTATGGATGTTTCTGAGTATCATGAGATTAATTGCATGACTTTTTGTTGTCAAGATGTTTATTAACCAAATCCGATCTTAATCATTTTTATCTTTCACAGCTAGCTAAAAATTTCCAATAAACAGCTAGAACAAAATTGTAACATAATATTTAGAAATATGTATTCATTGTCTTTCCTTAAACACAGTCTATTCCTATATTTGTATCAGAAAACATACCATTCTCCACTCTAAATCACTAGACTTGAACAGGAAAAAAAAAAAAAAAAGCAGCAAAATCTTGACTTGTGAGTTCAAAAGTCACTGGACTTGAAGGCCAATCTAAAAACCACAGGCTCTGAGAGGGAGGAGTGGGAAGGACCACAGAGATTTACATACTTTAAGCTTCCCCAACATTGAGCACTATTCTTCCCTCTGCCAGGGAGCTCTGTGAAAGTCAGAGACCAGTTACCTTTCTTTACTCCTTCTGGGTTTGACCATGAAAACCTCAGCCAGCACCAAGCGAGGCTGAACTTATCAGGCCCCTAAGAACTTCATATCCATTTGGTCCAACATGTGCAAACCACATTTTTTTTAAAAAGGATGTAGATCTAGGTGCCTAAATGGTTTATGATGACATAAAAGTAAGTACCTGACTAAACTGGGACCAGAGAAAATCAGGCTGAGATTTCTGAGAGCTGGAAGAGCACAGAAAGACACCTTGCATATGACTGAATTTTACATATGTAACACAACATTACTAGTTCTGCATCTCTTTCAGGGCTATGAAGAAGAGTGAAGATGATTAAACGTGACAGGAGTTTTATATGCAACCGACTCAAACAGTTGTATATAAATTACAAAAGTAGTACATTCATTTCAATATCATTGTAAGCTCTGAAGGAAAAAGTAGAGGCATTTAATTGCTCTTTGATGTCAGGGACTATATCTCTATATACTCATTAATTGACACATAATGTATACTCAATGCATGCTTATTGAATAAAGAATAAAGGAACAAATGAAGAAGAATGGATAACCAGCTTTCTATCATATTTTACACAAAACCACATATAATTGTTAGTCATGAGAGACATGCATGGAATGCTAGGAGATTTTTAGATTCTGAACAGGTATGCTATGAGGAATTTACCCTTGTGATGTATTGTTACATTACTAAGGCATTTCAAAGCAAATTTAATATTGATTACAGTACTCACCCAGAAAATAAGGGATAAATAGTGGAAGCTAATGAGTTCAGAGTTTCCTTTCAGAATTTTAATAAATACAAAATAAACTTCTGGGATTCAGAGATTATTTTAAATGTTTCATGAAGGGAAACTTTGTTTGGGTTTTGTAGAGTCTTATCATTCTTTCACAGGGATTTTTAAAGTAAAAACTAGGCTGAGAAATGCACTTACAACAATATGAGCTGCAATAGTTTCTTTTGCATTAGTCTTCTGAAGTCCCAGGCTAATAAAAACAATTGCACTGTTTTGCAATTCTTTGGTTTTTAAACCAATATATCAGACAAGTATCCATGGAACAAGAGGAAGCATTTTAAGTTTAGTTAGTGGGGTAAGATTTTTAGTGAAAACACAAAACTCATTATGAAGTTTCAAGATTTTGCAATAGTATACTTAGGAGACTATCTTGTAGAAATTAGCAAATGTTGGATTTTTTTACACAGAAAAAATCATTAATACTCTTCTAGATGTAATTAGATTTGTTTTCTTTTTTTAGAATTGTTAGTGCTAAATTTATGGATGAAGTTCCAAAGGCTTTCTGTGCTCATTTCAGCTTTTTCTCTTTTTTCTTTTACAGGTTTCATCCTTCCTCTCCAATAAATCTTTTGCACTTCTAACTCTTAAGTGTCAGCTTCATGGGCTTCCTGCAGGACCAACTAAATCAGGAGGAAAGATTATAGGCTTTAGTTTTATACATTCCTTTGACACACTTACAAACTTGAACAGATAGATAGGACGTTGAACAGACAGTATAAAGTGGATAGAGTTTGGCTTAGATAAAAAGACAAGAGATCAGGGGGTGGGCAGGATGGGCAAGGATGTCATGACAATAGATATGACAGTCTTAGTTAACTCAATAGGAAGTTCCAGAACAAAGATGATCTAATAGAATAGTCTAGCATTGTACAGAAACAAGTTAGCCTTAAGACTCCCACCACATTTGCCAGCTGGCCAGGGGCTGCCCCAGGAGAGTGCAGCACCTGCTCTAAAGCTGAAGCAGGTCCTGATGGTGCGAACACATAGAGGCTAACTGAACTCCTTGTAGCTGAACATCAGGCTGTGTTCTGAAGGGAGATACAAGTGATACAACCCCATGGCTGCCATATCTCCAGCCTTGAGGATGCCTGAAATTTTGACCCTTGGTTAAACTTTCAGCATCAGCCTAATAAATATATAGAAGTGTACCAGATCTAAAATGAGCAAGGATTTTTGTTTATATTTTGCTATGAATTCTACACTGTTCTAAATTAGAACACAAACACACTGTACGTGAGGGTTTCAAGATTGCTTATTTTATAAGCTGTCATTGAGGAGCAACAGGTGAAAAGGTATGAAAGCTGAAAGAACACCATTGATTTGGTTTCCTGAGCTGAGATGGATCTTGCCTTAGTCACTCATCTCTCAAGACCAAACACACCTCTGAGAAATGTCTGCTTGAGATGTTGAGCTGCACCTGAGAGACACAAGACTGCCATTGCATTGATGCTGCACATGATGGGATTCTTATCTTGGTCTTTTCTAAATAGACCACTGCTTTCAAACAAGCTGGAGTAACTGGGTCAGGTTTACTCTCCAACATGAAACAGAAATCCAACAGGAGACTTGGTAAACAACTGTAGTAAATTCATTAATGGAATATTATTAGAAAACCAAAAGGAATAAAATATAGATACACACACCAACATGGCTGAATCCCCAAACGTTCATACCGAGTGAAAGAAGCTAGACTCAAAATAGTACCCACTGTACGACTGCATGCATATAATGTTTTGGAAAAAGCAAATTTTATTCAGTATGATAAGAACCAGAAGAGTGGAGGAGACAAGAACTGAATATGAAAGGGCAAGAGGAAATATTTAAATCTTGACACACGTATGTGACATGTGTGTATTATTCAGATGTAAGCATTTGTCAAAAATCAAACTGTACATTTCCGATTATTTATGCATTTCACTGAATAAAAATTATACTTCAATTTAAAAGAAATTTCATCCAAAACCATCTATTGAATGGCCCTAGAATAGCATTCAAACTTTTGGCTTTTAATGATATCCATTTGTGCAGTGCCTAAAATGTTGAATTATTTGGATTATCGACAATTTTAACTTTAATGTATGCTAATAGTCCTAATTCCCCAAATTATCTCTGTGTGAGTAGCTAATAAATTTTATTTCAAATGAGTATTTTTTATATATAGCCCAGTGTGCTTAACCATCAGGAATAAAGATAATTCAAATAAGACTAATATACATGTAGAATTATGTATATTCGAATCATTTTTTTGAGATAAATAAAATTTTGTAATGTTGTAAATGTTCAGTCATTGGTTCTCACAGTTTTCTATTCCATAAAAATTAGCAGGAAAACACTTAAAAATAATTCTGAAAATACATATAGCTGATTCACTTTGTCGTACAGCAGAAACTAACACAACATTGTAAAGCATTTATACTACAATAAAGATGTGAGAAAAAAAGGGGAAAAAAAGATCACATACCACAAAAAAAATAAATAAAGGTTATACTCCAATAAATAAATAAATAAATAAATAAATAAATAAATAAATAAATAGCATGTTATTGATAATGTGAAAGAGACATATCTTTAAAATGGAGCAGCTCCTCAGAACTGAATGATAAAATGGATGCAAAGGAGAACATCACTTGTGGCAGGTCTAGGAGAGTACATAGCATCCATGAACACACTGAAGCTCTGTCTTGTGAACTAATCACAGAACTTCCAGAAAAACTGGTAGCCTCTCTAGGTGAATCTAAATGCTGTGATTCCCTTTCTGCTAGACCAAAGGAAGCTGCCCAGTTTACTGATGGAACTTCCTGAGACTGAAAGAGGTAAATCCTTCACCATTTGCCTAGCAGACAGTAAAACTTTGTTGAAAAAGGTATGGTAATTCTGCACAATAGGCATAAATGAAGGCATCGTATTTGGTAGTGTGGACATAATTGGACTCTTGCCCAATTTTGGTTTTGTCCAGAATAGATAGTTATTCTGCTTTGTGCAGCACCTGCCTTGTGACCAAGTTATAGCTGAGAAATCATTAGGAGTTTGCAATAATGGATTGTGGATAAATTCTGCCACCTCTTATGATCACTAGAAAAAAAGTACATTTTACCACTGCCAGAGTACAAAAATCTACTAAGAAGCACAACATCAATGGAAATCACATGTTCTGCCACTGGTATGGTAGTAATTTGATTGAGAAGTAGAATTAAGTGCCTCTTAATAAAAATGGATGGGCAAAAACTGGAAGCAACCAAGATGTCCTTCAAGAAGTGACTAGGTAAAGAAACTGTGGTACATTCATATGGTGAAATATTATTCAGTGATAAAAAGGAGTGAGCTATCAAGACATGAAAAGACATGGAAGAAACCTTAAATGTCTATTGCTTAATAAAAGAAGCCATTCTAAAAAGGCTATTTGCTGTATAATTCCAATTATATGACATTCTGGAAAAGACTAAACTATAGAGACAGTAAAGAGATCAGTGACTACTTGGGGTTGAGGGGGAGAGGTGAATAGGTGTAGCATAGAGAATTTTTAGGGCTGTGAAACTATTCTATAAGATGCCTTAATGGTGGATATATGACATTATGCACTTGTCAAAATTATAGAACTGTACAACACAAAGAGTAAATTGTAATGGAAACTATGGACTTCAGTTAATAATAATATATCAATATTGGCTCATCAATTGTGACAAATGTATCACACAAATACAAGATGTTATTAATAGGGGAGGATATATGTGGGAACTTTTTGTACTATGTTCTCAATTTTCTGAAACCTAAAACTGCTCTAAGGAAAAGAGACGCAAATGTAGAGAACAGACTTGTGGACACAGAAGAGGGAAGGGGAGGGTGGGACAAATTGAGAGAGTAGCATTGACATATATACACTACCATGTGTAAAATAGATAGCTAGTGGGAAGTTGTTGCATAGCACAGGGAGCTCACGTCGGTGCTCTGTGATGACCTAGAGAGGTGGGGTGGGGAGGGGGGAGGGAGGCTCAAGAGGGAGGGGATATGGGCATATATGTATACATATAGCTGATTCACTTTGTTGTACAGCAGAAACTAATACAACATTGTAAAGCAATTATACTCCAATGAAAAAATTAAAATAAACAAATAAAACTGCTCTAAACATAGTCAATTAATTAATAAAAAACACTTCTCCAACATTCTCAAGGGATCTATGACAATCAGTGGCCCTCAGCAGCCAAATGCAATATTTAAAGCACAGTTTGTTACTTAGGGCAAAAAGAAGACAGGGGATGTTCTATAGCCAGAGGCATGAATGGTGGGTTCACATGTAACTTATATATATATGTATATGTAGATGTTGTCATGAAAATATATGGCACATGATGGTCTTATCATGAAGGGCTAGATTTCTGGGCTGTCTCAACGTGAAGGGATTCTCCTTCAGAAAGCTTTCTGAGATCTGGAGATGGGGATGAAAGGATGAGGATGATGGGATTACAAAATCCTCTCTTTCTTAATTCCCAATATTTTTTCTTTGTTTTTTGATTGATGTTCAGGTAGTGGGGATGGACTGAAGAAGATCTTCTAAGGGTATTACTGCTACCTGCCTCTTCTGGGTGAAACAATGCAAAAGAGAGAGAGAGAGAGAGAGTGTGTGTGTGTGTGTGTGTGTGTGTGTGTGTGTGTGTGTTGGGGGTGTTCTAAGAGTAAAAATCATGTCAGAAAATTTGTAAGGGGATATGGCCACAGAGAACATGTTTTCTAAAAAGGGAAGTCCAAATCCTTATTGTATAGTTCAGTTCTTGGTGATCATTAATACTTTACCATACCTGTTTTCATGAATCAAATATTGTAAAATTTGCTATTACAAAAAGCATAAGTATGCATGAGGAAATTACAAATATTCAACCAGTCACCTGGTTGAATAAAAGGAAAGAAAAGATTAAGAGCAGCATCATCTTTTTCCTTTCCTCTCAGGGATACCTGAGAATTTGGCCTTTAATTAGCAATTGGTTACATAATTGACTTAAGGGATATATAATAGAGTGTGGACTAAGGTAAATAAGGGTCTTGTGGAGGCTGCTATATTCTGTGAACTATGAACCCAAGCACACAGTACCTGGTTGTTGGTATTGTTTGTTATATAGTACGTGATTAATGAAATGCAACTGCAATATCTCCAAAAAAGAAAGCTTGTCACATGACCCGGAGGAAACAGTATGATTAGAAAATTTTAAAAGCTAAAGGGAAGACAGAGCTGTTATCCGCCCTGAGCTGAGGTAGTCTATGCTCAAGTCAACCTCATTTCTTAGGAGTTATAAGAAGCTGCATCTGAGAATCAGGAGAACTGGGTTGATTTTAAGGAATCCTCCATGAGCCTGAGGGCAACCCTTTGACAAGGAGATGAAGGTGCTGGTTATTGGGAGTAAATGTACCCCAGGGTAAAGCAATCCAAAGGTATATAAGCAGAACTTAGATGCCACTGCATCAAATTCAGTGGAGCTACAGCCAGGGTACTAAAGGTTGACAACTCCTACTCCACCAGGCTCATAGGCAATTCATCACCAAGGTCTATTGATTTTATTTCTTCAACATCCCTCTAATCTACCTACTTTTCTCTCCTGCTGCTACCTGAGTACTACAGGACATGAATTGAGTGGACTTCGGCAATATGTTCAGAATTAGTCCACTCATGCTTTTTGTCTTTCCTCAATCAAATTTGCAAACCTCAGCCTAAAACATATTTTCAAATTTAAAATATAGTCATATCATCTCACTGCTCCCATACCCCACCTCCTTTTCCTCCCTCTGTTGAAACATTTCAATGGCTTTCTATTGCCTGTAAGTAGGGACCATCCTCTATGGAAGCCTGCAATGACTTAGATCCAAACCTAACTACATCTCCAGCCCATTCATAATTACTACACCACCGCGTTTTTTTGACCCAGACCCACCATACGTCTTTTAGTCCTTCATTTGAGCAGTGTGTCATAGTAATTGCTGGGCATGGGGACTTGCTTTTACTGAGCAGTTCTCTTTTACTGAGCAATTCTACCATCCTCACTTTGCTTGTTTATTTCCTGCTTATTCTCAGATGGCCATAGGGCTGTCACTTCCTCAGTGGAGTCATTCCAGACCTGTTTCATTTCATTGAAGGTGTGTGTGTGTGTGTGTGTGTGTGTGTGTGTGTGTGAATATATGTGTGTATGCATATGTATGTATGTATGTGTGTGCGTTTTTGATTAATATTTTTCTTCACTCTGAACTTTAAGTTATGAGATACAGTAACAGTCAAGTTCGCATCTGTTAATGCTCACAACATAATCCGCAGTACCAAGTATAGTCCCTGGATTGTACATCCTGTAAATCGACACGTGTCAATAGAGATTTGACTTGAATAGATGAATGAACAACGTCATTTATTTATGTATTGTATTTCTAGTATGTCTTTTCCAATAGTTTAGTATGTCTTTTCCCTGATCATTTTCACTCTGAGGGCAGCTTACTGGCAAATGACTCACAATGCTGATATGATTATTTACTGTCTCAATTTTAATTTTTAAATTTTTTAATGTTCTTAATGTTTTTAATAAAAGTTATGTGCTTATTTTCATAACTTTTTAAATTGTTTTTCACATAGTATGCCAATTACCTTTCTTTCTCATTCTACATCATTATCTTCTCTTTAATTCACAATTCAGAGTTTTTGTTTTACTTTAGAGTACACAATATTGCAGTCTACATTTATTTCTTATTCCTTTAGGAAATACTTTCACAAGAATGTTTTCAACCATTTATTGAGTTCTATGTGTTTTTATTTCTTTATGTTATAGAATTTTTTCATAAAGTTATCAGTATTTTTCCTAGTTATTCATTAATGAACAATGATAGGTCTATCTAGGTTTGAGTGTATTTTTCTCACTGATGTGAATAGATTTGCCCTCCTCACTTTACCCTAGGATCCTCTTATTCTAGAGGTAACTATTCAGAGATTCAACTGAAATATGGAAAAAGGAGAAAGTTGAAGACATGAACATCCAAGGAGGAGAATTCCAAATCTTAGCACTTTTATCCCTTGTGTGGATGAAAATACTGAAAAATTTCATGCCAAGTACAGTTTTCTTATCATGCTACCTTGTGTTATATCACGTGTTTGCTTTGATCTTCCTGAGGTGGTTTGGGGAAGCCCAGCCAGAAGTTACTTGTAAACAATCTTGCTGATGATATCCACAAGCCTCTGGACACAGCTGTCCTATTCTCTTAGCTCTTGTTCCTAGTCTTTCTGCCTTTTTTCACCTGCTTCTGAAGAAAGTATCAGTTTCTAAAAATGTTATTACTTCAGTGAAACTTTGGGTAATGCTTTAGTCTGCAAGGGATGCCATAACAAAACCCATAGACTAGGTGGCTTAAACAACAGAAATGAATTTTCTCAGTTTTGGAGGGTAGAAGTCCAAGATCAAGGTGTCAGTAGGATTGGTTTCTCCCAAGGCTTCTCTCTTTGGCTTGCAGGTTGCCACTTTCTTGCTATGTCCTCACTTGGCCTTTCTTCTATGCACACACACTCCTGATGTCTCTTCTTATAAGGACACAAATCCCATTGGATTAGGGTCACAAATTCATGACCTCATTTAACCTTAATTACCAAATATAGTCACATTGGGGATTAGGGTTTCAACCTATAAATTTTTGGGGGGGGAGGAACAATTCAGTCCATAACAGGTAACTGCCATATTTTTCAGTAGTACAGTGGCCTAACAATTCTCCCTAGTCTTTGTCCAGATAATTTAGCCATTGAAATAGAGAAGAGTTTTGTAGAATACTTTCCCAAGTCACCAAAAACCTTTGGCCTGGAATAGTTGTTTGTGACTCTGATACAACACATTGTATAACAATAGTAATCATACATAACTATTGTAAAACTGCATATACAATGGTTCTTTTTAAATTGCACTAAAAAAAGCCATGTGGAATCGTCAACTTTTTTATGACTTACCATCATCACCATCTCTTATCCTCGTAAAATAGGTGGTATTTGTTAATACCTCTACTTATTTTATCTTGGACTTATTTTCAGGAAGACATGTTCTAACTTGACTTTATTAACTTGTTTTTATCACTTATTATATGAACAATTGCAATCTTAAATTCCTTAAAATTCATGAAATTTGGATCTACCTACCATTAGATTCTAGCTTTAATTCTTTGCATTTGAAATTCCTTTATCATTGGGTTTTTCTTTATTTATTTGGGATGAGAATGTAAAACCGATAGTTAGTGGGAAGCAGCGCATAGCACAGGGAGATCATCTCAGTGCTTTGTGACCACCTAGAGGGGTGGGATAGGGAGGGCGGGAAGGAGGGAGATGCAAGAGGGAGGAGATATGGGGATATATGTATATGTATAGCTGATTCACTTTGTTATAAAGCAGAAACTAGCACACCATTGTAAAGCAATTATACTCCAATAAAGATGTTTTAAAAAAAAAAGAAAATGTTGGAAAGATAAATGACTATTCTCAAACTCATCCTGCATTATCTAGTACACTTTTATTTCATTTTCTCTTGTTTTTTTCAGATTAGATTTCAAACTTTTTGCAAGAAAACTCCCTATCTTTTTTGACATTCCCCAATAGTACTTAGCAAAATTTTGTAAAATGATAAGAAATTAGTAGAAATGTTTATACAGAATTAGAGCCCTTGATTATTTTAAATTTAATATTCTAACTTCAAATTACAGTATAGTTCAGTTGGATGACAAAATTGAAGCTCTCTTATATAACGTTTCAAAGAAATGTTTTATTAGTTGGTTTGATAGAAAAAAGACACAGACATGGATCTCTAGTGTTTATGAAGCAATTTCAGACTTTCTCATTCTCTTAATTCTAAGGTGTAGCTTGAACAAGGATTTTTTTTTTTTATTTCCAATTTTACAGAAGATGTAACTGAGGCTCTTGGGGAGGTAAACAGACTTCCCAATATTATATGGGAAACAAAGGGTAAAGCTCGGACTCAATCACAGGTTCTTCTTGCTCTAAATATCCTGCCCTTGTCACCAGAATTTGAAACCCCAACATTTCACACAGAAGAGAAACAAAGGTCTCTTTAAAACTAGAGAAAAAGTAGGAAAGAGTATTTTCGGTTGATTCACTAAATCATACTGGATATACAAATCTATAAGGAGTACTGTTTGACTTAGAAAGTCAGCATTTTACTGGATTTTGGGGAAAATAAGTACTTTGATGGGGAATACAGTAACATGACTGTACAAACATCGGAAACATGAGATTTAGAAATGTAGTATAAGAAGAAACATATCCAACATTGGTGTAAACTATAAGAAAATAAGACTCTTTGGGGGGAATACAGATGTCTGATCCCTGTCTCCTCTTATTTCAATGATGAATTTATTTCAACTTAAACCTATTAAGTTCCTACTATGTCAGGTACCATTGTAGTTGTTGGCACTACAGTACTGAATAGAAAAAAATCTCTGTTGTAAGCAAGTTCACATTTTACTGGGGTTGGCAGAAACAATGGTTTTGATAGGTTAGGTAATGATAGGAAGCAAAGAAAATAAAATGAGGCAGGGAAAGGAAGAATGGAGGGGGCACACCCATGGAAGTTCTTCTTCTGCAAATTGATAACTACTTTAATCCAATAATTGTACTCTGCTAAATAGATTTCTTATTCTACCAGCTTACATGCAAGTCCCAAAAGCGGTCTTTACTTTGGCATGAAACATTGAAGAGCCTTCTTAGAATGGAAACGAGGTAATTTAGAAACTCTATACTTAGTTTATCAAATTATTTAGCCAGTCACCTAGCAAAGGTCAGTTAGAATAATATAGAAAACCAGTAATTTTTGACTAGGAGGATGGAAAAAAAAAAAAAGAGAGAGAAAAGAAAATGAACCATTTAATATTAGCTGATAGCTTAGTGCAAATGTAATTCAAGAATAAGGGATACTGCCTTCATCTTAGAAAAGTGTTTCTGAACTTGCAGAGGTGAGTCAATACTCACATCCAACCTGAATGACCACATTGCTCTGTTATGTTATCTTCAAATGCTCTTTTACTCCTTTTAATTATGGTACAGATTATATGAATCTACATCCCTGTTGATGTTTGTATCTAAGCCTATGTTGTCATTGTCAGCAATACTCTACAATTTAGAAGGAAAAAATTTGCAGCAATAGTTAGGCCACTGCATTTTTCATTATCAATTAATTGTCTCTCTAAAATTATGCATAGCACACAATGATGTGTATAACACGGGAAAAGTAAATTCTCTCCAGGGATTGTTGTAAATCAGAATTATTTGTATTTTGCCCAGAAATATATAATTTGAGGAAAATGTTTAAAGTTCTGAAGGAAATGGTGCAGAAAATATTTTATGAATCTGGTCCTTACTGTGTAATCTAACTCATGGGGAAAAATTAAGGCATTAAATAGATCCAAGGTATTTGTTTGTCATTTTTATTGGAAGCAAAGCAATTAAGACAATTTTAATGAAAAACTTAATTATACACAACTAATTATGAGTATTGCAAAGAAATAAAAGTACCAAAATGGAGTTCTTATAAGGCTAATAACGATCCTTTTAAACCATAATCAAAGATTTTTTAGGAGATTCAGAAAAAAACTTTTAAAAGGGATAGCTCTAATCTGTAATTTGGCAAGGAAGAAAAAAAGAACAATTTACTCCTACATAGAGCTTCAGTGAAAAAAATAACTCAATAGAATGTAAATATAAATATATTTTAACAAAGAAGTGAATTTTTTAAGAAGAAAGGAAACTGGCAAATTAATTTGCCTGCTTTAAAAATGGCAGGTCATCTGACATTTTCTGGAAAGTTTGCAATCAATTTTACATCTTTCCACGTCATGACATGCAAGAATATAGGGTTCAGGCAAAGTAGTTTTTATATTACAAATATGCTTAAAAGTCAAAGAACTTGCTAGAAATTAGAGAGTATATATATATATATATATATATATATACACACACACACACACACACACACACATATATAGGTATATATAATTAAACCTAATAAAACTGATTTTTGTGAGCAGTGTTAAATAATACACTAAATAAATCTGAAATTTAAAGTCTGATACTCAGAATAGCATTACTCTGATAGCCTATAACATAATTGAAGAAAAAAAATCACAAATTAAGACATACAAATGTCAAAAAGATTGTCTTTTTTATTTTCTAGAAATACTATGTAAACATTGAAACAAAGAGCAATTACAATGTTGACTATGAACCTAAGGAAAAAATAAATGCCTGTATCTGTATTGAGTAAGTTTCTTATTTTCATTTCAATGAAAACAAATTGCTTTGGTGGGAAGCAACGCAGCTTAAATAAACACTGAATGTAATTTGGATGAAATAGATTTTAGGAATTTAGAGGTTTCACATCCTCTCAGTTTTGCAAGTGGAAGAATCAGAGTACAATATATCTGGCTCTAGTCTTAGGAGAATTTGCTAGTGTCACACCAAAAATAAATGTATATTGTTTCGTGTGAATGTTTCCAATATCTTTGAGTTTTATAGGTAGAAATATATTGTTAGGATTTGGGATGGGAAAATTATTGTAATGGGATTTAAATTTTTAAGATACGTGTTTCTATATAATCTTATTTTAGGGGAAAATACACAAAGAACTTTACCATTTATAGTTTTATATATAATTTAAACTCTATTTCTGAATATATATAAAGGAAAGAAGAATAAAAACACCCAGAAACAGACTGGAAGCAAAAGCACGTGCCGAAGATTTGGGGTTACGCAATGTGTCAAGTTTAGGAAAATAATCAGTGATAGAAAAGTAAATAACTGTGGTGCTTGCAATATATCATTTAGAGAATTAACTGTGGGTCTTTAGAGAAAAGTAAGTTCACATATGATAAACGAGGCAGAAAATGTAGTAACTAAAAGAAAATAGGTATGCAGTAAAAACTTTTATACAGATTGACACTTAAGGATGTAGACTGGAGAGAAACCATCTATTAATATACAGGGCAAGTCAAAGTGTGGAAAATATAAAAGTATCAAACTTGCATTCAAGGATATGTATGTATAGGTATATCTATCTATCATCATTTATTTACTCCTCACTCTGTCTTAACTTGTAGCTATCTCCTTTATAGAGGAGAAAAAGGAAAGATCACCCACTCTCAGATTCAGATTCACTCACTCTCAGAATACAGGGAATATTCAAGTTATTTAATTTTGTACTATGAAAACAATAT
Organism: Balaenoptera musculus; assembly: GCF_009873245.2. Classification (NCBI taxonomy): domain Eukaryota; kingdom Metazoa; phylum Chordata; class Mammalia; order Artiodactyla; family Balaenopteridae; genus Balaenoptera; species Balaenoptera musculus. Next base: position 109,492,740 of record NC_045788.1, read on the forward strand.
GTGTATTTCCCATTTATAATATAAGTGATATTTAATAGTGAATATGTGAATATTTAATATATTTTCAAATTCCTTATCTTCCTCTTGTGAATCTCTATTTTTGCAATTAACCTTGTGGTTCAGTGACTTTTTGGATGAGTAAACATAAATTTTTCTTATAAATAAAATTAACACCATTGAAAAGTGATAGCCTTATTTATTCTGTGCTATGTATTCCTCATTTGAAGTGATTAAAGAGCAGAAACACATGTAAAGTTGGAAAGTGAACAGATAAACAGGATAAGTTGCATTGTTTCATTTCCTTGTTTGAATAAGGGAAATCACATGTTCACAGCAGCACTATTTACAATAGTCAAGACATAGAAACAACCCAAGTGCCTATCAACAGATGATGTGGTATATATTTACAATGGAATATTACTCAGCCACAAAAAAGAATGAAATATTGTCATTTGCAGCAACATAGATGGACCTGGAGAATGTTATACTTAGTGAAATAAGTCAGAAAAAGAAAAATAGTATATGATATCACTTATATGTAGAATCTAAAAAATAATGCAAATGAATCTATATACAAAACAGAAACAGACTCACAGACATAGAAGACAAACTTTCAGTTACCAAAGGGGAGAGGGAGTGGAGAGGGATAAATTAGGAGTATGGGATTAACAGATACAAACTACTATACATAATACAGATAAGCAACAAGGATTTGCTAAATAACACAGGGAATTATATTCAATATCTTGAATAACCTATAATAGAATATAATCCACACAAAACTAAAAATAAAAAATAGCTGAATCACTATGCTGCACATCTGAAACTGAGGCAATAGTTGATTTATAAAATCAACTATACTTCAATTAAAAAAAGAAAACAATAAGGAGATTCCAAAGCAAATATTCCCTTAGAAAAGTGTGTGGAAGGGATGGAATTTTCTTTTTTTCTCATGCTGATGGTGTATGAGCTAGGGCAGGAGAGGCTTTTATTTTCTGGCTACAGTATGTATAAACTTCTGGAATTATTAGCACAAGTTTGAAGATTCACCACTATTTTCTCTAGTTCACCACTCAATTTCCTGAATCAGTCTCAAAAGACTATTTATGGAAGAGAATATTTCTAAATTATGGTATAAAGGGTAATCTTCCTAATCTTCCCCACACTTGAGACAGCTTTTTAAAGAGATCACATTCTGAGTCAGGTTGCTTGAGTATAGCTTAAACTCAGTCACAAAGAGAAAACGGGAATTCAAGAAATGCATTTTTCAGGGTTCAAAGGAAAATGAAATAATCTCCATGCTTACGGTCCTTTATATAACCTAAAGCTGTACACTTGATATACTTGTATACTCAAGATATCTTATTTTGTTTATTTTGCTAATAATCATGGATATATGTTCTATTGTTTTTACTATGTAAGTGGATTTGAAAATATAGTGCTAATTTAAATAAATCACTATACAGAAATAATAAGCAGAAAAAAGTTCACCTTTTAACTCAGGAGAGCGACAAGTAGTGGTAGAGAAATCAACAAAGCAGAAAGCAGGTAGTTTCAAGGTATTGCAGTTGATTCCACTAACTTCGACAAAGAGATTCAGCAGACATAATGGCTCCCTCTGAGTCTTGCTCTATTTCACTCTGTGACTTTGACCTTGACTAGCTTACTTGGATTTTCTTGTTTCATAGTTTTCTCAATAAATTAAAAAGAAAAGAATAAATGGAAAAAGGATTACTAAGTCTTATCACTATATAACATTATGGAGGGCATTAAGAAATACAGTTAAAACTCATCATGCCTCCTACAAAAAACTCCTTGTAAAGACTTAGTATATTATTTTTTATCTGTGGCATTTTCCCCTTGTTGTTGTTTTGGGACTCTTTTGAATGTAGATCTCCATGACTGGCAATTTGTGTGGTACATAGGTGATTTCTGGAACCACTATACTTTCCATTTGTAAGTCAATATAAGTAAATGTGACCTTCAGGTCTTCAGAGATGAAAAGAGACAGCCTTAAAGTTAATTTGCTGTGTCACCTAACCTCTCTCTCCTTCAGGTAGAAAAAGATATTGAGTCTTCTATTTTAGCAAATTTAAATGTGTCACAGATAAAGGGCATTTTACATGACATGTTAAATTCATTTCCAGTTGAACTTTAATACTGGTAAATTGTGTTTAATATTGTATGTTTAAAACACAAAGAGCCTTCTGATAAAGAATAGCTTGAAGATGTAAAATTAAGATGCTTATACACACACAAACTTAAATAAATATGTATCATTACTAACATGGTCTTTGGAATAAAAATATTATCACATTAATTAATAATGAGGCATGACATTTAACCCTTAACTATTTAAAAGTGTCTGAAAAATGAAACAGTAGTGTTACCTTTGACAGAATTATATGTAAGGGAAAAGACAATGCTGGGTAGATGAGTTATTTATTTTTGCTGACCCAGTTAGTTTTTTTCTTTCCGTTTTAGGGTTTGCCATTCAAATTGCTACCGAATATGACCTTCATTAGATGTGTCAGCATTAGCAAAAAAGGATAAAAAGACTGGAAAGATTAGTTAGGCTTCATGGAAGATGTGGTGATAATGCCATAAGCAGGTGATGGAATACTATCAGAAATGCACCTTATGCTAATATGTGCAGGTAGTAGTAGAAATAAAATTTAAAATCTAAAGTGATTATTGCTTAAATAATTACACAGGTTAGTACTTTTTATACAGAATCCCTAACTTGAATAACTTAATACAGAAAAAAAATATGCATTATAATTACTTTAAAAGTATATTTTAGAGAAAAGTATTTTAAAGATATAATAATGAAGATGATTGTATATTGAGCACAGTTGCACTGTCATTTAGATACATTGTCTCCTATCATTAGCATAAATCAATGGGTAAGTTTTCACTCTTTTTCTTTCACACATGAGGAAACTGAGGCTCAAAGAAATATGTTATTTTCCCAAGATCATACAGCAAGTTAAAAATTAAGCCAGGATTTAAAATCAAATCTGCTTGTTCTAGACAGTCTATTTCCACTAACCATACTGCCCATAAACATATTTTCAATTTATATGAACGCTTCCCATTAAATTGGAAATACATATGGATAGTTATGAGCTTCAGTGGTTATCTTAAAAATAAAGCCAGCCTTCCTTAAATAACTGCCTGACTGTGTTACTAGACATGCTGTTTTCTGATTTTTGTCATCTTCAGACATGCCTACCTGTTAGGCACAGACAGTCCAACTTCATGAAAAGGTAGAAGTTATTATTTATATGTGTTACAACAGGGAGAATTGCCCATCTTATACAGCAATTACTCTTCAAGATATTTCCCAACCATGTTCCTGAGAATCCCCAACTCCAAAAGATTCATTTCTTAGTGAATTCATTTCTCTCTCCTTGTGGTCCACTTTTAAGAAAAGAAATATATATATATATATGAGAGAGAGAATCAAAGAATTGCTCAGAGAATGACTCAGAGATTAATATTTTCATATAATAACTCAGAGAATTACTCTGACATAAAACAGTGTGCAGCTGTAGTTTACTCATATATGAAGGTCAATTGTGTAGACTGTCTCATTGAATAAACAGCAAAGACTGGTTTAAAAGGCTTATGCACAGATGTTCTGTGGAAATAGGTCCTGCTTTGTTTCATTTTGTTTTATTTTTCCTCTGAGTGAACTGACTGGTTGGAAGTCATCAAGGCGGGCAGTTTGCCCTCAGACAGACTGAGTTAGGGAAGGCAATTCCAGGTAAGAAAGCTAAGAAAGCTTTAATTCAAGCTATGAAGTAAGCATGACATGCTCTTGGCTAGTAATAATGGCTGCTATGGCCATTTATGGTCCCTTCCACTCACTTATTTAATCTGGGTCTGCACCAAGATCCTTGTTATGATTTGTCAATGTATGCATTTTTGAGTAGTAACTAAAAGTAGCATTTTTGAGTAGTACAACTTTCTCTCCCCCACCACCCCAAGTAGTCCAATAGATTTTTTTTTTTTTTTTGAGAAGACAAGATTCCCTGAATTACGATGCTGAGATTAATCACCCAATTCACACCATACTTAAGTTAGCTCTATGGAGAAATTGCAGGCCACATTGCTAGTGGACATTTTATTGGCCATAACTGGTTTTGCCTGTACCCAATACTATTCGAACCCAAAAGGGAGGCCTGCAAAATAGCTCTCTTTATAATATTTTTCCTGTATATAGCCTCTTTTTTAAAATGAAATTGCCATCTGACTTTACTTTAAACAAATGCTTTGATTTTTTTTAAAGACTTTTTTTTTAGAGCAGTTTTAAGTTCATAGCAAAGTGAAAAGAGGTACAGAAATTTCCCATGATCCCCCTGCTCTCACAAATGTACAGCCTCCCTCATTATCAATGCCCCCCACCAAAGTGGTACATTTGTTACAGTTGATGAACCTCCATCATAATTACCAAATGTCTATAGTTTACATTATAGTTCACTCTTGGCTTTCAAGCTTGGTGTACATTCTGTCAGTTTGGACAAATGTACGATTACATGTATCCATTATTTTAGTATCATGCAAAATATTTTCACTGCATAAAAATCTTCTGTTCTCTATCTATTCATCCCTCCTTACCTCCTTAAACCCTTGGCCATGACTAGTCCTTTTACTATCTTCATAGCTTTGTCTTTTACAGAATGCCATATAGTTGGAATCACACAGTGTGTACTATTTTCCAATTGGTTTATTTCACTTAGCAATGTGCATTTAAGGTTCTTCTATGTCTCGTCATGGTTTGATGGCTTATTTATTTTAAGCACTGAATAATATTCTATTGTCTGGATGTACCAGAGTTTGTTTATCCATTCACCTACTGAAGGACATTTTGATTGGTTCCAAGTTTGGGCAATTGTGATTAAACCTGCTATAAACATCCATGGACAGGTTTTTGTGTGGACATAAGTTTTCAGATATTTTGAGTAAATACCAGAAAGCATAATTGCTGGAGCATACGGTAAGAGTATGTTCATTTTTATAAGAAACTGCCAAACTCTCTTCCAGTGTGGCTGTACCATTTTGCATTCCCACCAGCAATGAGTGAGGGTTCTCATCACACCACATCTTTATCAGCATTTGGTGTTTTCAGTTTTCCTGATTTTGACCATTATAAATAGTGGTATCTCATTGTTATTTGATTTGCATTTTTCTGAAGACATATGATGTGGAGCATCTTTTCACATGTTTCCTTGCCATCTGTATGTCGTCTTTGGTGAGGTATCTGTTAAGGACTTTGGCTCATTTTTTAATTGGGTTTTGTTTTCTTATTGTTGAGTTTTAAGATTTCTTTGTTCTTCTGTATTTTGGATAGCAGTCTTTTATCAGAAATGTCTTTTGCAAAAATTTTCTCCCAGTCTATGGCTTGTCTTCTCATTCTCTTGACAGTATCTTTCACAGAGCAGGAATTTTTAATTTTAATGAATTTCAGCTTCCAATTATGGATCTTTCACGTATCATGCCTTTGGTGTTGTATCTAAAAAGCCACGACTATATCCCAGGTCATCTAGGTTTCTCCTATGTTATCTTTTAAGGATTTTATGGTTTTGCATTTTATATTTAGGTCTGTGATCTATTTTGACTTCATTTTTGTGAAGGGTGTAAGGTCTGTGTCTAGATTCATTTTCATATTGGCAAATTCTTTTGCCAATACCACACTGTCTTGATTACTAGAGCTGGATAGTAAGTCTTGAATTTGGGAGGGTGTCAGTATTCCAATTTTGTTCTTCTCCTTTGCATTATTTTGACTATTCTGGGTCTTTTGCCTCTCCACATAAATTTTTGAATCAGTTTGAGAATATTCACAAACCTCTTGTTTTTTTATACCCAAACCTTATAAAATGTATATATCCCTTAATACATTTTTCAGTTGGTTTTTATATGTTTATACCAAACTATGTGCTAGCAGAGTCTTGAGTTACATTCCATATACAATTAGTAGAACAACAAAATAACATGTAATTTTTAAATCACCAGGTATCACCAAAAGAGATATGTTACTAGGTCTAGGAGAGACCATGTGTCATGTTCATACCTACAAAGCAATGTTTGTTAATGGCCACACTAACTGGTGATCAGGAAATTATTATTTAAATATGTTACTTCCTAATATCACGAAGTCTTCCTACCATTAGAGATCATTATCTTTAAGTTCCTAGATCTAACTGTTTTCTGCTACCCAATTAGTTGGTCTCTATGGAACAGAACCATAGTCCAAAATTAGAATTCTGTAACACTTGTTATAAGTTGAAGGAACAAAGCACTTTTGGGAGATCTGGGACAAAACATATTATTAACCTGGGTGGTACCTGCACAACAGTTGATGTGCCAAGGGACATTTGGCAAATCCTGTTTCAGCAGGCCCAATAGGCCTTTTTTGCCATTTACCATTTGGCAATGTTTTATTTACCTCTGAACATATGGAATCTGAGAACTCTTACGAGGAAAACATGATGCTAGGCTATTCAATTCTCATAATATATAAAAGTTATAATAAGAGAAAGAGAACAGAATTTTTAATGTATTTTAACTATGTCATGAAAAATTTTATAAGCTTGCTATTTTGTAATAATTCAATTAGACAACAGAGGAAGCCTACAACTTTGTATATGAATAAGAAAGAAAACACTGTCGTTGAGTGTCATTTTCATCAATTCTTAAATATAAATAAGGGATGCAAGTCATCCCAAACATTAAAGAAGTACTGAACGTTGCTATTCATGGAGCTTGACCATAGATGAACATATTTTATTTATCCCCTTTTTATGTGGACGTGGAAGGAAGAGGAAGGTCTGCAGTATTTCTCAGACCCGTGAAGCAGTTCAGGAGAGGAAGCTTCCCAGCAAAGAGCAAATTAATATTTATTATTATCATGAGTAGAAAATAAAAGGACATTGGGGAAAAACCCTTCTAAATGATGTCTATCACTTAAGACCTCTGATTATGTTTAATGCACTGTCTTATAAAAGAGAATCTATCAATTAATTTGTGAATTAGAAAATAGAATTCTCCTTTGATATTTGGTCAAAAATTCCCAGAAAATTAGGTAAGTGCACTCAATGTTTCCCTTAAATATTTCTAGACAACCTGGAGGTCTCAGGAAATGTGGAAAAGAATCAACATATCAATTAATTTATTCTTAAAACATCTATTGAATACCTTCAATATAAATGGTTCAATGGGCATAAAACTGCTGTAAAAATTGAAACCCTGACTTTCATGGAGCTTATATTCCAGTCGAGTATTTTCTACCACATTTTCTCTCATCTGATATTTTGCTATTTATTTGTAATATCTTCTGCTTTTTTTTCTTTAGGAAAGAAACACTACAGTATTTCGCACCAAGGCAAGGAGACAGGAAGTTAGCCAGGCAAGCAGGAAATCAAGAAGACTGTCATGTGAGTTAATTTGTATGGAAAAAAAAGAGCTATATAAATTATTACAGAACATCATATATATGATTTTTAATGGAAGTATCTGGGTGCAAAACAAGTATTTTAAGGAAAGATAAAGCAACAGAAAATTGGAAAACAAACAATAGAAAATGGAAGAAAAGTGTTAATGCTTCAGTATATGATTGCATTTCCGCTAAAAGCCCCCAGAATTCTGTAGCTTATTGTTTGAGTTAATATTATTTTAGAAAATTTAGTTCAGAAGATTTCATTTAGAAATTTCAGTTTTCAAAGAAAAGTCAAAGCTAATAAACTCTGTTTCCCTTGCAAGTACTTCTGATGAATTCTTCCTGATGATTTCCCAGTATGCCTATATTTAGAAAGTTAAAGACTATATTTTGAAAGAAGCCAAAAAGCAGATTGTTATTGCATAAAAAATTCCCAAAATGAAAGCCCAGAATTAAATTAAAGATAAACTCATCCTGGTTCAAGAAATCACCTGCATTTCTGGACTATAGGAAAACTCATGCTTGGATTAGAAATATATATGGTAATAAGCTGCAGCATTGTTCTAGAAATTTTGCTTCAATAATCATTGTGTAATGATGCTAAAATGTTTACCACTGTGATGCTAAAATGTTTACTACTGGATCCTCCTAGATGTCTATTAATTTTATCTGCTATTATCTATTTTACTTAAGTAATTCTATAATGCAAGGTTGTTCAAAGTTTAACATGTGGCTAGAAATCAATTATATTCTAAATTTCAACAAAAACTTCTATCAACAGTGTTGTTTAATTAGTTAATACTAGACAGAGTAAACTGGAAGCTAAGATACTGTTTTCCTTGTAATTCCTAATTGTGAATTTGTTGCACATACCAAAAATTAGAGACATTTCAAAGCCTGAATCTGTATTTGTCTCGTTAGACGTATTAATTTAGTTTCTATTTAGGGAAGTTTTCAACAGGTTTAATATGACACTGCAGATTGTGTTGAAAAGGTGAAAGGTGTTGAAAAGTATCCACCAACTCTATTCTATTAGTTTTCAACAACTTATGTCAGCGACCCGAGATTTATTAAGATTATATTTCAGAATGGGAGAAAGGTGGATAAAAGAAAAAAAAGACTTTTTTTTTTTTTTTTTTTAAATTCACACTTTTGCCCCCAAAGCAATTCTTGCAATGTACCATGTGAGGAAGAGTTATGTGATAAATTTGGGTTTTCACATCTAGGTAGAGTGTTTAAATTATACATGTAAAGCTAACAGGCTGAGAAGTTCTTCCAGATTCTGAAATTTTGTTCTTATATACGACTTTCTAAATACAGTGAACCAAAAAGTAGAGACTTGATATTGAATACCTGAAATCTTTTATTTTTGTGAGGAACTGTTGTCATTGAAATAGAGGAAGATGAAGTAGCTAATTAACCTTCAAAAGGCTTTTCAATCCATGCCTAGTGAAAAATGTTTACAGTATTCTAATTTATGTTTCCTTAGTCTTTGAAAAATGATATAGAAAGTTCAACTGTGACATTGAGTTTGAGTTTCTCTGACTTTGATACCAAGTTTGTGTTTTTCTTTGTGACACTCCATCCTAAGCTGGATGATAGCTTTTTATCAGCAGTTCTTCTCAACTCACATCACTTCCTTATTTCTATTAGAAACTCTATCCCAGCTAAATAGAATGAGAGCACTTCTGCTGTGCTTGCTCATTCTTTTTTTCTATGTTTAAAAAAAGTAGACAAGTGTTGTTTTGCTTTATTTTGTTTTGACGATCTTCCTGTAATTGTTGAAATGCAAGGCTGCTATAACTAATTGATGCCGTATAAGGTTGTATGGGTTTCTTATGATCTGTAGAGCTTTCTTTGTTTCTCTGTTATTTGATGTCATGCCACAGGGTTTTATTTAAGTTAAAAATTAGTGCTAGTAGGAGAATTGAAGATCTCTTTAACTGCCCTCTTTTTTTTTTTTTTTTTTTTACCCTAAAGCTTTGAGATGTGAATGACTTGCACAAGAGCACCAAGACAGAAACTGGAGCTCCAGACAGAGACTAGAGCTTGACCTCAGTATTCCAAGTATAATGTTCTCTTCACCTTTGCTTAATCATAACACTGAATATTAATAAGGTGGCAAGAACATCCCAATCCCTTAAAATATTCCCTTTAACTAAATAGTTGCCCTCAACATGGAAATATACATGGATGCCTAAAATATGCTGGGATATTTTCCTTCATAAGCATATAAAATGTTCTCCGTTAACACAACAATAAATTGCATTTTTTACTTCTTTCACTGTTTTAAAACTTCTTTTGTTGTGATTATTGCTATTTTACTGTTCTATAACATGGACTATTTCACTTGACTGACTCCTTTGTTGCAGTTGTATTAACTGCATTTATTTTTAACTTTTTTTTAAATCTGAGGAGGAAAAATATTATTGTCCTGTTCTCAATTAGTTAATCAGAGTGCCTGCAAGTAAAGAGTTCTTTGAAGAGACTTTATTTCTACAGATTCCTCTTAGCTTTAATGTCAAATACAGTGAATGAAGATTTTTCTTTTCAATAAAGCACATTTTCTTTGTGTGTTTCAAAAGCCACTTTAGCTCACCTTTAAGGGAAAAAAAAATGTCTTTATGTTCCAATAGAATTCTCTTGTCTTCATTTATTCATCATTAGGCCAAGTGCTGGAAGGAAATCCTTTGTGATTTATTCATTTTGAAATCATCTTTTATTAATTAAGGTGGAAGTACATTTACAACAATCAGTGGTAAATGATGTGAAAAAATATTTAGCCCACTCTTCTTGATTGTAATATATTTGTTGAAGACTTTTCATGGTTTTCAAATTGGCATTTAGAAACTTTGCTTGGTTTAAGTGATAAATGTTTTGCTTGATATAACAATACAGAAGCTAACCTTGTGTCTTCCCCTTCCCAATATTCAAAACAGGTTTTCTAAGTTCTGCTTGCTTATTCCTTGAGTATGACAAAGAAGAGAACATGCATTTCTCTGGAAACTCAACATTAGGAAAGTTTAAGTTCCAACTTAGATAATTAGCATCCCAATTAAATAGCCTTTCTAAATACCCAATGTATCTTTGTGTTATTTTATTTATGTGAGTCTGATCTCATCTCTTTTATTTTTATTTTGTTACATCCAAATTCATACCTGATGGCATTCAGATAAAGATAGCAGGCAAGCTACTTGATGTAAGCCCTTTACCATCGTAACATATGTCTCCTCAATGAAAGGAGAACAGAATATTGAGCCATGAGCAGTAACATCCAGTGATGCAGTAAGACCCTTGCTTGAAACATCAGAAGTAGTCTGCTTGGTTGTTTGACTTTTATCACATAAACAACTAACCTATTACTTAACTATACAGTTTAGGCAGCTGAGTTTTAAAAGGAAGTATATTTACCTATATTGTAAGATCATTATCTTCAAACATCCATTTAGAGTAACTGGCAGGTTACTGTTGATGTTGAAAAAATTGCCTCTCATGTCTGTACTGTCTTAGGCTACTTGTTGTTACCCATCATACTTAGATTTCTTCATCTTATCCAAAGGTTACAGATACTGTGAAACTGATCAATACAGTTCCTATCAGCATCAACTGGAATTATATGGAGTTACAATCCTGTGACTTTTTGAAAATGCTAAATTATATTTGGTAAAGAAAAGATCATAAGTCTACTCTGAAAAATTGATTTGATCTCAATTTGTCTAAAGCAGCTAGTTACCTCAGTGGAGACAATATTTGAAACCTGGGATGTAAAACCAAAACAGAAGGTCTCAATCCAAAGTTGTCTCTTGTTTTTTATCATGAAAATGAGACATGACAGGGTTAAAGGAATGATTGTATCACACTGCTTTTGAGATTGTCATTTAAGTAAATTTATCCTTGTTCTCTAGGATCCAAACAATTCATTAAAATATGCATTTCAAAAAACCAATGGCTGAACCCATATGTTGTAAAATTGTAGTTGCTTCTATTACTTCATTCCATTTGCTAAGGCTCTGCTAAAATTATTTAATCATTCACATCAACTCATTTCTTTTTCCTTTCTTAATGTTATTGAAACTATTTAAGAATTTAAAAAGATGAGGTTTTATAAAATATATATTTTCTTTGGAAAACATTTAATGTATAGAAAATACATCATTTTTCCTCCAAATCAAATAAATATCTATCATTCATATTAATGAGTCATTGGAGCCTTTGTGACCCAACACCTCTGCTTTTACGTCTTACAAAAAGCCCAAAGATAATATAAACCTATCTTCTTGGCTCTGCTATATTTTACCCAATTGAATTCAGGGTAATTTCCCAATAGTCTGCATAGCAACCTGGGACAAGCTGTTGGGTTTTAATACAAGTTATTTTTTTTTTTTCTTATAACACCATTTTGTTTCATGGAGAGATAAGTACAGAGCTTTTCTGACAAAAAAAATAAAAATTGCTCACTATCTGAGTTCAGGAAATCATTTTGCAACTTCCTTTTTTCTTTTTCTCTTTTTTTTTTTAAGAAACTCAGATTCTGTACTCTGACACTTTTATATCAAAATGTTTTTTAGTCTAGGCGATGAGAAATAAAAATGCCTTGGCAATTAAGGAAATTATTTTATTCAGGTTATTGCAATAGAGAGATTTTTCATTAAAAAGAAATATTTCAAAGAGAAGGAAAGGAGCCTAAGATGTTACATAGATAAGTAAAATGAGGAGGTACAGGCAGGTAATTTATGAGAATCATGAAAAATGGTGAAGACAGGGTGCAGGTGGTGAGTACTTAGAATATGCAGGGAGTCCTTTGCAATTTGAATTTTCTCAGAACACAAAAGTCTGGGATATTGCTCAACTATCCCAGAAATCAAGGTATCTACAGGGCCATACTATCTCTGAAGGCTTCTAGTGAAGGATCCGTACTTGTCTCTTTCTAGCTTCTGATGGCTCTCCACAACCTGTGGCATTTCTTAGCTTGTAGACAAGTCATCCCAATCTCCACCTCCTTATTCACATTGCCCTCCTGTATGTTTCTCTGTGTGTCCTCTCCTCTTTTCTAAGTTTATAGGTAATTGTATTCAGGGCCCACCCCAATCCAGTATGACTGCCTCTTAACTAATTATCTTCAAAGATCCTATTTCCAAATAAGTTCACATTCTAAGGTTCCAGGTGGACATGAACTTTTGGGGTCCACTATTCAATGTACTGCAGAGAGGATTATGGTTTATCAAGAAATAGCCCTTGGTTATCTATTCAATCAAAGTGACCATAAAATTTAAAAAGTAATCACAGAAGTAATATGATTGTAAAGAACTTTAGCTCTTTCAAAAGTGAGAACTTCTTTCTCGTAAATAACTGAGGACATGATAAATCAACATAAAGCACAATTATTCTGATAAGGCACAGAATCTTTTCTCCCACTTCATTGTTCAAGATGTGGAGGCAAGCTATACTTGCTAAATAGCACTCTTCCTTGGTTCAAACATCTTTCCTTTCAGTTTTCATTTTAAATATTTAGTTTAACAGCTCTAATACCCTTTTAAATAATATATTTGCATGACTTTGTTTATAAGCAAATCATGAGTTTTTCAAATTTGCAATATTCCTTTTCTCTTCCTCAAGAAGGCAAATGGTTGTTTGAAGAGGACTTACTGTATCCTCATGGCTGCAGGGAGCTACGTGCTGTTCTCTGGACCTCTGGTGGGCTCTTCTTTAGAGTAAGTAGACTGGTCAGCTCCATGGATTTGTCACTGCCCTGTGCTCTCTGTAAAGTCCCTCACTTTTCCATAGGTCTCAGACCTCTGCCTCTTCTTTCTAACCCCAAACCTCTGCATTCATTCTAGTCCGAGCACCTCCGTGTTTCTTTATTGGGAAACACCAGGACTTCTGGGTCCCCTGCGTACCATGTATGTTATAAGTGGGAACAGAATGAGCCATCAGAATGATGACTCAAGCCCATCTATCATTTAACTTCTCACTGCTACCTTCAAGTCACGATGTACAAATATTTATATGCTAATCTATACATATAAAGACTGAATCAGATAGAGGCTTTTTGACAGACAGATCTACCTACTCACAACTCAGCCTCCTCTGAAAGAAAGCAAAGAGAACCGTTCTAGAATACAACGAAGGATAAACCATCTTTCTCTTCTGGAATTCACTTCTTTCTTGAACGTCTCTGGTTGCATACTCAGAATGACAAGCGCTTTTCACAAGTCTGACATTTTTCTTGTCGTTTCTCCCCCAGAACAAGGTTAGACATTTTTCACAATAGCATAAATTGTTCAAATTTCCCCACCATACGTTACCCTCCTTGCACCCTTTGTGTGAAATAACATACACTTTGCGTGAAATAAAGTGAACTCTCTCAGTTGACCTGGGAGAGTTCTATGCTTATCTTTGGGGATATCTGTAAGTCTGGTTCTGACTCTTGGTCAAGATAAGAATAATGGAGTTAGGTAAAAATATATAAACTGCTGTTTAAAGTTCAGAACTTCCCTAGTGGCACTGAGAGTCAGTTTGAGAATGTATAAACTGGTGGCTTATTCCTGTTTTAACTGCTTCACAGTTTGGCTTGGCTCCCTAATCAGTGGGGCATAAAAGACCTCACAGGGCACTTTTTTCCATGTCTCTTTAAAACAAGACTCCTTGCACATATCTTGGTGGTACAAAATCCAGAGATGAAGCACTTTCTGTGCAATTATTAAATGATCCTGGGTATCTACACCTAGAAACCTATGGGTCTGCAATTCTTGCCAGTGCTTCCTTTCTCCTAATATATTATACTTTTATCTTGATAAAAGTCCTACATAAGTACACCTTGTGGAGTCTTGTGAGTCCTTTCATTTACTTGTACAGGTACAGTCATTGCTGTCTTAAATCCCATCTTTTAACTCAAGGTATAATAATCTACAAAAATAACACTGAAGAACATATCATCCCAAAATTCCAATCAGATTTTTAAGGACATGGTAAGAGAGAGAAAAGCTCTCTTCTCTGGAATTGTAAATAGGAATGATGTATTTCCAGAATAGTTTTGCAGCAATGCTCTCACCTTTATCATCTTGATAGAGTTTATCTATAGCAAGGCAAAGCGTGATTAGGACAATATACAAAGAAATGATAAATTCTGAAGGAAAGAGACAATGAGACAGAGAGACAGAAATAGAGAAAAGCATGTAAAAAACCCAGATGTCTTAAAGTTAGCTTTACTACTGGACTCCTCAGTTATATGAACTATAAATTCTCATTTATGTTTAAGTAGTATAAGTGGTGTTTCTGTCACATTTAACCAAAACAACTCTGACTAATACATTATTTAAGGACAAGAGACATGTTTTATTTATACATGTATCCCAAGTTTTAGCATAATGCCTGGCATATTCTAGGTAAGGTACTTAGTAAATGTTAAATCAAAGGATAAAACTAATTAATGTTCACAAGACTACCTTAGATGAATACTTTTAGATGTTGCCAAATTCATGAAATGACAAGCTGAATTCAGCTTACAAATCTCCATGACAACATATACAGGGTGACAGCATTGAATTTAAAGCAATTTGAATTACGTATACTGGAGATATCTTAATTTTGTAATACAGTGTATAAGCATCACCCTTGTGATAATATTCAGGAACTACTATTACCTCTCTTTTTCTTCTTCATTAATTTGTGGGGCTAATTCTTGAATACTTCTATAAGAAATTTTGGGGGAGATTCCTGAGTTTCTAATCACTTCCTTGTGATACAATAGCCTCTGATCAATAATGAATATGTCTCCAAAACACTGGCATTACCAAATTCTGGTGAGGATGTGCAGCAACCATAACTCTTATTCATTGCTGGTGGGAATACAAAATGGCACAGCCACTTTGGAAAACAATTTGACAGTTTCTTAAAAAACTAAACGTACTCTTTCCACAGGATCAGCAGGTGCACTTCCTGGTATGTACCCAAATGAACTGAAAATTTCTATCCATACAAAAACAAGTATTTTGGGCTTCCCTGGTGGCGCAGTTGTTGAGAATCTGCCTGCCAATGCAGGGGAAACGGGTTCGAGCCCTGGTCTGGGAAGATCCCACATGCCACGGAGCAACTGGGCCCGTGAGCCACAGTTGCTGAGCCTGCGCGTCTGGAGCCTGTGCTCCGCAACAAGAGAGGCCGCGATAATGAGAGGCCCGCGCACCGCGATGAAGAGTGGCCCCCGCTTGCCACAACTAGAGAAAGCCCTCACACGGAAACGAAGACCCAACACAGCCATAAATAAATAAATAAATAAATTTTAAAATGGTCCACATCAAAAAAGTCTTTGAAAAAAAAAAAAAACAAGTATTTTGATGTTTATAGAAGTTTTATTCATAATTTCACAAACTTGGAAGCAACCATGATGTCTTTCAGACCACATTATTACTGAGCATTAAAATAAAATGAGCTAGCAAGCCATGAAAAGACATGAAAGAACCTTAAATACATGTCACTAAGTGAAAGAAGCCAGTTTGAAAAGTATACCTTCTGTATGATTGCAATTATTTGACAGTCTGAAAAAGGCAAAACTGTGAAGACAACAGGAAGATCAGTGGTTGCCAAGGGTTAGGAGGAGGGAGGGATGAATAGCACAGAGGATTTTTATGGCAGTGAAAATATTCTTTATGATACTATAATGGTGGATACATGTCATTTTACATTTGTCAAAACCCATAGAATATACAGCACCAAGAATGAACACTAATGTAACTTATGGACTTTGGGTGATAATGATGTGTCCATGTAGGTCCATGAATTGTAACAAATGTACCACTCTAGTGCAGGACATTGATAGTGGAGGATGTTGTAGGTGTATGGAGGTAGGGAACTCTCCACGTTCTCTGTTCAGTTTTGCTGTGAACCTAAAACTGCTCTAAAATAAAAACTATTAAAAATAACAATGTCCATGATTACAAAATAACAAATATTTTGAACTTCATTTTCAAGGCAAAACTTTCCCACTCCCCCAAGGCAGACTTGATAAGCCTTACTGTGTATAGTGGAGTGGAGCTGGGTGGAAATTGACTGCTTTTCTCTTTCCACTTTTCACATCTATGCTCATTCCTTAGCTTACCAACTTCTATTTTATATGCCTCCAAGATAGACAGGGCACAAGAAGACAAAATATTCATGGTGGGGGGGAGGCAGGGAGGAATGGGAGAGAGAGGTGGGCAAAAAAGTTCCAACTTGTTTAAAATTGTAGGGGTACAATATCACCTTCTCTGGGTTGACCATTTTTGAAAGCTGGCTTAATATTAGAAATTATTTGTGAGTTTTTCTTTTGCCATGATCTCTCATTTGTGGTTCCATTGTCTATTGTGGCTGGTCGCTAATTCTTTCCTTAGGCACTAAGCATCTAGAGTCAGATGTAGCTTCTTTTTGCTGAGGTCCATTTGCCATGGAAGCTGCACTCTTGGAGAGCAACTGAGGTGGTCCACACAGCCTCCCTAGTATGTGCAATCCACAATTTCTCCTCAAGATATAGTCATGCATTCTTGGCCCAGAAATACTCTGAGTATGCAAATCTTCCTGCCCTGTTGTGTTTTCAGGCATGAATTAAACACCAGTCTTAAACTGCAGAAGACAATTTTGAAACATTCTGAATTGTCCCCATAAAGGTCAAATTGTCTCTTGAATTCTGTATACAGGGAAACAAACCCACACCTACAGCAAGATTTAGCTCTCACTAAAACTCCACTTAAAAAACAAAACAAACAAATTCCTCCAATGTCCCCACAATTTATATGCTTGATGTGGATGAGGAGATTTAAACATGACAACATTAGGTTTCCACCATCTTTTTTGCATGTACTACTAGTGCCAAGAAAATTTACTCTGTCCTTGGGTTTCAGTGGAAAATTCCACTTGAACATGATGCTGTTTCTGCCAGAAAAAAATGACTCCATAAAAATCCTGTTTTACAAAGTGTTTAGAAACTCAGGTTCTGAAAAGAGACAACATGAGTACAAATCTGCCATTTCTATCAGATTTGCGATGTTCACAAACAGTTTTAAGATACTAAGTCTCAGTTTTTATCTCAAAAGTGGAGCATAGAACAGTACATACCTCATAGGACATTGGTAAGATAAGGAATTTAATATACTTACAGAACCAGTGTATCTGTAATGTGGTAAACTCTTAATAAATGTTAACTAAATAATCATCATTAGTCATCACTAAAGTTCTCCTTCTGTAGCAATATATAAAAGTTAAGTATACTTTAATCTGAAAATTATTTTACTGAAAACATGATAAAGGAATCAAAACTAAAAGAACACTATTATTGTTCAAACTAATGTAATTTGGTGCAATAATATATTTCTGTGATACTTGAATAAATACTTCAGTTTTTCACTTCTTTCCTTTCTCATTTTCTACCCTCTATTTCTCTATTCCTTCATTTTCAATTTTTTCCTTTCTTCTTCTTATTTTCCTTATTTTCAACTATCTTCTTTCTCTCTTCTCCCTTATATATAAACCCCATGCCCATGTATAAATCAAGAAACACTCCAGCTTTTAAAAGTTATTAACAAGTACTTATATTTTGGATATTTTTTGAAAACTTCAATGAACTGAAAATGTCAATGAGTTTTGTATCTTGCCTGAGAATACAACTGTTTACAATTTAGACTTATCAGCTATGGATAAGAAGAAAACAAAACAAAACAAAACAAAACTATCACAATTTAATCCTTGTTAGATGCAAATGTAAAGGTAGATCCTCATATGGCCGAGATTTTCCATTTATTTCATAAAGAATCGAACATCTAGTGTCTGTCTCTGAAAGCTGTCTGAACTGATCACAATAAACAGAGAGGAGCTTAGCAGAATGAATGTCTTTCATAATCAGGCTTTACATGGGTGTTGGAATAAGGTGATAACTTCCTGTTCTGTTCTATTTTATAGGAACAGGAGAAATTACATGGATGAAAGAGGATCAGGTAGGTTATTCCCTTTAGTTCCCCTAAATTTTTTATACTTAAGTATGATATAAGACAAGGAGATGGAAAAAATCAAGTTAGACACAACATTGAAAGAATAGCATACTAAAAGAAGAGATCTTTATGATCAAAGCTGAGGAAAATTTTGCAGACAAGAAGTATGGAAATAAATGACCAAGTCATTTAACAGAGTTTCAAAATTTATATTGCCCAGAGCTGGGTCAGGAAGAGGGTGTAGAACCGTCTTTCTTCTACCAAAGAACAGAATTAAACTAATCCTTCCCCAAAACAATCCCTAACCCACATTTTAATAACAAATGTTTATCTTCAGCTGCCTGCATCCAACTTGTCCCCAGGTTTTACTCCCATTAGAAAACATATTTAACAGTTCAAACAAATGAGTTAACTTAGGAGAGGCAACAATGCAAACAGTTCTTGTGTCATCAGTGATTTGTAAGAAATAATTGTAAATAAATGCTTTGATCTTTTTCCATTTCTACAGTTTTTAATATCCATACTCATATTGTCCTAAAAGTAAACACATGATTTATAACCACAATGATTCCTTTTCTTCCTTTCTCCTTTCTGGGTCAAGGTGAAGAAAGCTTGATGGGCAGGGCTATGTATATAAAATTGTCTAAACTGAAAGGGAGGAACCCTAAAAAATATACACCTGTGAGTTTATATATGTATTATCTCCTTTTTCTTCTAAAGAAGGGAGAGAAACTCAGTCTCCTTGATGAAAACAAATTGTCCTTGGGAAAAAAGGAGGAAGGACCCTGGTTCTAACTCTTGGAATGTGAGTAAATCTCTCTAGGGAAAGATAAGACAGGTGTTTCAGGGTTTCAAACCTTGAAATGTTTCTGGATTTATCCCCCTTTGACATTTAAAAATGCACTTTCGCTAGTGTAAAAATCCCTTACTATCTATTCAATCATCTTTCAAGTAAAGGATTGTCTTTTAATTCAGGCCCCAAGTTTCTGTTTTAGTTTTGTTCAGAAAACCCTAACTGTGCAGAAAATGAAAACATTTTCTCTACAATCTCACAAATATCACGTATCTTATGCCATAATTTTATACACATTTGTGTTATGAGCTTTTTTTAAAAAAAATTCTGACTTTTTTTCTCTCATAGTGACACTCACTTTTTGTTGATCAAAAACTTAACTTTTTATTGTAGATGTCTCTGGTCTTTGCAAAAGCTCTCCTTTCAGCTACATGTATAAAGCTCTAAGGCTTACCGCACTTTTTTCATTCTAATAATATCAGAGAGGAGAGGGATTGAAGATATCAAGTTAAATAGAAAATGATGGGATTAAAAGTGGACCACAGGCTACACAATGCATCTGGGAGGGACTTGACCTCAACACTTCATCTGGAAAAATGATAGAAGTAGAGGTACCGTGATGAGGTAATTTGTCCAGTATTGCTGTTTGGGGTACAAAGCTACTAGAAGTTTGTTTTGTGAGGTTTTGGTGTCATTCTTACACTCAGGGTCTTTAGTCCTAGATACTCAGGATGCGAAAAAATATTATCTCAGTAGAATAATATTACATTCAGAACACTCTGACTTTCAGTCATAAAACTTAGAAGTTAAAACAAGTAAAAAAGTTTACCCTGAATTATCTAAAAAATGAGATAAGAAACCAGATCATCAGCTAATGGTATGGGGATTGCTCCAGTGACCTAAAAGCCTGATACACTCTTCCACCGGGTAGGAAAATGAAACAACCCTAAACCCACATAGGCACTGTGCTATCAACTTTTCCAGTGATCCCTCATAGACACTTTTATCCTAGTTGGTGTCCACAGGACATCATACTATATGAATACTAATCTCTCTCTCTCCATACATTAATTCTCTCCATACACTAATATTCTTCATATACTCTTTCCATATACTAACAAATTGCAATATTAGTAAGTACTTCTGAAGTGCTGGACATGGTTCTGGTATTTGATATGCATTACAAACTAATTATTCACAACAAACTAATTATTATCCCTATTTACAGATGAGGCTCAAAGAGACTGAATAAATTTCTCACCATCCCTCAGCTAGTTGGGACTTGGTTTGAGTCCAGATTTGAGTCCCCAGAGCCTACATTCTTCACCATTATGCCATACTGACTTTCATGAAACACAACCCCAAAGTAATGTTAGTAAATACATTGTACCAACTCAGACCAATTGGTAGAGGACAATGTAAGAGAAATATTTCAAAAGAATTCTGATGTCAGAGATCTTAACAAGCAATAATTTCTAAATTTCATAATGCATAGTTCCCAAACTGGCCATTGCCTTTAGTTTCAGCTGCTGGAGAAATGGCACTCACCCAGAGAAAGTCATTTGTCTGGGGAAAAGAGGCAAAAATTTCAATCCATGAGGGTTACATTATAAAAAATATATATATATATATTGTTTTTTGCTTTCCTCACCTCTCCAACCACAATCAATGATCCCTTAAAATTCTACTTAAATGTGTATAGATCATTTTATAACGTTAATGTCCCTCACATCATTAAATTCTGTAAGTGTGTTCAAGAATATCCACCCAACATTCTAAATTGTACTGTGCAAACTGTTTATACAGAGAAGACAACTCCATGGTGACTGGATAACTCTAACTTTTATGACAAAGCTAAAGTTTATTATTATTATTATTCCCCACAGCATGGTTTTTGATAAGTTTTAACACAAAATTAGCAAAGTTATTGGCATGCAAAAGATATCCAATCATTTACCCATGCATTTACTTCATGAAAAATATTTAAGTACCTCCTTTGTGCAGGGATTGGTCTTAGGAATATAATGATAAACAAGGCAGAAAAAAATCTCTGTATTATGGAGCCCACATGGTGAGTGAGTGTGGGAAGAATTGAAGAAAGTTGCTAAAATATAAAATAAAAATGAATGAAAAATAAAAATGAATAGTGGAAATCAGTGTATGGTATTACATTCAGAGACAATTATACAAATTTTGATACCATTCTAACAAAGTAAAAATACAAATGACATATATTCTCTATGCGGGGACAAATCAGACTGTTGAGAACGCCGGAACAGGTGCATCACCACATAGATTGTCTAACATATGATTTTATCTTTAAAAAAAATCATTCTTAGTTGTCTATGAGTTGGCTCTGAGGTAGGAGGTAGATGGGCCCCCCCCCCACACACACACAGGGTAAGCAATTGGAGACTCGTTCCCTGGGGACCAATACTGCAAGATGAAAATAGCAGGACAATTGAGAAAGGAGGCTGGACCCTGCCCAAATAGAAGATAACAGACCACATTATTTCTCATTTTTGGAGTCAAGGAAACGTTCCCGACTAGAAAGCCCCTTGGAGGTCTAAAGGGAGGGGGCGCCACCTCATAGTAAGTGATGCCAACTACCCATAGGCTTCTTCTGTGGAATCCATCTTGGCTGAGAAATGCACATGCGCACATGGGAGGATCCTGAGCTATACCAAATACGGATTCTGAACCAGGCAAATCAAAATGATTGGTCAAAGGAAACCTGGAAGAAATGCCCCATAAGAGTGATTCAAACTTCCATGAGGGTGCGACCCTTTCTCTGACCCTTTCCCGTGTGTCCATCCACACGTACTGTACTCTTTTTTCTCCTAAAAAATACTCTACTTGTTTCTACTTTCCATCTTTGTAGGAATTCTTTTCTGCAAAGCTGAAGGGCCAGAGCCTTGTCACTCACCACTGGTCTAGCGGCTAGGATTTGGTGCTCTCACTGCCGCGACCTGACCTCAATCTCTGACCGGAACCGAAACCCTGCTTCAAGCCACTGCAGGCCAAGGCCACCGGAGATCAGCTCCGGCATGCGCACCCTGATATATATCATTAACATAGTATAGGCAGCCTTAATTTATGAACTGACTTAGCTAACGTCTTTAGAAATAATTTACTTTTATGTAGGTAAAAATACAAAGGAAACTGTCACAAAATCATCTGAACCAAGAACTACTACTAAACCAAAATGTAACCCAGTATAGAAGGCAATTACTACCTTTCTCCCCCTACCCTGCTGCTGGGCACTGCTCACCTAAAGCTAGAAAGATCACTTGAAAAGATGAAGAGTTCCAAAGTATCAAACTGAATCTATTCTTTTATTTATGTTTCCTATACATATATAGGTACATATATTCACAAATATACATGTATGTACAAATATATGTATACGAATCTAGGAGAGAAGGAGGGGTGGGTGGAGAGGCAATGTGTGAGTGGAAATTCTTTTCTTCTCCTCCAAACTTGATGAGTAGAAATCTCTCTAACTATCCTAAACCTAAATTCAATATTTCCCACTCCAGCTCATCCTGTGGGTATCTGGCCAACCCAAGGTACTGCAATCTTTTTTCACTTCTCATAAGAAGGTGTGTTGCAGGGTCCATGGCTGCTGTATTAAATTAAGAATATGCAGATTATGAACCTGCTGAATGAGGGGGCACAAGCCACCCACACAGAATGGACAGGTAGCTTCCCCAGCATCTAAGCCCCTACTTTGGGGAAGTGAAACCCATGCGGTTGTTTTGATTGAAGGTTCAGTTTTCATACAGCCACACAAAGGAAGTAATCACAGATTTTTACTTACAGATCCCAGAAAGGGATGAGGGTGGAAGGTTGGGCACGATGAGCTAGGGGAAAGGCAACCAAGTGACCAGAAGTTAGAGAGCAGGGTAGCAATCACCTAGTACTTACAAGGTGACTGGGGTGGTGGTTTTTGAGGCCTTAAATCTAAGTGGTTATTTTAAGAGGTGCCCTGGGAAAAGCAAAGCCTGAACTGATGGCAGGAACCCTAGACTCAAGTTCTTATCTAAGTGTCCAGACTCTGGGTGTGAGCAAGATCATCATATTGTAAAATGCCCAGCCAGCAACTCATAACAAAAGTTATTTTTCTCATCGCAGAAGGGTCTGCACTCTTCTTTTCTAGCAAAGGTCAAGGTATTTTTCTGTTCTCCTTACCCAAACTAGGGCCTTCTCTGCCTTGGCACTCCAGAAACATACCCTTTTTGTGCAACTGGGCCTTCTGTATAGGAGGTGACTCTCTTACTTATGGTGCATAGTCTGGAAGAATATTGTCTTCTGTACTGACTTTGATCTATGAGCAAAATTACTGAGGGATAAGCCTGATAGCCTGGTTTTATATATTGGAGAAAAATTAAAAGGCCATGTAAGGATACATGAAATCCTTAATGAAACAGAACAGAATGGAATAGAAAGGAACAGAAAAAGAAAAAATTCACTTGATTAGGATTGAAAGAAAATGAGTGGATGGAATGGTGAGTACTTATTGTCTTTATAGGCAAAAAACACTTTATCAATATCTTTTGGGTGTCACTGATATTTTAAAATCAGCCTTTGCAACAAAACAGTATCTTGGCTTGGGGAGGTATTTTACTTCATCAGTTCAATTGCTGGACAAATGAATCATATTTGAAATGTATAGTAGAACACATAGGAAGCTTGAGGCCAATAAAATTACAAAGTTTAATAAAAACATTTGTAGAATAACGGTTTCTACATCGTAAGGCAGATCAAAATTTTAAGAGTTGTGGCATTTCTGATGTGTTGACATTATTATTTCTTCAATAACTAAATTTTAACTTTTTATTTTGAAATAATTTCAAATTTTCAGAAAAGTCATGCAAATAGCACAAAGAACTCCATAGACCCTTCACCCAAATTAATTCAACAATTGTTAATATTTTGCTACATTCCCTCTCTCTCTCTTCCCCTCCCCTCTGGCTGGCTTTCATAATATTGACATTTTAAGGATTACAGGTGAGTTGTTTTGTGGAATATCTCATAATTTGATTTGAGCTTATCTAATGTTTCATCATGGCTGCATTTACATTTAGGTAGTTCATTTTTGCAGGAATACTTCTCATGGTGTTTTCACCCCCTTTCACAGTTCTCTCTCTCTGTATACACACACACACACACATTACTGAGTTACTGAATTATTTGTAGATATCACATCACTTTACCTATAATTCTGATTTTTTTTCTAAAAACTAAACAGAATATAAGGGCATGCTCTTATATAATTACAGAAATATAACACTGGTAC
Source organism: Balaenoptera musculus (assembly GCF_009873245.2). Lineage (NCBI taxonomy): Eukaryota > Metazoa > Chordata > Mammalia > Artiodactyla > Balaenopteridae > Balaenoptera > Balaenoptera musculus. The sequence goes on from NC_045788.1 coordinate 109,517,228, forward strand.
AATAATTTTATGAATATTCAATTTATATAATTGTTATAAATGTTCTTTATGGTAATTTCACTCACTCATTCAGTATAATATCACACATTGTATTTAGTGGAAATGTCTCATGAAAATGACAGTAAGGGATTATATTACTACTGAAAATATAAGAATTCATGAATAAGTAAGAAGGGAGGGAAATAACTTTATTACATTAGAATTTCAACTTATAAATGTAGATAAAAACAGAGTTATAAAATCATCATTTTGCGGTTCTCAGAGTATCGACTCAGGCAAAAACCATAAACCATTAATAAACCATTTGGGTAAAAATTTGAAGAGAAACACGACATTTACAAAGTCTAGAAGCATTCCCCATACATTACATATTAGTTGCAAGGAGAAAAATGATAATATTATAGTGTAAAATCTGCTGAGCCAATTTGACCGAGTAATCAAAATTAACATCAAGAATAAGGGGGCGAATTGACAAAATGTATGTTTTGAATGTGATGCACTGAGAAACAACATTTATTCCTGCCAAAAATATTTGATCTGACTCTAGTCATGAGGAAATATACGTAGTCATTTGTCTAGGAGATAAAATGCTAGTCAAGACGGTCAAAATATCTACCCTAATGGAGCCCATATTATGAGGAGTGTTAGGAAGAGCAGAGAAAAATTGCTTGAGGAAAATAAAAAATGAAATTGAAAACTTAAAAATCAAAGTATGGTATTACATTTAGAGTCAAATCAATAGTGTGGTACCATACCAACAAAAATAAACATAATGAAAGTTATGCCCTGTTGCAGTTCAAGTCTGACTGCTGATGATAATATATCTGACAAACACAAATTGAGGGACATATACAAAACGATGGCATGCAATCTTCAAAAATGTCAGTGTCATAGAAAATGACAAAAGACTGAGGGTTTTATTCCTTGGTTCATCAAATTTATCTATAACCACAAGGCTCAAAAAGTTTAAGTAGAAATTAATTCATAATGAGTAAAACTTTCTTAGAAATAACCATTTTTGTAGCAAATTTCAATTAAAGTAGGCACGAACTGAGCATACCCACAGTTCAGTATCAAGGTTTTGATGTCATTATAAACATGTTCACAGTTTGTTCTGTTTTGCAACGATATTTTACAAGCCCTTTAATGGATTATAATCCTGGTCATCTTGATTCACCTAATAATTATATCACACATTGAATCATTTCAGTAGAAATATATTAATTTCCAGAACTTATTTATGAAAATATCCTAATAGTAAATTATAATAGGTGAGAAGAGATGGAATATTTATTAGTGCTTATTTCTGTTTAAGATATAAAATATAAATAATTGTATCTTTTATTAGGAATATAGCTATATTTATAAAAATTAGATTTACACTCATATAAATAAAATGGCTTTTCATCCAAAATATTAATGATGAATAAAGTAATACATATTTTTATAAATTTATATGATGGTTCAGTACTAAATCTGGCAGTTAAGTAAGTGTTGTGTGAGATAAATTGGTATAAATTCTAAGAAAGTAGTAATCTCATTCTCTAGCTCAAAAAGAGCGATAAGTAAAGAAAGTATAATAAAAAACCTGCTATTTATTTTTTGATACAGAGTTTCCATTTTCAACAATTTAACCAAAAAGACAGTTCCCGTGGGGCGATACTACTATGGAGGGAGCATTTTGGAAATGTGTAGAATTATTTTTAGTTGACACAACAATTGGTATGGTTCCAGAAGTTTCAAATAATTTTACAAAGTATTCATGTGGCTAAAAAGACTATGCATATAATTTGTACTTTAGTTCAGAATTTTACCAAGTGTTCCAATTTCAAAATATCAGGTCATCTAACTAATAAGAACCTGCTGTATAAAAAAATAAATTAAATTAAATTAAAAAAATAAAAAAATAAAATTAAAAAAATATATATCAGGTCATCATCAGCAATGCTGCTAATGTTATTTAAGTTGCCAACACACACACACACACACACACACACACACTTCTATCAATTTTTATTTAAAGTTCTTGAATTTGCAATCATTTCATATTTGGATGCAAACATTTGACTGTTCAATTTTATATCTTTTGTGCAGAGATTGGCAAACTAAGATTCTGGGCCAAATCAAGCCTTCCATCTAAATTTGCAAATGAAGTTTTATTGGAACATGGCAGTGTTCATTCATTTGCATATTGTCTATGGCTTTCTTTTGTGCTACAGTGCCAGAGTTGTATAGTTACAACAGTGATTATGTGGCTGACAAAAATAAAAAATTATTAGGTAACTGACCCTTTATTGAAAAAGTTTATACACTTATGTTCTAGTGTATCATTCTCAAGCATTTACATATTTAAATCTATATTATTTCAGTAAAACTTATCTTCCCTTTTTTATCTATTATATTTGAACATGATATTATACAGATTTTTAAAAATTGCTTATACAGTTTTCTTATAGTATGTGTGGATTTCATTTCAGGATAACAAAGGAGACACTGTGAAATATATTACACATAAAAGGAGTTTGGGGACTGATAGAATTGTAAGCAAGTACACTAACAAAAGTGTCAGAGATAAAAATCATTAAGTACAAGAATTATTACAGTTTTATTTTTATAGCTACTTTATTTATTTATTTTATTTTATTTTTGGCTGTGTTGGGTCTTCGGTTCATGCGAGGGCTTTCTCTAGTTGAGGCAAGTGGGGGCCGCTCTTCATCGCGGTGCGCGGGCCTTTCACTATCGCGGCCCCTCCCGTCGCGGGGCACAGGCTCCAGACGCGCAGGCTCAGTAGTTGTGGCTCACGGGCCCAGCTGCTCCGTGGCATGTGGGATCTTCCCAGACCAGGGCTCGAACCCGTGTCCCCTGCATTAGCAGGCAGATTCTCAACCACTGCACCACCAGGGAAGCCCTACAGTTTTATTTTTAATTGAAAACATTAGAGAATAAGAAAAACTTCAATATTTAAAGCATGCATAAATAAAATATGGCATGTCCATATAATGGGATAAACTGCCCATCCAAATATAGTTGTGGAAATATATTTAAATACTTGGAATTATATACATAATATACTTTTTAAATTTTTTAAAATACTTTACAGTATTGTTAACTATATACACATTGTTATATAAGAGATCTCTAGAACTTTTTCTTCTTTTACGACTGAAACTCTATACCCCTTGAACAACAATTCACCATTTCCCCCTTTGTCCAGTCCATAGAAATCAACATTCTATTCTCTCTCTGAGTTTGATTAACTTAGATAATTCATATAAGTGGAGTCATACAATATTTTTCTTAATGTCACTGACTTATTTCACTTAGCATATTGTCCCCAAGGTTCATCCATTGTTGTAGCACAAGATTTCCTTCTTTTTTGTGCTTTAATAATATTCCATTCTATGCATACACCACATTTTCCTTATCAATTCCTCCACGTACATGTAGGATGCTTTCATTTCTTGGATACTGTGAATAAATCTGCAATGAACATGTGTGTGCAAGTATTTCTTCAAAATTCTGTTTTCAATTATTTTGGTTATATACCCAGAGTGGGATTGCTGGCTCATATGATAGTTTTACTTTTAATCTTTTGACGAACCTCCATATAGTTGTCCGTAGCAGCTTCACCATTTTACAATCCCACCAACAGTGCACAAGTGTCCCAATTTCTCCACTTCCTCACCAGCACTTGTTATTTTCTTTTTCTTTTTTGTTTTTTGAATATTGTTTACCCTAATGGATATGAAGTGATATTTCATTGTGGTTTTGATATGCATTTCCCTGATGATTAGTCATGTTGAGTACTTTTTCATATGCTTTTGGCCATTTTTAATATTTTTTTGGAGAAAAAATCTTCTCAATTCCTTAGCTCATTTTTAAAATCAGGTTTTTGGTTGTTTCATTATTGAGTTACAGGTGTTCTTTATATATCCTTGATATTAATCCCTTATCAAATATGGTTTGCAAATATTTTCTCTGATTCCATAGTTTGCTTCTTCACTCTATTATTTTCTTTGCTGTTGAAGAAGTTTTCAAGTTTTATATAGTTCCATTTGTCTATTTCACTTTTGTTACCTGTGCTTTTGATGTCATGTATAAGAAATTATTGCCCATTCCAATGTGATAAAAAATTTTTCCCTGTTTTATTCTAGGAATTTTATAGGTAAAGATTGTATGTTTAGGTCTTTAATATATTTTGAGTTAGTTTTTATATATGGTGTAAGATAAGGGCCAGTCTTCATTCTTTTACATGAAGATATCCAGTTTCCCAACACCATTAGTTAAAGAGTCTACCCTTTTCCCCATGGTGCAATCTTGGCAGTCTTCTCCAAAAACATTTGACCATACATGTGAGGGTTTATTTCTGGTTTCTATTCTGTTCCACAGGTCTAGATAACTGTCTTTATGTCAATACCATACTGTTTTGAATATTGTAGCTTTGTAAGAAATTTTGAAATCAGGAAGTGTGAGGCCTCCAGTTTTGTTCTTCCAGTTCAAGATGGCTATGGGGGCGGGGGTGTCCTTTGAAATTCCATATGAATTTTAGAATTTTTTTCTAGTTCTGAAAAAATTGCCTTTGGGATTTTAATACACATTTCATTGAATCTGTAGATCACTGTGGGTAGTATGGACAGCTTAATAATATTAAGCTTTCCAATCCATGAACATGGGTTTTCTTTCAATTTATTTGTGTCTTTAACTTCCTTATGCAATGTTTTACAATTTTTTCTGTACAAGTCTTTCACTTCCTTGGTTTGGTTTATTCCTAAGTATTTCATTTTTTGTGACACTCCCATAAATGGAATTTTCTTAATTGTCTTTGCAGATTGGACATTGATAGTGCATAGAAACACAATTGATTCATGTGTATCAATTTTGTTTCTTGCAACTTTGCTGAATTTATTAGTTCTAACAATTTTTTTGTGAAAGCTTTGGAGTTTTCAACATATAAAATCATGTCCTCTGTGACATGTGTCTTTATATCTAAGGTGAGTCTCTTGTAGACAACATATGTTGCATTTTTTTTAATTCATTCAGCTACTCTATGTCTTTTGATTGGGGGATTAATCCATTTACATTTAAAGTAATTTCTTATAAAAAAGGACTTACTATTGTCATTTTATTGATATATTTTGTCTGTCTTTGAGCTTTTTAATCTCTCTTTTACTCTCTTGCTTCTTTTCTTTTTGTTTTATTAATTTTATGTATTGACATGCTTTGATTTCTTTCTTTTATTTTAATCTATTTATATTTCTTTGTGGTTACTACTTAGCTTAGATCTTAGAGTTATAACAATCTATTGTAAGTATAACACCTTATAGTTAATATATCATAAACTGTTAAGAACATAATTTTAATTATATGCAAAAACTCTAAATTTTCACATCACTCCACTCCCACACTATGTTATTGATGTCACAAATTACATCCTTTATATTATGTATCCATTAACATAGTTTTATAGTTATAGTTATTTTTATGCTTTTTGTATTTAAATTTTATACCAGAATTAAAGTGCTTTACAAATAAAGTTTATTTTTGGTTTATTAAATTTTTTTTTAAAAAGTACTTTACACACTACCATTACAGTATTACAGTATTCTGTATTTGTCTATATATTTACCTTTGCCAGGAAGCTTTATATTTTCATATGTTTTTGTGTTGTTATCTAGCTTCTTTTTATTTAAACTGGAAGAACTTATTAGCATTTATGGCAAGTCTAGTGGTATTTAACTCTCTTTAATATTTGTTAATCTATGAAAATCTTTATTTCTCCTTCAGTTTTGAAGGACAATTTTGCCAGATATAGTATTCTTGGTTGGCAGTTTTTTATTTCAGCATTTTGAGTCTATCATCCCATTACCTCTGGCTTGTAAGGTTTCTGCTAAGAAATCCACTGATAATCTTATGCTAATTCCCTTGCATGTGATGTATTGCTTTTTTCTTCCTGTTTTCAAGATTCTCTTTTTGTGTTTGTCTTTTGACAGTTTGATTACAATGTGTCTTGGCATGGGTCTCTTTGAGTTCATCTTAGTTGGATCTTTTAAGCTTCTTGATTTGGATGTCCATTTCTTCAGATTTGGGAAATATTCATCCATTATTTCTTCAAGTAAGCTCTCTGTCCCTTTCTCTCTCTTCTCCTTCTGGAACTTTCATAATATGTACCTTGTTTTGCTTGATGGTGTCCTATAAGTCCCCTTATTTTTCTTCACTTATATTCTTTTTATTTTCACTCCTCTGACAATAATTTCAAACAACCTGTCTTCAAGTTCACTGATTAAACAATTCTTCAAGTTCACTGATTAAATTTCTGCTTGATCAAGTCTGATGTCAAACCTCAAATGAAATTTTTCAATTTAGTTAATGTATTTTTTTGTCTCCAGAATTTCTACTGGTTATTTTTAATGGGTTTTATCTCTTTGTTAATACTTTCATTTTGCTCATGCATTGTTTTCTGATGTATTTTAGTTTTCTATCTGTGTTCTCTTTTAAATCATTGAGCTTATTTAAGACAATTATTTTTAATTCTTCATCAGGTCATAGATCTCCATTTCATTGGGGTTGGTTTCTGAAGTTCTAAATTTTGGCCATGTTTCTGTTTCTTTGTGTGCCTTGTGATTTTCTTTCTTTTTTTCTTTCTGAATTCTATGTATTTGAAAAACAGCAACCTCTCTCAGTCTTTATGAACTGGCTTTGTATAGGGGGACCTTCACCAATCAATCTGGCTAGAGATTCTAAGAGCATCTGAAACCTTTTGTGGGAAATGAAACCTGTCTGGGCTTATACATGTAATTTTCCACTTACAGAGGCTTGCTGGTTTCTTTTTTAAGAGCAGATAATCTTTTGCTTTCACTGGTGTCTGTCTGCAGTATTGCAGTTTCTTTGGTGCTACAGCAGCAAGCCACCCCATTCTTCTTTGATCTCAGGTCCCCCCAGGCATTGAAAGTATGCTGGCTACATGTCATAATCTGAGTCAGTTGAGACAGATACCAATCCCTTCAGCAGTGCTCCAAAAAGCCAGAACACGAGACATGCTCCCCTTTTCTCCCTCTTATGGTAGAAGCTACAAGTTAGTGCCTTCTAACAATCTCACTGAGCTATGCCAACATCTGTCTGTGGTACAGAGGGCCCTCTGGTGCCACAGCAAACCACCTGTGCTCTCCCCTGTTTCTGATATTCAAAACTATGCCGGTTCCATTCATATTCCAAGTTAGGTGAACAGAAACTGATCCCTTGGTCAGTCAGAATGTTGAACACACATTCCACTCTTCTCTTTCCTCCTCAAGGGAAAAGCTACAACTTGAACTGAACAGTACCTGCTTAGGGTTGGGGCAATAACAGGTAAAAAGAAAGAGTTTTTTAAAATCTGTTTTAATGTGGCTATTCTCAGCTTTGCATGTACTTGTGGGTATTGCAACTTCTTAATTGATTTCTGGAGTTCTCCTAAAGGTATTTTGTTCCACACGTTGTTCTTAAGTCAGTGCCTCTTCAGTCAGGATTGGGGAACAATAACTGGGACCTCCTAATCTGCCCCTTTCTGACATCACTCCTCCCACATAATGTACTTTTAAACTTACAATTATATTGGTGATACACCAAAACACACACTTTCTCACGCACAGGACATTCTTCACTATAATTCCTGGGTGACAGAAATATAGAGAATTTTATTTCCTTCTATGTTTTTGTATCTTCTATCAGGATCACTTGTTACTTCTGCAAATAAAATAGTGTTTTTGGATATCTAATATTATATCAGATGTCAAATGAATTCGTGATCTTCCCCCACAAAAAAATCTCCTGCATCCACAATCTTCCCATATAAGTTGACTTATATGCAATCCCATCATTTCAGTTGCTCAAGTGAGAGAACCTAAAGCTATCCTTGAAATATTTTCTTCTCTTACACTCCTTACTCAGTCTACCAGGAAATTCTATTGAATCTATGTTTAAAATATATCTATAATACAACCAATTCACACTACCTCCATTGCTACCACCTTGGTCCAAAGCAGCAGCATCTCTAGCCTAATTATAGAAATAAGCTCCATATAGGATTCTATGCAGATATCCTTGACCTTCTCAAGACAAGGAAAGCCTTCAAAAGATCTAAATTGGATCTAGAACTTCTTTCTGCAAAACCTCTCTTGATTTGACTCACAGGAATAACCAAAGTCCATACAATGTTCTGCCAAACTCCTACATGATCTAGACCTCCTTCTTCCATCTTATTACACTCTGACCTTCTTCTTCTTCCTGTTCCTATATCATGGCAGAACATATTTCACCTCAGGTACTTTGTTCTAGCTTTTCTCTCTGCTGGGATATTCTTCCTCCATGTAACCACTTACTTGGCTAACCCCCTCACCTCCAAATCTTTCACAATTTTACCATCTCAAGGAGGCTGACTCATAAACTCCTGTGTATTACTACACACTGCCCTCTACTCAGGACCCCTATTTAACCAGATGTATATTTTCTTCATTTCATAGTAAAAAAAAATCAGCTTCTATTATTTAACACTGATGAAGGATGGAAGTGGCACATTTTATATGTAATCCTACCCTAAACCTTGTATTTAATTGCATTATTTTTAAAACAGATCGAAATTGTTAATGGTGTTCTATTTTGATTAACAATACATTGGTTTGTAATCATTTTGTATGTCGCATCTGATAATGGGCAAACATGTATCCATGGCTGCTGCAGTACAGTGGACATGAATCAATCAGAAAGATAGTGTCTGTACATAATCATTAAACATATACCAGTGTCTACAGGCTAAACAGCCTTCTGTAGTAGGTAGGAAAATACCAGAAGATGGTTTAAAATATTCCCTTTATTAATAAACCACCAAGAAAATAATCCATGCAGAAATATTTAAGTATCTGATACAATGCTCTAACAAATTCTCTATTTCTTGAATAGCTATACCTTTCTGATACTCCTATTCTGATTCCTGTGACAGTAAATTAATGTCTCAATTTCTGAAGGAAAGAAAAGAGGTATGCAGTAAATATCTATAATAGTTATTCTTTTGATAATTAATTCAACAAACATATTGAACACCTAGTTTGTGGTGGCTTCTTGGATTATGAGACAAATAAGAATATTGGTTCAATTAGGGAGGTCATGAGCTAGGAGGGAGACAGACCTACACAAAACTGGTTCAAAAGTAACAAAAGGTTATGTACTAACAATGTGAATAAAGTAGTAAGGGACCACAAAGTGGACAAATGACAGAATAATGTTATAGGCTTATAAACATTTTAAGTTTCCCCACAACATCCCAGAAACAATAATTATTATCAACATCAATGTTTATCGTTTATCATAATCATCTTTTTCCCCTCTTATGTTAGTGTTTTATTATATACTAGTTTGTTTTTACTATCTCATAACTATTAAAGAGAATGAACTTCTTTTGATGACCAAAGGGAGTATTGATCTTAGGAGAAGATACTAAATTCCACCCAGGAAGGAAATGCAGGCATGCCAGCAGTGCTGTTAACTAGAAAATCAATAGACATCTCATCTCCTGGCATAGTGGGACCTTGGCTATATATGTGACTGCATGTGGTTTCCATAACCTGAATAGTTTGCTGAACCCTGAGTGCCACATATTTAAGATGACAGCCCTGTATTTACCCTGTCAAAAATTTCAGGTTCAGTATCTGGTTCACTTAGTAACTTCATATTACTGCTAGTATGATATGATAGACAACTCAAAATGGCATATGTTAGAACAGTGATGCTTTCTTAGGGGTATCTGGAAAATATGATTTATAAAAGGAAGATGATATTTGATAGATTATTTTCAATGAAATGAGCTACTCTAATGAATTTTTGAAGACTATCATTTGTTGATACTTTCTCATCACTGAGTTTAACAATGAAAGCAAAATAGATTAATTAGTGATGAAAATAAAATGGAACTATTTTTTATATAAAAGGTTTTCTGTAGCTTCAAAATTTTACTCCTGCAAAACAGTAGGGGCAATAAATCCCTCTCTGTCCTCCAACTTTCAGAGCTGAACTCGCTAATATCATTTAAAATTTTATTTCTAGTGTTTTCTAATTGAACATGAACTTTCCATAGACAACAAAAAAGGCACGTCTTTACTTTTTTTTCCTTGCATGACTCTTAAACTGGAAATAAGAATTAAATTTCAGAGGCAATCCATTGTTTGTTAATCAGCATATGGATTCTAATTCCATTGCTAATTTACCCAAAATGTAAACCATTATAAAAAGAATTGTCAAAGTATTAATTATACAAAAATGTGCTGCATATATCACTTATTATAAAACAAAGAGAAACTCCTATGTGTCATTGTCCCCAAACCTTCTGATTATGATAAGAACCAATGTATTAAATTCTAAAAAATCTGTATTTTCCAGGGAGATTTCTAATGAATTTACAAGATAATTAGAGACTTATACAAGTTTTTTTTTTTAAGTTAGCAATTAAAACTCCACAATTATATTATCAGCATTTAGCCCATCTATAGAGTCAGAACATTTTTTTTTATCCTAGATATGACAAGAGATTGTAGTTAGAGAAATTTCAAGTCAAAAGAGTCAGAAGAATTTAAATGGAGACTACTTATAGTATATTAAATTCTGTCCTTAATAAAGACTTACTCTACATTCAAAAGTGATTTTTTTTTTTTTTAGCTTGAGTTTGACATCTAAATGACATCACTATAGTTATCTACAAAAAAGTTAGTGCCTTCTAATTTCTGTAATCTCTTATTTACCCCAAAAAAACTATAGGATTTTAGGACCAAATTTTTTCTTACTTTATTATGCTGCTGCTGCTGTTGTTGTTTTCCCTCTGTGAATGATGTATCAGCTTTAAGTAGCCGATTAGTAGGAAGTTACAAGCTCAGAAAGGTGCACAAAGTTGGATTCAAGTATAGAAGTAATAGTAAATATACTCGAGTTAGAATTTTATATATTATTGGGGAAATTAAAAATTTTGAACAGAGGAGTAATCTGAATTTCTTACATTCTCACCAGGTTAAATTTGAATTATCTGTTAGTTATCCAAGTGAAATATCAAGTAGTAAGTCAGAAAATCAGCCTTAGTTTCATAAAATCTCATTTAAGTAGTTTAAATAAAATTAAATTTGAGTTTCAAAAAATATAATGCCCTATTGGATTAGAGCAGCATGTTTTACAAATTTGAAGTAAACTTATTTTGCTCTACTCCCAAATGATCCTATAGGTCCTAGGAATTCTGACTCTTTTCATAAATATTACAATCACAAATGGGTTTTCGACATTGTGATTTCAATATTTTGCTTTGCAGGCTTTTAAAGAAATTCATTTTATGTCACTTTCTGAAATGATGGTTTTCTTTCTGTACAACCAGGAAGAATTAATATTCTGTTTATCTGAACGTGATCTACTTAGAATATTTTATTTCTCTCCTAAGTGAATGTGAAGGATATCTGCTTGCATAGTCCACATTTTTCAATTATAGATGTGATGATCTGTGAGTCTCCACAAAGAGAGAAAAACAGTAGAATTTTTTTTCTTTATTATTAGAGAAATCTGTGAACCATATTACACCCTCGCTTGGCATTACCAACCTTTAAAAAAAATTACTGGTGAATAAAATTTTATCAAAATTCAGTAAGTACATGAAGACATTCTTTATTATAGATCATATATAACTGCTACATTAGTGTATGGGCATTGTGTTGACAAACAAACTCCTGTGATCCAGAAACAATTGGGTGTTCCCTTTATAGCAAATCTCTATTTACATGGTTCACACACACACACACACACACACACACACACACACACACACACACACAGACTTTTTTTTTAAAGAAGAGCATTTAGTGGGAAAACACTGCAAATCAAGTCCAGAGTGATTCCTAGCTTTGGATCTTACAAGACAAATGACCTTGGTCAAGTCATGTAACCTCTGTGAGGTTTATTTACATAATGAAATTATGAGATAAAATGGATGCCTCTTCTATTGCAACACACTTAAGAATCAGATGACTCAAAAGACTAAAATATTGATCAGATAATGGGCAGATAGTGTGAGATAATTCCTTAAGTTATTTAATATATATTATTAACACTAAATAAAATACACAAATGGCCAGTAAGCACATGAAAAGCTGCTAATCGTCATTTGCCATTGAGGAAATGCTGATTAAAACTACAATGAAATTACATTTCATAGTCACTATAATGGAAAAACAAAACTTGACAATACCAACCATTGAACAGGATATGAAGCAACCGGAAGTCTCATACATTGCTGATGGGAATGTAAATCAGCAACAAACAATTTGAAGAATTGGTTTGGGAGTTTCTTATAAAAAACCATTCCAATCCTATTTATTCAAGAGAAACACAAGCACATAATAACAAAAAGAGTTGTACAAAAATGTTTATAGCCTCTTTATTCATAACAGCTAAAAACTGAAAAAAATAAAAACAGATGTTCAACAGAAAACTGGATAAACAAATTATGGTATATCGATACAATGGAATACTAGTCAGCAATAACAAGAATGAACTACTGATACACTCATCTCATCAAGCTGAATAGTCTGTGTATTTTATTGTCTGTTCCTTTTAAGAAAAATACCCATTTCTAAAACACAAAATAATGTGAGACCACAAAAGAATATTTCTATAGGATAAATATGAACATATCACATAAACTCACTGAGCTTCAGTTTCTTCACTGTAATATAAAGAAGACAATAGCAAAAATGTAGTATTTGCTTATTTCATATTTTAATCAGGGATTATTTATTTTTAAGGAACATATATACATTCAAACTGATTTTGGAATGAAACTAATTAGGGAATGCACAAAGAAGGGAATGGCATGCCATAATAGCATGCAACAAAGTGGCTAAATGAAAATAGGAATCAGGACATGCATTTTGTTAAATCCAAATTTTATCATCCAAGATATGGGGGGCGGGGGGGAATCCTTAATTTATTCATGCTTTTTGGTCATTGTAATCTCCTATAGGAGATTTCTCTATTGTTCCTGAAGCAAACGATGTCTGAAATAAGACCTAAAACTACTGATATTTTTTGAAAGCGTAGACTTTCTCCATAAGAATAAAAAATACAACTTTTGTACTTTTTGAACCCAAATATATTTATTTAAGCCATTCTAAACAAAATGAAGTCTGTATATTTTTGTGTGGGCACACGAAACAACTATTTCTACTAAAAATGAGACTACATACCTATCAAATTACAATAGAAAATGGACAAAAAAATCTCCTGTGTTCAAATGGAAAATTTGTATCTCGTTTTGTGTGATCTACCAACAATCTTCGAAAGCAAACTCTGAACAAAGTGCCAAAGCAATACCATGAAGGCTCTGACAAGGTTAATGCAGAATTGAAAAGCTGACTTAATAAATTTCTGTTATGTAAAAAGCTTAGTTAAATATAGAAACTAACATATATTAACCTAATTTATCTCAGTTTTATTTCATCTGAAACTTTCTATGTAATAGATTCAATTTATATATGAATATGAATTAATAGGAAAGAAATCATTATTTAGGAACAAAAATAGTACTGCTTAATTTAAATGAAATTTTGGCAGTCTTCTGGATCAACTACACTTTGAATACTTGAATACTGAATATATTACCTTCGCAGTTTGAATAGTTCTAGTATTTGGAAACTCTCCACCTTGTCAAGGAGTTCACTATATCTTCAGAATGCTCTGGAGTATGAGCTTAGGGCATCAGCAAAATAGGATCAAAAAATTTGATAATATTTTCTGAAATAATTCAAAGTGTTTATGTGTCAAAGATATTATTAATAGTAATAGAAAAATACAATCATTTTAGACTTCTATTCATACCTTTCATGTTTCAGAGCTGATATATTTTGAATTATGATAGATGAGAGTTGATGGTTCCATTAAGTGCTTGGGGCCTCTGAGGTTCATAGTGTGAACATATTTGCTACCTCATAATTTTCCACTTTTCATATTAAATGCTCCTACCCCTTTTAATCATTCCTCATACACCACTGTTACAAGTCCATTCAAAGTGCTGGCTACTCGCCTCTGAATATGCATCATGCTTTTGACTTTTAAACTGCCATACAACAAAACTGAACAGATTGAACAGAGAGTTCCATTTGTGGTCTGACAACAGATTGTGCAAGGTGGAGTGGGACTATCACTTCCCACCAATTATTACTAATAATGAAGCCTAAGATTGTATCAATTTGGCAACTAGATCTCACTGCTGGCTCACATTGACTTCCCAGTTAGAAAGCCTCAAAATATATTTAAATACATTGGTCTCTCACATACTGTACTGTACAGATAGAATTTTTGGACCCAAGTCTGATACTCAATTATTTCTATTAAACTTAATTTTGTTACATTCAATTCTCTAGCACATCTTTGACATTTTTTTGATTGCTGATTCTGTTACAAACAGCAAAAAAAAAAATCCACATTCTTCTATGTATGACATTCGGTTATGACTTGATTCTTCTATGAATCACAAAAGTCAAAAATCCACGTTCTTCTTTGACTTGTAACCAAAAATCCACTTATAAATGACCTTACCTAAAATTACCTAATATTTCATCATGACCTTTGGACAGGAACTTCCATAGTTCTAATATTGGAAGTTCTCTCTTAACTGCTTCATCTCTTTTTAACTAGAATCTACAATTTTCATCTCCATAGGATAAAAGTTAAAACAGAAGCTATATCTCAGTTCTATGGCCATGCCTTTCTGCTAATAAGATGCCACAAAAGCCTCTTTAACTGGAAAATAAAAAAACATTGAAAGGGGAAACAAAAGAATGAGGTGGAGAACATTATAACACAATGAAAATAAGCTGGTTAGAACAGAAACATATGAATTAATTTAATTCCAGCTATACTTTAGGTCAAATAGGACTTTTTGGATTAGCCTATAGATAAAATACCACTTAATGCATTTTTAAGAAAAACATGTTTTACTTTTTAAATCACTTTTGGGTTAGAACCCTTTTACTTTGAAGATCATATTTAGGTATATAATAATATATATTTTAGCATATTTAGGTGTCACTAGTAGCTTTTAATTACAGAACTCTGACAGGTTTTAGTAGTTTTTAGCTTCCCTATAGCTTCATCACAGCAGGATTATTGGCTTGATCTTACATTCTCTTCTGACACCTGTAGTTTTACAGCTTTTTTCCCCCTTAAGAGTCTGTTTCCAAAATTTTTACCACCTTGAAAGGCAATGTTGGATTTTCTTTGCATTAATAATCACTTGGCTGCTCAAAGTGACCTTCCACCATAAGAATATGTCTTGTGTTCTGCATAAATTATTGTGGTTTTTTTCAGTTAAAAGGAACATACCCTTGATGCTTATTTTACAATTGGACTTCATTTGTTGGTTTTTAAAAATATTTAAAATGACTCTAATTTTCCTTCAGAACAAGAAATTTTCCCTAGTGGGATGACTCAGGTACATCCAAACAAGAGTAGCTGTTTTAAAATGAGCTCCTGGCATGTTTGCTTAAAAGTCCAGGAAGTGCCTGCTCTCTTTGAACACTGGGTTGAGATGCTTCCTCTGTGTAGAGCCACCTGAATTGACTGATATTGAAGTCAAGCTCTGTTAAATAGAGCACATCCTTTCTATGAAAAGATTTCTCCTTCAGATCTCCTGCTTCCTCTTTCAGGGAAGCTCATTCTCTGATCTGCCCTTGTATATGTGTTGACCTCCAGGTCTCGGTAGGTGGATCTACCTCCATTCACTGTTAGTTTTCTTCTGGTATGATGTTGCTTTTATCACATTTTCAGAAAAAGGCCAGTTTCTCATCTTCCTTTTCTCTGCCGAATGTGTTAGATCCTAGAAATATTTCCCTGAAGTGGTGTTACTGAGACCTCTGGTGCCACCATCTCATCCTGAATGTCCACAGAAAGGAAATGTTTCCTTTTGTCTACAAGAGTTGAATTAAGTTACTTTAAAAGTAACACATGAACTTATTGAAAAGTATTATGTCAACTGAGGTACAAGTAAAACAGAGAGCATGTTGTAAATACCTATGGTCAGGCAGAATAACAGGTGGACCAGTCATTTTGGGAAAACAGCCACAAGTAGCATCCTCAAATCATTTAAATATATGGCAAGAAGAGGGCTTCTAACTTCTATTACAACAATGTCACGAAAGATTAAATATAATGGTGATGTCTCATAAAACATGGCAACAAAACCATCTCTCCTCTTCAGAGCTATTTCCAGAAGTCATTGGGAAGAAACCATTGCATTGTATCATACGAAAGATATGTTTTTGCTTTTTTTTCTTGTTCAAAGTAAAAGATTTCATTTACTATATGAAAGGAGTACAAATAGCTTGACCAAAATTAAACAAACAAAAAACCAAGAAAACCTCTTTGTTCCTTTATTTCTAACTCAAACCTCAGTTCTACTGCTTAAAGAAGCCTTCTTTCTCTGAATCTCCCTGCCTTACTTCTTTCAATCAGTTACAAGCACTGCCAATTTAATATACAAAATGCTTCCTCTGTCCCCACTACCTTTCTCTTAGCAAATTACCAACAAGTGTAAAATAAAGAAGGAGGAAGAGGCACTTAAATGAATCAATGACAAAATTATCACAATATGAAAAGATAGGGTATAATCTACTATTTAAACAAATTTTAAAATGTAAAAAGGATCAAGAAATTGATTTACCCAAAGCTTATATCATAGAGAGTTAAATTGCCAGATGATAGAAAGAGCAGCTGTATAAGCTTTCATTTCCTTCTTGTCTTTTCTGTCAAGAATTATATTCTGTTGAGAATATTCTTTTAAAAGTAAAAGCTAACCTATGTGAAAGATAGAATGGGTGCACATAGCTTTTCTGCAGGTAAATTTTCAGTCAAAATGTGTCTTGGGCTTCCCTGGTGGCGCAGTGGTTGAGAATCTGCCTGCCAATGCAGGGGAAACGGGTTCGAGCCCTGGTCTGGGAGGATCCCACATGCCGCGGAGCAACTAGGCCCGTGAGCCACAATTACTGAGCCTGCGCGTCTGGAGCCTGTGCTCCGCAACAGGAGAGGCCGCGATAGTGGGAGGCCCGCGCACCGCGATAAAGAGTGGCCCCACTTGCCGCAACTGGAGAAAGCCCTCGCACAGAAACGAAGACCCAACACAGCCATAAATAAATAAATAAACCCAAAGTTTAAAAAACAAACAAACAAACAAAAAAAAAAACCAAAAACCTGGGACTGGAGATTATCTTAAAAAAAAAAAAAAAATGTGTCTTACCTGTGGAATTCACAGGTAAGCTAAATGATGTTTGATCATTAACTGCTGGGAAAACTTGAAGAGCCAAAGATTTTTCTCCCTGTATTTGCTATCTCAATTAATAGCACAACCATTTCACTCAGAAGCCCAAGTCAAAAACCTGGGAACCATCCTCTACATATCTATTTTCCTCTCCATACCCAACCAAATATATTTGTTAAATTTTCCTTGATGATTCCATTTCCTAAAAGTCTGCCACACAAATTTCTTCTGCTTTCTTTTAGTTGCAATGGCCTTACTTAAACTCAGGGACTGCAATACTGTGATACACTTTTTTTTTAAATAAGTATTTATTGTGTGTCCACGACATACCAGCTGCTGTTCTAGTGCTGTACACACAGTAGTGAAAAAAATTAGCAAAGTTCTGCACTCTCATGAAGCTTTTAAAGTGTTTCTTGTCTTCAACCTGGTACCTTCCAATGTATCCCACATACTGCAGTCACAGTTATCATTTCCCAACTTAAAATCAACTTAGTATGTTACCCAGCACTCTTTAGAACAGTGAATATTGGTTATAAGTAGTCCAAATAACATTTAAAACTGTAGATTCAAGAAAATACAAACAAACAAAACATACAAAACAACTTTAAGTACAGCGTCTGCTTGATTTATGTCCAATAAAATAAAAATGATGATGATCATGATGGAAACTACAATATGCCCCTTGTTAATATCTCAAAATTCATCTTCCATAAGGATTCTACAAACATCCTATGCTTGAAATTTTCTAGAAATATCATGGTAAGTTGTTTCCTGGTTCTTTAAACTCTGTCATATAATTGCCTCCCCTGGTATTCCTTAATGACTTCCAAAATTCAACATAAATGTCATTATTTCTTGGTAATTTTCTCCTACTTACAACATCTGTTGGCTGAGGTAGAATCTCTCTGTGTTTCTATAGCTCCTTAGGCATATATTAATACAGAATATATTGTGTTCTATTGTCATTTTTATTTATATAAATATTACTCACAAATTTATAAAGTCTTTGAGTGGAAGAACAATGTCTTGTTCATGGGTGCATGCTCAATCCCTAAGCCAGTATGTAGCATATATTAAGTAGATGTATAATAAATTTTGGTTGAAGAAATAAATCAGTGAGTAAATTCAACCAGTAAAGTTTTACTCCATTTTTCTTTTGTCCTAGAAATCTGACACCTCTTATTAAATTTCTCAAGCCTGTCAAGTCAATCTCTCAATTGACTGGGGTCAATTTGTTTTTAAAAATCATTTACAAACACACTCTTTCTCAATGCTTAATTCTAGTTTCTATGCTCAAAATATCATGTTGACCAAGCACTTCTTCAGTTCTTGTGGTGGCAATAGATATGTAAAATAAAACTATTTGGGTTATGAATTAGCAACATTCATTGATTCTCTTCAATTTTCAAGACGTTCTGGAATCTCAAAGCAAAAACTCTTTTTGCATGTATTAGAAATAATTTCTTGTTCTATTTAGATATCACAATGTGGGAAAAGCACTTACATAACATCTTGCTCACAATAAAAGCTCAATTTTTTTCCATTGAGTTAAATGACTAAATCTTGAAGAAACTGAATAAGTAATACCCTTTATATTTTATTTTTATTACTTTACTTAAAATAAAGAACTCATATTTGAGGTGAAGTCTCTCATACATATTCCAGGTTTAGCTATTCAGATTTTTGCCTCACATTATCCAAATTTTATTTAGAGGTTCCAGGTATAAAATACACTTAAGAAGACTTTCCATTAAAGCATTATACATATTATTTGAAAATATCTTAATTAAATGCTCTGGTAAGTATTCTATTTTGTTAAGAATATGGTTTCTGTTTTAGCAGTTTCAGACTGCTAAGTATGGCCAGGGCAGTTTGGCTGAAAGCTGTTACTTATATACTTAATCAATATTGAAACTTAACTCATGCTGTACAGTTAAATTAAAAAATTTTTGAAAGTAAAAGTTTCTATGAAAAATAAAACAAATACATTAAAAAATAAATCATCAGGATGGTATTTTTTCAACATATATATATGTGTGGTTTCTCTTGTAATCAATCAAGCAATCAATAAATGCATAAGTGAGACTGATATATATTGAAAGAAATTTGATGAGGGATTACTTCAAGAAGATTCCTTAAGCACACACACAAGTTCATGATGGCATTTTAAAATTCAGGTTGTTTTGAAAGAGCAAGAACACTAAGTCTGTATTTGGAGTATACTGATAACTGATACTTTGGATTCAATAGTATTCATAGGATTGCCTGACTTATAGGTAATCATGGAGATAATTAATATTCATTCATTAACTTATAAAGTGACACTGTACAATACGGAAACTAACTCCACTCATTGAGAAGGGCAAGGCTGCTCCTTTTTGGAGGCATATTAATACATACAATCCACAAGTAGCCCCTGGAACCACTGTGAAATATAATCAGTACAGTTAAAATAGGATAGCTTGATCCATTATAACCTCCCTTCACTCCACTCTAATAATTACCTAAGGTATTTAGGGGTTGGAACTAAATTTGGAAATATTTCTCTACCAGTTTCTTGTTCAATGTGATGTGCTACAAAGCCCATTAAAATCACAGCAGAAATTTAAATGTAAAAACCGTGTAGGGGAAAATATATTTTTTTACTGATAAATAAAAAGAGGTCTGTGAGTGTCAGACCTGATAAAATTATGGCCATATCCAGATTAACTAGTTGTTTACCTTTACCGTGTATGAAGTTTATCGAAGAAGCCAGAAAGCAACACTGTGCTTTAAAAATGCCTGTAATTGATGTTTTTACTCCCTCAGTTTAATTTTATGTTCTCAAATTAGTAAAATAGTTCTGATTATTTAAAAATTGTTGGGGAGAGGATGAGGGGGAGAAAGACTCCTTCTAAAGTCTGAGTCAAACTTTAGACTATGAAAATTGGAATGTATTATATTTCTGATATAAAACAAACCAAAAAGGGTTCTCTAGTCTTGATAGTAGTTTACATGGCTAAGTTAAATATTAGGTGTTCTTCCAGCCACTTTCTGTTCCCAGCTTTGTCTCTATTTTTTATTTAAAATCTTTTCATTGCATTTTATTTGTAGTTAAGAAAACGATAACAACTGAAATAAAATTTGTACTGTTAGGAGTTTTAATTTCAAGATTCTGAAACTAACTTTGCCCAAACATCTCTGTAAAAGAAATTTATAATTTTCCCTCTCTGCATTTTGAAGTCCACAGAAATCTGTGTTAACAAATAACACATAATTGAGAATGTTATGAAATCTAATATGAACTTAGAATGAACTAATTCAATAAAACAAAGGCTGTAAATAGAATTACATGGTGGTAAAAGTGACCCATCTTACATACTGAGTTGAATGGTCAAGTGTGCGTGTATGTGTGTGTGTGTTTCTCAGGTAATCATTTAACAATTTTACTCTATTATTTAAAGAGAGTCTTGATATTAGCAAAGAACATCTACATTTTATATCAATGTTTAACTTGTTAGTTTCATTTCTCATAATAAGAGGTGGGGGGAAGAGAATGTACAAAAATTGAATTCCAGCTGGGATCCTGTATTTCCCTTTCTTATTTAAATGTATATTAAGGGCTCTGCAAAAAGTGAAAGAGAACAAAGACATGGTAATATTGAAAAGTACAAATTATAAAACGAATGATACTTGAGACCTTGAGGAAGCTTTCAAAGTCAAAAACAAGAGTTAATTTTCATTCAGAAAATGAGAAAATGGAGTTAAACATGTTAAGAGATTATGTTGCAAAGTTAAGCAATTAGGAGAAAGCACAGGAAGAAGAAAATAGGAAATTCTCTCTGACAGCATAATGTCAGTAGAATGAATTTTTTCAGAAGGCTAAGTTAATAGTAGTATGATATTTACCAGATTCGTACTGGAATGGCAAATTTTATTTAAAAAATTAATCAGATCAGTCCAAAAAATCACCAAAATTCTAGATTTTAAAATGTATGTCTTCCTTTTACTTTCCTACCACTTTTTCTCTCTCTTTCTTTCCCCCCATTATTTTTCCTTTGAACTTCTCCAATTTCATCCTGATGGCTTACTTCACTTGCATAATCTCCACTTAACCTTTAATATTTCACATCTCAAATGAAATCATCATCACTCAATTTGTCCAAGAGAACAAAGGGAAGATCGAGCAGAAAACATGCTGAGGAAATGTGTGTTAAGAATATGATAATTGAACAGATGTTAAACTACACCAGAAAAGATCAAAATGTGTTGATAAATCAACCAAACAGAAGTAATCCAGACATAAAGTAAAAAGGTGTTGTTTCAACTGGGTAAACATGATTTCCTTTCCTTTCTTTTTCAATCCTATCTTAAACACATGCAGCTCCTTAAAATGTATGAATTTTCTAAGTGATAAATACAAAACTACATCCTGAGTCCCTGCTAATACCTAAGGCAGTAAACAAATGCTAGAAAAAACACACAAAGAACAAAACCCTTTATCTCCTAAGACTGTACAGTGATTACGATCAACAAAAGTTGCACCAATTGTCAAAATATTCAAATATTTCTATACTGATTGATTTGCATAGTGTTGGCCACCGTGGCAGTTAATGGGGCTTGGCAGAGATGCTACCAGTGATCATCAAGTGCATTAAGGTGACAGGTGGCACAGTTGAATGCATGTGCTGTGTCTACCCATGGTTCCAAGGGAGCTCAACTTCATGGGGGCAATGGAGCAGATGACAAAGCAGGCAGCATTTTTGGAAGTATTATCAGCAGTCACCAAGGCCTTTCTGAGACCAGTCATTGTGGGAAGCACTCGCATGAAGTATGCAAAGTATGTACCATCCAGGACAGGTGGCAGAGCACCTGGGTGCCCTCTGGCTGCAGCAAAGACCAGAAGCTGGGAAAATCAGAGGATAGGTTTTTATTATGCAATTCTTTTTATCAGACTGGAGACCAGATAAGGGCATGTTTTACCTAGAGATGTCATTTCATACAATTTTGAAAAATCAAAAATGATTTGGAAATTATGAGAAGGATCTGATGAGTGATTTTCATTACAATGTATACCTTTGATAATCAGATTTTGATATATGTAGCTCATTTTTTTAAAAGTGTGTTGTCTAATATGGAAGGCACCAATCACATATGGTGAGTTAAATTTTAATTTAAATGAATTAGAATTAAATAAAATTAAAATTAATTTCTTCAGACATATTAGCTACATTTCAAATATTTAATAGCCACATGTGAGAATGGCTACCATATCATACAGTGAAGAAACATTTCCATCATTGCAAACAGTTTCCTTAGACAGCAATGATTTAAAGACTAAATGGAATATATTTTTTATATATATCATATATTAATTTATATTACTGTCCAATTGTTAAAAATTTAATATATCCTTGGTATAGGCAATGATACTAATTCAGAGTGAAGAATTTTCTGAAATATTTAAAAAAAATAATAAGAAAGCATTTTTAAAAGTAGTTTTGTTATGCTGTATAAATATACCTATAAAATGTCTGTATTCATTAGCAGAACTCAGTATATCAAATCACGCTTTGGAAATATTAGCACCTGTCTCTCTCTCTTTGAAAAAAATAAGTCCTCAGAGTCTCAAAAACTTTATTTTTCACTATTTAAGTTACGGCCTCTGTGTTAAAAAGCTGTTGGCCCTCATGACAGTCTGAATAAAAAAAAAAAAAAATGTTTTTCAGTTATTTCCACATGATAAAAGCCAGTTAAAGTAGAATGTTTTTAGCCATAAATAAAAGGCTTTATAGCTTTACTAGAGAATAAAGTAACATCTGAGATCATTTTTTCCTATTTTACTGCTATAGATTTGGTTTCTGGCTCCTATTTACATTCATAGCAAAATGTATTCAGGTATTTCTATTTGAATGTTAATTATTATTAACTTACACACATGTTAATAAGTGACATACTACTTCCTAAAAAACTAATTATCATTTTTTCTGATATTATTATAATAATCTATTAAGTCTCAGAATGAGCACAATTATTATCCAGATACCAGACTTTCATTTCTATGAAAATTATTCTTTAAAATATACTATACTACCCAAGGTAATCTACAGATTCAATGCAATCCCTATCAAATAACCAAGGGCATTTTTCACAGAACTAGAACAAAAAAAATTTTAGTTTATATGGAAATACAAAAGAGCCCAGATAGCCAAATCAATCCTGAGAAAGAAAAATGGAGCTGGCAGAATCAGACTCCCTGAATTCAGACTATATTAAAAAGCCACAGTAATCAAGACAGTATGATACTGGCACAAAAATAGAAATATAGATCAATAGAACAGTATAAAAAGACAAGAAATAACCTCACGCACTATGTCAATTAATCTATGACAAAAGAGGCAAGAATATACAATGGAGAAAAGTCATTCTCTTCAATAAGTGGTGCTGGGAAAACTGCACAGCTACATGCAAAAGAATGAAATTAGAACATTCTCTAACACCATACACAAAAATAAACTCAAAATGGATCAAAGACCTAAATATAAGTCCAGACACTATAACACTCTTAGAGGAAAACATAGGCAGAAGACTCTTTGACATAAATTGCAGCAAGATCTTTTTTGATCCACCTCCTAGAGTTATGAAAATTAAAACAAAAATAAACAAATGGGACCTAATTAAGCTTAAAAGCTTCTGCACAGCAAAGAAAACCATAAACAAAATGAAAAGGCAACCCTCAGAACATAAGAAAATATTTGCAAATGAAGCAACCAACAAGGAATTAATCTCCAAAATACACAAACAGCTCATACAGCTTAATATCAAACCAAACAAACAAACAAACGACCCAATCAAAAACTGGGTGGATGATCTAAATAGACATTTCTCCAAAGGAGATGTATAGATGGCCAAAAAGCACA
Source organism: Balaenoptera musculus (assembly GCF_009873245.2). Classification (NCBI taxonomy): domain Eukaryota; kingdom Metazoa; phylum Chordata; class Mammalia; order Artiodactyla; family Balaenopteridae; genus Balaenoptera; species Balaenoptera musculus. The sequence goes on from NC_045788.1 coordinate 109,541,435, forward strand.
TAAAAAGATGCTCAGCATCACTATCAGGGAAATGCAAATCAAAACTACAATGAAGTATCACTTCACACAGGTCAGAATGGCCATCATCAAAAAGTTTACAAACAATAAATGCTGGAGAGGGTGTGGAGAAAAGGGAACCTTCGTACACTGTTGGTGGGAATGTAAATTGGTACAACTACTATGGAGAACAGTATGGAGGTTCCTTAAAAAACTGAAAACAGAACTACCATATGATGCAGCAATCCGACTCCTGGGCATATACCCAGAGAAAACCATAATTTGAGAAGATACATTCACCCCAATGTTCACTGCAGCACTATCTACAACGGCTAAGACAAGGAAGCAACCTAAATGTCCATCGACGGAGGAATGGATAAAGAAGATGTGGTACATACATACAATGAAATATTACTCAGCCATAAAAAAGAACAAAATAATGCCATCTGCAGCAACATGGATGAACCTAGAGATTATCATACTAAGTGAAGTAAGTCAAAGACAAATATATGATACCACTCATATGTGGAATATAATTGACACAAATGAAGTTATTTACAAAACAGGAACAGAATTATAGATATCAAAAATAAACTTATGATTACCAAAGGGGAAACATTTGGGAGAGGGATAAATCAGGAGCTTAGGATGAATATAAACACACTATTATATATACGATAGATAACCAACAAGGACATACTGTATAGCACAGGGAACTCTACTCAATATTCTGTGATAAACCTATATGAGAAAAGAATCTAAAAAAGAACAAAAATATATATATGTATAACTGAATCACTTTGCTGTACACCTGAAACTAGTACAATATTATGAATCAACTATACTCCAATAAAATTAAAATAAAATAATAAAATAGTATTGATTATAAAGAATTTTCCTTTTACAGCTTAAAGGTATTTTTTTTTTTTTTGCTTTTCCTGTGTTTAGTAAAAGGGATAATAACTAGACATTTCATAAGTTAATATTCTAATATGATATTTTAAAATCATATTTTTAAAATCTGTGCTTTATGAAATACTAGTTTTGAGAATTTTCATTTCCCCAAGTATTTAAAAAAAATTTTTTTTAATTCAGTTTATACTTACTCAAGGCTATGTTCATTATGAGCCTTTTTATGCAATGTTTTTCAAAATCATAATCACAGGAATGCAACCAATAATAAATTACTTGGAGCGTAGATAATCTGGTAGGAGAACTATCCATTCCATTTCATGTTCTGCCTCTCCTTCTATCTTGGTTTTCACCTTTATTAGTATCTGCACTGAAAGATTAGCAAAACAAAAAAGGAGACAAATTTCTAACTAGATTTTGCAAGCTATATCGGAATTTCAATTTGGTGGGAAACAATAGTAGCAAAATATGCAATATTTTATGTGCTTCCATGTGACAAGTCCTATCAACTTTACATATACTGTGTGAAATTCTCACAAAGACACTGTGAAATAGTTTCATCCCAGCTCTATATATAAAAACATTAAGACTCAGAGAGAGATGTTAAGTAATGTACCTATGTTGACACAAAAAGTAAGGAAGAACCACAGTATTCACTCCCAAGCCAGTGTGCTTTTTCCATATGGAGGAAATCCTGGACATGTGTCTACAAATTGAATTTTTTAATATAAAATTGTTTAAGTACATTTGAAGTGATGGTCTTGTTAGTTCATAGAACAGTTTTAGTTATCATCTGCAAACCCAGTGTATTGTGGTATAAAAAAGAAATACAAGAGCTAATTGCTGTCTTTAAGAAGCTGGTATGGTAACAGGAAGTTAAATAGGACACTTCCTGGCTTAGTTTAGGCAGAAAGCATGGGACAGCACATTCTACATTCCAAAGACTACCTTACAAAACGTTCTAATGGAAGTAGCCAATGGGTTTCTGTCGTAAACCCATTACTCATGTTAAAGCTATGGATGGGATGGAATGTTGAAAATGGGAGAATTTTTAAGGAGGATTTTTTGGCAGAAAATCCTGTGACTCTGCTCGATCAACTGGGAGAGAACATGTTTTCTTTTCACCTCATATTGAAAAAAAAAAGGTCTTATGATAGTTAATTAGAGTTTACTATTTGCTTTATTCAGTCTGTAGAAGCAGAGGGGACCCAGCGCAGACTGGTTTCTAACTTCTGCCTGAAAACAAGAAGACGTGTTGCTAGTTTGATGTTGAGAGATGGATCAGGGAGAAGTGGCACAATGGGATCTTTCCTGCACTCCAAGAATTTCATGCATCAAACTTTGCATGATTGTTCAAAAATTGAAGATGTGCCACACAAAAGAATACCTTGGCATGGGATCATCTAGGACCACCCAAGGCAGTTATACAACAGGCAATAGCTAAGTCAATTTCAACATTTTCTAGGCATTGTGGAAGCAGTAAGCAACCAGTTAAATTAAGGGGGCATTTCTGATGGATGCAGTTAAGAGATCTTTAGTTAATAATATATCTGCAAAGAATCTCTTACCCCTACACACAAAAAAAGTGCCACTTAAGATAAATTCAGGTTTAGCTATCTGCCAGACCCAGCATTGTAAAACCATCTGATAAAGCAAAATATTTGCTATTTCACTTACTTTTGTTCTCTTCCTCAGCTTCAACTTTGGAGAAATAACATAGTTGATACATTTTAGAGAAGGTGAAAAAGGAAGAAAGCAGGCAGACAATTATTTCCCTTTTCTGGCCATCTCATGGCTGTGTTTAACTTTTTACATGAGAGGAGAAGGAATAGCTGCTATAACTTTGAATAAAGCTGGACACTTTGATGATTACAGGGAATTGAATATTTTAAATAGGCAGTTCAAATTGTCATTTCTAACTTACAGTTTATTTTTATTATTAATTTTTATTAAACTTAAAATTTTTGCTTAAGAATGCTAGGAGAAAAAACACAGAAGTCATGAGTTTTTACTCAGAGGGTGTGAGTAGATATCCCACTATTTAAAATAAATAAGCTTTAAAGGAATATTGGAAGACAAAGTAAAATTGCTTTGTGGTTGAATCACATGAGCTATATTTGCTCAAAATATGTTATAATAGAGCTCAGTGAAAAGATGAAATATGGCCTCTCTGATACGTTATATTCTATATTTTAATATTGTCAACTTCTAAAACAATGCTGGGTTATAAGAGAGATAATAAATATAGAAATCATCCCTATCCTCAAAGAGTTTATTACCTGGTTTTATTTCTTGGTTTCCCCATTTCAAGTCAGGCTGCCAAGCAAATTCTCATTGTTTTGAAACAACTCGGCTCTCCATGAATATCTTCATGGTTCTGGATGATCAAGGCTGAATAATTAAATGGCAAGCATGATTTGAAAGCTAGAGATTGGTATTGCTCTGGAGTCATTTGCTTACAACGCAGGGTAGAGACCTTCCCTATCTTCCTCAGAGAGAATTATTTTTTTAACATTCCAGAGCATCTCTCTCTCCCTTTCTGAAGGGGAGGAAGGTAGTTGTGCCAGCCACCCTATGTATGCTCTGAGTCTCCTTTATTTTGTGATTCCTCTCCTGTGGTGCAATTCCCACTGCACATGCAGGTAACATCTGGCTCTTGTTGTCTCTCTCCATGGGAAACTGGAGTATAGGCATCCAGTGCTGCTGCTAAGATTGGTGTGTGAATAAATAAAAAATCTGTTTTCTGATCCAGGGGTCTAGGGTTTCTGTGTGTGTCTGTGTGTGTGTGTGAAAGAGAGAGAGAGAAACTGTGTTAGACTAACTTGTTAGCTTGAAAGTGGGATAAAATCTCAGCCCCTCTTCACACTTTTAGACTTAACTTTCCTACTCTAATATTTATAGCTATCTTTCCCAGTCAGTTTTTTAGGCAAACTTAGAGTACTTAGAGCTAAGTACTCATCTGACTCCGTCACAACTGAAACCATTCAATCTGTTATATTCACTTCCTTAATCTTCAAACTATTTTTCACTTTCCTATATTCTCCACCCATGCTGTCTCCAAGTTCTGCTAGTCTCAACATATTGTGTGTGCTTCCCATACCTACCACCCATAAAAAAGACACAAGCAGTTCAAAATGATGGCGGTCATTCTGAAGAAAGAACAAACAGCCTTGAGTATTGCATGAGAAAAGAAGAGAGGTAGACACGATTTTGTCCTAAAGGAGGTGAAGGGTTTAAGAGTGGATTACATGTATCACAATTTAAGTATGATTGTAAATACTATCCGTTGCCCCCATCTTCTAGATCCCCCCTAGATGGTCATGCTAAAGCAGCTTGGATTCCACAGAGCAGGGAACACTTGATGGTAAAACCAGATCATTGTGCACAGCCTTGAGGGCACTTCAGTTCTAATACATTCATGGACCATTAGATGGTCTTTATTGTGAGCATTAGTCAGATTGAGACTCTCCAGGCATGCCTCTGATATTTTACTTCTATTTGTGAAAGTTAGAACATGTGACAATAAAGCCAGTTTCCCTACTTCTATTCTACCTTTGCTTCCACATTTCTCCCAACTTTATGGCTCCCGCTATGTAGCATATCTCATAAAACCAGTCAGATTCAGGGCTCATAAATATCCCACTTCAGTGAGTAGTTACTTTTAGCTAATCTTTTGTCACTCATTAATAAAGCAGAATTCTAACACTATATATTCTTATAGCACGTATCCTTCACAAGAAATATCTTTCTAAAGCAAAATAGAATAGTAATATCATTTCTTAAATTACTTCATGTTGACCTTGAAACACCTCCCATCTCTGGGATTGGTGAATTACATGCATTATAATCGGTCATTTGCTACTTTGCTGCCAACCCACAGCATGACCTCCATCAGCATCTCCTACTCTGACCCTCTTTCTTCATTACCAAAGGAGGGGGTTGGATATGACTAGGCTGCCCAATAGCTTCACTCAATACAACCAAGATTTTAGCCTTTCTTAGTTGTTTCTTTAAGAAAAAATGTGTCCATACTTCCCAAGATTACATACTTATTGATTTTGTTTTTTATTTTTTAACACTGAGATCACACTTGAGAATTATTTTCATCACTATGTAAAGTCTCATGGCATTTTCTCAAGAAGACCTGGGGGGTCTTGGTTGGCTGATGTTTTTATACCATTTTTTTTCCATGCCACACCTTGTGGGATCTTAGTTCTCCCACCAGCGATCAAACCCGGGCCCTTGGCAGTGAAAGCGCAGAGTCCTAACCACTGGACTGCCAGGGAATTCACTATACCATTCTTTTTTTAAATCATGACATGGAGCATTAATAAGATTACTATTACTCTATTAAAAGGAGCTCAGCAGTAAGGAGAAAAACCAGGTCTGGGAGCCCTGAACGCAATTCCTTCCACGAGACAGTGTACAGCACCCCTTCATCTTGGTCTACATTTAATTCTTAGTTGTATTCTGTATTCTCTGAATTATATGTTTCCCACGGTTGCAAAGATGACCAACTGATCAACACTCTTCCGTGTTCTCTCTGGAGCAAAATATCGCTTTCTATACTTCTCACTTAGGGAGATCAGAAGCCACCAAACCATTTGGCAGGGAGCAAATACCTGACATGTGCTCTTTCCTACTCCATTTCCCTGTTCCCCCCGTGTCTCTTAAGCCACAATTAGTATTAATGTAACTGTTCCAGATGCTTACAGTGGACAAAGGTTAGTGAAGCAGCAAAGCAGAAGGCACCGTAAGCTGATTCCTCCCTAGGTAACAGCCTCAGGTTACTTTTGCTGCAGGACCTTCATAAGGAGGAAATACACCATATGAAAAGGGAATTTGAGAAATAAGGAAGAAAAAAAAAAATTTACCTGTCTGTGGTCAGCATGGACTTTATGCTTATAGAGGTACTCTTTTTTTAAATATACATGTATTTAAAATATATATGTATTTTCCTGTTTAAATAAAAAAGACCTTTCTATAATTCCTAGGCATTAATTTTATAATTATATAGTCCAGGAATATTCTACTCCCACCCCTTCCCTATGCCCATAGGCAACCAGAATTTGTCTAATACATCTCTTGTGCATGCAGTTTTCCACACTTCCAGCGTAGTAGGCCAAGAATGTAATACCTGATTCCTCCTACCCAGTAAGTCTAAATCACAGCATAGAGTTCAGTCTAGGACCAAGCTGAGAGCTTCAAAAAGTAGTCTATGTTGTTCCAGAAAAAGAAATGATTTTAAAATATTATTCTGGCATGAGAATACTGTTCTGTCTTTAACATCTTTTATCATATCTCTATGATTTTCAGTAAAGTATTTGTAAAAAAAAAATAAAGGACCAGGGGAACTGACAGATGCTGAGGTGGGATTAAAGAATGCTCATCTCTGTGATTCAGTTTCCATATCTGTAAAATGTATACTATATTGCTTGAATGCTAAAATTCTTTTAAGATGTAGATATTTAGAAATCTCTATACTTAGGATACATGTTAATTAGAACTGATTTGAATCATCATTATAAAACATATACAGAATATTTTCCAGATCAGATACCCAATGTTAAATTATTTTTATTATAAATTAGTGCTGAAGATGAACAGGTTATTGAAGGACATTCTTCTAAGATCATGCCAAGGGTGCCAGTTACTATAGGAAGCAGTATAGTATATAAGACACCCCCATCCCCCGATGTCTCATCTACTTTTTGGATTCTCACAAACCCAGCTTTAAATCCCAGCTCTGAGCCTCAGGGCTGAGTATTGAGAGGATTAAAAGAGAGTTCAGAAGTAAAATGCTAAACATAGCAATCAACACATGTTATAAAAGAAAAAAAAAGGAGAGAAAAAAGTTTCATCTCTTCCCTTTTTCCTGTTCTCTGCCTGTTCACATTGTTTCCTAGCTTTCACCATAAGTGCATTTTCAGTGCTCACCTACAACTGCTGCTCTTGAAGAAATATTTTTGTTTTTATTTTTTTCTCCTTATTAGTATTCCCTTTAAGGAATGAGTCAGAAAGAAAGATTACTGGCCTTATGATATCTTCCTCAATCTGACCATTGTGCCCATATTTTTTAGCCTGTCCATAGTTTTAAGATCTGGACTTTAACAAATACTTATTAAATAATAGACATTGAAATCCTTTGAAATGGCAGTGAGAGTGAGAGCAAGAGAGAGAGAGAGAATATGAATTGACCCATAGATTGAGGCCTTCATGAACTCATCATTTTTTAAGCATATTTCTTAAAACAAAATCACACCATGATGTGTGTATCATATTATTATCCTAGAATGTCATTTAACACTTTATGCCAATTTATTTTCCTATGTTATCACACATTTTTAAAACGTATTTGATTATGAATTAATACTATAATTTAATTTTGTGCTATAATTTTGTTAACAAATATCATTTTGCTATAATTTAATAAATATATACATATATATACTTTGTGAAAGACTTGAGCTCTTTATTTTTTTTTCCTTTTTTTTGGTTATTGAAAAAAATGTTGCCATAAATATTCTTATAGTTTCTGACTATTTTTTTAGTATATAGCCAAGGAAGAAAAATGTTCAAGTTGAAGGCCATGGACATTTCTAAACCTTTTTATAAATATTGTCAAATTCCTGTATAAAATGTACACACCAATATAAAGTCACCCACAGATTAGGAAAAGTGGTTTTACCACTCCCTGTTTCACAACATATGTTTGCATTTCTTAATTCAAGTGGAACATGAATTTTAAATAGGTGTACAAAAATTTTGCACTTCTAAAAAGTAGTTTGTAAATTTTTTGGCCTTATTTCCGTTGGAGAATTTTCCCTGCTTTATTGATATATAAAATCATTTTAATAGAGATTATGTGTTTCAAATATTTATTTCTAATTTGTCATTGGTGTTTTAAATTAATTTTGACACTTAATACCGAGTCATATGAAAAATATACTTAGGCAAGTACTTTTCAAGTCTTTATATACCTTTCTTCCGTGTCTTTGCCTCTTATTAACGTTTTCACCTGAAATTTGTAATCTACAACTAAACAAAGACCCCAAATCACTAGTAGCAAACTAAACATACTTTGTCTTGGCCAACACACATTTAGTGAGCCTATCTCCAATATTAAAATTCAAAGATGAGGTACAAATTTAATTTCATTCCAACTTGAAATTTCTTGCTTCACAAATTTATAACCAAAAATATTCTGTCAAAGTAATAAATCCAGCTTTTAGCAACAGAGATAACTTCTTCTCATGCTCTTCCTCACTTCCCTACCTCAAAGTCCTTACTGACATCTTGTCCTAAAGTGATACCTACTACTATTTTTTTAAAGACTTTATTATTTTAGAAAATATTTAGTTTCTCAGTGAAATTGAGAGGAAAAGATTTCCTGTATACCCCAGCCCAGCACACGTATGGGTCTCCATTATCAACATCTCCTACCAGAGAGGTACATTTGTTAGAATTGATGAACCTAAATTGACACATTATAAATATCCAATGTCCATTTATGTTAGAATTTACTTTTGATATTGTACATTCTATGGGTTTGCACAAATGTATAATGACAGGTACCCATCATTATGATATAATACAGAGTATTTTCACTGCCCTAAAAATCCTCTGTGCTCTACTTATTCATCCCTCCTCTTCCCCTCCCCCATAAATCCCTGTCAACCACTGATTTTTTTTTTTTTAACTGTCTCCATAGTTTTGCCTTTTCCAGAATGTCAAATAGTTGGAATCATACAGTATGTAGCCTTTTCGGATTGAACTTTTTCATTTACTAATATGCATTTAAGGTTCTATGTCTTTTCATTTCATTTCAGTATTGAATAATATTCCATTGTCTGGATGTACCACAGTTTATTTATCCACTTACCAATAGAAGAACATCTTGGTTGCTTTCAAGTTCTGGCAATTATAAATAAGGCAGATATAAATATTCAAGTACATGTTTTTCCTTGGCTATTTCCTTTGGGTAAACACCAAGGAGCATGGTTGCTTGACTGTAAGGTAAGAACGTTTAGCTTTGTAAGAAACTACCAAACTGTATTCCAAAGTGGCTGTTCCATTTTGCATTTCCACCAGCAATGTATGAGTGTTCCTACTGTCCACATCTTAGCCAGCACTTGGTGTTGTCAGGGTTCTAGACTTTGGTCATTCTAGAAGATGCATCTCATTGTAATTTTAAATTGTACTTCCCTGACAATGTATGATGTGGAACATCTTTTCATATGATTGTATTGCCATCTGGATATCTTCTTTGGTGAGGTGTCTGTTATATGATTATATTTTTCTCCTTTCTTTTCATATCAGTTATACTTCTTTGATGTTCTTCCTTTCTTTATGGTGATCCAAGTTTCTGACCTATGTTATTTTCCTTCTTGCTAGAGAATTTCATTTAACATTTCTTTCAAGGCAGGTCTCCTGGCAACAAATTCCTTCAGTTTTTCTGTGTCTGAGAGCCTTTATTTTTATTTCAGTTTTAAAGGATAATTTCACAGAGAACAGAAAATTCTAGGTTGATGGCTTTGTTCTCACAATACGTTAAGTATTTCGCTCCACTCTCTTCTTGCTTGCATAATTTCTGAGGAGTCAGATGTAATTCTTATCTTTGTTTCTCTATAAGTAAGGTGTTTCCCCCACCCCTGCTCCAGCTTCTTTTAAGATTTTTTTTTTTTGCCTTTGATTTTTATTGTTTAAAAGTAATATGCTTAGGTGTAGGTTTTATTGTTGTTGTTTTGGGTGTTTATCCTGTTTAGTGTTCTCTGACCTTCTTGGATCTGTGGATTGGCATCTGACATTAATTTGGTGACATTCTTAGTCACTGTTGTTTTGAATATGTCTTCTGTCCTTTTCCTTTTTCTTCCCCTTCTGGTATTTCCATTACATGTGTTATACCTTTTGTAATTGTAAGATAGTTCTTGAATATTTTGTTCTTTTTTTAAATTCTTTGTTCTCTTTACTTTTTAGTTTGGGAGGTTTGCATTGAGATATCTTCAAGCTCAGAGATTCTTTCCTCAGCCATGTCCAGTTCACTAATAAGTCAGTCAAAGTCATACTTCATTTCAATTATAGAGTGTTTTTGATCTTGAGCATTTCTTTTTATTTTTTTCTTAGGATTTCTAACTCCCTGCTTACTTTGTCCATGTGTTATTGCAGGCTGTCTAACTTATTCATTAGAACCCTTAGGATATTTTTTAAAATGTTTTTATTTTATTTATATTTATTTTTGGCTGAGTTGGGTCTTTGCTGCTGCGTGCAGGCTTCCTCTAGTTGCGGCAAGTGGGGGCTAAGCTTCGTTGCGGTGCATGTGCTTCTCATTGTGGTGGCTTCTTTTGTTGCAGAGCATGGGCTCTAGGAGCACAGGCTTCAGTAGTTGTGGCATGCAGGCTCAGTAGTTGTGGCTCACAGGCTTAGTTTCTCCACGGTATGTGGGATCTTCCCGGACCAGGACTCGAACCCATGTCTCCTGCACTGGCAGGCAGATTCTTAACCACTGTGCCACCAGGGAAGCCCCTATTCATTAAAACCCTTAGGATATTAATAATAGCTGTTTTAAATATCCAGTCTATATTTCCAACATCCCTGCCATGTCCGATTCTGGTGCTTGCTCTTCCTCTTCAAGCTATCTGTGAATTCTAAAATTGTTTTTAAATTCTAAAAAATGTGAAGGCTGCCCTATGACTTGGTCCCCCTGGAGTTCTTAACTCTCAGATTTGCCTGCACTGAGCCTCCAGCAATATGTCATTTACATTTCAGGTTTTCCCAACTGGGCATTAGTTCCCCTGGCGATTTCCACTTGTGTGTATCTGCTCCAGGTAAGCTATGACTCCCTATGCTCACCTGTCTATCTCTCCAGTACTGAGGACAGCAATTTGTCCTACATCCTCACCTCTTTTATGGATCCAAAATGAGTTGTTGACTTTTCAGTTTGTTCAGCTTTTTATTTGTTCAAACGGAAGTGCGACTTCCAAGCCACTTACATGTGGAACTGGAAACTGGAAGGCTCTACTATCTCTTTGTAATCAAAGGGTCAGTTAAATTCTTCATCTCCCAGGAGACATATGATCTAGAGTGCAGAGTTAACTTATATCTTGGGACTTCTGGTCAACACATTACTTTGCAAAAATTGACTGAAACCTCTTTCTCCTATGGAATTTGCTATCACATATTTACAAACAATTTTTAAAATATTTTCATTTTTTATACAAATAAAAAGAAATATATAGTTTTTGGGGAAAATGTATGCTTAATAATATATTAAAAAATATACCCATATAGCTATACACTTAATCGCTCTCTAAAACCAGGATTATTCAAATAATCACTTTGAGTTTTTCTTCCTTTTATTCTTCCTTTCTTCCTGCAATTCATCTTTCCATTTTAAAAATTAATTTGTATTTTTTTGTACATAGTATTTTTAGAGATCTTTCTTTATTTTTACCCCAATAATTTAAAAATGTGCCTCAGCACCATTAATTAAATAGACTTTCTTTGGGAGAGATTTAATTCTAAACTTTATCACATATATAAGTTCTTTGTAATGCCCATTTCTGGAGATTTTTGTCTGTGTAACTTATCCTTTTCTTAGAGATGTTTATTTTTTTTAATTATTCTAGTTATATCTTATATTTACTATATAGAAGAGCAAGTGCCTTGATGTCTTTAAATCTGATTATTTTCAACTATTTCTCCCCATTAACTTTATATTACAATTTATTACCCAAAATATCTTTCTATATTTCTCAAAGTGTTCATTTATTTTGTTTGAACATTTATTATTCATTTCTCAAACTGTCAAACTGTTGTGAGAAATGTATTCATGCAATTCTAGTTGAGAATATAACTGGCAATTTTTTACTTTATTGTGTACATTATGTTTCTAAATATTACACTGACTCCTGTAACAATTCTTTTTTTTTTTTTTTTTAATTTTTTTTTTTTAATTTTATAGCTACTTTATTTATTTATTTATTTATTTATTTATTTTTGGCTGTGTTGGGTCTTTGGTTCGTGCAAGGGCCTTCTCCAGTTACGGCAAGTGGGGGCCACTCTTCATGGCGGTGCGGGGACCGCTCTTCATCGCGGTGCGCGGGCCCCTCACTATCGCGGCCCCCCTGCTGCGGGGCACAGGCTCCAGACGCGCAGGCTCAGTAGTTGTGGCTCACGGGCCCAGCCGCTCCGCAGCATGTGGGATCCTTCCAGACCAGGGCTTGAACCCGTGTCCCCTGCATCAGCAGGCAGACTCCCAACCACCGCGCCGCCAGGGAAGCCCTGTAACAATTCTTTGTTAGTTTTAATATTATATAATTCAGTGTGCTATATCTTTACTTTTGCTTACTCTTTGCCCAAGATTCAAATTTATATTAAAATTACATTTTTCTATGTGATCACTCTAAATTTCTTCTTTTATTCCTTACCATTATTTTTCATTAGCCTGATAATGTTATTCAGTATTAAGAGTTTATAATTCATATTTTCTTTATTAAATACATCTTTTTCAATAAATAAAAATATTTTTGCAACATGCAAGAATTTTTGTTTTAAATTCCTCTAGTGTTACTCTTTCATCTATTACTTTATGTCTGCATACATTTGTTTCACTTTTGACTTTTAAAATCTGTGCCCCTTTGATTTAGATCTATCATATTTTTCTCTATTTTGTTTTGATTCTCTTTGTCATTGAATAGGAGGATGTGAAGAAATGCCCTTTCAGGATTTTGGAAAACCGAAAGCACAGATATGTTTTCATGATCAACTAGCCATGGATTCTACTTCTTCCTCTGTGAAGAAAAGGTGGGCTTATTATGTCTAAATTTCTTTCAGGAAACAGGACAGGACAATATTTATAAACAATCCTTTAAAGGGAAGCACTTAGATGTTTAGTATAACCTCTTCTAGAATCATAATTTAAGTACCAAGAGGTATGACAACAACTGATATTTCCAGATGTGTGACAACTGCATGTCCTTGACCTCACTTAGAGACTGTGAGACCAAGGAAAATTCCCTGGATTATGTTACATCTGCTCCTATCCTAGGGGGCCAACCTACTTCTCAAATGACAATGTTTTATTATATCGTTTTTAAATTAGAATCTATATAAGTACACAATGGTGGCATATGAATGGTTTTTTCCTACCAGTCAGAAAACTGCAGAAGTTTTTATTTGCATTTACTAAAATCACTGAAATGTTTTGGTTTCATCCTGTAATTTTATCTTTTCTTGCTGCTTCATGGGTTGCATACATATTTTTATTTGGCTCTTGTCTTCCCGTTCTCTTCCTCCCTCACCCTCCCCTTTCCTTTCCTTCTCTTTCTCTTCCTTCTTCTTTTCCTGCTTCTGCAAATCCAGTTTTTAATTTTAATAGTGGTCATCTGTAATTATTTTTATTAACGTCATAAATCAATAGCATTTATCGATGTCATAAGGTCATTACATTAACCAGGAAGTGGTCAAAGTACAAATTTAATGTATCCTCCAGTAAGGCAAGGATGCATATTGTAGCTTCTACTATAAAACATAAAAAATACTAACAATACAACTCAACAGCAAAAAAGTAAACAACCTGATTAAAAATGGACAAAACACTTGAATAGGCATTTCTCCAAAGAAGATATACAATGGCCAATGAGCATATGGGAAGATGCTCAACATAACTTATCATTAGAAAAATATAAATAAAAACCACAATGATATATCGCTTTACACCCATTAGGGTAGATATGCACAGAAAAAAAAAAAAAAGCAAACAAACAAAACAGAAAATAACAAGTGTTGATGAAGATGTAAAGAAATTGGAACCCTTGTGCATTGCAGCTGAGAAGGTAAAAACGGTATAGCTGCTGTGGAAAATGGTATGGCAGTCCCTAAAATAATTAAACATAGAATTACCATATGACCCAGTAACTATATTTTTGGTTGTATACCAAAAAGTATTAAAAGCAGAGACTCAAAGAGATACTTGTATATCCATGTTCATAGCAGCATTATTCACAATAGCCAAAAGGTGGAAGCATAGATGTATCCATCTATGGATGAACAGATGAGCAAAATGTGCTATACACATACAGTGAGATATTATTCAGCCTTAAAAAGGAAGGAAATTCTGATTATGCTACAACATATATGAGCCTTGAAGACATTATGCTAAGTGATTACACATATATGAAGTGCCTAGAGTAGTCAAATTCATAGAGGTGGCCAGGGGCTAGGGAGGAGGGGAGAACGGCAGTTGTTATTTCATGGATACAGAGTTTCAGCTTGGAAAGATGAAAAAGTTCTGGAGATGGATGGTAGTGATAGTTGTACAAAAATGTGAATGTCCTTAATGCCACTAGACTACACTTAAAAATAGTTAAAATGGTACATTTTATGTTATGTATATTTTACCACAATAAAAAGGTATCTTTTCTGATATTTAAATGGAGCTAGATAAATGGATGTAGGCTTTAGCCAAATTTCTGGCATCTAGCAAAAGTATTTATTCTTACTTCTGAATGGAAGAAAATATTCTTGGTATTTCAGCCTTTTTTTTTTTTTTTTTTAGAAAATGTCGTGAATAGATTAGATCCTTATGTAGTCTTTAGCCAATTCCTTATTGAAAAATCATGGATGAAATATGTCAACCACACAATGTATCACTTCTGTGGCTTTTCGTGACCCAGCCACTTCCTAATCCAAACTTTGCAACTCTGGATGTTTCATGATCCTGTCTGTCAAAGGGCATGTGGTATTTATGCTAACTGAAAGTAGAAATGGAAGGCATTGAGGGTCAAAATTGTCTTAGTCACCTTAAAAAGAAGTTTTCCATTTTTCTATTGATAAAGACTGTGTTTTGGACTTCTTTTTATCGTGGATAAGATTACATTGTTCCCTTAGTATATCCTTCCAGCTGTAAGTCTTGCTCTCCATCAAGAGTTAAAATGTGGCATAAAGGACTTCCCTGGTGGAACAGTGGTTAAGAATCCGCCTGCCAATGCAGGGCACACAGGTTCAATCCCTGGGCCGGGAAGATCCCACATGCCGCGGAGCAAATAAGCCAGTTCACAACTACTGAAGCCCACGTGTGTAGAGTCCATACTCCACTACAAGAGAAGCCACTGCAGTGAGAAGCCCACGCAGCACAATGAAGAGTAGCCCCCACTCGCCTCAACTAGAGAAAGCCCACGTGCAGCAATGAAGACACAACACAGCCAAAGATAAAATAAATAAATAAATTTATGAAAAAAAAAAAAACACAGATAGCTCCAGGAACATGCTATAAAGCACAGGAAGCTCAACTTGGTGTTCTGTGATGACCTAGATGGGTGGGATGGGGCAGGTGGGAGGGAGGTTCAAGAGGGAGGAAATACAGGTATACATATAGATGATGCATTTCATTGTACAGCAGAAACTAACACAACATTGTAAAGCAATTATACTCCAATTTTTAAAAAAGGGGGTTAAAATGTGTATCTTTATCAGCTACACTGGATTTCTAGGATAATAGTTGAGTTTGGGGTATTATAAATTATTGAATTTTTCTGACACTTGTTAAATTTCACAGTGGGAAATTGTGAAAAGCTGAGTCATGAAATTTGTATAAATTTGCTTCTTTCCTGATGACTTTTATTTGAATCAATGTTTATTTTCCAATTAAGCTAGAAGGAACTACCTGCCTAACATGATTTATAAAATAGCAAATATAAAACAAATACAATTTTGTTATAATAATTATACTTAGTACTTTTGATATTTACCCATTATTTATCTTTAACTTTGTTTTCAGAATGCCCGTTATATGTCAGTACATTGGGAGGAATAGCTGAAAATCAGTAAATTCCTGGCCTTAGGAAAAGATGAATACTTCTTTTCTATATATAGATGGACTGCATTTAAGGCATGATCTTCACAACTCTACTACTGGACCTTGGAAAAACTCTGGCAAAACTAAGTTTTTCTGTAGGGATACTCTCACATTTTTATTTTTTTAAATCTTATTAATAATGCTTTATGATTTTCTAAAGATAAAACAGGCTTCATGCACCCAAAGAATTTAGGTGGGACAGCCACATATATTCATTTATCCATGAAAATATTCTGTCCACACATCACTGCTCTTCTTACCAATATGACCCCATATGCAGGACGCATTCTAATATTCCTCTATTCATATCTGTTTATTTTGTGTTTATCTCCCTTTGAGCAAACATTGTAATAAATTAATCTACTGCTAAATTGAAAAAGATAACAATAGATTATTTGCTATCCTTTAGTGGCAGCATTTTAATCCTGTAGCAGGGTATTTGCCTGTTTATTTTCCTGGATTTGCAATGGCTTTGTCCAGAGGAACTAATCTTCTGATATAAATTTAAGGCAAAACCACTTGTTCTGTTGAACTGAAAGATTGGCATCCCTCAACTCATAGCATGTGGGTAGCTGCCACAATCTTGCTTCCTGCTCTGAAGCTTCCTTTTGAAGAGGAGCAGCATTAATATTCTCCTGGAAAAATAATTATTGTGCTCCACCAATACAACATACAAATGTGCCATCTTTACTATTCTGAGTCTGTAACAATACCTTGAACACTTGTAAGACAGCTCACCTTCTCACACTGAGGAATGAATCAGATTTGCTGTATAGAGGTGATTATCCTTTTCTATTTTTTGCTCCACTATCATTTAAGTATAAGGCCATCACATATCCTTCCTGTCATTTTTATGTAGGAAATCCTCAGTGATAAGGTGACAGAGTTTGACAACCCATTTACCTCCCTGGTTACTATCACTCATTCTACTGAATGCTGTCTTTATTGTGGAGATATATAGGTAATTACCTCTTTCTTGAAGATTTTACAAGATAGTCTTGCAGATATTGGACAAAAATACACAAATGAGACTCCTAGTCCTAACCACATGCTTTCTCAATGTACCTTCAGAATTATCTTTATATAGATATGACTCTTTTTAAAAATTTTTTAATATTATATGCAGACTAATAGATGAGATCTTCACAGAAGTTTGAAAAGAGCATAAAAAAAACATTTGCAGTTCTAGATTTTAAAAAATCAAACTAATCAGTAAGTTAGAAAAGAACAGAAATATGTGCTTCATCCTTATTATCATTTCCTAATAAGTTTACTCATGTGTTAAAGCATATAATCTCCAAAGCTCTATTAGCTTCCCTCATTGTAAAGCCATTAGCCATATAAATTTGAAATGTAGTTATTTTAAATATCACATCATTTCAAATATATCTACATATTTATTATCTAAATAGATTACATAATAATAAAGTAGCTTCAAGCTAAAACTTAAAGTATCTGTATTTCTGTACATAGATCTTTATTACATGTTGCACATTGCATGTTTATTGCACATATAACAATCATAACATCTATATTAGTTCATGGAATCTCAGATTCATTTGCATTTTAAACCCAAACTAATATTTTTATCCTTTGTGATGCAAATAATTGAACCAACTCTACTTTTGTCTGAATTAGCTGGTGATTTAGAATAACTGAATGTTTAAATAATAAAGCCAGTTGTGTAAAAGCTAAATCCCACTATTAATGTAAAAAAAATTCTCATTTGTCAAGAGAAACTAAATTCATAAGGTTTCTTTTGGGCATCAGGGCTCAAAAAGGTTTCTTCCCACTGAGAAAGAAAGAAAACTTATTTCTGCTACATATATGATTTAAAATGCATATGATATTTGTGTTTTCTTTGGTATGTGTGTTCCATGTTTTAAATTTTTAAATTCCATGAAGGGAATATTATTGCAAAATTGCAATGAGCTCTCATTCAACCGACATCCTCTTTGAGAATTGTCCATCCCCCAACAAAACTGGTCCTTGTCTCCATATTTAAATAAACGAATACATACACTTGCTTTTTATCAACCCACATCCAATCACCCAACCAGAACTGATAGGGTAGAAACCTGAATCAAGATAAGCCAATCAGATTGTCTCTCTAAGAAAACTAGAATTAGAATCCTGCTACTTGATGCTAGGTCCCATGAGTAAGAGATCAGAAGGTAAGAATATCTGGTGACATTGACAAGACTAGTGACAATAAAAGGAGAGTCAAAAATTAAGTATGATGAAGTGAAAACTATTACTGTGAGACTATGCAGAGAAAAAGAAAAACTAATCAGGGATTCAAACTTCTTGGTTCCTATTTCTTAGATGTATTTCCATCCAGAAAGTTATTTCTATTTTATCATTAGCAACTGTTAATTTTATGTGCTAACTACTGTGCAAAAATGTAAGTTTATTTATTGCTTATAATAATCTGTTTAAATTCCATTTATGATATTTGTGACATATTTAATCACTTCTTGCTTAAATTGCTGTGTCTGTTGAGTAACCGTTCCATTCAATTCAGGATTTTCCTTCTTACGTATCTCCTAACTTTCTACCTGATGGTGATTAAAAATCAAGGCATACTGACATGTGGCTCTGGTAATGAAAATGAAGCCTATGACACTCTCAGTCATTCCAGTTCTTCAAAGCTTTCCAGTTGCAAGATTTTCACCCAATCCAATCAGGTAACTCTCCTTATGTATCTCTTCATTCTTTCCAGCTCTATAGTTCTTGGGTTAAACTTAATGTTCAGGTTTTGGTTTGTTGATCATCAAAAAATGCTTTTGGACTTGTCTCACAGAGTCTGGCCTTTGCAAATCCAAAGCACTTAGGCTTTCCAGGCTATTGATGCTGCTACGATTTTCAAGAGGCTCTTTGACACTTGGTTCTTAACAATATCAGTCTCCTCTCAAAATCAGCACTTATAGAATTCTATGGCTGCTCCCAGGATCACTGATGTAGTGGTAGTGTTGTGAGAGGACTACAGGGATGGGGAATAAATAATATTTAAAAAATTATCTCAAAAAGTCTTTTTCAGTGGATATGTATCATAATAAATTTGTCCAAACCTGAAGAATGTGCAATATCAAGAGTGAATTATGTGAATTATGGACTCTGGGTTATGATGTGTCAATGTAGGTTCATCAATTGTAGCAAATGTACCACTCTGGTGGAGGATGTTGATAATGGGAGAGACTATGCATGTGGGGGGCAAGAAGCTACATGGGAGTTCTCTGTACTTTTTAATTCAATTCTGCTGTGAACCAAAAACTGCTCTAAAATAGAGTCTATTAAAATTATCTTTTTAATATTATCACTAAAATTAAATACACTTATCATAAAGCACAGAGTCTGGTATACGGTAGAAGTTCATTAAATGTTTGCTGACAGTCTAGAGGCATAAATAAATTGATGGATAGATTAAAGAGTAAAATAAGCTCAGACAAATACATGCATAGATTCAAGAAAGAAGCAATAATTTTAGTAGTAAGATAATAAAGAATAAGTATTTTGTCTGTAAAGAGTAAATGGAGAGACCATAATTTGAAAAAATGGGATAAGTGCAAGTAAGATGACTCAGACTAGTATCTTTCCTGGTAAAGATGTTCAAGTCTACTTCCAAAAGTCAGACAGTAGTACCTGATGTAAATCTATGTACATGTATTTCTTTCAAATTATTTGTTATCAGTAAATCTAATTCCTAAATTGCATATGGTCAGAGATTTTCATTTTATCTTTAATGTAAATAAAGTAGAACATTCTGTACACACACACACACACTCACACACACACACACACACACACAAAGAGTAAATGGATAGAGTAAGTGCTCTCAATACTTTTAAACATAATTTCATTTAAAAATAAGTTATTTGGAGTAAATGGTTTCCCAAGTCCCTTTCAACTTTAACAGTTCTTTACTAATGATACTAATGTTAACTCTGGGTAAACAGCAGATGATTGTAAAATAGATACAAATCTTATTCCCTTGAATTTTAGTTTTCTTAAATGTTTTGATTTTTTTAATGCATTCAGTATTAGAGAATTAAGTACTATTCAGTGGATATAGAATATGTGAGAATGATTATGCAGAGAAATAGTGTTGGCAATGTATATGCAACAGAGAACTAAGAGTTACATTATTGTTTCCTTTTGACACTCCTAGGTAACTGTAACATGTTACCTGCTATAAAAAGCACAAAAATAAACTCAAAATAGATTAAAGACCTAAACTTAAGGCCTGATACTATAAAACTCTTAGAGGAAAACATAGGCAGAACACTCTTTGATGCAAATCGCAGCAAGATCTTTTTTGATCCACCTCCTAGAGTTATGAAAATAAAAACAAAAATAAACAAATGGGACCTAATGAAACTTAAAAGCTTTTGCACAGCAAAGGAAACCATAAACAAAATGAAAAGACAACCCTCAAAACGGGAGAAAATATTTGCAAATGAAGCAACTGACAAAGGATTAACCTCCAAAATATACAAACAGCTTATGCAGCCCAATATCACAAAAACAAACAACCCAATCAAAAAATGGGTGGAAGATCTAAGTAGACATTTCTCCAAAGAAGACATACAGGTGGACAAAAAGCACATGAAAAGATGCTCAACATCACTAATTATCAGAGAAATGCAAATCAAAACTACAATGAAGCATTACCTCACACTGGTCAGAATGGCCATTATCAAAAAATCTACAAACAATAAATGCTGGAAAGGGTGTGGAGAAAAGGGAACCCTCCTGTTGGTGGGAATGTAAACTGGTACAGCCACTATGGAGAACAGTATGGAGGTTTTTTAAAAAACTAAAAATAGAGTTACCATATGATCCAGCAATCCCTCTCTTGGACATATACCCAGAGAAAACCATAATTCGAGAAGATACATGCACCCCAATGTTCATTGCATCACTATTTACAATAGCCAGGACATGGAAGCAACCTAAATGTCCATCAACAGAGGAATAGGTAAAGAAGATGTAGTGCATGTATACAATGGAATATTACTCAGCCATAAAAAAGAATGAAATAATGCCATTTGCAGCAACATGGATGGACCTAGAGATTGTCATACTGAGTGAGGTAAGTCAGACAGAGAAAGACAAATATCATATTATATCACTTATATGTGGAATCTAAAAATAAAGGTACAGGGCTTCCCTGGTGGCGCAGTGGTTGAGAATCTGCCTGCTAATGCAGGGGACACGAGTTCGAGCCCTGGTCTGGGAGGATCCCACATGCCGTGGAGCAACTAGGCCCGTGGGCCACAACTACTGAGCCTGCGCATCTGGAGCCTGTGCTCCGCGGCAAGAGAGGCTGCCATAGTGAGAGGCCCACGCACCGTGATGAAGAGTGGCCCCCGCTTGCCACAACTAGAGAAAGCCCTCGCACAGAAATGAAGACCCAACACAGCCAAAAATAAATAAATAAATAATAAAAAAATAAATTTAAAAAATAAATAAAGGTACAAATGAACTTTATCTACAAAACAGAAATATAGTTACAGATGTAGAAAATAAACTTATGATTACCAGAGGGTAAGGGAGGGGAGGGATAAATTGGGAGATTGGGATTGACATATACACACTACTATATATATAATAGATAACTAAAAAAGACCTACTGTATATTACAGAGAACTCTACTCAAATAATCTGTAATGGCCTATATGGGAAAAGAATCTATAAAAGAGTAGATATATATATATGTATAACTGATTCACTTTGCTGTACACCTGAAACTAATACAACATTGTAAATCAACTATACTCCAATAAAAATTTTTAATAAATAAATAGATAGATTTTTCTACCCCCTCAAAAAAAGGAACAAATAAACCATTACCTACTTTTCATAAATTCACTATTCAGAAAGCCCTTTTCATGCCACATTTCTTCTTCTCTGTCATCCCAGCAGCATGATGCATTAAAACAGCAGAGAATAAATTATATCACACTGACAAGAGTGTCTTGACCATTGCACATTTAAAGAGAGGAGGATGAACATATTGTGAATCCATGGTTAGGTGTCTGGGAACCATCACCACTGGAAGCAGCTATGAGACCATTATGATCAGCAAGCACTAACACTGCAAAGCCTGTAGTTTTTAGATGTATGCATAGTACTGCATTCAAGTCTTTAAAAAAAAAAATTTTTTTTTCAAACTTGGACACATTTTATGAACTGATAAACTACTAGATAAGAAATACTATATCTACAACATCTAACAGAAGACTGTATACTTCAGGGCCTCTTCTGATTTCCAATCACAAAATAAATTTTTTCTTTGAAGTTTTTCTTTTTAATATTGAAGTGAATGCATATTGAGATTCAATAACTAAAAGAATAGACCAATACAGTTTGAAAGTTTAGCTATTCATTTGTCCATTATTGCTCTTCAGTTGAAGCCAAGTTAAAGCATTGGTTTTTCAGGAGAAAATAGACATCCATCTTCCAGTTGGCTAACCTATCTCTTGAATTCCAGATGCTTCATCTCCTAATTTTATATCTTCACCCCTGAGTATTCTATTCCATTTCAAAGTTTTTTATTCATTAATCTTCCCCAGAATATTTTAGAGTACCACATTCTTTGCAGTCATTTCTTTTAAGATTCTAATTACCTTTTGTAACTTACTTGTCTTCAGATGATTCCCAAATTTATCTTTCTTCTTTCTTCTTTTTTTTTTTTTCAATCTTCACTTCAGAATATTGCCCTGGAATAACTCAGGCATGCAATAACTCAGTAAGGTGTTAGTCTAAGTATCTTCTCTCTTTTTCTATCAATTAAGTCATTATCCTTCTGTCTCAATAATTAATCTTACCTTATCCTTGACCTTAAACTTCACTCCTTTATAAAATAAATCTAAAATACATCACTTTTTCTTATCTCCAATATAAAATTTCATTCAGTAAGTTGGACATTTTAAATTTCTTCTTGCCATCTGCCTGTCCTTCCTCTTTACTATTTTGTAATAGTAAAATGCAGTTTGTAGAATGTGGATTGCAATGAAATGAACCACCATAGCCTACACTTCAGGTTAATACAATTCTGTATTCAATTGTTTTACAAAGAAATTTACTGAAAAACAAACTTTATCCATATATTAATACGCACAAAAACCTTATGATTTTTGGAGAGAATCAGAAGATGGTTTTATAAGTGTATGTGACATTTATACCCAATTATTAAAACTGTTGTCCTTTTATCCTTCTCTTACCTGTTATCATAATCTTGTTTGAACTAACCTTCCCTTCACTCAGTTTCCTTTTGCCTTATTCCTTTCTCTTTGTTCTAACTTCCCTTTAGAAATTCCATGTTTCCATCATTAGCTTGTGTTAATGTTTTCTAGATTAGTGGTGTTACTTAATACAAAAATTTAAGTATTAGATACTCATGACTGACAAACCCAGAAGCATTAAAAAATGTACTGATGTAAATGTATTACAGGTATGTATTATGAACTATAAATTAAATTATCAGGGAAAAAATCTCTAAATATGAAAATTTTCTACAGTATTTACCTTTTTCCATTGCTTTGTTCAATGGACTTAAAAATCTTTCTTAATGCTTTGTTAATTATGCTTTAACATTTAGTAAAATAAAATTACATATTTAAGGCCACTGAGCATAAAGGAAATTAGAAACAAGTATAAGACTATAATTGCCATAAAGTAAAACTAGTCTGTACCACTACACAATATATTGATAATTCTCCAAATTTATTAAAGTAAGGGGTTTAATATTACCTCTTAAATTCTGCATTTTGATTGTCGTAAGAAAACAAAATCAATGGAAAAATTGAATATAAGATTTAGAAAGTTCAAATGTGTAGACAGGTTCATATCATGTAGTATACATATGGGGAAAAAAAGGCATTAATAGTAGATAAGATTTTACTATGAACTTTTTATTCTGCTTTTTTCTTTCAATAACATTGTAATAAAACTAGATTTTGTTCACCCCAGACAGTAGCTATATTGTATATACAAATAGAACCCACTTATATGACTTTTGTGATAAAGCAATAAATTGGCATCTTTTTATAAAAAGAAGAAAAGTTACAGTACTTAGAACTGCTGCAACAGTCTCAGACTGCTCACCAAGCAACTCCTATGTGTAAGCTAAGAAATGATACTTCTCTTTTTGAAGTTGGTTCAAGCTTCTGCTGAGACTTTCAAAATGTGATATATCACTTTAAAGGTAATAGGGAAAACTTTTTTATTACTTTAAATTAAAAGTATTTATAACGATATCATTCTGTCCTTCAGCAAAGGTTGTTACATTCTTGCTATTATTGGAAAACAATGGTTGTACTCTTTTACATTTATTTTGATCCCACTGAGCTACCTGCTTGAACAATAATACTTTCTTGAATCTCATTATCTGGTGATGTGATTGTGATATTGGATTTCATTGAGATAATCAACGTAAACATGACTGGAATTTATGTATACTCTATACTCCTGCTGTTTTAAAAATGTCATAAAACTAAAAATTTCCTTAGAGTATGATGTTTCATTTAAAAATAAACCAATATCAGGCACTTTTGAAACAGTTATTAAACAATTTAAGTAAACTTTTTTCCTTACCATCAGGATCTCTTGTTAGCTCTGTAGATACATAAGATTATATGAGATATACTACACTGTATATTGCAGTTGATTAAATTCATGCATATGTCATTATAGCAAATCACAGGTGAAAATTAACTAGATATATCATTGTTTCTGCTCAAGTATCAAGCTAAAAATGTATACATTTAGACATGTATTTGCTATAAACTTCAGTTTCCCTCACATTACCTACTTCTTATAGAACAGTACAAAGAGGTACAGGTTATAAAATACTTCGGTGTCTATCCCTTAAATGGAACATGTTTTTCCCATTGTGAATTTCTATCTTAATGAGAAGTATTAAACAAACAATCTGAAGTAATTTTATGTTTGTAAATGTGTTGTTTGGACATTTACAAGCATTCTCTAGAAGTTTTAATATGAAAGTCTCTTGCCTACCATACACCCTCACTCCAGTAAATCTGGTGGAACATGCTTCAGCTGGTAGCCCAGGTATTTTTCCATGCCACAGGATTTTCCTGACAAGTATATAGGACAATTTTAGAGAAAAGACAATAGTGAGCTTTTTCCACTGGTTTGCAGAGTTCCTTCCCTTGCTGAGAGAGCGGGGAGAAGCAGAAAGAGAGATTGAGTGGTGAGCACAGTTTGAAACTGCTGTCATAAAGGTTAGAACTGTACAACATTCAGTTAAAAACACCCACTAGAAAACTTGTAAATTTTCTATGATATTAGCAACAGAACCGCACGTTTGTATTACTCTATGGGATTTGTATGGGGTTTGGGGGTGAGTGGTCTGTCAAAGTGACTAATGAACTCAGCTCACTGAGTGTTCCTTACATTTCTAATAACCCCAGGTCGGCAGGAGGCCTCCCCACTGTTTTGTCCCTGATGTTGCCTAGTTCTATCTCTGTGTCAACCTAGTTTTGAAACAGCTGCCTCTCCACAAGAAATTCAATCACCTCAAGACTTTTCTAGGAACACTGAAGATTTCAGAAACAGTGGGGAGGAATCCCTGGTGTAGCAATCAGCATTCTGTCATCTGGCTCCCCCTCCAATGCTCTGTCTCTTTCTTAAACCCCTACCTGCCCCATGCCCCAGGACCTAATTCTTATCATTTTGTTATGCAGAGTTCCTTCTATCTTGCCTGGAATCCTGGCAAGTCAGTCATCAGCTGAGCTTTATATTTCAACCAATAGGCCAAGAGAGGTTATTAAGGTTTAGTCTCAACATTGGCAGGTGCCTCCCTAAGAGAAATTATCAGGGTGACTCATTAGGGAAAATAATTTTAACTCTTTATATAAACAAATATTTTATTCAAAATAGATTTAAAATCTGATCTCTTCTCACAATTTCCATGTCACCACATTTGTGATATTGTGATTTATATATAAGAAATATATATCAATATTTGGTCTTAGTACCCTGTTCCTGGCACAGAGCTCCTAAATCCCTCGGAATTTCCCAAGTGAGGAAAGTGATAAAGATGTGGTTTATATGTTAATGAGGTCATTTGGGAAGCTCTTAGGTCACCTAAGGTTGGGGGCTGATTGCCAGCAGGACCAGCCATGTGATTAGTAGTTCGGAACTTTCAGTCCGACCCTCGACCTCTGGGGAGGGGTTAGAGGTTGAGTTTAACTTCAAATGGCCACTGGCTTAACTAATCATGGCTATGTGATGAAGCCTCCATAAAAACCCAAAAGGATGGGGTTCAGAGAGCTTCTAAGTTGATGAGCACGTGGAGATTTGGGGAGAATGGAGCACGTGGAGAGAGCATGGAAGCTCAAGGTCCTTTCCCCATCCCTTACACCTGACTGTTCCTGAGTTATGTCCTTTTTTAATAAACCAGTGATACAGGAAGTAAAATGTTTCTCTGAGTTCTGTGAACCGCTCTAGGAAATTAGTCAAACCCCAGGAAGGGGTCCTTGGAAACTCCAATCTATATATAGCTAGTGGGTCAGAAGCACAGGTGACAATCAGGACTTGCAATTGGCATCTGAAAAGGGGTGGGAAGGAGTCTTGTAGGACTGAGCCATTAACATGTGGGATCTGAAGTTATCTCCTGGTAGAAAGTGCCAGAATTGAGGTGAATTGTGGGACACCTGCTGGTGTTGGAGAACAGTTGAGCGTGGGGAAGAAAAACAGTCATTAGAATTCATGTTGGAATCCTTCCATCTCTTCTGGGTAATTATACACACTTCCTAACTGCTTTGCTTGCTTCTACTCTTGCCCCTAACCCACACAGAGCAACCTGAGGGATACTTATGAAATGGAAGACAGGTTGTGTCCCTGTTATGTCTAAGATGTTACTGGTGTCCTATCTTACACAGAGTAAAAGAAAATGTTTTCTCTGTTCTTACTTATTCTCTTCCACTTCACCCTTGCTCGTGTCAGTGTAGCCTCCTTTTGCACCATCTCCACATCAATCCACTCCTATCAGAGCCTTTGGATTTGCTGTTCCATGCCTAGAATGCTTTTCCTCAAGACATCTGCATAAGTCACTCCCTTTCTCACTTGTTTCATGCCTCAGTGTCATCTTAACAGGGAGGACTGCAAAATATAGCAAGCAATCCTCCACACCCCTACCAGCAACACACTCACAAGTACATGCGTATTCCTATCTCCCTTAACCTGTTTTATTTTTCTTTGTAACACTGAACACCTACCCTGTCATCATAAACTGGTATCTTAATAAATGCCAGCTAAGTATTGACTTAAGTCTCAGATTTCTTTCTTTGCAAATAGAATATAAAATATAGTCTTGCAATGTATGCAACATGTATTCATTTATTTAGCCATCTATTCTGCAAATTACTTAGCAATAATTTTTGTTTACCTCAGTTTATTCAACTGTAAAATTGAAAAAAGTTTTAGCAACTACTACTTACAGTGTTTTAGGCAATATAAATTTAGAAGATATATTTAACTAATTGGCTTAGTGCCTTAGATTAAAATGCCAGTCAGTATTAACTATCAATACTGTAATTTTCTGAAGGACAGGTAATTATATAAATAACAAAATAAATAATAATATCCCTGATTCTATTAGTAGGCGTTTTTAGGTCTTAAGAAGCATACCCTGAGATGGGGATTCTTGTTAGGAAGATGAATCAGGAGAGGGAGTGAGGAAAGTAGGATAAAGCAGTGAGGGGGGCTGGGGGATAGAGGTAAGTAATGCGGTATCTGCTAGAATAGCTTAGGCTTGATCTCACAGGGAGCACTGATCCACAAGTTACACCACAGAATCCCACCTAGATGCAAAACGGTCAAATTTTTGTCCCTCTATGACAGTCATGTATGGCCACAGAGGACATGGGGGGCTCAAAGTGGAGGCTCCCAGGCAAGGAGGTCTGCCTTTGCCTGAAAATGATCCTCTTGAGAAGAGAGTACCTGTTGAGTTGTTAGTGGCCAACACTCACTACTGAAGGATGGGTGAACCCCTGCTAATGGGATTTGGGTAGATGTGGGGGAAAGGATAAATTATAATTTATTTTTATTGGAAAACAAATGTACAATTTGGAATGGATCTGAGGCAAATTGTGCCCTAAGCAGATTTTCTTTAAGTAGCTAAACCAAAGTTTAAAAAGCAAGTAACAATAAAATATATGTTTCTGGTACAGGACCAGAGGCACAAAAAAATAGTGTACAAGTACCTGGATGTGTACAATGCACCTGTTTTGCAATAGTGCAGCTTTTAAGTACACACTCCATAACTCCACACTTCAACAGCGAAATGCTGATAGTTCCTAAAGAAAACTACTTAAAATCCAGATGTTCCCTTATTTGACCAACTCTAAGTTTGTGCAGAAGGGCTTAGAGATATACAGAGTAAGCCACATGCAACATGTTACTTGATCAATTTTCTAAAATAAGGTTTCAGGACAATGATAGTAAGATGAGGGAAGAAACACTGCCTACAACTTCCAAAATTTTATCATAATTTAAAAAATTAAAGATACTGAATGTAGGGTTTAAAATTCATTTACGAATGGCTCCATATTTGTTTCAGTAGGGATAATTCATGTCCTTTCCACTCTCTTCCTACCTTGTAATTGAACTCCAATTTTAGATTGGTGATCACACTCAATTTTGTAGCCTCCCAGGAATCCCTGAAACTAATGGAGCATGCAGTGGGATGGTGATTGATTTCTTTGGGTTTGTTTATCTGAAATTTCAAGCAGATTAACAGATGGAATGTCAGATTCAAATGAAGCTTTATTGCTTCAAGTGAAGGAGCAGCAATTAGATTGTTGTTTAAGTAGATTAACACTCTGAACCCCTCCCAACCTGGTCCAAATACTTACCACTAGGACATACAACTGTAGATTCTAGGCAGCTGAAACAGCAGCCAAAACATACTCAGCCATTGATAAAACTTCTTCTCCTTTAGTTATATTTTCTGTTGAATCTCTCTGCCAATAATATAGCTCTTCTGTTACTTATTGCCCAAATATATGCTGAATAGAATACATTTTAAAGATTTTGATGTTCCATGTTAAAATATGATAAACTGAGAAACATTTAACGATTAAAGTGTTAACAATTGCAATGCAGACCATAAAGCACTTGATGTGGCAAATAAATAAGAGAAATAGTCCCTGGGTTATTGAGAAATCAGGACTATTTTAAAAGGTCCATTTTAAATAATTAACAATCCACTAAGACAGCACCTCATGAATGTCTTCTTGACTCAAGCTTAGCTCTTTGGTCCTACAGAATGAATGTAGTGAAAGGGTTTTAATAGCCA
This sequence comes from Balaenoptera musculus, assembly GCF_009873245.2. NCBI lineage: Eukaryota > Metazoa > Chordata > Mammalia > Artiodactyla > Balaenopteridae > Balaenoptera > Balaenoptera musculus. The sequence continues at coordinate 109,570,525 of NC_045788.1, forward strand.
AATTTACAATAGTTTGTACTCCTGTATATTTTAAATCAATTCCAGATAGATGACCATTCTTTATCTGATTTACTGGTCAACAATTCACGCTAAAAAACCTGTGATACGCTCCTTTCAAAAGACACATAAAATCGATAGTGCAAAGAGTGACAAAAGGAAATACATAAATATAATTATATACAGTCACTAGATAGAATTATTATAACTATTTGCTAAGTACTGAATTAAAAGTGGCTAACTATATACAATATCCTATAGCAGAGTTTCTCAACCTTGGCACTATTGATATTTTGGGACAGATAATTCTTTATTGTAGGCTAGACTGTGCATTGTAGGGTGTTTTGTTGTTGTTGTTGTTGTTTGACCTCTACTCACTAGACACTGTTAGCAATCTTCTACCCAAATTGTGACAATCAAAAATGTCTCCAGGGCTTCCCTAGTGGCGCAGTGGTTGAGAGTCTGCCTGCCAATGCAGGGGACACGGGTTCGTGTCCTGGTCTGGGAAGATCCCACATGCCACGGAGCAACTAGGCCCGTGAGCCACAATTACTGAGCCTGCGCGTCTGAAGCTTGTGCTCCACAACAAGAGAGGCCGCGATAGTGAGAGGCCCGTGCACCGCAATGAAGAGTGGCCCCCACTTGCCACAACTAGAGAAAGCCCTCGCACAGAAACGAAGACCCAGCACAGCCATAAATAAATAAATAAATAAATAAATAAATAAATAAATAAATAAATAAATAAATAAATAGATGGATCATCACGTTTAAAAAAAAATGTCTCCAGATATTGCCAAATGTCCTAGGGGACAAAGCCCCCAACTGAGGACCACTGCCTATTAATATGCTATGTCTGATGATAGATATAAAATTATGTTAATTATTGAGGGTGCCAAAGATACAAAACAGGGGCTCAGTACTCAGAAATATTGTTGTTTATTCCAAGGCTATCAGAGACTCTTCAGGCTGCTGAAGATGCAGTCTTAGGTAAACTAAACAGTCAGAGAAGCCTGGTAGGTAGAGAAGGCACAGGAGAGGGTGCTAAGTCTACTTAACTATGAGCCAAACAATGTGCAACCCAACTCCCCAGAAGCACCTCTCAGGCCAAAGAAAATACAAACACCTACCTGTATTCACAGGATTCACTATCATGTTATGAACAACATGCAGACAACTTAGGAAGATGTCTTTATTATTTTTATATGTATAACTATAGCATCACTGCCCTCCAACCACTCCTGACTGTGTGGACCACCAGTCTGTATGGACCATAGTCTGTGAACTCATGGTTATAATGTATGCTTGTTTATGTGTGTGTATGACTAAAGACAATTTTAATTTCCTAGACCCCTCTCTTAACTCCCAGCACAAAAATTCTTTATGCCAAAGTTTTGTGCTACCTATACCTATAATTAAAATATATGAGAGAATATTAAATTTTCTCTCCCAATATCCCATTAGAATGCTAAAGTGCATCCCATAACAGTTTTAGGAATCTGGAAAAAAATTGTTAGGAACCAAATTTCCAGAAGTCTGTCACATTTTTGCATGTCTTGTCACCAGAAACACTGACTACCTTTATTCCAGATTATTTTCATGGATATTTGTATGAAATCCAAATGAAATATCTTGGAAGGTACAGATAATATCTTCATCCAGGGACAAGAGAGGCATGCTTACTGTCTAGTATAATGAAGATAATATTTCCCTATGGAACAAAAATCAGTCAGGTTTATTGCCTATTTAAAAGATTTGGGTTACCTGAGCTCAAAGCTCCTTGTTTGGAACACAACTCACTGTATGCAAAGGTATATCCTTGCACTTTCCACATCACCCTGTGGCAATTAGGACTCAGGGAACAGTACAGGAAAATGCTTATATGCTGTCTGCTGCCTTTGCTGTAGGAGTAAGAGTCTTTTCTCTCACCCAGGGAATGGCATGTCTTCTGTCAACATACATGAAAATTGTGGCAGGCAAACTACACTTTCTACTCCTCTATGCTGCTGCTCTATACAGAGTCTTTCTTATGAAGGCTGTGTACAAGTTAAGTGACCATCCATCCTGGTCTGCCTAGACCTTTCCCAGGTTTAGCACTGAATATTTCACATCTAAGGAAACGCTTTGGTCCTGGAAGAAACCAGGACAGTTGGTCACTATACATATGCAAAATTTGCTTCCTGTTTCTTCTCTTTTCTTTCTTCACCTTTTTAATTTTTTTATCTTTCTTCTTTTATTTCTTTCTTTTTTCCTTCTCCTCTACCTTCTCCTCCTCCTTCCTTCTTCCTCTCTTTCTTTTCTCTTCTTCTTTCCTCTCTCTCTTTCTCCTTCTTTCTTTCCTTTTTTTTCCATCCTATTCAATTATTCAATCAGGTTTTTAAAAAGAAGGCAAAGAAGAACTAGTTTCAAATGCTGGGCATCAATAAGACACACCTTTAGAACAGGAACAGTAGGTTTCATAATTAACTGGGAAACTGATAGGAACCAATTCTTGATGTTTTAATAGTTTTCACCTTTATTACCTACTATTTATAGATAATTTTTCATGGATTCCAAAATTGATTATATAACTATTCTCAAATATTTGCTGCCCATATTTGTGGGAGAAGGTAATCCTCATCTCATTCACTGGACCTGGACATGAGATTTGAATGTTTCTTTCTGTGGGGGGTTTAGCTTCACATTTCACTGAAATCAGAATTGCCTCTGTGATTTACTTTAGTCAAGTAAATGTGAGCAGAATGACACACAGCCCTTCCAAAGAGAACTTTCAAGAGCCAGAAAATTATTCCACCATTGCCCTGTGCCATTTGCTCCCAGATTGGCAATGTCTCACATAGGGCCAATGCCAAAATCTGAATCAGTTAACTGTCTCTCCTGTACACTGATACAAACACACAAAATGATAAAGATATCAACTTCGCTCTTTGCTAATGTCTTTCTCATTCTCTATCCATTTTAGCTCGGGAAAAGAAAATTATTTACCACATAGAACAGTCAGAAGTATTGCTGATTAGTTAGTTACCAAAGATCAGTAACATAAAACCAGGAAAGATTCTGTACCTGATTTTTTTTTAATTGATTTTTATATTGTAAGCAATATATTTTTTCCAGGACTACTCTATGTATTTGAGGAAGCCTAGTCTCTAAGCCATACAAAAATTAAGAAAATAGAGATAATTAATACTGAGTTGTGAAATTTTAGGTGAAACTACTTTAAGAAAATCACAACAGGACTGATGTCTGTAATAAATTATGGCAATAAATTTATGAGGAAAATCATATAATAGTGGGAGAAAAACATACACACAGAGAGAGGACACAAATTACTAATAACAGAAATGAAAGAAGGGACACCACTATAGCTCCCATGAGCATTAAAAGGATAATTAAGGAATACTATGAACAACTCTATGCCAACAAACTTCATAACCTAGATGAAATGGACCAATTCATGGAAAGAAACAATCTTCCAAAACTCACAGACACAAAAAATATATACAATATGAACAGAAGGCACCAGGCCCAGATAGGTTCACTGGTGAATTCTACCAAATGTTCAAGAAGAAAATTGTACCAATTCTTTATCATCTCTTTTAGAGGACAGAAGCAGAGGGAATACTTCCTAACTCATGCTATGAGGTCAGCATGATCCTAACACCAAAACCAGACAGAGACATTATAAAAAAAGAAAACTACAGACCAATATCTCACTGAACATAGATGCAAAAATCCTTAACAAAATATTAGCAAATTGAATCCAGGTAGGATTTATCCCAGGTATACAACACTGATTTAACATTTGAAAGTCAATTAGTGTAATCTCACACATCAACATGCTAAAAGATAAGAGCTACATGATCATATAAATAGATAACAAAAAAATCATTTGGCAAAATGCAACACCCATCCATGATAAAAACTCTCAGAACTAGAAGTAGAAAGGAAATTTCTCAACTTGATAAAGAATATACCTGCAAAACCATCTACAGCTAATACTAGTGAGAAACTCAAAATTTTCCACTAAGATCAGGAACTAGGCAGGGTTGTCCCCTCTCACCGCTGCTTTTCAACATTGTGCTGGAAGTCTTTTAGCTAATGAAATAAGATGAGGAAAGGATTTAATAGGACTACATATTGAGAAGGAAGAAATAAAACTGTATTTTTTCATGGATAACATATCATTTAATCCAGAAAATCCCAAGGTATTGACAAAAAAACTCCTGGAACTAAAGCAATTATACCAAGGTTACAGGATACAAGGTTAATATACAAAACTCAATCACCTTTTTTAAAAAAATTAAGCTTTCCAGCACACCACCATCCCCACCTCACCGCAGTGGTGGTGTGCTGGATTGGGCAATTGGGATTGACATGTATACACTGATGTGTATGAAACTGATGCCTAATAAGAACCTGCAGTATAAAAAAACAAACAAAACAACTAATACTAAACTTTCATTGGGTTATTTGTATGGAAATATGTTAATATAAATGTTTCAGACATTACATGAAATTTCTAAAAATATATTTGTATTTGTATGGAAATATGTATGGAAATATGTTAATATAAATATGTTAATATATGTTAATATAAATGTTTCAGACATTACATGAAATTTCTAAAAATCTTATATTTGTATTTGTATGGAAATATGTATGGAAATATGTTAATATAAATGTTTCAGACATTACATGAAATTTCTAAAAATCTTATATGTTCTGGTATAATGTTATAAGTAATAATCCTAGTTATTACTTTAAAATGTATATCTCAGAAATAACTAATTTTCTTGTCAACTGCATTATTATGAACTTTCATCAAATCTTTAACCGTGGTCATTTTTAAGTCTTTTGTCATTTACAGACAGTTCTGGGTGTACTCTGATGATTTTGCAAATATGTTCCTATAAAGGGTTTCATCTTCAAGAAATTCATGGAAAAGACTCTGACAAGTACAGGTTTCTGGTAACTGACTGTACTGCTGAACTGAATGAATAAGCATTTTCAGAACTCTAATGAAAAACTGATGAACTCATAAAAGTGCTAACAAAAGATCAAGATGAAAAAAAAATTAATTACATGGGACTGAGTGAACTGATGAGGATGAGTATAATTTTTGTGACTTTCTGTCTGAATTTAAAAAAAAAAAATCCCACAAGGACTCAGAGGCAAAGAATATACAAATCAATTTTCACTGCAAAGTAAAGGAGCTGTTACAGTGGAGGATTACTGGACTGAATGTCAATATTATGACATAGTATGAGTGTGTTTCATGTTTGGTAATTGCAATCATTGTTGCTTTTGTTGTGGTCATCCATGTACAATGCTTGGTGTCAGTCTATTTATGTCTTGTAAAAATAAAATACAGTGTGTGTGTGTGTGAATAAAAAAAAAAAAAAAAAAAAAAAAAAAAAAAATAAGAGAGGCCTTCAGAGATCTGTCTAACTGGGCCCAGCACAGTTGCTCCTTTCTGAGCCGTGCTCTGCTATCATGATAAAATATTTTCTCTATGAGGGCTCCAAGGAAAGTATTTTCCCTTCATATTGGCATTTCTCTCAAATAACCGGTTTGTTTTGTGTACGTTCTTGTTACTGGCTATAGTTTCTGCTTCCTAAATATTAATTATAAGTGTCAACGTCAAAAAAAAAAAAAAAAAAAAAAAAATTAAGCTTTATGGAACCAGTAACCTACAGGTCACCTTTTAAAGTTAAAACAACTTCTTTTTGATTGCCAAATTTTTTGCATGCTTCTTTTTTTAACTGTTGCATATTTAGTTAAGAAATGACTTAACCTAGTAATAGATTTTGGTGATATAGGAACCCTGTTAATTCTGAATGACTATCTCAAAATAAATGAGTGAAAGAAATAATTTTGAGTTAAATACTTACCAAAAAGTCACTTGGGGACTTCCCTCGTGGTGCAGTGGTTAAGAATCTGCCTGCCAATGCAGCGGACACGGGTTCGAGCCCTGGTCCAGGAAGATCCCACATGCCGCAGAGCAACTGAGCCCATGCGCCACAACTACTGAAGCCTGCACTCCTAGAGCCCGTGCTCTTCAACAAGACAAGCCACTGCAATGAGAAGCCCATGCACTGCAACAAAGAGTAACCCCCGCTTGCCACAACTAGAGAAAGTCTGTGCACAGCAAAGAAGACCCAATGCAGCCAAAAATAAATAAATTAAAATAAATTAATTAAAAAAAATAAGTCACTTGGATACATTATCACTATTAGAGAGATAAATGTAGGACACTGACTGACAAATATTTCAAATTGTAGCAGATCCCTTAAAATATACATTCTAGTTATTGTTTTTATGACTTATTCTAGCACATTTTAAAATCATGTTTGAAGTGTTCCATTTTTTCTATTTTTATAAGATAAAAAAAAAATCATAATTTCACACACACAAAAAAAGTCAATCACTTTCCTATATACCAGCAATGAACAAGTGGAATTTAAATTAAAAACAAAATACCATTGTGTATATGTGCCACAACTTCTTTATCCATTCCTCTGTTGATGGACATTTAGGTGGCCTCCATGTCCTGACTATTGTAAATAATGCTGCAATGAACATAGGGGTGCATGTATCTTTTCGAATTAGGGTTTTCTCTGGATGTACACAATGGAATATTACTAGGCCATAAAAAAGAACGTAATAATGTCATTTGCAGCAACACAGATGTACCTAGAGATTATTATACTGAGTGAAGTAAGTCAGAGAAAGAAAAATATCATATGATATCACTTATATGTGAAATCAAAAAAAGAAGGGTACAAATGAACTTATCTACAAAACTGAAATAGAGTTACAGGTGTAGAAAAAAAAATTATGGTTACCAGAGGGTAAGTGTGGGGTGGGAGACAGATAAATTGGAAGATTGGGATTGACATATACACACTACTATACATAAAATAGATAACTAATAAGAACCTACTGTATAGCACAGGGAACTCTACTCAATACACTGTAATGGCCTACATGGGAAAAGAATCTAAAAAGCAGTGGATATATGTATATGTATAACTGATTCACTCTGCTGTGCACTTGAAGCTAACAAAACATTAAATCTACTCCAATAAAATATTTTTTCCTTTCTTTTTTTTTTTAACATCTTTATTAGAGTATAATTGCTTAAATTGTTGTGTTAGCTGTTGCTGTATAACAAAGTGAATCAGCTATATGTATACATACATCCCCATATCCCCTCCCTCCTGCGTCTTCCTCCCACCCTCCCTATACCAACCCTCTAGGTGATCACAAAGCACCGAGCTGATCTCTCTGTGCTAGCGGCTGCTTCCCACTAACTATCTATTTTACATTTGGTAGTGTATATATGTCAATGCCACTCTCCCACTTTGTCCCAGCTTACCCTTCCCCCTCCCTGTGTCCTCAAGTCCATTTTCTACATCTGCATCTTTATTCCTGTCCTGCCCCTAGGTTCTTCAGAACCATTTTTTAAAATAGATTCCATATATATGTGTTAGCATACGGTATTTGTTTTCTCTTTCTGACTTACTTCACTCTGTATGACAGACTCTAGGTCCACTGACCTCATGACAAATAACCCAATTTCTTTGATTTTTATGACTGAGTAATATTCCATTGTATATATGTGTCACATGTTCCTTATCCATTCATCTGTCAATGGACACAGGTTGGTTCCATGTCCAAGCTATTGTAAATAGTGCTGCAATGAACACTGTGGTACATGACTCTTCGGAATTATGACTTTCTCAGGGTATATGCCTAGTACTGGGATTGCTGGGTCATATGGTAGTTCTATTTTTATTTTCCTAAGGAACCTCCACACTGTTCTCCATAGTGGCTGTATCAATTTACTTTCCCACCAACAGTGCAAGAGGGTTCCCTTTTCTCCAAACCCTCTACAGCATTTATTGTTGGTAGATTTTTTGATGATGGCCATTCTGACTGGTGTGAGGTGATACCTCAATGTAGTTTTGATTTGCATTTCTCTAATGATTAGTGATGTTGAGCATCCTTTCATGTGTTTGTTGGCAATCTGTATATCTTCTTTGGAGAAATGTCTGTTTAGATCTTCTGCCCATTTTTGGATTGGGTTGTTTGATTTCTTGATATTGAGCTGCATGAGCTGCTTGTCTAATTTGGAGATTAATCCTTTGTCAGTTGCTTCAATTCTGAGGGTTGTCTTTTAGTCTTGTTTATGGTTTCCTTTGCTCTGCAAAAGTTTTAAGTTTCATTAGGTCCCATTTTTTAATTTTTGTTTTTATTTCCATTTCTCTAGGATGTGGGTCAAAAAGGATCTTGCTGTGATTTATGTCATAGAGTTTTCTGTCTATGTTTTCCTCTAAGAGTTTTATAGTATCTGGCCTTACATTTAGGTCTTTAATCCATTTTGAGTTTATTTTTGTGCATGGTGTTAGGAAGTGCTCTACTTTCATCCTTTTACAGGTAGCTGTCCAGTTTTCCCAGCACCACTTGGCGAAGAGGCTGTCTTTTCTCCATTGTATATTCTTGCCTCATTTATCAAAGATAAGGTGGCCATATGTGGGTTTATCTCTAGGTTTTCTAATCTATTCCATTCATCTATATTTCTGTTTTTGTGCCAGTACCATACTGTCTTGATTACTGTAGCTTTGTAATATAGTCTGAACTTGGGGAGCCTGATTCCTCCAGCTCCGTTTTTCTTTCTCAAGATTGCTTTGGCTATTCAGGGTCTTTTGTATTTCCATATACATTGTGAAATATTTTGTTCTAGTTCTGTGAAAAATGCCATTGGTAGTTTGATGGGGATTGCATTGAATCTGTAGATTGCTTTGGGAAGTATAGTCATTTTCACAATGTCGATTCTTCCAATCCAAGAACATGGTATATTTCTCCATCTGTTTGTATAATCTTTAATTTCTTTCATCTGTCTTTTATACTTTTCTGTATTCAGTTCTTTTGTCTCCTTAGGTAGGTTTATTACTAGGTATTTTATTCTTTTTGTTGCAATGATAAATGGGAGTGTTTCCTTAATTTCTCTTTCAGATTTTTCATCTTTAGTGTATAGGAATGCAAGAGATTTCTGTGCATTAATTTTGGATCCTGCTACTTTACCAAATTCATTGATTAGCTCTAGAAGTTTTCTAGTAGCATCTTAGGATTCTCTAGGTATAGTATCATGTTGTCTGCAAACAGTGACTGTTTTACTTCTTCTTTTGTGATTTGGAATACTTTCATTTCTTTTTCGTCTCTGATTGCTGTGGCTAAAACTTCCAAAACTATGTTGAATAATAGTGGTGAGAGTGGGCAACCTTTTCTTTTTTCTGATCTTAGTGGAAAATGGTTTCAGTTTTTCACCATTGAGAACAATGTTGGCTGGAGTTTGTCATATATGGCCTTTATTATGTTGAGGTCAGTTCCCTCTATGCCTACTTTCTGGAGATTTTTTATCACAAATGGGTGTTGAATTTTGTCGAAAGTTTTTTCTGCATCTATTGAAATGATCACATGGTTTTTAACCTTCCATTTGTTAATATGGTGTATCACACTGATTGATTTGCATATATTGAAGAATCCTTTTATTCCTGGGATAAGCCCCACTTGATCATGCTGTATATTCCTTTTAATGTGTTGCTGGATTCTGTTTGTTAGTACCTTGTTGAGGATTTTTGCATCTATGTTCATCAGTGATATTGGCCTGTAGTTTTGTGTGTGTGTGTGTGTGACATCTTTGTCTGGTTTTGGTATCAGGGCAATGGTGGCCTCATAAAATGAGTTTGGGAGCATTCCTCCCTCTGTTATATATTGGAAGAGTTTGAGAAGGATAGGTGTTAGCTCTTCTCTAAATGCTAGATAGAATTCTCCCATGAAGCCATCTGGTCCTAGGCTTTTGATTGTTGGAAGATTTTTAATCACAATTTCAATTTCAGGGCTTGTGATTGGTCTGTTTATATTTTCTATTTCTTCCTGGTTCAGTCTCAGAAGATTGTCCTCTTCTAAGCATTTGTCCATTTCTTGCAGGTTGTCTATTTTATTGGCATAGAGTTGCTTGTAGTAATCTCTCATGATCGTTTGTACTTCTTCAGTGTCAGTTGTTACTTTTCCTTTTTCATTTCTAATTCTATAGATTTGAGTCTTCTCCCTTTTTTTCTTGATGAGTCTGGCTAATGGTTTATCAATTTTATTTATCTTCTCAAAGAACCAGCTTTTAGTTTTATTGATCTTTGCTATTGTTTCCTTCATTTCTTTTTACATTTATTTATGATCTGATCTTTATGATTTCTTTCCTTCTGCTAACTTTGGGGTTTTTTTGTTCTTCTTTTCCTAATTGCTTTAGGTGTAAGGTTAGTTTGTTTATTTGAGATTTTTCTTGTTTCTTGAGGTAGGATTGTATTCCTATAAACTTCCCCCTTAGAACTGCTTTTGCTGTATCCCATAGGTTTTGGGTCGTCGTGTTTTCATTGTCATTTGTTTCTAGGTATTTTTCAATTTCTTCAGTGATCTCTTCGTTATTTAGTAGCATATTGTTTAGCCTCCATGTGTTCGTATGTTTTACAGTTTTTTTCTTTAATTGATATCTATTCTCATAGTGTTGTTGTCAGAAAAGATACTAGATATGATTTCAATTTTCTTAAATTCACCAACGCTTGATTTGTGACTCAACATATGATCTAACCTGGAGAATGTTCCATGAGTACTTGAGAAGAAAGTGTATTCTGTTGTTTTGGATGGAATGTCCTATAAATATCAATTAAGTCCATCTTGTTTAATGTATCATTTAAAGCTTGTGTTTCCTTATTTATTTCCATTGGTGAAAGTGGGGTGTTATAGTACCCTACTATGATTGTGTTACTGTCGATTTCCCCTTTATGGCTGTTAGCATTTGCCTTATGTTTTGAGGTGCTCCTATGTTGGCTGCATAAATGTTTACAATTGTTACATCTTCTTCTTGGATTGATCCCTTGATCATTATGTAGTGTCCTTCTTTGTCTCTTGTAATAGTCTTTATTTTAAAGTCTATTTTGTCTGATATAAGAATTGCTACTCCAGCTTTCTTTTGATTTCCATTTGCATGGAATATGTATTTCCATCCCCTTCTTGGATTGATCCCTTGATCATTATATAGTGCCCTTCTTTGTCTCTTGTAATAGTCTTTATTTTAAAGTCTATTTTGTCTGATATGAGAATTGCTACTCCAGCTTTCTTTTGATTTCCATTTGCATGGAATATGTTTTTCCATCCCCTCACTTTCAGTCTGTATGTGTCCCTAGGTCTGAAATGGGTCTCTTGTAGACAGCATATGTATGGGTCTTGTTTTTGTATCCATTCAGCTAGTCTATGTCTTTTGATTGGAGCATTTAATCCACTTACATTTAAGGTAGTTATTGATATGTATGTTCCTATTACCATTTTCTTAATTGTTTTGGGTCTGTTTTTCTACGTCTTTTCCTTCTCTTGTGTTTCCTGCCTAGAGAAATTCCTTTAGCATTTCTTGTTTGGTTGTGCTGAATTTTCTTAGCTTTCGCTGTCTGTAAAGGTTTTAAATTCTCCATCAAATCTGAATGAGATCCTTGCTGGATAGAGTAATCTTGGTTGTAGGTTTTTCCCTTTCATCACTTTAAATATGTCCTTCCACTCCCTTCTGGCTTGCAGAGTTTCTGCTGAAAGATCAGCTCTTATCCTTATGGGGATTCCCTTGTATGTTATTTGCTGCTTTTCCCTTTCTGCTTTTAATATTTTTTCTTTGTATTTAATTTTTGATATTTTGATTAATATGTTTCTTGGCATGTTTCTCCTTGGATTTATCCTGTATGGGACTCTCTGCGCTTCAGGGACTTGATTGACTTTTCCTTTCTCATATTATGGAAGCTTTCAACTATAATCTCTTCAAATATTTTCTCAGTCCCTTTCTTTTTCTCTTCTTCTGGTACCCCTATAATTTGAATATTGGTGCATTTAATGTTGTCCCAGAGGTCTCTGAGACTGTCCTCAATTCTTTTCATTCTTTTTTCTTTATTCTGCTCTGTGGTAGTTATCTCCACTATTTTATCTTCCATGTCAGTATTCGTTTTTCTGCATCAGTTATTCTGCTATTAATGTCTTCTAGAGAATTTTTAATTTTATTTATTGTGTTGTTCATCATTGTTTGTTTGCTCTTTAGTTCTTTTAGGTCCTTGTTAAATGTTTCTTTTATTTTCTCCATTCTATTTCCAAGATTTTGGATCACCTTTGGTATCATTACTCTGAATTCTTTTTCAGGTATACTGCCTATTTCATCTTCATTTGTTTGGTCTGGTGGGTTTTTACCTTGCTCCTTCATCTGCTGCGTATTTCTCCATTTTCTCATTTTGCTTAACTTACTGTGTTTGGGGTCTCCTTTTTGCAGGGTGTAGGTTCGTAGTTCCCGTTGTTTTTGGTGTTTTCCCCCAGTGGGTAAAGTTGGTTCAGTGTGTTGTGTGCGTTTCCTGGTGCCTGTGTTCGGTGGATGAGGCTAGATCTTGTCTTTCCGGTGGGCAGGACTGTGTCTGCTGGTTTGTTTTGGGGTGTCTCTGAACTTATTATGATTTTAGGCAGCCTGTCTACTAACGGGTGTGGTTGTGTTCCTGTCTTGCTAGTTGTTGGGCATGGGTTGTCCAGCACTGTAGCTTGCTGGTCGTTGAGTGGAGCTGTGTACTGTTGAGACAGAGATCTCTGAAAGAGCTCTCGCTGATTGATATTATATTGGGCCAGGAAGTCTCTGTCAGTCCAATGTCTTGAACTCAGCTCTCCCACCTGAGAGGCTCAGGCCTGACACCCGGCTGGAGCACCATGACCTTCCCAGCCACACAGCTCAGAAGAAAAGGTAGAGAAGAAAGAAAGAAAGAAAAATAAATAAAATAAAATTACTAAAATTAAAAATAAAAAATATATTAAAATAAAATTAAAAGAAGAGAGCAAGCAAACCAATAAACAAATCCACCAATGATAACAAGCACTAAAAACTAAACTAAGATAAACATATTTATCAGAAACTAGTCAGTCACATACAGAAAACCCCAAGTCTGCAGTTGTTCCTGAAGTCCACCGCCTCAATTTTGGGATGATTTGTTGTCTATTCAGGTGTTCCACAGATGCAGGGTACATCAAGTTGATTGTGGAGATTTAATCCACTGCTCCTGAGGCTGCACTGAGAAATTTCCCTTTCTCTTCTTTGTTCGCACAGCTCCTTGGGTCCACCTTTGGATTTGGCCCCGGATCTGCATGTAGGTTGCCCTCTGGCGTCTGTTGTTCGCCCAGACAGGACAGCGTTAAAGCGGTGGCTTATTAGGGCACTCTGACTTACTCAGGCTTGGGGGAGGGTGGGGTGTGGAATGCAGGGTGAGCCTGCAGTGGCAGAGGCCTGCATGACATTGCAACAGCATGAGGCATGCCGTGTTTTCTCCCAGGGAAGTTGTCTGTGGATCATGGGACCCTGGCGGTGGCAGGCTGCACAGGCTCCCAGTAGGGGAGGTGTGGATAGTGACCTGTGCTTGCACACAGGCTTCTTGGTGGCTGCAGCAGCAGCTTTAACATTTCATGCCGGTCTCTGGTGTTTGTGCTGATAGCTGCAGCTCATGTCTGTCCCCAGAGATCATTTAGGCAGCGCTCTGAATCTCCTCTCCTCGTGCACCCCGAAACAATGGTCTCTTGCCTCTTAGGCCAGTCCAGAGATTTTCCCAGAATCCCTCACATCTAGCTGTGGCACACTAGCCCCCTTCAGGCTGTGTTCACACAGCCAGCCCCAGTCCTCTCCCTAGGATCTGACCTCCAATGACTGAGCCTCAGCTCCCAGCCCCCACCCACCCTGGTCAGTGAGCAGACAAGCCTCTCAGGCTGGTGAGTGTTGGTCAGCACTGATCCTCTGTGCGGGAATCTCTCTGCTTTGCCCTCTGCACCCCTGTTGCTGCACTCTCCTCCGTGGCTCCGAATCTTCCCCCCCCATCCACACCCCGTCTCCGCCAGTGAAGGGGTTTCCTTGTGCATGGAAACTTTTCCTCCTTCACAGCTCTCTCCCAGAGGTGCAGGATTTGTCCCTATTCTTTTGTCTCTGTTTCTTCTTTTTTTTTGCCCTACCCAGGTATATGTGGTGTTTCTTGCCTTTTGGGAAGTCTGAGGTGTTCTGCCAGTGTTCAGTAGGTGTTCTGTAGGAGTTATTCCACATGTAGATATATTTTTGATGTATTTGTGGGGAGGAAGGTGATCTCCACGTCTTTGTCCTCCGTCATCTTGAAGGTCTTCCCAATAAAAATTTTAGAAAAATAGCATCTACATTCACAACCCCCCAGATGAAATACCTAGGTATATAATTATGTACCAACAAAATATGTACAAAATCTATATGAGGAAAATTATGAAAGTCTGATAAAAGAAAGCAAAGAAGATCTAAATAAATGGAGAGCAATTCCATGTTCATGAACGGGAAGACTCAGTATTGTCAAGAAGTCAGCTCTTCCCAACTTAATCTATAGATTCACTGCAATCCCAGTCAATCAAAATCCCAGAAGTTATGTGTGGATATCAACAAACTGATTCTAAAGATTACATGGAGGGGCTTCCCTGGTGGCGCAGTGGTTGAGAGTCTGCCTGCTAATGCAGGGGACACGGGTTCGAGCCCTGGTCTGGGAAGATCCCACATGCCGTGGAGCAACTGAGCCCGTGCGCCACAACTACTGAGCCTGCGCGTCTGGAGCCTGTGCTCCACAACAGGAGAGGCTGCGATAGTGAGAGGCCCGAGCGCCGCAATGAAGAGTGGCCCCCGCTTGCCACAACTAGAGAAAGCCCTCGCACAGAAATGAAGACCCAACACAGCCAAAAAAAAAAAAAAAAAAAAAAAGATTACATGGAGAGGCAAAAGACCCAGAATAGCCAAAAAATATTAAAAGGGAAGAACAAAGTTGGACAGACACTAACCCAGTTCAAGACTTACTGTAAAGTTTCATTAATGAAGACTGTTTGGCACTAGCAAAAAAGAGACAAATAGGGCTTCCCTGGTGGCGCAATGGTTAAGAATCTGCCTGTCAATGCAGGGGACAAAGGCTCGAGCCCTGGTCCGGGAAAGTCCCACATGCCATGGAACAACTAAGCCCGTGAGCCACAACTACTCAGCCTGTGCTCTAGAGTCTGCGAGCCACAACTACTAAGCCTGTGTGTCACAACTACTGAAGCCCGCACTCCTAGAGCCCATGCTCCACAACAAGAGAAGCCACCACAATGAAAAGCCCGCACACCACAACGAAGAGTATTCCCCCGCTCACTGCAACTAGGGAAAGCCCTTGCGCAGCAGCTAAGACCCAATGCAGCCAAAAATAAATAAAAATAAACATAAATAAATTTATTTTAAAAAAAGAATAGACAAATAGATCAAGGGAGCAGAACAGAGAGCATAGAAATATACCCAAATAAATACCATCAACAGATCTTTGACAAATGTACAAAAGAAATACAATGGAGCAAAGATAGTCTTTCTAACAAATGGTGCTGGAACAACTGGACATCCACATGCAAAAATTCACTCTAGACATAGACTTTACACCCGTCACAAAAATTAACTCAAAATGTCTTATACACCTAAATGTAAAATGCCAAACTATAAAACTCCTGGAAGATAACATAGGAGAAACCTGAACAACCTTGGATACAGCAATGTCTTTATATACAACACCAAAATCACGATCCATGAAAGATATAATTGATAAGGTGGACTTCATTAAAAGAAATAATTTCTGCTTTGTGAAAGACACTGGCAAGAGAATGAAAACACAAGCTGAATTGGGAGAAAATATTTGCAAACACATATCTGATAGAGGACCATTATCCCAAATATTTTTTAAAAAGCTCTTAAAACAGTAAGAAAACAAACCACAACTGACTAAAAAATGGGCCAAAATCTTAACAGACACCTTGCTAAATAAGATAGGCAGTTGGCAAATAAGCACATGAAAAGTTGTTCCACATCACATGTCATCAGGGAAATACAAACTAAAAAAAAACAACAAAAGATATACTACACCCCTATTAGAATAGTCAAAATCCAGAACACTGACACCACCAGATCCTAGTAAGGATGCGTTGCTGGTGGCAGTGCAAAATGATACAGCCACTTTGAGAACTGTTTGGTGATTTCTTATAAAACTAATCATATTCTTACCATACAATCCAGCAATTGCTTTTCTTGGTGTTTACACAAATGAGTTGACAACTTTTGTCCACATAAAAACCTGCACACAGTTTGTCTGTAACAGCCTTATTTATAATTGCCAAAACTGGAAGGAACCAAGATGCCTTTCAATAAGTAAATGGATGAATATACTGTGGTACATCAGGACAATGGAATGTTATTCAATACTAAAAATAACTTAGTACAGAAAAGACATGGAGAAATCTTAAATGCATATTACTAAGTGAAAGGAGCCAATCTGAAAAATTGGCTCCATACTGTGAATCCAACTATATGTTATTCTGGAAAAAGCCTAACTATGGAGACAAAAAAAAAAAAAAAAAAAGTGGTTTCCAGGGTTACAGAAGAGGGAGGGATGATTAGATGGAGTACAGAGGATTTTAGAGCAGTGGAACTACTCAGTGTAGTGTAGTGGAACTATTCAGTGGAACTGTAAAGGTAGATATATGTCATTATACATTTGTTCAATCACACAGAATGTACAACACCAAGAGTGAACCCCAATATGAACTATGGACTTTAGGTGATTATGATTTGTCAGTGTAGGTTCATCAATTGTAACAAATGTACCACTCTGGTGGGAGATGTTGATAAAAGGGGAAGCTATATATATGTGCGGACAGGTGGCATATGGGAATTCTCTGTACCTTCCACTCAACTTTGCTGTGAACATAAATCTCAAAAGAAAAAAATGTATATTCTATTAAACACACACACACACACACAGTATTGACAGCCTGGATACCGATTCTAGTTCTTGTTTTCCATAATTAGCTGTCTGATTATATGTAGGTCACAACAGATTTCTGTAGTTATTTCCTTATTGAAAAGTGAAATGATTAAGAAGGTCGCTAAGGTTCCTTCAATTCTAACATTTAGTAATCTCTCTCTACTTCACTTCAATAAAAGCATTAAATTTTATGATAGTAATTTTCTGCTTTCATGAGCAGAATACATATTTTTATAATGCCATGTTCTGATATTGGGGTTATTCTGCCTTTCTCTAAAATCATTGAGTGTTCATGTTTACTTTATCCATTGGTACAAGTAGTCAGTGTCATTAATGCAAAATATATAATTTAGGACTGTTTTCAATAACACTGCTGTTCAACCAGTGTAGAAAGACAGAGCAGCTGTAAAGGTGCAGACCAAATATTCTTCTTTACAGACAATTCTGGACATACTTTTATGCAGAGTTCAAGCTCTGCTATCTCCAATGTTAAGATTAAATGAAGATGTAAGAATTCAGTAGGATTCATTGTGTGTTATTTCTGAAGGAACACAGTTGTCATGAGTCACCATTTGAGTCAATAGTAATTAAGGCTCAAATTACCACCTTTCTAAATGGCATGCTGGCTCTCCATGGAGAGTAACAATAGGCTGTATAAATGTGGAGTCAATTTAACTTGTACTACGTATCATGTGAATCATTCTCACTGTAAAAGGAATTTGCGTATAAATTAAGGTATGTTTAGTTCTTTCTCCAGATCATAGATGGCTAAAGACTCCAAATGAGGTGTTCCTCCAAAGATTGGGAACTACTAGGAAAATTTCACTCTGATCTTGAAGCTGGAAAGATTCTACATAAATTAATGAGATTAGCCATCTGCAGAAGTGACCTATTCTAACAGATGGTTCCTAAATGTGAGAATGATTACACAGGGGGGTTTCTCAAATCTCATTAAAGAGACTCAGGTAAAGCCATATAAGATAAACTGTGACCTAATTAATTGTAACTTCTTCTATGTAAAGTCAGCAGAAGGCTAAGGCATGACTGAAATCTGGGGGAAAAAATGGAGAGCCAAAAGGCCAGAATCTGACACTGGCATCCATTCAGGCAACATTTCTTGAGTGTCTACTTATGGGCCAAGCATTTAGCAATATGTTGGCTCTTACTTAGAGAATAGGAATCACAACACTGAAGATAAATGTTTATATTTGTTTGGCAAATATGTCCTTTTGTATAAAGGGTTGGATTAAACTACCAGATTTTATTAATGTTACTAATTAAAATCCTCAAATTTCCTCCAATCAGATCTTTTAATAAATTTGAACTGATTAACCAGTATAAATATTTTGTTTAACTGTTTTTTAAAATCTCCGCATACTTAATTAAATTATTTTATTGAGAAAATACTAAGTAGAAGACATTTTGCATAAAGCTACGGAGAATGCAATAATTAATATGTCAATGTCTTATCTGCTGCCTTAAAAGTATGTAATCATAGGGGAAATAAATCCATGAAAACATAGCTACAATATTAAGTAAAAAGATATAGAAAAGAGTTAATAATTCTTCATCTGGCATTTGGAAGCAGAGGGTAGAATAGGAGAAGATTTCATGAAAGGGATAACATGAACTGAATCTGTAGAGATGTAAACGTCTCTTGAAAGGAGGAATGGCACGCCAAGTGGAGGGTATAATGTAGTTAACTCATAAAAGGAAAAAGGTGAAACTGGAAAAATTTCTGGAATATAGCGGGTATGGAGAGGAGTAATCACAGATAAGTGTAGAAATATGTTCAGAATAAGGTCACTGTATATCACATGCCAAGATAAATATATTAAACTTAATTCTTTAGAATGCAGGAAGCTACTAAAGTATTGAGTTAGCATGTAAATGGGGATCATGATTAAACATTTGAATGTCTCCATGCACAGTTATAAAACTGCTTTCTGACTTTTAAATTAATCTATTGTTATTTGGATGAATATACTAGCATATGAACATCCCTAGGTAGACTGATAAGAATCAATATCCAGATTATAAAGTACTGAGAACCAGACTCTGGTCCCATGATATAAATGTCTCATGAAGTCATAAGATAACAAAACACTGCTGTAGATGTTTTTACTCACCCTCTTTCCTCTAGACTATGATAAAGCCCAAATTTTAAAAGCTGAATTATCACTGAATTAAAAACTGAATTTAGTCAAACTATGATTCATTTAGTGAAATAATAAGTCTTTATTAAAAAAAGAAAACTTTTTTCTTCCTCAAAACTACTTAGATAATTACATTGTTGTACATGTATCCTCCTTAGAATTTGAAATTTCACGTACTTTGAGATTAGAACATTGTTTCAGCTATCTTCTTTTTAATGAAAAACACATCTTTTGAGAGTAACTTTTAAAAATATATTTTAATTTGTACTTCAAGTCACAGATTATAGTTTTAAAGTACTTTTCCATTTAAGTTTTCTTCAGTGAAGAATTTTTAACATCATTGACATTAATAATTTCTACCTAGCTGCTTTTCTTTTCAGTGTATCCCTGAATTAGAGACCAAAATGTCAAGTTATGTGCTCCTAGAGTCCATTATTTAGAAGATCATCATAAACCCTGAAAAAAGAAAGATAACCAATTTATTAACTTCAATGTAAATGAAATTTGTCTTCTTTTAATTACTTGATTCAATAACTAAAACAAATTTCTGCTTAATATCACAGATTTTGATACAAAGTAAAACTGAGAAAATCATTTCATACTTATGTGTCACTTGGCTATACATTATATCATCAACAGTATATTTGTCTGGAAGCACTTTTTAATTTTTAATTTCCTAATGAAAGGATATTGGTGTATTGTTCTTTTCTTCTAGATAAGTGGTATCTAACACTATAGAGATTCCCATGGAAATAAGCAAAAAGAAATAAAAATAGAAAATTAAAAATCAAAAAGTTCTTCCATACCACCAAAGAAATGGGAAAAATAGGATTCTCTCACAGGATCATGTAATATTAAGCTGCCAGAATGGTGCTAATGTTATGATTTTGGTTAACTCTCATTCATGTCAGAGGTAGGATTAGTTTAGAACTCATGTTCTCCAACAACACATTGCTAACGCTTGGGCTTGAGCCACAGGTGTGGGCTAGAATAGCTCAGTCCCATTTGATTTCAACCATGCAGCCCACCTCACCTCCACAACACTCAGGAGCAGCGGGGGTGGTATTAGGCATCTTTTACCCTAGGTGTAGCCTATCATTGGCACCAAGGGCAGTTACCCCACCCCTTCTGCAAGCTCTATGTCAAACATCAGGCAGTCAGCCAAGAACAGTACTCTGGATTGAACTGTGACTCCCTAAAACGTGTTGAAGTCCTAATGCCCGGTATCTGTGATTGTGACCTTATTTGGAAATAGAGGCTTTGCAGATGATCAAGTTAAGATGAAGTCATTAGGATAAACACTAATCCAATATGTCTGTATCCTTCCAAAAAGGATAAACTTGGACATCGAGACTGAGAAAGAGAGAAAATGCCATGGGGGGATTTGAATTACAATGCCACACGCCAAAGAACACCAAAGATTGCCAGCAAACCACCAGGAACTAGGAGACAGGCATGGAACAGTTTCTCCCTCATAGTCATTGGAAGGAAGCAATCCTAGCCTCCAGAGAGGTGAGACAATAAATTTCCATTGTTTAATCCATATAGTTTGTAGTATTTTGTTATGGCAGCCCTATGAAACTAAAACAAGTGACCACAACTATCTCCTCTGAGAGAATATAAGACTGTTACTCCACAGTACAAACCAGCCCTTCCAATCAATGTGGTCACTTCCTATGTCTTCTAGGATGGTCTTCTAGGATGCTCTTCCAGATAAGGGACAAACATTCTTATTGTCCCTTCTGATGGTAGCTGCAAAAGACATGGGTACGTCAAAACTGGAACAGATCCCAACCTGGAAATGCAGTGATTATTGTCTAAAGACTTTCAGAGTGCTGTTTTTGGAAGATGTGTTATTCAATGTTAATGCTATAAAATTCTAAACAGTCAGTTTAACATGACTAAAAACTGAATCATTGTTCACAATTTTCTGTGTATTCTGGGTAAGACTGATTTGTGATTACCATCAACAAAGCACAGTAACAATCTTTAAGAGAGTCATCAGGAGCCAGCTGTCATGGGCAGCATGATAGATGATCAACATAATGACTAATGATGAAACCCTAGAATTATGTAAATATTAGGGAAATGTAGAGGCAAAAAGGTCTGTATAGTTTCAGTACAGACAAATTCTATATTGAATATAGGGCCATGGAACAGTGAGTAATAGCAGAGTCTCTATCTTTTTCTTGTGATGAGAGGTATAAAATTAGCCAGTGCTACAGAAGAATATTTGTGTTCCCACCTAATTCATAGGTTGAAACCTAATCCCCAATGTGATGATGTTTGGCAGTGGACTTTTGGGATGTGATTAGGTCATGAGGGTGGAGTCCTTGTGAATGGAATTAGTGTCCTTATTAGCAATCTCAGAACTCTCCTTCCACCCTTCATTCACGTGAGGACACAGGGAGAATGCAGCCATCTATAAACCAGGAAGTGAGCTCTTACCAGACACTGAATCTACTGGTACCTTGATCTCGGATTTTCTAGCCTCCAGAACTATAAGAAATAAATGTTCATTGTTTAAGCTACCCAGTATACAGTACTTTTGTTACAGCAGCCCAAATGGACTAAAACAACCAGATATGACACATTTACAAATAAAGAATGCAGAGGGATGATTCCTGGAACTGAATAAGAAGAGATGGTACTAGATACTAATAAGAATATTCACGTCCACAGATTGGAGAATGAATGTGTGAGTACCTCTTTTATATCCATTATTTGAAATCTTCATTGATAAATCACTACTTTTTATAAGGGCTCACAGATTTTGCATCATGTTTTTTAACCAGCCTGTTTATATAGCAAAAGGGGTTAGAAGTGAGGGTTGGTAGTAGGCAATGGGTGGGGAGAGCGTTTCTCCAGAAAGAGGACCAGGGTTTTATGTTACAAGACCAAGATAGATCACAAGAACCAGTGATCTTTTGAAAATTATTCCCAGATCTCCTTGGCTGCCCTCATATCCGTTCCTTACCCTTCCCCTGATCTTCACTGAACTGCAAGGCACCTGACACGTGCCAGCTTAGTATTTCTAAGTCCAGTGTCAATTTGTTGGTTGCAAACTAGGATTTATCATTGGGAGACACTGGTGGAAAATTGGAGGATTGATGAAAGAATTCAGGATATTGCTGTCACAGTTTCAGGCTTATAAGGCTTTCTGGCCAAGGCTGTTGCTTCTCTGTGGTTTCAGCTCCCACTGGGTAAGTCCACTGTGTGCTTGTTCCACTGTCCCCAGGGCTCAGTGACAGTCTCCACTCAGCTTCTGTCTAGCTTAAGGGTAATAGTGTCTTGCTAAACAATAACCTGAGATGCAAATATCTGGAGGACCTCAAAGTGTTTCAGACACCAGCTATTGATTATGCAAATAACCAATGCCCTGAATAAATCCTATTATAAATATTTGTGACAACTGCCTTATTTACCTACACCAGTAATATTTATCTACTTCAGCAGTGCCTTCATTTTCCATGTGGTACACCAACTGTGGCAAATCAAGTCCTGTTTCTGGATTTCTTTACAAGCTTTCTTTTAATTCTACCATTTCCCCACCCATGGCCCTGAGTATGGCATGAGCAGTACAAGAGTCCACTTGAAGGTGGTATCCTCTGGAAAAATGTAAACAAGACCCAGGACAACACAAAGGCTCTTGTAACCAGCCCCAGCTGCCCAGAATATGCAGCCTCCACATACACATGACAAGGCAGCTTTAACAGTCTCCTTTTTCACTTGTACTAATGACGGTTGAAAACTGGTGGGAGAATTTCACCTCAGAGCTGATGTTTTCTGTCAGTTGGCTCTGTATTTTACTACCATTTCTTTTAGAGATGGGGCCTGAAGTGAATGAATATTGGTCCCCTTTTAAGAAAGACACCAGTAGCACTATTCTTTCTACCTAAGGGTGTTTGGGTCTTGGGATACAAAAGGTTGATTGGTGACTCCCATCAAAGGTACTCCTGTCTGTATGTCATAGACAGTTAAAATGGTGAAGCACTGAAGTTCATAGGGCAAGATTCCTTGGTTGGCTTTAATGGGTTAGACCACTAATGACTGATGCATCTGCTATGGTGTAGATGGACACCCTACACTTAGAATAGTACACTGCCAAGGTTTACTCCAAACAAAGTGTTAGGCCAGTCAGAGAAAAATGGCAATACACTGGCTAGTGTTAGGATGCTGTATAAATTGAAAAGAAAGTGTTTGTTGCAGGGGTAAATCTCCCTGCCATGGTTAGTTCTGGAGGGAGTTCTTCTCTGGCTACTGGAACCCTTATTATGCCAAAACAAAACAAAAGAATTTTTTTTCTTCATTCATTTCCTGAGACAGAAATATTTGCAAAACTACACACAATTTATGGGTGTGTCTTCCAGTCTATTTCTAATAGTTGAAAAATATGGCTTTTTCTCTGCAAATATAAGAAAAAATCAAGGAGACATAAGATAAAATTCGGTAATTAAAAGTTTAAAAAGAGAATCAAATAGGAACAAATACCTCTTATACTATCAGGAAAACACTTCTGAAATTTTCTAATTCACATTCCAAATAATATTTCCTCTCTGAAACAAGAAAAGCCAGCTATAAAGGATGATAAAATAACACTGTGGTGAGCAATTACTTTTCACTCTCCCTCTCCTGTCCTTTATTTTAGGGATAGTGGCTAAAATGGATGGTCAATTGCTCCAGCTTTGAAAGCATTTTGTACTTTTCAGTGCCAAACTGTGTTAGTTATTTTCTGTTGTGCTGTTCAAAGATGAAACATTCTGTACCTGTGCAGGGCTTTGTTTGGTTTCTTGTTTTGTGTTGTTTTGTTTTGGTTTTGTTTCAGGGTCAAATGATGGTGGTGGGACAGATCCTTCCAAAATTAATGTGTTTTCACAGCACATTGCGTTGCTGCTTGTAGCACCCCAGGGTTTCACAGCCTTCTTCTTTCATATTCAGTGGTTTAATGATACATTTTTGCAGTTCTGTATCACAGTTCTTTAAGTCGGCAATTGAAATCACTCATAAATAATGATCGGCATAGGATGGAGAATGTCTGTTCAATATTAAAATGATCTCAACTCCAGGTCTCTGAAAATTGCTGATGATATGGCTGTCTTGACTAAAATCTGAAGTTTTATTTTTCAAACATAGTTTCTATAAACAATCTGGTTGTGAAGACAATAGTCTTTTCTTTATAAATCAATACATATATGAGATATTTTTCTGTGTCAACAGTCACTGGCTATAAGGTATATTTTACCTTTAAGAACTTCAGGGAGTAGTCATTCTGTCTTGTCTTTATTCTCTAGAAGAAAACTGTGTTCAAACTGAAGTCCCAGTAATGAAAGGTTTTTTTATGTTGCAGAGAGGCCATTTTCAGGAGGCATCACAAAGGTAAACCGTTCTGAAGTCACTGAATCCTGTAAGAAACTAGCCCTAGAACCTGAGATGGACATTCCCATGTTCATCTTCTCAATGATTTTTTTTGGCTGCTTATTAGAATTCAACTAATCTATCAGCAAGTACCAATTGAGCTCCAACAAACACAAAACTAGGCTCAGTAATGTAGAGAATATAAAGAAAATGTCAGCTTCAATTCTAGCTCTTAAGTAGTCTATGAGAGTTCTCTTAACTGACTTCCTCACTCTTTTATCACTTCTTTAGACAAAATTGTTTCAGAGATGGCGAAGACTACATGTTTGGAGATATCAACGTTTCTCGCCTAATTCTGGAAATTCTGAAGTTTCAGTTTCAGGCAGGTACTGATAACTAAATTTACATGAGTTCTTAATTTTTAGAGTTGATGAGTGGTTTGCAGAATATGTCTAAATACTGTCAACTTTCTTGTCACAGATGCTTGCCTTTAACCACTTTGTTACTACTACACAATGTAACCTAACAATTTAAAGTAATGAATCTCATCCCAATATCTGAGAATCATAAAAGACTGTGATTTCCAGTTGCTTAAAGAAGAATTTGGGTGTATAAATTGGTGGAATCTCTATTCATCATAAGAACAAACATTAAAAGTAATTGACACATTTTGTTATAAAATGTACATCATTCAGAGAATTTAGATTTTTATCTCTACTTTGACACAGATTGTAAGGAGTTCTGGAATTTCCCATTTATATCCGTATCCTCAGTTAGGTGGAAGACAGGCCAGCAGATATATTGGTTAAATAAATTATGATATATAGTTGATGGAATATCTCTGTAGCAATTAGTTAGGATGTGCCAGGATGTTGACTGATGACATAATATCATGTACATGTTTATGGTAGGCAGAATAATGACCCCTCAAACTTGTCTATATCCTAATCCCTGGAACCTGTGAATATGTTAACTTACATGGCAAAGAGGACTTTGCATATGCGATTAAAAGTTAAGGATCTTGAGATAGGAAGATAATCCTGAATTATTCATGTGGGCCCAATGTAATCACTAGGGTTTTTATAAGAGCAAGAAGGATGCAGGAGAGTCAGAGAAGATGTGACAATTAAGCAGATCTTAGAGTGATTCAGCCATTAGACAAGGAACCTGAGCAGCCTCCAGAAGCTGGAAAAGGAAGCAATAGATTCTTCCCTAGAATCTCCAGAAGGAACTCAGTGGTGCTAAGACTTTGATTTTAGTCCCATAAGACCCATTTTTAGACTTCTGAACTCCAAGGTATAAGATAATATTTGTGTTGCTGTAAGCCACTAAGTTTGTGGTAATTTGTTACAGAAACAACAGAAAATTAATACATTCTTTGAGTTTAAAAAATCATATTAGAAATTTTAGTTCAAGTTAGCAGAAGAAGCAACCTTATCTGCCCTCTAGTTCCCCCTAAATCTTATTGCCGTGAAGTACAAAATGTTAAAATCTGTAATAGCAAAGAGTACAGTGTCCATAGCAAAGATGGGTCATTAACATGCAAACACAATTAAAAATATTTCTGACAGGTTGAAAATCAAGACATACAAAATGAGAAATTAATCAGAATAGAAGCAGCTGCAATCTTGCACAAAAAATCAAGGTAGAAAGAGTAGAGATGGGAGGTAATATTTTTTTAAAGCCCACGACTTTGGGACAGGTAAGTTTTGACAGTGGGAATGAGTAGTGGGGCAGAAAATGGGTTGATTAATTGAAAGGCTTTCTGTGGTAAAATTTGCTAGGTCATTTGGCCCGACTCATCCTCTGTCCCCCACCCAATTCAGCTTATACAGGGCTTTAGCACCTGGTGTTTTTCCGAAGGAAAATACTGGAGCTCTGTTTATAGAAATTGCATGGCTGGGGGAAAATGAAGTTTTCTAAGATGAAGTTAGGACTTCAAAGTTATTTCATCTCGTTTGAGATTTGCAGAGGAGGGCTAGGAGCAACAGTGGGTCTGCTTCTGGTTTCCACATATGGTTACCAAAGCTTGCCTGCAAGTCCCACAGCTCTCCCCAATATCTTTAACTGCCAGTCAGACTTATAATCAAGGAAACAGGGCTTTGGAGAAACTAAGTTTCAATACATAACCACAGAGGAAACCCAAGACACCTACATACAGTGATCAACATGCAAATGCTATTAAAGTATTTCAGACAGATTGAATAACAAGGCACACATATTGACAAATGTAACCAAATAGAAGAAGCTGTGATCCAAACTAACTCTTTATTCTTAAATATTAACAGAAAGCCAGAGTCACCAGATCTTTCAGAAAATAGCACTTTGGATGAGAAGGAGAAAACTGGAGAAAGGTTTATATATTTTAAGTTTGTATCCTCGGAGTTGTTTGATAAGTTATTGAGGCCATAAAATACAAACAAGAAAAGTTTGCTGTAAAAATTGCGGAGAGGGCTTCCCTGGTGGCACAGTGGTTGAGAATCCGCCTGCCAATGCAGGGGACACGGGTTCGAGCCCTGGTCTGGGAAGATCCCACATGCCGCGGAGCAACTGGGCCCATGAGCCACAACTACTGAGCCTGCGCGGCTGGAGCCTGTGCTCCGCAACAAGAGAGGCCACGATAGTGAGAGGCCTGAGCACCGCGATGAAGAGTGGCCCCCGCTTGCCGCAACTAGAGAAAGCCCTCGCACAGAAACGAAGACCCAACACAGCCAAAAATTAAATAAATTAATTTAAAAAAAAATTGCAGAGAATGCAAAAGAAATTTGCAAATTTAAAAAACATAATTTGAATAAGTAAATACAGTCGGAGTAATGGCAAAGAGGAAAAGAGTGTGAAAAAAAAACAGTCAAAACACAAGAGGATTGATTGGGAAGATAACATTCAACTAACAAAATAAATGAAAAGAAAAAATTAAAATGAGCAAATTATGCCCCCAAATATTGAAATAATTTTCCAAATTGAACAGGACCACTAAGTTCCTGGAGAGTCAAATATCAGAAAATCAAAAGAGAACCAAGATCAACAGCAAACAAAATAAAGAGAAGATTCCAACTGGTATCAAATATTTCTGTAGTTCACTTACAGGAAACTTTAAAATGATAAATTATAAACTTATTGTTGGAAATAGCTTTTAGTAACATTTAAATAAGTTCAAAGGTTTTCTAAGCAATTGTTATAATGCAGCTAAATACCTCTTCCTAATACTTGGCCCTGTTTCTCTTCATTTCTCCACAATCTGCCTCAGCTGCAATCTGGTTCCCAACCAGGATGTTGCCTCTTGTTTATCATCAGGCTCTGTCCCTCTGGACTTGGCATTCCCCTGGGTATTCTCAGCAAGTTTCTGGTTACCCTCGTGGACTCTGGCTCAGTTTCACACTGACCTTCCCCACAGTGAGTCACTTCTGAGAGCTCACGGCTTCTCATATCCTGCAAGCCCAATAACCAACCAGAAAATCCTCTATGTTGGGGAGAATGGGAAAGTCTTATGGTTTTTGCTTGAAATGGCCAAATTCATTTTAATCCATCAGGGGGCTGTGACAATTTTTGTTGGGGAGCAGTTTCGTATTTTTCTTGTTGCTTTGATTTTAGTTTATTCCCTCAGTTATTGAAATGACATACATTTTTTTCTTGTAGTATTTCTGTCAATGTTCTTTCAGTCATCCAGAGTTTGCTCACTGTAAAGTATGTTTTTGAGCCATCTGCAGCTACGATTCACAGCCCATTCATGTCCAGATCAGCCAAACACATTTCAGGAGACATAAGTTGAATGGTGATAGATTCAGAAGTGACACTAATGGAAACGCTCAAAATACAAGATTTGTTGCCTGTCACACTGCCAAATATTACAGCCATATTGAAAATTAGATATGCATGCGGCACAAGTCCTCAAAGTCTGAAGAAGTTTCTCATCCTAAGATGGTTTCTAAGAAAATGCTACATGATTTAAAAATGCAACCATTCATGAACACAGACAAGAAAGTGATGTGAGAACTATTGTGTGCAGTTTTATGTGTTACCATAGCAGTCACTTCTTACTGTAGGAATGAGGTGGTAGAGACCTTCCCAAGAAGAGTTCCTGAATGGCTCTAAAACCTAAAATCAATGTTTACCCATGTTTTTAATAGCACTTTGCTTTCAACATTAACTGAGTTTATTGAAAACTCCCACTGTCCGCTTTAAGTATCAAGTTAAATTGAAAGTTCCCAGTGGTGCTACTGAAACCTACAACTAGCAGGCACCCCTGGTTTTTCAAAGAGCCAATGACCCTGACTATCATTGGTTGCTTAAACCCTTGGCAAGCAGCCGCAGGATTTCTGAAATTAGCTGCTTTTCTAGCCTGTTTTCATTGAATTAAAAAAAAAAAAAAAAGCTTTATAGAAAGTAATTACAAAGTCTTTCCATTAATTCTAGTAATTAAAGATGACTACACCTATTATTAGCTTCTGTTCTTTTCTGCATTACTAAGAGAGGCAAAGGGAGCTTGACATAAAAGTTTATCCCTAGCTGGACATGAATTATTTAAATCAAATAAATGGACATATTACAAATGTATTCTGTTTGAATAACTTGGAAAATTGAGAATTTTTGCTTTGAGTGGAAAGAGGCATTAATTTCATAATAAAAGTAAAATGTGACCAGGTCAAAGAACACTAAAATGACCAAATCCCATTTCCTCATTCAAGTATTTTTCAAAGAAAAGCTAGCATGGAGGATAGCAGGAATTCAGAGACCAGTAGAAGTGGATTCTCTTTCCTAAACTGCCTGTACCTTAATTTGGAAAATGGCATTCTGGAGAAAAAAAGTGTGTGTTCCCTTTGCTCTCTCCATATGATGTTTATGGCATTTTGACTAATGCCCATGTACTTAAGAACATCATCCAGCTATTACCAGTTTAGCATAAGAAGAATGACCAAAAACAAGATTCAGAAGACCTCTTTATATGGCCATTTTACGATAGTTGTGTATTAATATCGAGAAAGTAGTTGTTTCTTCCTATGACATCCATAAGTAAGTCCAGTGTGGAGAAGCATGAGCAATTTATTTAATATTTTAATGATTATTTATTATTTATCCCCTCTTGTATTTAAACTATTTAAAGTTAGAGGGTTTATCATGATATTCTCCGAGGGACACAGTAGAATATTAATTATTGCAGTGGACACGTGTTTGTTTTCTCCTAAGCACTCATTGTTACTGCGTACTCTTTATCATTGTCCCTAGTTTCTAAGTGCTATTCCAGGGAGGTTAACCAAACTCCCATCTAGGGAAGTAAGCATGAATCCCTGACTATACCAATCATCACAATTCATCCCCTGGTCACAGTATTTGCTTTAGCTATGAGAATGTGTTTAAGTTGGCCCAATCAAAGTGGAGCATAAAAGCTCTGTTCACAGTTCTGACATATATACTCTCTCCAATCAGGATGATGTACTGGAAAGATGCACATTTTGTTATAAAATAGACGCAAGCCTTAGGATGAACTTATATATGGAAAGGGCAGAGCCTTGGAAAACAATGAGTGATCAAGATGGAGCCACAATTAGGCCAATCCTGGATCCCACCTTTTTTTGTGAACTTTTGCTTTATTTTGGGTTTTTTTGTGAACTTTTGTTTTATTTTGGGTTTTTTTGTGAACTTTTGTTTTATTTTGGGTTTTTTTGTGAACTCTTAAATCAGTTTGATTTGGATTATGTTCTTGTAACCAAGAGTCTTAACTGTTATAATAATAAGAGAAGATAATAAAGAAATAATTTACCTGTGAAATTAACAAAACATTTTTAAGCCAAAAGAAATGGAGTTTAACAAATATTCTTGATACTCTGCTTCTCAGTCAGGGCATCATGGTACAGTGATAAATCCCAAGCTCTCCACAGTCATATCAATAAATTTTAGTTAATACATAACATGTATTTTTGGTAAAACTGAGTATATTCATTGTTTTGATGAAACATAAAACACTTATTATACTATACCTAGGTTTTGTCAGTTGCCCTAATCAGGAATTTGAACTCCAAGGGTGTTCAGTTATAACTAAATTTATAAAATCTAAATTTGGGAGTAATGACTAAAAGCACTTCTAATATCCATATCTCAAACAATACTAGGCCTTTTCCAAATAGCATAATAAATCTTAGAAATATGTCTCTATTGCTAAAACATAACTAGTGGTTTGTTAATCACCATGATGAATATTAGCAAGGGATTCTTAGCAAAATTAATAGTATTCAAGATATGTAAATTGACTAAAATAATGAAGAACCACTCCTCATCTTTGCATTATCAGAGCATAAAATTCTCACAAAACTTGATCATCAAATGGTCTTGTGTCCAACCACTGAGTTCAAAAATTTCTAATTTTTGTTATCAACTAAAAGGAAAATAGAATTTTATCTCTGGAATATTAGCATGTCTGCCTTATATGAACCTTTCATTCAAAGTGGGGTTGAAGCATCAAAAGGTCAGAGAGCTGGGGTTTCACTGAACTTAGAAAATAAGTGGCATGAACTATTTTATATCTACTTGGTAATGTTTGCTTAATATATTTCTGTATATGTGGCTGGAATTGGCCTAAGGGTTTCTTTCCATTTAAGAATATAGCAAGACTCTAGGGGTAGAGCTAATCTTCACCTACCTCAAAATTCTCCAGAGGTTATCATTATCCAACAAAAAGAACCTAAGCACTCACTGTGCAGGGCCAAAATGGCCTAGAGCATTTTTTAATACCTATTGTTAAAGCAGTGTCTCTCAGGTAACATTGTGATGCATGCATTTGATGGTATGGTTTAGAGTGAGACACAACCTGTTTCAAGACATAGGTAAGAATTATAATCTTGTCAAAGATGATCTAGAACAGAAAACAGTTATATTCCAATGCTGACATAAAGCTAAATGGTAACTATTAGGCCTAACATTAGGCCTGGGATTATATATATTTTTAATCTAAGCTATTATTGTATTATCTTAAGCTGATTTTTAAACAAAAACTTTAATTATGTAAATAACAAATATTTTTTCATGGAAAAATACTAAACTATTGTACATAAGAATGAAGTCACAAATATTGATTTTAATACACCAATCTAAGTCTTCTTATTGGTTACTAACTGCTGTGCATATCCTATACTTGTTTTCTATGTATTCACAAACACACACACACACACACATACACACACACACAGTCATGGGAAACAGACACATTATTTAGGAGGGAAGAAGAAAAGTTATAGAAGTAGTATATTCTTTTTTCATTTAGCATTGTCTCAGCAAAGTAATGCACAAAATTCCAATTTATTTTAACCTAATCATATTAATTGATGTTTCTTTTTTTTCTAATACAAACAATGCTGCGGTATATATTATGATTTTTTCTTGGGTTAATATAGGAGGATTTCTTATGTTAATATAGCAGTATTTCTCCTAATCTAAATTCTAATAATTTGAAGTAGAACTGCTGAGTCATAGAAAATGTATGTGTAAAATTTTAATGGATGTTGCTCATTGTCCTTTAAGTTTTATCAGATGAGAGAACCTGTTTCCATATACTGATGTCCCTTTCAACACTTGATATTATCATATTTTAATTGTTTGCTAATCTCACCGAAGAAATCAGTATCCCATTCATGCTTTAGTTAGCAATTCTCTGATTTCTTGCAAGGTTAAAAACTGTTTTGTAAGTTTATTAGTGATTAGAATTTCCTCCTCTATAAATTTCCTGTTCATATTTCTGGCCTAGAAATGCTTTCATAGATACCTATCATTGCTACACAGGACTAGTAATTAATAATGATTTCCAACTAGCTTGATGTTTTGATACTTTTAATTCCTCAGTGGTATAACATATCAAAACAATCTAATGTTTTAATGGTATACAGCAAAAAATTATTGTGAATTACTGCTAAAATTTAATTAAAAAATATTTACATAAACTCATATATCTATAGTAAAAAAAGTGTTCAGTCTCCCTGAAGAGGAATTATGGGAGGAAACCACCAATATTTTGTTCTTTTAATTTGTTTTTGTACTTTATATTCAAAGGCATAAAAAAACAGTAGTAATTTGTTCCTAAATCCCAAATAACAAATCACAGTTATGAAAGGTTTATTTTTCAGAAAAAGAAAAGACCACAAATTTCTTATAATGCATCCATAAAGAAAAAAATATTCAATGAATTTCATTTCATCCATGGTACAGAAATACCAAAATATTTGTCACAAAATACTTCAAAATGAAGTGTTTAAGTATTTGGAGTCTTACTTAATTCTAATTTTTCTCTACACCTTAAACAAATTGCTTAACCTCTCTGGTTTTTATTGTTCTTTTTTGCAAAGTGGCAAAATATTTAGCTCATGTTGTTGTTTCAAATTACTGTACTAAGGATGCAGACAAATTAAGCACTGCAGAAATAGTTTGAGAGCAAGACAGGAGTAAAAACTCCCTTCATTATATTAAAGAGGGTTAAAAAAAATACAAGGAATTATACCTTGGGGGCGGGGGAAAGACATATTCTTCTTTAACTTTCATTATCTTCTCTAAAAATTCTGGATAATAATTTTGTCTTTTTAAAAGTTTTAGATTTTTTAAACATGGCTGTCAGGTACATTCTAACACATTTTGTCCTAGTATTTCCTTAAGACATTTTGTCTTTGAATTTTCTTAGAATATTTCACAAAAAAGATACTACAGTTACTGAAATGTCATAGATTTACATAATAGGAATTCAAATTTAGGGCTTAATTAGAAAACCTTCAACAGGTTTCATGTGTCTCTAGTGTTTCCTCTTCCTTTTATGAAGAATGCCTTTTTCTTACCAGAAAAAGTCCAATTGTTTTATTATCCAACACAAAAACATCCAGTTTCAACCATCGCTTTTGTGGTCTCCTGAAGTCATTGTCTTCCTATCTATAGGTTTACATTATCTAACTAGGTACTATGATAGGAAGTGTGCTGTTTTCTTTTTGAAAGAGGTAGTTTGTTGCAAGTTTTAACTTGTAAGTTATTTCCCCTACCTCTGTTGTAGTATTTTTATGCTCTCCATTCTGTAAGATTTCTGATTATTAAAATGAATGGTAATATAGTTTGTTTGAAGAGCACTGATTTATCAATCATGCCACCATTTTTTATGATGAGTATCTCTGACTGTTCAGAGTGATTTCCAAGGAAATTCACTGTTTTAGAGCTGTTTTAAAGAACATGAATAAAAGTTCTACTCTCTGGTTCAATATACCATAGATTTTTAGGAAGATGGTTGGGAGAGTTGTGAAAGCAATTTAAGTTATGCCTCCCACTCTATGTATTTTGTCTAACTTCCAATAATACATTTGGTTGAAAATCTTTGACTATGCCAAGAACTTACAGAACAGCTAGGGAAGTTACACAAATAGATCTTGAGTCGGACATGGAAAATATAGTTATGAATTAATTGATTACCCTTTAGTTTGACTTAATTAAATAGAAAGTTAATACCAGTGGGAAAACTAAATCCTCACTCATAACATAAATTAATATCAAATTATTAGAGGAAAATTATAAAGCAACAATGATGTTTTTATTCTTTGCTACCAGTAGGCATCCATAGATGGCCTAAAAACACATTTATATAAAACATTATATTAAATTAGCACTAGTGATTGTCCCTCATTGAGACATCTGGAAAAGATACTTCAGATAAAGGAATGATATTCGTGAATTCCTGAGACAGGCATTACTGGTAGCAGGTTTTAGAAGATCATGTATTATCACATTAGAATACCTGGCCAATGAATGGCTTGCTTACATTTCAGACAAGGGAAGTGATATTCTCTAATGTTACGTGTAAATTGTTCTTTCTATAAATTTAGTTCTCATGTATGACATTCTTGAAAAAAATATATTGTCATTACTCCCTATATAAACTATTTTTTTAAAGCACACAATATTATCCCATAATGAAGGTGGTTATGTTTTCTTTCAGGTTTTTTCCTCATTTTTTAAAAAAATTAAGCTTTATTTATTTTTGACTTTATTTATTTTTGCAGGAGGCAAAGAGAACCAGGGGAAAAGGTCCATGCTGGAAACTAACATGTTTGCCAAAATCATTTGTGTTATTCAGAAATAAAAATAACATATTATTTTTCAGATGTTTTCCATGTTGGAGTTTTAATTACAGCATTGGTGGCAGCAACCTATGTTTTTTTCCTTGTTCTTATGCAGGATCTAGGAAGTGATAAACTAGAAATAGAAAATATTAATGAATAATAGATTATTTATTTGATTTATATTCTTGCTGAAATTACAGAGGTTGGTGTTAATTATATGATTCTTATATAATATCTTTTGTTTGACTTCAGAAAGGTGATAACAATTAATCTAGATAAGTCTAGAAGCATACTAAATTGTACAAATCAGAAGACAAAGTCAATTTAAAAATGGCCTCATCATGATTTCATTTCAGTCAGACTGTTTTCTACATTTATTTGTATAATACTTAAAGACATTTCCTATAAGAACTATAATTTTTGGCATGCTTTTTTGAATGCTGCTTTTTTCCCCAAAACTTTTAACTATATGATGGAATATAAGGATATAAATGTTCATTTTAAAAGACCAGTCCTTGCATATTTGGGGTGTGCACAGACCAAGAACGGTCCTTAGGGAAGAAAATATCACCCAGTCAACCACTTATTATGTCTCAGGAGTCCTAGGCTAAGTTGTAAGGAAACAAGGCAATTAGTATGCACCCAGTCTAATGGGGCACACCATATAAAACAGGAGATAGGTTTATAAGCAGTTAACAATATACGTGTTAATCTAGCACTATGACTGAAGTAGTTATAGAATTATAGAGAAAGAAACAAATTAATTTCTGAGTAGAAAGACTTCATAGAAGAGACAATATTTACACTGGGCCTTAAAGGATGACCAGCATTTTTTCAGGTGAAGAAAAAGCAGGAAGGGTAGGAAGGTGTTCCGGCAGAGGGAGGAACATAAGTAAAGGCATCTAGGTGCATAGGGCATCTGGGGGTCACAGGTCCCATGGGGAGAAGTTGTAGGAAAGGAGGCCAAATTGTGGATGGCAATATATTCATTTGGACTATGATTAGCCACAAAAAAGAAGTGACATGCTACAGTAAGTGATGATAATTACTTTGAATATTGGAGAGGGAGGGGCTGGAAGCAAGGGTGCCATTAGGAGAGCACTGAAATAATGTGAGCAAGTGATGATATCAACTGGATAAAGACAAGTAGAATTAGAGTGAAAACAGGTCCTTAGCGGTATTTTAGACATTAATTTACAGGGTCTAGGGTAAAATTTCTTCTAGAGAGTGAAGCAAAGGAATAAAAATCATAGGAGTGGGGCTTCCCTGGTGGCGCAGTGGTTGGGAGTCCGCCTGCCGATGCAGGGGACACGGGTTCGCTCCCTGGGCTGGGAGGATCCCACATGCCGCGGAGCGGCTGGGCCCGTGAGCCACAACTGCTGAGCCTGCGCGTCTGGAGCCTGTGCTTCGCAACGGGAGAGGCAGTGAGAGGCCCGCGCACCGCGATGAAGAGTGGCCCCCGCTTGCCGCGGCTGGAGGAGGCCCTCGCACAGAAACGAAGACCCAACACAGCCAAAAATAAAATAAAAAAAACAAAACAAAACAAAAAACTGCCCAGTAGTGTGAAATAATTCTGTTAAAAAAAAAAAAAAATCATAGGAGTGTCTGTTGGGTCCCTGGGTACATGAGAATATATTATTTACATTTCTTTCTGATATAAGAAATCCAGGAAAAGGAATGTGTGAGGGTGAGGACAAGAGACTATACTTATAGTTGAACTTGGTACACTTGACAACACTACACATACCCAAGTGGAGAGAGCCAGTTGCAGTTGAAATATACATGTGGATTTGACAAAATTGTTTGATCCTGTAGCTAGTGCTTTGGGAATCATTGGCATATTGTCAGCAATTGAAAAGGGATAAAATTAACAATCAATACTTAAGATAAGGAATAAACAAAAGGTCTCAGCTTAAAGCTTGAGAACTTTACCAGGAGCTCTCTTCCCTTGCACAGCAGGTATTCCCATCTTTCTCACAACTCTGTGGACAGCGGCAATCTCTCCTTAGCTTTTGAGCCTCCTAACGGCTGCTTTTGGTCTAGTTTCTTGGAATCTTGCCCCAGATATGTAGCATTATATTCAGGTTATTGACCCTTTAAGTCTTGACTGCTTTGATAGCCTTAAATCCAATATTTTTCTACTCAGCTCAGTGAGACACAACAAGCTTGAGGCTGTTACTTCATCTACGGGTCTGTTTCTTGCTGTGAATAAACCAAATTCCTTGACAGGGAAAGTCTACAGAAAAATTCAGCTCACCACATTTTCCTTCTCTCTGGGATATTGACTACTAAATTCTTGGCTTTTTTTTTCTTTTCTGATGACTTCAAATAGTTTTTTGTTTTTTTTTTTTCAAAATATTATATCCAGATTCTGTAGTTTTTCAGGTGGGATGATTAATCTGGTAACAAGGATTCTATCACATGCAAATATGGACTTCTCCCCTGTAGCTTCTTGTATGTAGCTGTTAAAGAACCACTGCAGTGTACTTTTATTATAGATATACGCTTTTCTCTTATTAGACTTAAGAACGGGAAATTGTTAATTACTTTATTATATCTTCCTTTAAAGTCCCAGCACTTAGTATCTGGCATCAATAAATGATACATGGATAAATAAAAAGCTTTGAAGAGTACATGAAAGTTTCTGAGAGCTATAAGAGAAGGAGATTGACCCTGAAGAAAAATAAAAGAACCTGTCTTTACATCCCACTTTGTGGAATATGTCTGACTCCTTCACACTTTACCTTCCAGTTATTCTGAACTTCTTGATGGTTCCTACCATCCTGTCTTAACCACATTTCATTGACATAAAATAACCTATTTTGCTTTTCTTATCTCTCTATGAAACTCCTTTTCCTTCCTCAAATTCTGGCTAAGCAGCATCTCCTCAGTGAAGGGATCCTCAATCTCCTCCCTCCCTTATGCTACTTTAATATTTTGCATATTTAGTGTTACACTTATTGTGGCTTACATGCCTGTCTCTTCTATGGAGATAACTGAATGTGGTAGAGTCTGCACCTTACCATTTCCCAAACTTCTGGGAGTGTTATTAGCCAGTCTCCATGGAGGGCTTGCAGGCTATGGATAAGAGTTTGCTTGCATTTTTTTTTTTCCTTTAAATTTCACACACACACAAACACACACACACACACACACACACACACACACTATGATGTAAATATTATTAGTTCCATTTTATAAAAGAAAAAACTGAGGTTCAGAGAATTTAGGAAAATTATCCAAATCTACAAAGATAGTAAGCAACATAACAGGTCTCAGAACGCTTATTTTTAATTTCTATTCTTGCTGCCCACGGTAGTGTCTGGCACCAGGCAAGCACTATATAAATCTTATGGAACAGAATATAATTATTATATTATATTATATTATTATGTTATTGTGTTGTATTACATTATATTGTATTACATTGTAGTAAGATATAATAAGTAGGGATTATTTTATCAAGGTTACCCATTTGTAGGTTAATCACCAAGCAGTGAGTCTGAATCATCTTCAGCTATTTTAGGCAAAACAATGAAAAGACAGCAATGAATCATTTACTCAAGAAAATTGATCACATGAAAACTAGAATATTTTAGTAAGAAAAGTTACATAGATCTTTGGTTTTCTTAAAATTATAGACCTTCCAGATACAAGGAATGTGTTAGTAAAATGTTTTATTTCAACAATTTTATAATCTGGGTAAAGGAAAGTAATAGGTTGGTTTCATTTGTAACTCAACAAATGTGCCATCATTGAAATAACATAAGAGATGACTACTTGTGACAACATATAAATGTAGGCAAGAAACTTAGGGCTTAAGTTTTAACAGTGCATCCTGAATGTCACTGGATTTTATGTCTTCTATATCACATTAGTCATTTGCATTGGCTGCTGAAGGAATTTTTAATATTAAAGAATATTAAAATCATTTCTTGAGAAGTAATCAACGCTAGTCAGAGGAAAGAATTTCCCTCCATGAGATTGGAATAAGAATCATATTACCATGAGTTCAACCATGAGAAAGAATCAATTCAGAGAGTAGTGAATTGTTATCTTCATGAAAAATCTACTATTCATTATATCTAATCATGTATTATGTATTAAAATACAACTTATGTACATAATACAAAGGATGCTAAAGAGCTATGGTATTCCCTGCATCACTTTTTATGCTACTACATTGTGAATCACATAGTAAAAAAAGTGGTAACACATGGTATTTCAGGAACAGAATTAAAGAATTAAAGGACATATAATCAACAGAATTACTTACATTCACATGTGCGTGAGCGCACACATGCACACACACACACGTTTACACAGTCAAATCTTTGCAACCAATAAACAGGTTCTGTGCTTTGTGAAAGATCAACAGTGTATATTCTTAGTTTCCCTTTTGCACTATGACCTAGTATTTTCCTAGGCTGTCTTGTTCCCTAATTTATTTTGTGTGCATTGAAATAATTTGAAGTAATTTTAATCATTTGAGAACTAATTTACTCAAGTAAATTATAAAATGCTTTCTAAAGTAAATAGAAAGAGTCTGATTATTGATGCCCTTATTTTATATACTTATCAATAAATCCATAATCTGATTTTATGAAGAGATTAGCAAGCTCCAGGTCAACAGCGTTACTGGTAGTTTCCAAAGTTCCACACAAGCTGACCCCAGGTTTATTTTCAAAGATAACTTATTGGGTTGAATGGGACCACTGTGGAAGTTTGGAAAGAAAGATAAAATAAATAGCACGTATATATATATAGATTTTCAAAGTGCCTTTATTTCTTGCATTAGTTGGATTACATACATACACACACATACAGCAGACCACTGGGGTAGGCCAGCCTTTATTGGATATTTCATAAAGGGAGGGAGGAGGAATTCTAAAACAATGGAACAATTATTAATCAGGAATTTAATGTCCATAACCTACTCAATCTATCAGCTCTTTATAAAAGATATTTTACTGATACTAGGGTACTAGGATATTATGTGTGATAACTACTATAAGAAAACACCAAAAATTAGTATGACAATTCTAAAAAATTGATATTTTTCAATGCTGTCACTTGTTTTTTTATATTCAAAATTCATGAAAAGTGCTTTCTAAATCATCAAAGAGAATATATATGTATATGTGTATAAATATATATATATATACATACATATATGTGTATATATTTGACATCTTTCTATGCAGTGAGTTATTTCATTTTATTTACAGTATTTATAAATCAGTGTTATCTATATGGTAACTCTAACTAAACCAGAATAGTAAAATAACCAGTTTATTCCAAAACCACTCTTAGTAAATCTTAGCTTACAATACAATAACATCACGATATTTTCTAAGGAATTATACCCATATTTGTTATTTTTCTCTCTAGTTCAACCTCCTACAGGAAGAGAATTCTGGTTTGCACCAGAAGCTTAATAGTGCAACATTACTGGCTCCTTTTTCTAAATACCAGCACTAGGCCAAGACTATGAACAAATATGACAATGTCAATATAAAGAAATCAATCTGGCACAAAGAACGTGGTAATCAAAGTACCTTCCTTTCTTTGAGCACTACTTCCTCAAGAGATATTGGCTGGAGTAGTGAAGTCTGGACTGACTGTGAATTCCTCTTAGCAGAGTCTTTGCTTTGGAAGGTGAAAGAAGATTGGGGTATGATACAAGTTGCAGTGAAAGCATCTCAGGTACAGACTTGCAGAGAAAAAGGTGAAGGAGGATATGAGAAGGCTTCCATGATATCAAACACATGATGTTAGAATAGGAAAGTAATTAGGATTCAGCAGAAACATTAGGATTTGCAGAAAGTTACACTTAACTGAGTTGTTTCTTTTTTTTTTTTCTTTTTTTCTTTTCTTTTTAGTTCTCAGTAACTTGATTTTAACAATTGGGGTATTGGGGGAAATAGTTGAAATAAAACAATCCTAGAGCCTGGAAAACTCCAGAAATTACGTCACACCATGAATTTCTTAAAACTAATTAACTATAATTTATGAACAAAGAAATATATAATAGTTAAATTTCCCATACATATACCATGTCTGTTAGGTATGAAAATTTTGCAAAGGCCCTATGTTACAAATATCTCTCAAATACACAATAATGTCCCTAAAATTGATATGCTTTATGCTTCTAATGACTCTGATAACAAACAAAAGAAAATACGTTTAAACTAAAGTTGTTAAATCATACAGTGAGGTTATGCAAGAGCAGAACATAAGACATGAAGGTAGAAAGTCCTTATTATGGCTGTATATTTTCACAACCACTTCAAAATGTTTCTTTAATTCTTTGCATATATGGAAATGTGTTCTTTGTACTTTGTATTTTATGGTGCTAATATTAACATAGCCACAAAGAGTAACTTAATAAAGGCCAAGACTGTCCATTAGTGTTCCTAAATTTTCCATACATATTTTGTTACATCTCTAAAACTAGGTAAAATGTTAGAGACACCTTTACTAGCTACTTTAGTGATTACTTGCTACACATGAGCTATACACATACCATGTACTACATATTCTGTACATAGTGACGTTTTGAAACCTCATAACAACCCAATGGGAAAAATAATACCATATTTTCATTTTATAAAGTATCTTGTGTAAGTTCATACAGCCAGTGAATACAACTACATCCAGGCAGTCTGGCTGTAAAAGCTGTACTCTTAAGTATTACTCTAAAAAGCCTACATTAATAAGTACCATTTATATAGCATATACTGTGTAGCCAAGTGTTTTGATTATATTTCCCTTTTATTTTTCATGTCATCCAATTCTACAAATTCAGATATTGAGGGTTAGAGACTTCAAGTTCAAGTGATTTGGTGAAAGTTCCAGTGACTATTCCAGTTCCTGGTAACTAATGGAAAATTCTTAAGTTTAACAATTGACTGAATCAATACATGACCACATTTTTAAAACTCAATCACTAAAGAAAAATATATTTATCATTATGCAAAGGTTTTCTTATGTTAAACTGCTAAACTAAATTCTGCAGTCTTATGTAAAATAGATAACTAATAAGGACCTACTATATAGCACAAGGAACTCTACTCAGTACTCTGTAATGACCTATATGGAAAAAGAATCTAAAAAAGAAAAGAGTTAAAGATATATATAAATATACCTATATATAATCTAGATATCTATCTATATATATATATATCTGATTCACTTTGCTGTACACCTGAAACTAACATTGTAAATCAACTATACTCCAATAAAAATTTTTAAAAATTAAAAAATAATAATTTTTTTTTAATCTTCAGTCTTTTTCTGCTTTAAAACTTCTACTTTTAAAAGTTCATTGCATAACCTTGAATTAATTAAAATTATTGAAGAGCAATTAAAGTGTTTTGAAAAGAAAAAATAAAGTTCATTGCAGAGGAAGAATGGCCACCAAGAACAGTGAGAACAAGTCAACATTCTGTGGAAATGATACATGGGGATGATTTCAGAGATCTGGGCTGCTACATACACTGTATTATAATAAAATTATATATGGTGAAGTGCCTCAGGGCAAAGATATCCAGCCAAGTTTAACAGTAAGGGCATACTTTGCCAGGCAGAAAGACAAAGCCCTAACCTGGGATGCGAGTAGCATGAATCACAATTTAAATGTCGGTAGATTTCACCTATGCTAAATTTTTAAAGACAGATTGTGTTGGGGAGGCAGGTAATTGTGAGGAAGAACTAATTTTAAGTTAAAATGAGCTACATATAATTTGGGGACAATAACTAAAATAATTGTCCTGGAAGGTTAATAACATTATAAAATATAAAAGGAAAATGGTAGTACAAAAGATCCCTATGCTGTTTGATAATTAAACACCTGGAGAGTGAAGGAATAAAGTTATTTATAACATATTCATTAGACATTAAAATTACAGACTGGAAACACTGTTCAAGTTTAATAATAAAGTAACAAAACACAATGGAGAAGAACTGAAATACCATGCTTCTTCCCCCTTAATTTCCCAAGCTCTCTTTCTTAAGGGAAATGCGGCATCATGTAAGTAAGATTCATCTCCACTTTATATCAGTAATGGCCTATTAAGAGGTGGCTATGCATACAGTATCATAGGTTATCCTAAAACCTTGCAGCCAACACACCTTCCCAGAGATTAGGCTTATCATTCTAAAAATATCTTTAAAATTCAGTTCCATTCCATTCTTCCTCAAAATCTAGACCATGAACCCAGATCTCAACATTGCACTTTATAGATTTCAAGAAAGATGAGAAACATTTTCTTCCAAGCATAGGAACTGATAATCAGTTTCAGTAGCAAAGTAAGATCCTAAGGCAGACACATGCACTGATACATTTAATCAGGACTATTTGGTTGCTCAAGCTGGAAACATGGATGACAGAGTTTTATTAATTTCCTTTAGCATATAAGTCTGAGTCCTTATGATTAAATGAGAGTCTATTTTAGTTCTGTTTCTTCTTTGCCATTATTACTATCTTTGCTTTATGTTTCTTATCTTGACTATCACAATGTCCTTTAGAAAAAATTTCACATTTCATATGCTTTTAATTTTAAAATACTCTCTAGTTTATTCTCCATTCTCCCACCCCACAGCCAGAGGGATGTTTCTAAAATGCATAATTATGATACTTCTCTACTTTAAATTTCTTCAACACTCCACTTGAATATAGGATAAAGTTCAAATGCCTTTGCATAAAATGGAAAGCTCTTTACCACAGTCATACAGAGCAATCTAGTTTTCCCTAAATAGACTATATAACATCTTCTGTTTCTTATGTTTTTAAAGACATTTTATATGCATTAAGGTTGATTTACAAACATAAAACCATTCTTCAAACTGCAACTTATTTGACATCTACTTAAGGAAAACACTCTTGCATCTCCAGACAGTTAGGTTCTTCCTCTTGTGAGATTCCCTAGCCCCTTGATTATGGCCTTTTATAATACTTATCACATTGATGAGAATTTACAATAATGTATTGTGGGCTATTCATCTGTGTATTCTTGGTTATTAGTGGTGTCAATAAATTATGCTGAAGAAAAGAAGGGAAAGAAGAATAGAGAGAAGGAGAAATAAGAACAAAGCAGTTGTACCATTAATTCTAATTTCAGGTTGCTCTTAGCTCTTCTCAAATTCTACTAACTTATAAATGTTTGATATTATTTTTATTACATATATGCATTGTGGTAATTAATTTTATGTGTCAATTTGATTGGGCCACAGGGTGTCCAGACATTTGGTCATACATTATTCTGGGGGTGTCTGTGAGGGTGTTTCTTGATGAGATTATCATTTGAATAAACTGAATAAAGCAGATTACCCTCCCTAATATGGGCAGGCCCATTCAATCCACTGAAGGTTTAGATAGAACAAAAGAGCTGGCACTCCCATGAGTAAGAGGGATTTTCCTCCTGCCTGACTGCCTTGATCTGGGATATCGTTGGTTTATTTATTATTATTATTATTTTTCTGCCATTGAACTTAAACTGAAATATCAGCTCTTCCTGAATCTTAAGCCTGCAGGTCTTTGGACTAAACCTACACCATCCACTCTCCTGGGTTTCCAGTTTGCTGACTGCAGATCTTGGGACCTATCAGCCTCCATAATCAAAGGGGCTAATTCTTTATGATCAATATCTCCCTCTCTCCCTCTCTCTCTCTCTATATATATGTAAATAATATAATTATATATAATATGTATATATAATTGGTCCTATTTCTTTGGATAATCCTGACTGATATGCACATATACATAAAGATTAAAATGTGCAAGTATGACAGAGGTACATTTTGAATATATTGTATTCAGAGTAAAATGTAATCAGCTTTTCAAACCACAAGAATCAATGACTCATAATAGCTACTTGTATCTATCACTGAAAACTTCGGAAAGCAAAGGACAAAAGTGCACAGGTGTCCTTAGGAAAGGAAAGAAACAGTTCTCTGGTTCCACCATTTTCCTGAGTTGGCCTGAATTATCTTAAATCATTCAATCTTCTTAACTTTCTTAAATTTTCTAATGAAATTTTTTTTCCCTGGGAAGATATATATACACAATTTCATAGGAATTTTGTTCTTGATCCTTTTAACACAGGTGAACATAGCCTCTAATAATGTATGAAGTTTTTGCTGATTTCCTTGTTTAACAAAACTAACTCTACAGAGTGCTGAGATTTTAGAGGGATCTGTAGTTCAACCACTTGATTGCATTTGACAGCTGGAGCATTCTAAGGCTCTTGTCTAGGAGACAGTGCTGGAGTTGAAGGCATTGCAAGAACAGCAGGCTGAATAAGAAAAAGACAAAGCGAACACCCTTACATATGTGACTAGATAC
This sequence comes from Balaenoptera musculus, assembly GCF_009873245.2. Taxonomy (NCBI): domain Eukaryota; kingdom Metazoa; phylum Chordata; class Mammalia; order Artiodactyla; family Balaenopteridae; genus Balaenoptera; species Balaenoptera musculus. The sequence goes on from NC_045788.1 coordinate 109,615,349, forward strand.
AAAGAGTAAATTTGAACTGCCTTATTAATTATGCTTGTGATGGATAATTGTAATCCAAGTAAGACAGGGGGACATGTAGTAATATTAATAGAATAATTACAATAGTAAGTAATAGTTAATAATTAATACTAATTAATATTTACTGAGTGTATATAATGTCCAAAAACTACTGTAAACACATTTTATACATGCTACCGAATTTAGTTAACAATTTCTTTAAAAGATAATACTATTATTATCTCTAACATACAGATAAGTTTTCTAAGGCACAGAGAATAAAGGACAATTTTTTTTACTAGTTCATAGAACTAGTAAGAAGTAGAGACAAGGTTCAGTTCAGGGCCTGTGTTCTTATCACTGTTCAATTCTACTGCTCACATTGTAACAAGTCTACCAAGCAGGCACCTACCCACAAAGACAGATAACAGGGAAAAACAGAGTACTGTTTTCAGGGTTTCACAAATACTACGTATTTAAATATTATTACAATAAGTGAGTATGCTCGAGCCGATAATCCATTTATATAAATAGATGGTGAAATGTAAAGTGTTTCCATTTTCATTAAAGTATATTATTTTCAAGTGGAAATTTATTATTTTTAAAAACCCTTTCTGACACTCATGTTGGCCCTCCTGCCTAGATACATAGTAAATATTTAAGAAAGACGGCCCAAATGTATAGTCTGCAAAGAGTGCCAATTTGTGGCAGTTTAACCTGGTTAAGATGTCTACCTCTAAAGTACAAAGGAGTAGACAAATCATTATTTTCATAACGAACTGCTGACAGTATTACATAGCAGGGAATATTGTGACGAGGGGGCATAAAGAAAGTGATAGGTGGAGAGAGTCAGCAAGCATGCATGTGAAAAGATCAGCTTCAAAGTTCCCTCAGGTTATTGGCAGGTTCATTTCCTCGCAACTACAGAACTCATGGTCACTTTCTCATTGAAAGTCAGCAGAATAATCTTTGCTCCTTTGGGTTTCTGACTTCTAGACTCTCTTCTAAAGGGCTCATCTTTTGTTTAATATAAGTAATTTCCCTTGATTAATACCTGTTTTGATTCATTTAAAGTCAATTGATTTGGAACCTTAGTACATTTGCATAATCCCTTCACCTTTGTCATTTTTTTGGTTAGAAGGAACAAACTCAAGGGAAATGGATTATACAAGGGGATAGGTCATTGCCGGGGGTGAGGTCATCTGAGAATTCTTCCTGCCTACATTTACCATGAGAAATGGACTAACCAATCAGTACAAAGAATTTTCAACTCCAGGTGCTTTATTACAAAGGTTAAGACTTTCCTGGGTTGGAATCAAATTTAAGACCTAGTCTAGCCCAGATACAAATTGAACTAATGCTAGTCTTGAAAATTTATAGACTAGAGAGTACAAAACTTCCTATCTTTAATACCTAAATCACGGAACTCTTCTCTTATCAATACTCCCAATTAAGTCTATGTTATTATATTCTGACTTTCATGGTAGCAGGAAATCATTAGCATTTTCTTAAAACACTCCCTTGTTTATTGCCAGCTTCAAATACTCTTGTATCACCAATGGATCACATTTTTCCTGTAAATAGAATTGTCCATTTTTTTTATATTGGTGCCTCCAGTTTTTCAAAATGTGTTTTAAATAAATTGAAACCCTTAGCTGAATATGAGATGAGTCAATGAGAGCTTAAAATATGTTTGTATTCCAACAAACACACTTTCTGGTTTTTATAAACAGTATCATAGGGTTAATATATCTTCAACTTATGTTGCACTGAGGAAGTAAATACTTCACTGACATTATCAGTACAAATTACTTTCCAATTTGTATTTGTTTAATATTGATTTATATCATTTTTTAATTTTTTCTGATGATTTTTTTCCTAATATTTTACAGTGGTTTAGTATGCTAAACCTATCCTTAAAGAGTACCTTTTCCATGTTGTTATCTAGGTCATGAATGAAAATGTTAACTAGAACTGGGCCAAGTCTCTATAGAGCATTTCTTATTATGTCTTCCAGTCTCAGCCTGAACTATTGATAATGATGTTTTAGATAAGCCATGTACACAGTCATTCTACAATTGCATTTGAGTCTAATAGTTCAGTTGAACAGTCTATTGATGAATATGTCATGTGGAACAAAGTCAAAAGTCTTGCTAATATGAAGACTGATTACATTTATTATTTTTCTTGGATTTTCTAAAGCCATTATTTGGTATGACAAGAGTTTTTAATCTTAAAAAATTCTATGGTGCATCTTTCTCTAACTACTAGAAAAAATTTTCTTTTGTTAGTTAAGTTACAAGCACAAAAGATAAATAAATGTACACTTTTCAGCAGAACTTTTTTTTTTATTTTAGCTGTAGCTAAAGACTCTTCAGATACCCTGCTGATTCTCAATGAATTATAAGAAACAGTCTAACAGCTTTTTTTCATGATTCAAATCATCAGTGCCTAATACTTTTAACATACCCAGGATATGCACATTTGCAATGTGCTTTCTCTAACCATTCTTTTCCCCATTGCATCTTTGTTCTTTGCCCTCTTATTCTACAGGTCCCCATTTCAATTGCTTTTAATGGCACAAATTAAAATAAGCAACATTAGAAATTTCTGCCTTTTTTAAGTGTCATCTGTTAATAGCTTTACCTAGTTTTTTTTTTTGTCCTATCTCTTTCAGGCCTGCCCTATGAAAAGAATGTTTTACAATTCCCTTTATGCCCTGTGTAATAACATCTAATTTTGTTTTCTTTTTTTTCTCTCCAAATATTCACTAATTCTTTTTTTTTTTTTTTTGATAATTAACATCTTCCTTTTAGTAGTAGTGTCCATGTGTTAAACTTCTATTATTGTGGACTTAACCAAACAGGTTTACTATATTATTTTATTGGTACAATGATTGAGCCCATATACTACATGCTTTTCTAAATAATAACTTGTTTGGATCAAAATGTTTTCAAACTTCAGTGAGAATGGAGGATAAAAATCTTATTCAGTAAGAAAATGCTTTGTAACTTGGAAAAGGGATGATGACACAATTAGTAAGACAAAATGAATTTTGTTTATCTTCAACATATCCTCAATGAAATTAAATAATTTTAGTATGCCAAAATATGTGTTTACTGCCACATAAATGAAGCCTTCCATACCTAAGGCAACATGGTAAAAATGCAAGTAAGGAAGAGAAAAACTAGATTTCTGAGGTCTTATACTAAATATTTCACAGTACCACCCACTTCAAGATGACTTGCTGTATACTATACTAAATGGGAAATAGAATGTGGTACTGTTAGGCATATGACAATATCCCAAAATTTAAAAAGAAATTTAATATCAAAGCAATTAATACTATACCTAGTATAAAATTTTTATTGACTACAAATGACTCATTATTATTGAACTGATTACATACAGCCAGACATGACAATTTGGTGCCTGTAGGTGATGATGGTGGTGGTGGTGGTGTGTAATCTACTTAATGCATGAAGAAATCAAATATCTTATATTTCTTACTTACTGCAGCTTCTCAGACAGTAAAATACCTTGCACTTTTCATGAAAATTATATTTTCCTAAGTTTTTATGGTTTTATCTTCTATTTTCATGTCAGTATATTAGAGATGAGTTGATCCATGAGGATTTACAATTCTATTCATGTTTAGCTCTAAGCCATTATTCAAATTCCAGCTGACCATACATTGGCCATTTTTTAGAATGCTCATTATTTTGTTCTATCATGTAATAAATGTTTCATATAGTTATAACTAAAACATTGCACTGATCATGGGCAATAACAAAGAACAATAACATAATAAAAGAGGGGCTTCCCTGGTGGCACAGTGGTTGAGAATCCGCCTGCCAATGCAGGGGACACGGATTCGAGCCCTGGTCTGGGAAGATCCCACATGCCGCGGAGCAACTGGGCCCATGAGCCACAACTACTGAGCCTGCGCGTCTGGAGCCTGTGCTCCGCAACAAGAGAGGCTGCGATAGTGAGAGGCCCGCGCACCGCGATGAAGAGTGGCCCCCACTTGCCACAACTAGATAAAGCCCTCGCACAGAAGCGAAGACCCAACACAGCCAAAAATAAATAAATTAATTAATAAAAAAAAGAAAAAAGAAAGGTTTGATGAGGATATGGAGCAGTAAGAACTCTCACATGTTAGTGAAAGTACTAGAAACACTCTGGACATCTATTTGGTAGCATTGATTAAAGCATACCTTACAACCCAGTAATTCTACTAGATATATACAAATCATAAATTCATACATATGTGCACAAACAGCCTTATTAAAATATGACCAAAATGGAATTAACTATAATAGCCAAAGACTAGAACTAAGAAAATGTCTATAAACTGTAGAATGAATAATGAAAATACATTGTATTAACTGAAGAATGTTTTATAAGCATTGAAAAATAATTATATTACATACAATGACATGGATGAAATTGTATAAATGTTAATATTGAATAAAGAAAGCCAGATATTTAAGAATATATATGTTATGACTTCAATTATATAAATTTTGAAAACAAAGAAAAATAATCTTTGGTGTTAGAAATCAGTATAGTTGTTTCTTTGGGTGAGGAAGAGAGTGGGAATATTGAATTGACGGTGGCAAGAAGGAGGCTCCTGGATGCTGAGAACGAGCCTTAATTCGGTTACACAGGTGTGTATACTCTGGAACTTCATTGAACTGTACTGCTTTGTATGTATGCTATACTTTAATAAAAAGGAATGTTATGTATTTGTACAACTGCAAGCCATTTGGAGGGAAATTTCTAAATTGATTAAAGATTTAAAATATTAAATGGCCATAAATTTATGATGATAATAAAAGTGCTTGAAGAAAATATAAGTGAATATCTTTAATATTGGATTTAAAAAGAACATTCCAAGATTTATACCCAATCCAGGAATGACAAGAGAAAAGAAGAAAAGTCCTAAAAGTCATAAAGATTAAGACAACAGAGAAAAACTAAAAAAAAGAATGGGAAACAAGAAATATAATTGCATATGAAAGATACAGGGTTAACTAACTGATCCCCTTACAAGGATAGCAACAAATCATTGTCTAGAAAACTGGCAAATAAACATAAAGAATTTAACATTTATCCTTTTTTCTTATATTAATACTACCATAGGGTAGAAACTAGCAGTTGAGGGGAAGCTTCTCTTTATAGAACATTCTGTCAATTAGTGAAAAAGTACTTATATAATTAGTACATCAGTGTTTTGTAATACTCTATGAAGTAATGCACCTAGATACAGGCTGTCAATGTAAAAATAAAAATGCATCATGGGTGATATAGCTATAAAACAACTGTAAGATTCAGAAGTGTTTTCATTTGAAGGGAGAGAAGAGGTCATTCTTGGGATGGGTCACATGTAGTGTCTAGCAAAATTCTATTTCATGACCTTGGTATTTGGGTCAATATTATGAGGGTACTTAACTTATGGTAATTCATTGAGCTACATGTTTATTTTATACAGTTTCCTACATCTTTGTTTTATTATATAATAAAATATTTTAAATGATTTAGCACTAAAATGTATATAGGAAAATTTTAAAATAGATGAAAAGTTGAACATTCCACATAAGAGAAAATGAACCTACAGAGTCAATTTAGGAAAAATAATAAAAATTTAAAATAATTATTGCCAGCAATGTATGAGATTCAAATTCTAAAAATAAGATTTATTTCATCTAGTGCGTTGTAAAAGATTGAAAAGACTGATACAACACAGGATTAGACATGAGTATATAACCCTTCTGGGCAGGCATTTGGTAATGTGTATATGTCGAACTGTCACTCCTCTGAAGTAACAAAACAAGCATGTTAAAAGACAAATGTAAACAATTTCCTCCCTACCATGTTCTATAATAACAAATAATTGGAAATGATCTAACCATTTAGCAGCGGTAATTACATAAATAAATGTTGGCCTAACCATAAAATGGACTACCATGCATTCATTAAAAATTATGATACAGACCTTTATCTGTTTACTTGAAAATTTGTCTAATATAGAATGTTAACTAATTAAAAATCAGTATGTATAATACTATATGTATATTTTGTAAAAACAGACACAAGAAATTCTGGCATCTTTTAGGCAATAAATTATCTGCTGTTTTTATATCTTTTTTCACATTTGAACATTTTACATCAGTTCATATTATTTTTAATCAGGAAAAATTTGAGGCTGTTGCTACTGAATAAATGATTTCTAAAATCTAATTTGTCTTCTCAAGTGCAGAGTCAATATATTTTCCAATTGTCTATATTTAAAAATTTTTCCTCCTAGGGTAAATGTATATTTATCCATTCATTCATTAGTTTCACCAGAATTAATCTGACGTTTCTATGTGTAGCCTGTGAAAATATACAGTAATATTCTCTATCTTTTTACTTTTTATGTAAGTAGGTATATACTTTATATATCTTTTGGCAGTTTAAGATTTCTTATCCATTTTTACTTTTTATTGTATTTTCAGGTCTATACATGTAGCTCTAATTCATTTTAACTAATATATATAGTCTTCCATTGTATGAATATCCTACATGTTCTTTATTCCATCCTATTGTTGGACATTGAGGACGTTTTCATTTTTTTCCTATTAGGAAAAAATGTTGAGTTGAATAGTTTTATGCAAAGTCCTTCTTGTGAACATATGCAAGAGTTCCTCTAGGACAAGAAGAATTATTTCAACACTGGGTATGCATAGTTTTACCTATGTTAGATATCGTCAAAATGTACCCCAATATGCTTATACCAAGTATTACTCCCACCAGCATTATTTGGTATCACCATATATACACTATCACCCATATCCTCATCCAAACCTATAATTGTCAGATTTATAATTTTAGCCTATCCATAGTATCTCACAGTTGTAATCTGCATTTTCCTAATGACTACTGAGGTTAAGCATTTTTTATACCCATATTTTTTATACCTATATACCTATATTTACTATTGAAGCTTTTCTTTTCTGTGAATAATGTCCTGTTCATAATCTTTATTCATTTCTAATTGGTTTGATTTTTTATTATCTAATTTATCTTGTAGTGAATCTGAATAATAACCCTTACAATCTGTCAGATCTCCTGATACTTTGTGCTTTATTTCCTCTGTGCTATCATTTTAATTTAAATATAATTAAATTTAGCAGTATGTCTTTTATGGTTGGTGATATTTGTGAATGCATGTGTCTTACTTATAAGTCCCAATCCCAAAGAGTTAAAATTAGCTTTATATGTTTTCCTGTAAGTATAAAGTGTTTGTTTTAAATGTTTTTTATATTTAGCCCTTTAATTCATCTGGAATACATCTCAGTGAGGTGTGAGGTAGGGATGTAATTTTATTTTTCCAAAGAAATAGCCACATGTCCCAATACTAATCAAAAAGCTCATCTTTTCCCCTCTAGCTTATAATGCTGCTTCTGTCATATGCCAAATAACTCCATGTGATTTTGTGTCAGTTTTGGGGTCTTCTGTTTTAATCTTTTGGTGTATTTGTTTATCTGAGATACACAGTCCTAATTAATATAACTTTATACTTAGCCTTGCTATTTAGCTTTGCTCATAAACCACATTATTCTCAACACTTTCTTAGATATTTTTGACCCACAACTACTTCATATTTATTTTAGAATCTTCATTCAAATTACAAACACATTTTTAAATGATAAGATTGTGATTGGACTTGCTTTCAGTTTATTAATTCAGGGAGAAATGATATTTTGAAAATACTGAAGTTTTCCATTCATGTGTGTGTCACATATTTGCATATATCACATTTTTCAGTTCCTTTAAGGAAGTTTCATCATTAATTCATAACATTTTTTGTTTTGTTATATTTGATCTTATATACCTTACATTTTTGTTACTAATGTAAATGGCATCTTTTTTAAATTATATTTTCTAGTTACATGTTGCTTGTGGGAACACAACTGCCTTTTATATACTAACTTTTGTCCAGCAGCCTTGCATTTATTCATTCTGATTTTCTTCTGTATATTTTCTTAAAACATAACTATTTTGTGTTTATTTCTTTTCAACATTTATAACTTTGTTATCATATTTCTGTACAATCTGCTGGACAGAACATCAAGTACAGTAGTGAATAGAAGGTGTAATAATTCAAAAAAACCCTTATGTTATTTCTGATTTTAAAAAGAAATGCTTGTATTTTCACCCTTATATATAAAGTTTGCTGTAGGATTTTGTTACTCTTTATAAGACTTTCTAGAATTTCTCATGTATTTTTTCTATTGCTACATTTGTTTTTTTAATATTTTATTTAGGGTTTTTGCATGTATTTATATCAGTGAAATTTTCCTCTAGATTTGTTCTTATAATGTATTTAAATGTTTTTAATATCAATTATATATAATACTAGCTTCCTAAAATAAACTAGGTAGATTTACCATGTTTTTCTATTCTTTAGAAAATATTATATAATATAGGAAACATTTCTTCCTGGAACATTTGACAGAATTGACTCATAGCAGTCTAGGACTGACTGACTGACTCACTGATTGATTAGTAGATTTACCAAAGGCAGAAGTAGGGTGATTTTTTTTTTTTTTACATTTTACTGAGTTTTTATAATAATTATAGATCTACTCAGATATTCTCTTCTGTCAGTTTTGGAATCTACACTTTAGGCTTAAAATTGTTCAATTTTTTAATATTTTCAAATGTATTGACATTTTAGAATATTTGTTAGGAATACATAATATTTATTGATGTTATATTGCTTATTTCATACTTTACATATTTATGCCTTCTGTTGCAATGTTCTGCACCAATAAGATCATAGTTTTATCTTTAAAAAACTTTTCCGTGATGTATTATTTTGTTTTGTTAATTTTCTCCTGTTTTGCATTTTATCTCAATTTCTGCTCTGATTTTCATTATTTTACTTTCATCAAGTTTACTCTATCATTTTTTAATATAATGAGTCAAACACCTTACTAACTCACTTTAGTCTTTCTTCTTTGCAATGTATTCATTAATGATTGTATAAACTACTTTTAAAATATTGCTTTATCTATATCCTAGAAATTTTGCCGTATAGGGTTTCATCTTTCTTGGGTCTGAATAGTGTGTATTTCCACTATAATTTCTTCTTCAGCTTACATACTGAATTTTATTACTTTCCAAATATATGTATGATTATTAATTTATCTATTAATTTTGATTTTTTTATTCATAGAGAACTTAGATAATATGAAATTGATTCTTGCTTTTTGGCCCAAGGCACAAAAATTTTCTGTAATATTATTTCATTTGTGCTTAAAAATAAATATTCATCTTGACGTGCAATATATGGATTAGTTCCCTCTTTTGTGTTCTCACATACCAATATATCATCTCTTCCATTCCAGTGCTTATCACATTGTATGATAATTACCTTGTTACACATTCATTCCCTTCACCAAATTTTGAGTTTTACATATGTTGGGACCATAGCTATGCGGTTTACTTGTGTATCCTTAGTGTCTAACAATTTCCAAATGCCATCTACAAATATCTGTTGTATGAATAGATTCAGAATAAATATTCCAATCTCGATTGAAAGCCAGGTAGATCTATCACTTCTCTGCATGTATTTATAATATCAGTCACTTGTAACACTTCGGTTCATGATTATACAATGTGTATATCTAGTGCTATCATGAGTTATTTGTCTCTTTCTTGGTCTTTTTCTATATGGAGAGCTTTCAAAGGACAAATAGGTTGCTTTTCCATATCTGTACTCTTCTCACTTTGCCCAGTGTCTGACACACACTAGGTTTAATAATTATCTATTGAATGATTAAATTACTATCAATTTTACATTTGTAATGTTTTTCATATTATTTCTTTTCCTTCCATGTTATTGTTACCATCCTTACCTAGTTTTTAATGACCCATTTGTATTATTGTTGTATATTTTTAATTGCTTTTCCTTTCTGTGCTTTCTCACCTTCTAATTTATTCTGCACACAGCTAATCAGATGATAATCTGACAATTTTTTCTAAAAACCCACTTTTCTAATGTCATAAATCAGCTCAGGAACTATACTTCTTTCAAGACCAATTCTAAGCTCCTTAACATATCTTGAATTTCAAAACGCTTTATTGTCCATAATCCTTGATTGCTATGGGATAAGTGACCATGCATTTTATTTATAATTACCCATGCCTGTACATAGCATTTAACCAAGCACATCATGATTGCTCAGTGAGAATTTATGAAAGAGAAAATATGTTTACTGATACTGTGCTTCCTAAAATGACCCCATGAAAAACATCTGTATATGACTAAGTACTTATGTTTTTTAAAAATTTATATTCAGGAGTAACTTATTTTATAACTTCTATAAAGATGATACATATAAGTGAAAAAGATAAACACTTGCTTTGATTTAGAAAATAAACTGTAAGTAGACCCATTCACCAATTTAATTATTAGCAACAACATAATGTCATGTAAACTTTAATTTGGATGACATTTTGGAACGTAGATAAATGATTCATTGTTCACTTAGAAGAATATCATCATGAAAAGAAGAGAAAAATATTTGAAAATAAAAATTGATCTGAAAAGCTTTGACCTAGAAGGCCAACATCAATAGGTAGCAAGATACTAATCAGAAATAGCCAAGCTCCAAATAAGTACTCCGGACCCTTTGTGAAGGAGAGGGTATTCATGAAATATTATGAAGCAGTTAGTTCACAACCAATTGGGGAAAAAGCAAAACAAATATACAGATTATATCTTCACTTCACAATGTACACCAAAGGAAATACCAAGTAAAGTTAAAAGGTTAATTATAAGAAATGAAATGAAAGGAAAACTAGATGAAAGTGAATCTATTATACTCTAGGTAAGGAATTTCTCAGCTCAGATATTATTGGCAAAATCATAAAGAAATATTACTTGACTATAAACAATTTTAATATTTGTTAAGTATGAAATCAAATATCTCATACTTGCTACAAAAATTACAGAGAAAGGCTTAAAAGTGTAGTATGAATATCACTAATATTGATGCTTGAGAAACATTTTAGTAGTTTGAGAGCTTAGCCAGAAAGAGACCCCCCCCCCTTATAATAACAAATACAAATGGTAAACGAATATATGAAAAAGTTAATCATAGTTAATAACCACAGAAATGAAAAATAAAATATAAACCATTTTTTCTCATATAGCATATTAAAAAAACTTGAAAAATCTTAAAACCCAAATATGACAAATATGAGATAAACAACTTACTTTCAAAAATCAGTAGAAGTAAGGTAAATTAGGAAAGCTCATTTAGGAAAAAAAATATATATATATATATATATATGTATATATATATATATAGAGAGAGAGAGAGAGAGGAGAGGAGTGATTAAATTATATTATGTTGAATTATAACTGTATATATATTTTACATATATTGTCAATTTATAAAAGAGAGCTTACTGGTATTTTGATTGAGATTGCACTGATAATAGGCATTTTAACAATGTTGAGTGTTCTCCCTGTGAACATGGTTATCTCTGTGATTTAGGTGTTCTTTACTTTCTCAGAAATGTTTTACAGTTTTCAGTGTAAAGGCCCTATACACATTTTTCAGATATATAACTATTTTATATTTTTAATACTTTCATATACAGTGCAATATTTTGTCAATTTGCTCACCTCACTTGTTATGTCTAACAGTTTTTTTATAGCTATCATTGGATTTCTAAATAGACAATCATGTTGTCTGAGAATGAAGACAGTTTTAGTACTTTCTGCCAGTCGAGATGCATTTTATTTTTTTCTTGCTGTGTTGAATGGTGAGGACTATTAGCACAATAAAATGATGAGAGCAGTCATTTTGAGGTTGGAAGATGCCCCCCCCCAAAATAAATAAAATAAAATAAAATAAAAAGTTTGCCATTTGTAGAGAAAGAGTTTGAGATATTAGAGTTATACAGTAACACAAAAGTGATAAATCCCACATTATTAAAAACACTGAGCTAAAATCTATAGCAATTTTATTTTAACTTCAAATCCAGGGAACTTTGTATAAACCCGGGATTTCCCATAGCTGAACTGATTTTATGAAAGGAAGCATTAACAATGTCCTTAAAGCACTATAATAGAAAAAAAAAAAGCGCTAAAATATGCCGTAAAATTGAAACGATGTCTTACCCTAACTTTGGTAACTACAATATTAGTACTATGGAATTTAGAAAAAGGAAGAGTCTTTAAAATTAAGCTAGTCTTACGGTCCATTTAATGACTGAATTCCCTCTACCAAGTGTTTGAATATCTTCATGGACAAAAAATTTGCTACTTTCTACAATATCTCATTCTATTTTTGGATTTTACTAATTGTTAACATATTCATTGTTAAGTCTTCAGTTGAACAGTATCTCTCTAAGTATTTTTTAATCCACTGGTCCCTTTTCTAGTCTTTTTCTTCTCTGAGACATCTGTTCTCAATGTTAAAGTTAATATGTGACATCAAATATATTTATGATGATATAATTCCATGTCTTCTATCCTGATCTATCTTCTGAACAAAATTTAACGTTTCTAAATCCATAGTAAAAGTGTTATGCGCAAAACTGATTCCATTTTACATACGGAAAATAAAGGGTCACCAATTATTTAAAACAGAATACCAATTTGACTTGTATGTGTTCTTCAGTATCTTTGCTCCATATCTTCTCCTTTCAGTAGAAAAAAATCTTTCTGATACCAGGTTATACAGTTCAAGGTACAGAAGATAACAATTTTATCTTTGGCTAATTTCTATGGGGCAACATTGTTATTCATTCACTCATGAAATATTTGTTGTGCTTAGGTTAAACAGGTTCTGAGCTAGGTACTGGAATTACCAAGTGAAGAAAGCAAGTTCATGCCCTCAGTAGTTCACAAGACAGTGGTCTTTACATTACAGTATAATAAATGTTACATAGAAGTATGTATAAAATTAATAACAAATAGATAAGGGCCTATTTAACTCCGCCTAGGGGAACCTAAAAGAGGACGTGACATTTCATCTCAAGAATGTTTAGGAATGATTAGAAGTAACCAAGTTGAAAGGAGACACAGACATAGAGAACGGACATGTGGACCCGGGGGTGGGAGGGTAAGAGGGAGTGGGATGAATTGGGAGATTGGGATTGACATATATACACTACCATGTGTAAAACAGATAGCTAGTGGGAACATGCTGTATAGCACATGGAGCTCAGGTCCATGCTCTGTGGTGACCCAGATGTGTGGGATGGGGGGGAGGGAAGTTCAAGAGGAAGGGGATGATATGTATACATATAGCTGATTCACTTTGTTGTACAGCAGAAACACGACATTGTAAAGCAACTATACCCCAATTAAAAAAAAAAGAAAAGAAAAGGATGGAAGGGCATTCCAAGCCTAGGGAGCTGCATAGACAAAGAAATTGAGGTACAGTAACTTTAGGAGTTATAAGAGCTGGGGTCTGAATTATTTTATGCTTCATATTTGAATTTTCAGGTTTCCTTTGTTGTTTGTTACTTCTCTTTGCTGTGTCTCTTTCTTTGGAAAGTACTTGCGAGATTAGCTGTTTTCCTGCTTTTATCCATGGACTAATATGTGGGGGAATTTGGTGTGTCTAAAATTGGCATTTCAAATAAGAATGCCTATTTGAAAGATTTTTTAAAATCTTCTTCACTAATATACAAAACAGGGAAGAGAGTAGCTTAAGTTCTAATACTTTAATAAAATGGTACGAATGCTAAACTGGACAAAACTGTGACACTGGCAGAGGCCTTATTGAGAGCCTATTGAGATGGGCAGTGTCACCGGATTGATGAAATATGTCGGCACAGTTTTATATTAATGAAAATAAAAGTCTTTGTGAAAAGCTTTAGCATTAGTACTCTTAGTAGCAACAGCTGCTGTGTCTGTCTTTGCTTTAGCAGCTGTTTCATGTAGGTGACAGGCTGACAGGAGAACAATCAGGGGTTTATTTCTGGTTGAATTTTTAGTTTCTTCTTTCATTTGTGGGTTATTGTTTGGTGGTGTACCCATATTCTCTGCTTTGTGAGTAGTCTTCCTTTTCAAGTTTTTGAAGCTTGTCACAGATGGCTAGCAAACAACTGAAATTTTTAAAGCTTTTTATTATATGTGTATGATGTCCTCTATGACTTTGAGTTTGAAATAAGTAAAATGAAGTTATCCATGCTTAAAAATTGGGTTTTGGCACATATGTAATAAAACTAGTTTAACCTGAATAATTACTGGTATCCTTGTAGAATTGTCACTCTGGCTTGCTTAGTGCACTATTGCCATATGGTAAATGTTGAAATAAATCATAACAATGGGCTTTCAAATCTGAATAGAATTAGAGTAATTTCGCTTATTTTGAGAAAGTGAGTTACTTTAAGTGTATAAGTATTAATCCCATGTCTTCATTGGTTGGAAGATTTTTTGTCATGAATTTTTTCCAGGTAAAGTAAGGCATTTTTGAAGATACAGTAATGCTCTTGGTCTAGAGTACCAATTAACTCACTACAGAGATACTTTTCCAAGTGGTACCCTAGTCCACTGAAAGACTTAATGTCGTGCCTAGTCACCTCTATAATCAGCATTCTAATAGGAAGTTTCTGGATATTTTCTAAACAAAATGATTTAAAGCAGTAATAATTGAAAACTGAAAAACTTGTTTTTTTCCTGTATTAGGCTTCTTTATAAGTCAGGAATGATGGGTGATAACTCCTTCTAAGAGCTCATAAAGCTCAAGTAAAACATTAGAGGAATATTAAATTTACATAGACTTGGCAAGAAAGGACTGCCATGATACTACACAATGCAGATTATTCTACAAAATAGAAGAAAAAAAAAAAAACAATGAATACATATGCTCTGATTGTGAATAATGGGCAAGATGTTTCTAATCACTTTGAAATGACATTTATTGAGTGCTTATTATGTACAATGTATATATTTCAAATGCATCATCTCATTTAATTCTATAAGAAATATAAGGTAGGAAATTAATTATCTTTATTTTATGGATAAATAATTGTTTTTCAGAGAGGTTAAGTAATCTAAGATTGATTACAACTACTGCCAATGTTTTTAAGGATAAAAAAATGCTGAGCATAGGGTCAATGATACTATATAAATTCATTTTGCTATTTGATTAAGAACATACTTGTCAGCTAGTAATATTTTATTGATAGTTTATTCAGTTACCAAGCATTGATTGAGCAACATTAAACTTCTTGATAGACAACCCAAGGAGGCCCAAAATTAAGGTAAATTTTATAGTCATATAATTCTAAAAAAAAAAAAAAAAAAGTGAATAGCTAAGTTTTCAATGAGTGTACCTTTATTATTAGAAGGGGCTTGGAGAAGAAGGAAATGGAATATTAAGATATATTTGAGACTAGTAAATTGGTAATGCATATTTCCATGATAGCATTCAAGGAATGAGTATATTTAAAGTAAATTTTACTTTATTTTATATTACATTCAAAAATTAAGAGAATACTACTACAGTGTGCTTTTTTTCCACACATGCAAAACTTCTCCTTCTCAGATGAAAGAATAGGCATAAATATTTTAAAATTTGGCTGAAAGTAAGACTAGCAAATGATGTTTTAAAAACAGAATTAGCTCACATAGGTATAACAACAAATATTGTAGTCTACTTCATCTCAGTTATACCTTAAAACCTAAAACATGCAGAAATGCTATATTTGGGTTAATCAATAGTAAAGTGGTATAATACATGTGTATAAGATTAGTGTGCTCCAGAGAAAAGAACCAGTAGGATATATATAAATAAGATTTTTTGCAGAGATCATATATATATATAATTATATTATCTGATATATATATATATATATATATATATATATATATACACATATATGTATATATATGGGGCCACAGAGAGACACAGTAACAGAGTCAGAAACAGAGACACAGAGAGAGAAAGAGAGAGATTTGTTATAGGGATTGACCCATGAGATTATGGACTGTTATCAAGAAGTCCCATGATCTGCCCTCTGCAAATTGGAGAACCAGGAAAGCCAATGATGTAGTTCAGTCTGAGTCTGAAGAGGCCCAAGAACCAGGAATGCCAATATTCAAGGGCAAGATAAAGTGTATGTTCCAGTTCAACAGAGAAAAAATTTACTCTTCTTCCACCTTTTTGTTCTATTCAGGCCCTCAACATATTGGATGATGTCATCCACATTGATAAGGGAGATCTTCTTAGTCTACCAATTCAAATGCTAATCTCTTCCAGAACACCCTCACAGAAAAACCCAGAAATAATGTTTTGCCAGCTATCTGGGTATCCATTAGCCCAGTCAAATTGACACATTAAAAATACTAACCATCACATGTTAATTGAAAACATTTAGTTAAAACAGAAAAGTATAAGGCAGAATATTATAAAATCTTTAATCAGACTGCACAAGGGTAATCACAGTTAACACTGTGTTGCATATCTTTGATCATTCATTTATTCATTTAAAACTATTTATAGATCACTTACAATGTACATGCTCTTTACCAGTCAACAGGAACATATTCCTGCCCTCACAGATATTCCATTCTGGTGGGAAACCTAGGCACATCAACAGAGAGTTTGATGAGTCTGTTGATAGAATTGCAGCAAGGTTTGGGATGAGACCCTAACCCAGATTTACTGATCATAAAAAGATTTCCAAATCAAGTGATGCCAAAACTAAGACTTGGCGATTTTAGCTCAGGGGAAGGGTTAGGAAAGGAGAGAGAAGAAAAAGAGGAGAAATGTTTCTCAGACAGAGAATAGCATGTGCAGAGATCTAGAGATGAGAGAGAACAACACTGCATTCAAAAAAGTTAAAAAAAAAAATTTTAGTTTCGGTAACAAAATTTTCTGGAAGTGAAGTGTAGAGAAATGAGAAATAAATATGAGAAAGATCACATAGGGTTTTTAAAGTCATGGTAAGAACTTTGAATTTCATCCTAAAAGCAATGGGACCACAAAAGACTTTTAAATAGGCAAGTAACTGTGAGCAGATTCACATCTGGGAGAGATTGTGTTGGAGGATGCTAAACAGTGGGCAGTTAGGCCAGTTAGAAAGCTGAAGCAGTTATTCAAGTAAGAGACCATGATGACTTGAACTAGGTTGATGATAGTGGGGACAGAAAGAGGTGGATGGATTGGAGAGCTTACTTTCTGGTTTAGAGAAAATCTATTGTTGAGATGTAGGGGAGAGAGAGAAACAAATCAAAAGTGAAGACAAAGTTTTTGATTTGGCAGCTGGGTAAATAAAGTCACTATTGGCTGAGATAGGTCATCTAGGAGGATAATCAGATTTAATAAGAAAAATAATAATTCAATTTTAGAGATGCTGAATTTGAGGTTTTGATACTCAGGTAGACATGTCAAGCATACAACTGAAGATATGAATAGTTACAGATCCAAGCATCAGTGACATCATTACCAGATTTGTTATTAGGATGACTGGGGAGTATGAGTAAAGAAGGCTCAGGACATAAGCCATATTTAGGGCTGGGCAGATTAAGAAGAAATTACGATGGTAATGTTAAAAGGAAAAGTCAGAGAGATCCATCCACTTATTTTCTAAATATTTATTGGACATCTGAGAGGCAGGAACCGTTTTTAGGTGTTAGGGAAAATATAACAGTCTAAGGTTCCTGCCCTTGGTGTGGGCCATGGAAATCAAGAAGGGGGGCACAGTGCTTCAGGAAGTAAGTGGGAGATATTTAAGTTTCTAAAAACTATATAGTAATCTTTCCAAATGTTCCATTTTTACCCATTGAATAATGGGAGTCTATGAAGATCTGGTATTTTCTAAAAATATAATGACTGGGCACTCCTTAGATGCCCTCACATTTATCCTAGATTTGATTAGGTTCCTCTCGGATCCTCTTAGAGGGCACATTAATATTAGTCTAAGTATCTTCTGCAATGGTTGGGAACTGGGGGAGCTGTATTGTCAGCAAGAGAATTTCATCTTTGTATTTGTCAACTCTCTGTTTGGAGAAGACTCTATACTGGGAACATCGCTGTGTACTTTTATTGGCTTGGATCTCACTGCAGAACATAGTGTGTCTGTGCCTGTAGAAAACTCCCTGCCCTTATGTTTTCCAAATGGGTGCACCACTGGTCTTCCTCCTGTTACTACTGCCAACCTGCTTATCTTTAAGGGTAAAGACAATCCAGGAGGAATGTTCTCTATCACATTGCCAGTCCTAATAATCCCCTTTGTCCTTCAAACTCTATGGCTAAGTTCTCCTCTACACACTTCCTGTGATATTGTGCTCCTTTCTCAGGAAAACAATATTTTATTCAGCTTTCTCTATTATGATTCTGCACCCAGTTACAGTGTGGGAGGAGGTGGTTTTCCCACACCACCAAGCAATTCTAGGACACCAGCTGTATGTCCTATAATTCAATTCTGACACTTCCTAGAGATAGCATCAGATCCCACAGGTGAAGAGTCCTACAAGATTGCCCCCTACCCCACTTCACTTGCCAATCTCAAGTCTAGGTTGCCACCTGAATTTCTGACCCACTAGCTGAAGATTGGGTGTTCCAATGACTCCCCTCCTTGGGTTTGATTAATTTGCTAGAGCAGCTCACAGAATTTAGAGAAATATTTTGCTTACTAGATTGAAGGTAACTCAGAAGAGCCAGGTGGAAGAATGCATAGGGTAATATGAGGAAAGGACACAGAGCTCCCAAGCCCTCTCCAGGCACAACAATATCCCAAATTTCCAGGAGTTCACCAACCCAGAAGCTCTCTGAACCATGTCCTTTTGGGGTTTTATGGAGGCTTAGTCCATAGGCATGATTGATTAAATCATTAGCTATTTGGTCATCAATTCAACCTCCAGCCCTTCTCCACTCTCCGGAGATCAGGGGGTAAGACCGAAAGTTCCAACCCTCCAATCACATGGTTGGTTCTTCTGGCAACCAGCAGAAAGTTACCCAATTAACATGACAAAAGATACCTTTATGCTCTCATCACTTACGAAATTCCAAGGGTTTTAGAAGCTCTGTGCCAGAAATGGATGAAGACTAGATATATAATTATTATAAATCACAATATCAAAACTATATTTTCCAATCTGGTTCCATGTGAACTATTTTTGGTCAAAACCTTGATATTTCAGGCACAGGCATGCCTGTGAACTTAGTTTCTGCAACTGATCATGCTCTTCTCCCCTTATTTTCAGTTCTTTGGAACATGTCAGTGTTAAATCCTGCTCCAATATTGGGTAATGGATGGAATAGGAGGTGAAGGAAGAAAAATCTTAAGTTTTTAATGTTACCTTAAATTCCTCAAATTACCACAAATTTGACAAACAAAATTCATGAACACTGATAGGTACATCAGTTAAGAATTAAATCAAAATATCAGGGAGAATAAGAATTTGATATTTCAAAGTTAATAAAATTTTATATTAAATTATATAAGAACCAATCTTCCTTATCTTCTACATAAATATCAGCTTAGCATACAATTTTAATATAGCCTCACTCACTTCCTTGATGTTCCAGGAACACACCAAACACTTTTGCCCTCAGGGCCTTTGCACTTGGTTCCCTTCTACCTTGGACACCTTCAAGGCTTGCTCTATCCCTTCCCTAAAATATTTATTCTAGCTCGATTACCTTTTCAGAGAGGCCTTCCCAGGCAGCCTTCTATTTCTTCATAGCATTATCACAAACTGACCTATATTTGTTTGTTTATATTCTTTCTACTTCTACTAGTTTCAAACTCCAAGATAAAACACATTTTGGTTATTTCAGTTATTGCTCAACTTACAGTGTCAAGAAGAGAGTTTGACTCATAGCTGGCATTCAATAAATAGTTGTTGAGTGAATTAATGAATAAGTCATTTATCTCCTATTGTATAGATCACTTGGCACAATGTTATTATTCCAATTAAACAAAAATAAGACAGCTAAAGATGATTACATTTTAATTTCTTAAACATTTGTTAGCTTTATATACATATCTGCTTTTTGGAGATCAGGGAGAATCAAAATCTTTATGAAAAAATGTAGAAAAATGTTTAAAGTGTACATAATACAAACAAAAAAAAGCCTAATCCCACTGCTAAATAATTTTACCATGTTTAGTTGTTATCATTTGAGGTTTAGTCCTGATTTCTCAGCTCTGTTTCATGTATCTCTTCACTGCAAGAAACTCCAAGGTCGGCTCCTATTTATTTATTCAAATTTTATAAGGATAAGTTATAAGTTATAAGCACAAGGATAAGTTATAACTCCTTGAGACAGAGCATCTCATTTTCCAAGCCACCCCACAGATATCAGCAATTACACTGCTATACAAAAGGTTTCCATCCAAGCAAATAATTTGTTTTCCAGTGAAAAATAAAGGATATCTCACCACTGAAGAGAGATTTTTTGTTTCTTTCATAACTGTGAATGACCTGTGTGACCCACCTGGTCTTTCCACAAATGAAAGAAAGAAAATCCTTCAAGGGTAAAATATGAGTTATTCTATGAGAAAACAATTTTAAATTAAAAAAAAAGAAAATGTTTGGCTTGTATCACGGCATGTGTCTGATTTGAATCACTTTCAGCTAGTACTGTTGTACCAGTTAAAATATTTTTGTTGTATAATGCATATGTAAAAGGAAGAAAATATTTTATTTCAGAATAAGCATTTGCAATAAGCATGAAAACCGTTCTCACATTATCAGAATAAATGAAATATTGTGCATGCATATTTTATAGCTTACTGACAAATAAAGTCAAATAATGTCTTTGCACCTATACACATTTTTCTATGAAAAATTTCCAAAATTATACTGAAAAATATCTCTGCCTCATATAGAGGATGGAAATAGTAACTCAGCCATTTTGCAGAATACATAAAATAACTGAATGAGCCAAAATAAAACACAGTGCTTCCATGATTGTGGAAACACACTGAATAGTTTTAATTAGCGTAATTTTAAACTGTCTTTCAGTGGATTATTTTTGCACATAGGTAATAATTTTTCATCAAGCATTGCTTCAATTAATTTTGTGAGAGCTCAACATTCTAGGTCACATGATTAAAAGACATTCACCAAATTTTATGCCAAAGCATTTGTTTCTCTTCCCTTCACAGGAAACTCCTTGGCTCAAATCTGCATTATATTTAATCTAGATATTTTAATCAACTCCCAACCTGTCTTACTGCCAATAATTTCAACTCAAGTGCTACTCAACACCATTTCTAGATAAATCTCTAATATAGGGGAAAACAGAGTAGTGAATTAAACAAACTGTATAAAATCTTATAACTTTTTGTAGATGCATGACTTTAGATAAATCAATTAACCTATCTGATTCAGTATCCTTGTCTGTAAATTGAAGATGATATCAGCTCTAGGATTTCTGTGAAAATAAAATAACATACCATTTGGCAAGAAGCATCAGAGGCTGAACATGGCAAGTGCTAACCTAATGCTAGTTCTCTTTCTTTTCCTTCCTAGGACATAAAATTATTCAAGTCCACTCACTGGTGTCTTCCTGTCTCTTTCATGATAAACTCCAAAATCACTAAGGCAAACAAATTCTCCATGATACATCAATATTCCCAACATCATTTCTCCCTGTGCTTCCTCCAGAATGCACCTGATGCTACAACAATGGGTAAGGCTGTGCAGCTACACAAAATACTATTTTCTGTATTGTTGTTTTATTTTTCAAATAATCTGTAAGTTCTTTGTGGGGAGACACTGTATTTTGCTACTCCAAATATGCCTGAATTTAGAACTTTCCACTGTGGCTGATTAACTAGAAACCTATCCTCTATCCTTGTCCAGTTATCCCTTGCAATACTTCATGTAGTCTCAAGATACCCTTACCTCAGTTTGAAGAATAAGCCAATAGTATTCTCTCCAGAGATAATACATAACAATGTAATGGCAGAACAACAACTTTAAAATGTCAAATGGCTATGTAATAGGCTTTTTAAAAATCAGATGTACGGTTAAAGATGGCAATTAAAATATTTTATGTTACTAGTGTTCTCCACAGAAAAAAGACAAACCATAAATGATAAAATAGATATTTTAGTACATTTTCTTAAAGTTATGGAATAGACATTATAAAAATCGCCTCAATACTTCTTGTATCAAAGCCATTTTCAATGTAACTTTCAAACCACATCATCCATAGAAAGGGTATATTTCCCCAAACATTGAATATAGGCTAACCCTGTGGCTTGCTTGGTCCAACAGAATGTTTGTGTGAAATTCCAAGCAGGTATCTCAAAGGTCTTAATATACTTCTACACAGAACCTGGCTACTGCCAACTTAACAAATCCAGAAAAGCCTGCTGGAATATAAGAGATGATGTGGAGAAGAGTCTAATTGTCACAGATGAGGAAATCACAGACTAATGTAAAGATATTTGACCCTCAAACATATGACACAGCCCTTCTAAAACTGGCAGAGCTGAGCATTCAAAACAAGGTTGACTATAGACTCTAGTAAGTTCAGCTCAGATAAGAACAAACCAGGTGATCTATAGACGCATGAACACTAATAAATTTTTCAAGCTGCTGCATTTTGAGGTGGCAACTATTAAACTTTGTATTCTTTTAATTCACACTATTAAGCCAGAATACTATGTTATACAATATTCAAAGTACCGTCTTGAGGAAATTTTTAAAATGTGAAAATAAATGTCACATTTATTTCCTTACACCAATTTAAAATATCTTAGTCCTATATATATTTGGCATTCACTCTTTATTATACTTTACACTGCATTCTACTCTTCTTTATTATATTGTATACTGCTTCAGTTGTCAGTTCACACTGGATATGGAAATAAATGTCTTAACATTCATAGTAATTTATTTAAAAGATCCGTATTGAGTACTGGCTGAAGGCAAAGGCAGCCTACTCTAAATCAGGGGTGGAGAGGTTACACAGTAACTGTCCTGAGATAACCCGCCAATGAAACTTTTTAGTCAGGACAGCCAAGAAGCATATGCTGTCCACGGCTTTGGCAAATGGAAAATCATTTTCACTTCACACTCCAATTAGGATTTTCCATTTCCCACCGGAAATTTTTAAAAAAAAGACCAACAACAACATCCTCCATCCCTCACTGTACTGTGACATGTTGATGTATACACCAGAATATGACAGAGCACACTGCCTCAGGACACGATATTCAACTCAAAGGAGATAGATACTGCTACAGCCCCAATCATCCCTCCTAGGATATAGAAGTAAAGCAAGAATTTAGCAGCATGAAGTGTATGATGTAAGAAGGAAAATCCTCTTTAGCAATGTTGTTCTCTCATATAACATTAAGGATCCTGGTGTAGGAAAATGTGACCCCAGCATAAAACACATTAAAAAAGATTAGCAGAATTTGAAAAAGTCTAGAAAAAGGAGGTCAATATACATTGTACAAGAATATTACTGTTCCAGCCATACTGGCTTAAGGATTTCCAAAGAACAAATTGGGAAATAATACCATTGAGGAGAGTGTGAGAAATTTTATTAGCATACGATGGCACAGAATCCATAATTTGTTGTATTTATAATTAAATTAACAGAGTAGCAAAGCTTATTGTATATTATATAAAGCTGATTTTGGAGTACAGTATGACTTTTTTTAAGACTTGGATTGTCATCATAAAGTTCTGAATCAACTCAATCCTTCAGGTAAACTATAGATATCTATAGCAGTTGGATGCTGACAACAATTATTAAGAGGACACTTCAGGAAATACTGTTTGATAAGGGCTGTTGGTTTGTTTATTTCTGTGTGTGTGATGTCACATGTTACATAAACCACCTGCTGGGCAATGAGAAGGAAAAAAGGATTAAGATGACACAATCTCCTGAACTCAGAAACTCACAATCTAGTTTGTCAGTTGAAATTGGCACTGCATTTAGAAAACTACTAGAAGAGTAGTAGCATTAAAAAGCACTTTATAGTACTTCCTATGCCTCAGGTTCAGATCGAAGTGCTTTACCTAGGTATGCTCATTGAATTATCACAACAAATCTATCTATGAGCTAGGGACCACTGTTACGCTTATTTTGCAAATGACGAAAGTGAGGCACACATTAGTAACTGTCATTAGAAACTCAGCTGGAAAGTATTGGGTTGGCAAAACCTTCATTCGGGTTTGAGTAAACCTAAAAGCCACATTTTTCATTTTCACGAAGAACTTTATTGAACAGAGTACATACTAACCGAATGAACTTTTTGGCCAAGCCAATAAATAAAATGGGACTTGAAGGCAGCCAATCTGGCTCCAGTGTGTGTGCCCTTAACCACTATACTCTACAGATTCTCTTGGCACCTTTAAAGTACTTTGGAGAGCAGTTATTTGCTTCAATTTGTTCAATGTCATTCTAGGTTGGTACCTCCATATCTTAGAGTCTGTGTGGCTAAAAAGCTCTATAAGAGCATTTCAGTCTATAAAACATTTTATTCATTTATACAACTCACATCAGGATAAATTATCCATGATATCTTTTTTTTTTTAACATCTTTATTGGAGTATAATTGCTTTACAGTGTTGTGTTAGTTTCTGCTGTATAAAAAAGTGAATCAGCTATATGTGTACGTATATCCCCATACCCCCCTCCCTCTTGCATCTCCCTCCTTATCCCATCCCTCTAGGTGGTTGCAAAGCACTGAGCTGATCTCCCTGTGCAGCTGGTTCCCACTAGCTATCTATTTTACATTTGGTAGTGTATATATGTCAAGGCTACTCTCTCACTTCGTCCCAGCTTACACTTCCCCCTCCCCATTGCCTCAAGTCCATTTTCTACGCTTGTGTCTTTATTCCTGTCCTGCCCCTAGGTTCATCAGAACCATTTTTTTTTTTAATATTCCATATATATGTGTTAGCATACAGTATTTGCTTTTCTCTTTCTGACTTACTTCACTCTGTATGACAGACTCTAGGTCCATCCACCTCACTACAAATAACTCAATTTCATTTCTTTTTATGGCTGAGTAATATTCCATTGTATATATGTGCCACATCTTCTTTATTCATTCATCTGTCAATGGACACTTAGGTTGCTTCCATGTCCTGGCTATCGTAAATAGTGCTGCATTGAACATTGTGGTACATGACTCTTTTTGAATTATGGTTTTCTCAGGGTATATACCCAGTAGTGGGATTGCTGGGTCATATGGTAGTTTTATTTTTAGTTTTTTAAGGAACCTCCATACTGTTCTCCATAGTGGCTGTATCAATTTACATTCCTACCAATAGTGCAAGAGGGTTCCCTTTTCTCCACACCTTCTCCAGCATTTATTGTTTGTAGACTTTTTATGATGGCCATTCTGACCGGTGTAAGGTGATACCTCATTGTAGTTTTGATTTTCATTTTGCTAATGATTGTGATGTTGAGCATCTTTTCATGCGTTTGTTGGCAACCTGTATATCTTCTTTGGAGAAATGTCTACTTAGGTATTCTGCCCATTTTTGGATTGGGTTATTTGTTTTTTGGATATTGAGCTGCATGAGCTGCTTGTATATTTTGGACATTAATCCTTTGTCAGTTACAAAAAATGTCATTTGCAAATATTTTCTCCCATTCTGAGGGTTGGCTTTTCATTTCGTTTAGGTTTCCTTTGCTGTGCAAAAGTTTTTAAGTCTCATTAGGTCCCATTTGTTTATTTATGTTTTTATTTCCATTTCTCTAGGAGGTGGGTCAAAAAGGATCCTTCTGTGATTTATGTCATAGAGTGTTCTGCTTATGTTCCCCTCTAAGAGTTTTGTAGTCTCTGGCCTACATTTAGGTCTTTAATCCATTTTGAGTTTATTTTTGTGTATGGTGTTAGGGAGTGTTCTAATTTCATTCTTTTACATGTAGCTGTCGAGTTTTCCCAGCATCACTTATTGAAGAAACTGTCTTTTCTCCATTGTATGCTCTTGCCCACTTTATCAAAGATAAGGTAACCATATGTGCGTGGGTTTATCTCTGGGCTTTCTATCCTGTTCCATTGATATGTATATCTGTTTTTGTGCCAGTACCATACTGTCTTGATTATTGTAGCTCTGTAGTATAGTCTGAAGTCTGGGAGCCTGATTTCTCCAGCTCCGTTTTTCTTTCTCAAGATTGCTTTGGCTATTCAGGGTCTTTTGTGTTTCCATACAAATTGTGCAATTTTTTCTTCTAGTTCTGTGAAAAATGCCATCAGTAGTTTGATAGGGATTGCACTGAATCTATAGATTGCTTTGGGTAGTATAGTCATTCTCACAACGTTGATTCTTCCAATCCAAGAACATGGTATAGCTCTCCATCGGTTTGTATCATCTTTAATTTCTTTCATCACTGTCTTATAGTTTTCTGCATAGTCTTTTGTCTCCTTAGGTAGGTTTATTCCTAGGTATTTTATTCTTTATTTTGCAATGGTAAATGGGAGTGTTTCCTTAATTTCTCTTTCAGATTTTTCATCATTATTGTATAGGAATGCAAGACATTTCTGTGCATTAATTTTGTATCCTGCTACTCTACCAAATTCGTTGATTAGCTCTAGTAGTTTTCTGGTAGCATCTTTAGGATTCTCTATGTATAGTATCATGTGATCTGCAAACTGTGACAGCTTTACTTCTTCTTTTCTGATTTGGATTCCTTTTATTTCTTTTTCATCTCTGACTGCTCTGGCTAAAACTTCCAAAACTATGTTGAATAACAGTGGTGAGAGTGGGCAACCTTGTCTTGCTCCTGATCTTAGTGGAAATGGTTTCAGTTTTTCACCATTGAGAACGATGTTGGCTGTGGGTTTGTCATATATGGCCTTTATTATATTGAGGTAGGTTCTGTCTGTGCCTACTTTCTGGAGAGTTTTTATCATAAATGGGTGTTGAATTTTGTCAAAAGCTTTTTCTGCATCTATTGAGATTATCATATAGTTTTTATCCTTCAGTTTGTTAATATGGTGTATCACATTGATTGATTTGCATATATTGAAGAATTCTTGCATTCCTGGGATAAACCCCACTTGATCATGGTGTATGATCCTTTTAATGTGCTGTTGGATTCTGTTTGCCAGTATTTTGTTGAGGATTTTTGCATCTATGTTCATCAGAGATATTGGCCTGTGGTTTTCTTTTTTTGTGACATCTTTGTCTGGTTTTGGTATCAGGGTGATGGTGGCCTTGTAGAATGAATTTGGGAGGGTTCCTCTCTCTGCTATATTTTGGAAGAGTCTGAGAAGGATAGGTGTTAGCTCTTCTTTAAATGTTTGATAGAATTCGCCTATGAAGCCATCTGGTCCTGGGCTTTTGTTTGTTGGATGATTTTTAATCACAATTTCAGTTTCAGTGCTTGTGATTGGTCTGTTTATATTTTCTATTTCTTCCTGGCTCGGTCTCAGAAGGTTGTGCTTTTCTAAGAATTTGTCCATTTCTTCCAGGTTGTCCATTTTATTGGCATAGAGTTTCTTGCAGTAATTTCTCATGATCCTTTGTATTTCTGCCGTGTCAGTTGTTACTTCTCCTTTTTCATTTCTAATTCTGTTGATTTGAGTCTTCTCCCCTTTTTTACTTGATGAGTCTGGCTAATGGTTTATCAATTATGTTTATCTTCTTGAAGAACCAGCTTTTAGTTTTATTGATCTTTGCTATTGTTTCCTTTATTTCTTTTACATTTATTTCTGATCTGCTCTTTATGATTTCTTTCCTTCTGCTAACTCTGGGGGTTTTTTGTTCTTCTTTCTCTAATTGCTTTAGTTGTAAGGTTAGGTTGTTTATTTGAGACTTTTCTTGTTTCTTGAGGTAGGATTGTATTGTTATAAACTTCCCTCTTAGAACTGCTTTTGCTGCATCCCATTGGCTTTGGGTCGTCGTGTTTTCATTGTCATTTGTTTCTAGGTATTTTTTGATTTCTTCAGTGATCTCTTGGTTATTTAGTAGTGTATTGTTTAGCCTCCATGTGTTTGTATTTTTTACATTTTTTTCCCTGTAACTGATATCTAGGCTCATAACATTGTGATCGGAAATGATACTTGATACGATTTCAATTTTCTTAAGTTTACCAAAGCTTGATTTGTGACCCAAGATATGATGTATCCTGGAAAATGTTCCATGAGCACTTGAGAAGAAAGTGTATTCTGTTGTTTTTGGATGGAATGTCCTATAAATATCAATTAAGTCTAACTTGTCTAATGTGTCATTTAAAGCTTGTGTTTCCTTATTTATTTTCATTTTGGATGATCTGTGCATTGGTGAAAGTTGGGTGTTAAAGTCCCCGAATCAAGATGGCATACTAGGAGGACATGGAATTTGCACGTCCTCACAACTAGTGCACCTAGCCGGCACTAGTGGGGGACCATGGACACCTAAAGGGATGGGAGGAACCCCCAGTGACCGAGTAGGATGTGGGGCATGGTGGGACTGAAGGGGGAGGAGAAGTGAAGGCAGGACGGGACTGGTGCCCCTGAGTGGTGGCTGGGGGAGAGGAAGGGATCCCAAGCCCGAGGGAGAAACTGTGGAACAATTGGGAGAGCAGAGGATCAAAAGTGAGCACGGCCAGGTTTCTCCTGACCACTTGGGCCACCAGAAGCCTGCTGAGATCCCAGGCCTGATCCTCTGCCCACCAAGATCCCCTCAAGATGCGTGGGTCCTGAGGGAGTGGGAGGGAGGGAAGAGGGAGCAAAAGTAAAGGCCGGACCTCTGGGACTGGCACCCCTGAGGGGTGGCTGGGGGAGAGGAAGAGTTCCTACACCCACCAGCACCCACCCACAGTTAGGGGTCCAGTGGGGACAGGGAGACCTTGGGGGAGATGGTAGGGGAGGGACGCAAGGGAACGGAAGGGAATGGGGACACTGCTTTCCCTGTCCACTTAGGTACCGGGAAGACTGTTGGGCTCCCGGGCCTAATCCTCTGCCCTTGGAGCCTCCTTCATGCTGTGTGGAGCCCAAACCCCACCCCTACACCCCCACACAGAGTCCTACCTCTACACTCAGAGACCCCTTCAATGAGCTGGGCCTAAACCCCACCCACACACACTCACTCAGGGCCCTACCTCCAAACTATGGAATGCTGCACTCCAGAGGCCCTCCTTTTGAAATGCTGCCTCTCCCCTTCCACGCAGGTACTAAGCAGAGGCCCTGCCCCAGGCTTGAATGTCACCCTACCTGGGCCTCGTCTCCAGGGCCTTTTTCGGCTACAGGGGTCCTGAGCCTAGGCCCCACCCAAAGCTCAAACGTCACCCCCCACACTTGCTTAGGTCCTGCCCCACGCTAAACCCTGCCCCTGCCTAAGTTCCACCCCCGCCTAAACTCCACCCCCATAACCATGGCTTTTTTTTTTTTTTCCTCTTTTAGATTGGGGTTCCATTTTAACTTGTTGATTCATTGTTCTTGATTCTTTTATTTTTTAGTTTTCCTAATAAATCTTTTAATTTTCTAATTTTATTTTATTCTTTATAATTTCTTACTGTTCTCTCCTTTTGGCTTGCTTTCCCCCACCCCCACCCCCCCTTTTTTTTTCTTTTTTCTGTTGTGGTGTTATTTTACGTTGTTGCAGTTGTTTCAACTATAGTCTTATTTTTCCTAATATATTTTTTGTCTTTCTAAATTTATTTTGTTTTTTATTCTTTGATATTGTACTGCTCTTTTTTTTCTTTCTTTCTTCTTTTTTTTTTTTTTTACTGTGCCACGAACTTGCAGGATCTTGGCTCCCAGGCCAGAGGTCAGGCCCAAGCTGCTGTGGTGGGAGCTCCAAGTTCAAACCACTGGACTAACAGAGAATCTCAGACGCCAGAGAATATCAATCAGAGTGAGACCTCCCAGAAGTCCTCATCTCAGCACCAAGACTCAGCTCTGTCCAACTGCCTGCAAACTCTAGTGCTGGATGTCTCAGGCCAAACAACCAGTAAGACAGGAATACAGCACCACCCATCAAAAAAAAAAAAAAAAAAAGAAAATGAAATGACAAAAAAGTATGTTATAGATGAAGGAGCAAGGTAAAACCCTACAAGACCAAATAAATGAAGGTGAGATGGACAACCTACCTGAAAAAGAATTCAGAGTAATGATAGTAAAGATGATCCTAAATCTCAGAAACAGAATGGAGAAAATACAAGAAACATTTATTTAACAAGGATCTAGAAGAACTAAAGAGCAAACAAACAGTGATGAACAACACAATTACTGAAATTAAAAATACTCTAGAAGGAATCAATAACAGAATAACTGAGGCAGAAGAATGGATAAGTGAGCTGGAAGATAAAATGGTGGAAATAACTGCCAGGGAGCAGAATAAAGAAAAAAGAATGAAAAGAATTGAGGACAGTCTCAGACACCTCTGGGACCACATTAAATGTACCAACATTCGAAGTATAGGGGTCCCAGAAGAAGAAGAGGAAAGGAAAGGGTCTGAGAAAATATTTGAAGAGATTATAGTCAAAAACTTCCCTAACATGGGAAAGGAAATATTCAGTCAAGCCCAGGAAACACAGAGAGCACCATACAGGATAAACCCAAAGAGAAACATGCCGAAATGCACATTAATCAAACTATCAAAAATTAAACACAAAGAATATTAAAAGCAGCAAGGGAAAAGAAACAAATAACATACAAGTGAATCCCCATAAGGTTAATAGCTGATCTTTCAGCAGAAACTCTGCAAGCCAGAAGGGAGTGGCAGGACATATTTAAAGGGATGAAAGGGAAAAACCTACAACCAAGATTACTCTACCCAGCAAGGATCTCATTCACATTCGATGGGCAAATTAAATCCTTTACAGATAAGCAGAAGTTAAGAGAATTCAGCATCTCCAAACCAGCTTTACAACAAATGCTAAAGGAACTTCTCTAGGCAAGAAACACAAGAGAAGGAAAAGACCTACAAAAACAAACACAAAACAATAAAGAAAATGGTAATAGGAACTTACATATCGATAATTACCTTAAATGTAAGTGGATTAAATGCTCCAACCAAAAGACATAGACTAGCTGAATGGATACAAAAATAAGACCTGCACATATGCTGTCTGCAAGAGACCCACTTCAGACCTATGGACATATACAGACTGAAAGTGAGGGAATGGGAAAAGATATTCCATGCAAATGGAAATCAAAAGAAAGCTGGAGTAGCAATTCTCGTATCAGACAAAATAGACTTTAAAATAAAGACTATTACAAGAGACAAAGAAGGACACTACATAATGATCAAGGGATCAATCCAAGAAGAAGATATAACAATTATAAATATTTATGCATGCAACATAGGAGCACCTCAATACACAAGGCAAATGCTAACAGCCATAAAAGGGGATATCCAGGATATCTTAATATGACTAATTATAAGAAATAGTTTTTTGATACACAGTCTGAATAAGAGGCATGTTTTCCTTCACTGACTCTGAAATGAGATTTAAATGTATGAGCAGCCCAACAAGGCTAATTTTCAAGTTGTTACATGTTTGTACCCTAAATTTGAAATGTATTATCAAATAAGAGCAGTTTTATATTCCCCTTTATATTTGAGCATTTTTTTCTCTTCCCTTAGCTTCTTCCCTGTTTTGCTTCTTCTCAGACCATTTTTGACATTAAAAAAAAAAAAGGGCTTCCCTGGTGGCGCAGTGGTTGGGAGTCTGCCTGCCAATGCAGGGAACATGGGTTTGAGCCCTGGTCCGGGAGGATCCCACATGCCACAGAGCAGCTGGGCCTGTGTGCCACAACTACTGAGCCTGCGCTCTTGAACCCATGAGCCACAACTACTGAAGCCTGTGCACCTGGAGCCTGTGCTCCACAAGAGAGGCCACAGCAATGAGAAGCCTACGCACCGCAACGAAGAGTGGCCCCCACTCACCACAACTAGAGAAAGCCCGCGCGCAGCAACGACACCCAACGCAGCCAAAAATACAATAAATAAATTTTTAAAAAAAATTTATAACTTCAGGGAATTTACAATCTAGTTGGAAACAACAATACAAGACAGGAATATGAAAATATACTTTATGCTATAGGGATTAAGAAAAGATCAAAATGTAGCAAAATAATTAAGGATAATTTTAAGATTGAATTATCCTTATACAATTATATAGAACACTGAAGTGTTGCAAGGCAGACAAATATATAGAAGACTGAAAAATCCAGTTGGATGGAAAAATCATTTGGTTTTTCTGGAGCCAATACTTTGCACTGTGATGTAAGGACTCCTAGGATTATATTAGTAGTATATAACCAGATCACTAAGGACTATGAAAAATACTTCAAAGAATTGGAGACCAGTTATCAAAACTTTTAAAATTGCTGACTGCCTCAATATAAAATGTTTACACATTCACTAAATAGATAAATGTTTTCATTTATATAAAATTATTATATTAATTGATATAAATAATGTTTCATAAGACACTGTATAATGTGCATTATATATATATACACATTTAGAAATTAAAATTATCACATACAGAGGAGCTAAGTAACATTTTAAAATGTAAAGCTATACACAATGCTACCATTAGCTAAAATTCCATTTACACTTAGGGAAACACCCTCCTGAGAATTGCTATTTGGGGGCTGAATTCTTGTCAGATAGCACTGTTTTTTAAAATGTATATTAACTTAACAACATACTTGCTGAATTCATAAATAGTGCTAAGTGTAACATTAGGTCTGCTCATTTCTTGTTTAACTCTGCTGATTCAATATGTTACCCAGAGGAATCATTTTAGACAACATCAACACTTTATGGTGATAATTTCATTGGTAATATATATTTAAAACCCTGGACACAGTTAAATTATAATACATAGAAATGCACTTAAAGCAAACAAAAGAGTGGAGGTATCACTGTCAACCCCTCTGTGTGGTGAAACCTCAACCATTCCTCAGGATGCCTTTGATACCTTGTGTGACACATACAACAGCATTTTTATGTAACTTATTAATAAAGAATAATTATAGATTTTAAGTCAAAATGTTGACATAAAGATAAATTCTCATGTTTCCTTTACACACTAATGAAGGTAGACTGGGTAACCAGGATTTAATGCATAGAAATTTAACATGAAACTTTAGAAGGAAACAATATAAGACCTGTAGGTGACTATGGCTTCAGACCACAGAGAGTAACTGTAAGAAATTTATAAGGAGATAGAGTGTCCTGTTAAAAATCGTCTCGTATAATTTGATAGAAAAGTGCTCAGGAAAAAGAAAATTTGAGTGAGGAAGTGTGGTTGACTATTGATTCCTGCCTGACAGTGCTTTGCTTTGCCCCATTTTCTCCCGATCGTTTATTTGCACTAAGATTGCTGATATTAGCTTGGCTTCCCCCAGTTTTGAAAGGAATGTTGAACTCCATTTATAATTTTAGCCTGGGATCTCCAATTTAAAGTCCTATTCATTCAAGACATAAATTATAGAAAAAATTAAATAAAATTGTATCACCCACAAAGACAAAAAGATTGGTAGATGATTCAGATGCAGAAAACAACATTTGGGCTATGTCAAGCGACTTTGGGTATGGGGCAAGTTGGCAAAACAGCTTGGATTCTTCTCCAGAGTGAAAAACAAAATTTTGATGAAATGTAGGGAAGGGGAAAGACATGATTCAGGTTTTAGTCTAATTTAGATTAATGAATTTAGACCAATTAAATTAGACAAAATTTAGAGAAGAAACAAAAAGAGGGTTCAGAGGAGACAGACATTGATGAGATACCTAAACATGTAGCAGAGGTAGACAAAGAAGAAAAGGGAAAAATGAATATGAAAAGGAGAAAGACAAACTCTAAATTTAGAACCATATCTAGGACCAGGCTAAGAATGGGGTCTTGAATGTGTCTGATATGTGTGTTCAATTGAAATGGAAAACAATTCTTTGCTTTTACTCCCATCAGTAGACGAGATCTAATTTCTCTCTGCTTGATGACTCAGTTTACCAATAAAATTTGGCAGAAGTGATGTTCTGGGCTTGCTAATACTAAGTCAAAAGAAGATTTGCATGTTCCACCTGGCTCTCATAGCACACTCACTACTGGAATCCATCTGTAACGTTGAAATGACCATGAAGTCTCATGGAGAGGCTCACATAGAGAGAACGAAACCTCCAACCAAAAGACCCAGCTGAGCTCAAAACAGACAGCCAACATCAACTTGGCAATCATATCACTAAGCACACATGCGAATAGGTTCTCCAGCCCAACTGAGCCACTCTAACTTATGCTATAGAAGGCAGAGATCTTACAAGACGTATTTTTGTTCAGTTCTTAACCCCTAGCAAACTGACACATATAGAAAATATTTAATGGATATTTGTTGAATGAATGAACGAACAAATGCACTGTTATGCTCAAAAGCATACTTCACTGACCAGTAGGTTTTTAAAAATTAGGAGTAGGTTATGACTCGCAAGTCTCAGAAGGAGTTTCTCACCTTCAAGCAGTCTCACATATTGGATAAGTTTCAGTTTATTTTGGCACATCCACCATGACATGGCCATTTTGATGGCGTGGCCATTGAGAAACAGAATGTAAAAACCTCCAGAGAAAACTGTTTTTATTTATATTTGGTGATAGTCTCCACTTGTCAATCAGAATTGGCACTCTGGTGGAAACTAATTAACCAACTTGACCTAGATTCCAGAATATGACTCTTAGGAAAAACCATCTTTAATGTACTTTATGCATCTTGAGGATGTGAATCAAGTTGTGGCTCTAACACTCCTCACCCCTTTTTTATTAGATGTTGAAGAAAGAAATTAAAATACATCACAAATTATAATGTTTTTTTAAAAACAGTGGTTGAATAAATCTATTTTCTCCTGAAAATTAGATCTTTTTTAATATAAGTTTAGACTTCTACAACTGATATTTGATCCTAGGCATCAAATTTTTCAGTCTGATGTAAACATTTGTTTTTAAAGTGTACATTTAAAAAACTTTAAAATGTTAAAACCAGGTTGTATTCTATCAAATATTATCTTTGTTCATATCTATGGAGGTACTTCATGAAGTCAGATACTACTAGGAAATGTGAAACAAAATATATAATTTTCCAATGTTTAATACCACAAAGAATGAAATATTATTCAAACATATAAACGTCCTTCTGGGGATGATGACTACTGCAGTAAGGGTAGGGTTTCACAACTTAAAATTTGGTTTTTATTTTAAAATGCTTTGTAAAACTAAAAAGTACAGAGTAATTTAACATAGACATGTAGTATCTCCAAAAAAGACGGAGTGTAGATAATACTCATGCCTATTCTAGCCTCCTTTTATGCCTTTTCTCCATTCCACATGCTGCTACAACCAATTAATTCAAAGTTCTTTGCACATGGCAGTGTTTTTCAAAGTGTAGTTTATGAACTTCTCTTGGCCTGTGAAACAAATACAGTAGCAAATATTACTTATACTACTACTAACAATGATAATAATTTTTAGTCTCATAATAATAATAATAATATTTTAAATATAGAATAAATAATAGAATCATATTACCTGCAAGTGTGCCTTCATGACACTTTTTTTTCACTGTGTATGTTTGTATGTGCTGATCTCACGTGTACTATAAATAAATATACTTGAGTAAGTAATACCGAAGAAAATTTGAAAGCCATTGTATGAAGAGTGATAGCAAGTTGAATTGGATATTCTGCCTGTTGTTAGAATTAGAATTTGTGCCAAAGCCAAGAGTTCACTGAACAGAAGCCAGTTGATATTCTCTCCCAAGTTTCTTGTTCTTAGAGAGGAAAGTTATTGCCATTTATTCTTAAGCATGATTTAGTCTATTTCTGTACTTCAGATATTTAAAGAGACTATTTTCAGTGTTGCTTTGAAATTAAGTGACTCACAACTTCAATCCCGTAGTGTTTAGACTAGTTATGAAGCTCTTGGAAGTATAATTATGCTTCAGATATTTTCACCTCCATTAAGATTGAAGTTACCCAGTAGAAAAATCCCCAGAGCCCAGGAGGGAAGAAGAAGCAAGTAGGTCATCCCAGCTCCTAGTCTAGTCAAGTGTTCCAGAATAGTTTAGCTGGTTCAACATGCCTTTTATGATAAAGGCACAGAATTAAAGAACAAAGTCAGTAATGAGAAATGTTACATGAATTGTATGGAAAGGAGTTTATAAGAAAACAGAAGATAATAAATTTGGATAAACTCAATTTAGGCTATTAAATAGACATAGACACTGAAATGCATTTCAAAATGAAAAATAGAGGTAAGCTTTGATGAAAATATAATAAGGTCTGGCCTTGAAGAGGTTACATGAGTCCACAATCACTCACTTATTTTTTTACTCAACAAATATTAAAGACTAAATATCCCAAGGAGAATATAATGATGAAAATTCTAACTTTAAGGAAGTTTCATAAAAAATTTGATAGAAATATGAGCCAAGTGCATGTAATCCCCATAAAGCCTTGCTACCTGCAGTCAAGTCTGAGCTTCATGTAAAATTCAAAGAAATGCCAACCAGTTCAAAATCTAATAAGGATTTGAAAGGCATTATATTTACTGTTCCTTAAAAAATGCAAATATAACTTATAAAATCCATTATGCAATTTATTATAGGTTATAGAAACTTATCTACCATATGTTCAAGTTTTTCTTTCTATAAAGTCTCTATAACTTTTCCCCAAACTAAGCACAAACTGATTCTTTCTTCTCTGTTCATCTCATCTTTAGATCTATTAACTGATCTTCTGACTGAGATTGTCTGTACTTGCCTATTTAAATCTATCAAATCTATAAATATTCATACATACTTTCTGCCCCATGTAAAAGTAAAGAAAATATTGATACAATATGGAAAATATAATGGGAAAATGATACTAATAGAAATAAAGAACACTGAAAAAAAATAATGTTGAGAGAGAGAAGATTCATTCAGTGCCAGAGGCATTAATGCAAGTTGTTGGTAAAATTCAAAATGGATTATTTCCAATGAATACTTTCAAATGTTGTGTATAAACTTTAGTGAGGTAAAATATTTGGATTTATAAGAATAGGGAGGTATTGTTACATCGTAAATTGCCTGAGACTGCAAAGAGTGAGAGTTTTGTTGATGAAGAGACAAGTTTTAAGTAAGATTCCTGGGAAACAACTCTACTAAGTGGATAAGACAAAAGAATGAGCCAGATAACAGATGGCAAGAGGAAAAGAAGACTGAATAATTCTGTGTCAGGTAATAAACAAGATTAGAAAATAACAGATGCCACAAACAGATCAAGAAGTTCAATGATATACAGGGCTATCTGATATATACTGTGAGACTATTCTTGTGCTGTGGGTAAAATTTCCTTTGAAAGATATAAAAAATGATGTCATAAAATTGTTCACTTTTTCCAAAATATTAACAATTTTGCCTATTTTTGAGAAAAATTATTGTAGGATATAAACTGTCTGCTAAGACTAAAATAAAAATTACAATATAGCAATACCATACTCTATGAACGTACTTAGGGAATTTTTTGTTTGCTTATTTGATATTTTTTGTTTTTTAAAATTAAGATGAGCTATCAAAGAATGAAAGATGTAAAATTACTCCTAAATAAGTCTGCTTAGAAAATAATATGAACAACTGTTTCTTTGACTCAAAATTATGTTAGTGAATATATCCTGGGAAAGAATTAATGGAGATGTAGGAATTACTGTTTTGTTTTGCTTTAAGTAAGCATAATATAATTCAGTATCCCATTTTATATCAAATAATAATTGACAAAGATCATCAATTACCTGAGTCTGTCCCCCTTTTACTACTTTTACTTCATATGGATTAATGAATACTAGAAATTGATAAAACACTGTATGCTATTTAAAATATAGCTTTTTACTTATTCTAATATGTGAAACAATTTAAGCAATAAAGTAATTTTTATCTAAGAATATTACTTCTCTGACCTAAAATCAGTGACTCCTTCAGGTTATCAGATGGATTTATAGAAAATAAACATAGCTGAGCAACTCTCATGTGGTATCTAACAGTTAAGGAATGCAAATGACATTTGTTGGATTTCATTCACCACAGTGAGGCAAATTATAAAGCCAGGTAAGAGTGAGAAATAAGGAATACTTTCTCCTAATCTAAGTAAACGTAAGAGCCTACAGCTAGGAACCTACTGCAGAAAACTAACTTTCTTATTTTTCTTGTCTGTCTTCAGGCTTGATTAGCTGAGCTGGTCTGAGTCAATTTTAAGATTAATCCAGGTAGTGTTGAACTGACCAGCTGACCAGCTGACTGAAAAATATCTGCCCTTGGTAAACAAAGGGACCAGGAATTAGAAAGTGAAAATTTCACTACTATGGGTCAGGCAATTTAAACATGTTCTACAATAACTCTTTATATGTTAAAAAAATATTATATTACCTTATGTGCTGTGTGTTATTTGCACTTAGAGAAAGTTAACCTTTGTGACTAAATGATGTTTTATTGGAAAAATGGTTACATGAATACATTCTCACAGTTTATTCACCCTTTTTTTGAAGAATGTCATCTTTCAATTTTTTCTTTTTACGTTATTAGTTTCTGAGCTCCTTCTTTTTCACTTTAGCTCAATTTTATCTAACACTTTGGTTTTGCCTCAGTGAGATTCAAACTTTTCAAGTTTATACCTGTCTTAACATGTTAACCTTATAAAGCTTCTGTATCCATCTATTCCTCTAGAGATCAGATTGTCAATTATAGTTGCAATTTACAATGCATCTACTTTTTAAAAACTTCTACTAGCACCAGTAAGTTATACTTCAATAATTACTCTACTTCACTTTTTTTCCATGTTATTTTCCCTAATTACTTAACTGGAATCCAAATGATTAAGATAACTATGTTCAAAAATCAGTAGTTTGAAATCATTTTTAACCCCACTGAGGTATAATGATTTTAGGAAGATTCTGTAGTTATTCTTAAAAAGTAGTATATAAACCTGTCTGGTGCATTCCATATATCTCAAGTGAGTCTAGATTTAAACCTGAGGTGGCATAACAGACATCTAATTTTATTGAAACTTGCTAACAAAGAATCTAATGTCTATGTAACCAGAAAATGATTTGATTTTTGTCTTCAGTCTAATCCCCAATATTCTTATTTCACCAATCTTCCCTTCAGCATTCTACTACTTTCAAAGTTAGTTGTTATAGGATGTCTTTTCTTTTGCTTCATAACCAAATTAATTTAAAAAAAAAAAGAAGTATTCAACTGCTCTCAAACTAATGCATTATCTTTCTGCATAACAGGATTGAAATTGTGACTTTAACATTAAAAAAAGGACTTGAGAAATAATAGCTAAAAGACAATTGTCACATTCGAGCCTTACACCAAAAGGCCCAAAACTTTTACTCTCCTAGATGAGGGGAAATAATGTATAAAAATAGCATCGGTTCTTAAAAACTGATTCATTCACCCGTTCAATAAATTGTTGTTAAGCATTTCCAAATATTCTAACAAATAAATGGACAATCACATGCTGAGAAAAATGTTCAAAAGGAAGTGATAATAGTTTCACAAAACATTATTTTAAAATCTTGATTCATTTTAGGAGGAGAGAATAGGAAAGCTGTCTCTAAAAAGCAATAATTGTGCTGGATTTGGGGAGTGAACTTATTATCTCAGCAAAGTTATCCCAATTACATTTCCTTACACAAAATTCTTTTTAAAGAATTTATAACACCATACCAGTAAGGAAGGTTTAAAAAATAGGGTAATATATTACCCAGGACTCTCTCAGCTGCAGGTATGAAAACACAGTTCTCATGATGCTAAAAAGAAGCAACAGGATGTTCATAGTTGAGATCCAGCTATTGAATCCAACTGTCAAGATTAACTCCCTGGTTCCTCTTGTGACATCCTGAACTAGTTACTGTGGTAGACACAGTGATATACCACCCAGATCCCCCTTCAGTGAGGGACTTGATGCCATGTCTATGGAAAGTGCCCTGGCAGAAGCCTTCAATTGTTAGTCCCTCCAATAATTGCCTCAAGTGAAGAGATCCACCTTTTCTAAAGTCCCACCCTCTTCCCAAAATGAGGCAAATCTAAGAACTGATGAATTGGTCTATAAAGAACCAAGCTCTTGCCCCAACAGCATATCATTGAAGTAGAGTTACAGACCCAGAGCTCCCAGAGACAATTCCAAGACTGTCTTTAGGTCTGCACTGCAGCTCAACTTCTCTCTCTACCCACTTGTACTTGCTTCCCTTCCCTTTCACAGGTATTGGTCTCAAGAGCAGTCCTTAATAAACACCCTGAATACTAAACTCCATACAAGGGGCTGTTTCCTGGGAAATGTCATCTGTGACACCTATACTCTCTGACCTCTGTTTTCCCATCTATATAAAGAGAATAATAGAACCTTTCTCCCTGGATTTTTATGAAACTTCATTGAGGACATTCATAGAAGGTACTTAGTCTGATGATTTATATGTAGTAAATAGTCTATACATTTTATTTATGATGATGATGATTATGATGATTGGGGAAGAGAAACTGGGATGTACAGGTATGGTTGAATTCAGGATTCCAAACGATGTCATTATCTTCTATCACTTTCTTGCTCTCTCCAATTTATTTATTTATTTTTTTAATGAGCAACCATATTTTCTCAGCTTCATGTGTTTTCCTCATTTGTTCTAACTACAAACCAGCACTATCCATGTGATAGAAAGAGGCCAGACATGAACTGAACGACAGAATAAATCTTTTCTTTTCCCCCTCTTCAGGAGGGATGTACTTTGATTTTATGCCTGGTCTGGGTCATGTAATGTTACTTATTACCCTGTAACTTTTACCAACACTCCAGATAAAATCTACCTGAAATACTGACAGTGGTCAAACTTTCACTGAAAGTTAAAGCTTTTGTCCTTTTTGAAATGTTCATCTTCTAGGAAGAGCTAATTCTTTACATACTTTAAGAGATGAATGAAACTTTTTTCTTTTTCTCAGATCGTTTCCTAAGAGTAGACACTGACAAAGAGAATAAAACAGAGAGAAATGAAGGGTACCATAGGGGAGGGCTGGCAAAAAGGGGAAGAAAAAAGAACTAAGAAGCTTAACACTCCTAAAGATACATGTTCTCTACTTTATAATACAGAATTGGGCCAGTGTTACATCACAGTGTCAAATATAAATATTTGGGCAAAAATATGTTCTCCCTTGATGGTGACATCAAAATTGATATTACTATTATAAAGTACAGTAACACTTAACCTATTCAGAAGATGTTTATTTATCTGTTGGCTATTTGGAAAACAATCAGTGAAATAATAAAATGGAAAAAATATACATAAAAATATTAATACCTTTTTCCTCTTCACAGTCACAAAGTGAGGACACTGGAGGAGAAAGGAAATATTACAAGAGAACTCAAGAACCCTGAACTGACTTTCATCAATTCAAGGACCCAGAGGAGACTGCTCCCTTGCTGAAGGATATGCAATTCCTACAGATACTGTCAGATCCGAGGAAGATGAAAACATAATCTCTGGACATAGGAACTTGAATTTGTCTTTCAAAAATAAAAAATCCTAGCTTACAAAATATTTTTATCTTGGACTATGGTAGTTTGGCTTTCTACCTCAGTAAATCATGTAATTTAGCTTGCCTGGCAGAATAGGGCAGCCTCAGGTTAAAAAGAAAAGTCTTTATTCTATTCACACTTTTGTCTGAGCACCCAAATCTCCTCAGTTAGTTTTTGTGTTTGCCTCTTGACCCAACTTTCTGTCTACCTAGACAGACAAGTCTGTTTTTTTTCCTTTTTTAACTTATTTTTTAATTTAATTATAAAAACTATTATACATAATTAGGACTCCAGAAGAAAATGATTAAAATAATTATAATCCAACCATCCTACTATAACTCTTCCTATCATTTTAATATATTATTTCCTAGTCATTTTTTTCTCCAATGCATGTTCCTGTTGTCACTGAATGATATTTTGTATCCTGCGTTTTCTACTTAACATCTTATAATAAGCATTTACTTGTGTATTTACCAAGGCTTCATAACTAATTTCTAATGGTTGCAATTATTCCAAACAAATTTTTTATTATTTTCCTAATTTCCCACTATTAGACAGTTTGATGTTTTCCAATATTCACAATTGTAATTAATACTTACCTGGCAAAATTTTTTACACACACAAGTTTTTCTATGTTTTGTATTATTTCTTCTTTAGAATAAAGGTCTAATAAGATATTGTTGAATAAAGTTAAGAGCCTTTTAAAATTTGACAGTGAACTGGATGAGAAAAAATTGTGTATGTGTAAATGTTCTAAGCATCAGGGTAACATTTCTTTTTAAGGTGAAAGCACAGTGGTCAGAGACACTGCCCCACATGCTCAGACACTGCTTGCCATCCGTCTGCCTGCAAACTATGCTCCTTTCTTTGGAAGTTTATCTGTTACAGTCTTAGGACACCCTCCCCTCAATCTGATACTGATCTTCTCTGGGGCACTTGGTTTCCTTGGGCAAAGAGCCAAGCCTCAGCTTCCTTCAATGCTACACACTTCACTGAAAGCTTAGAAAAAAACACAACTAAATTCCAATAAAGATATTTTTAAATGTCACACTAAATATGACTTCCTTAAGAGTCCAAAAGCCCAATTCCTCCTACAGAATTTTCCACAGATTTGAAGTTTCTTACTAAGCTAATGTCTTGTTTCACTGCAGTAGAGGAAAGACAATCACATCTGGCCAGCATTCCCATTCACAGTGAGGAAGGCCCTGGGCATCAATTCCTCCTGTCTCTCTAAGGTTTAGAGAGAGACAACTCTTCACCCTTCACACCAATGTAGTCTACCCTCTAAGTACTAATCTTCTGCTAGAGAATTAGCTTTGGACACCAGGATGATCATCAGGAGACAGTAAACACCACCTCCAGCCTCAAGAGTATGGTTACAGAAGGACAAGGATTTAACTTCCAAAGTATACAAATAGCTCATACAACTCAGCAACAAAAAAAACAGACAACCCAATTGAAAAATGGTCAGAAGACCTAAATAGACAGTTCTCCAAAGAAGACATACAGATGGCACATGAAAAGATGTTCAACATTGTGAATTATTAGAGAAATGCAAACCAAAACACTACCTCAGCCAGTCAGAATGGCCATCAATAAAAAATCTACAAATAACAAATGCTGGAAAGGGTGTGGAGAAAAGGGAGCCCTCCTACACTGTTGGTGGGAATGTAAACTCATGCAGCCACTATGGAAAACTGTATGGAGGTTCTTCAATAAACTAAAAATAGAGTTGCTATATGATCCAGCAATCCCACTCCTAGGCATATACCCTGACAAAACTATAATTCAAAAAGATGCATGCACCCCTGTGTTCATAGCAGCACTATTCACAATAGCCAAGACATGGAAACAACTTAAATGTCTATCAACAGATGATTGGATAAAGATGTGATACATACATACAATGGAATACTACTCAGCAATAAAAAAAAATGAAATAATGCCATTTGCAGCAACATGGGTTGACCTAGAGATTATCATACTAAGTAAAATAAGTCAGAAAGAGAAATACCATATGATATCACTTATATGTAGAATCTAAAATATGACATAAATGAACTTATCTATGAAACAGAAACTTTCTCTGAGAAATAGAGAACAGACTTGTGGTTGCCAAGTTGCGGGTGGGAAGGGATGGACCGGGAATTTGGGATTAGCAGATGCAAACTATTA
This sequence comes from Balaenoptera musculus, assembly GCF_009873245.2. Lineage (NCBI taxonomy): Eukaryota > Metazoa > Chordata > Mammalia > Artiodactyla > Balaenopteridae > Balaenoptera > Balaenoptera musculus. The sequence continues at coordinate 109,658,997 of NC_045788.1, forward strand.
TATATAGAATGGATAAACAACAGGTCTTACTGTATAGCACGGGGAAATATATTCAATATCCTGTAATAAACCATAATGGAAAAGAATGTGAAAAAGAGTGTATATATATGCATAACTGAATCAATTTGCTGTATAGCAGAAATTAATAAAACATTGTAAATCAACTATACTTCAATAATTTTTTTTAGAAAACAGTGTACAGTTACAAAACGAAATAAAAAACCCAGTCCAATTTCAAGGTATTTGCAAAGGTCTAAGTTATTGGGTATGAAGTAACTCCACATATAGGACTTCACAGTATAATCCGTACTGCACAGCACAAAGCTTTTTTCTGCTTCTATTTGGTTTCTCCAGGCTTTAGGTGGGGGGACAGTATGGCTCTATATGTCTTCTGCCAGCCTCTCCTTGTGATGGCTCAAGTAACAGCACATAGAACACTGAACAGACATGTGTTCGTATATAATCATGGCACTTGTGGAGAGGAGAGGTGTGACTCCATCTTTTAAAACACAAATATATACCAGGAACATAATTTATGGAGGGAAAATTACAAAATACAACTAATTATATTACTAAACAGGATTTTTTAAGAAGATTCTTTGTTCTTAAGTTTTAGATGCACTTAATTTAAATGATCACTCAACGGCTTTTTCAAAGAACAGAGAGACAATTAGCTCCAAAGTTAAATTTAAAAACCCACTCATAGAAAGCAGAAGCTGCTTGCAACTTTATTTATTTTTTTAAATTTTTATTGGAGTATAGGTGATTTACAATGTTGTGTTAGTTTCAGGTGTACAGCAAAGTGGCAACTTTATTTTCTTTCATATTTTTACTGCTATTTCTGAACATGTTTAAAGATAATAATAATACCAACCACAACAACAACAACAATGAAGATACCCTGCTATATTGGGACTCTTCCATACTGGTATCTAAGAAACGTGAAGTTTCAAAATGAAAAGCTGTCTGAAAGCATTAAATAGAGGTGATGAAAGCTGCAAAAATTTGAATGAAGAGTGCTGAAGATTTCAATATATTAGAATGTTTTAAAAGGTGATATTCACTCATTTGAGGACCAACTGAGTTAAATACAATTCTTAGGCTTTGGGGTAGGCTGTGGCTGTCAATGAAAAATTTAAGGTAAGTAAAGATGACTTACACCCACCAACACTTTGCTGCCAAATTATAACTAGAACACACTTTAGACCAAAGTTTGCCACAATTATTTTTACCATACAAACACTTGTTAAACAATATTAACAAGAAAGTACATAAAATAATATATCTTATTCTTTAAACCAAATGAAGTCAGCCTTTGGTCATTTTAGTTGTTTTGGACACTACCTTGCATAAAAGATTTAAGGCTTACCAGCCAATGTTCTGGAAGTAGGACTCTGTTACATTTATAGTTGACATTAGGCATCCAGCATCTTCAATATTCTCAGCCAAACAAATTTATTTGGGAAAGTAGTTTAGAATATCATCCTTAAAGATATATGCTATTTACCTAGCAGAGTTGTCTCTTTCATGTAATAGTCGGGGGCTGTCTCTAAGATACTTCAGTCATCCAGATATGTAGGATACCATTCATTTCATAAGTGAAAGTCATTTCTAACATTTGTTACATTAATTAGCAAAGCCTTGGCTTTTGATTGAGATATGGATTACAAAAGCAATTTTTATAGCCACCTGTGGATTAAATAGAATTCTGTATAACTTTGTCTTAAGTGTGATTGCCTTATGATGAATCTTGAAATCAGTTAATTAAGTCCTCCAACTTTGTTATTATTTTTCAAAGTTGTTTTAGCTGTTCTAGATCCTTGTATTTCTATATGAATATTAGAATCAGTTTGTCAGTTTCTACAAAAATGCCTGATAGGATTTTGATTTAGATAGCTATGAGTCTAAACATTAGTTTGGAGAAAATTAACAGTTTAGCAACATTGAATGTTCTGATCCATTAATACATTATACATCTCCATTTATTTATTCTTTGATATATCACAGAAGTATTTTGCACATTTCAATGTATAATTTTGCATGGTTTTAAATCATGTTTATCCTAAAGTATTTCATATTTTTGATGTTGATGTAAATTTTATTGAATTTTTATTTCAATTTCCCAGTGTACACTGTTAGGATATAAAAACAATTTATTGGGGGTATATGAATCTTTTACCCTATACAATTATTAGTTTATACTATTGGTGATACTAAAATACCTATTACTTTAGCAGCTTTTTTGTTGATTCCATAGGATTTCCATATAGATGACTTTCTGACAATAAAGATAACTTTACTCCTTTAACCCAATCAAAGTGGCTTTAATTTATTTCAGTTTTATTGAGGTAAAATTGACATACAAAATTGTAAGATATTTAAAGTGTACATCATGGCAATTTAATATATGAATACATTGTGAAAGGATTTCCCCCATCTAATTAATAGTTAATTGACATATCCATCAGCTCACATAATTATCTTTTTATTTCCTTTTTCCTATTTTTTTCTTTTTCTGTTTTCTTTTTTTTTGGTGAAAACATTTAAGTTCTACTCTCTTAGCAAACTTCACTTATATGATACAGTGTTATCAACTATTGTCATCATGTTTTACATTAGATCCTCAGACTTTACTTATCTTAGGGTTTTTTTTTTTTTCTTAATCACAAGTGGAACACATTCATTCTTTCACAATTAAATATGATATTAGGTACGGGTTTTTCATAGATACTCTATGAGACAGAATTTTTTTTTTCCCCCCAGATTGCTGACATTTTTTTTTAATGGATTTCTTTTTTGTCAATTGTTTTTTCTGTCTCTAGTGAAATGACTATGTGGGTTCCCATTTTCATTTGTGGAATGGCAAACCATCCTTGCACTCCTGGAATAATCCTCATTTACTTGGGATATAGTATCAATTTGGTGTATTATTGAATTCAATTTGTTAAGGTTTTATTTAAATTTTTTGTACCTATGTTGTTGAGAGATATTTATTCTCTAGTTTTCTTATGATATCTTTGTCTTGTTTTGGTATCAGGTTAAATTCTGGCCTCATAGAATTGTGTTGAAAAGTATTCTATCTGTGATTTCTGCAAAAGTTTGTTTAGAATTGCTTTTTAAATTCTTTCTTAAATGTTTCTTTCATGGCATTTGCCAAAGGTAACTACTTGATATTAATTTCCATTTTCCAACAGAAATCATGCCTGTTTTTCTTGTCATTATATCTTTAGAGTCTAAAAGATGTTGGCTTCATAGTAGCAGCCCAGGAAATATATATGGATTGTATAAAAGATTTTAAAAAAACAACAATAAAATGAATTCCAGTCTTATTATGTTCTTTGTTGTTGATTTAGGAAACACTGAGTTTTCATCTTAATATTAATTCAAAATTCTATAACCATTAATTAATTTTTAAAAAGTACACCTGAGGTCTTATTTTATGCATTTATTTATTTTTTTATATCAGGCATAGTTTTAATAATTTAGTGATGAAATTATTTATTGAAAGTAATTAACAGCTTCCATATGTAGACACACAAGTAAAATACCTATCACCTTTTCTGCCTTTTTAAAAGAACAGTATTCATTTAATTACTGTCTTACTAAAAAGGACATAATATGTTTAAATGCTTAAATATTTTCTATTGCACATGCCAAAGAACAAGTGGCTTTAATAGTGTTTTCTCAGCTCTATGTTTGTAGTTCAACAACATCCAATGTTTCTGTTCAATTCCACTACTCAGTATAAATTTGCAACTTCAACTTGGTATTTACTAATTATCCACCACCCTGACATCTAATTTTTTTAAATAATTTGAATTTCTAAATCACTTCAAAACCTAATGGAACTCAAATGCTATTACAGCTGAAACCACTTAATAGGGCCTTGTTAATAAAGACAATCTAGTTAAATTAGGCACTTTCAGTGAACATATTTTATCTTGGCCACTTGACGTAATCCAAAATAATAATAATGGCTAATAAGTACAGCTTGATAACAGGACATTTTCTCCATTAACCATTTGCCTGGGCTGTTGGGATTTTTCTGCTTCAGGGTTAAGAAGAGTCACTGATTTGAGAGATTCCATTATAAATTTTGATATGTGGTTTACAGAGAAGAAAACAAGCACTCATAATGCAGTGATATCAGTATAATTTAAGTATGTATACAAAAGCCTGTTCAATAATATATAATTGTTATATCCCTTCCCAGAAAACTAACCATATTTAGATCCTTCCTGAAATAGGTCATTGCTATTTTTATTTTAGTTCTATTAGCTATCAGAATTGAAATATCACAAACTCTCATTAACAGTATCTTACATGGGTGAAACACTTTGCAAACTGTGCATTATAGTTATCAATTTTAAGATACTTAATATACTACAAGTTTATAGAACAGCTAACAATTTCAAAAATTTATCATAAACATTGAAATACAGTGTCATATTAGAGTTTATGTTTTCTATCTCTTCATTGTAATTTAGTCAAATGTTAAGCTGCTTCTCTAAATAGCATGACACTTCACTTAAGTGCATTTTATATACTCTGTTAAGAAGTATATAAAATTCTTCTGTATAAGAAGAATAAAGGAGATATTTCATTTAAACAAAACGTTTTGATGAATATTATAATGGCAATATAATATTATAACTACTAAAAGTAGTTTTCTTTTTCCAAAAGTTCATGAATCTTTAAACAAATTTGTATAACCAATTCCTTACCAGAACTGATTCTTTCATTCAGTCTTCAATATTTATCAAGTACCAACTACATATTAAATATTATGCTATGCTTCATTAACATAAATATGAATAGTGCCAAATTTTCCATTGTCAACTTGGCATTATCCTACCCATTCTATATTCTTTCCAGTAGGGGAGAAGCCCAGAACTACATTTGTTTGAATTCTTTTACACTGTTATTCTGGGTTAGATCTACCAATAAGGGCTCTCTAATGAGATCTTTAGGAGAAAACTAGGCCATTTTTCTATAGTTGTGCTGTGTTCAGGCAGTTAAGATCATCTACAATGTCTTCTCCTGGCTTTCAGGGGTCCTTCTGGAAGTCACTGTTGTGAGCATCCAACTAACATCTCCAGTGTAGACTTCTCTTGGATTCCAAATTGGTAAGGTCGGTTACTCTGGAAAATCACTCACTATGGGGTTGTAGGTCATTGACATCACTAGAAGCAGCTTGCCAGAAATTTTTGCACTTTAGGATATCTTGGAAAAGGCTTTTCTGATCTTAGGCTCCAAAACTCCCAAAGGTTGTATGATTTCTAATTCCTGATTTAAATTATTTTTCTACTTTAGCTTTTAGCTATAACCAAGAAACATGAAATGAATTTGCCCTGTTATCTAAAACAAATTTAAAAATGAGATAAACTATAAAACAGGGGTCCCCAACCCCCAGGCCACAGACCAGTACTGGTCTGCAGCCTGTTAGGAACTGGGCTGCACAGCAGGATGTGAGCAACAGGAGAGGGAGTGAAGCTTCATCTGCCACTCCCCATCGCTCTCCATTGCTCACATTACCACCTGAACCATTCCCCACCCCCGTGCCATCCGTGGAAAAATTGTCTTCCACGAAACCAGTCTCTTGGTGCCAAAAAGGTTGGGGACCAGTGCTATAAAACATGTTTTTCAAGGATTGTGTACCAGGCAGTCCAAAACATTGATCCTTTTAAGACAGAAAACAAACAAACAGAATTCAATGATTGGCTCACTTTACTGTCTAGAGATAATTTTTTAGCCACAGTCCAGGGAAGGGGAACACAGGTAGATCTTGGCGGTCTCCCTGAGTTGAGGATATGGAGGAAAATGTTCATGAACTTACCACAAACTTGGTGGCTTGAGGTTTGCAAGACAGTATACCAAAGAAGAGAGACTTACACAGTCTCTCTGGAGGCTTCTCCAGAGACTTACACAATCTCTCTGGAGGCTTCTCCAGAGATCTACAGAGGATTCCTCTTGAGTCTTTAGATTACTGAGAAAATTACCCAAGAACTACCTAAAAGGAGCCTGTAGAGCTATCTTCAAAACTTACACAGGGCTGCTCTCAAATAACTTAGAACCTAGCAGAAGTCAGAAATGTAACAAGTTACATATACTAAATTGTGTGTAATACAATATGTTACAACAGTAGTCTGAAGAATATGCAACTAGGATCTAAAAATAAATGGCCAATAGGCAGAAGATAAGTAGCTCAGTATAGCTGACATAGAGGAGAAGAGGAGAATATAGACAAAATACAAAGCTCAACAGATAAATATGAAACCAATCATTAGCAGCTTTTTTTGTACAAAGAAGGGCTATAGGTGTTAAGAAGTCATACGGGATATTTATAGGAGAGCAACATGAGGATATATATCAAGACACACATGGAAAAACTAACTGCAGTTTAGAAACTTTTGGTTGAAAGTGAACAGAAAATTGAACTCAAATTGTCTTAGGCAAATAAGTTTAAAAAATTTATTGGCTCATATATTTTAAAATGAACTGTTTGGCTAAACCACTGTTTGATTCAGAGACTAAAATGATGTTTCTGGATAGGGTTTCTCTCCATTATTTTGCTCTTTAATCTCCAAACTGACTGCCTTCTCAATCTCCATTTAGTATTAAGATAATCTACCAGTAGTTCTCATTCTACAAATTCCAAGGTACAAAACCAGTGGGAAAAGGTCTACATTTCCTTTCCAGTAGTCCTACCAAATATTTATTTGAATCTCAATAGCCTTGATGGGGTCAAAAGTCCTTAACTGATCCATGTCAAGATAGTGCTATGTTCTGATTGTCTAACTTGCAAACAAGTCATATACTTACACCTGTTACTGTGAGGTTAGGGGATAGGGTGGTTGCCCAAAGGGAAATTTGGATAATGTTAGCAGAAAAATTGAAATGACATGTAAATGACAAAAAACTACAGGGATAAAAGTTTCCTATGGGGAAGAAATGTGTAATGAGTGCATTTGTAAAGGTATCTGTAGTTCCAGAGGCTGTTAACTGTGGGATTTCCTTTTTTTTTGGTGTTCTCTGGGAAGTAAAAATGACATATATTATACCAAAAAATATTTATTGAGTGTCCACTGAGAGCTAATTATTTTGCTGTGTAATAAAGACACTAAATCAAACAAGATGTGGTTCCCGTACACAGTAAATTTGTAGCTTAGTGTGGGAAATAAGCAAGCTTGTTAAATGCTACAGAAAAAGTTTGCAAGGAGCCCAAGGAAGAACTTCAAGATCACAGTCGGAGTGAGCACTGTTGTTGCTTCAGCCAAATTTGAAAGGGCAGGAGTTAGTTAAATGAAACAATATCACAGAGTGGGGATAATAAGAATATTACAGCAGAGGTATCAGTATAGAAACCGTTAAAGACTTTGTATATTAATGATACTGATGTAGAGGATAGTGGAGTGTGGGAATATGAGAGTAAATAAAGTTAGACACATAGACAGGGAGCATACCAACAAAGACTCTGTATACTAAGCTAAGAAGCTTGAAGCGTTTGTGGAAAATATTGTGGACCTACCAAGTTATTGCAGTGATGGAATAACTACCAAGTTATTATGTTACAGGAAGACCCTTTTGACAACTGAATGGAAAATATATATATTGGAGAAGGTCCAGAGTGTCAACAGGGAGATTCCCTAAAAGGTTCTGGCGATAATTAAGATGAGTGACAATAAGAGCCAGGAAAATAGAAACGAGGCAGTTGAGCAGATGTTAAGGTAAAAGACACTATGCTCCACAGGAGAATGGAGGCTTTGGTGATTTTTGTCTGGATGGGATTGTGAAGTGAATGAGAGAGTGCAAGGGAAGAACTTATGGTGATTCTAAGTTTTATGCCTTGTAAGAATGAGGAAATATGGTACTATTTAACAACAACAACAAAAATAACTGAATTACTTTTATTCTGCATTTATCACTTAGAATCTGGAAACCCAAAAATGGTGACCTTTTAATTATTTCCTTAAAAATAATGTATCTCCCTGCCTTTGTGTGTCCAGGTTCCTAGGATTCATCTTTTACTAAGGTTATGTACTTGTTTTAGCCTAAAAAACCTCACTTATGTAAAGTTCCAGCCTAGGGGCTGAGTTCCTACTACTACATCTCCATGGACTGGAGTCCTATTCCCAAGGGATGGCAGATCATCGTTCAGGAAATGTGCTAAGAGAAATTGTTTTTCACTTTCGTAACTAGAATTTTTTTGATTACTTTTATGCAAGTAGTCAAACAGAAAATATTATGAGCAGAATCAAAAGTGCAAAGGCCTAAAATGCTAATGGAGATCAATCTTTCAATAAATTTAAAGAAAGAGTTTCATGGGAGAGTTTGAGAACAACTCAAACCTAACCAGGTGTGGATAGGGGGTTACCTCTTTAAGAATATAGGAGATCTAGGCATCCATATGAATAAAGTGATAGCAATTATGAGAAAGTTACTGAAAATGTATGAGAGAGTTAAGATAACTGAAGGAACAAAATCCTTCCTCAGTCTATAGGAAAGGTAAAAAAAGAAATAGATGATACTGAAGAGAAATTCTGAGATGGAGTGAAAGGAAGTTGTAATGACATGTTGAGGATCTTCAATTTTATTGGTTGAGTAGGAATCAAGGTCATCCAGCTATATGTTGTTCTACTGAAATGTGCTGAAAAGCTGAGAATACGAACTTAAACACATGATTACATAAACAGAGATAATGTTCTGCATTTCAGTTAACAAGATCTCCTGTAGCAATCTGCTTTAATAGAAACCTACCTAAAAAAAAATCTTTCTGTTCTGATTGACTATAAGGTCAATATGAACCAAAAGATGGCATGGCACCTGATGCAATATTGAGCAAAATAACACAAGTCTAGAGTCAGGTAAAGAGGGTAATCATCCCACTGAAATCAGCAATGTTTGGGCCACAACTGAGTGTATATGTTCTATGCTGGGCTCTGCAGTTTATGCAAGGTTTATTTTTTTCTTAGTCACAGTAATATGCTCTTTGTAAAATGTTTGGAAAGTGCACAAAAATACAAAGAAGATAATAAACATTTTTCATAATCCCACCAACCTTCAATGATGACTAATAACAATGCAGAATATTTCTTCAAGTTTTTTTCTTAATGCACACAATCATGCAGAGGCATAGCATATCTAAATTTTGATCTGAACTAAACACCCAATTACTAAACTATATTAAGCATTAAATCATTCAGATGATTCTGAAATCATTCTTTACTGAATTTGGGTCTCTTCTGGGAATATTGTGTGGATATTTGCTGTACAATAATCCAAAATTATGTACTCAAGGACATTTGTCCAAAAATAGACAGTATGTCTCAGAGGAAAATCCAGACCTACAACTCTTAGTAGGCAAAAAGTTGCTACAGTTTTTAAGTGAGAGTATTTCCCTTTTCAATAGTCAAGATTTGAAAGAAAAATTTTAGAGTTCAATTTCATCCAGGATATCTACACACATGTAAATATGTGTACCTATATTTACATAAAGATCTTACATGTTATACAGTTTTATAATTACAATTCTACAGTTTATTCATTTACTTCAGATTTTTTTAATTTTATTTTTATTTTTGGTTGTGTTGGGTCTTCGTTGCTGCATGGGCTTTCTCTAGTTGTGGCAAGCGGGGGCTACTCTTCATTGCGGTGCGCAGGCTTCTCATTGAGGTGGCTTTTCTTGTTGTGGAGCATGGGCTCTAAGTACGGAGCCTTCAGTAGTTGCAGCACATGGGCTCAGTAATTCTGGTGCATGGGCTCTGGGGCATGTGGGCTTAAGTAGTTGTGGTGTGCAGGTTTCTGTAGTTGCAGCACATGGTCTCAGTAGTTGTGGCACATAGGGTGTAGGGCATGCGGGCTTCAGTAGTTGTGGTGTACAGGTTTAGTTGCTCCACGGCATGTGGGATCTTCCCTGACCAGGGATTGAACCCATGTCCCCTGTGTTGGCAGGTGGATTCTTAACCACTGCACCACCAAGGAAGACCTACTTCAGATTTTAAGTATAAAAATAGCACACATACAAAATGTATAGAATGTGCATGTACAGTTTTAAAGCAACAATATAAAAAATTAGTATGTGGTTACCACAAACTAGCTGAAAATAAAATATTGCCAAATCCTTTGAAACACCTCTGTGTCTTTCACTAACCATATTCTTCCTTGTCACCCAAAGATAACCACTGTCCTGAATTATTCCCTGTTTTTCTTTTTAGCTTTGCCATACACAAAAAAACTGTACCCCCAAACAATCTACCTGTGAAGTTTTACATTTTAAGCACATGACAATCCCTGGTGGGACTTTTATTTAAATGGCATTAAATCTACACAGCAATTTTGGGAGAACTGACATCCTTTCATTATTAAATCCCCTCTCTGTGAACCTAGCTTAGGTTTTCTTTAATGTTTTTCTATAAAATTTTATATATCAGTGTATCAAAATTTGTGTCATATTCTTCTATTTTTTTGCAACAGATAGGATACATTATTTTTAAGAAATATATGCATTTTATTTATGATTTAAATTTTATTTGTATAAGATTGTTTATAACATATTATTATCACTTTAATGTTAGTATAATCTTTAATAATCCTTTACATTCCTTTTTTTTTTCTTTTTTACATCAGTCTTATATGATGTTCAATTTTATTGGTCTTTCAAAGAAACATTTCATTTTGATAATACTTTCTATTTTATGTCTGTATTCTATTTAATTCATTTCTTCTATTTACTTTGCATTTATTTTATTGTTCTTTTTGTATTTTGTTGAGATGGAGGTTTATTAATTTTCCACCTTTCTTATTTTCTATTCCATATTTGTAAATTTGTCTACTTGCTAAAATTTATTTGTAATAAGCTATAGACTGAATGTTTGTGTTCCTCCAAAATCTGTATGTTGAAACTTAATCCCCAGTGAAATGGCATTTCAAATTGGGGCCTTTCGGAGGTGATTAGGTAATGAGGGGGAAACCCTCATGAAGGGAATTAGTGTTCCTGTAAAAGAGACTCCAGAGAGTTCCCTCAGCCCTTCTACCATGTGAGGAGGGTGCAACAAGAAGACACCAATCTATGAACTAGGAAGTCACTCTCACCAGACATTGAATATGTCAACACCTTGATCTTGGACTTCCCAGTCTCCAGGACTGTCAAAAATAAATTTCTGTTGTTGACAAGTCACCCAGTGTATGGTAGTCTTTTATAGCAGCCAGAAAAGACTAAGACATAACCTCAAAATCAATACTTATGGTGTTTTTACAGTCATCTGTGGACATGCACAACGATGTGAAATATCTGAGTCTCTGATATGCATGTTTCCAGATGAGTCAAATGAAGTAACATTCTGCCCTCTTGTTTCAGTTCTCATGCTGTAAATATGTGCCCTTTTCATGGTCTATATAAGTGTTTCATTTTAGTGTCATATTTTACATGTTTTTGCTTTTTGTTGGTGATTTTTCTGTTTAAAATACCCCCCAAATAAATGGAAAAAGAAATTTCATGGAAACAGAAATGACAAGAAAGCAGGGGTCACAATACACATATCAGATAAAACAGACTTTAAAACAAAGGCCATAAAGAAAGGCACTATATGATGATAAAAGGATCAACACAAGAGGAGGATATTCTACTCATCAACATATATGCACCCAATATAGGAACACTCAAATATATTAAACAAATACTAACAGACATAAAGGGAGAAATTAATGGGAATACAATAATAGTAGGAGACTTTAACACCTCATTCATATTAATGGATAGATCTTCTAGACAGGAAATCAATAAGGCAACAGAGATTCTAAGTGATACAATAGAACAGTTAGACTTAATTGATATTTTTAGGACATTACAGCCAAAAAAACTAGAATACACATTCTTTTCAAGTGCACACGGAATATTTTGTAGGATTGACAACACACAAGGGCACAAAACAAGCCTTAAAAAATTTAAGAGTATAGAAGTTATTTCAAGCATCTTTTCTGAACACAAGGGCATGAAATTAGAGATCAACCACAGAGAAAGAAATGAGAAAAAAATGATTACATGGAGACTAAACAACATGCTACTAGTGGGTCTAATGGATCACCAGTGAAATCAAAGAGGAAATTAAAATGCCCCCCAATATAGTGCTGAAGTGCTGCTTAGTATTCCTAAGCATAAGAAGGCTGTCATGTGTTTTACAGAGAAAATACATATGGTTAGATAAAATTCATTCAAGCATGAGCTTTAGTGCTGTTGACTACAAGTTCAATGTTAATATATATTGAAGCATCTTTAAAGAGAAACACACATAAAACAAGGTTATGTATTGATGAAAGTTGATGAAAATGTGACCAGAGGCTCGTGAGAACCTAATCCCATATTTCCCTTTGGAACAATGGTTTAGTATTCACTAATTCAGTGTTTACAGAAAACTTCTAGAACATAACTACTGTAAAAAATGAGAATCAATTGTTATAGCTTTAACAGTATCTTCTATGTCACTTTATTTTTCTTTCTTTTCTCTCTGTTTTATTCTGGATATTTTCTTCTGATTTATATTCCAGTTTTAATCTGTTGGCGAATTCATAATTCACTTATCTTATTTTTTGGTCCTGGAATATCTATACTTTTTCATGTTTACTTCTATATTATTTCAATTTATCTGTAAATTCCTCAATCTTGTCTTTTGTTTTCTTGAATACATTAAACTTAAGTTTTTTAAAATCTATATCTGATAATTCCAAATAATAGTAGCTGTTGTGGGTCTGTTTTTATTGGCTATTGTTTCACCTGGGTCTCACTCATTTGTCTTATCTCATTGGATGCCTGGTTATTTTTTATTATTATTATTATTGTTTGAAGGACACTGTAGTTGAAAAATTACAAAAATGATGTTAAGACCCAGGATGATGTTATCTTATTTCAGATTTTTTTTTTTTTTTTTTGCCTCTCACAGATTCCTGGGGATATAGCAATGTCCTATGACCTGAATTCAATTTCAAAGATTGAGATGATTCAAATTTGGGCTGTAGTCCCTGTGGAGAGTGAACTACTTTAGATTCACTGTTATTTCTGTTGTATACTTCTTTGGAGTCCTTGGCAGGTACCAGTACTCAGCTTGTATCCTGCTAGTCCAGAAGGTTGACAAAAGTGCTATGCAGCTTCTTAGTCTCTCAACCACCAATTGTGACATCAGCAGTCATCCCTAGGGGAAAAGTGACTCCCAACATCATACTTATTGCCAAATTTCCATCTTACTTCAGATGTTGGCTTTACAAAAGCCTTTTTATAAATATATATATTTTGATCAGAGTGACAAACTTAGCACAAATTACCTAGTCATTTATTACTGGAAGCCTCCTTAAATTTTTAATATTCAATTATTCATTACTTCTAAATCCTCTATTTAGTTATTTATCAAATTTGTTTAGTTAAGTTTAATAATTTTTTTACCTTCACTCTTCTATATTTTTATTCAGATTAAAATATTTATTTTATATTCTATGATTAATAATTCCTTGTGGGTCTCTTACTGTTGTTATTTCTGATGACTCCTGATCATATTGGCTTATTACTTTTGGGTTTAGTAATTTTTTAATTATAAACTTGTATTTCTTTGAAAATTATTCAGGGGAATCCTATTATATTTGTGTTTAAACTGTATTACTAAACAGACATTTTGATTTGATCTAGCACTTTTCTTTTTTTAAATAGCAATATAATGAAAAATACTTACATTTAAACATTTGTCTACAAGTTTAATTATTTTCTTAGGACAAAATCCTATATTTGGGATTACTGGGTCAAAGTAGTGCATATTACATTTTGCAGCAATATTTGGACTCTGTATTTTAAGATGAATATTGACAAAATTACTTATCCTGGAAAGGGTAACTAGTATGATGATAGGACTGAAGCCCAAGCTCCATATAAAAAGATAAAAGAATATTAGTGTATATACTATTATATGTTTTCACCTGCTAACTTTGTCAAACATAAGTCTAGGCAATAAACATGCCAAGTTTATGGTAGGTTCCCTTTGAATGTACTGATTAATCCACTTGCTTACTCATTTAACAATATTTTATGAGTGACTAATATATGTCAGGCAACAAACGAGACATGAGGGATTCAACTAAGATAGTATGAAATTTACAGTCTGGTGGAGGAGACTCTTAATAAGAGGTTATAAACAAAATATATAAAGTGAAGAGGAAAAAGGGTATGGAGCACTAGAGAAGAGACTTCTATTAGCTTGCTTATCTAGAGTGGTTTAGGGAAGTCTCTTGTATTATATTATCATTTAGGTGTGTGTAGGTGATGTATTAAGGGTAGAAATAAACCCCAAGAAAAAGTACAAACATCCTGAAGAAAGATGCTTGCATGGTGGCAAACTTAGTGATAGAGTAACATGAGGTAAATTTGCAAAAGAAAAGCAGTGACTAAGTCAAGCAAAGTTCTGTAGATCAAGGTAAGGAATTTGGATATAATTCTCAGGACACCAACACATTTTTGAAGGTTGTTTTTAGCAGATTTATCATACAAACTGACTTATATTTTTAGACGTTTACTCTACATTCTTTGAACGGTTTGTAGACGATCAACAGTGGAAGCAGGAAGACAAAGTAGGAAATTATTGCAGTAGTCTACTTGAGAAATGGTGATGGCTTGGAATGCAGAGCTTGTAGGGAGATTGAAAGATATGAATGCATTCAAGCTACATTTTAGAGGTATAAACAATAAAACTAAATGATAGACTGGCTAAGGGAGTGAGGAAAAAGGTAGAATCAAGAATGATTTTTGGTTTTCTGGCTTGAAAAACTGAATACATAACGGTTTAAATGAATGATATGGAAACAGAAAGAGAGGCACCTAGAATCCTGTATGCCATCCTGTTACCTTGTTTATGTTTGTCCAAAACAATGCTCTAAACCTCCCCTGGATAGGAACTTTCTTTATCTACTCTTGCATCCCTGTCGCCTAGCACAATGACTAGCATGGGTAATGCACCCAGTAAGTACTTGCTGAATGATGGATGAATACATGATTAAAAGAAAAAATGATTATCCTTTTTCTTTTCATACTGGACAACTAGAAATAATGGCTCATAATTACAGGCAGACAGATTTCAGTTCCATGTAAATATTGCCAGATAATTAGAACTCCACAAATGAAAGAGTTTGATTTCAGAAGAGCATGTTCTCTGATAACTAGAAATATTTAAACAGAATTTTGTTGAAAATAAGACAGGTGTCTAATTTTGAAATAGAATTGGAAATTAACTCAGGCAGAAAATATTAATTCTTCTAACCTTCTACTTAATCCCTCTTTGAGTTCAGAATACTTTTCATTGTCTATACCCTTGAACAATGACTTTTATTTCCTGTTAATTGAGTTAGTGAACTTACGCTAAAAGAATGTCTTCAAATACTGGAAAGAAAACTAAAATAACTGCTTTTTCTTTTCAGATGCATAAAATCTAGGGTTTATACTCTCCAATGTTCAGCCAGGGTACCAAGATGTCTGGCCCAACTGATCTTGACTAAAGAGAGAGCATGAAGCATTTGCTTGCTCCCCCTGATGAGATTCTCTTTCCATGCCTTATCAAGTAATAAGGATGTAGGGAGTTAGGGTATTTTGTTTAGAAGAAGATTGCTAGAAGTGCAGGATTGGACTTTACTAGTTGGTAGACTTTTTGAGTTTAGGAAATCTTTCTGTAAGCCTCTATTCTGCACTGGACCTAAGACTCTACTTAAGCCCCATGGCATAGAGAAGGCAAAGGGCCTAAAAAAATCTGATTCTTCCAGAAAAAGTATATCGTTCTCTTATATTCTTATTTAAAAATTTAGAGACCACAACTACGAAAATAGATAGATCTTGGTAACCATAATGATTCTCGTTGAATATCAGTTAGAATGTTCTTTTCCTTGTGGGGGAGGGGACAGTAGAGTGAGCGGGGATCCCCGATCGCTACTGCCACTTTCACCTAAAGCAGTCAGCCTTTACAGGTTTTACTGCATTCCCCACTCAGTTTATTTTGAAGAAAAAAGCTATACCTAGAAAGAGTCTCGATACCAGTGGACAATTTCACTTTTATGACATTTTATATCTTGAATGTCCCATGGACACGTCTCACTATTCAATTTATCTAATTACTCAGGCAGGATACCCCTTCTATTGTATATTAAGAGTACATTGTTGCTTTGATTTGGATATACAGAACCTAGAAAATAACATGTAGAAGATAAGTTAGAAGTGCATGCTCTTTTGCTCTTACCAAATTTTATCAGAAATTTTTAGAAACTCTGAATAAAAGGGGGATCCCAAAAAATTCAGTAATTAAAAGTCTGGCATACTGAGCTGAAATTCCTGTACATCAAGAGTATGAAGTAAATACTTATTAAAATGATGTTTTTGCAGCTGTGTTACTTTGGTTTTGTGAATTAGTATAGTTGATTTTTTTAGAACATCTAAACTTTTAAATGTTTTATCATGACATAAAAAATTTTGCAGATGTTCTTTTATATAATAGGATTTTGTCTAGTTTTTATCTATATTTCAATCATACATGAAAAGCATGAACAGACACAAGGAAAATAATGAAAAGCTACCCATTAAAGTCTCTCCACAGCCAGTCAGCTACATATTGCAGCATGCTTACGGGCAAGTTCTTTATAATTACTTTTAGAGTGATTGAAAAAGGATTCCCTCTTTCTTTCCTTTGTTATTAGCTACTTGCAATACTTTTAAATTATCTTTTAATCTCATTTTATTTCTGTGGTCCTGGCCCTATATTTAGCTTTTCTCCTTTTCTCTGTACTACATCTCCTCAACACATCCTCCCATGGAACTGGCAATACTCTATAGGCGTGTTTAATAAGATTTTTTTTTAACCCCTTGAAAGATATGTCCCATTCCCACACACATTTCCCTGTAGAAGATTTCTACCATCAGTTATAAAAATAACACAGTGAATATTAGGTAGTTCTGAAAAAGACTGTCTTGAAATTAAGTTGTCAAAATGCCTGGATCAAACACTAGTAGCTTGAGAATTAGAGCAACAATGATAATCAAAATATCACTAAACACTAAATATAGTGTGCACCAGTAAATTAATTAATTGATTAATTTATTCAGCAAACACATATTAAAAACCCCTTTTATATTAGGTACAACTTTAGAAGCTAGGGATAGAGCAGTGATCATTCCCCACTTACACAACCTTTATAATCTAATGAGACAAGACAGGAAAAGAAGGAAAATAATATGATTTCAGTTAAAGATGACTGCTATAAAGAAAATAAAGCAGGGTCTTGGTAAGGAGGATCACAAGGAATTTGATAATTATGCTTGGTAGAATGGTTAAGGAAGTCTTATCATCTGGATAAGTCTTATCTTAAATAGCCTTTGGCTGACTCCACTGGCTTTATTCCCACCATAAGTAGATCAAGAGTGTTGTATAATAAAGTCACTGTAAAAGGATATGAGTTGGAAAGAGGAGATATAGCCATAATCTATGGCAATAATTTTTGAAAAGCTGGCAGAGTAGATACACTGGCTAATCCTGACTATAGGATGCACTTACCTTTTATATCACACAAATATTTTCTCAACACAGCACTTTAATCTTCTACATCTATATTGTAGGGAAGTGATGGGAAAAAAATTTCATCAGGAGAAGGATCATGCTGATCGATGCTTGGTTCTTTAGTCTCAGATGGGCCAGACTCCAAGGTGCCCAAGCCCAACACAGGAAAACATACACCCTACAGTTTATGGATCTGATAAGAGAAAGTGGTTATTTTAAAATTTTCTCCAGTATTTGAAGGCATTCTTTTAGTATAACTTTGCCAACTTAAAATCGGGAAATAGTCTCAGGGGTTGGTGACATCCCCTCTGTCAAAATTTAAAGTAAACTACCAAGAATCAATCCAATCTTTTTTTTTTTTTTTTTTCAAATAGAAACATCTCTACAAATGAGACTCATTTTGGCATCATTTTGCTGTAGTTAGCCTAAATATGTCTATCTTTGGTTCATTTGACAGCATTTTTTGCATTTTATTTTTACTTAGCAACTTGCTTGCTAGTTTTTCAAATTCCTATGAAATTCAATTGCACAACTGAACTTTCAAAGTCAATAAAGTATAAGCAGATAATAATTCAAAAGAAGTCTGTAGGTTAAGTTATTAGGAAAAAGGAGGCACTTGCTAATGTGAATCTTGGTAAGTTAAATTGGTTTATACATTTAGAAATTTCTAGCATTTTTCCCTTTTTAAAAAAACAATATTACTATTTTGTCTTTCAAGATGGTAGTTTCTGGCTTTTTAAAATAATTTTTTCTCAAATACTTTTACATGTGATGTCATCTACCACATTGCTGCCAAAAATAACAAAATGAACTTCACAAGTACATGTTTAAAATCCTCATAAATGTCAACTCTGTTAAGAATGATTCATTCAACACAGCAAGAATCAAACCTCAGGAACTGTAGGAACGTGGATGTATTCTTACACTAGGAAGTTAGAGATAATGGCCATTACACCCAAGCTAGGCTCAGACCTTGGTTGTACCAATCCATTCAAGTGTTTTTCTGAGACTATTTCCTGGCTCTAACAAAGCTTACCCAACTAGAAGAACTGGATTAGAGAAAATGATATCAGCCGTGAATTCTGACACCCCAGTTATTGTGCCTCCTTATTCCTTAAGTACAGCTCTAAATTCAATATCTGTGGGAAGCACATCAGGCTTGTATTAGTCATGTGATAAAGTGAAAAGAAAAAAATAGACCTGTCAGGAACTTAGGCTATCTACGATTTATTCTAGACTCTACTACTAATCTGATGACCTTGCACAAGACATTTCAATTCTTTGGGGAAGGCTCTAATTCCTCACCTGTAAAATAAGAATGTTGAACTAGGTATCTTACAGATGTAGACTTCTGAGTGTGTTGTAGACTGAACTGTGTCCCCCTAAAATTAATACACTGAAGCCCTGAACCCAGTACCTCAGAATGTAACTATATTCAGAGAAAGGACTTTGAAAGAGGTGACTAAGTTAAAATAAGGTCGTTAGGGTGAGCTCTAATTCAATCTGACTCGTATTTTTATAAGAAGAGAAAATTTGGGCACACAAAGAACATTCAAGGATGCATGTGCACGGAGGAAAGACTATGTGATCACACAGTGAGAAGGTGGCTATCTGTGAGCCAAAGAGAGGGTCCTCAGAAGATACTAACTCTGCCAACACTTTGATCTTGTACTTGTAGCCTACAGAACTGTGAGAATAAGTTTCTACTGTTTAAGCCATCCAGTCTCTGGTATTTTGTTATGGCAGCCCTAGCAAATTAGTACAAAGTAGAATTACAAAATAGTGTTCACAAAGCTCTCTCAACCAAAAATAGCACTCACTGAAAAGCGCTCACTGGCTGGACAATTCTTTCGGCCAGCACTACCCACACTGCTTTGAAATATTGCATTGTTATTTTATTCATATTCATATTATTTTTAATTCTCCCTAATAACCATCACAGTGTCTTGTACAGTCTTCAACAATTGTATTATTTTTAATTGATTGATCTTGTCCTACCCCACCACTACTTTTTCTTACCTGTGAAATGAGTTCCTTAAAACAAAAAAAAAAGCCTGTTGTAGTACTTGATAAACCACCAATATTCTCTCATCCCTATGGCAAGTGTAGCTCAAGAATAGACAAATGAATATAAAGATATGTAAGAAAGATTTTGTTATTAGAAATATCTAAAGCAGGGAGTCAAACAGAGAGCAAAAGAATATGTATGTGCCAGATCATTTATTAAAAACTAGTTTTAGGATTAAGACATTTGGGATATTTGACATCCTGAGTTCCAGCATCTATTAACTTCTAATATTTTTAGAGATATTCCAGTGCCACATAAATTCTCTTTTATTTTCTCAGCACAGTGTTTATGAGAGCTGTTATACATCTATAGCTAATCATCTTCCCAGAATCGCTCATTGAAGTACAGTCTACTTAGCTTTCAGAACAGATCTGGTCTAAGCCATAGTATCTGTAGTGAGTGTTGTTTATCACTAGGCAAAATACAGATTTTTGTACTAATTTACAATGGGATATACCCACCCTTTTCCTTCACAGTTGGTTTTTCATTCACAGTTCATGAGTTGTGGCTTTAAGATGCAAAGAAGCTTTTTACTTCAATTCACTGGCATTCCAAAAGACTTTATAACAGTTTAAAAACACTTCAACTGTTTCTTAATAGACTTTATCTTAAAAGTTTTCTGAAATATTTGACTATGAAAGGCCAACAATTTGCCATAATTCAACAGGTTAGACCCAACCAATACAAACCAATATTGGACAAATGACCCACAGGACAGCTGCAAAAATTCAGTATTAATATGGCATTGGAACAGAATGTTCTACATAGATAAGATTCAATAAATTGGGTTTTCTTATGTACCTGATTATTAATTTTCCTATTGACTATTATTCTCTCTGGAGGTAAAATTTATATAAAATTAATACTGTTGTTACTATTAGTATTATTAAATCATTGTTTTGAAATAAAGACTATCTACTCAGTTTTTTTTCATGGACCATAAGCATCAATTATCACCTGGGAGCTGGTTAGAAACACAGAATCTCAGGCTCCACCTCAGACTGTCTGAATGACAATCTTCATTTTTAACAAGGTTTCCAAGTGCTTAGTCTGCACCTTCATATCTGAGAAGCGCTCAAGGAAAGGATTTAGTCTTGGTATTTAATAAATACTCCTGAAATTTCCATTACAGATAACTTATCATTCAAATATAGAAAATAATAGAAAGACCTTAAAAAATAATTTAAAATTTGATGCTAAAACAAAAAGAAGAGAGATGTCCATTTGGGTTAAATTCATTGTGAGCAGTTAATATTAAAAACAACTTTGTAATATATTTTAAATGTATAATCTCACATGCTATTACCGTAAGATATAAAACAAAGTTTCTTCCGTAAAATGAAGGAAAGCAGAAATTCTGTCTCTCTCTTATGTCTTTGTCTCTGTCTGTCTCACACACCCACATCCACACACCCACACCCCCACACACACACACATGGAAATTTCTGATAGAGTAAACCTATGTGACAGTCCTATCCTTCTTATACCATTTAACATCTATCCCTCTATGACATTAAAGCTTGATCTCTTTAAAAATATAAAGTTAAAAATGTTATGTATCCTCTGTAGCTATATTTATCATAGTACTTTTTCTTTTCTCCTTTCAGAACTGACATATTATAAGTTAATATACTGAACGTTTTTCAGCTTTACAAAAATGAGAAAGGAGGTGACAAAGGGTTAGAGTTACTATTTATACTAAGAATGAATGAACATTTTCTGTCTGCTTTATTCCTGGAAAGTCAAATGCCTAGTCATAAAAATCGTTGCTTTTTGCTTTGGTGTTCTTTTCTTTTTTGTAATGAAAAGCAAAAAAATACATGTACCAGAAATTTACAGCCTTATAAACTCTCTCTCTTTCTCTCTCTCTCTCTCTCTCTCTCTACACACACAAACACACACACACACACACACACACACACAAACTCTATATATGTTTATACACACACACAATAAATATCTCTACTTATATATACATACTAAATATATAGTATAAAAGCATAGATGTTAGTATGTATATATCTATACATATATACACATTATATAGACCTATACAGATGTTATATATTCATACACACATACATTGTATATATGTATATATATACCTACATACTAAATATATACTCTTTATATATATATACTCAAGAAAACTATCAGAAAACCAACTGTATTTAAAATTGAAATTTACACCGAAAATGAAGCACTGTGAGATGTCTGTAATTAATTTTAATACAAATAAAAATAGGGCAAAATTAAATGTACTAACAATTTAAGACTTCGGCGTCTCTGCTTTGTATGTATGTGAGTAGTTTCTGATGCACTCACAACATTGAGAAGATATGGCATTTTCAAGTTGTCATCATGAAAACTTGGGGGAGGAGAGAACCAAGGTCAATCAAGCAAGAAAAAAAGTTAAACAGGCAAATTGGGCACAACTGTGATTCGGCAGCCAATCTAAGTGGCTGATTATAGTTTGCCTGACTACTTAAACTTGCAGCTGTGCTTAGGAGGAAAAAAAAGTAGGGAGGGAGCAGAACCGCTATGAAAAGGTCATATATAGACTGTTTTCGAAAGTGAGCTTTATTCTCCACCTATGTCAGCCTCTTTAAGTGCTTCCAGAAGGAAATGTCTGACTCAAGGAATATTAAAGTGACGTTAGCAATGTAATAAGACCTGACACAACAGAGCTTTAACGTAACATCATGGACTGGATTTCTATCATAGCAATCACAAAAGCCATTCTCATTTGAAACCCATCACTTCTTTAACATACTGTAAGTCTAATGAAATTCTTTTCTGGTATTTTTTTAAAATTTTGCTTTTAATTTAAATTCTTTCTCACTATAGATTATTTTGAATATGTTTAGAACTGCATGCATACGTGTGGCTGTGTGGGCATAGTTGTGTGTTGTGGCTAGGGAGAGAACAGAGTTGAACAGAAATGGGTAAGCCAATTTCACAATATAAACATTGAATGTTAACTTTGGATAGAGGCTTAAAGACTACTTTGTTCCACTAGTCAAGGGAATAGGCTGAAATAGGTAAATAACCCTCATATGCATATATGCCATAATTATTTAATGGTCAAACCAGAACTAAAGTCCAGCCTCTTAAGTCCTAATCCTGAGGTTCTTTACACTTCTTTAATCTTTCTAGGCCTTGATGAATTTTTATCTTTAAGAAAGGAAGGTAAGAAAGACGGATAGGTCTTAACTGCTGTCAGGGCCCTTTCCATTCTCATTTTATGACCCTTCAAAGTTAATCAAATTGTGCCTCCCAACTAAAGTGAATGAAAGCTAATTTTTCCTAAACATCAACTCTCATCCTGTTATTTAGTTAAAAGATTAATAATATCTTACTTAATGAATTCAACTTACCAATAACATGTCACTATCATCAATTCCTTTTGATAAATGTAAAATTTACAACTGAAAGCAGTTAAATAACTTGTCCAAGATATACCAATTATAAGTAGCAGATCAATTATTTAAACCCAGGTCATTCTATCAGACACTAAAGCCCATGCTTTTCCCATTAGGTCAAACTGCTTTGTCTGAATGTCAGCCCTGCTTACAAGAAAAAGTGTGGTAGTGTGAACCATGGTAGATATCACTGGACTTTTCACTGATCAATCCATTCATTCTTTCATTAATATTCTATCAAGTGTCTCCTATGTGATCACAGATATTAAGTGTCATAAGTGATATGAAAATACAAGACCAATATCCTACCTTCAAGCAAGTTATGATCTAGTAAATTTCACTGAACAAACTCCAGAGCAGTAGTTGTCAATGCTCAGAAATATTTTAGACTAGGGATTGTCAAACTACAGCCCATAGTCCAAATCTAGCCTGCTGCCTGTTTTTATTAAAAATAATTTTTAGAGGGCATTTACTGTCTATGGTTGCTTTGTGCTGCAACAGCAGAGTTGAATGTTATCAGAGACATTATTATACACACAGTTTAAAATATTTACTATCTGGCCTCTTACAGAAAAACTTTGCTAACCCCTTTCCAAGACCATTTTATGATTTGATTTAGGCATGCATCATCTAATTTCCCTTATCACCCCAGGTGATATATCATTCTATGACAACACTTTTGTATCTTATACTTGAATACATGCCTTGCTAGGTAAATCTGCCCTCAGGTTCAATAGTTGCATGAATCTGGTTCTCTGATAAAAAATATGGACTATTATTATAAAATATTTGGGAAATTTTAAATATGTATAAACAAATAGTTTTGTTATATTAAAATATAGTTATCTTTTATATATGGTTTATATACATACCTCAAAGTCCAAATCATACACTTTTGTCTCTTTTTTCTCTTACCATTACTATTATCATGAGAATTTCCCCATAGAACGAAACTTTCATAATTACCATGTTGTTCTGCCCTGACATTTATATATATATATATATGAAAGAGAAAGAGAGACAGACAGACAGAGGTAATCATACTGACTCTGACTTTGAACATTACTCATGCTTTGTAAATTCAAGTTCACATTAGTTATATAAACTCCAAAGTAAAGAGAAGCAAACTCAATCTCCTACATGACTCAGACAAAAAAATAAAATAAAAAATTGAATCAGGTTAGGTACACAACACTACACAGAGGAATCAAGTTTATGATGACATGGAAGTACTAAAGTGTTGTCAGAGCCAAACAAGATCAATTCTTAGGTTCAATAAACTATAGTTGGCTCTTAAACAACTGAGGTTTGAACTGCATAGTTTCACTATTTGTGGATTTTTTCAATAGTAAATACTACAGTACTACAATGATCCACAGTTGTTTGAGTAGTGGATTTGGAACCACAGATATGAAGGTCTACTATAAGCTATGTGCAAATTTTTTACTAACTCTAACCCCCATGTTGTCCAAGTGTCACTGTACAAGTTTGAAATTCCTTAAGGAAAATATTGCTTACTATTCCTTTTCCAAATTCTTTGCCAATATGAACTACCATTCTTCTCATCTATTCTCATCTCTCATCTACCATTTATTCCTCCCTTTAACCAGTATAACTGAGAGTATTAATAATTTTTTCTCTTCCCAACATGGACAATTTAAAGCCTTCTTGATTAGGTTGACCTGCATACAATGTCAAGTTGGATGGTATCCAAGTTAAATATAAGCATGCCTAGCTGGTTAGTAGATCATATAACTTCTTGTATCACTTGAATTAGTATTTGAAATGTCAAAAGACAATGATATATGGATTTTTAAAACATTATGAAACTGCTAATATCTCTGTTTTTGTCAATAGCACCATTAATCACTCAGGAAATCATGTTTAAATTTTTGTATTATCACTTATTCAATACATTCCTTTCTCTCAATAGCGATGCAAGTAATACAGTACTGTTTTCTAGGTCTTCAAAGTACCTTTTCTTTAGTAATCCTTTATGTTAGATTATATGTAACAATATTCTCTGAATTATAATAATTACAATGAAATTTTTTGCATTTGACAATCTTCTCACTCACATAGAATAAAATATACCAATGAGGTGCTCTAATTCATTTTAGCTTTTGTTAAGTTTGTCTAAATATGTGCTATACTACTCTGAAATAAAGTTTGAGTGTTGCTTCATGAATTTTGGTAAAGGACTTTTTTTCTGAAATAACAAGATAGACTTCATATATCTCTATTTTAAATTTTGATTTTTCCTACTTATTTTATTTATTTGACTCCCATTTTGAGACACAGTGCCCTATTTATTGGTATTTCACATAACTTAAAGATGTTGAAATGTATTCACAAATCTTTACATTAAGAAAGAAAATTTGTGTATTTATTTGCTTGGTTAATAAATATGTGTCAGCAGCTATTAATGATTTTAATAAGTAATTCTCAAATATTTTTTACCTCTGACATCTATCTTACGGATCACTTCAGTAACTGACTAAACCCCTCACACATCTATAAACTGTTCTTTTCTATATCCAATAATCAGAACTTTAACCCTTCAGTTCACATTACTCAGAATCATTTAGTGAGTGCAATAATAAGCTGATAAAATAATTATGTGAGCATTGAGTGTAGGAAAACTTGCAGTAGAAGTGTACTCTATTTGAAGAATTTTGCTATACAATAATACATGATTACATGGTATCATGTTTGAACAAAGCACCAGTTAAAAGACCACTACCTTCAGTCTGCAGATTCATAATAAGAATTCTTTTATAAAATATAGAAGTATAAAATACAGAAAAATGTCTATTATATTAAATTTTAGTGTTACTTGATTATCAAATTTGATGGGAGACAAATGTGTAAATGGCATGTTTAGGAAGCTTCAGTGTGTCATAGAAAGCAGTGCATTCTCTTTTGAAGTACTTGGTGTGAGAAGCAAAGAAAGTATCTCAGAGGCAGCCTCTGTGACTTCATGTAGGGATTATATGCCATCCCTCCAAAGCAAAGCAAAAAATTCTTGCAAAATCTATTTTGCAATTTCTTCTGAAGTACTGCAGTGGGAAAAAAAAAAAAAGTGGCTTTCAAACTTTCAAAGTCCCAGATTCAATTAAAAATAAAACAGAGGAGTTCCCTATAGCTAAGAAGTGTCCATTATTGAGCTTGAACATCAACAAAGAAAGAAACTGCCCAAAGAATAATATCAGGATATGGAAACCCAGCAAAAAAAAAAAAAAAAAAAGTTTAAAATTTCTACTACAAATAGGCTACTTGTGGAAACTAGTTTTCTCTTACAGCCATTTACTTAAGTTACTTACCATTTCTAGAAGGAATGCAGAAAGGATACTGGAGAACAATTAAGATGGCTTTTCTTTTTAGTTCTGATTTTTCCTTTCATTTAACTTCTTGCCACAATTTTATTGTGTGTAAAATGGGGTTTACAATTAAACTTTTCACAATGGCAAAATCCTTGAACTTATTTTTCTTCCTTATTCACATGATTTTCTCAGCTCATATCTGACTTTATACATTCCCTTTATTCTGATTGTCACCAAAAATGTATCAGATAAAACCTCCTCTCTCAACTCCATATTTGACTATCAACTTGAGTATCCAATGGATGTCTCAAATTAACTTATACAAAAATAAACTTTTGCCTGCAACCTTAGTGTTCCTCACCTGCCCAGTACATTGACAGCACAGTAGGTAAACTCAAAATGTTGACACCATACTTGTCTGCTATTTTTCCTCATATCTCATATGGTAGAGATGACTAACTTTCCACTAATGATTCATTTCTCACTTTGCATAGCAGTTATTATAGGAAAGTAGCTGCCCAAGAAGCAACTGTAATTCCCAGCCCCTGTGCATATAATTTAGGGCACAGTGGCTCATCACTGGAAATGATGTTTGCTCAAGATGAGGGCAATATGATTAAGAAGTGAATGTGCTATCTCCATTTTTTTCTTTCTCCATCAGCCAGTTGGATGTCAACACCTGGGCAACCATGGAAGCTACACGTTGAGGTTAGCAGAGTCTCCATCACCCTGCCTCCCTGAATGACTGTGTGAAAAGTACTCCTACCACTACCACCACCACCACCACCACCACTCACACACTGACCAGAAACACCACAGTGGACTGTTTAGAGAACAAAATGAAATTTTAGTTATTCTAAGCCACTGTTAAAATGGAGTGTGTTTGTTACAATAGCTAGTATTAAAATAACCAACATTCTTCATATCTAACCCAACAGCAAGTCCTTCAAAATATATCCCAAATCCAGCCATCTCTCTCCACTTCTTGTGCCACAATAATGGCACAATAGTCCAAGCCACCATCAATTTTCACCTGAATTATTGCAATAGTCTAGTAATTGGTCTCCTTGCTTTGACTTTTAGCTGTTTTTATCTTGTATCCATTCAGTAGCTAAAGTAATTCTTTTAAAACAGAAATATGCTTATGGAACTTTTCTGCTTGAAATATTTCAGTGGATTTCTAGTACATTTAGAATGGAATCCCAAATCCCAACAAGATTTCAAGGTGCTATGTGATCTGAGTCTAGCTACATCTATAGTATCATCCCATTTATGTCTCCTCTCTTATAGCTAATCGTCAAACAGTTTACTCAGCTCTCACTCCAGATCTTTGCATTCATTAAGCCCTCTTCCCAGGACAGTCTTCCTTCAGATGTCTGCATGACTTGTTACCTTACTTTGTTCATGTCTCCATTCCAATCTCCCTTCATTAGAAAAGAATTTGCTGATGAAAATGGCACCCATCTTGTCTGATGCAACACTGCAGCACATTATCACCTTATTCTGTTTTATTTTCCTTAGCGGTACTTTTTACCACCTAATATATATTTACTTGTGCTTATTTTTTTTCCTATTTCCCTCAGTAGAACATGAGAAGTGTATATCCCCTGCCTTTGAAAAGAGCTCCTAAAATCATGTCATGCCATGTAGAATAAATATTGTGATAGAAACTACCAATCTCTGTATAATTTGTTGAATGAATGAACATGTCAAAGAAGGAACTAATAAAATGCTAAAAATGTTGCAGGTTACATTGAATTGAAATTAAGTTAATATTGAAATTAACTAAATATTAATTACTTGAATTAATATTCTTATTTCTGCCTAACACTTAAAAATATTTGTCTTCAGAGATTCTCTTTCCTAACCTCCATTATCTAATGTTTATATCATCTTGATAGTTCTCAGATAAAAAATTAGATCAACTGTCAATAATTTAATTCATAGTCTTCTTTAATATATCAGCTTTTTAAATGAATAAAATAGGAGATAAGGAAGTTTTTATAACTTTGAACATGCTTCTAAATTTATATGTATTGTTTTATATTATTTTTCTACATGATTTCAAAATACAGTATAAAAATCATATAATCATATCAATTGATGCAGAAAAAGCATTTAACAAAATCCAACACCCATTCATAATAAAAAACACTCTCAGAAGACTAGGAATAGGGGAGAACTCCCTCAGCTTGATAAAGCACATCTACAAAAGCCTACAATTAATATCATAGTTTAATGTGAGAAACTAGATGGTTTCCCACCAAGATGAAGAACAAGATAAGAATGTCTGTTCTCACCACTCATATTCAACACCAAATTAAGTCCTAGCTAATGCAAAAATAATAGAAGAAAAGAAAATAAAGTGTATACAGATTTGGAAGGAAGAAATAAAACTGTCTTATCTTGCAGACATAACCACTGTCTTTGTAGGAAATCCAAAATAATTGCCACAAAAAAAAAAAAAAAAAAAAAAGCAAACTCCTGGAACTAGCAAACGATTATAGCAATGTTACAGGATAAATCGTTAATATACTAATGTCAATTGCTTTCTTGTATACCAGTAAGAAAAATTAAAATTTTCAATGAAAATCACAATACCATTACATTAGCACCAAAAAAGAGAGAAATATTTAGGTATAAATCTAACAAAATATCTACACAATCTCAATGAGGAAAACTGATGAAAAAAATAAAAGTAGATCTAAATAAATGAAGATATATTCCACGTTCATGGATAGGAAGAGTCAACATGGCTAAAACTGAAGTACAATTCATGAAGGAAAAATGATGTTAGACTTCATTAAAATTAAAAACTTCTATTTTGTGAAAGACAGTTAAGATAATGAAAAGATAAGACATAGACTGAGAGGAAATCTTTGCAAAACATTTATTTGAGAAAGTAATGGTATCCAAAATATACAAAGAACTCTTAAAACTCAAAAAGTAGAAAACAAACAACCCAATTAAGAAATGGGCAAAAGATCTAAGCAGACACCTCACTAAAGAAGTTATATAGGTGGCAAATAAATATAGTAAAAGATATTCAACATTATATGTCATTAGGTTATCACAAATTAAGACAACAATGAGATTCCACTACACTCATTAAAATGGCTAAAATCCAGAGCACTGACACCAAATGCTGGCAAGGATGAACAGGACTTGTCATTCACTGCTGGTGGGGATGCAAATAGTAACAGCCATTTAGGAAGACAGTTTGGCAGTTTCATACAAAACTAAATATATTCCAAATATATGATCCGGCAACTGCATTCCTTGTTGTTTACTCAAATAAGTTGAAAACTTATGTCCAAACAAAAAACCTGCACATAGATATTTATAGCAACTTTATGCATAATAGCCAAAACTTGGAAGCAATATGGAGGTCTTTCAATAGGAGATGGATAAACTCTAATATATAGATACAATACAATATAATTCATCAATAATTTTAAATGAGCTATCATGCCACCAAAAGGCATGGAGGGAACATAAATATATATAGGTAAGTGAAAGAAGTCAATCTGAAAAGGCTACAAATTCCAACTATATGACAGTCTGCCCTACCACGTTTTTTTTTATTACTGTAATTTGTAGTAGGGTTTGAAATCAGGGAGAGTGATACCTCCAACTTTGTTCTTCTTAATACTGCTTTGGCTATTCAGGGTCTTTTGTGTTTCCATACAAACTTTGGAATTATTTCTTCTATTTCTGTGAAAAATGCCATTTGATGGGGCTTGCATTAAATCTATAGATTGCCTTGGATAGGATGGACATTTTAACAATATTAATTCTTCCAATCCATGAGCACAGTATATCTTTTCATTTGTTGTGTTGTCTTTAATTTCTTTCATCAGTGTGTTATAGATTTCTGAGTACAGATCTTTTACCTGCTTGGTTAGATTTATTCCTAGGTATTTTATTCTCTTTGATGTGATTGTAAATAGGATGGTTTATTTAATTTCTCTCTCTGATAGTTTATTGTTATTATATAGAATCACCACAGATTTCTGTATATTAATTTTGTCTACAACTTTACTGAATTCATTGATGAGGTCTAATAGTTATTTGGCATTGTCTTTAGGATTTTCTATATGATATCATGATATCTGCAAAAGTGACAGTTTTACTTCTTCCTTTCCAATTTGGATTCCTTTTATTGATTTTTCTTGTCTGATTTCTATGGCTAGGACTTTCTAGCCATAGAATAAATTCCAATAATATGTTGAATAAAAGTGATGAGAGTGGGCATCCTTGTCTTGTTCCTGATCTTAGAGGAAATACTTTCAGCTTTTCACCATTGAGTATGCTGTTAGCTGTGGGGTTGTCATATATGTCCTTTATTATGTTGAGACTTGTTCCCTCTAAGCCCACTTTTTGAAGAGCTTTTATCATAAATGGATGTTGAATTTTGTCACAGTTGTTTTTGCATGTATTGAGACAATCATATGGCTTCTATTCTTCAGTTTGTTAATGTGATGTACAACATTGATTGATTTGTGGATATTGAACCATACTTGTATCCCTGGGATAAATCCCACTTGATAATGGTGTATGATCTTTTTAAAGTATTGTTGGACTTGGTTTCCTAATATTTTGTTGAGGATTTTTACATCTATGTTCATCAGTGATATTACCCTGTAATTTTCTTTTTGTGTGATATCTTTATCTGGTTTTGGTATCAGAGTGATGCTGGCCTTGTAGACTGAGTTCTGAAGTGTTCCTTCCTCTGCAATCTTTTAAAGTAGTTTGAGAAGGATACATGTTAGCTTTTCTGTAAATGTTTGATAGAATTCAACTGTGAAGCCGTCTGGTCCTACACTTTTGCTGGGAGATTTTTTGGAATTTTTTTTACTGATTCAATTTTACTACTGGTAGTTGGTCTGTTCATATTTTCTTTTTCTTCCTAATTCAATGTTGAGAGATTATACATTTTTTAGAATTTGTCCATTACTTCTAGGTTGTCCATTGTATTGGCATATAATAGATTGCAGTAATCTCTTATGATTTTTTGTATTTCTGTGATGTCAGTTTTAATTCTCCTTTTTTATTTCTGATTTTATTGATTTGGGCCCTCTTTCTTTTTTTTCTTGATGAGTTTGGCTAAAGTTTTATCAACTTTATCTTTTCAAAGAACAAGTTCTTAGTTTCATTGATCTTTTCTATTGCTTTTTTTAGTCTCTATGTTATTTATTTCTGCTCTGATCTTTATGATTTATTTCCTTCTACTAACTTTTGCTTCTGTTTGTTCTTCTATTTCTAGTTCCTCTAGGTTGCTTTTTGAATTTTTTTTCTTGTTTCCTGGGTTAAGCTTGTATTGCTATAAACTTTCCTCTTAGAACTGCTTTTGCTGGGTCTCATAGATTTTGGATTACTGTGTTTTCATTTTCATTTGACTCCAAGTATTTGTTGATTTCCTCTTCGATTTCTTCAGTGACCCATTGGTTGTTTAGCAGCATAAAGTTTAGCCTCCACAAACACTATTTGTGTTTTTTTCAGTATTTTTCTTATAGTTGATTTCTAGTCTTAACAATATGACATTCTGGAAAAGGCAAAACTATGGAGACAGTAATAAGATCAATAACTTTGACAGAGGTTTAGGGGAAGGGAGGGAGGGGAAAGGAGGCAGGGATAAATAGGAGGAGCACAGGTAATTTTTAGGGCAGCGAAAGTATTCTATATGATACAAAAATGGTAGATATGTGTCATTATATATTTTTCAAAGTCTATGTAATTACATAAGAACTGAACCCTAATGTAAACTATGGACTTTAGTTAATAATAATGGATCAGTATTGTTTCATCAATTGCAAAAATGTACCACATATTTTCCTCTCTATCACAAAGCAGTAAGTAGGACAAAATTTCTTTTTACCAACTGGGTTTTACTGTTTATCCCCATTAACCATTAATAACTAAAAAACAGTTTTTTCATTTGCCCTCTTCTTTTTGTCTTACATGGTTCCACCAGAAAAAAAAAAGCTAACCTGTCTAGATTATTAATCAAATAATAATTCATACAAAATAACAAGATGTATTATCTGCAGTTTATTTTTTAAAAGTATGCTTCACTAAAATTATGTTATATTTGATAGTAGGTAAAGGACCCTTAATTTAAAACATGAAATGTAGGTTATTTGTATTCAAAGTATTTTTTAATTCTAGAGTCTTAATTTAAGGTCTTATGAAAGAAACATGCCATAAAGCTAAATAATTCATTTTTAATCATAAGTTACTTTAAAGAAAAGGAATTGTCCATTGCAAACAGTCTCATTTTCTCTAGCATCTATGATAGAAAGGGTTGATATTTAATTATTTTCTTAAGAGTAGGCTGATTCATTCAATCTAAACTTTTATCCCTACTACCTTTATAACAATTAATCTAAGTGGATGATGATTTCACAGGTTTG
This sequence comes from Balaenoptera musculus, assembly GCF_009873245.2. NCBI lineage: Eukaryota > Metazoa > Chordata > Mammalia > Artiodactyla > Balaenopteridae > Balaenoptera > Balaenoptera musculus. The sequence continues at coordinate 109,691,790 of NC_045788.1, forward strand.
TCACGTTTCTTCAAATAGATTTGTATTGTGTTTCTTAAACCATTATTTCTATAGGACAATATGTTGCAATGTCAAACTCCTTGAAGTAAATATCAAAGCATACAAGAAATACCAATAAAAGTATGCACACAGTGATACTCTAAAATGGCCTCATATCCTTAAATGCATACATAGCAGGTATGCATGTGGGAAAAAGTATACATATTAATGTGTCTGTTACTTTTCATGTAACTAGAATGATTGACACTGCCTTAATCATCTAATTTGAAACATGTTTATTTAATTTACATCATTTATTTTAATCAGCTTTTAGTTCCTAGTGAAAACCTCACAATTTACTAAGCATCACTAACATTTCTTGTTTTCTTCACAAATTGAAGTGAAATAATTATACCAGTTCCTTAAAAAAAAAACACAAAATAAGACAAAAAATTATTTTGTCATTTAGTGGGCACCTACTATTGTGTCCAACTTAAAGCTATCAGTAGTCATGATTTCTAAGAGGTGTCTTGTATTTTTCCTTGATTTTCAATTTCATTGTGTTACAATGTCATTAATTGATTAATATGTACAGTATACAACCTACTTTCACTTAACTCAGAAAAATTTATTACATTAAGATAGTATAGATAAGGCCACTCTCGTGATTTAAATGAATTGTGTTCATCCCCAAAATGAGGTCAAATTTTGAAAACAAATTTGGGCTATTTTTTTAGAAGATGTAAAATAAATGCGGTAGAACAAACGTGTCTTAAATTAACCCAGTTTTAAAGTAACTGTATCCAGTAACACCAATATATGAAAATTCCTCTTTATTCCCACCTCTGTGGTTTGATTATAAATTAGGCCCCTACTTCATGTGAGACCACATAAATGAGTCAGTTGATAGATGTAAGCTATCTTTTTTCTTTATATTTATTTTGTATATTATATTTATTTAATATTTTTATTATATTTATAATTTAAGAGTAAAGAATCAAAGTGTGGTCATCTATTTGTTCCATCTAAAGGAGTCAAGTTCAGTTATTTTAAACCAGAATAGTGTTTTGTATTGTTTTGCTTTAAGATATTACTGATCTCAATCCATTAATAAGACATAGTATAAAACAGATAACCATAGTAACATTAAAAATTAATTAAGTTTGCAACTATATACAAAAATATATTAAGGGTCCATGAATTTCCTTCTAGATGTTTTGAGACTTCACTCTCAATACCTGAAAAACCAAGCAAGAAACAAAAAGTCAAGATGCAAAATATCAGATTTCATTTCATTCTTCCATGTTTAGAGGTTTTTCTCAGAGTTTCTGGTGATTCTTGAAAAGCCTTTCACCTTTGAGAAGGTGACTCTAAAAAGCTGATGGTTGTTCCATGTGTATGAGTGGGACTGAGTACCTAGGAAATCAGGCCAGGCTGTCAGTGATCTTGGAGCCCAAAGGAGAGAAAAGGAGTAGAGATCTCACTTTTCATCATGCAGACTTCCACTTATCCTCTCAGTCTCAAAGAGACACCCCACAATCTGCACCTGCTGTCCCTTAGTCCCTAGGCCCTCTGGTTGAACCTCTCCAGAGGGTAAAACTCCTGGATCCTTTTGGAGTAAGAAGTGGAGAATAATGTTCTATGAAGAGTGGTGATGAAAGTTCAAGGCCCTATGAATTTATACAGATTTTTAATCAATCCTTCAATTTCAGCAACACTCCCCATCCTCACCCCAAACATCCACCAACTACAGAGGTAGGTGGTGCTTTAGATTTGAGCCTTTTCTCAATACCGCAGCATAAATGGGTTGTGTACTGACTTTTCCAAACTTCCACTCCTATTTGCTTTGTCCATTCATCTGTTAATGGATGCTTAGGTTGCTTCCATGTCTTAGCTATTGTAGATAGTGATGCTAAGAACATAAGGGTGCATGTACCTTTTCGAATTATAGTTTTGTCCGGACATATGCCCAGGAGTGGTATTGCTGGGTCATACGGTAACTCTACTTTTAGTTTTTAAAGAAGCCTCCATACCCCATAGTGGCTGCACCAATTTACATTCCCACCAACAGTGTAGGAGGGCTCCCTTTTCTCCATACCCTCTCCGTCATTTGTTATTTATAGACTTTTTGATGATGGCCATTCTGACTGGTGTGAGGTAATAACCTCATCGTAGTCTTGATTTGCATTTACCTAATAATTAGCATTGTTGAGCATCTTTTCATGTGTCTATTGGCCATCTGTATGACTTCTTTGGAGAAATATCTATTTAGGTGTTCTGCCCATTTTTTGACTGGTTTGTTTTTTGATTTTGGGTTTTTTTTTTTTTGATATTGAGTTGTATGAGCTGTTTGTATATTTTGGAAATCGAACCCTTGTTGGTCACATCGTTTGTGAATATTTTCTCCCAGTCCATAGGTTGTCTTTTCATTTTGTTTATGAAATGATCTGTGCAAAATCTTGTAAGTTTGATTAGGTCCCATCAGTTTATTTTTGCTTTAATTTCTTTTGTCTTGGGAGACTGACCTAAGAAAACATTTCAGTAATTTATGTCAGAGAATGTTTTGCCCATGTTCTCTCCAGGAGTTTTATGGTATCATGTCTTATATTTGTCTTTAAGTCATTTTGAGTTTATTTTTGTGTATGGTATAAGGGGGTGTTCTAACTTCATTGATTTACATACAACTGTCCAGCTTTCCCAAAACCACTTGCTGAAGAGACTGTCTTTTCTCCGTTATATACTCTTGCCTCCTTTGTCAAAGATTAATTGGTCTTAGGTGTGTGGGTTTATTTCTGGGCTCAATGATAAACTAATTTTATAATTGATATTTCTGACTCTCAATTTTCATCTGAGGTCCAGAATCCCATTTCTAAAGGTCTTCTCAATATTGCTCCCTGGATACATGGTAACATCTGTAATTCTATAGGTTCACAAATAAACTCATTGCCTTCTCTTCAAAAACATGTATTCTTATTATATTTATTGTGATGTTAATGTCCTGAGCACCCATTCAGTTTCTCATGCTGAAAGTCTCCAATTATCTTCAACTTCTTCTCTTCTTTATCTCATAAGACCAAATTATTAACCACATGTGCCTTATTCAACAGTAAAATCTCCCTTAAATCAGAGTTATTATCACTTTTCACATAATTATTGCAAAACAAAACTGCCTCTAGTTTTTTATTTCCCTTCTCTCAAAGGCTCACCTGTGCTAATTGAATAAAACAGAGCTGGTTTTGTCACCTCCACTTAAAAAGAAAGAAAAAACACACTTTGCTGGAAAAAACATACATACACATAAGCACACACACACACACACACATACAAACAATATTTCATGAGTTTCTAGTATTCATTTCTAATTGTATAGAATAGTATTTGTAACTCTGATTTCTAACTTAAAGTCAGATGATTCTTTGATTCTACTTCCTTACAGATTATAGCTCTTTGACATGCACACTCAGTTCTAGTAAAACAAGACTGCTGACTATTCTCTAATTCTCTTGTCAGTATAATGGAAAATCTTTTTCTTACCCTTTCTTCTTCTGGTCACATTGAATTCATTCTTGTAGGCCTAGCTCAGTTTTATGTCCTCAAGAAATCTTGTCCATTCTTTAACCCTAATCTTTCATTTGTTTACAACCATATTGTGAGGTGTATGCATACATATATCTGTCTACAATATATACATTTCCCTATGAAGAAACTGAGTGTTTATTTCGCAACTTTATATTTCCACAGAGGTCCTGACATAAGTATTTGGGCCATGATGATTAATATTCATAATGTGTTTGTTCTAGCTAGATGCAAACAGTTAGGGACATAACCTTATTAGTCCTAAAACATAAAACAATTGCAGCTGATAATGATCCCAGACTATTTTCAAGAATTGTGAAAGTCTGAGATTTTAAATCTATTTTCAACCTAACCACTGTTTCATGGATGGTGGAAGGAATATGACACTGTTGAATTGGAGACAAAGTATTTTATTACTTACATCAATAGCAGTAATCAGATCATCAGTATTTGTGCCAGTCTTCCAAACCCTAATACCCACAGTGTAACACAAAGAGGAACAAGTGATGCTGCAGTGGGTTATGTTAAAGAACAGAGATTCTGAGTTTAGAGAGCCCCAATCTTTTATAAAGGACAGAAATCTTTCCTGAATTTTGTCCTGAAGATACTATTTTTACTACTCTGTCAAGAAATAAATCTACCCTCTGCCCCAGAGGGACACATGGTTTCTGTCTTATAAGGCTGTCTGTAAACATCCTTGAAAAATTAATCCAGAACAAAAGAAGTCAGTGACTCTGCTCACAAGATAGGCAGAAAAGCAAGAAACCAACTGAGAATTGCTTCCTAATGCCTATTTTTAGCCATAACATTCTGATGCATATATAAAGGACAATTACAATAGGGGGAAACTGAAGCATTTGGAGTACAAGACTAGAAGTATCATTCAGTCACTCATCAGTTCAATTAATATTTATCAAGTGTCTCCTACAGACCAGACACTTATCAAATTCTGGTGATAGAGCAGTGAACAAAACAGTGTTTCTGCCTTCTTGAATTTTACATTCTACAAAGATGGGAGTCAGCTTGATTCCAAAACTTCTAGTTTAATCAATTATAAGCAAGAAAAAACAGTCAGGAAGATACTACATAAGCACCCATTTTAAGCATACTCTTATACTCTGCCACTATATATTTCTGAAGGCATATTTTTTCAATATTATCTTAGCATGTTCCATATTTTTCATTAAATTATCTGCAATCATCAAAGTACTTAGAAAGCTCAGAGCAAACTCTATTAAAAGTAGGATGTTCCAGATTCTAATTTTCATGTTGAAATGTATAAATATTTCAGCCCAAGTATTTTCATAGGTACGATTTTTACTTGCATAAAAAGTAAGGCTCTTTGGCCTGCGCGTCTGGAGCTTGTGCTCCGCAACAAGAGAGGCCGCGATGGTGAGAGGCCCGCACACCGCAATGAAGAGTGGCCCCCGCTCGCCGCAACTAGAGAAAGCCCTCGCACAGAAACGAAGACCCAACACAGCTATAAATAAATAAATAAATAAATAAATAAATAAATAAATAAATAAATTTATTTAAAAAAAAAATTAAGGCTCTTTGACAAAATATTTTGCAAGACAAAAAATTTCAAATAAATTATCATTATAATTTTTTTGCATATTTTACCAATTTCAGTCTAAAAATTCATAGAAATTCTCAATTTAATTCCATTTTTATACAGAACATATTTTTATACTAATAAAATAGAAAATTTTATCAAATATTTTTCTACAAATGAAGATATTTTAAAACAAAATCACAGAATTTCAAGGGCTCAAATAATTCTAAAGTTATAATGAACACCACACAGAGAAAGCACATACTGCCACACTGAAAGAGGTTTTCATTAAAAACATCAGCTTTCTGGGACTTCCCTGTTGGTCCAGTGGTAAAGAATCTGCCTTACAATGCAGGGGATGCGGGTTCGATTCCTGGTCAGGGAACTAAGTTCCCACATGCTGCGGGGCAACTAAGCTCGCGCGCCACAGCTACTGAGCTTGTATTCTTCAAACTACAGAGCCCATGCACTCTGGAACCCACGCACCACAACTACAGAGCCCATGTGCCCTGGAGCCTGCGTGCCACAACTAGAGAGAAAAACCCCCACGCCACAGCTAGAGAGAAACCTGTGTGCCACAATGAAGATCATGTGTGCCTCAACTAAGACCCAATGCAGCCAAAAAGTAAATAAATAAATAAAAACCAAAACACCAGCTTTCCACAAACATATTGTGGCTCAGTTATTCTGTGTATGTATAAAAATATTTCTTTGGTAACCACAGTTTCTTTTTCAATTGGTAGAACATCATTTCTGTGTCAATTCTGGTCATCTGAAAAGGAGAAGCCAAGATAGGATAGACTGCAAGAGAATTATTGGGAATCACCAGTGAAGGCTAAAGGGCAGAGAACAAAGGAAGACAGGGAGAGCTTTAGACAGCAATGCATATCTGACACCTGAAAAAAAAAGTGTAAAGGAAGGAGGATTGGGTAGAAAGAGCTTCAGTCTACACTTCTAATGCAGTTTTGAGAGAGTCTCATTCAGGACAATGGGGAGTCCCTGAGCAAAGACTGCTCAATAGAGTTGTCCTGCATTGGGCAGGAATTGTCTGGCTCTAGTACCACTGCCATGCTCAGACACTTGCTGGAAGAAGTTGGGGGGTGGGGGTGGGGAGCAGGGCTTTGACAGGAATATCACAATGAATCTGAGGAAGCATAGATTCAACCATACTCCCCATGGCACATTCTCTTGAAGGGAGAGTTGAGCAGTGCAGCTCACAGCTGCCATCGTCTCTGATTGGAATTAATTGATATTCTTTATGAAATGTAAGGTAACAAACATTAAGATAAACCCTTCATTACTTAACTCTTTTCAAATATTTTATTCTGCTAATGGAGTCAACTAAGTAACTGCTATAACTTCACTTTGCATATGTACAAATAAAAATTGGCATCAACAATGAACAAAATTAATTTAGAAGAACATTTTTTGGACTAAAGGAAATGTGTTTTACAGAGTGATAAGTAAACACAACTTCTTCAGCTGCATGTCTTAAACTGTCATCTCTAGGCACATTCTACTAAAATAACTGATTGTATTTCTTTAACAGATTTGTTTCTTCTGGTTCTCTTGTGGCCACTATGCTCCTTATTTTGGATCATAAATGTTGAGATGCATTTTGTGCAAGTTAATTTTTCATCATCAAAACTTCCTTACTCTTGCATTGTAAAAATTCATTTTCATTTTTCTTTTTACTTGCTAACGGCAAATGGGTTCATTACAAAATAAAAAGCATTACTAAACATTAAAATTAATAGTTGTAGATTTATACCTCTGTAGTGATAGTAATAAGATTACTTTCTATAAAACCACATCACAATCACTCAGACTTTATTCCTCATACATATTTCATGTACACCTAACCTGTCATTTACCAAATTTTCCATGATGACTGCTGGCTGTGTATGGTCACTGCTGACCCCTATATGGATCACAGCAACTAGCTGTTACACACACAGACAGCAAGACTGCAGTAGCAACCATTTCTCTCATCGCTGCCACACACAAGACAAAGTTAGCTGTCCTGATTTCTCTTATGTAAGCATCTTTTCTTTAATTAGTGTGTATCCTGCGTGTTCTCTTGAAGGAAGGGTTTAGCTAAGTAGAGTTTGAAAATGGTCAGAAAAAGAGAGTTATTCTTTCAGATTAAACCATGTGTTAAAAGTGAGAATTCTGTTCACCACATATGAATAACACAAATTACTAAATGATATTATGACAAAAACTAGAATTACATGGTGAAGGTCTTGCTAACCTATCTCAGCTCATTTTCATGCAACTGTTAATCATAACAACACATTGTTTATAAATGAACAATTCAGGAAAAATCCTAACGAACTTAGTACACTGAGACAACAGGCATAAACCAAGACTGTCTCTGGCAAACTGAGACACAGTCACTCTAGGAGAACCTATGTTTTCTGGACAGGAAATATACATATTCTATAGTAATTGAGGATGATTTTGAACACTGATCATAGAAAAGGCATTAAAAATGAAAAAAATACCAGTAAGCTTCAAACTGAGACTTTTACTCTGAAAAGAAAAGGAAAAGCAATCAGAAAATCCTATCAAGTTTGAATGAGATTTAAAAGTAAATGATGTGGAGGAGGAGATAAAGATGGCAGAGTAGGAGGATGTGGAACACACCTTCCCCCAGGAACACATCAAAAATACATCTACATGTGGAACAATTTTCACTGAAAACTGAGTGCAAACTGGCAGAAAGACTCCTATATAACCAACGCTATAAGAAGGATCCACACAAAATCAGACACGAGGGGAAGAGAATTGATCAGATCAGGACCTGTGCCCCTAGGAGGGGACTCAGAGGATAAAAGAGATTACATGGGTGGAGATCCTCCCTGGGGACTGAGCTGTTTGAATCCCATATTGGGTGCCCCAGCCCTGAGGTCTGACACAGAGAAGACGAGCATCCTTGGCTGGTTGGAGGGCTGGTGGGACTAACAGGAGGGCTATGGGAAGCCTAGACTTTGCTCATGAGGAATGCATGCACACTTGCTTGCTCCCAAAGCAGGGGCAGAGAGGGCAGATTGAAACCTGCTTCAGCACCTGGCCTGTTTCCTGAAACCTACCCCTTGTGTCAAGTGAACATTCCAGCCCCACTTGCTTCATCACTCAGCTCCACCTTAAGGTGAGGACTCAGCTGTGAGACTCCGAGGAGGCTCAGACCTGAAGTAGCATCTGAACAGGGTGGGGGAGCCATTACTGGCACTTACATAGCCAACAGGTCAGAAACAGTTTGGGTCTTTGTTCTGAGCTGGACTGCTACAGCCTGCATCCCGACCCACAGCATGTGCCCACACTGGTCCCTCTTACTCCAGCATGGTTCCCTCCTAGGGCAAGGGTGTCAGTGCAGGAAGCAGGGAGAGCACACAATTATAGAGAATAGAGCCAGCTCAGGCCCGAACCTCAGGGTTTCTGCTCCAGCAACCTGAACCCTGATCCCACCTCTGGTAAGGTGGTTATTGCCACTGAGCAGAGGGGAAGCTCCTGCTCACACCTGGCTCTGGCCTTGGCCCCTCCACCTCCAGCCCCACTTTCTACCAAGGTGATAGTGTGCAAGCACACACTGAGGAAAGACATGACTTGTATACACATCAAATCCAGCTCTCCCACCAAAGCCATTGCACATACACAGACAGTATAGGGACACTCCCACCTAAGGACATGTCTTCAGTACTGCAATAGGTAACTGTTTCACCTAACTTCATTGAGACAGAGAGCTAAGCAAAATGAGAAGACAAAAGCATTTGTCTCAACCGAAAGAGCAAGAGAAAAATCACTGAAAAGACAAAAGTGAAGCAGAAATTAAAATTTACCATATAGAAAAGGCAAAGTATTAATAAGAATCCTAACTGAATTAGGGAAAAGAATAGATAAATGCAGTGAGAATTTTAACAAGAAACTAGAAAATATAAAAAAGAACCAGTCAGAACTGAAAAATAAAATAACTGAAATTAAAAACATACTAGAAGGAATTAATAGCAAACTAGGTGATACAGAAGAACACATATGTGTTCTGGAAGACAGAATAATGGAAATTTCCCATTCAGAACAGCAAATAGAAAAAAAATGTGATCTGGAACATAGAATAATGAAAATTTCCCAATCATAACAGCATAAAGAAAAAGAAAAAAAAAAAAAGAATAGTTTAAGGGGTCTCTGTGACAATATCAGGTGTACCAATGTTTGCATTATAGGGGTCCCAGAGGGAGAGGATAGAGAGAAGGGGATCAAAAAAGTAATTTGAGAAAATTATGGCTGAAAGTTTCCCAAACCAGAAGGAAATGGATGTCCAGGTACAGAAAGCCCAGAGGGTCCCAAACAAGATGAACCTAAAGAGACCCATGCCAAGGTACATTATAAGTAAAATGGAAAAAGTTAAAGAGAGAATTCTAAAGGCAGCAAGAGAAAAACAAAGAGTCATGTACAAGGGAACATCCATGAGACAGTCAGCTGATTTTTCTGCAGAAACTTTGTGGCCAACAAGGAAGTGGCATGATATATGCAAAGTGCTGAAAGGGAAAAACTTGCAACCTAGGATACTCTATCCAGCAAGATTGTCATTTAGAATTAAAGGAGAGATAAGGAACTTTTCAGATAAGCAAAAACTAAGAGTTCATCAATACTAAGCCTACCCTAAAAGACATGTTAAAGGGTCTTCTCTAAGGAAAATAAAAGGCTATAACAAGAAGAAGGAATCTATAAGAAAGGGAAAATCCCAATAACAAAGGCAAATATAACAGCTGAGTATCAACCACTTAAATAAGCTAGTAAAAAGACTATTCGTTTAAAACAAGTAGATACAGTTATAGGTTGACATATATATATATATATATATATATATATATATATGTTGTATTTTGTATATATTTGTATGTGTATACGTATGTTTTGTGTATATATGTTGTATCTATATATATATGCTGTTTACAAGAGACTCACTTCAGAGGTAAATATACACACAGACAAAGTGAGGGGATGGAAAAAGATATTTCATGCAAATGGAAACAAGAAAATGGGAGTAAGTAATACTCACATCAGACAAAATAGATTTTAATACAAAGTCTGTAACTAAAGACAAAGGAAAGCATTATATAATGATAAAAGGATCAATACAAGAAGGGGATATTATACTCATTATCATATATGCACACAATATAGAAGTGCCTAAATATATAAAGCAAATATTAACAGACATAAAAGGAGAAATGGACAACAACACCATAATAGTGGGGAACTTTAACATCCCACTTACATCAATGGACAGATCATCCAGACAGAAAATCAATAAGGAAATTGGTCTCCAATAGACCAACTGGAGTTAATAGATATCTACAGGACATTTCACCCCAGAATAGAATAATTTTTTTTTTCAAGTACACATGGATGCTTTCCTGGATAGATCACATACTAGGCCACAAAACAAGTCTCAACAAATTTAAGAGGCTAGAAATTATATCAAGCAGTTTTTCCTACCACAGTGGTGTGAAACTAGAAATCGACTACAGAAAAAAAATAATGGAAAAAGAACAAACATGTGGAGACGAAGCAACACGCTTCTAAAAAACCAATGGGTCAATGATGAATTCATGGGGAAATCAGAAAATACTTCGAGAGAAATAAAAATAGAAACACAGCTTTCCAAAATCTAAGGGTTAAAGCAAAAGCAGTTTCAAGAGGGACGTACATAGCAATACAAGCTTTCCTCAAGAAACAACAAAACCTCAAATAAACAATCTAACCTACCACCTAAAAGAATTAGAAGAAGAACAAACAAAGCCCAAAGTCAGCTAAAGGAAGGAAATAATAAAGATCAGAGAGGAAATAAATAAAATAGAGATTAAAAAAATATAAAAGATCAATGAAACAAAAAACTGTTGTTGTTTTTTTTTAAATGATAAACAAAACTGATAAATCTTTAGCCAGGCTCACCAAGAAGAAAATAGATATGACCCAAATAAACAAAATAAGAAAATTAAATTGGAGAAATAACAACTGATACCTCAGAAATACAAAAATTCATAAGTGAATAATATGAAGAGTCATATGTCAACAAATTGGACAGCCTAGAAAAGATAAACATATTTCTAGAAATATACAACCTCCCAAGACTAAATCAGGAAGAAACAGACAATCCAAACAGACTGATCCCTAGTAGTAAAATTAAATTTGCAATTAAAAAAACTCCCAGCAAACAAAAGTCCAGGACCAGACAGAGTCACAGGGGAATTCCCTCCAAAATATAAAGAGAGCTAATAACTATCCTCCTCAAACTATTCCAAAAAACTGAAGAGGATGAAGATTCCCAGATTCATTCTATGAGGCCACCATTACCCTAATAGCAAAACCAAAGACAATACAAAACAAAACAAAAAAAATTACAGGCAGATAGCTTTGATGAATACAGATTCAAAAATCCACAACAAAATATTAGCAAACCAACTTCAACAATATACTAAAAGGATAATACACCATAATCAAGTGGGGTTTACTCCAGGGATGCAAGGATGTTTCGACATTCACAAATCAATCAATGTGATAAACCACATTAATAAAAGGAAGGATAAAAATCACATGTTTATCTCAATATATGCCAAAAAAAGTTTGATAAAATTCAACATTCATTCATGATAAAAACTTTCATTAAAGTTTGTGTAAAGGGAACATATTTCAACATAATAAAGGCCATTTATGACAAACCTACAGCTAACATCATACTCAAAGGTGAAAAGCTGAAAGTCTTTCCTCTAAAATCAGGAATAAGACAAGGATGCCCACTCTTGACACTTCTATATAACACAGTATTGGAAGTCCTAGCCACAGCACTCAGACAAGAAAAATAAACAAAAGGCATCCAAATTGGAAGGGAAGAAGTAAAACTCTTACTATTTGAAGATGAGATGATACTATAAATAGAAAACCCTAAAGACTCCACCCAAAAGCTATTAGAATTAATAAATTACTTCACTTCTGTCAAGTTGCAGGATACATGACCAATATACAGAAATCTGTTCCTTTTCTGTACACTAATAATGAACAATCACAAAGAGAAAGCAAGAAAATGATCCATTTAAAATTGCATGAAAAAGAATACAATACCTAGGAATAAACTTACCCAAGGAGTTGAAAGACCTGTACTCTGAAAACAATAAAACACTGATGAAAGAGTCTGAAAATTATACAAAGAAATGGAAAGATAACCAAAGCAATCTACAGATTTAATGCAATCTCCATCAAAATACCCATGACATTTTTCACAGGACTAGAACAAATAATCATAAAATTTATATGGAACCAGGAAAGACTGCAAATTGCCAAAGCAATCTTGAGAAAAAAGAATAAAGCTGGAGGTATCATGTCCCAGACTTTAGACAATACCACAAATCTACAGTAATCAAAGCAGCACAGTACTGACACAAAAAACAGACACAAAGATCAATGGAACAGAATAGAGAGCCCAGAAATAAACCCACACACTTACAGTCAATTAATCTACAACAAAGAATATACAATGGAGGAAAGACCTGATTAAACTTAAAACTTTTGCACAGCAAAGAAAACCATCAACAAAATAAAAAGACAACTTACTGAATGGGTGAAAATATTTGCAAATGACATGATCAATAAGGGGTTAATATCCAAAATATATAAACAGCTCATAAAACTCTATATCAAAATTTCTTCGATAAATGGTGTTGGGAAAACTGGACAGCTATGTGTAAACGAATTTGATTAGAACATTTCCTCACACCACATACAAAATAAAATGAATTATAGACCTAAATATAAGACCTGAAACTATAAAACTCCTAGAAGATATCATAGGCAGAATCCTCATTGACATAATTGTTGCAATATTCTTTGATCTGTTATCTAAGGCAAAGAAATAAAAGCAAAAATAAACAAATGGGACCTAAGTAAACTTAAAACTTTTACACAGCAAAGAAAACCATCAACAAAATAAAAAGACAACTTACTGAATGGGTGAAAATATATTTGCAAATGACATGACCAATAAGGGGTTAATATTCAAAATATATAAACAGCTCATAAAACTCTATATCAAAAATCAAGCATACCAATTTAAAAATGAGCAGAAGACTTGAATAGACATTTTTCCATAGAAGACATACTGATAGCCAATAGGCACATGAAAAGATGCTCAACATCTCTAATCTTCAGAGAAATGCAAATCAAAAGAAATAAGATATTACCTCACACCTGTCAGAATGGCTATCATCAAAATAATCACAAATAACAAATGTTGGTGAGGATGTGGAAAAAAGGGAACACTTGTACACTACTGGTGGGACTGTAAATTGGTGCAGCCACTATGGAAAACAGTGTGGAGGTTCCTCAAAAAAAACTAAAACTCGAACTACCCTTGGATCCAGGAATCCTTCTCCTGTGTAGACATCCAAACAATGTAAAAACACTGACTCAAAAAGATACATACACCCCAATGTTCATAGCAGCATTATTTATAATAGCCAAGATAGAGAAGCAACCTAAGTGTCCAAGTGTCCATCAACAGATGAAAGGATAAAAAAAAGGGGGGTATATATATACATATATATGCATATATGTATATGCAATTATATATTATTACATATTAGTCCATTATAAAAAATAATAAAATTCTGCCTTTTGCAACATCAGTGGACCTAGAGAGTATTACTACTTTCTAGCAGTGAAATAGTTCAGACAGAGAAAGACAAACACTGTGTTATCACTTCTGTATAGAATCCAAAACACAAAACAAATGTATATGGCAAAACAGAAACAAATTGACAAATATAGAGAATAAACTAGTGGTGGAGAGGGAAGGGGGCCAAGATAGGGGTATAGAATTAAGAGATACGAACCACTTGTATAAAAAAGAAGCAACATGGATATATTATACAACACAGGGCAATATAGCCATTATTTTGCAATAATCTTTTTGGAGTATAATCTATAAAAATATTGAATCACTAGTTATACAACTAAAACTAATATAATATTATAAATCAACTGTACTTCAATTAAAGAAAAAAATGAATGGTGTGTTGAGGAATGGCAGAAGTGTGGGATTTATATTAAACATTCCTGGGCTTGGATTTTTCCTCCTCTTCATACGACACTGGGATAAATGAATTTATCTCCTCAGTTTCAGTGTCTTTAAATGTAAAATGAGATAATAATGACAACAGTTAAGTCTGTTGTGAGTATTAAATAATATAAGTAGATAATTCTCTTGACACTAATGTGTAGCTCTATAGAATATTAGAGTGTATTAGTGCAAACTTATACATCTGTAGTACCAACTGTTCTGAAAAGAACTTGAAAGGTGGGCATTTAAGGAATTTTAGACATGTTGAGATTTAAATGCTGCTATTTCCCTTTCTGTTATAAAAGTGCTAATGCAAGCAAAGGAAGCTATCAGCATCATTAAGGAGTTTGGTAAAATCAAATACAGTGTAACTGCCCCTGAGAAATCTAAAGCAAAACTAATAGACAAATGTCTTTCAATCAGTGAATGCTTTTCAGGGAAAGTTTGAGATCACCTGATCACTGTGAAGGAATTCTAACAATTCTATCCTTGTTAAGATTCCACATCTTCTAGTGTGTAGTAATAATTTTTCAGTCTTGTAACAAAATCTCCTTTAGCAAGACTTTGTCAGGACAATACAATACAGTATCATACGGATCATTCAGTTTGAATAATAATTTTTCAACTGATATCCTCTTCAGCCAGCCTTTCACATAACAATGCATCTTCTGTCCAGCCTCATGCTCTGCTGGCTTTCAAATGTCTTGCACTACTGGCTTTCTGAATTTAACTGATGTATCTCTAGCGTTAAGGAAATTCACAGAGGATGTGACTTTTTGCATAATATTACTTCTTTAAACCAAGTCACATAAAACTTTACTCCCTAGGTTCTGATCTAGCAAACATGTTTTGCTGCCATTAGGACACTGATGTTAAAACTCTACCAGACTGAATACAAGAGTAATAGCTACCTTTATTTAGAGCTTACTCTTTGCCATTGTCTTAAATGCTGACCTTCCACATCTTGCTATTTTGTACACATTTTACATAAGTGAACTGAAGCTTAAAGAGGAGAAGTAATTTGGAAGAGATCATGGATGAGTAAGCTATGAAACCTGGATCAGAGGAATCCAGTTCTGACTTCAGAGTTTGTACTCTCAACATCAGACCACCTGCCTCCCTTGTTTTTCTTGCTCATCTGTCTGACAGCCAGAGAAAATGTTCCCTTAAACTACTAAAGAAGGAAAAACATATAATTTAATTTAATTTAAAAATAGTGATTCATAATCTTATGAGAAGCAGATTATGTAACTGTAAAAAACTGGATTGAGATTTTAGATGTCTGAGAGATACCTAGAACTCTGCCACTGACCCACGAGGCTGAATTACCTACTCTATCTAAAAACAAGTTTCCACCACTGTAAAGTGAATGAGTTATATTAAATTACAAAAACTTAGAAATGTCCAAAATCCTTTCTAACATTTAAAAGTTATTAATGGACTATATGTTACTAATATATTACTATTATGTTTAGTAATACATAGCGCACAGCAAATGTTTTCGCTATGTATCTACTCACCTTCATGTCATTCTACAGCGAGTGATTTCACTTGTGACACCTCATTTAAACTTCACAACAAAAGCAATCATATAATTCATATTTTGTGATTAGGCATATTACATAACTAGCCCAATGTCAGACAACTAGCTCAGAGTATAGATGTGGACTTGAAATTAAGTCCCCAAAGGTTAAAATATTTCCACTATAGTACAGAAATATTAGAAATATTGAACTTCATGTTACATAAGCATGGTGCCTCAGTTCTGCATCAATTTTGGACTGGACATTTTGTAGAAAATTGCATGAGATTTGGAAGGCAGAAGTGAAGCAATCTCCATGTTTAAGGGTTAGTGTAGGGAGACTTCCCTGGTAGTGCAGTGGTTGAGAATCTGCCTGACAATGCAGGGGACACGGGTTCCATCCCTGGTGCAGGAAGATCCCACATACCACGGAGCAACTAAGTCCATGTGCCACAAGTACTGAGCCTGCACGCCTAGAGCCTGTGCTCCACAGCAAGAGAAGCCACCACAATGCGAAGTCCCTGCACTGCAACAAAGAGTAGCCCCTGCTTGCCACAAGTAGAGAAAGCCCGCACGCAGCAAAGAAGACCCAACACAGCCAAAAATAAATTAATTAATTAATTTTTTAAAAGGTGCTGTTTCTCAACACTTTTTTTCGTTGTTGCTTTCCACAGGAATCTTTACTTAACTTCTTTTTTTCCAAATTGACCTTCCCGCCCTCCTGAAATTAAATACTAAAGAACAAGACTTTGCCTAGTTGGGCTAAGCTGTGGAGGACCAAAGTTGATGTAACTGAGCAAGGGGGCTGGTTGTGTGCCACACAACGGAAAGACCAAATACTGAGGCAACGGTCTTCTTTATTGCAGGATCGCCAAGCAAGGAGACAGGAGACAAAGCTCCGATGTCTCTCTATTTGGCTGTTGATTGGGATATTTATCATGGAAGCAGAAATTAACAGGGGGAGGGTCTCAGAAATGATTGGTGGAAAGCAATTTGGAGGTTTCAAGAGTTCTGTATTCAGGTGCAACTGCCTTTTCATGGGTTACACGTGAAAATTTGGGGGTGTTCCATATGTAACATGCAGTGGATTTTCGGCCTGATGTCTAAAGTTCACTGTCAGTCATGCTAGTCCGTGGTCCCTACTGCACCTGCATAATGCTCAGTCAAAAGGGCTATCAGTAAGTTGTTTCCTTATCTGTGGTTTCCTGGTACACTGCAAAACAAGTGTGGTGTTTTCTTGGTGTATCATTTTGTTTCTACCTTATGAGCCTTGTAAGTTACAGGGTATAGTTTCAACTATTGTAATAAGATTGTTTTTACTCCACCCCCAAACCATTTTTTTTCTCCTTGGGAAGGAGAGGATATCATCCCTATTGATATGGGGTCAAATAGTGCTGCTACTTATGAAGGTTGCCATTAATGTTGGCTGATCCTGTGGCCCTAGGGCAGCAGCTGGGCCTGAAGCTTTGCCAGCTCCTGCTTCATTTCCTCCTCCATTTCTCCTTTCTTCCTTCTTCTAACAGTCTTGGGTCAGATACATGTACAGCTCTGTTCATGAAGGACAACAGCATACTCTGCACATCACCCATATCATCAAGTTTGCAGGAGGTAAGAGAGAGGCACACAGGTTCTAGTTCATCCTTTTGGATTTCAGTGATTCTCCCAAATTCCAGTTTGTCATCACTCTCCTCCACTTCACAGACATCTTTTTTTTCCTGCTGCTGACCATGTTGACTTCAGGCACAACACAAGAAGAGGAGCAAGAGCCTGAATGGGATGGCTTAACCACCTCCCACAAGTGGGTAAGGACAAATGCTTGTAATAAACAGCTTACTACATATTACTCACAGATGTTCTTTTTGTCTGATAGAACCCTACTTAAAAATAGGTGATGACTTTATAATTTATCAACCTAAATGCATTAACACATATAAATAATATACTCAGTTCTCCTTTCTTTCATTGTCTCTCTTAAGTTCTCATAAAATTAAGTCACCAAAACAAATAAATAAAGAGGAAAAAAAGAAAGAAAATCCCTGTATACACACAGCCTCACTTTGTTCATCATGTCATATTTCCAATTGTTTTCAGTATTTAATGCCTGATTCAAATGTCATTAGTACATTCAAAATGACTGAGAGAAGAAACATTTTTTGATACACATGTACTTTCTAATTACAACATTTGGCATCATTGTTTGTAAAATTACTCTTTCATCTCTGTTTATCTTTCACAAAAAACTATTTTAAATTAAATGGATCTCAATTTGCATTATTTCTCATTGAACAGTAATGTAAATTATTTTTTTTAAAACATCTTTATTGGAGTATAATTGCTTTACAATGTTGTGTTAGTTTCTGCTGTATAACAAAGTAAATCAGCTATATGTATTCATATATCCCCATATCCCCTCCCTCTTGCATTTCCCTCCCATCCTCCCTATCCCACACCTCTAGGTGGTCACAAAGCACCGAGCTGATCTCCCCATGCGATGCAGCTGCTTCTCACTAGCTATCTATTTTACACTTGGTAGTGTATATATGTCAATGACACTCTCTCATTTTGTCCCAGCTTACCCTTCCCCCTGCCGTGTCCTCAAGTCCATTCTATACGTCTGTGTCTTTATTCCTGTCCTGCCCCTAGGTTCATCAGAACAATTTTTTTTTTTATATTCCATATATATGTGTTAGCATATGGTACTTGTTTTCACTTTCTGACTTACTTCACTCTGTATGACAGACTCTAGGTCCATCCACCTCACTACAAATAATTCAATTTTGTTTCTTTTTGTGGCTAATATTCCATTGTATAAATGTGCCACATCTTCTTTATCCATTAATCTGTCGATGGACACTTAGGTTGCTTCCATGTCCTGGTTACTGTAAATAGTGTCGCAATGAACATTGTGGTACATGACTCTTTTTGAATTATGGTTTCCTCAGGGTATATGCCCAGTAATGGGATTGCTGGGTCATATGGTAGTTCGATTTTTAGTATTTTAAGGAACCTCCATACTGTTCTCCATAGTGGCTGTATCAATTTCCATTCCCACCAACAGTGTAAGAGGGTTCCCTTTTCTCCACACCCTCTCCAGCATTTATTGTTTGTAGATTTTTTGATGCTGGCCATTCTGACCGCTGTGAGGTGATACTTCATTGTAGTTTTGATTTGCATTTCTCTAATGATTAGTGATGTTGAGCATCCTTTCCTGTGTTTGTTGACAATCTGTATATGTTCTTTGGAGAAATATCTATTTAGGTCTTCTGCCCATTTTTGGATTGGGTTGTTTGTTTTTTTGATATTGAGGTGCATGAGCTGCTTGTATATTTTGGAAATTAAGCCTTTGTCAGTTGCTTCATTTGCAAACATTTTCTCCCATTCTGAGGGCTGTCTTTTCATCTTGTTTATGGTTTCCTTTGCTGTGCAAAAGCTTTTAAGTTTCATTAGGTCCCATTTGTTTATTTGTGTTTTTATTTCCATTTCTCTAGGAGGTGGGTCAAAAAGGATCTTGCTGGATTTATGTCATAGAGTGTTCTGCCTGTGTTTTCCTCTGAGAGTTTTATAGTGTCTGGCCTTACATTTAGGTCTTTAACCCATTCTGAGTTTATTTTTGTGTATAGTGTTAGGGAGTGTTCTAATTTCATTCTTTTACATGCAGCTGTCCAGTTTTCTCAGCACCACTTATTGAAGAGGCTGTCTTTTCTCCATTGTATATTCTTGCCTCCTTTATCAAAAATAAGGTGACCATATGTGCATGGGTTTATCTCTGGGCTTTCTATCCTGTTCCATTGACCTATATTTCTGTTTTTGTGCCAGTACCATACTGTTTTGATTACTGTAGCTTTGTAGTATAGTCTGAAGTCAGGAAGCCTGATTCCTCCAGCTCCGTTTTTCTTCCTCAAGATTGCTTTGGCTATTTGGGGTCTTTTGTGTTTCCATAAAAATTGTGAAATTTTTGGTTCTAGTTCTGTGAAAAATGCCATTGGTAGTCTGATACGTATTGCATTGAATCTGCAGACTGCTTTGGGTAGTATAGTCATTTTCACCATGTTGATTCTTCCAATCCAAGAACATGGTATATCTCTCCATCTGTTTGTATCATCTTTAATTTCTTTCATCAGTGTCATAGTTTTCTGCATACAGGTCTTTTGTCTCCTTAGGTAGTTTTATAAGTAGGTATTTTATTCTTTTTGTTGCTATGGTAAATGGGAGTGTTTCCTTAATTTCTCTTTCAGATTTTTCATCATTAGTGTATAGGAATACAAGAGATTTCTGTGCATTAATTTTGTATCATGCTACATTACCAAATTCATTGATTAGCTCTAATAGATTTCTGGTAGCATCTATAGGATTCTCTATGTATAGTATCATGTCATCTGCAAACCGTGACAGGTTTACTTATTCTTTTCTGATTTGGATTCCTTTTATTTCTTTTTCTTCTCGGACTGCTAGTTTAGTTTTGTGGCTAAAACTTCCAAAACTATGCTGAATAACAGTGGTGAGAGTGGGCATCCTTATCTTGTATCTGGTTTTAGAGGAAATGGTTTCAGTTTTTCACCACTGAGAATGATGTTGGCTGTGGGTCTGTCATATATAGCCTTTATTATGCTTTGGTAAGTTCCCTCTATGCCTACTTTGTGGAGCGTTTTTACCATAAATGGGGGTTGAATTTTGTCGAAAGCTTTTTCTGCATCTATTGAGATTATCATATAGTTTTTATCCTTCAGTTTGTTAATATGGTGTATCACATTGATTGATTTGTGTATATTGAAGAATCCTTGCATTCCTGGGATAAACCCCACTTGATCATGGTGTATGATCCTTTTAATGTGCTGTTGGATTCTGTTTGCTAGTATTTTGCTGAAGATTTTTGCATCTATGTTCATCAGTGATATTGGTCTGTAGTTTTCTGTTTTTGTGACATCTTTCTCTGGTTTTGGTATCAGGGTGATGGTGGCCTCATAGAATGAGTGTGGGAGTGTTCCTCCCTCTGCTATATTTTGGAAGAGTTTGAGAAGGATAGGTGTTAGCTCTTCTCTAAATGTTTGATAGAATTCACCTGTGAAGCCATCTGGTCCTGAACTTTTGTCTGTTGGAAGATTTTTAATCACAGTTTCAATTTCAGTGCTTGTGATTGGTCCGTTCAGATTTTCTATTTCTTCCTGGTTCAGTCTCGGAAGGTTTTGCATTTCTAAGAATTTAGCCATTTCTTCCAGGTTGTCCATTTTATTGGCATAGAGTTGCTTGTAGCAATCTCTCATGATCCTTTGTATTTCTGCAGTGTCAGTTGTTACTTCTTTTTCATTTCTAATTCTGTTGATTTGAGTCTTCTCCCTTTTTTTTCTTGATGAGTCTGGCTAATGGTTTATCAATTTTGTTTATCTTCTGAAAGAACGAGCTTTTAGTTTTATTGATCTTTGCTATTATTTCCTTCATTTCTTTTTCATTTGTTTCTGATCTGCTCTTTATGATTTCTTTCCTTCTGCTAACTTTGGATTCTTTTTGTTCTTCTTTCTCTAATTGCTTTACATGTAAGGTTAGGTTGTTTGAGATTTTTCTTGTTTCTTGAGGTAGCATTGTATTCCTATAAACTTCCCCCTTAGAACTGCTTTTGCTGCATCCCATAGGTTTTTGGTCATTGTGTTTTCATTGTCATTTGTTTCTAGGTATTTTTTGCTTAGCTCTTTGATTTCTTCAGTGGTCTCTCGGTTATTTAGTAGTGTATTATTTTGCCTCCATGTGTTTGTATTTTTTACAGTTTTTTTCCTGTAATTGATATCTAGTCTCATAGCATTGTGGTCAGAAAAGATACTTGATACAATTTGATTTTTCTTCAATTTACCAAGGCTTGATTTGTGACCCAAGATATGATCTATCCTGGAGAATGTTCCATGAGCACTTGAGAAGAAAGTGTATTTTGTTGTTTTTGGATGGAATGTCCTATGAATATCAATTAAGTCCATCTTGTTTAATGTGTCATTTAAAGCTTGTATTTCCTTATTACTTTTCTGTTTGGATGACCTGTCCATTAGTGAAAGTGGGTTGTTAAAGTCCCCTACTATGATTGTGTTACTGTCGATTTCCCCTTTTATGGCTATTAGCAGTTGCCTTATGTATTGAGGTGCTCCTATGTTCAGTGCAAAAATATTTACAATTGTTATATCTTCTTCTGGGATTGATCCCTTGATCATTATGTAGTGTCCTTTTTCTCTTGTAATAGTCTTTATTTTAACGTCTATTTTGTCTGATGTGAGAACTGCTACTCCAGCTTTCTTTTGATTTCCATTTGCATGGAATATCTTTTCCATCCCCTCACTTTCAGTCTGTATCTACCCGTAGTTCTGAAGTGGGTCTCTTGTACACAGTATGTATTCAGGTGTTGCTTTTGTATCCATTCAGTTAGTGTATGCCTTTTGGTTGGAGCATTTATTCCATGTACATTTAAGGTAATTATCGATATGTATGTTCCTATCACCATATTCTTAATGTTTTGGGTTTGTTTTTGTAGGTCTTTTCCTTCTCTGTGTTTCCTGCCTAGAGAAGTTCCTTTAGTATTTGTTGTAAAGCTGGTTTGGTGATGCTGAATTCTCTTAACTTTTGCTTGTCTGTAAAGCTTTTAATTTCTCCGTCAAATCTGAATGTGAACCTTTCTGGGTAGAGCAATCTTGATTGTAGGTTTTTTCCTTTCAGCACTTTAAATATGTCCTGCCACTCCCTTCTGGCTTGCAGAGTTTCTGCTGAAGGATCAGATGTTAACCTTATGGGGATTCTCTTGTACGTTATTTGTTGCTTTCCCCTTGCTGCTTTTAACATTTTTTCTTTGTATTTAATTTTTGATATTTTGATTAATATGTGTCTTGGCATGTTTCTCCTTGGATTTATCCTGTACGGGACTCTCTGCACTTCCTGGACTTGGGTGGTTATTTCCTTTCCCATGTTAGGGAAGTTTTCAACTATAATCTCTTCAAATATTTTCTCAGACCCTTTTCTTTTTTTATTCTTCTTCTGAAACCCCTCTAATTCGAATGTTGGTGCATTTAATGTTGTCCCAGAGGTCTTGGAAACTGTCCTCAATTCTTTTCATTCTTTCTTCTTTATTCTGCTCTGAGGTATTTATTTCCACTATTTTATCTTCCAGGTCACTTATCCATTCTTCTGCCTCAGTTATTCTGCTATTGATTCCTTCTAGAGAATTTTTAATTTCATTTACTGTGTTGTTCATCATTGTTTGTTTGCTCTTTAGTTCTTCTAGGTCCTTGTTAAACATTTCTTGTGTTTTTTCCATTCTATTTCGAAGATTTGGATTATCTTAACTATCATTACTCTGAATTCTTTTTCAGGTAGACTGCCTATTTCCTCTTCATTTGTTTGGTCAGGTGGGTTTTTACCTTGTTCCATCATCTGCTGCATATTTCTCTGTCTTCTCATTTTGCTTAACTCACTGTGTTTGGGGTCTCCATTTTGCAGACTGCATTTTCTTATTTCCCATCGTTTTTCGTGTCTGCCCCCAGTGGGTAAGGTTAGCTCAGTGGCTTGTGTAGGCTTCCTGGTGGAGGGGACTTGTGCCTGTGCACTGGTGGGTGGGGCTGGATCTTGTCTTTCTGGTGGACACAGTTGCATCCAGTGGTGCGTTTTGGGGTGTCTGTGAACTTAGTATGATTTTTGGCAGCCTCTCTACTAATAGGTGGGTTTGTGTTCCTTTCTTGCTAGTTGTTTGGCATGGGGCGTCCAATACAATACTGGAGCTTTCTAGCCATTGCGTGGAGCTGGGTCTTAGTGTTGAGATGGAGATCTCTGGGAGAGCTCTCGCCAATTGATATTATGTGGGGCTGGGAGGTCTCTGGTGGTACCATGTCATGAACTCGGCTCTCCCACCTCAGAGGCTCAGGCCTGACACCAGGCTGGAGAACTAAGACCCTGTCAGCCATATGGTTCAGAAGAAAAGGGAGAAAAAAAGAAAGAAAAAAAATACATATATTTATATGTATATATATATAAAATAAAATAAAATAATTAAAATTAAAAATAAAAAAATATTAAAATAAAAAAAAAGAAGAGAGCAAGGAAACCAATAAACGAATCCACCAATGATAACAAGCACTAAAAACTAAACTAAGATAAATATAAAAATCAGAAAGAAATCAGTCACAAACAGCAAACCCCTAGTCTACATTTGCTCCCAAAATCCACCGCCTCAATTTTGGGTTGATTCTTTGTCTATTCAGGTATTCCACAGATGCAGGGTACCTCAAGTTTATTGTGTGGATTTAATCCACTCCTCCTGAGACTGCACGGAGAAATTTCCCTTTCTCCCCTTTGTTCCCACAGCTCCTGGGGTTCAGCTTTGGATTTGGCCCACCTCTAAGTGTAGGTTGCCCTCAGGCTTCTGTTCTCACCCAGACAGGATGGGGTTAAAGCAGCGGCTGATTAGGGGGCTCTGGCTCACTCATGCCAGGGGGAGGGAGGGGTTCAGTAGTTATAAATGGAATGCGGGGAGAGCCTGCAGCAGCAGAGGCCAGCATGACATTGCAAAAGCCTGAGGTGAGCCATCTGTTCTCCTGGGGAAGTTGTCCCTGGATCACAGGACCCTGGCAGTGGTGGGCTGCACAGGCTCCTGGGTGGTGGTCGGGGGGGCGGGGAATTGGGGGCGTTTGGATAGTGACCTGTGTTTGCACACAGGATTCTTGGTGGCTGTAGCAGCAGTGTTAGCATTTCATGCACATCTCTGATGTCCGAGCTGATAGCCGTGGCTCACACCCATCTCTGGATCTGGTTTAGGTGGTGCTCTGCCTTCTGTAGGCAGACAGGGAAGGAATCCCCTCCCCTCGCACACCCCATAAAAATGGTCTCTTGCCTCTTAGGCAGGTCCAGAATTTTTCCCAGACTCCCTCCCGGCTAGCTGTGACGCACTAGCCCCCTTCAGTCTGTGTTCACAGAGCCAACCCCAGTCCTCTCCCTGGGATCTGACCTCCGAAGCCCAAGTCTCAACTCCCAACCCCCACCCATCCTGGCAGGTGAGCAGACAAGCCTCTCAGGCTAGTGAGTGCTGGTTGGCTCTGATCCTCTGTGTGGGATCTCCCTACTTTGCCCTCTGCACCCCTGTTGCTGCACTCTCTTCTGTTGCTCAGAAGCTTCCCCCCCCCGTCCAACCCCTATCTCTGCCAGTGAAGGGGCCTCCCAGTGTGTGGAAACTTTTCCTCCTTCACAGCTCCCTCCCTGAGGTGCAGGTCCCATCCCTATTCTTTCGCCTCTGTTTTTTCTTTTGCCCTACCCAGGTAAGTGGGGATTTTCTTGCCTTTTGGGAAGTCTGAGGTCTTCTTCCAGCGTTCAGTACGTGTTCTGTAGGAGTTGTTCTACATGTTGATGTATTTTTGATGTATTTGTGGGGAGGAAGGTGATCTCCACGTCTTAGTCCTCCACTATCTTGAAGGTCCCCCCTTTGTAAATTCTTTTCTGATTTGTTTTCCTTCCTTAGACTCTTGGGGCATAAGGGTTTGATAAAACACTTATTTATCCAGTATTTCACTGTTTCTTCAAATCATTCATGATCTTCAAGATGATCCAATTGTTACAATAAAACAATAATAAAAAATAAGAAGAAATAAAAAATAACAGACATTTCCTGGGAAGCTTTTTAAAGTAAGGTATAATATCAAATAGGTTGGACAACGAAAAGAAAATGCTTTCTCATTTCTATGGGAATTAGTCTCACATGGAGAAAAATTGTGTAAATCACTCTAAATGACAACTGACAGTCTGAGGGTGAGAATCTCTGTTCCAATGGTATTTGTTGAATGAAAAATATATAAGATGGGATATGCTTTTTATACAGTTTGTGTTTTCATACAGTTTGAATGTATAATCAGAAATTAAAATAACTGCAGTTATTTAAATATCTAATCCTCAAAATAAATACATCTGTGTTTATTGCAAATCCTAGAAGTAAACTTTTAAAAAGCTATTATGAGTTCTACTCTTTGGTACATTGTTAAAATTGGTCAAAGCATTGAAGATACCCTTCAAAATAGTATTTGTTTGTATGTATACATATATGCACACACATATATAAATGTGTGTTATAATAGACACAAAGTTTTCATTATGACTTAATTTTACCTTAGTCAAAGTTTTGAAAATTAAATAAAATGTACTATTATTTTTCTGAGTAAAGGAAATTTAAAACATATCATGTCCAGAGAACTGTGTTCTTAGTAAAGGTGTCATCAAGATTAATTTCTGCTCTTTCCTAATTATGACATCATTCTTCCAATAAGTTATCTTTAAAGGATATACATTCAGACCCAGTTTTCAATCATACATAAAATCTGTCTTGAAACTTAAGTATTAAAATTTGAGCTACATGTCGCTTCAATGATATCATATTTCAGCAATTATGTGAGAAAAATATTAACATATTTCAGTGGAGATGTTAGCACACAGGCTCTTATTCCTCAAGAAAAAAAAAAAAAAAAAAGAGCATTTGTTGTTATTGCTACTTGACTCATTAAAAGACAGATTCCAATTAACATAGTCCTAGAGGGAAATCTATTTGCGCAAAAAAATAACTCCCTACAAAACTATTTTGGATTATGTTATAAGCAACTAAAGAAGTTCACATTTCAAATTGACTTCAATTTGTTTAAAGTACACATCAACAATTACAGTATTTCTTCTACAACTCTATTCTAAAACTACATTCTACTATGAGTCAAATTTTTGTATATCTCCTCCTTAATTATCCTAACAGTATTTATTCTATTCTTTCCAAAATTCAATTTGAGTACATCAAACATTTCAAATACTTTACCCCCATAATTTCTTATAGAGAGAAATTACATCAGATAGCTCATTAACAATTGAAAATGTAGTCATTGCTATATATTCTTCACCACTGCCACAGAGATAATACAAAGTAGCCCTTAGCTTCAGAGTTTTATAACAGGTGTTCCCTGGGGATAGCTTCTCAGAGAGTACCCACATTCTGTGAGCAAGTGTAGGGAATGGCCCAGTGTTTTTGCACATGACCAAGAGTGATGTATTGTGACGAGAGCAAGAGCATATGCAGGGACCCAGTGGTCTAGACAAAGAGACTAAGATTTGACACAGTGTGGGTCAAGGAACCTACACCGTCATGTGGTTCCTTATGGATGGCAATGTGACCACACACTCACACACTTACAATCATAGAAATGTAAATACAAATAGTAGAGTTTTCATTGATTTTTGTTTTGTTTCAGTTTAAAAGCTTATTAATAATACATGTATGTATCATCAACTAAAACATCTGGCACATGATTCTAAATGTACATTTAGTCAATTTAAATGAAAAATCAATCAATGACTTGACTCTCATCACTGCTCCTAATGCTTTATTCATTTAAGAGGAGGCAGGCGTTCCAATCACTATGGCTGTGTAACAAATTACCTTAATACTTAATGGCGTAGAAGCACAACTTATTGTGCTCATGAATCCTTAGGGCCAGGAAATCAGACAGAACATAGGATGGCTGTCTTGTCTTTGTTCTGTATTTTCTGAGGCCTTGACTAGAAGACTTAAAAGCTGGGACCTGGCTCATCTTAAGATGTGTTCAATCATACATTTGACAGGTGATGGTGGCTATTGGCCTGGGTCCTCACTTCCTCTCTGTGACCTTTCCTTATGGTCTAGCTTGGGCTTCCTCACAGTGTAGTGGCTTGGTTCCTAAGGCAAGTTTCCTAAAGGAGAATCATGTGGATCTTTTATTTTATTACCTATCTTTATAAGTCATATAGCATGATTCCTGCTGTACCCTATTGGTCAGACCAATCATAACCCTCTGTACAGATGCAAGGTACAAAAAAAAGACCATGATTCTAAGTGAGAGGAGGGGCAGATCACCTTGTAAGAACAGGTTGGGTGGGAGATGGTATTACAGTTATTTTTTAAAAATATAATCTGCCACAACAGTTAAGAGGCACAATATAAAGTCTAAAACTGAAACTTATCCTTCTTTCAGTTAGTCTCCTCAAACCAGTTCTTACGTCTTTTTCCTTCTGTTCAGTATAATTCCTCAAACAGCAAAATGATTAATTCACGTTTTTAATTACTTATTATTTATTTATTTATCACTTATTTCTGATTGAGGAATTTTAATTCTAACCCACAAAAAGAAGGATGAGTTCTAACTTTAGAATTTATCTTATGCAATATTTATGAACATATGAGTCAGATGTGTTGTATGACAGTGGTAGGGGTATGGTCAAATCATATACTTTTTAAAAATATTTTTGAGGGGCTTCCCTGGTGGCGCAGTGGTTGAGAATCTGCCTGCCAATGCATGGGACACGGGTTCGAGCCCTGGTCTGGGAAGATCCCACATGCCACGGAGCAACTAGGCCCGTGAGCCACAACTATTGAGCCTGCACGTCTGGAGCCTGTGCTCCGCAACAAGAGAGGCCGCGATAGTGAGAGGCCCGCGCACCGCGATGAAGAGTGGCCCCTGCTTGCCGCAACTAGAGAAAGCCCTCGCACAGAAACGAAGGCCCAACACAGCCAAAAATAAATCAATTAATTAATTTAAAAATATATATATATATATTTTTGAGATTTTAGTTACTTAGAGTGAAATACTTTAGAACACCAATTTGTTAGGATCAACACCATTTGTGAGAGAGAACATAAAATTCAAGTAGCCTTGGTTCTGAGGGACAGCTTTGATTTTTTGCAAAATTATGAAGCCATGTTTTTCTGATCTGCCCTGGGATAATCTGAAAGTTCTTATTCCCTTTTCTTTGTAGAAGTTCTCACCTTCTTGATGTTTATGCTTGCACAGCCCCTTCTTTTGGACATAAGCATCATGGAGATGTTTTAGATTTTCACATATATTTATCACACAAAAGATAGGTAGATAGATAGTGGAATGTTTTGCAGCATTGGCAATGACAAATTTCTGGTGAGTTCTAGACAAAGGAACTCTGTTTAGGATCAGAGGTCCTATCATATGTAGTAATATTCTGCTCAGCTGTTTCAGAGACACTGCCTGCTTTCCTCCTAGGCAACCAGTGAAGGAAATCAGAAGGTCCTAGGAATTATGACAGTTGTTAGTATTGTTAAATATGTGAGAGTGGACTGGATTGCAAAAAGATAGAGTGTAGAGAGAAAAGACAAAGACTTAAGGGCAGACAATTAGGCAATTCATACATTTAGAGAGGTGGAAAAAGAGAAACTACATTCATAAATTGTATATATTTAAACAGACTATCTCATGGCCTAAGGTAACACTTAGCTTGCAATAGAACTATTTGACTCTGAAGTGACTATGGTCTATGTCAAAAACATAAACTATGGCCTGTGTTTAAAAACAAACACAAATGCAAAGTGTAAATTTGTGTGATTACTTCTCATCTTCATATTTATGCCAGGGAAGGAGAACAAAAATGAATGAGTAAAATAACTTTATACTCATCTCTATTCCTGATTTGCTTACGATGATCAAGATAATTTGCCGATCCTATTACTTTTTTTAAAAGTTTGTAAACCAATAAACTGATGGGATATATTCATGACTAAATTCTCATGTGATCTAAGGTATAAAATAAATGCCATCTAAATAAACTATAAATAATTTCATTTTAAAAGAAAACTTAACAAAGAGAGGTTTTTTATATTTAAATTCTAATCTTCCTCCACTAAACACCCTTTGTTGAGAAGAAGCCAACAGTCAGAAAAAATAATCAAAACTCTCCTATGTCTCAGGTTTTTTGGGTTTTTTTGCTGCTGTTTAGAGAGCCTCACCTAAGCAACAGCAAAAAGGGAATTCTGAACATTACTTGTCAAAAAATATTTAAAAATAAATGAAAGAGCATGAAAGAGCCATGGTCCAACAATGTCAGCTTTCTCTTGTGGTGGCAGGCTACTTAAATCACCAAAAGACAGTAGCAATAGAAGGATCCCTGGTGTTCAGGTTTCTTTCTGAAAGAAAAAATACAGTTTGCTTGACTCTTAATAGCTGTCAAGCATTTTATCACCAATCCTTGAAGCATTCTGTGTAGTTAAAAACACTGCCCTTAATGGGTAAGGAAAACTTTAAAACAACAATATAGAGTAACAACCCTCATGCATGTTTTTGAATGTGTCACCATCAGGAAAAAATCAGACAGGTGTGTCAATATTCAAGTAGATAATTGTATTATATTAATATATAAAAGATAGACAGATGGATAGATAGATACTGTGATGTTATACCTGAACCATAACATTACTTTGTGAAATTATAAAGTGTGCTTTTAAGTTAGGACACTACGTGTTGAATTCATGCTACTTATTCAGTCTGAAGGGGTGTATCACAATCATATTTTTGGACTTTCCAAGGTCAAATTCATGCACTCTGAACACAGAAATTTAAAATTCCTGAGTCTGCTATTTGTGATTTTATGGAGAAGGGTGTGCTGTCACTGCTAGTAATATTAATAAGTATATTGGTTTATTAAATAATGAATTCCTTTGGCCAAAAACTATTAAAGTAAAACATAAAGTGTAAAAGATTTTTCTAAATGTGAGGTCTTCTTATTAATTTGCAGGGTTCTTCCTCTTTTCCCCTCTGTCACTAGAAGAGTGATAATCCTGGTGAGGTGAATAGAGCTTGCATATAAAGTCGTTAGTGCCACGTGCCATGACTTTCTAGGTACATGTAAACATCTTTTTTTTTTTAAATGAGCAACATGATTTAAATAAAATGTTCCTGGTTAAATGAACGAGCAGAAATTCAGGGCAGAAGTCATGCATGAATATATCCTCAAAGGTAAATATGCTATTGTGAAGCCAGCTACTTCAAGAGAAGCTGGCAGTGATCACAAAGAAAAGGAACTCTAATAGTGTGATAATCTCCCTTTTCACTGGTTTTTCTATCTACATTGTCCTTGTTATCATCTTCCCCAGCCTTTTACAGTTGTCATCTCATCTTTCTTCCTTATGATTTTCCAATAAATCTTTGTGTGCCTTTATTATGTCGCAGTTTCTCCTACACTATAATTCAATGAGGCACAAGCAAAAAGAAATGGAAAGGAAACCATTCAGCTTTTGAACATTATTTAGCATGCCCTAAATTGGTAGGTATTGGGCAATTAACAATAAAACTTGAGAAAAATATAAATTTTCAGAGGTTTATCTACTGAGTTAAATTATATTGTTTGAAGTATTTCTAGGCTAGGAAAGGGTAACTAGCTTAGAATGCACACAAAACTGACGGAGCAATCTTTGGGGAATTATATAGCAGTAGTCAATGCGAAAATGGCCAAGCACCCGTAAGCTCTGTGCCTATTTGTTCTGCTATTTTAGAGGATGATTTAGTCTCTGCCTGAACCTGAGTTGCTCTACTGTAGCTGTTCATGATTTTAAAAGACACCCACGTTTACTTTCTTAGTGTGTGCACAGAACAAACATTTAGGTATTTACTCTGCACAGCTCAAATCCATGGCTCTACTACTGTCAATACTCCAAATCCATTAGGCAAATGCCTGGAAAAGTACGGAAAGTAAGCAACTAGAAGCATCAACAAACAAGTACAAAACTCCATGAAAAGATGCTTATTTTGACCTTCCAATTTACTGCATAATATCAGGCTGGTGTACAGAGCAATGGACAAACTAATGTTCTCTGAGGATGAGCAAGAATTCCTTTGATTAATCTTTTGGAGCCTGATTAGCTGCAGTTACTTGGTTCTATAAACAATGTCTTTTGTGCCAATGCCTTTCCACATGCCCAACATACTAGCCAAGAATAGGGGGAAAAATCAAAATTTCTATTTAATCTCTGCCTATCTATCCTTTGGTTTCTGAATATTTTCTACTGCGAAGCTCCTGAGGTTTCTCATGCCCCTGGCCTCCCAAGGAGCTTTCCACTGCTTCAGCCTTGTTCACCATTTCAAAATTTACATGGCTTTTGAAGTATTTTCTCAGGACTTGTAAGACAATGTGAACATACAGATAAAAATTGGTTGAGCATCTATTAAGGTCTAGTATGTATGTGGAAATATATATGCATTGTCCCATTTATATCTTACACAAATCTTTTCAGAGAGATATTATCTTCAGTTCATAGATAAGGAATCAAGAGATTCATGAGATTAAGGAACAGGGCAGGTACAATAGCAAAGCTGACTGACATATGAAACACAATATCTCTGGAGAGTATGTCTCTAAAACTTCTACTGTTTCTGCAATCTCAATCTGCGAAACCAATGAGTACCTTGTAATATGAAGGACAGTGTCCTTCCTGATTAAATTGGTATACTTTGCGTCAGACAAGAAAAAAAGGAAGAGGGCAGAGGTGGCATCTAACTCCAGGGAAGTCACAGTCCTCATTGCTGATGAGGGCTTCTGTTCTGCCTTCCTTTCCTCATCTCTATACATACCCAGCCTGGGCAGAGCCTTCCATTTCATTTCTGTGTGCTCAGCCACACCAGTGGCCAGCTTTCCTCCTTGTTTTCTGTCATTGGGTTCTATTGCTGTGTTTTCTAGAGCCAATATGGCTGCTAAGGTACTGAATTGTGTTCTCTCAAAATTCATATGTTGAAGCCCTAACCCCCAGTACCTCAGTGTGAGAGACTGTATTTGGAGATAGGTAAAGAGGTAATGAAGTTAAAATGAGGACTAATCCAATCTGACTGCTGTCCTTATAAGAGGAGGAAATTAGGACAAACCGGGATGTACAGACAGAGGAACCACCATGTAGGACACAGCAAGAAAGCAGCCATCTGCCAGCCAAGAAGAGAGGCATCGGGAGAAACCAACACTGCTGACACCTTGATTTTGGACTTCTAGCCTCTAAAATTGTGACAAAGTAAATTTTGTTGTTTAAGCCACCAAGCCTGTGGTATTTTGTTATGGCAGTCCTAGCAGATGAATATAGTGGTTTTAAACAGAGGGCTTACACAGGTTGAAAAGCAGAAGGGAGAAGTAGTGGGAGACTCTCCTATGGATGAGTTATTGGATAGGTCCTTCTCTCAAGAGCTTTAAATGAAGTTGAAGACATCTGTGTGTGGCTGAGAGGTAATGGCTGATAAATTATTAAGGCGTCATCCCTAGCATTGTTCTACAGGCTACTGGCAAAACATATTCACATTGAAGAAAGTCGCTAATAATTTATTTTCAGATATTTTCCCTGGAAGAAGAGTGAGAAAAAAATTGAAAGGAGGAAGTGTGCCCCAAATTTATGCATTCTGTCTATGGCATTGGATTGTACCTTCCTAAAAAATGCTGAAAGGAGGTAGAATGGAAGAATGCTGTCTTAAGATTTCCAAGTCTGGTGAAACTATGTCCCTGAACTTCAGAGGATAATGGAAAAGGAAAGACAAATTCATAATTTAAAAGATTCCCAAATGATAAGCGGATGCCATAATAAAAGGAGGGTGTCCTTGTGCCTCCTCCAAAGCAGGTGCTGTGGCAAGAGCTTTGGTGTAGGCAGTCTATTTAGGAAGTGATTCAGGAATATACACAGGAGAAAGAGGGCATGGTAGGTAGAAAAACCAGTAAAGTGTGCATCAGTTGGAACTCCATCTCACAGGGCAACAGTCAGTGTAGCTGCAGAGACTGGAGAATTTATCTACAGTCCCATCCCCCAGGCATTGAGTATTGCTCCCAGGTATGTTAACTCCTTCAAAATTCCTACAATGCCGCACAAATCCTTTATCAGAGAAGAGTGACAGACATGCCCGTGATGTGAGAAGCTGTCAGTTCACAGTGAACTATCCACAACAATAGGTAAACTCAGGTGGGTCAAGGCCCTGGGGGCCATGGCATCAGAGGCATCTGATAAATTGGATGTACTCCAATTTTATAAATTAGCTAAAACACAGACAACCACATAGCTTGTTATTATTACTGAGGTGTTACCCACAGTGAGTATGGTCTATTTAAAAGAACCCACAGTTGAATATCTCTACTTTATATGGAAATGACAAGGTCAGTAGAGTAAGACATCTAGAGTTGGGTAAAGTTGCTTGAGCAACATGAAATCCATGGAAACGTTCACATCTAACTTGATATTGATCGGGTCTAGTCATCTTACCATGTTTTAATTTATATGGCCTTGTACAAACTACATGGTAAAGAGAAAAAAAAATTAGCTGGATGATACAATAATGGCAATGAGGATAAAAGGGTGTGTATGTGTGTAAGTGTGAATTACAACTCATTATTTTACTGGTCAGTTCTACTGCCTGGGTTCTTAACTTTGAGCAGTTTGGGGTATGTGGGAGGCAGGGGCAAGTGTGTATTTTTATTGAAGTAAAGGTATGTACAAGAAAGTTAAAAAACTGTAATTGCATAGTACAATAAATTTATTCAAGATGAATACCTGCCTGCAAAACCCTGACCCATAACAAGAAGCTTAGCAGGATCAGCACGACAGAAACCCTTCATCCCTTTCAGTCACCACTCCCCAAAGGGTAACGACCATTCAGACTTTCAACATCCCTGATTAGTCTTATCTATTTTTGAACATGATGTAACTGGAAAATGTAAGTATGTACATTTTTGGTTCCTTGCTTTGTTCACTCAGGATGATTTTTGTGAGATTTATCCATATTGTTGCATGTGGGTGGAGTTCATTTATCCTCACTGTAGCTTAGAATTCCATTTTGTGAGTACAGTAAGTTACCAATTTTTCTGGACAAATTTAAACTCTTATCACACAAAACTGCAGTGTTTCATGGGAAATTTGAATACTATATTTTAGAACGAAATTAGTCTATTATTGTTTTTCTAGCTACATGCAATCAAAAGAAGCCTCGGAGTAGGGGCAAGATGGCGGAAGAGTAAGACGCAGAGATCACCTTCCTTCCCACAGATACAGTAGAAATACATCTACACGTGGAACTGCTCCTACAGAACACCCACTGAATGCTGGCAGAAGACGTCAGACCTCCCAAAAGGCAAGAAAATCCCCACGTACTTGGGTAGGGTAAAAGAAAAAAGAAATAACAGAGACAAAAGAATAGGGACGGGACCTGCGCCAGTGGGAGGGAGCCGTGAAGGAGGAAAGGTTTCCAGGCACTAGGAAGCCCCTTTGCGGGCAGAGACTGCGGGTGGCAGAGGGGGGAAGCTTCGGAGCCGCGGAGGAGAGCGCAGCCACAGGGGTGCAGAGGGCAAAGCGGAGAGACTCCCGCACAGAGGCTCGGCGCCAACCAGCACTCACCAGCCCGAGAGGCTTGTCTGCTCACCCGCCGGGGCGGGCGGGGGCTGGGAGCTGAGGCTCGGGCTTTGGTGCTAGCCGGGAGGGAGTCCGGGAAAAAGTCTGCAGCTGCCGAAGAGGCAAGAGACTTTTTCTTGCCTCTTTGTTTCGCGGCGCGCAAGGAGAGGGGATTCAGAGCGCTGCCTAAACGAAATCCAGAGACGGGTGCGAGCCGCGGCTATCAGCGTGGATCCCACAGCAACAGGGGTGCAGAGGGAAAAACGGAGAGATTCCCGCACAGAGGCTCAGCGCCGAGGAGCGCTCACCAGCCCGAGAGGCTTGTCTGCTCACCCGCTGGGGCAGGTGGGGCTGGGAGCTGAGGCGCGGGCTTCGGTCTGATCGCAGGGAGAGGACTGGGGTTGGCGGCGTGAACACAGCCTGAAGGGGTTGGCGTGCCGCGGCGAACCGGGAGGGAGCCGGAGAGGAGGTCTGCAGCCGCCGAAGAGGCAAGAGACTTTTTCTTGCCTCTTTGTTTCGCGGCGCGCAAGGAGAGGGGATTCAGAGCGCCGCCTAGACGAACTCCAGAGGCGGGCGTGAGCCGCGGCTAACAGCGCGGACCCCAGAGACGGGCGCGAGCCGGGGCCATCAGCGCGGACCCCAGAGACTGGTAGGAAACGCTAAGGCTGCTGCTGCCGTCACCAAGAAGCCTGTGTGCGAGCACAGGTCACTCTCCACACTGCCCCTCCTGGGAGCCGGTGCAGCTCGCCACTGCCAGGCTCCGGTGATCCGGGGACAACTTCCCCGGGAGAACACATGGCGCGCCTCAGGCTGCTGCAACATCACGACGCCTCTGACGCCGCAGGCCCGCTCCGCCTCCTCCATACCGCTCCCTTCCCCGGCCTGAGTGAGCCAGAGCCCCCGAAGCAGCTGCTCCTTTAACCCTGTTCTGTCTGGGCGGGGAACGGACGCCCTCAGGCGACGTACATGCAAAGGCCGGTCCAAATCCAAAGCTGAACGCTGGGAGCTGTACGAACAAAGAAGAGAAAGGGAAATCTCTCCCAGCAGCCTCAGAAGCAGCGGATTAAAGCTCCACAAACAACTTGATGTGCCTGCATCTGTTGAATACCTGAGTAGACAACGAATCATCCCAAATTCAAAAGGTGGACTTTAGGAGCAGGATATATTAATTTCCCCTTTTCCTTTTTTGTGAGTGTATAGGGGTATGCTTCTGGGTGAGATTTTGTCTGTATAGCTTTGCTTTCACCATCAGTCCTACGGTTAGGTCCGTCCATTTTTTTTTTTTTTTTTTTTACTTAAAAAAATTTTTTTCCTAATATATGTTTTCTTAATAATTTTTTCCATATTTTCTATTTTTAGAAATTAAAAAAAATTTTAATAAGTTTTTTCATATTTTTTATTTTAAAAAAATTAAAAAATTTTTTTCTTAATAAATTTTTTTTCTTAAAATTTTTTTTCTTATTTTTTACTATAAAAAATTAATAAATCTATTTTTAAAAATTAAAAAAAAATTTTTTCTGAATACATTTACTCTTAATAATTTTTTTTCTTATTTTTTATTATAATAGCTTTATTTTATTTTATTTTATCCTCTTTTTTTCTTTCTATTTTTTTCTCCCTTATATTCTGAGCTGTGTGGATGAAAGGCTCTTGGTACTCCAGCCAGGCATCAGGGCTGTGCCTCTGAGGTGGGAGAGCCAACTTCAGGACACTGGTCCACAAGAGACCTACCAGCTCCACATAATACCAAACGGCAAAAATCTCTCAGAGATCTCCATCTCAACATCAAGACCCAGCTTCACTCAACGACCAGCAAGCTACAGGGCTGGACACCCTATGCCAAACAACTAGCAAGACAGGAACACAGCCCCATCCATTAGCAGGGAGGCTGCCTAAAATCATAAGGCCACAGACACCCCAAAACACACCACCAGACATGGACGTGCCCACCAGAAAGACAAGATTCAACCTCATCCACCAGAACACAGGCAATAGTCCCCTCCACCAGGAAGCCTACACAACCCACTGAACCAACCTTACCCACTGGGGACGGATACCAAAAACAACGGGAACTACGAACCTGCAACCTGTGAAAAGGAGACCCCAAACACAGTAAGATAAGCAAAATGAGACGACAGAAAAACACACAGCAGATGAAGGAGCAGGGTCAAAACACACCAGACCTAACAAATGAAGAGGAAATAGGTAGTCTACCTGAAAAAGAATTCAGAATAATGATAGTAAGGATGATCCAAAATCTTGGAAATAGAATAGACAAAATGCAAGAAACATTTAACAAGGACGTAGAAGAACTAAAGAGGAACCAAGCAACGATGAAAAACACAATAAATGAAATTAAAAATACTCTAGATGGGATCAATAGCAGAATAACTGAGGCAGAAGAAAGGATAAGTGACCTGGAAGATAAAATGGTGGAAATAACTACTGCAGAGCAGGATAAAGAAAAAAGAATGAAAAGAACTGAGGACAGTCTCAGAGACCTCTGGGACAACATTAAACGCATCAACATTCGAATTATAGGGGTCCCAGAAGAAGAAGAGAAAAAGAAAGGGACTGAGAAAATATTTGAAGAGATTATAGTTGAAAACTTCCCTAATATGGGAAAGGAAATAGTTAATCAAGTCCAGGAAGCACAGAGAGTCCCATACAGGATAAACCCAAGGAGAAACACGCCAAGACACATATTAATCAAACTGTCAAAAATTAAATATAAAGAAAACATATTAAAAGCAGCAAGGGAAAAACAACAAATAACACACAAGGGAATCCCCATAAGGTTAACATCTGATCTTTCAGCAGAAACTCTGCAAGCCAGAAGGGAGTGGCAGGATATACTTAAAGTGATGAAGGAGAAAAACCTACAACCAAGCTTACTCTACCCAGCAAGGATCTCATTCAGATGTGATGGAGAAATTAAAACCTTTACAGACAAGCAAAAGCTGAGAGAGTTCAGCACCACCAAACCAGCTTTACAACAAATGCTAAAGGAACTTCTCTAGGCAAGAAACACAAGAGAAGGAAAGCACCTACAATAACAAACCCAAAACATTTAAGAAAATGGGAATAGGAACATACATATCGATAATTACCTTGAATGTAAATGGATTAAATGCTCCCACCAAAAGACACAGACTGGCTGAATGGATACAAAAACAAGACCCATATATATGTTGTCTACAAGAGACCCACTTCAGACCTAGAGACACATACAGACTGAAAGTGAGGGGATGGAAAAAGATATTCCATGCAAATGGAAATCAAAAGAAAGCTGGAGTAGCAATTCTCATATCAGACAAAATAGACTTTAAAATAAAGAATATTATAAGAGACAAAGAAGGACACTATATAATGATCAAGGGATCGATCCAAGAGGAAGGTATAACAATTGTAAATATTTATGCACCCAACATAGGAGCACCTCAATACATAAGGCAAATACTAACAGCCATAAAAGGGGAAATCGACAGCAACACAATCATAGTAGGGGACTTTAACACCCCACTTTCACCAATGGACAGATCATCCAAAATGAAAATAAATAAGGAAACACAAGCTTTAAATGATACATTAAACAAGATGGACTTAACTGATATTTATAGGACATTCCACCCAAAAACAACAGAATACACATTTTTCTCAAGTGCGCATGGAACATTCTCCAGGATAGATCATATCTTGGGTCACAAATCAAGCCTTGGTAAATTTAAGAAAATTGAAATCGTATCAAGTATCTTTTCCGACCACAACGCTATAAGACTAGATATCAATTACAGGAAAAGGTGTGTAAAAAATACAAACACATGGAGGCTACACAATACACTACTTAATAACGAAGTGATCACTGAAGAAATCAAAGGGGAAATCAAAAAATACCTAGAAACAAATGACAATGGAGATACGACGACCCAAAACCTATGGGACGCAGCAAAAGCAGTGCTAAGAGGGAAGTTTATAGCAATACAAGCCTACCTCAAGAAACAGGAAACATCTCGAATAAACAACCTAACCTTGCACCTAAAGCAATTAGAGAAAGAAGAACAAAAAAACCCCAAAGCTAGCAGAAGGAAAGAAATCATAAAGATCAGGTCAGAAATAAATGAAAAAGAAATGAAGGAAACAATAGCAAAAATCAATGAAACTAAAAGCTGGTTCTTTAAGAAGATAAACAAAATTGATAAACCATTAGCCAGACTCATCAAGAGAAAAAGGGAGAAGACTCAAATCAATAGAATTAGAAATGAAAAAGGAGAAGTAACCACTAACACTGCAGAAATACAAAAGATCATGAGAGATTACTACAAGCAACTCTATGCCAATAAAATGGACAACCTGGAAGAAATGGACAGATTCTTAGAAATGCACAAACTGCCGAGACTGAACCAGGAAGAAATAGAAAATATGAACAGACCAATCACAAGCACTGAAATTGAAACTGTGATTAAAAACCTTCCAACAAACAAAAGCCCAGGACCAGATGGCTTCACAGGTGAATTCTATCAAACATTTAGAGAAGAGCTAACACGTATCCTTCTCAAACTCTTCCAAAATATTGCAGAGGGAGGAACACTCCCAAACTCATTCTACGAGGCCACCATCACCCTGATACCAAAACCAGGCAAAGATGTCACAAAGAAAGAAAACTACAGGCCAATATCACTGATGAACATAGATGCAAAAATCCTCAACAAAATACTCGCAAACAGAATCCAACAGCACATTAAAAGGATCATACACCATGATCAAGTGGGGTTTATTCCAGGAATGCAAGGATTCTTCAATATATGCAAATCAATCAATGTGATACACCATATTAACAAATTGAAGGAGAAAAACCATATGATCATCTCAATAGATGCAGAGAAAGCTTTCGACAAAATTCAACACCCATTTATGATAAAAGCCCTGCAGAAAGTAGGCATAGAGGGAACTTTCCTCAACATAATAAAGGCCATATATGACAAACCCACAGCCAACATTGTCCTCAATGGTGAAAAACTGAAACCATTTCCACTAATATCAGGAATAAGACAAGGTTGCCCACTCTCACCACTATTATTCAACATAGTTTTGGAAGTGTTAGCCACAGCAATCAGAGAAGACAAAGAAATAAAAGGAATCCAAATCGGAAAAGAAGAAGTAAAGCTGTCACTGTCTGCAGATGACATGATACTATACATAGAGAATCCTAAAGATGCTACCAGAAAACTCCTAGAGCTAATCAATGAATTTGGTAAAGTAGCAGGATACAAAATTAATGCACAGAAATCTCTTGCATTTCTATACACTAATGACGAAAAATCTGAAAGTGAAATTAATAAAACACTCCCGTTTACCATTGCAACAAAAAGAATAAAATATCTAGGAATAAACCTACCTAAGGAGACAAAAGACCTGTATGCAGAAAATTATAAGACACTGATGAAAGAAATTAAAGATGATACAAATAGATGGAAAGATATACCATGTTCCTGGATTGGAAGAATCAACATTGTGAAAATGACTCTACTACCCAAAGCAATCTACAGATTCAATGCAATCCCTATCAAACTACCACTGGCATTTTTCACAGAACTAGAACAAAAAATTTCACAATTTGTATGGAAACACAAAAGACCCCGAACAGCCAAAGCAATCTTGAGAACGAAAAATGGAGCTGGGGGAATCAGGCTCCCTGACTTCAGACTATATTACAAAGCTACAATAATCAAGACAGTTTGGTACTGGCACAAAAACAGAAATATTGATCAATGGAACAGGATAGAAAGCCCAGAGATAAACCCACGCACATATGGTCACCTTATCTTTGATAAAGGAGGCAAGCATATACAGTGGAGAAAAGACAGCCTCTTCAATAAGTGGTGCTGGGAAAATTGGACAGATACATGTAAAAGTATGAAATTAGAACACTCCCTGACACCATGCACAAAAATAAACTCAAAATGGATTAAAGATCTAAGTGTAAGACCAGACAGTATCAAACTCTTAGAGGAAAACATAGGCAGAACACTCTATGACATACATCACAGCAAGATTCTTTTTGACCCAGCTCCCAGAGAAATGGAAATAAGAACACAAATAAACAAATGGGACCTAATGAAACTTAAAAGCTTTTGCACAGCAAAGGAAACCATAAACAAGACCAAAAGACAACCCTCAGAATGGGAGAAAATATTTGCAAATGAAGCAACTGACAAAGGATTAATCTCCAAGATTTACAAGCAGCTCATGCAGCTCAATAACAAAAACACGAACAACCCAATCCAAAAATGGGCAGAAGACCTAAATAGACATTTCTCCAAAGAAGATATACAGATGGCCTACAGACACATGAAAGAATGCTCAACATCATTAATCATTAGAGAAATGCAAATCAAAACTACAATGAGATATCATCTCACACCAGGCAGAATGGCCATCATCAAAAAATCTAGAAACAATAAATGCTGGAGAGGGTGTGGAGGAAAGGGAACTCTCTTGCACTGTTGGTGGGAATGTAAATTGATACAGCCACTATGGAGAACAGTATGGAGGTTCCTTAAAAAACTACAAATAGAACTACCATACGATCCAGCAATCCCACTACTGGGCATATACCCTGAGAAAACCATAGGCCAAAAAGAGTCATGTACCAAAATGTTCATTGCAGCTCTATTTACAATAGCCAGGACATGGAAACAACCTAAATGTCCATCGACAGATGAATGGATAAAGAAGATGTGGCACATATATACAATGGAATATTACTCAGCCATAAAAAGAAATGAAATGGAGGTATTTGTAATGAGGTGGATGGAGTTAGAGTCTGTCATACAGAGTGAAGTAAGTCAGAAAGAGAAAAACAAATACAGTATGCTAACACATATATATGGAATCTAAGGGAAAAAAAAAGCCATGAAGAACCTAGTGGCAAGATGGGAATAAAGACACAGACCTACTAGAGAATGGACTTGAGGATATGGGGAGGGGGTGGGGTGAGATGTGACAGGGTGAGAGAGTGTCATGGACATATATACACTACCAAATGTAAAATAGATAGCTAGTGGGAAGCAGCCGCATAGCACAGGGAGATCAGCTCGGTGCTTTGTGACCACCTAGAGGGGTGGGATGGGGAGGGTGGGAGGGAGGGAGATGCAAGAGGGAAGAGATATGGGAACATATTGTATATGTATAACTGATTAACTTTGTTATAAAGCAGAAGCTAACACACCATTGTAAGGCAATTATACTTCAATAAAGATGTTTAAAAAAAAAAAAAAAAAGAAGCCTCTATTTCTTGTGGAACTGAAACAATTATGGCTTTTCTTTATCTATAATTAATACTCCCAAAATAAAAAAGCTTTTTATTTTTACATGTATGAAATTACACATTTTGTTTGTTAACTTTATCAAGTCATTCACTCAACATATAAATAAGTTTGAGCACCTACTGTATGCAAGTGATTTTGCTGTGTATTAGAGCCATGGAAAAAGCTTCCTGGAGGAAGGGTTAAGTTTACAGTTATTTAAGCAAGTTGGGATGTGTCCAGGAAAGGGCAACACCATGTCTTCAGGTCCTGAGGGGAGACAGAGATTGAAATGTTGAAGAAAATCAGAGCACTACAGTTTGTTTGGGACTTAGAG
Source organism: Balaenoptera musculus (assembly GCF_009873245.2). NCBI lineage: Eukaryota > Metazoa > Chordata > Mammalia > Artiodactyla > Balaenopteridae > Balaenoptera > Balaenoptera musculus. The sequence continues at coordinate 109,734,349 of NC_045788.1, forward strand.
TCATTTAGTTTTCTCATTCATAAAATAAAGGGAGTAGACTAAGTGAGCAGTAAGCACTCCTCTAGTGTTAACATTTCTAGAAAACATTGGTCCCCTGTTGGTCTGGCCTCTAGAATTACATGGAACACTTACAAAAAGAAATCTTGAACTTGATTGTATTAACCTGCTACAAATGCTGATGGACTGATGTGAAATCCACAGAGGTGCAGCCAGTGTTGTTGAATGATTTATGGAAAAAAATAAATTTCCACAAGCACAGTTTATTAGATGGCCTTCTTTTACCTCAGTTTTGAAGATCATACACTTAGGATTATAAGGTCCTCAAACATTTTTGGCATAGAGGAACAAAATGTGTTCATTTCAGTAGAACAATAAAATCCAATTATCTGTCTTGCTCTCAAGTGGTCACGGGGAAAAGGCAGGGGAGCAAGAGAGATGGGAATAAAAATAAAGAGATCCTCACCAGAGTGGTGGGGATGACTAACAGAGGTTCTCATTAAAACAACCAATTCATGACAAAAACAAAAGCATGCTTCATTTTATAAATATTAACACTTCAAGAGACCAGTCATGAGCCAAATAGAGAAAACTGTTCAAAGAAACACTAGTAATGCTTTGGACAATTTTGTGAATCACTTCTGTGAAGGGCTGATCAGAATAATAACCCTCTTTCCACTCACTTTGCTACCACACTCACACACACTTAGGAGCATTTATTAATTGTCCTTGAGAGTTACTAAACAGAATGTGCTATGAGCCTCTCAAACAAATTCAAGAAATTCATAAACAACCTATGAAAGAAACAGAGAAATTTGATAGCTTCTCTGCTTAAATTAGTTGAATTGTCTTTATTTATACACTGTTAGACTTGTTTGGGCAGATTCTCAATCTGTCCAAAAAGCAAAAAGCATGTTAGTATCCTAGCAGACTTTTCTTCTGTTTATATCATACTCTCTAATGCCTTTTTTTTTTAAGTTATTGTTATTGTTTTGGTTTTTTTTTAATTATTAGCACCTTTAATTATTATTTATTTATTTATTTGGCTGTGTTGGGTCTTCGTTTTTGTGCGAGGGCTTCCTCTAGTTGCGGCAAGCAGGGGCTACTCTTCATTGCGCTGCGCGGGCCTCTCACTATCGTGGCCTCTCCTGTTGCGGAGCACAGGCTCCAGACGCGCAGGCTCAGCAGTTGTGGCTCACGGGCCTAGTTGCTCCGCGGCATGTGGGATCCTCCCAGACCAGGGCTCGAACCCGTGTCCCCTGCATTAGCAGGCAGACTCTCAACCACTGCGCCACCAGGGAAGCCCCTCTAATGCCTATTTCATGCATATCTGGTCAGTGTCACAAAAATATGTAGGCATATTAACTTTGTCACCTTATAAATCTACTCCTTAAATAAATATATATTTGCTTTTAATATACATAAATACATAAATTTCTGATTATAAAATAAATAGCATCATTGTCCATGCTTAAAATGTGTCACACAGACACAATTTTTCAAATTGTCTATAATCACGACATGCAGAAATTACTATAATCACGACATGCAGAAAAATAGTTGGTGTGTTTTCTCTTAATTAATTAATTAATTAATTGGGATCTGTATCTGTTAAGGACTGTGTTCAGTGGCATACAGTGGAAACTGATTACAGTGGATTAAAAGGGGAAGACGCTTTTCCTAATTTTTCCAAGTCTTTCGTTATTGTTCTGTTTTGTTTTGGCATAACAAGCAGTACAGATACAGGCAGTCCAGAGCTGTCACAGTGCCTCCAGGGACCATGACCCTTCTCTGTTTCTACTTCTCCAACCTTAGCTTGCAGCTCTATCTCCATGGTAATCTCATAACAGCAAGATGACTGTTCCCTGCATTCCGCGAGGGAAGTAGGAGAAGCATCAAAGAGGACAGGACAATGCTTATTGAAGTAAAGCAAGTTTCCCATAAGTCCACGAAAAATATCATTTGGCCACCTCTACGTTAAAGAGATTTGGGGTAGGATAATATTTCGCTGGGCATTCTTCCCTCTAACAAATCGGTGTAAAGAAAACGGAATAAACTAGATATTAGGCAAGCAACTAATAATGTCTGCCACAAGATTATACATACTACAACTGTGATTTTTTTTTACTGCTTTTATTACACTTATTCTATATGAAATTTTCTCCAATTCAAAAAGTTTCATAAACATTATTGTAATGGCTACATGCCTGCTTAATCACTCATTTATTCATTCCATTATTTTTGAACAGATAGTTAGGGTTTTTTGTCTATTAATATTAATTCACGATATTTGTGGTCCATGATGTTTTATACAAAGGATTATGTTAATTAACAAGTTGGTATTTTAGACTTTTCGGCTTTATTTTACATTCTGTTCTCTTTCCAGTAACATACGAAAAAATATGTTATTTTAATTAAAAAATCATTTTCTAGTAACTTTTCTATAAGCATATTTCCTTGCCTAGCTTTATCTTTAGCTCTTACATTATTTAAAATCATGGTCTTAATGAATACCCTTTAAAATCAACTTGGGATGTGCAAACTTCTAAAAGGTTGGTGTTTTGTTTTAGCACAATTAAATATAGAATTCATGTATTAAAAATTTACACTGTGATTTAAAATCTTATATTAGCTAGAAACCTAGTAGAATCACTAATATTGGATAAAAAAAATATGAAAATAAGAGCTAATCTGTTCTCTTATTATAAAGGGAAAATGAGAAATCTTTAAATTGAGTTTTCAACTGTTTTTAATAAATGATAATTAAGAAATTTAGCCCTCTATTTTATTACTACAATTTAAGAGATTAAATACAAAATCAAGAAATTAAAAGCAACATAATTCCTTGCGCTATATTAATGCTGAGGCCAGGTATACTTTCCTGTCCCTGTGTTAAACAATGCTGGGACCAAGTAAAATAACTTAGCTTCTTGCTCCATAAAATATCTGCTACTACAAGATAAGACTATATTAACTAAAGAGTTTACTTAACAGCTTGTTCATCAATTCTCTCTTGAAGAACCTCACCTCGCAGTATACACCAATCCAAAGCTATTATATCCTAAACTTTAACCAATCCCTATAAATTCCCAGTCTTCCAAGACCTGCCTTAATATCACCCAGCCCAGGCCCTCAAACTCTGTAAATATCTTCCTCTTATATCCTATTTTGAGATACTACTAAGTCTCTGTCAAGATGCTGTTCTCGCTGACTGCTATATAACTACTAAATTTAGCTCTGCCTGATTAACAGATTTTTATGATGATCCCTGGAGTGACAATAGTAAACACTGCATAATTCTATGACTAGGGATCAAAAATATCAAAAACATCTAATGTCATATGTATTAAACACAGATTTCATTTACCTTAAATCCAAATTACCTCATTTAGTAATTACCTAGTACTGATTACGAATAAAAACCTTAGGGTGACTATTAAGAAAATTGAGAAAGGTAACCTTGCATTTGTTTTCCAAAAACAAACAAAAACTCTATTACTTTTTAAGCATATTTTGATCATTCAGAATATAATCTTGATAAGTAACAATAATGAATCCCCCATTCTATTTTAAATAAAAAATGGCAAGCCAAAACCCAAACTTGGTGAAGATCTTACAACACAGTATTTTCCAGAATTAATAGAGCACTACAAATAGGCTAGACTAGAGAGATGGTGTTTATACTGTTTGGATACTATAAACTGGAGTGAAAAGTTTGACAAGCCATTCCGGGCCTTTCTTGCTTTTCAAGTCAACTTTCTCTACACTGGTAAAGCAAGCTACCCCGATACAAGGAAAGAGAATGCATAGCTCCCTTCCCCAGAGGGTCTCTTGTGTTCAATAATCATCACTATCAGAAATGTCTGCTTTACACCAAATTAAAATCCTGCTTGGTATCTTCTGACAAGATGATTTTCTCACTCTAACATCAAAAGGCAGTGGTACCAATCTCTGAAGATCTCTTTGCGGTAGTACACATGGGACATTTTTGGCAGGACAATGTTTCATTCTGGATTGAAGTAGTGAAAGGATAGATAGAAAGGAAAGAACAGGGGAAAAGAATTAGATTGAGGAATCCTGAGTTCACTATCAGGAGGTGAGATAAAGGAAATTCTGGGAAAGTTGCCCAAGCTCACAGACATTCTATCATCCCCTGCCCCGCTACCCTTCCCCCCTTTTCTCTTATTTAAAGGCATTGGAACAGAAATCAAAATTGCCTTTGAGAAAGATTAATTCATTTTGACTCAATTACAAACCTTCTATATAACTTGAATGTCATTAATAAGACAGTCTTTAACCTTCCAACCTTCTCCTTAGACTAAAGAATTCAAATTCCTTTCTTTGGTGTTTTGTTCTATCCCTGAGCCTTATCAATATTCTCTATCTGCATCCAATTCTCTAGCAAAAAATCAGGGACTCTTCTTAAGGCCTAGACTGGATTTAGAGGCATGTGCTTGTTTTCCTATATTGCTATCCCCTTTTGTCTGGCTCTTGCAGAATATTCACAAATATGTGTTTCCAGGGAAAGCATCATAGCACGTGGCTGTGGCGATTTTCTCCTGACACCAGCAGTCCAAATTCACGGAGCATGTGTCTGGAGCAGATGCAGTTGACGTGATGGAATAGGAGCAGGTTGCCTTTCTGAGAGAACTGTGTCCAGCATTTCTTGGAAACATTCAAAAATGCATCCTTAGAGAAGGCTCTAGGTTAATAGGCCACATGCTAAGAGAGCTACATGATTAAAAGCAGCGCTTGAAAACATACTCCTTTGCTTTTGAAATAAATGTTAGCAGAATTCACGAAAATAAAAACTTTAAAAAAATTACCCACCCTTTTTTTCTGAAGATGATTTAAACTCTTTTGGAATCAATACAACACAGAAAAACAGGTGACAAGAATAGTGTGTTAACATAATGAGTCCTTAAATCACAGATCTAATACTGTTCCTGAGAAGTTTGGCAAGAGGGAAAAAATATCAAGAAATTTAAATAATAGCTTTTTTGCTAGTGGACTGCAGCAAAAATTGATTGCCATAGGCTGAGTGAAAACATATATCTTTGATTAAAAATTAATAAAAAGTTTGAATCTAGTCCAAAATGTAAGATGGATATAAACAAAATGACCGAATGCATTGTCACCCTGTTATCTGCTCTCTTCAACTTTAACTGATACATAAAAACCAAAAGTGTATCAGAGTTTGAGGTGATATTTCCATTAAAAAATTTACAAAAAAAGGAAGACTAGATCCTGCCATAATCAATAATACTGGAATTAGATATAAGTGCCTCAGTTGTGGAAAACCTAATCTAATGAGCTAGATCTTAACAAACAGTGAGATATTTACCTATAAAGACTAAGGCAGAGCTCCATGGGCCAAAACTTCCCTCATAAGATCCCTCATCAAAATTCTTACAGACAGAAGGAATTGGGCAATTTACGAACTACAAATATATACAACTAGAGGCAAACACAATGAGAAAAATATTCAACCTTACTACAACCAAAGAAATAGAAATTAATAAAACAAGGAGGAGTGGTTTCCTTCTATTGCATTGGAAAATTTATGACAATATCCAATGCTGATTTGGGAAAGAAAGTTGGTAATATGTATCAAGAATTGTAAACATGTTCACATTCTCTAACTTTAAAAATCATAGTAAAAGTATAGGACTCAACATCTTTATTGCCTGAGATTTATCTTCATACCAAGGAACTGTGCATTTCCAGGGAATTGGTTTGATTTCATTTTATAATACTGGTAACTGAGTAGTTAAACCTCCATACTAACCAACACTCCCTTTCCCCTACTTGGCTCTTAAAACCCCCAAATCTAATTTGTTGTATATTTCTAATGAATGTGTGAAACTTGACAGTATGCATTTCATACTTCTTGCTTCAGTTCTTTTTTTTTCTATGCTTGCTTACTTTCTCATCTCACTGATTTTCTCAGGTGCTCTTCATTATGATATTTTACATTTTTATAAGCTATTTTATGTAAACACTACTGGGAATAAAACAGGATATAAATAATTGTTCACCAAATAAGATGCTATATGGAAAATATTTTAATAGTACCTAAAACATAATAAATACCTAAGAAATGTCCAAAAATCTGAATTAAAGGATAAGAGATTATCTCATTCCACTGCATGTAGAATCTAAAAAAAGGAAAAAGAAAGAAAACTGAACTCAGAGAAGAGATTGGTGGTTGCAGAGTTGGGAGGGGGGCAAAATTGGTGATGGTGGTCAAAAGGTACAAACTTCCAGTTATAAAATAAATCCTGGGGATGTAATGTATAGCATGGTATACAATAAAGTACTGTTAACTGTAGTTAGTTAATATTGTTAATACTTTATTTATATTTGAAAGTTGCTAAGAGAGTAGATATTAAAAGTTCTCATCAGAAGAAAAAAGTTTGTAACTATGTGAGGTGATGGATGTTAACTAGACTTGTGGTGATCATTTTGTAATACATACATATATCAGATCATCATGCTGAAACTAATATAACTTTATATGTCAATCATATCTTAAAAATAAAATTTAAGGGCTTCCCTGGTGGCGCTGTGGTTGAGAATCTGCCTGCCAATGCAGGGGACACGGGTTCGAGCCCTGGTCCGGGAGGATCCCACATGCCGCGGAGCAACTGGGCCTGTGAGCCACAACTACTGAGCCTGCGCATCTGGAGCTTGTGCTCCGCAACAAGAGAAGCTGCGACAGTGAGAGGCCCACGCACCGCGATGAAGAGTGGCCCCCGCTCGCCGCAACTAGAGAAAGCCCTCGCACAGAAACGAAGACCCAACACAGCCAAAAATAAATAAATAAATAAATAAATAAATAAATAAATAAATAAAATAATAAAAAATAAAATAAAATTTAAAAAAATTACAAAGAGAACTATTAATAGAATGTAATATAATCTGTGAAAACTAAGATAAATACTGAAATAAAATGGACTACACTTACTATAAAACTTAAGTTAAATTATGATATAAATTATAATATAAATTTAAGTGAAAAAGTAGGGGCAAGCAGAAGTACACAATTTTATGCATTTGAGAGGGAGAGGGAAAAAGAAGAGAGAGAGAGAATATATGTCTATGTGTACCTACAAGAAGAAATACTTAAATATGTAAACATTCTTATTAAAAGAGATTTGCTTGCTGTTTTATGTATTTTCAAATACTGTTTCCACACTACTATCATAACATAAAATTCTGTTCTCTTTTTAACAGAACTAAATATTGTCAAATTTTGTTAAATATTAAATATTTTTTCCTTACTTTTATAATGAAGTGAACTTAATTTAAAATTTTACCTGGCCAAGGCCATGGTCCTTAAGCAGACAAAAATTTACAATTTACATTTTATTAATGAGGCATTTGAGACCTGGATCATCCAAGCGACTTCCCAAGGCCAGAAACCTTGTTGCTCAAGGTAGGCAGAAATTAGAGCTCCAGCACCCTGGCATATTTCAGTTCTTATTGTAGTGCTTTTTCTACAGCAATTGCGCTACCTATCTCTCATTAAGCCTGTCTTCTAGGCCTGCTCCGAGATAACCTCTGCGTTAGACTTACGTATGATGTAGGCATATTTGTAATGCTTCTTTTCACGAAATTTAAATTGATTTGAAGCTCAGTTGAACAACACTGTCAACTACACGTTAGGGAAGACCTCGACATTTCATTTCCTCCTGTTCGGAGGAGAACTGTATCTCTCCTTGGAGATGAGAGCAGGCACAGGCCAAGGAGGTGGGTGGCCATTAAACTGGGAGGGGTGAGTGGGCAGATGGGGTGTGTTAGAGAATCTCTGAAGCTCCTAACAGAGACAGGAGGCCAGTGAAAAGGAGGAGGGAAGGTGTGAGGTCTGGCGTCAGGCTGACAGCAGAAATGTGAGGGGAATCTGTTAAAGTTAGTGCTCAGGCTGAAGGCAGCTGGACGATGACAGGGAAGCCACAAGGGTCACTGCTCACACAGCACTCGTGCCGTGACTGAGGGGGCCATGGGGCCTGGGACAGAGAAAGCAGCTGTGCTCTGAGGTGCATCCAAGTGCTGAGGCAGGAAGCAGGTGGTCACGGGAGGAGGGAGAGACGAGGCTGGGGCTGTGGAGCATCTGCCCCTCAGGTTGGCTCCTGTGGAAAGCTCTATAAAGATGAACATGTAGGAGAAAAAGCAGTTATTTTGACTAATCATCCTCACAAGCGGTTTTGACACCTGCGATGCAGAAAGGAAGGGCGACTGTGGACGACAAAGCAAGAAAGGCAGATTTCTCGAGAGCTGAGTTGTCTCAGAAAGAGCAATGGCTACAAACACATTTCCACGAGAGACCAGGCGGTCAGTGAGGAATCGTTCCCTTACTTCTGACTTTTCTATCAACTGATGTGTGCCTCCAAGCAAGTTGCTAAATCTCTTTGAACCTATCTTCCTACTGGAAAAAAAAATGGGTATCTTGCTGTTAAACATATACCACCTTCCAGAGAGTAAAAGTTCCCAAACAGAAAAGCTGCATATGCAAAATAGTCTAATTTTCAAAAGAAAATGTATTCGTGTAGTTGTTACATATACAATTAAAATGAAATCCTCTTAATATATATTTTTTTTATCTCTAAGAACACATTCTGAAATTATTGGATGGAACTGGCCGTGTTGTTTTTTGTTTTTGCTTTAAACAATTTCTATTATATTTAGTAATAGAGAAAATCAGACATGTGAAACTCCCTTCATGTTGCCTATTTTAATGGAGATAAGTAAAAAGCACATTTTAAATTATCCCTTCCCACGTACCAGAGGAAGATAAAATTTTAGAACTTGCTTAGTCTATAGAGACTAACACATTCTGTTTTGCTAATGAGAAGGCACTAGTCTCACTCCAACATGGATGCACTTCTGACAAAAATAAAATAAAATAAAAACGAAAAGCCAGAGCCATTGTTATACTTACCAGGAAAGTAACTGAAATAAACTGAACATGAACTAGATTGCTCTTGCAGTTTTGTGCCTTTTTAGGGAAATCTTTAAAATAAACAAATGTTACTTTCTATAAAGTAGTACTACATACACATACACACACACACATGACTAGTGTTATGCTGGTTCCTGTATTAACTTCCTCTAAAGCAGTGTTTGCCAAATTTAACTAATAATGAATACAGATTTCCAAATTCCCACACCACAAATTCTGAATCAGTAGATCTCAGGTAGGGCAAAGTAATCTGTATTTTTAACAAGTACCCTAGGGAACAAGGAAGTTTAAGAAACATTGCTCTAAAAGACCACTTGGTACTGCAGTAGGTAAATAACTCAGTTCACCTAGATTCTGTCTTAGGACAGACCATCCGTGACAGTACTAATAAAATGAGCATAAAATTGATTTCATCTATATTGGAGACATATAATTTGTCCTGCAGGACGTCCTGTATACTTTTGACTCACACTTTCATTTCAGTTATTGTTCGTTTATGCTCTGATCTTGTGTCTAACCTCATTTACAGGGAGGATTTTAATTTTTCTCAATTACACAGTTTGCTTTTCTCCCTCCCTTCTGTTTACTGATTTTTCAATGAGGAGATCTTCAGTCCTAGAATCCAATTTCTTCTAACTGATTTCAATCCAAAGTAAAAGCTTAAACCCAAACAGAGCTTACTGCAAAGCACATGGTCAGAACAGAAGAATGGAAGTTGCGCTTTTTATAATTCTATCTTTTGTTTGATGCTTTGTAAATACCTTTTCACTTAATGTAAATTAGAATTGATGTCTTAGTGAATTTCAGACACAAATAGGGCGGTCACACTCTTATTATCTTTGCCACCATGCTCATTGGTGCTGTATTATAATGGTATTAGACTAAAACAAGAAATAACCATTTGAGTTTGTTTCCTTGTTTTACAACCTTTTCACATTCCAGCTTCTCAGCATAAAAAGGATTAACAGAACAGAGGGCACTGTACCAGAATACTAAATGCCCTCACATTCTATGTCCTTGAGCAAATTTGAACTGGGGGAAAAAGAAAAAAGAAACCTTTGCCAAAAGAAATACAGTGAAGTAACAGGCATATGCACAAAGCTAAATTCTACCACTATCTCAGCTACGTATCATGAATAAATAATGCACTTAAAGAAACTACACAAACTCCTTTGATCACTAGATTTCTATTCTGTAAATTGCTGCTGCGGATTTACATGTTACCTAACTTACAACCAGTGAATATATAAAGCTATGAGAGAATGGAGTCATGTTGTGATTGCCATATTATGGCCACTCATCCAAGTTATACATTATGCCTGAAACTATTTTCCTTACAAAGATAAGAGTGGGGTGATGGTACCATTCTGGTATTATTGAGAGGATTGTGAATGTTAAACCAATTGAGATTTGTCCAAATAACAAAGTTTTAAGATTTGTGAAAGAAAGATTCATTTATTTTCAATAATAATAAATAAACTATCTTTTAACGGAAACTATAGTTTTTGCTACTTGAAGACCTATAAAATAAAAAGGCATGAAGAAACAGTCCATAAATTAGTCCATTACAGTTATAAAAATGAAGCTGAAATAACATCATTCTAAATCCTCACAATATGCAAACCACAAGGATAGGAGAAAAATACAAACTTTAAATTACAATTTCTTCCTTTTAATGCCTTAAGCAAACATAAATTTTCAAAACCGAAAGTAAATACTATTTAAGGATATATTTTCTAAATGCAATATGTGTAAATATTAACTGATTCCAATAGAGTAGTTTTAGAGGCCAGAGTAATACTTCTGTTTTCTTTTCTTTGTGACCCTGGTAAGTCCACAGGATGAACAGATTTTTTTTTTGACACTCAATACCAACAAGGTTTTATGAAACTTGACAGGAGGCTGATTTTAAAATATATATGAAAGATTAAAGTGTCAAGAGTAGCCAAGAATTTTTTGCAGAAAAAGAATAGAGTGGGGTCTTGCTCTACCAGATATCATGACTTATTATGAAGCTATAATAAATGTGATAGTGTAGTCTTGTGTTGGGGATTTACAAACTAACAGATTAAATAAAATAGTGTAGAGAGACCCATTCATGGAAACTTGATATATGACAACGGTGGCATGCAAGATCTGCTGAAAATGAACAAAATTCAATTAGTGGAACTGAAGAAAAATGATCATCTATATGTAAAATATTGTAGGAAATTAGATCCCTACCTCATACTTTACACATAAGCAAATCCAAACAGTTAAAGAACATAGATATTAAAAACAAAGCTTTAGGGAGGGAGGGAGATGCAAGAGGGAAGAGATATGGGGACATATGTATATGTATAACTGATTCACTTTGTTATAAAGCAGAAACTGACACACCACTGTAAAGCAATTATACTCTAATAAAGATGTTAAAAAACAAAACAAAACAAAGCTTTAAACTCTTTGTATAAGATACAGATTAATATCTTCCTGACCTTGGGATAAAGAAGGTTTTCTCAAACAAGACAGAAGAAGTGTGCTAGCTATATAAGATATAATTGATAAAACTGACTCTATTTAAATTAAGAATTTCAGTTTATTCAAAAGGTACCTTAAAATAGGAGAAAATACTAAGTAAAAACTGGTAGAAGATATCTGCAATAATGTAACGGACAAGGTAATAAGATCAAGGATATATTGAAAGGAAAGGAACCTTTCTAAAAATCAATAAGTAAAAGACAAAGTACGTAATAGAAAAATAGGCAAAAAGACATAAACAGGCATTTCAGAGAAGATGAAACACAGATGACCTGTAAGGATATGAAGAGATGCTAATCTCTTTGTAGTTAAAGAAAAGCAAATTGAGATGTCATTTCTTATTCATTTGATTGACAAAAATTAAGAACTCTGATAATACTATACACTAGAGTGGTTAGCTTCAACATTATTGACCAGAATATAAATAGCTGAAGTGACTAGATTGGCAATATTATTTAAAGTTATCATTTTCATATCTTACTATTCAACATTTTCATTTCTAGGCTTATATTCAAGAATATCCCTCACATATGTATCTTGGATGCATATACATGGGTATTACTAGCAAGGATATTTTTAAGAGGAAAATACTAGAAATGAACTTAACTGAAGAAGAGAATGAATAGTTAAATTATGGTATATTTATTCAATACAATTCTATAACAGTGAAAATGAACAAATATACCTATAATAGTTAAAAAGAACAAATAATGACATTATTTGCAACAATTTAGAATAATGAAATTCATTACAAGGTTGGTATTGGGGAGGAGGAGCTGGACAAATCCTAGAAGGCTCTGAACAAATCCTAGAAGGTTGATACCCTTTTAAAGAGAGTTCTAAACAGTTAAAACTATATATATATATATATATATATATGTATATGTATATATATACACACACACACACATGCTTATATGTTTGTATATGTATGTGTTTATAAATGTGTGCATATATATGTATGTACACATATTTATACAGACATATATACACATACATATGTATACTTATAAATTGCATTTTTTTTTTAGCAAGTGAATGATTGAATAATTCAGACAATGGTCGCCACAGAGGGATGGGGTATGGGATGGGAGAGACCATCTAAGTAGATTTAAGTTACTATCAGTGTGTTAGTTCTTGGTTTGGTTGGTGAGTTCAAGAACATTCAGAATATTTTAGATGATAGATATAGACAGAGGATGATGATGATAGATAGACAGATAGATAGATAGATGAGCCCACAGCAATAATAAATAGATGTGATGACTGATTATCGTTATTCTAATTCTGTGAATCTGAAAGCCTTTATCTTTGCCAGTTTGTGCTGCTATAATAGAATACCATAGACTGGGAGGCTTATAAACAACACAAGTAGACCTTATCACAGTAGACAAGGATCCATTAATTAGCAATTACCTGTTCTTCAATCCACGGTCCTTTACTAGCATCCAATGTGTTTCTGCATCTTATCCACAAAGCTATCATGACAGGCTGGGCAGTCTAAGATCAAGGCACAGATTTGGTGTGTAGTGAGAGCCTGCTTTCTAATTCATAGGCAGCAGTCTTCTTGCTGTGTCCTCTTATGGTAGAAAGGGCAAAAGACCTTTCTGGAGTCTCTGCGATAGGGGTATTGACCCTATTCATGAGCCCTCATGACCTAATCATCTCCCAAAAGCCCCACCTCCTAAAACCAACACATTGGGGATTAGGTTTCAACACAAATTTTTTAGAGGGACACAAACTTTCAGTCTATAGCAGCCATTAAATTAAAAAAATATAAAAGGAAAAATACTACTTGATTCCAGAGCAGTTATCAAATCAGTATGTGCTAGCATAACCTGGAATGCTTTACAAAAATGCAGATACAGTAATTCAGCCCCCACCTCCAGAGAATCTGCTTCCATGGATCAGGGGGAGAGCCAACAAATAGCATCCCTAGTGATTCTGATGTGGCTGATACATGTATCACAACATTAGAAACAATGCTTTATAGGAAATGTTATTATTGGATCTACTAAAAGTTAATGTTCTTTACCATGTTCTTGTCACAGCAGCCTAAACTCCTTCCAGCCTTAAATGATACAAGCCTAGGTCCTCAAGACCCTCCATTGTTCCAACTACCTAGTCCATATTAAAGCATACCATATATTAAATGTTAAAATCTGCAATAATAATAATTAAACATACATCTACCTAGAGCAGTATATTTAATCTATTTTGATTACTTCATGTTATAGGATAATTGTGGTTCAGACCCTCCCACCCACCAAATTCATATGTTGAAGTCCTAACCCCCAGAACATGACTATATTTCAAAATAGGGAGTTTACAGAAATAATTAAGTTGAAACAAAGTCATTACAGTGGGCCCTAACCAAATATGACTGATATCCTTCCTTATAAGAAGAGGAAATTTGAACACAGACACGTACAGAGGAAAGACCATGTGAAGACACTGGGAAAAGATGGCCATCTATGAACCAAAGAGAAAGGCTTCAGAAGAAAGCAACCCTGCCAACACCTTGACCCTGGACTTCCAGACTCCAAGACTGTGAGGAAATAAATTTTTGTTGTTTAAGCCACTCAGTCTGTGGTACTTTGTTTATAGGAGCCCTAGCAAACTAACATACCTCACAAAACTTGATATTAGGTAGAAAGCAAGATGTTTAGGGAGAATTGGTGATTCCATACCACAGAAAACCATTACAACTAAATTCCAGGACAAAATATGGAGGGACAAACTGGTGGATGGAAAACTGGTTTGTCAATATCTTTCCAAATCCAGCTCAGACATATATATCAGATACATCTATCTGCACCACCTTCTCACCAGGAACATAGGCCTGACGTTGAAAGGAATTAGCAGTTTTCATCCAAGAATTCCTAAAACTTTTGTATAAATGCAGATCTATTTTCAGGATTCATAATGCCTAATCACCATCTGAAACAGACATTTGTTGTATTTTTTGCTCGTTTATTTGTTTCTTTTTTGCCATCTGGCATCTACCTTATTTTTTAAACTGTGCCTCAATTTCAAAATCTGGTGGCACTTAGCCAAATAGATGAGGATGTGACATAAACTAGGCCATGAGATGCTTCTTACCAGGAAATAAACATCTTCCAGTGACAATAGATTCAAACATATTATGACTTTCTTTGGCCCTAGGAATTTTGATTTTGCGGTCCTCTTCTTTAATTAAAAAAATTAATTATTATATTTTACAACTATGTTAGCAAAATGATAAATATTGCACAGGCTGGATTATATTCATTTTTTCTTCTGATTTAAATAAAAAACAGGTTTTTTTTGGCACCTAATAGCTTTGTGCCTCGTAGGTAAGTTAGCTTTAACCAGAAGTCTAGAAGTCTAGAGATGGAAGGACTTCACTCATGCTACAGTGATCTAGGAAGTCTCCTTGCCTTGGCCTTTACCAGAGTTCCTCCTTTTTAGCCTTACAGAGTATTTTAAATTGCCTTTTCAAGTCAGAATGATGTGGTCTTAGTTTCCTATCTTGTCTTTTAAAAGTAGAATTAAGCCTTCACTATCTATGCATCCTAAAACAAGTTTGCTGGTACAGAACGCTCCTGTATGACACACATCAGTATATTAAGCACCAGAGCTGTTTTCTGACTTTAGGGGAGACTGTATCATTTTCAAACCACACATCAAGTAAGTGAACCCTCAGCTTACTTTAAAAAATATTTTTATCGAGTTTTCTCTTAGGTATCAGTAAATACATAGTCAAAGAAAAAGCAGATCTTCAAATACTCATTTTCTGAAAAATCTACACTGGACTAATTGCATCATATGTCAAGACAATAATAGCATCCAAATACCCCAACTCATGAGAAACACAAATAGTATTAGTGAAAGATGAACAGCACGACAGCAATTTGCTCATATGAGAAAGGTGTGCTAAAGCTACACATTAAGGTACTGGCTTCATTTCAAAAGCAAGTATACTTCTACATTACCTGGTATTCTAACAATAATACAAATATAAGTCAAAGGGCTGAGACTAGGACGAAGAGAATAAGGAGCCTAGGATGAAAATTGTCAGGGGACACTCACCCTTAGGGCCATACAAGTGCTGGGTCAGGGTTTGCATGACCCTGAAATTAAGTACATCCTTTAAGTTTGTACCTTAGACTCCTCACTTGCCTTATCCGTGTCCCAGTCCTCATAAGCCAACATATTAGTATACTCACAAAGGAAAAGTCAGAACGTATCTGCAATACTTGATTTGGTTATTTTCAAAGCCTTTCAAAGATTTTGTTGAAAATCAATTCCCTATTCTCTAGAACTTGGAGATGAAGCAAAAGATAATGACTAGTCACTCTACTGCAAAATTTCTTCAAATATAGTAAGATAAAGAGGTACTTACTGTACAACCTGATTTATCCTTTTCCTTCAAGTCTTCACATATTTTAAATTAGTTGCTTTATTTTGGGGTAGTCTCCTCAGAAGTTACATTGGCTTAGCTAGGTAATGAATATTGTTGAATTGCAGATGAAGAAAATCACTAAACTATAAAATGTCTACATTAATTTATAACATTTGTTGTAGTATGCAGCTCAGTCCATAAAATCAGGCCTTAAAAAAATAACATTTTCTGTATATTTCTATTATGGAAATTAATTTCTGTGCATCTATTTTGTGTACCTGACTGAAAAAATTTAGTCTTACTCATGCTTGAAAACCTCCCTTCACTCACCCCAGGATTGCTCAATAGCTCTGGGATCTTAAATAGTGCCAAAGTTTTCAGGTAGGGATGGAGTCAACAATCAGAGTTCACAAAGTTGTTGGTTTTTTTTGGTTTTTTTTTGTTTTTTTTATACAGCAGGTTCTTATTAGTTATCTGTTTTATACCTATTAGTGTATACATGTCAATCCCAATCTTCCAATTCATCCCACCACCCCCACCCCAGAGTTCACAAAGTTTATCCAGCCTCAAATTTAAAAACAATTTGACCCTTTCTTCAGTTTCAATATAAATAGGACACAATCAAATAATGTCTCTTAAGAGGTATTGTTACAGGGTCAACACTTGGGAAAAACTCTTTTATAAAGAGATATATCATTAAAGAGAATTCATTATTAACCAGTGAGTAAAGTGAAGAGATAATTGAGGACTTATCAATAAGGAAGAATAGGCAACAGCTAATTGAAACTCTAAGGAAAGACCAATCATGGAAAATGATTGCAATTTTCCCAAATACTGCTAAAACAAAATCTCTGCTTCTGCTTCACCAGGGCACTGCTAATGAATTTTCATGCCAGAAGGAGAACTTAGGTGAATATGCATTTTTAATTCATAGTTTAGTTTCACTGAATCAGGGTGTACCTCAGAGGTGGTCTCTAAGGGAAGTTCAAAATGGTGGGAGAAACAGGAGAGGGAAATTTCTCCATTAATGTAAGAAACAGCCTGAGAGTTTAATTCAGTTTCTTGCTTTTCAAAGGCAAGGACACTTGGGAAAGGATTAAACAGAAAGCAAGTAAAGTAGGATCCATCTCTTGCCACCAGTCTTGCAATCCCATTTGACATTTCTTCTTTTCACCTAAAGTCCCATCTGATTTCTAAGTTTAAGGAACTTTGCCTGTTGATTTACAAATAGGTATCCTAAATTTGCCTGTTCCTGCGTTGACTCTAGCATTTTGAATGGATAACAGTGAATACTCTTGATTGTTCATAGTTCTTTTGAAGAAGAACTACTTTAGAAATAATTTCCTAATCTGCAGGAAAAAAAAGTGAAGAAAGCATTAGGCACAGTTGAAGTGAATTAAATATAATCTAAGTCAAAGACATCAGTATCCTCTGAGAGAAACTACTTTTAAGAGAACATCTCGATCTCTGCTCACTTCCTATCATGAATAATTAAATCAAAGATTCAGTAAAATGGCCGCTTCCGCTTAGTTCATATTAATCACTACTGCAGAGTAGTGAAAAAGTGACATGGGGTTTTAAAAACATGATGTGATTTTGCTTTATAAACATTTATAACTACCATGGTTTGGTTATAACAATCTTTGTCTAAGTATATGGAAGTAGGGAAACACCACACTTCAGAAGTAACATTTTATGATAGGCTATAAATAAAATTTTTAAAAAATCATTAGGAATATCAGAAACTCAAACACTTTTTTCATTATAATCAGTAATTTAAATGGAATTTTATACATATATATAGATATACTCATAAATGCATACACACATGCACATGAATATTAATATAATGGGTGGAGTTTTTTCTTATTTTATCATCACAAACAATGCATTCTGTGGCCATTGTTTTTTTGTTTATTTTAAATTAATTTATTTTTGGCTGCATTGGGTCTTCATTGCCGTGTGCCAGCTTCCTCTAGTTGCAGCGAGCGGGCTTAGCATGTGGGATCTTCCCAGACCAGGGCTCGAACCCGTGTCCCCTTCATTGGCAGGCGGATTCTTAACCACTGCGCCACCAGGAAGTCCCTCTGTGGTCATTGTTATTCTGAATGTGATCTCCTGAATATAACTTCAATGCAAAGGTACTTGAAGAAAGTTTAAAAAATTAAAGTACTAATTAAGAAGAAAAAATACTTGCTATATTAACACTTGTTACTAGTGTAAATAAGAGAAGCATTAGAAGGAATAGAAAGAATGGTGTAGATGATGCTCATTAAAGCATCATCTGCTCATTTGTTGCTTACATTTCAGCAAGAAAAGTATCTAATTGTAAGGTGAAAAATAAGTAATATCTCTTCTTCCATGGACCTTCCAAAATCTAAGTATACTGAAGTGGGGGGGAGTCAGTGGGCGTTACCTTAAGGTTTTAGTGTTTGTTGGAACCACTTACATAATTTGTATTATTAAAAATGTATACCCTCATCTCCACTCCAGAGTTACAAAATCATCTCTTAGAGTTGAGCTTAGAAATTGGCATTTTTGACAAGCAATTTGAGTGTTTCTCATGTATACCAAAGCTGTAGAATGATTCATGTCTATGTTTTATTCTCTCTTTTCATGAAAGCTTTGCATAGCTTGATTCAAATATAACTAGATTCAGAACACTACTATTAAAGCAATTAGGTATCTCACTGGTGGGCCGATTTGGGAAGAACAGAAAGAAATTCAAAATAAACATATTTAGAAGTCACACCTTATCAAAACTACGACTACCAATTAAAAACTGTCTAAAGTCAATTATGGCATGTTTCCAGCAATTTGTGTATTGTTCTGTGACAACAAACTTCAGTGAATATATTCCTCTGGAGACTATGGTCAACTTATGGAATAGCCAAACTAAGATATCTAAAGTAACTACTGGCAGCATTTGATCCAGATGTGCTTGTTAACTGGCTTTGTGTGGACACCATCCATTTCCACAACTGGGATTGCCCCTTTGACACTGGGATTGTCACTGGCCCTCTAGGACATCCCTTAACCTGGTGTTAGTTCTTAAGACTAAGGTATATAGATCCAGATAAGAAAAGATAAACATCAGAGAGATAAAATAATTTTACACAGAAGTTGATTAAGTCAGGAAAAATTCTAGTGCATTCTATGTCATTACCTCATGGCTGAAGGAAAACAATACAATATTTGGAAACATTCAGAATTTGTGGAAAACATATGATTTTTTCAATCTATGATCTCCCAACTCTTGAGACCTTTTGTGTTTCCCACAGGGTATTCTACCACTAAGAATCATTGCCATAATGAACAGACATTATGAACTTTTTTTCTTTGTAGTAAAATATGTACAACACAGGCTTTACCATTTTAACCATTTTAAGCGTACAGTTCAGTGGCATTAAGCACATTTCATTGCAGTGTACAGACATTATGAACTATTAAAAATAAAGATGTTTTGGCCTTGAGTCCAGAGTTTCTAATAGTAGGTCATTATTTAGAAGTAGGCATCTGACTTCTTAAAAACTGTTCTACAGGTGACTCTGACAACCACAGTTTACAGCCACTAATTTGATTTAATTCCTTCATTTAACTCAATCACTCATTCACTTAATCTCTTGATTATTTATTGGAACACCTCCAATTTGTCAGAGTCTGAGCTAAATATTGAGTACACAAAAATTGTAATTAGCATTATCCTTGTCATTTTATCATTTATTAAGTGCATATGATATGCCAGTTGTTATTCTGAGGGAAATATACATTTTTTTTCTATTTATTTGATTTAGTAACATAACCAGTAGAAAGAAGTTTCTTAAAATATATTAATTAGATTTGGTTCTAGAAATTATAGAAAGTAAAAACTGGTACAATTATGTCATGTAACATTAGAAAGGTGTATTTATCCTTTCACAGCAGAGAAAAGTTTTATGCAATCCCAGAAATGGAAATACCTAAGCCACTGGTAACAAGGGGTAACACTGCTGATAGAAGGAGCCCTTGTAAATTTTAAAAGTTTTTCTTCTCTGCCATTAATTATTTTGGGGTAAATACCAGTCCAGTGGAAATAATTCAGAACATAAAATGCACATAGAGTAAAACTTAGACTTTAACTAATAAAAAGAGCACATTTTTGAACCAAAAAAAAAAAAAGAGAAAGCCCTATCAATGCAAATCTCCTGCAAGGTCATGATATAAATGAAAAACTACTGAAACTATAAAGTCTATAAATGCCTACCTGAACCTGGCACATGCCTAGGTAATGACATACATATATGTTTTTGACCCTTATATATTCGTTTCAACTAAGGAATTATCCCATTTTTAAGATGGCTAAGAAACTTGCACAAGATCAACGAAGTAGCACTGAGGAATACAAGCCTTTGCCTCTCCATAGTCAATGATCTTCTGTTGTTACGAAGATTGTACAATAAGACATGTGTTACTCACAGTCTATTAGATTATAATATATGTGACCAAATGACCATTATGAAAAATAAAAGAAGCACAAAGAAGGAAAAGAAGAATTTGTGTAATTCAGGGAATGTTTCTTAAGGAATTCTTAATCTGGGAGCTATGGAACACATTAAAAATTTCTGAGGACTGGAGACATAAAAGATTACTTAAAGCAGATGGACCAGTCTATGTAACATTCTGGAGTCCTGAAGTGACATGATTCAGAAAACAGAAAGTAGTTGAGTGTGACTACAACATGAAGTATAGATAGGGAAGCAGGAGGTGGCAAGAGAAGCAGGTAGAGTTGGAGGTGTAGATGATACTGCTGGCAATGAATCACTTGTGATACTTTTACTCACAGGGAAAAAATGAACAAATGCATTTTTAGAAAGATCATTTTGGGGTAGGAAGACAGCCTGGGGTTTGGAAGGTCACGTAGTGACTACTTAAGTAGTATGTGACATAGGGAATAAAGAAAGATTTAAGGTGTGTAAAAATGATAGCATTGGTAGAAATCAGAAAATGATTGGATGTGAAAGTATTGGAGTAATAAGAATACATGGTAATTGCCAGAATTAGGTTGGACAATTGGGTTATCGGTGATGACATCAGAATTGAGTATAGAGGTGAAAAAAATGGTTTTGGGAAAAAGTAATTCAGTGATATATTTATTGATTATAAAGTGCTTATACTAAAGCAAGGTACAGAATATCTTATAAAAGTTGGCTACATATATCCAGAGCTCAGGAGATGATCTGAGTCATAGATGTAAATGTGAGAGTTATTGACATGTAGGTGATAGTGGAAACCATGAAGGAGAATGAAATCAACAAGGAAAATGTCTGGAAGAGATGTGGACAAATGTCAAGTATCTGAGAAAAAGATATAATGATTAACTTAGGACTCAAGTCACGTGTGCAAACTAAATTTTCAGAGTAGTCCCTAGCACATGCAAATGATCAATGTTTAGTAAATGACCAAATAAGTGAGTAGAACTTGTAAATCATAAATATCCATGTGTTTATTTGTTAATTTCACTTTATTCATCTCCTTTAAGTAATCAGGAAAAGAATCCCATGCTGAAAAATATAATGATTTTTCTTATGAAAGAGATTTGAGTACTGAAACTGAGCAGAACCCTGTGAAGCTCCTGGGCACAGAAGCCTTTCAAACAGTTGCTAATCAGGGAAGAGAGAGGATGCAGAGACAAGGGAGGAGCAGCAAAGAAACAACAGTGCAGGCTTGGGGCAGGGTCCTGGTTCTACCTAAAGGTATACACATAGCAATATCTTTGAGCTCTTTACAGAACTAAAATCCCCAACCAATGGAAGATGTAAGCATTCTTCATTCCAGAGAAGACCACCTGAGGCCACATTAAAGGAGTGCAG
Organism: Balaenoptera musculus; assembly: GCF_009873245.2. NCBI lineage: Eukaryota > Metazoa > Chordata > Mammalia > Artiodactyla > Balaenopteridae > Balaenoptera > Balaenoptera musculus. The sequence continues at coordinate 109,756,061 of NC_045788.1, forward strand.
GCCCTGTACACACCCTAATCTTTATCAGCAGCCCTGCCCTTGAACCATTGCTATAAAACTCCTCACCAAATCCTCTCAGGTTGGGGCACACAGTTTTTGAGGACACGGAGCCCTCTGTGTCCCCCCTTTGCCTGGCAAAGCAATAAAGCTATTCTTCTCTACTTCACCCAAACTTCTCTCTGAGATTCGATTCGGCACTGGTGCGCAGAGGCTGTGTTTTCAGCATCAGTACACATACGTGTTTAGTAGAAGAAGTCAATGTTGTGGGGAAATTTATAGCACAGGAGACATGAATGAGGAAAATAACGCACATGATGATTAAATGTTTTGAATAAAGTCACATTCCTAGTTAGTGTCAGACATCAGGGCTTACTCCAAGTTCCAAAATAATATCATTACTAATATATTTATTCCTTAGAATCCAGGATATAGCTTAATTAAAACAACAGGAAAAAAGTATCAAATGTGACTACTGCTTTGCAATTTTTCTCTACAAAACTAATCTTTTTTTCTGACCTAATGTAGAGAATAATAGAGTTCCACCAGTAGATTAATCCTCTTAACTCAGTATAATAAGCCTAAGAATAAAGACACAAAGAATACATTTGTTGCACCAGGAGGGAATTGCATAATTGCTGAATGGGCAGTGGGTTTTGCCAGCTACCTAAAGAACTACATCATGAAAAGTGAAATAAAAGATTCACTTTTCACTTACAGTGAAAAGTAAGATCTTTTTATGCCATAAAAAGAAGGTGGATATGTGGTTTTCAGTACTCCATTTAGCAAAAGTGAGACTGCAACATTTATAGGAGTTCCCCCTCAGTGAATAAAGAATAAAAAATTTAAAAAAAAAAAAAAGCCCTAGTGTATTTTTGGTAGCCTATATATCACAACCTTTTCTTAAATATAGTAATGTTTCTCAGGCCTTTAAAATACTTGGTGTTCAAATTGTACATAAGATAGTATAAAGTGCTTATTTATGTGAAGACAGGTATAATGGCCCAAGGTCATAAATTTAATCCACTTGATTACTGAGGGTTTTCTTCATAGTATATCCTTAATAAGTTTTGGTTGTTTTGTTTTGTTTTTGTACCTGAATTTCACCAAATAAAAAGGTAAGGATTAATAAAAGCCCCTTAAGGAAGGAACGCTTATGTTTATAACCACAGACATGGATTTGAACTTAGAAATTTGGACACTGTGGAAAGTAAATCACTATGCAAATAATCATTTTGATTGTACCCTCACAGTAAAGAAAGGGGTAAGGACCATATCCTGATTACCTTAAAATAAGAGCCACAAAATGACAGGAGCTAAGCACACAACCTACATGTAAAATGTGTCCAAGTTAAAGCCTGGAGAACTGGAGAGGATGAACCTCACCCACCAACACAACCCCAATTGGCATTGAGAAGATGTTGAATGTATTCTCTAAACGATATAACCAAAGGCACATAATTATGATATGGATGAGATTCCGGACCAACTGGATCTAGTCTAGTTAGATCAGTCTAAATGAATTTCTAAATAGTTGTCTAAAACTATGAGATATAAATTACATAAGAAAAGGTATTTTCTAAGCAATATAATACTTGGACTGAAGAACAATATGGTATAGGAAATATCTATGAAATATGTCAAGCCATATTAAGCACAGAATATGTAAAATAAATAAATTAAAATTAAAAATAAACAAGAAAATTTAAAGCTTGCCATTAATTTTTTCCCATTATTGCCAAATTCCCCATTACACAATTGGTTGTAATTACGCTTTGTTTATTTCTTCCTAATTTTACATTTGTTATTTGTAAAGAGAAATATGTATAAGTATATTGAATTATGATAATATTTTATGGAAATGTGTCAAAAATTAAAAGTTACATTTTAACATTTTTATACTTCCCAGCACACTGACTACAACCAACTTACAGAGTTGATTAAAATAAATTTATATTCTTGATACGTTTCCTCTTATTCCAGTGGACAAAATGTGAAAAGCTTTAACTAAAGTGTTGAAAGGTCTTAAAATGGCTGTCTCAAGTACAGGAACTTGAAGGAAGCACTCATGTTCCCCAATAATCTTACTTATATATTAATTTATCCAATAAATTTTATAAATTCAAATAATAAAAAGGTATACGTAAGCATTTATCTAAATGAGACAATTCACGTTCTGAGGGAAACAGATTCAGAGACAATTATAGTATTGGGCTGGCCAAAAAGTTCGTTCGGGTTTTTCCGTACCATCTTACGGAAAAAGCCCGAATGAACTTGGGCCAACCCAATAGTTTTGAGGCTGGGGGGAAAGCGAATGTTTGTGGCTGAGGCTGGGGGGAAAGAGAATGTTTGTGGGAAAAAAAGAGGAGGAATAGGATTGGGCAGATCTGACAAAATCTCAACCAAGCCATTGGGGACCTCTGAGTTTGCCTTGGGCCGCCAGTGCTCAGCCATTGGCTGGGTGAGGGGGGCCTCCTGAGAAAAGCTTGGCCTTGGCACAAATGCTGAAAGGGACCCCAAAGATGCTGTGGCTGGAAAGTGTCAGCTAATTGCTCTCCTCAGGTGGAAGGTAAGTGCTTTCTTGTTATACCAAATAATAAAACATTTCTGTATTAGTTAAGTTTGTTTCAGAGAATTTATGAACCCTACCTAGTACAAATTTTCAGAAAGGAAGTTTGCATTACAATTAGGAGATCTGGAATACAAATGCATTCCCCAAAACATCTACATCACTCGTCAAGTAATTAGTCATAGAAATCATTTATACAAACAAAATCTTAGAAGAAACCCTCATACTATTAAAAAAAGATTTTTTAAAGAATGACTTTATTAGTATAAATCTATCTCATAAACTCAAATTTATATATATTTAGTGTAAATTTAATTAATGAGAACCACGAGGCTATGTTAGGGAACAAAAACATTTGGAATTGGAGGTTACAGATGACAATTATAGTAATATAACCACTTCAAGTCCAACGTAATCTTAGATTTTGTTTCCATTGCACAGAATCTAGGAAATCTGATAATCAGTTGGAACTGGTAATTGTTTTTACTACTTTCTTAATAATTGCAGAACACTGTTCAATAAAGTAAGGTTAGCAAGAGAATTTTCAGTGCAGATAAAACAATATATCAGTAGTTTCTAAATTGTAAACATCTGAGAGTTCACATCAATTATGTTATAAATTTTAATAACTGAAGTATATATATATAAATGAAAACCAGATTAAAAATATGCAGAATCTCTGAAGCACACAGCTCCAGAGAAAACAGTTGGAAAATTATTATTCTCAATTATAATGAGTTCCACAGCATAGTTTTTCTAACACACAGGTGTTAAAAAGGCTTGAATACTCCTGAATAGCAATTTACATTCTGAAGGAAATTGATAAAATGAGTGGTCAATAAATTCCTCAGCTTCTCTTAGGCTGCACCAGATCTTTTAAGTATTGTTTTCAATTTAGCAAGCAAATAAACAAAGACAGAGAGAGTGAGAGAGGGGGGTAGGCATCATGTTTATACTTAAAGAATCTAAAATTAAAAGCTGATATTCTCAGACATCTATAGATATTCTTTTCATTTTATACAATAAATAGCAAAAAGACAAGATACACGTTTGCTCTGATGTTTCTATAGATTTAAAGAACACTGCTGTACTGCCTTTTTTCTCCTTATATTGTTTCAAGTAAGATTGGTTGTTTTTCTTTTTAATTATCATTTTCTACATTTGGAGAATTCCTAGCACACATTTTCTCCCAATAAATCTCTGTTCATTAATAAACAAAGGGTCATAAACTCATCTATGACTATACATGAATCTCAACAGCGATTTCTTAACTGCAGACAACTTTATAAAGGAATGAATAGAAAAATAAAAAAGAGATTATAAACTTGTAAATGTGTTACCTAAGTAACTAGGAGCTGCCTATTTCTTTGCTTTCAACTTCATAGGCAGATCAGTGGACTTTAAGAGATTTGCCCAGGGGTCAGGATTGGGAGGAGGGGAGATTCTTAGGACAATTATCTACTGAAACCAAATTCAGACAGTAATGGGAGGTCACAGCAGAAAGGTGAATTTCTATGACCCCCCCATTCATCCAATCAACCGCAAAGGTGCTCTCTCTCTCTCTCTCTCTGTCTCACACACACAACCCATACACACACACCCACATTCTCCCACCAAATTTACCTTCATGATTTTATTCTACTTATTTCTTGACATGTTTCAAAGCAGAGCTTATCAATAGGTTTCAAGTGTGCAGAACTATTTATCTCTTTAGCACTTAGGACAGAGGTGGGGCCTGGGACAACCATGGCAAATGAAACCTCCATGTACCACAGTGAAACATACAAACATTTCCATTTTCCATTCTGGTGTTAACTTGAGAGCACTTGGAAATCATTGGAGAACATCAGCTTAACTGTGAGACCTATTTATTTGTTTCAGTATTTAGTTCTTTCTTTTACCTTAAACTGTGCACATTACATTAGAAACAATAAAGTTAATACAAGTTAGAAATAATTATAGGCATATTTCCTTACTATTGATTATTGCATAAGTTACAAAAATCAGATTCTAGAAGATTCATTTTTCAAATGCTTTCTGGAGATTTACCTGAATACTAGTTTTCTGGCATGGAAAAATTAAATATTAACTGTTTGACCATTTTTATGATTTTCTTACTAAGAAGAGTATAACATTATAGAAGTTTTAAAAATAGAAAAGTGGAGTAAAATCTCCATTAATTCATTACTTTAGCACATTTTTATTTTACCTTTTGGTAACACAATTTTTCTTTGAATATACATATTTTTCCTAAAATTTCAACCACTGTATACATACAAGTCTATATATTGCTTTTGCCAAAGCAGAATTGCTCCCTAAACATTTTCTGTTTCTAGATGTTTATTTTGCCTAACTGGTCCTATTAATGACTGCATAATAATCCATCAAGTTGATATACCATGGTTTTATTAATCATGGAACAAACATTTCTAAGACAATGTATGTTTACTTAGTTTCAGTTTTCGCAATATGTAACACCAACACGAGTATTTGGAACTGTGTAGATAGCATCGCATACATACCAAAATAAATGAACATATAGGTGGTTCTTGATAGCTTTTGTCAAAACATTTGCAAAATAGTTGTGCTGAATTTCACTGCTACCAGTGATGTATGAGCATTAACATTTTAATGGCACTCACATCATCAGTGAGTCTTTGCTGTTAACTATTGGATTATGTTTAGTTTTAAGAAAACTGGTGGTAAACAGAAATCTAATTCTTCCTCCTTTTCTCATACCCCATGCTGAGATTTTGTATCAGCCTTGCTCTCTGACCCTTCATCATAACAAGAGCAGAAAGAATGGCTGGTCTTCTCTACCAACCCTTTTATTTCCTTATGATCAAATTATTTTTCCCTTTTTGACTCGTCTGAGAAACCAGACTAATGTCAGCTGTACCTTGGGAGCTGCTGAGCAGCAGCAGGAGGAGACCATAAAGGCCCAGGTAGCAAGTACAGAGATGCCTCACTTCGCAATGATAAGTTTCTTCTCCTCCAGGATTTGTCAATTTTGATTTTGCACCTGTCAGCAATGCCATGTGCTGTTTGCCTCCTGTCTGAGTTACAAAATAAAGAGTCATTTTCTCTTCCAAGGTGACAAGTTTGAAAAAAATAAAAATGAAAGCCTCCATCTTTCCATATCTATTATATTTTCTACCTGGATGACATATACTTTTGAAACATGTGAACCATAGAAACTGTGAAGAAAAGGAGCATGTTTCAGCATCTTCTCCTGCATCAACAGAACTCGGCTCAAATATTATTAGTCATCATTATAATTATTATATGATGATTATCGGTAATAAGGAGATAAAATGTAGAGAATAAGAACAAATTTTCTTATGATTCATTGTTAATATCAAAATCTGAAATTCTAAAATATAATGTAACTAGTCTAAATAGGAAAATATGTTATCAGTGATCACTAATAGAATGATAGAACTTTTAATACAGATCTCTCAACATTTTCTTCTGGTCTTACTTGCTCATACGTTGTTTATGTTCTAATTTTTAAGATTCCGTTCCTCTTTGTTTTTAATATTATTATTTTCAACATAGTTATTACTTGTTAGTACCACAAATCATACATATACATTGTCAAAAATTCACAAATGCAGAAAAGCCTTAACAAAATAAGAAAAAAGTCATCTATAATTCCACGGTTCAGAAGTAAACACCATTAGGCATGTTGTTATAATCCTTTCATTTTTTTCAACACATAGAAAATACATATGGACAAACTTGGATTAAACTGAACTTAAAAAACTTCCTTTTTCCTTGAATGGATATTTTCCCTTGTCAACATATGTTTCCTAATATATATCTAATCATCAGTTGCTAATTCCATTATGTTATATTAAGAAGAGAGAAAGAAGAAAATAAAGAGAGTAGAGTGATTGAGCAGTTACTTTAGAATCAGACAGATATGGATGAGAATCTGGTGTCTGCTATTTTAGCTCTGTGTGATTTTCACATCTCTGAGTCACAGCTTCAAATCAGGCGTTTGGGCATATCCTCAAGCTCACTAATACTTTTTTCAGCCATGTACAGTCTACTAATGAGCCCACCAAAAGTATATTTCATTTCTGTTACAATGTTTTGGATTTCTAGTGTTTCTTTTTGATTCTTAATATTTCCATCCCTCCGCTTATGTAAACCATCTGTTCTTGAATGCTATCTACTCTTTCTGTTAGAACCCTTAGTCTATTGATCATAGCTATTTTAAATTCTCATTCTAATATTTGCAACATGTGTGCCATATCTGAGTCTGGTTCTGATGCTTGCTTTTCTCTTCAGACTGTGTTTTTGGCCTTTTAGTATGCTTTGTAAATTTTGTTGAAAGTTGGATATGACATACTGGGTAAAAGTACTTGGGTAAATAGAGCTTTAGTGGTGTGGTGGTGAGGCTACTGGGGGTGCGGGAGAAGGAAGCATCCTATAGCCCTAGGATTAGGTCTCAGTCTTTTAGTGAGCCTGTGCCCCTCCCTGGGCTGTGAATTTCCCAAATGTTTCTCAGTTTTTTTCTTCTTAGGTAGGACAGAATGGCTAGAGAAGACCGGACTTGGTTATTTCTGCTCTTCCAGGGTAGTTAGGCTCTGATAACATCCCAGTACGATAAGCTCTAGTAATGTAGTTCTCTTGAGGACGGGTCTTGTTAAGAAAAACAGAATGTTTTGCATGTATTTCAAAAAGACAATTTTTCCTATTCTCCTATTGGAAGCACGAGGATATTATTCTGAAATCTTCACTGTGAGAAACTAGAAGGGCTCCTGGAGATAAAATTCACAAAAGCATGAGGGTTCCCCTTAAGATTGGTACCCATGTAGTTCTCAAATCTCAAATTTGTTCACACTGAGCCTCAAGAAATTGGTCAATCACAGTTTAGTTTTTCCTACCCTGGCACTGCTTCTCATGGAGTTTTCTTCTCTGGTAAGTTATAATTCTCTGTACCTGTCTGTCTGTCACTCTAATTTTGGGGGACTTGTGACCTCAATTCTGTGATGGGTGTAAGAAGACATTAATTTTCTGTTTGTTCAGCTTTTTATTTGTTGTTAGGATTAAGTGACAACTTCCCAGTTCCTTAGATGCTAAATCCAGAAACCAGAAGAAACCAGGGTGGGGTTATAAAAGTTGAAGGAAATGATTCAGGAACAGTGTCTAGTCTATGTCTGGCAATATGTTCATTTTAGGAAATATGAGAGATTATTATTAAACAATTGCTGCATTTCTTATCTATATATTAAATATTCCTAATTATCTTATGATAAAATCTCAGAGGTTAAATTGTTGTATATAAATCATAAGGCTATTTATTACTAAAATACCTTCTTGAAAGATTCCAAAAATTTAGACTTTTAATTAACTTACTTTTTATCATTATTTTTTATAATTGCTTATCAACAAATGAGTAGAAATTTATTATTAATAAGTGAATCCCATTTATTATTAATAAAGCTGAACAGGTTTGCACACGTTTATAGAATATCTGTGTTCCTTTTTTATGAAATTTTTTTTCTTACATACCACGTTTTCTTTATTCATTCATCTGTCAATGGATACAAGTTGTTTCCAAGACTTTTTTTTTTTAGATTAAAATGCTATTTATATAATAACTTTCAAGCACAACACACATCAAGATAATTTACAAAGAAATAGGTTAAATACTGATGGTGAAATAACTGTACAGAAAAACAGAATACATTAAGCACTTACATGTAACTCACTGTGCAGTTTTAGGTACTAACACTCATGTTATTGAGCAAGAGCTGCAATGAAATGGAATGCATCTCAAAAGCATCCCGTTTTTGGTCCCATTAAAACAAGGAAAAAACCCTCAGATAAATGCATGCACATGCCGGTATTTTTCTCACAATTGCAATGATCAACAAGCACCACCAAAAATGCTAAAAGTAATCAGCACAAACTTTGAACCACAGAGAAATACTGATGCCCGTGTACAGACTTGCTTGGGGTGCATATTATTAAGGAGAATCTGAACACTGCTACTATTAATAAGACTACAAATTGCAGCCCATCAAACCAGAAGGAGCCTTGAATGTATTTGCTGGGAATTGCTTAAGGCTTAAACACCAGGGACTTGAAACAAACTGTTCTTATCACCTTTTTCCAAACACAGATTAAAATTTACAGTGAAAGTGCCAGCACCAACTGCACTTAAAGAAAGCACCACAGGTCTCCACAAACTCCAAGAAAATGGAATGGAGCCCAGTTCAAGCTGGAGGTGTCATCTTGCTCAAGCCAGCTGGGTGACACCACGCTGAAAGTGATGAGGTACTAACTAAAGTGGATGAACAGAGTCTCATTGTAGGTAACTGCCAGTGCCCTCCACAGAACCAGCTAGAACCCTGAGCATATTGCCCAGGCTGCCTGGCTACAGGAACCAAGCATGAATTCCAGCATCTCTTATCTGGTGCCTCACCTTTCAGATTTTCCCCACAGAGGTTTTAGTCGGAGATGATGACTCCTCTTGTCCATTGCACCTATTTACCACTTCTCCTGAGGAATAATTATCACAGGATGCAAAGTGTGGAGCACAGACCCCTTCTGAAAGCAGAGATTAAAACAACCACCAGCACTAGATTAAGGTCTATGTTAAAAAATAAAAACAAATGAAAACCCAAGCTGCATATAACACAGATGTACTACACCTATGGGAAACAAGCAAAAATGACACCCAAACATACAAGAAATGTTCTCTTCAATTCTGCAACACAGCATCAGCATCAGATTTGTTCCATCATATTTTTCATCCCTCTTCCTATCTTTTTTTTCACGTTTGTTCTCGACACCTGTGTCTCAATTTCTGCCCTGCAAACCAGTTCATCTGTACCATTTTTCTAGGTTCCACATATATGCATTAATATACATTTGTTTTTCTCTTTCTGACTTACTTCACTCTGTATGAGTCTCTAGATCCATCCATGTCTCTACAAATGACGCAATTTCGTTCCTTTTTATGGCTGAGTAATATCCCATTGTATATATGTACCACATCTTTTTTATCCATTTGTCTGTCAATGGGCATTTAGGTCGCTTCCATGACCTGGCTATTGTAAATAGTGCTGCAATGAACATTGGACTGCATGTGTCTTTTTGAATTATGGTTTTCTCTGGGTATATGCCCAGTAGTGGGATTGCTGGGTCATATGGTAGTTCTATTTTTAGTTTTTTAAGGAACCTCCATACTGTTCTCCATAGTGGCTGTATCAATTTACATTCCCACCAACAGTGCAAGAGGGTTCCCTTTTCTCCACACCCTTCCCAGCATGTGTTGTTTGTAGATTTTCTGGTGAGGCCCATTCTAACTGGTGTGAGGTGATACCTCATTGCAGTTTTGATTTGCATTTCTCTAATAATTAGTGATGTTGAGCAGCTTTTCATGTGCTTCTTGGCCATCTGTATGTCTTCTTTGGAGAAATGTCTATTTAAGTTTTCTGCCCATTTTTGGATTGGGTTATTTGTTTTTTTAATATTGAGCTGCATGAGCTGTTTATATATTTTAGAGATTAATCCTTTGTCCATTGATTCGTTTGCAAATATCTTCTCCCATTCTGAGGGTTGTCTTTTCATCTTGTTTATGGTTTCCTTTGCTGTGCAAAAGCTTTTAAGTTTCATTAGGTCCCATTTGTTTAGTTTTGTTTTTATTTCCATTACTCTAGGAGGTGGATCAAAAAAGATCTTGCTGTGATTTATGTCAGAAAGTGTTCTTCCTATGTTTTCCTCTAGGAGTTTTATAGTGTCTGGTCTTACATTTAGGTCTCTAATCCATTTTGAGTTTATATTTGTGTACGGTGTTAGGGAGTGTTCTAATTTCATTCTTTTCCATGTAGCTGTCCAGTTTTCCCAGCACCACTTATTGAAGAGGCTGTCTTTTCTCCATTGTATATCCTTGCCTCCTTTGTCATGGATTAGTTGACCATAGGTGTGTGGGTTTATCTCTGGGCTTTCTATCTTGTTTCATTGATCTATGTTTCTGTTTTTGTGTCAGTACCATATTGTCTTGATTACTGTAGCTTTGTAGTATAGTCTGAAATCACGGAGTCTGATTCCTCCAGCTCTGTTTTTTTTTCCCTCAAGACTGCTTTGGCTATTTGGGGTCTTTTGTTTCTCCATACAAATTTTAAGATTTTTTTGTTCTAGTTCTGTAAAAAATGCCATTGGTAATTTGATAGAGATTGCACTGAATCTGTAGATTGCTTTGGGTAGTTTACTCATTTTCACAATATTGATTCTTCCAATCCAAGAACATGGTATATCTCTCCATCTGTTGGTATCATCTTTAATTTCTTTCATCAGTGTCTTATAGTTTTCTGCATACAGGTCTTTTGTCTCCTTAGGTAGGTTTATTCCTAGGTATTATATTCTTTTTGGTGCAATGGTAAATGGGAGTGTTCCCTTAATTTCTCTTTCAGATTTTTCATCATTAGTGTATAGGAATGCAAGAGATATCTGTGCATTAATTTTGTATCCTGCAACTTTACCAAATTCATTGACTAGCTCTAGTAGTTTTCTGGTGGCATCTTTAGGATTCTCTTTGTATAGTATCATGTCATCTGCAAACAGTGACAGTTTTACTTCTTGTTTTCCAATTTGGATTCCTTTTATTTCTTTTTCTTCTCTGATTGCCATGGCTAGGACTTCCAAAACTATGTTGAATAATAGTGGTGAGAGTGGCCATCCTTGTCTTGTTCCTGATCTTAGAGGAAATGCTTTCAGTTTTTCACCATTAAGAATGATGTTTGCTGTGGGTTTGTTGTATATGGCCTTTATTATGTTGAGGTTGGTTCCCTCTATGCCCACTTTCTGGAGAGTTTTTATCATAAATGGGTGTTGAATTTTGTCAAAAGCTTTTTCTGCATCTATTGAGATGATCATATGGTTTTGATTCTTCAATTTGTTAATATGGTGTATCACATTGATTGATTTGCATATATTGAAGAATCCTTGCATCCCTGGGATAAATCCCACTTGATCATGGTGTATGATCCTTTTAATGTGTTGTTGGATTCTGTTTGCTAGTATTTTGTTGAAGATTTTTGCATCTATATTCATCAGTGATATTGGTCTGTAATTTTCTTTTTTGTAGTATCTTTTGTAGAATTTTTATATATGTAAGGACTTTCTTTTCTTTAAGTAATACAACCAATAAACTGTATTTCAACTATGGTAATAAAGAGTTTATTTCAGCCTCTAGGAGCCCTGGACCTTAGCCCTACCCACCAGTGGGTCAATACCAGCTCTGAGAACCTCGAGCCCGGCAGCCTGAGAACCCAGGATACAGATCTACCCACCAGTGTTCAGGCATCAGCCCTGGGGTCCCCTGGGCCCCAGTCCCACCAACCAGTCAGCAGACATCAGATCCAGAACCACCATAGCCCCACAGTCAGCCATGTGAGGAACCAGCCCAAACACCAGCAGGATTTCACTAGCCTTGGGACCACCTGGGCCCTGACCCTGGTCCACCAGCAGGACAACACCATGTCTGAGACACCTTGGGCCCCTCAGCCATCCACACTGTGATCCAGCCCCACCCACTTGCAGGCTGACACCACCTTTGGGACACCCCAGACACTACAGCCATCTGTTTCAGGAACTGACTCACCAGTGGGCTGCAGACAGAGACTCTAAGACCTGGCTCTGCCCACCAACAGAAAGACACCAGCCCTGGGACCCCCTGAGGCCCTGCCCACCCCCAACCAGCAAGCCAACACAAGCTTTGCAACACCTCCGACACTGCAGCCAGCTGTATTAGGAAGCATCCCTGCAAACCGGCAGGCCAACACTAGATCCTGGACCCCTGAACCCACAACCATCCACCCCACCAAAAAACTACTAGAGCTCCTCATGAATTTGGTAAAGGTTCAGGATACAAAACTAACATACAGAAATCTATTGCATTTCTAGACACTGACGACTAACTATCAGAAACAGAAATTAAGAAAATAATCCTATTTACAATCACATCAAAAAATATAACACACCTAGAAATAAATCTAAGGAGGTAAAAGACATATAGTCAAAAAACTATAAGACACTGATTAAAGAAATTGAAGATGACACAAAAAGATGGAAAGATATGTCATGTTTATGGATTGGAAGAATTAATATTGTTAAAATGACCATAATGCCCAAGGCAATCTTCAGATTCAATGCAATCCCTATCAAAATACCAATGGTATTTTTCATAGAAATAGAACAAATTTTCTAAAATTTTCATGGCACCCCCAAAGACCCTGAATAGACAAAATAATCTTGAGAAAGAAGAACAAAGCTGGAGGTATCACTAGCACTTATTTCAAACTGTACTACAAAGCCAGAGTAATTAAAACAGTATGGTACTGGCACAAAAACAGACACATAGGTCAATAGAACAGAATAGACAGCCCAGAAATGAACCCACGCTTATACTGGCAAATAATCTATAACAAAAGAGGCAAGAATATATTATTGGGAAAAGATATCCTCTTCAATAAATGGTGTTGGGAAAAACTGGAGAGCTATATTCAAAAGAATCAAACTGGACTACTCTCTCACACAGTGCACAAAAATAAATTTAAAATGTATTAAGGACTTAAATGTAAGATCTGAAATTATTAAAATATCTAAAATATAAGCAGTACATTCTTTGACATCAGTCTTTGTAACATTTTTTGGATATGTCCTTTCAGGCAAGGGAAACAAAAGCAAAAATAAACAGATGGGACTACATCAAAGTAAAACGTTTTGCACAGCAAAGGAAACTATCAACAAAATGAAAAGGGCACCTACTGAATGGGAGAAGATATTTGCAAATAATATATCTGATAAGGGGTTAATATCCAAAATGTACGAAGAACTCATACAAGTCAACATCAAAAAAAACAAACAACCCAATTAAAAACTGGGAAGATCTGAATAGACATATTTTCAAAGAAAACATACAGATGGCCAACAAGCACATGAAAAGATGCTCAAGGTCACTAATCACCAGGGAAATGAAAATCAAAACCACAATGAGATATCTCCTCACACCTGTCAGAATGGCTATTATAAAAAAGACAACAAATAACAAGTGTTGGACTTCCCTGGTGGCACAGTGTTTAAGAATCTGCCTGCCAATGCAGGGGACATGGGTTCAATCCCGGGTCCGGGAAGATCCCACATGCCATGGAGCAACTAAGCCCATGCGCCACAACTACTGAGCCTGTGCTCTAGAGCCCGTATGCCACAACTATTGAAGCCTGCACACCTAGAGCCCATGTTCTGCAACAACAGCAGCCACCACAATGAGAAGCCCACACGCCACAACAAAGGGTAGCCCCCGCTTACTGCAACTAGAGAAAGCCCGCACACAGCAACAAAGACCCAACGCAGCCAAAAATAAATACATACATACATACATAGATACATACATTTAACAACAACAACAACAAAAAACAAGTGTTGGCAAGGATGCGGAGAAAAGGGAACACTTGTGCACTGTTTGTAGGAGTATAAATTGATGCGGCCACTACTGAAAACAGTATGAAGATTCCTCAAAAAATTAAACATGGAACTACTAGATGATTCAGCAATTCCACTACTGGGTGTTTATCTCAAGAAAATGAAAACACTAATTTGAAAAGATATATGCACCCCTTTTTTCACTGCAGCATTATTTACAATAGCCAAGATACGGGAGCAATCTAAGTGTCAATCAATAGATGAATGGATAAAGATGCTATATATATATATGTGTGTGTGTATGTGTGTGTGTGTGTGTGTGTGTATATATATATATATATATATATATATATATATATACACACACATATGCAATTAAATATTACTCAGCCATTAAAGGAATGAAATCTTGCCCTTTGCAGCAACATGGATGCACCTACAGGGTTTTATGCTAAGTGAAATAAGTCAGACACAGAATGACAAATACTGTATGATATCACTTGTATGTGAAATCTAAAAAAAAAAAAAAATACAAAAAACAAATGAACAAACAAAACAGAAATAGAATTATAGACACAGATTACAAACAGGTGGTTGCCAAAGGGGAGGGGGTGGGGGAGGAAAGAAATCAATGCCGAAGATTAAGTGGTCAAACTTCTAGTTGCAATGTAGATGAGTCAGGTGTATGAAATATACAGTGTGTAGGAAATCAAGTCAACAATTATGTAGTATCTTTGTAGGGTGACCAATCATAACTAGATTTACCATCATGATCGTTTTGAAATGTATAGAAATATTAAATCACTGTGCTGTATAACAGTAACTAACATAGTGTTGTAGGTAAATTATACTTCAAAAACAAACTCCCAGAAAAAGAAATCAGGTCTGTGATTACCAGCAGCAGGGTGGGAGGGAGGGGTATTGGATGAAGGCAATCTAAAGCTACTTCCAGTTGTAAGTAAGTACTAGGGATATAACGTACAACATGATAAATATAATTAACTCTCCTCTATGTTATATTTGAAAGTTGTTAAGAGAATAAATCCAAAGAGTTCTCATCAGAAGAAAGAAAATATTTTCTATTTAATTTTTATCTATGTGAGATGATGGATGTTCACTAAACTTATTGTGCTCATCATTTCATGATGTATGTAAGTCAAATCATTATGCTGTATGTCTTAAACTTATACAGTGCTGTATTTCAATTATTTCTCAATAAAACTGGGAGAAAAAAAGAAGTTGACTTTATATCCCATTCAATATGATTCTATGAGGGTCATAATCCCCTAATGGTATAGGATTAATTAGAGTTCAATAAAACCATAATTCAGAAATATGGAAGAATCTTTACATTTGGCACAGGTAGCAGTTGAAAACCAGAACATTGTCTTTTAGTTTGGTTGTTATGATAAAAATGTTATTACTCACTTAGAATTTATTTATTCCAAAAATCTGGATGACATATTCAATTAATGCCTTAAACATAAGCAAGTACCAATGATATCATGTCATGTATGTCTCTAAAGTAGATGTGTCCCAATTTTCTCTGTTAATTATCTTCAAAACTTCTTGTATTAATTTTAATTGCTATTCCAAAAATGTTTTCGGATTTCATAATTTAGTCATTATGCAATGACTTATCAAAATGGAGCAGATTTTCATCTACTGGTTTACTCAAAAAATATGAGAAAATGTAACTTATCTACAATCATGTTTTAAAGCAGAGAACTGGTTTTTATATGAAATATTGACAAGATATTTCTTATTTTACCAGCTAGCTTAGTCTGGTCATAAAAAGGAGTGGTAAACTTTTCTGTTTTTAAATATTTCTCTTGAATAAATTGCTAATAATATTTTCCTTTCTTTTTTTCATTCTAGGTTGGACTCCAAGTTATTGGTGAAATATGTACTTGTCATAAATGAGTGTTAAGAAATGTTCACCTCTGATGTTAGAGGTGAGCCCCAACTATATCCACCTTCAATACTGAGAAAAGTTCTTATTTCTTATGCAATAGCCTTAAGAAGGAAAGGAAGGAGAGGAGAGGGGAGGGGAGGGGAGGGGAGGGGAGGGGAGAGAGAGGAGAGGAGAGGGAGGAGGTGGAGGGAGGAGGTGGAGGGAGGAGGTGGAGGGAGGAGGGGAGGGAAGTGGCAAGGAAGAAGGGAGGAAAGGTCAGGCAAGGAGAAAAGAAAACCAAGTGCCAACTCTTCACCTGGTGTATAATTTATACATGGGCGTCACTTTCAAGAGATAACGACAGGATTTAGAAATGGTAGATTCTTCACAAGTATAGTACTTATTTCTAATATCTAACTAGTACATTTTATGTAAAAAAAAAAAATAGCCCACAGACTTATTTTTTTCTATGTATGAGATCTAAGAACTTCTACTCCATTTATTCTCCCTTTTTGCCTGACTCTGGTGTGGTTAACCCCAGGCAAAGTGCGCTAATTTGACTTCGGTTCCCTTTGAGACTCCTTGTGAAATTATCTCTTGTAGATTCCAGGAAGCTTGCCAAGAACTTTCAGCTGATCCTTGGGTATGTAGAACACCTCATTCACAGAACCCCTTAAAGGAGCTGCTGCAAGAGTCAGACAGATTTTGTTACATATTTCCTCTTTAGAATCACAGGATAGCGGAGCTAAGAGAGTCCTTTGGAGTAATCAGAAAGATTAAGTGATTTACTCAAGGTTACGTGACCACTTAGACCTCAAATCATGGATTCTGATTTTATGTTCTTTGTTCTTTGTGGGTTTTTACCTGCAACGTACCACACTCACAAGTCTTTTGTCCACAAGACCATTGCACCAGTGTATTATCATATTGGAAAGTATCAGAAAAAAAAAAATCATTTATGGCAAGTGGAAATGGCTGATAATATAAAATGTGATACTTCCCAGTGATATTTTTTCTTTTAACCCAGGGTAACTGATCACACCATAGTGGGCAGTTAGACAAGTCAAAAAAATTATTCTACCGAAATATAAGACTGATAATGCTTTTTTAATATTGTTATTTCTAATTAGGCTCACTAAGAGGAGATCTCAGTCAAAGATAGAGAGACTCAAATCACTCATTAATTCTGTTTTATAGTAATGTTACTGAGGAAAAAATGGTAAATCTAAAGCTAAAATGAAGCAGACGATTCTGTGAACTTCAACTATTTATCTAATCCTTCTCACATTAATGTGATTAATTGGAATTCCTTGTAGTTTATTTCATATAATCATTTTTTTTAAATCCCATTTTTTATTTAAATTACAGCTAGAAACTAAGTGACATCTGGCCTTACCAAGCTGTGGCAAATATGGGTTCGCCTTGACATTTATTTCCCATTCCAGTGGGTCTTAGCTCACCATTTTTCTCCCTGAAGTTGTCTGCCTGTTATTTCAGGGAGTCCCTAGAAACCCCTCTCAGTTGCAGTCTCCTTAAGTGTCCACCATCCATCTGCTTCTCCTGCTCAAACTTTGTTTGCCATGTCCTCTGCCCGTGAAACAGTTTCTGCCACTGAAAGGATACCAATGTCCACACCAAAGCCAATATCTACTCATGTCAGCAAAGCGCCAGTCCCCTGGGTGCCAGGAGATGACTGGACTCTGTGCAACAGTTGGGAAAATAAATCTCTCTTCTCTTCACTCTGTGCAACACTTTTCATCTAAACCCCAGAGCAACTGAGTTTATGTCCACATTACCACAAATCTCATAAAATTACCATAGTCAGCCTCACTCTGTAGTGGGCTGAAGAGTGTTCAACAAAAGATAGGTTCAAATCATAACCCCTGGATCCTATGAAGGTGATCTTATTTGGAAAAAATAATTTTGCAGGTGTGATTAATTTAAAGATTCCAAGATGAGATCATCCTCGATTTAGGATGGACCCTAAATCCAATGACAGATATTTTTATATGAGAGAGGAAGAGGGAGATCTGAGACACAATGATACATGAAAAAAAGCCATGTGAAGAGAGAAGCTGAGATTAGAGTTATGCTGCATAAACCAAGAAATGCCAGGAGCCACCAGAAGCTGGAAGAGACAGGAGAGATCTTCCCCTAGAGGCTTCAGAGAGAGCACTGCCCTGCCAAGACTTGATTTTAGACTTCTGGCCTCCAAAACTGTGATAGAATAAATCTGTATTGTTTTAAGCTACCAAGTTTAGGGTCATTTTTTGTGGCAGCCCTAGGAAGTTAATACCCACCCCTCCTAACGGAGCACAAACCTAGGCAAAGGAGCAGGGTAGGGAGAAGATGACATGCTTCCATTCAGTTGTTTATTTATTAAATAAATATTTTATTGGGCAGCTAATAAGTACTAAAGCTAAGGCATGAATAAGAAAAACATAGTTCTTTCCTTCAGGAAACGTTCAGTCTTGCAAGGGAGGGAAACACAAATTTAGTGAACACTAAATTAGTCATGTGAACACTAAATTAGAACACTACTCCTTTTATGACAGAGGAGTAGAGTATTACGGGAGATTAGAAGAGCAAGAACGGCTTCTGAAATAAGAAGTAATATTGACATTCAGACCTAAAAGCTGATTAGGGATAGTCAAATGAAGTATTCGGGGCAGAGATGTGTCAGGAAGGAGAATGGAGAAGGCTTGGGTGAAAGAAAAGAGAAATTGTGACATTTTGAGGAACTGATAGGTACCCACTACTGCTTCATAATAGAGCAAGAAGGAAAGCATTAGTTAATGTAGAAGCTGGAAAGGTACACAGGGCCCAGACCCTAAAAGGCTTTGTAATCCACCTAAAGAGTATAAAATTAATCTTAGAACAATGAAAATCTGTATTAGATTTCTAGTTTCCTAGCACTGTTGTAACAAAGTACCACAAACTGACTTAAAACACAAGAATTTTGTTGTCTTTTCAGTTCTGGAAGTCTGAAGTCTGAGATTAAGGTGTCAGCAAGGCCATGCTCCCTCTGAAGGTGCCTGAGAAGGCACTGTTTTCCATGCCTCTCTCCTAGCTTCTGGTAGCCACTTGGCTTGTAGATGCATCATCCCAGTACTCTGTCTTCACGTGGCCTTCTCCCTGTGTGTCTTCATATGGTCTTCCTTCTGTGTGTGTGTCTGTCTCTGGATTCGAATTTCCCCTTTTTGTAAGAATACTAGACATATTGGATTAGTATCCACCCTAATGACCTCATTTTTACTTCACTACCTCAGCAAAGACCCTATTTCCAAATAAAGACATATTCTGTGGTACTTGGGTTTAGCACTTCAATATATCTTTTTTGGGAGGGGTACACAATTTGAAAATAATAACAGTAACAATTAGAGATCTTTAAGTAAGAAAGAAAGAAATGATCAGATTATTAAAAGATGACTGTGAGTATAGGACATTCTAATATTAGAAAAGTAAGAGTGAGTAAAAGGGGATCATTAGAGGTTCCAAAATTAGTTCCTCTGCAATAGGATGGTGTCCCCTAGGTAATACCTAAACTTCCCTTCTTACTCAAGGCCCCGGTCCCAAGGAAAATGCAGCTCCTCCCCTAATTTCAAAACTAAGCTTCATGAATACCAGTAACCGCTAAGAAATCAGCCTATATTGAGGGGAGGGAGAGAAGACAGAATGTTATCTATGCTCTTAGTATCACTACAGTCCTTAGATTCGTTTTCAAACAGTATGAGAATTCTGTTCCCTTGTAGTTTATCGACGAAAGTTCTTTGCTTCAGTATTCTAAATATATTCTAAGCTCATAGCCATTTTAACCAATATTAACATATTAAACCAAGTCTAAAACATGATAATCGCTCAGGAAAACTAATTTCTCCCACATGATTTTCTTACTTAAAGGATCATGTAATTTCAAGATTATCTTCTTGAAGGTGGAATGCATTTTGGATTCATGTCAAGTCACTTGCCATTCAATCCACACAATAAAATGGTCATTTTCTGTTTGTATGTGTGTGTATTTGAACTAGAGGATATTACAATATTCGGGGAGTAGGTGCAAATGTACAACCATGTTAGGGAAGTGTCCAATTTATAGGGAGATAATGAAATGTATGTTTTATGAAGGGCAAGTGAATTTTCTCAAGGCTTATTCTTAAGGGAATCGTGTCTGCCTGAAAGAGTACACTCAGAAAGCAAAATCTTTACTGTTCTACAGCAGACACTATAAAAATGCAAATTAAGGTTGAAACATGCCTTATTCATGAATTTCTTAAAGTACTGAATTTGAATCTCTTAAAAATACAAAGCTAAAGATGGTTTTCATTTAAAAAGCCAAAAAATAAAATATGTATTTAAAGGGATAAATTATACATAAGCATGATTTATAATTTATTGCCCATAAAACTTTTATCAAAGAAACAAGGAGAGTGGTATGTATGCAAATACAGGGATGCAAAATAAACATATTTCTATAAGCTGTGCACCAGAGAAGAAAGGGCACTTGACTTATATTGGTTTTCTCTTTCAAGTGTGGCTACAATCCAAATATTTTTTTAAATTATAAAGCTTAAGGTATTGCTAAAACCATATATGTGCTTTTTTGTGCTTGTGCTTTGGTATTAAATCAAAATATTTTGCTTGAGTAGGGGTACCTTCTGTTCTGTTTCACATAATCCAGTTAGTGGCAGCGACATGTGCATTTATTAAGTCTTTAAAAGCCATTTATTTTCCGTTGTTTGTACCACTGTTGAGTTCTGGTTTCTTTCTGACTTATTTCCATAAGTTTCTCATACTTGACAGTTCCACATATTTAATAGTCAAGGAGGATATCAGAACCATAAAGCAGGTTTAGATTTTCTAATCCACTACTTCTGGCCTTTTTACAAGAGCCTTTGTGAGAACTTTGTAAACATCTGTATCTTTCCACTTTCTGTCTCCTCTTCAGGTTTATGATAATGAAAAAATATAGTCTGTTATCTGGGTCTATTACAAAATTATAGCCATAGTTGGAAACTTAATGGACTATAGCATCGGTTCAGATTCACTCAGGATTAGTTATTAGCTTCAAGAAACTGGTTATATTTATTACACTACCAGACAACCATTTTGACAATATCAAGTAAATAGAGAGAACATAAATAAAACCATTAACTGTTTTTAAATTTCTATTTCCTCCTATCACAACAAGAGTAAATTTTCAGGATCTCAAACACATTATAAAGAGAATACAATATGCATCAAAAAAATCTTTCTTGAAGTGTGCTTATCAAACTCTCTGTCTTCAAAGGGTATATTGCCCATGAGAGTATATATTCCATTCCAAATAAAAAATGCATCAACTGCTGCTAACTTTGTACATGAAAATAGATGACACTTAGAAACTGTCTGAATTACATAAATTCCAGAGCAGTAGCAGCAAAAATTTATCTCCCATGTAGTAAGTGTTAAAAAGAAAAAGAAGAAACCAACTGACAGAGCCTTTTCTAATTACAGTGCTTAATCCTTAATCTATTCTTTTTTAAGGGTGGATCTGATTGCTCATAATTTTTTCTAGCTTTACTTTAGTCAAATATCCAGATAATTTTCCAAATTAGGCTAATTTTATAATTTGACTGAAATGATATTTGAAAGACTAACCTGCTCTTAGATACCATATACTCACTGTTCTTAAAAATTCATTTTACTTTATCATACTGTCTGAAGTTTTACCATAAACTCGTCCATATATGGTCTATTTTACAATGCCATAACCCCTAGTTATCAGTTACATATTAGCAGGTCACATGAGCAGTCCCCTGAGATAAATAATACTGAGGGAGTGAGGCATTTGATGAGGGAGGATAAAGCAATTTAATAGCTTGGGAGTGTACGGGGTGGGAGTAGTGATGAATGCTGAGAAAAACCTGAATATGGTGTGTAAACATGTGCCGGGATAGAAGAATTAGGGACACGGCACCTGAAGATTATGAGATGACAATTCTGGAAAGCTAGACAGCACATGAAATGGAGCGCACAGAACAAATACTACATTATGTTTAGCATCAACTTTCCACAGGCATGTCTTTGAATTACTTTCAGTATCCATTGATTAATACCAAACTGCATCTGTACATAGCCTACTTCCCATTTTCCCAAAAATTTTTTGCAATTTCATTTTTTGCCTTCTAGATTATCATCAGATTTTTGTGTTATTGGTCAATTCACTGTGGTTGTTCAATTTTTATTCACATATTATTAATGAGAATGATGACCCTGGGTATATATGAATGAGTAGCAAACATGCATTGTCTTTTGTCATCAATATACTCTACAATGAATTAGAAGAGATATTTTAAAAAGGTCTTCATTGCCTAGTTTTAATTACTAAATAATTGCTGTTTCTCTCAAGAAAATCTTGCAGATGAGAAGAAAATGCTGCTACCTAAGTATCATAGTTTGACAGATCCTGATAAGGATTGCCTCTCTGCTGATAACAAAAAACAAAAACTCCACTTTTATTTCCACATTAAGTAATAATTTCATTCTATTTAACATTGTTATTGGGGTGTAATCTCTTTTAAAGTATAATTATATACAGAGGGATGATGATGGCAATGATAAAGAAAGGATGATAGTAGTAACTGTCTATATTTGATTTTCCCTAAATTATTTACAATTGTTTTTACCTACATTATTTTGTTTCATTATATAAGATCACTATGAAGTAGGCAGGAGAAATAGTATTTTACCTAGTTAATAAATAAGCAAAGCTCAGATTAAAATGATCTGGTATAGGAAATAATATACATATAAAATAAAGCAGGTCCAAGCTTAGGCCAATTATTTGATACTGTACTAGAAGGTCCTCATTACCTTGATGGTGTGTTCAAATATCTTACTTAAGGTTGAGAAAGAAGCAGTGGAAAAGCCATAGTGTTTAGTCTTGCTAGTAACTGAAACAGGAAAAGGACACCGAGAGGGGAGCTGTATCAAAGCTGAATTTCCTTATCTTTTCAATTTACTTAGACAAGTCTTTTGGGCTCTTACAGAAGCATAAGAATTCAAAAAGATACACGCACCCCTATGTTCATAGCAGCACTGTTCACAACAGTCAAGACATGGAAACAACCTAAATGTCCATCACCAGATGAATGAATAAAGAAGATGTGGTACATATATACAGTGGAATACTACTCAACCATAAAGAAGAACAAAATAATGCCATTTGCAGCAACGTGGATGCAACTAATGGTTATTATACTAAATGAAGTAAGTCAGAAAGACAAATACCATATGATATCACTTATATGTGGAATCTAAAATATGACACAAATGAACCTATCTGTGAAACAGAAACAGAATCACAGACATAGAGAACATATTTGTGCCTGCCAAGGCGGAGGAGGAGTGGGAAAGGGATGGATTGGGAGTTTGGGGTTAGCAGACGCAAACTATTACACACAGAATGGATAAACAACAAGGTCCTATACTGTATAGCAGAGGGAACTGTATTCAATATCCTGAGATAAACCGTTATGGAAAAGAATATTTAAATATATATATATATATATATATATATATATATATATGTAGAATCACTTTGCTGCACAGCAGAAATTAACACAACATTGTAAATCAACTGTACTTCAATTAAAAAAAAAAGCTTTAACAAATTATCAAAAAAAAAGAAGCATAAGAGGAAATGTTGGTTATTGTATTTAGTATAGCTTTATTGAATCATTCAGACTGATGCTTTCCCGATTCTTCCTCCCAAAATCCCAGAAAAGTGATTACTTCATCTCTGCATGACTTCAGTATAGGGAAGCATCAGAAGCCCATGCTTCTTTGAAACATTTCTAATTATTAGATATTTTCTTATTAAAATGAGAGCAAGTCTGCTGTCTTTGTTCTAACTCTACTTTCTGGAAACAACTAAATACTTTTAAACCCTCATTGACTGGTGTAGACCATTATCCTGTCTCTAGGCCTTCACTTGACAAGCTTCACTTGACAAAAGTTACAAGCTTCTTATTTAAGGTTAACCAGCCAAGGAGCATCATAGAAGCTTGATGTGGCCTAAAAGCCTTACCTCAGTACCTAGCACAGATACTTTCCCTGGGTTCTGTGGTGTTTTAATCAGTCAGATTTTGCCAGGGAAGTTTTCAGTAACAATCTCCAAATTTTAGCGTCCTAACACAATGAAGGCTTAATTTATTCCTCACGTTGTACTTCAGCTGGGCATCTGTAGCAGGTCTTTAGCCATGTTCCCTATGGTCTGCCTCCTGGAATTCAGGCTGATGTGCAGATCCTATCTTGTTCTTGTGGCAGAAGAAAAAATGAGGTGGCTGAATGTCCTAATAGCCTTGAAAATGTCTTTCCAGTGTCTCATATCTCACTTCTCTTGCATTCTATTGGCTAAAGTAAGTCCCATGGCCAAACCTAAAGAAAATAACACTGCTCACAGGGAGGCATTGCAAATCATGTGGCTCTCCCTGGGAGAGAATTACCTGTCTTTACTGGTTGCTGTGTGACTGCTGTGCCTACCTGTGAGAGATGTACCTTAAATGTCAGAGATGATTTTTCTGATAATTGGGAACAATATGTAATCTACCACAGTTAGAAATTGTCAGAAAAATCATTTCTAACATTTAAGGTATATTATTGATAGTTCTTGGCTTCCCTGCCGCAACTCACCTATTGTCACTTTAATTATATTGCTCCCTCTGGGCAGCCTAGTCTCAACTGACAACATCTATGACTAAAAGACATTTCTTGAGCAAGGTTGTCATTTGATGGGCATGATTTCAAATACACAGAGTTTCCTCCCAGCATCATCTTATACTTAGACCCCAGTGAGTCACTGATGGTGTCCTACTCACCAATCTCTCAAGCCTTGATATTTGCCACTTCTCTCATACACAGCAATTCACATGTGCTTCAAAACCTATTTCATTGGAATGTTTTCATATAGTACCTTTCTTTCATCATGCTAAGTAATCTTTATTATGTCTGCCATTCCCTTAAAATGTGATTCATACAAGCTGGATACACAGTAGAAGAAAGGAAGTTTATTTTATACACCATACACTGTATTTCCAGGAATGCATCCCAAAGTCATTAGTGGTGATCACAGTATAGCCTAGTCTTGTTCTATACTCTGTCTCCATCAATGCATCCTAAATTAATTTGTGGTAGTCACAGGTCATATTAATTTATGTGGATCTTAGAGTTATCAGGTCCTCAAAATAAATTTTACATAAAATGGCATTAAGTCACTGATTTTAATTTCATTGTAACTGATGTTTCTTTTGTTTTTTCTTTTGGATTTTTTAGATTAAGTGTGAAGCTTTGCATTATCCATTCAATTTCTTCTTGTTTGATTCAGGCCATTCTTCAAACTTGGCAAGATCTTTAGAATCCAAATCTTGCATGCAATGCATTAACTAGATTAACAATCTAGATTTGTGTCACCCACAAATAAGATGACCATGACTTCTGTGTGTTCAGAAAAGCTGTTGATAAAACTGCTGAATGTGCAGTTTTTAAAGGAACAGAATTCCAAAACATGTTGTTCGAGAACTTATCACAATAGACAATGATCCATTAATCAGCAATCAGCTGTACACAGTCAATCCACAGTCCTTTACTAGGGATTGGTGTGTTTTTGCATCTTATCCACAAAGATATCATGACAGGGCTGTGAGGCTGTTGAGCTGTAACCATCCTATCTATTGTCAGAATCAGTTCTGTTGTTTTAACAGACACTAGAGATATTTCCTCTCCCCTACCTGCTCTCCGTGTGTTCTTTCCAAAGTTGTGTATATACTTAGTGGAAGAGGACAATCTTTCAAATTCTCATGAATTAACATGTTAAATGCATTGCTCACATTCATATTTATTATGTATAACTTCCCTTAAACTACCAATCAGAAATGAAAATAAGATTAGTCTATAATGAACTCACAAACTATTTCTTTAATAATGACTGAATGGTCCTTTGATTTTCACCCTCTTACTGACTACAAATTTGGATATTACTGTCTATTAACATTTCCCAATCCTTGTCAAGTTCATGGTGTTTTTTGTTTTAATTTCATAGTTTCATTTATTAACTGAAAATTTTTTAACTGCCTGATTGGAATCCAAACTACTGCATCACATTTCCTTCACCAAACTGGTAATTATTTTTTTTAGTTTACTAGGATTATTTGTGATGAAATGCAATTTGTTTCATCTAGGTTTTCCCCAAAGTATTAGCTACTTCTGTCCTAGTTTTATAAGTGTTATACTGTCCTGTCAAAATACATGCTATATACCCAGAATCCAAGAAAACAGACCCAGAATAAAGGCAGGGCACTGGTGTCTAGACCCAGGCTTGCTGGGACTCAGGCTAAGCAAGATCAGTCACTCAGGACTGGACAACTGGATATAAGACAAGTAGCAGGGGCAGTTAAGTGGCCTGGTCAGACTGATAAAAGATTCAGTACCCAGCTAAAAGGAAAACATACCAAAAGGGCTAAAACAAAAGAGTATCAGGACAAGTGCAAGCAAGTTTTAAGCCCACATAGCCAGACCTACATGACTGAGCTATCCAGTCAGAAACCTATAGAGATTTTTTTGTGGCTCTACTTCATGTCGAAGTGAGGTATTCTCCTTCATTTAGGAAATGTTCATATCTTTATAGGAAAATGATGCCTATTTCCATGGATTAAATGCAAAGATGTCCAATTACTTCTGGTTTTTGAGGACATGACCTACTTAGGGTTGGAATAATTATCTTTATTTTCCCCTCTCTCTCTTAAAATTCCCTCTCTTAGTATTCTTGTACTAACTGTGGCCTGCCTAGAACTCAGACTCTTATAAATCAAGTGTTACATCTTTGCATGATAAATAACTTACTACTTTTTTCTTTTCCATCCCTTACAAACAATCTTTCTCAAATATAAAGCTTGTATTTTGACTTGTTTTAGTATTTAACTTTTAACTGTTTTCCAAATATACATTTAGATATATGTTTATATATATATATATATATGAGGGATTACACTCTTTGGATATGTTAAGTGAATATGTTCATTAGTGTAATTTAACTAATTTATTGTGAAGATGGGAAATGGATGCCCAGAGCATTTTCAGTGTACTCAGTGTCTTACATTTAGTACCTATGAAATGCCTATTATACCGCAGTCCAGGGCTTTTTTCACAAAAGCAAAAGCTTTTACAAGTATTAGACTTTAAGATACTGTTCACTTTTACATTCCACTGATAGAAATATGCAACATTTCTTGAGAGCCATTAGGCAATATGTAGCAAAAAATATCAAAAATTTGGTGCAGCTGTGACAAACTGTCAAATTATATGGCAAGTATCTGACAAAATCTCACTGAGAAAGCTAAGGAAAAAGCAGCTGACCTAAGTAACCAGTAAAGTCTCTGCTTTCAAATGTCTTATAGAAAAAGACAAAGGAGTTCAAATGAAATAACCAAGATTTTCCATGGCATTTTTCACAGAAATAGAACAATCCTAAAATTTGTATGGCGTCATAAAGACATTGAAAGCAATCTTGAGAAAGAAGGACAAAGCTAGAGGCATAGATTTCCAACTATATTATAAAGGTATAGTAATCAAAAGAGTATGGTATTGGTATAAAAACAGACACGTTTCAATGGAACAGAATAGAGAGCCCAGAAGGAAACCTACACAACTATAGTCAATTAATTTATGACAAAGGAACCAAGATGATACAAGATGTCCTTGTAAAGGACAGTCTCTTCAATAAATGTTGCTGGAAAAACTGGACAGCCACATATAAATGAATGAAATTGGACCACACTATCTTATACCATACACAAAGATTACCTCAAAATGGATTAGAGAATTGAATGTAAGACCTGTAACCATAAAACTGGAAGTAAATATAGTCAGTAAGCACCTTGATATAATAGTAAGCACCTTGATATAATTTTTTGGTTCTGGGTCCAAGAGCAAAATCAACAAATACAAAAATAAACGTGTGGGACTGATTCAAACTAAAAAGCTTCTGCACAGCAAAGGAAACCATCAACGAAAGGGAAACCTATGAATAGGAGAAAATATTTGCAAATGATATATCTGATAAGGGGCTGATATCTAAAATATATAAAGAACACATATAACTTAATTGCAAAAAAAAAAAAACACACAAACAACCTGATTGAAAAATGGGAAGACCTGAATAGACATTTTTTTTCAAAGAAGACATACAGATAACCAAGAGGTACATGAAAAGATGCTCCACATCATTAATCAGGGAAAGGCAAATCCAAGCCACAATGAGGTATCACCTCACACCTGTCAGAATGGCTATTAATAAAAAGACAAATGCTGGTGAGGATGTGGAGAAAAGAGAACACCTGTGCACTGTTGGTGGGAAGGTAAATTCATACAGTCACTATGGAAAACAGTATGGAGGCTTCTCAAACAATTAAAAACGGAACTACCATATGATCCAGCAATTCCACTTCTGAGTATCTACCTGAAGAAAACAAAAACATTAACTCGAAAAGATATATGCACCCCAATGTTCACTGTAACATTATTTACATAGCCAAGATATGGAAACAATTTAAGTATCTATCAATGGATGAATAGATAAAGAAGATGTGGTATTTGTACACAATGGAACATTATTCAGCCATAAAAAAGAATGAAATTCTGCCATTTGCAATGACATGGATGGACCTCAAAGGTATTATACTACATGAAATAAGTCAGACAGAGAAAGACAAATACTGTGTTAAATGAACAATAAACAAACAAACAAACAAACAAATCAAGCTGATAGATACAGAGAATAGATTGGCAGCTGCCAGAGATGGGGCATGGAGGGTGGAAGAAATGTGTGAATTGTTTGTGTTTTCGTTTTTAGTTTAAATAAATTGAATAAACAAACAAACAAAATGAAATAACTAATTTTGTAACACAGCTACTGCAAGAATAATTCTGAAAGGCAACTAAGAGCAACCTCACAGGGAAGGAAGTAATTTTTTAGGGAGCTAGAATTTACAGTTTATGGAGGCTAGTAACCAAGTGAGTTCCTTAGCAGCATATGTGGGATTGTTACCCCTTTTCTATGACCCAGGCTTTCAACTATACCAACAGTTAACTTACACAGCAGACACAAGTGTGCTATTGAGGGGTTTGGGAGGTGGGGGGTGGGATGAACTGGGAGATTGGGATTGACATATATACACTAATATGTATAAAATAGATAACTAATAAGAACTTGATGTATAGCACAGGGAACTCCACTTCACTGTACAGTAGAAACTAACACAACATTGGAAAACAGCTATACCCCAATTAAAAAAAAATAGTTAAAATGAAAAAAAAAAGTGTGCTATTAAGAGGCAAAGAGTGAATGCAAACAAAGAACTATCATTCACTGAGCTCTTCTTACCCTGGGTCATGCACAGAGTTAAGCACATTAAGTTAGAAAACTGAGATTTGAATCCAGGTCTGTCTCACTCAAAAGCTCAAATTCTTAGTCACTATGCTATGAATAATTTCCTATTAATCATGATTTATCTCATTAATCATAAATGAGTCATTACATATTTTAGCTCTATGATATTTTAATCTTAAAAATCATTCCTTAAAACACTTTTAAAAGAGAAAAAATAAATGACTACTTTTCTAGACTCCAAGGATAATTTTCCTCACTAAAACCCATTCTTTATAAATACATGTGATTATATTGCAAAGTAAAATTTGATGGAAATGTTGTTTTATTTTAAATAATGTGATTGATAACTCTATTACTCATAAAATACCAAAAGGATTCAATCATAATTATACCAATATTCATTTACTCTACCACAAAAATCAGTAATATAGTCATGTTAAAGTCACCAGATTTTTTTTTTTTTTTTTAGTTTCTTTCTCTAATTTAAGGCTAAGTGTTTGTCACTTTACTGGCTGGTGTCCAGAACTGATTGATGGGTATGGTGACAAAGTGTAAATGATATGCAGATTGGCACATTGAATTAACAGCTATGTAAATATGGTGCTTTTACTCAATTCAGTTCCTAAGTAAGTATAGTCTTACACATTTATGAGACATAAGCTCTACACATCCCCCAAAATACAGAAATACATGTTTTCTTTTAGTATTATTGCTCATACTAATGTTCAGGTAAAGAACACTGTCTGCCTTCCTTTCCATTTCTTTCCTTTCTTATGGGTCAAATTCTTACTTCATTCACAAAGCTTTTCTAGACCCCTTCTAGTCTACTTAATTGGCACTTAACATTGATTATCTTATATTCTTCCTTGAGTGTTAATAATGATGATGCTACTAACAATGCATTAGCTTTTGTGAAGTAATTACGGATTATATATAAGGGCAATCACTCAAATCCCCTTGAGAGACTTGAGAACATTTGCTATTGCTACTCTCCATTCTTCCTCTTCTACATATACCAATTTTTCCTTTAATTCCCATTACACAACGTAAGTTGGAAAAATCAGTGGCCTTTAATAGGTGGTGAATGAAACATAGTTACTGGATATTCAATTAGGTGAAAATTTCTATCCCCCAGAAAAACTGACTGAGGTTTCACTGCATTAAAAAATATATATTTTAATACATATTTATTTATTCCCTAAGACTCCCATTACTTAATTCCTTGCCCAAACTTGCTTCAGATTTTAGTTCAACAAGCTAAACAGATAAAAGAAGAGAAATGGTGTTAATTCATCTATTCCTAAATTTATTTTAATGTTAATTAACATTAAAATAAATTTAGTAATAGATGAGTATTCCTTTCAGCCATGCTAATTTCATCTTCATAATTAGCCAATATTTTATAACAAAATCGAATATAGAGAATTCTAAGAATCTTATTTTAATTCTACCTAGTCCTCAGGTTAAGAACTGTAACTTTAGTACTATTCCTCATTTTTCAATATATTTTTTAATTTTTGTATATTATTTATATATTTGGACTAACTGAAAGTTTAACTATTAATCCAAAATTCTAAATTACTCATTTCTTTGTTTTGGGTTAGTGAAAAAATGTAGTAAAGATTTTTTTTCTCAGCTGAAAAGCATGTAATACATGCCAGAAAGAATTCTAACAAATATCGTTAACATTTTGAAATGTTAGTGTTTAAAGTGGTAAGATTTAGGATTTAGACAATTACCAGTGTTAAATACCTTAGTCCCTGATGGCATCAGGTCAGTGAGACAGTAATTATATATTAGTATATGTGACTTACTGTTCTTTACAAATACTGTACAATCTAATGACTTAGTGGCAACAGAACTCCCTATACCTTTACAGATCCATTCTAGTTATTTTTATTCCTACAAAAGTGCATTTTTTTTATAATTAAAGAATGGTATTTAGTACAAAGTAAATTAGATTTATTTTATCCATATGCCACAAAAGTCAAATTCCATCTGTTCATGTTCTCTTCTTTCTGAAATGAAAAGTATTTAGGTTTCCAAAAGATATACAGATGTTGACAGCCTTTGGGAAACCTAAGCTTTTGTTTTCTCAACAATTCTTAGACACCTATTAATTGGATTTTGAAACAGACATGGGAGAGCATGAGTTTACTTTATGGTCAGTATTGGCACCTTAGTAGTGGATGTAATAAATGTCATACAAATGTTTTATTCATTATGATGTGCTCATTGTTTTAATGAACAGAAATAAGAAAGTAAAAACCATGTTCCATAACAAAATGCTACTTCAAATAATGAAGTTCATAATAGTTCATTATGAGCTTGCTAGCCCTAGTAGGTTACAAATTTGCATACGGAATTCATAATTTTTTTCAACTTGGAACAATAGTATCTTAATAAAGGCCATGGGTAATGGGGGGGAAATTAAGTGGCAGTATAAGGCTTTTATCTAGGTAAATAGACAACAATTAGTTTGTTTTTAAGATTGATGTCCCTGAATTTCATTTCACTTTACTAGTGAACTTGGTACATATTGGTAACTCAAGAAAATTATCAAAAGTTAATATTATATTCTGTGTCACTTCATCATGAATTTCCATCAGAGTGGATAATATATGCACAAAAGTAGATGAGGAATACCATCAGAAATTCAATACATTAATGAGAATAAGCCTATTAATAAGTCCCAAATAGTTCTCCCTTCATTTGTATACTGTCATACTTATCACCATGCTACCTGCTCCAAATAAGTTTATACAGTGATATTCAGTGATCTTATATACTATATGAGACAAGTTATCCAATAATAACATTTATTTGCAAAGAGGTATCTCTAAAGATTCATTCTGATCATTAAACTTTCAAAAAATATTGCATTTTAAGGATTAGTTATTTCACAAGTAATGACAATAGAAGACATGGTCCTGCCTTGGATACATTTTTATATTGGTGGAGAAAACAGATAAATGCAAATTAATTCATTTTAGTGTTTTTATATAAGACACAATCAAATGTTATTTATTTATATCACTGTTAAATTTCTAGAGTGATTCAGATAATCGGACCCAAATGAAGTAAGCAGGGAAGTTTCATGTAATGGTGATTCTTAACTAAATTTGGTTGTAGAGGAAGAACACACTATGTTCACTGCTTCCAAATCCCTAGGTAACAAACTTAACTCATTTTTTAATAAGACTGTATTTATTAAGCATCATCTATGAAACATATCTTTTTCTATACACTAGTTAATCATATCAGTAAGGAGGAATTCTGGTTTCTGGTCCAGCATGTAAGAAGCTTGGAAGCCACCACTCAATCCTAACAATAACTAAAATGCCAAACAAATTGACAAACCAACATCTCTTCTTAGATTCCTAAGAGGAGTGAGGTCACATGGCAAAATGTTGCCCCCAAAATTGGAGAGACCAATAGGTGAATACTGAAAATGGCAACTTATAAGAGCAGAAACCTACGAGAAAAAATTTCTGCAGGAACCATCGCCAGGTACATCAGGTCTGGCTACCAAGACAAAATTCAAGACATATTAAAAGGCAAAGACACAGTTTGAAGAGACAGAGAAAGTATCAGAACAAGACTTGGATATGAAACGGATATTGGGATTATCAGACTAGAAATTTAAAGCAACTATGATTTACTTAGGGCCCTTATGGATAAAGTAGACAGCATGCAATAACTGATGATCAATGTAAGCAGAGAAATAGGAATTCTAAGAAAGAAACGAAAAGAAATTCTAGGATCAAAAACACCATAACAGAATTTTTAAAATGCTTTTTATGGGCTTATTAGTAGACTGCACATAGCTGAAAAAATAAGCTCTAAGCTTAAATATATCTCAATAAAAAATGCAAAAATGAAAAAAGAAAAAAGACTAAAAAATCAGAATATCCAAGAATTGTGGGACAACTACTAAAGGTGTAATATATGCATAATGGGAATATAAGGAGAAGAAAGATAGGAACAGAAAATAATTTGAAACAATAATCACTGAGAATTTCCCCAAATTAATGCCAGACACCACACCACAGATTCAGGAAGCTCAGAGAACAGAAAGCAGGATGGAAGGGAAGGGGAGGGGAGGGGAGGGGAGGGGGAGGGGGGGAGGGGAGGGGAGGGAGAGGGGAGGGGAGGGGGGAGGGGAGTAGGGGGGGGAGGAGGAAGGAAAGGAAAGGAAAAAGAGAAGAAGAAAGAGAAGGAGAAGAGAGAAAAAGAGAAAAAGAAAGAAGAAGAGAAGAGAGAAGGAAAGAGAGAGA